>NC_138766.1:61372527-62572527 GCF_965113315.1 Podarcis vaucheri | reverse complement strand
GGATTTTAGCATTTCAATGTGCAAGACAGAATAGTATGTTTTAATCTCTCACCCAAGTTCCATGCCTATGAAGTGAATAAGGTTTTTTGTAGTGGGGGAGGGGAGTTGTCCCTCACTTAGAGATCTATGGAGACATTCTACTGTTCATAAGTTCTGACCCAAAGACAAGAAGAATGCTGGATGGGCATTCTTAGTCTCAGGACCAATTCACACATACATTGAAATATTTTTTTTGGGGGGAGCATACAACCAGTTGTTTTGGACTACAACTCCAGTCATCCCTGACTATTGATTATGCCTGCTGGGGGCAATGGAATTTGTAGTCTGGCATACAGCAATGTGAACATAGTTTATTGCTGTTATAAGACCTTTAACCTGATTTTATATTATACAACTCCAAATAACGAAGGACTATCCTAAAAACATTCTAAAATAAAAATTAGAAACAAGTATCCGAGCCTGTCAAAAGTGAAATGTACTTCACTGTGTGTACCCATGGTACAGAGATGCATGATGCCCAAAATAGTAATTTTATTGTGTAGCCCATAACCATATACAACCATACAGCAAAATTTAAATATCATTAAAATGTGAAAGGAAAAAGTAAGGAAGAAATGGGAAGTACACTTATTCATTTGTTTAATTCATGAAATTTATACACTGATTGTTAAAAACTTCACAGCAGTTTACAAAAGGATAAAACGATAAGATCAAGATAAATATACAGCCGTACTCTAAAACATATAAAAGTTAAAATACAAAACATATTAAAGTTAAATTAAATGTTGCACGATAACCTGAAAATATAGTGAAGATTACAACCATCTTAACCATCAATGACTGCCTTGGCACTTATAATTTATGTCTTGTTTTCAAGTAGTCTAACAATATATTGCATTCAGATTTTGTATGATGAACTTTATTTAAAATTGAAACTTGCCCAGATGTGTCTAGGATAGATTTCAACCCAAGCCTC
This sequence comes from Podarcis vaucheri, assembly GCF_965113315.1. Classification (NCBI taxonomy): domain Eukaryota; kingdom Metazoa; phylum Chordata; class Lepidosauria; order Squamata; family Lacertidae; genus Podarcis; species Podarcis vaucheri. Next base: position 62,571,551 of record NC_138766.1, on the reverse strand, counting down.
ATAGACCAGTTTACAGTGAAAATCATTCTTTTATTCAGATAAATATAACATGGTGGTAATACAAGGAGCAAGAAAAGAGATAATGAGGAGGGTTTTTCAGCACCTTCTGTCTACAGATATAAAGAGGGTCAATCAGAGGTGCAGGTGGGGAGGGGGCCATTTGCCCTAGGCATCAAGCTCAAAGGGGAGTCCCAATCATTTAGACGCCTTTCCTTTTTTGCATTTGATAAATTCTGCAACATGTTTTAACACACATTGGACCAAAAGGTGACATACACTCACCTTAGAGTAGTAAACTTAAGCAAATAGATGTGCTCTAAAGCACTTTTTTCTGATATAGATTTTGTCACATGACAGAGTTAAAATGTTCATTAAAATTATATTGGTTCTGGTGGCAGAATATTAGACCATGATAAATGTGCCCTTGCAGATCAGCTAATTATACCCATAAACCGCTCACTCTTTCTTGGTGCCTTATGATGTTTTTGTGCACCATTTTCTTTTGTTGATTCTAGCTAGGGACCTTAAAAACTGCAAATGGCATAGGCCTGTCTGGACAAAGCCTGTCCTGTCACAAAATCCTCCCTGTAAAACATGTAGAATTCACGTGATAATTCACAGGACTTACTAAACAAAACAAAAAAATGAAATTTATCAAGTCTGTTGGTCTTCATTCTTTCTTTAGAGTCATGATGTCCACCAATCATGTTACCAGCTATCCATGACAGTAAAATTCAGAAATGTATAGTGCTTCTTTAAAACGTGTGTCCATGTTTTACAGATGTGACTTATATGCCACACAGTTTGCATGCACGTAAATGGGTTTCAGTGTCAGCAACTTGATGAATAGGATAGGTGTTATTACTACCCACCTGAAACTATTCTCTAATATAGAGTCTTCTGATTGGGAGCTCATTCTCTACACACATGTTTTCATCATCACTGAGGCAAAGGGAGGAATTCAATACAGTCATACCTCCGTTTATGTAACCCTCTGGTTATGTAAACTTCGGGATGCGTGCGCGGCAAACCCGGAAGTATTTTACTGAGTTTCGCCATGCGCACATGCGCAGAAGTGGTCCTCAGGTTGTGGAAACCTCTGGATCCGACTGGACCTCTGGAACAGATCCCGTCCGCAACCGGAGGAACCACTGTATAATGCCAAGATTGCTTTGTCATTGTAAGCATTTCTTCCTGCTCCTCTCCACACACTGTTCTGAGGGTTCTGCTGACGCCCTAAAGCAGCCTTTCTCAACTTGTGGGTCCCCAGATGTTGTTGAACTACAACTACCATCATCCCTAGCTAGCAAGGCCAGAGCTCATGGATGATGGGAGTTGTAGTCCAACAAGATCTGGGGACCTGCAGGTTGAGAACCACTGCCCTAGAGTCAACTGAGGAGCATGCCGGGGAGGGGGGAGAAGATAGCCCCAGGAACCAGGCAGAGGGCCTTCTTAGTGGTGGTGCCCACCCTGTGGAATGCCCGCCCATCAGGTGTCAAGGAAACAAACAACTATCTGACTTTTAAAAGACATCTGAAGGCAGCTCTGTTTAGGGAAGTTTTTAATGTTTGATGTTTTATTCTGTTTTTAACCTGTTGGAATTATTATTATTATTATTAGTGCTACTGGAAGCCCTTGTGTGGATTTCCACTAGTGGGACCTGTTAGTGGAATCTGATCCCAAATATTCTTTTAAAAATGTGTGTGTTTCTTCACAAAATACTGAGCACTTCATTACTGGAAAATCTGAAAATTATTTATAAACAATTAAGCTGCAAAAGGCCTGTGTGAAATATTATCTCCCTACCACTGATGGGGAAACAATAGCATTTAGAAGTCATTTGCAAAATCCCACATCGCTTCCCTGAGGAAGCCATGCAAGTTTGCTGCTGAAAAACAATAAATCAAGAAAGACTCTGCTTGTTTAATGGTAACTAATTATGCCTTTTTATCAAGCCTTAGTTGCACTCAGAGGTCAGGATGGTGGTACAACTCTTAGGTAAAATAATTATACCTATGCTCAATTATCTGCAACAGTGTCACACTCATTTATGACTATATTTGTTTTAAATTATCCCAAATCTCAAACTAATGCCAACAATTAATGCTTTAAAAATATACAGAATATACAGCAGGTAAGCAATAAGATTAAATACTGACATCTAATGAAGTAGGTGGGGAAGTATCAAGCAATCATTCACAAAAATTGAAAAAGTGGATCTGAATGGATCTCAGGTGCAAGGAGAAAGCATTATAATGTACTGGAACTATGCAGGTGAAATTCCCACATTACTTTCTTTTTGCACACCTGTCCATGTGTGAAAATCCATTAATTTTGTAATAAGGGAATGATTACAGCAGAGTATTTTTTTTTAGCCTTGCAGCCAGGTAGCTTAAAAACCATTTACCTTCCAAGTATAAACATGGCTTTATTTTGGTATAATAGAGGAAGGCTGGTCTACGTATTATGTAAACCATATTATGTAGTCCATGGGCATGGACTGCCCATAGCTCGTTGATGTTCTATAAATTTACAGAGCAAACAGAGCACATGCAGGATCTCTTAGCAGTGAAGGCATAAACAAATCTGTACTAAGTAGCCTTGAGTATCACTCTTGCATGAAGACATCAGAAGAGCTTTGATAGATCAGACCAAGATTCCCTGTTAGAATCCCCAACTATGGTATACTATGGTATACTGTGACATGAGAGGGAAGGAAAATGGAGCATTGGCCACTTTCACGTAGCACTGGAAGATTTGTTTATGCCTTCACTGCTAACTGCCAGAAGGCCCTCGGCGCTAGACCTCAGCTGAACGATGGGGGTGGAGACACTCCTTCAGGTATACTGGGCCTTAAAGGTCAGCACCAACACTTTGAATTGTGCTCGGAAATGTACTGGGAGCCAATGTAGGTCTTTCAGGACCATTGTTATATGGTCTAGGTGGCCACTCCCAGTCAATGGTAATGGTAATGGTACCCATGTGAGAGGTGCCAAAACTGAGTTCCAGCTGAAGAAAAGCCCTGCTTCCACCCTTCCGCCATTACCTAAATACACAACCAACTATCATCCAAGTGGAAGTCAACACTGGATACAACATTTAATTTCCCCTTTGCCATTCATCAGAATATCCCCAAGTGCATCATAGCACATAAAAAGATAATTAAAACTGGAAAAGCCCTGCCCATATTCCAAAATTTAACTTCTATACAGCACATTGGAGTGAAAACACTGAAATAAATTTAGTTCGGTTAATGAGGTAACTAACAAAAGTTCTGAAGGAAGGTGGGGAGGGAGTTCCACTTTCCAAGGAATTCTTCTCATGCAACCTCATGGCATTCTTCCATAGTAGAGACGTTGCATTGGGTGGGGGGGGGGCAAGCTCTGTCTCTTCCACCTTTGAAGGGCTGCTGACTATTTGATGCTGGAAGCAACAACACTTATGTATACCAACCACAGGAACCACAGGACGGAAGTCTGTTCTTGCGCTCAGATCTTGCTTGCAGGTTTCTCACAGGCCACTGTGAGAATAGGATGCAATACTAGATGGGCTATTGGCCTGATCCAGAAGTCTCTTCTTATGTTCTTGTGTTCTTAATGCTCTTCGGTGCTGGGTGTGCACAGAACCCTTTACCACAAGAACAAAAGAGCACCAGCTATGCAGCCTCAGCCTAGCATTATGTGTTTGTGACTGCAGCCTCCATAGAGTTGCAGTGCACTGGAGGCTGGTCCATTAGGACCAATGGGACAGTGACCCACCAACCATAGGCTGCTGTCCTCAGCCAGACCCCACCTGCCTGCTTTCATACCTGCAGCCAGTCCAGAGATTGGCACTGCCAGCCAGCTGCCTTCTCCTTAGTCCAGGGGTCAGCAAACTTTTTCAGCAGGGGGCCAGTTCACTGTCCCTCAGGCCTTGTGGGGGGCTGGACTATATTCTGAAGAAGAAGAAAATTAACAAATTCTTATGCCCCACAAATAACCCAGAGATTAATTTTAAATAAGAGGGCACATTCTACTCATGGAAAAACACGCTGATTCCCGGACCGTCCACGGGTCAGATTTAGAAGGCAATAGAAGAAGAAGAAGAAGAAGAAGAAGAAGAAGAAGAAGAAGAAGACGACGACGAGTTTGGATTTGATATCTCACTTTATCACTACCCGAAGGAGTCTCAAAGCGGCTAACATTCTCCTTTCCCTTCCTCCCCCACAACAAACACTCTGTGAGGTGAGTGGGGCTGAGAGACTTCAAAGAAGTGTGACTGGCCCAAGGTCATCCAGCAGCTGTATATGGAGGAGCAGGGACGCAAACCCGGTTCACAAGATTACAAGTCTACTGCTCTTAACCACTACACCACACTGGCCTTAGTTTGCCTACCCTTGCCTGAGTCCGACTGTTGTCCTTTGTAGAACTCTTGGGGACAAAATTATAATTTTCCTGTCAATGGCTCTTGCTCCCTGCTTTCCACCCCACTGGGTACCAGCCACTACCCTTGTCCTGTGTTAAGTGATGGGGGCTGCATGTTTAGTGCAATCACCTTGTTAGTGGCTGGGACAGGGTCCACCTAAATGTTACGTGGAACTTAAATGCAACAGTCACCACGTTTATTTATTTTTAAAAGCATCATTCTTCAAAGAAGCTGTAATATCTCAATTGGTGACAGGGGTGTGTTTCCCCCCCCCCCTGGCCATTTTCCTGTGGCTTTTCCACCCCAGGGGGAAAAGGTACCCATGCTATTTCTTGCATTGGTTAGTTGAGAATGTATTTTGGGAAGGGAAACAGAAGAAAGGGAAGGCAACTTCTCATTTAGTCCTCCACTAAAGATTGAAGCCTTCCATGACTGCTTTTCATTAGGGATAGGGAAACTTTGACAATCCAGATTCTGTTGGACTCTGGCTCCCATCAGCCTAGTCAGACCAATAGTTAGGGATGATGGGAATTGTGTTTTATCAACGCAGGTTTCCCAACCATGTATTAAAGAAAAAAATGTATTGAGATGAGGTCTACTTGGCACCATCATTAACTTCTCCCAGGCATTTGATGGATTATGCCTAGTTGGCTGAGGGCCCATTTGTTGAAATATCGTTGTGGCTGACTTTTTCTTTTTTCTGCTGGGTCCGTTTGTGGATTATCAAAATGTATTGTTTTGCTTTATGCTATGCCTTTTTGGCTCTTAGACGTCATGTAGCCGTTGACTCATAAATCACCTCAAATAAATAAATAAATAAATAAATAAATAAATAAATAAATATCAGACTTATGGTGGGCCTTTCCTTTAAGGCACCAAGATGGAATCCAAAGCAACTTAGAAAAAACACACAAGAAGGGAAAGACAAATCAAGCCACTATAATATCACCAATAAAATTCCTTAAGCTGCAGAGCAAACAATAGAGTAGCAAATCAGGAAAACAGAAATGCCTAGTCAAATAAAACATGTTTATTATCATTTTCTACAACAAAATAGTCCTTATTCCTGAGCAAATGTGTTTACCATAAGGACGGCAGAAGCAAACCCCATTTAATCCCTTTAGTCATGATGGCTCTACGATTCAAATGATTTTAAAATGCAAAATTGCACATGATCAAATTATATCATTTCTTTCTTTTTAAGAACAGTGTAGAAGGGAAAGTAAAATATGGGAAAGAATATTGTATGTCTCACAACTGTATTATTATTAATAGTAATCATAGTATTTACTAGACTTGGGATTTGCCCAAAGTCCCCAAGCAACTTACAACACATTTTAAAACATTATACCATGAAAACGATACAACCCCCATAACAGCTACAGGAACTGTAGGTCCACCAAGGGGGGTCCACCATTAAGACCATTGAATCCAGGATCTAAAATTACCAGGATGCACGAATGGCTAATTGGAACCTCTATGGCGAGAAATATAATGCCTCTGAATGCCAGGGAATTGCTGTTTCCATTGCACCTTGCTTAGGGCTTCCTAGGAGTAGCTGGCTAGTCATGGTTGGGAACAGGATGGACAAAATCCAAGACTAGTCATAGGACATGGTATGAATTCACTTGCTGTACCTCACCAGTGCTACCAATTTAACATCCAATTACTGTAGTCCTTGTACAGGCATTATCGAGGAACAGGAAACAAGGCTTGCCCAAGACATTTTGGCGACTGAGGCAAGCCACCAAATGGTGTCCTCCCTACCAGGGAAGGAGTGGTGAATGAAGATGTATATCAGGAACAAGAGAGGAAGAAAGCTGAGTTCAGTTATGGTGGAGGGCAAGACAGAAATGTTTTAAATAAGAAATTACAAATAAATAACACATAATTAAAAAAGGCAACATATACTCTTTTTTAAAAAAACAGATTTTTATTATTTTCATTTTTAACACAGAGAGTTGGAGAGCAGTAGGTTAGATCTTTCTAAATGTGCCCTATTGATGAAGATAGCTTTTTATTCGCTTGTAGGTTTCCCAGAGTATCATCCCAGCAAGTCTATCCAGAGATTCCCATTTGTGACTGGTATTTTTAATAGCCTGTTTGTTTGCATGGGTGATGAGTACAATATGCACTTGTTTCTAGCCGAAATTCTTTCTCAAAAGGTTTGCCATAGCCCAGCAAGGATCCATGATGTAATGCAGAAAATCGATACTGCTTTTAATTGGCTATTATCTTACGGTTAATAGTGCTCAGTTTCCACCATTTTCCTATTTTTGGCAAATGGGAACATACTGTAAAATAATTACTGGCAATGCTGCAAGGCCATTTACTGAAAAGTGAAACCTAGGAAGCCGCCTTATGCCAAGTCAGATCATTGGTCTATTTAATAGCCTCACCAACCAGCAGGAGCTGTCCAAGGTTTCAGACGAGAGCCTTGGTCACACCTACCTATAGGTTCAAGGGATTCAACCTTCTGTATGCAAAGCATCAGTGTAGACTGGTCCATTAGGGAATGGGTGAAGAAAATAGAATTAGTTGGCTCTGTCTGCCATTGGCTCTGGCTTCACATCCCATTAATCTCTCTGCCTTCTACCCTACCAATCCGAATGGCAACATCAGGGCTTTTTTTTCAGCTGGAGCTTGCCAGAACCTCTCAAGGGTGCATCATTGTCATTCTACGAGCACAAGGGAGGCATTCGTGTTGAGTTCCAGCACTTTTTCTAGAAAAACAGCACTGGGAACCACCCACCATCACAGCAAAGTATGTACAGTCATACCTCGGGTTGAAGTAGCTTCGGGTTAAGCATTTTCGGGTTGCGCTCCATGGCGACCCAGAAGTAATGGAGTGCATTACTTCCGGGTTTCGCTACTCGCGCATGCGCACTCAAAATGATGTCACGTGCATACGCAGAAGTGGCGAATCACAACCCGCACACGCACAGATGCACAGACACAGGTTGCGTTCACTTCAGGATGCGAACAGGGCTCCAGAACGGATCCTATTCGCATCCAGAGGTACCACTGTAATCTGCCACTGAAGTACAGCCTTCCCCCCCCCTTTTTTTTTTTTGGAAAAAAGGCTTTCCAGAACTATTTTCTGTGCCATTTTGGGGCAAACTACAAGTTGGATACTGGGAATGGCCCAATCAGGAGCGGAGGTAGGGGGGTGCAGTGGGTGTGGTTCACCCCGGGTGTCACCACTGAGGGGGTGACAAAATGCCAAGTGGCACTCACCGTGGGGCCTGGAGCATGCCCAAGCCACACATGTCTCCTGGGAGAGACGCAGTGGCTTGGGCGGGGGCAGGCTCCACGCTGCCCAAACGGTCCGCCCGCTGCCTCTCCCCCAGCTGAAGGGCAGCTGAGTGGGAGTAGGCAGGCAGACTCCGGACCCCCCGTGGTGTGCCCTGCCCTCGCCCCACCCCTATGGGTGGCTTGCCCGCACCCCTGGGCACGCCACCCCAGGCAACTGAGCGGCTTCCTCCGCTGCTGTGCCCAGTTGCTTAATTGCCCTGATTACATCTCTGCTTATGAATCCAAGCTAGTCATTTCTGAGGGTGAATGTTGTCCATCTATGTCCAAATGTCTCGTAGCTCAGCAAACCTTTGAAGATGCCAAAGAGGATGTTTCTTTGTCTTTGTTAAGGTGAATTGCTTCCTGAAAGTTTCCTTTTCTGACTAATGGACATGAGTGAAAGACGTTTTCTTCCTCTCGCCGAGCCTTCAAGTTAGTGCCTTTAGCCTGTTCTGTGTCAGGACTATATTTCAAACTCCTGGGTGCCTCTGGACACATCATCAAGTAGCAGAGTTGTGAGTGGTGAGTTTTTGGATTTCAGCACCAGCAAAGAGAGCTGCTGTCTCCTTGGTAGGTTCAAACGACTTTTCAGCACTTGGCTGGCACAAACTAATGGCCCCACATTGGCAGTTAGCCATAAAAAGGAGCATTACTGCACTGTCACTGTGGATTCCAATATTTTGAAGCCCAGGCAGCAATGGAGCAAAACCAGAAGAGAGAAACGTAAATAATCATCCATGTAAAACGAAGCATCGTAGGACTAACCTGCTCACAGTGTCCTCCCACTTTAAACGAAACAGGAAAAATATCCATTGACATCCAACTCCACTTTAAATAGTACCATGAAGACGTGCATGTTTTTAAACCGTTCTCTAGCATTGTCCGAATGTTATTGTACATTATTATAAACAAAATACATGAAGGTCACAGCTGACTAAATTCCTATCAATTATAAACTTTTTTTTAAATGCACATTTAATACAGATTTCTGACTTTTCTATACGGAGCATTTTTCCTTTAAAGAAAAATGGTTTATACAGTTCACTTCCTGCCATAATCAAGGCCTTTCTAACCTGATATCTGAAGGTTCTGCTTCAGTGAATAATTCAGTAGGGTTAGTGAAACTGTGGCAGCAAAGAAAGTGCTAATCTTAGATGGAAGCTGTGAGGGATATTAAGAAACAATTGCAAAAAGTGACATATTTAATAGAGAAAGATTACTCTGTGCTACATCTATTTAATTTGAAATGAATAAATTTTGCCAGTATTTTATGAGATGCAGTCTGCAAATTATGTGAAACTTCATAGTGTCACTGAAGTCTAAGGGAAAGAATAAAAGGTGTCCTCTCCGCCTCCCCTTTCCCCCATTTTATGAGCATTGTGATTTTTGAGGACTTTTCAGCCTTTTCAAAAAAGAATTTTCTATGGAAGAGAAGGACCATTCACTGCAGGACTTTATTAATTTGAATTAAGGAGGAGGAGGAGGGGGGAAAGGTGATAGCACAAAAAGATAAATAACAAGAGGCAATAAAAGGATCTTATGTAATGAGACTTTTTGAAATGACTGAATTCCTCCCTTAGACTGTGACTGAGTGGGGCCGGATAGGTTCTCAATCTTTCAGGGGAAATTTAGCTGATCTAGCCAAGACAAGCCTGGAAGTCTGAGGGAACACAAGGGTGAAAAATGATAAGGGGCAGTTTGGGGCTTTAATCACAGGAAGAAGATTCTTAAAACCAGCCCAGTTCTGATGGAAATCATTTATTTTACTGTTCATGAATAAGCCCAAGCAGAGTGTGTTGTGGCAGTGATAGTAATAAGGACAGAATGCATTAAAAGGTATCTTCTGAAATAATTATATAAATAAAAAACGAGATGTTGAATCTTATAAAATAGATGATAATGGTAATAATAATAATAATAATAATAATAATAATAATAATAATAATAATAAACAAAATGGTTCATGTAATCAAAATCACTAATTTTCACAAGTCACAATTAGAAAGTTGCAAAGGTGGTTTAGGCTGCAATTCACATACCTAAGAGTAAGCCACATTGAACTCAGTGGAACTTCCTTAGGAGTACTGTACTCATGTATGTGATTCCACTGCTAAGACAACTTTCACCAAAGTCTTAGTTATATTACACAAAAAAGCTATGGGAATTAGCCGTGTCATTTGCATCTGCTGAGCAGTGATGCACTTACTATTTGTAGTTTATGGAGCCTTTTTTCATGTACAAAGTGCACTGCTGTTTATCTCCTTGAAACTGCCAATATCACATTGCCATTATAGATACAGTATATATGGAGCAACTGCATTTGGAATACTTTGTACACTTCTGGTAAATGCACCTTCAAAAGGATATTGCAGAACTGTGAAATGTTCAGAAAAGAGCATCCAAGATGATTAAGGGTTTGGAGCGACGTAAGGAGTTGCCTTATGCTAAGTAAGATCTTTGGTTCATCGAGGCTGGATTGGGATGACAAATCATGCTCTGGCAGATGATCTCAGTGGTCGAGCTGGGATATCAGGGTCCAGGCAGTCCCTAAAGCAATCTGGACCCAAGTTGTTCAAGGCTTTGCAAATCAGTACAGTGGTACCTCTGGTTGAGAATGGGATCCGTTCCAGAGCCCCATTTGCAACCTGAACGGAACACAACTCGTGTCTGCACGTCTGCACATGCACGGGTCGCGATTAGCCGCTTCTATGCATGCGTGTGACATCATTTTGCCTGTCTGCGCATGCATGAGTGGCAAAACCCGGAAGTAACCCTTGTCGGTACTTCCGGGTCGATGCAGGATGCAACCTGAAAAGATGTAACCTGAACCGAACATAACAAGAGGTATGACTGTACAAGGATTTGACCTCATACTGTAGTAGATGGGCAGCCAATGCAGATCTTTTCATAATGGTGCCACATGTTGTTGACTATGTGCTCCTATCAGCAGTCTGACTGCCACATTCTGCACCTGTTAGAGCTTCCAAACCAGGCGCACATACAGTGTGTTGCTGTTATACAACACTGAGGTTACCAACACATGGACTTCAGTGATCAGGCTATCTCTGTCCAGGAATGGCCATAGCTGGTGAAAAGCACTCTTAGCCATGGAGGACACTTTGGCCTCTAGTGACAGATGTTTCTAGGAACACCACCATTCTGCTCCTTCAGAGGGAGTTAAGTCCATCCAGAACAGGTAACTTGGCTATCTCCCACACAAGGTTTCCACCCACCCAAAGAGTCTTCATCAAAATCACACATAGTTCATTGGCTCCCATCCAGTCAACCACTGCATTCAGACACTGATCCAGAGCTTTCACAGCCTCTCCTGAGCCAGATGCATGTGGAGAAATAACGCGTCCTCAGCGTTTTGTCCCATCCCCTCTTGTGGGAGCAAATCCCATCATTTAACTATGAACTGCATAAGTTCTTGTGCTATGAGAGAGAGAGACTACAACAACCAGCACCCCGGGCCATATTAGATTGGGGTGATGAGAGTCAAAGTCCAACAATATCCGGAGGATCACAGGCTGCCAGTCTCTGTTCTAGGTGGCCTCTGCAAAATCAAAGACTTCTAAAAGAGACTTCAGAACTGTAATGCAGAGGTGTGTGATCCATGATTTAGATTAGTTACCTGGCATCTGTGCCATCAATAAGTGCTGCAGTTATCTGTTTGGATTCTGGTGTTCATCCTGAGCAGAGCTCATCATTCTTGTTGTGCCACCCACTATTGCATCTTATTGTTCACTTTCCCCCTTCTATTATGTTTCACATTCAAATGCACATGCACTTGAATCTCTCTAAAGCTAATAGTAAAAAATGTATGTGCACCTTGGGATGAATATATTATGTATAGAGTACCCATGACAATCACATTTTAAGCTGCTTGTATGGCCTACACCAGGCTTATTGGTAAGGCACTTAGTTACAGCGTGCGATTCTTGGGTTCACAAACAGATTGCTGTTTTTCTGACTTGTCATTCTGTACGGGACTTAGGTGAGCTTTGTGAGATTTTACACCTATTTCAAATGCACTCTTCGCTTTGAGTATGTCAGCAGCAGCTTGGAAACTGCCACTGCTTTCTTTAAGTGTAAATGAAGCTGAACTTAAAGCAAAAGGAAAGAAAATTGAAGACTGCATGTTCTAAAATAGAGGAGAGTCGTTCCAAATTCAAAACCTGCTTCAGACATCATTACAATTGCCATACAAAGTTTGATGGACTAAAGTAGACATATACAGCTCAGGACCCACCAAGCAAAACACAATTCACCCACCCTGCAATGTTGTATACCAACCCACTGGGGGTTCAGTCAGCTTTCTCTGTTTGCTACTTGCTTGAGACCACTTGGGAAGTGGAGGAAGAAATTTCCCAGTAATGGAAAGACCATAATGCACCAGTGGTGTGGCCTGTTTTAGCCTGGATTGCAGAAGTGAGCCACAAATTGTGCAAGTTTGTCCTGAAGTGAACTGATGGCTGAGTTCTTTTACAGGAATTTAATTATCAACTTCGGAGTAATAATTTTACTTGTTCTCTTTTCTTTGAAACTGGCTGTCCAATTTCAAAATACCATCCCTTTAACTGGTGACATTGACCAACAAAAACAAGACCACCCCTTATTCCCACTGTCGATGAAGTTCTGAATACTTTCACCCAGTCCTTTGCGAGTCTCACCCCCATCTCTGTTATGCTTGGTAATTCTGCTCTGTCAGTCTCTTATCTGCTATGCATGCTTCCTTTCGCTTTGCATACAATCAGCATTTCCTATGTCTCCAACCCTTTCCCACCCCCACCTGCATACTCCAAAAATACGTCACTTACTTGATTCCCCTGAAGTTCATTCTTTTGTAAGGTTGTTGTTGTTTCTAAACACGAGGTGTTTTGAATTGACTGCCAGTAGGAAGATAGGAAATTGCCTTCCTCCAAGTCAGTCTACTGGTGCATGTAGCTCACTGACTGGCAGCCACTCTCCACAGAGACTTGTTCTCACTGAAAAATTGAAATTACTATTGTCGCTAATGTACGGCATGGCTTGTCTCCTTCAAAAGAACACTCCTGCATGTTTTTTTTGGATGCACATGTCTAGGAGAAATAATGTGTGAACCAGCAGTGCACAGATTCAGTCAGCAGCCATTTCTGATTCTGATGTTGAGGACGAATGCAACCATGATTGTAAAAATAGTGACTAGAAGTTATCGATGGACTAGAGGCTCACAATTAATGTTTGTCAGTCAAAGGCTCAGGAAGGTCATGTGTGCCATTGCTCGTGTGAGTAGAACATGCAGATGAGGGAGAACTTTGATTCAGTTCAAATTTAAATGTGAACCTAACTAATTCACACTTTCTGAAACTACTGAAACACAGCCATCCTTTGAAAGTTGCACTTCACTGAATTTTGCAATGCAGTTCTCCAAATAATGTGTACAAAAAATGCATACACTGGGGTAAAGTGGATGTTAAAATGAATGTGTTGGTGAAAATAACATAGAAAAATGCATTACATATGGGGATATATCATTGCAAAAATGTGTATATTAGGCAAATTTGCATCCAAAGATATCCAGTATACAGAAACTGGGTGGGGCGGGGAAAATATGTCTGCTTTGTAAGGTCCCCGGTTAAATCCCAGGCATTTCCAGGTAAGAGTGGGAAAAGCCACTGTCTAAACCCTGGAGAGTCAGTGTTAGATACAGAGCTGGATGGACCAATGGACTGCTTCATTATAAAGCAGCTCCCAATGTTTCTACATGTATGAGAACTTGTTCTTTTCTTTTAGAGCCTTTTGAGGGAGTCATTTCACAGGGCCCCTTTCTTTTGCTTGTACAGTTCTTATGAATAATCTGAGCCACATGCTCCAAGCCCCAGTACGTCCATGTTAGCAGCTGGTCAATGCCGGGCTCATTCTTCACTTAGTATCTCCAGCCCCTCAATTGTCATTAAATAAATATCCACACAAGGAAGATGGGGCTCTATTCTGCTGAGGGATGTGCAGTGCTGATGACAAGTAGAGCCCCTGGCCAGATGTATAAATGTATGTTCTGTTTTGGCATAGTTATATAGGGGATTTGATCATGAAGCTTCCAGGCACATATCTATATCCCTTAGATTGCTGTCACATTTCAGACAGAAAGACAAAGGGCTTTTCATTGAGAGAGAAATCTCATAGTCAAAGGATCTAAGCTGTTAGAAAGATTTATAAATGGAATTGAAAGTCTTCATTTGAACCTGGAAACAAATTGGAAGCAAATGTTATTTCAAAGCACCGGTATCAAGGTCTTTTGCCAATATGCAAACTTGAACGGCAACCCCATGGAGTTCAAGCAATTCATTCAAAGAAGGCAAATATAGGTACATAAGAAGCTGCTTGGGTTAATTGTCTCTCGGGCACAGTATTGCCTGGTCCAGCCTTCTCCAGCTTGCTGTCTGCAGATGATGTGGACTTCAAACTCCCATCAGCCTCAGCCAACATGGACAGTGGATAGGAATGATGGGACCTGTAGTTTAACCCAGGGAGGCTGGTCATCTCACACAGGCAGCAGCCTTATCTTACCATCTGAGGTGCCAATAATTGCACCTGGCACCTTCTGCATAACATCCATGTGCTGTGCCTCTGAGATATGATCCCTCCCTTTAGAATATTGTCATAATCACCATCATGTTATTTGTAGTATTATTATTATTATTATTATTATTATTATTATTATTATTTATACCCTGCCCTCCCCAGCCAGAGTCAGGCTGACACCAATAAAATTTCAGTAAAAACATAATAAGAAAAAAGAAAAAGAACAATTTGAAATACAGGTTAAAATGCAATTTAAAATGCAGCCTCATTTAAAAGTCAAAATCATAAAGGGGATGGAAACATAAGGGTCAGACTGAGTCCAAACCAAAGGCCAGGAGGAACAGCTCTGTCTTGCAGGCCCTGCTGAAAGATGTCGAATCCCGCAGGGCTCTAGTTTCTTGTGACAGAGTGTTCCACCAAGTTGGGGTTAGTACTAAAAAGGCCCTGGCCCTAGTTAAGACCAACCAAACCACCTTGTGACTTGGGACCTCCAAAATGCTGTCATTTGTGGACCTTAAGATCCTCCGCTGGGCATACCAGGAGAGGCGGTCCTGTAGGTACATGGGTCCTAGGCCGCATAGAGCAGTATGTCACCTTTCCATAGTTAAAGCCATGCTCAAGGCGGCTTACAACATGAAAAGGTTTACATAATTACAAACAGAACAAAAGTAATCATAAACAATAAATAAAACACATCAAAAAGCACACAACCAACCTGAACAATTTTGACATAAATCCATAATATGTAAAAATACAGATACAGAAAGTTAATATAAATAGCAGCAGCAATCTACCCTAAACAATGCCCCAACTCAAGAGTCTGTTCAGCAGGCTCAGCTTTTGTAGCTGGAGTCAGTCCAGCTGACCAGTCCAGACCAGGTGGAAAAATGGCCAGCAAAGCAAGGAGTAGGTCTTCTGGAGGAACGTGTAGCTACGCTCCAAAGAATTAGAGAGCTGGAGCTCTTCTTGGAAGCAACAGAGCACACCGTCTCCACCAAGGAGGAGACAGGGGACTCCCCTGAGAAGGAGTCTAGTTCACCAACACAGGAGCCAGATATATGGAGAAACGTGACTCAAAGAAGTAGGAGGCCCAGGGTTCACTCTGATTGCTTAGAAATACACAATGGCTTTGAGGTCCTCTCCCCTAGCATGGAAGACGAAGAGCAGACTCCATTTGAGGATCTCTCCCTCATTACAGTCGATCAGGTATATGAAGACGAGCAGCAAAGTCAGTCCTCAGGGAATGTGCAGGCGATCTTGGAACGGACAGCTCACGGAAGAACCCCGACCAAACCCAAGAAGAGGCGTGTAGTGGTGATAGGGGATTCCCTACTGAGGGGAACAGAAGCAGTGATCTGTGGGCCTGACAAGATGTCTCGGGAAGTGTGCTGTCTCCCCGGGGCTAAGATCCAAGATGTAACTGAACGACTGCAAGGAATCATAAAACCCACTGACAAATACCCCTTCCTCTTGGTTCATGTGGGAACCAATGACACTGCAAGCAATAGCCTCCAGAAGATCAAAAGAGACTACGAGGCTCTCGGCAGGAAATTGAAGCAACTAAATGCACAAATTGTCATCTCATCTGTCCTCCCAGTTGAACGACGTGGCCCAGGGAGAGAGGGGAAAATAGTGGAAGTGAACAGCTGGCTTCGCAAATGGTGTAAACAGGAACGGTTTGGATTCTTAGATCACGGACTGCAGTTTCTTGAAGATGGACTTCTGGCAAGTGATGGGCTGCACCTCACAACGTTTGGGAGAAATGTTTTTGCCAAAAATCTCAGAAACCTCATCAGGAGGGCTTTAAACTGACTAATGTGGGGGAGGGAGACAGTGCTCCTGAAGGTAGGAGTCTATCAATTAATGAAGATGATCATCCAAATGTCATAGACCAAATGGAGCAAACAGCACGCGGACCTAGTGGTGGGAGGAAAAAATCCTTAAATAAGAGACACGGGGGAATGATTAATGGACTTCAATGTCTGTACACTAATGCGCAAAGCATGGGAAATAAACAAGATGAGCTTGAGCTCTTGGTACAGCAAACTAAATATGACATAATAGGCATCACTGAAACCTGGTGGGATAAGTCCCACGATTGGAATGTAATAATGGGGGGATACAATCTATTTCAGAGAAACAGACCAGACAAGAAAGGAGGAGGAGTGGCGTTATATGTCAGGGATGTGTATACCTGTGAAGAGATCCAAGATTTAGAACATCAAAGCCAAAGTGAGAGCATTTGGGTCAAAATTAAGGGAGAGAAGAATAACAGAGACCTCATTGTGGGAGTTTACTATAGATCCCCAAGCCAAACGGAGGACATAGATGATGCATTCCTGGAACAGATGGCCAAGCATGCAAAAGGAAGGGAGATAGTAGTAATGGGGGACTTCAATTACCCGGATATTTGTTGGACGTCAAACTCAGCCAAGAGCATAAAGTCAAACAGATTCCTCACTGGCCTTGCAGACAACTTCATTGTCCAGAAAGTGGGAGAAGCAACAAGAGGAACATCCATTTTAGATCTGGTCCTAACCAATGTTGATGACCTGGTTAGTGGGGTAGAAGTGGAAGGATCATTAGGCGCGAGTGATCATGCTCTTCTGAAGTTTACTATACAGCGGAAAGGAGCAGCCAAGCATACTAGGACTCAATTTCTTGACTTTAAGAAAGCCGACTTCATAAAACTTAGGGAAGTGCTGGGTGAGATCCCATGGACAACAATACTAAAAGGAAAGGGAGTTCATGATGGCTGGGAGTTTGTTAAGAGGGAGATACTAAAAGCACAACGTCAGGCAATACCAATGAGACGGAAACATGGAAGGTGCCTAAAGAAGCCAGGGTGGCTATCTAAAGAACTTTTAACTGAATTAAGATTAAAAAAGGATGTGTACAAAAAATGGAAAAGGGGGGAAACCACCAAAGAGGAATTCAAACAAATAGCCAGCACGTGTAGACACAAAGTCAGAAAAGCTAAAGCACAGAATGAACTCAGGCTTGCTAGAGAGGTTAAAAGCAACAAAAAAGGCTTTTATGGGTATGTTCGTAGCAAAAGGAAGAACAAAGAAACAATGGGGTCACTCAGAGGAGAAGATGGTGAAATGCAAACAGGGGACACAGAAAGGGCTGAACTACTCAATGCCTTCTTTGCCTCAGTCTTCTCCGATAAAGAAAACAATGCCCGACCTGAAGAATTTGGAGCAAATGATTCAGCAAAGGAAACACAGCTCAGAATAACTAAGGAGATAGTACAAGAATATTTGGCTAGTTTAGATGTATTCAAGTCTCCAAGGCCAGATGAACTGCATCCAAGAGTATTAAAAGAACTGGCAGATGTGATCTCAGAACCACTGGCAGTCATCTTTGAGAATTCCTGGAGAAGAGGCGAAGTCCCGGCAGACTGGAGGAGGGCAAATGTTGTCCCTTTTTTCAAAAAGGGGAAAAGAGAGGACCCAAATAATTACCGCCCAGTCAGTCTGACATCAATAGCAGGGAAGATTCTGGAGCAGATCATTAAGCAAACAGTCTGTGAGCACCTAGAAAGGAATGCTGTGATCACCAATAGTCAGCATGGATTTCTGAAAAATAAGTCATGTCAGACTAACCTGATCTCGTTTTTTGACAGAATTACAAGCCTGGTAGATGAAGGGAACGCAGTGGATGTAGCCTACCTTGATTTCAGCAAGGCATTTGACAAGGTGCCCCATGATATTCTTGTAAAGAAGCTGGTAAAATGCGGTCTTGACTATGCTACCACTCAGTGGATTTGTAACTGGCTGACTGACCGAACCCAAAGGGTGCTCATCAATGGTTCCTCTTCATCCTGGAGAAGAGTGACTAGTGGGGTGCCACAGGGTTCTGTCTTGGGCCCGGTCTTATTCAACATCTTTATCAACGACTTGGATGATGGACTCAAGGGCATCCTGATCAAATTTGCAGATGACACCAAACTGGGAGGGGTGGCTAACACCCCAGAGGACAGGATCACACTTCAAAACGACCTTGACAGATTAGAGAACTGGGCAAAAATAAACAAGATTAATTTTAACAGGGAGAAATGTAAAGTATTGCACTTGGGCAAAAAAAAATGAGAGGCACAAATACAAGATGGGTGACACCTGGCTTGAGAGCAGTACATGTGAAAAGGATCTAGGAGTCTTGGTTGACCACAAACTTGACATGAGCCAACAGTGTGACGCGGCAGCTAAAAAATGCAATTCTGGGCTGCATCAATAGGAGTATAGCATCTAGATCAAGGGAAGTAATAGTGCCACTGTATTCTGCTCTGGTCAGACCACACCTGGAGTACTGTGTCCAGTTCTGGGCACCACAATTCAAGAAGGACACTGACAAACTGGAACGTGTCCAGAGGAGGGCAACCAAAATGGTCAAAGGCCTGGAAACGATGCCTTATGAGGAACGGCTAAGGGAGCTGGGCATGTTTAGCCTGGAGAAGAGGAGGTTAAGGGGTGATATGATAGCCATGTTCAAATATATAAAAGGATGTCACATAGAGGAGGGAGAAAGGTTGTTTTCTGCTGCTCCGGAGAAGCGGACACGGAGCAATGGATCCAAACTACAAGAAAGAAGATTCCACCTAAACGTTAGGAAGAACTTCCTGACAGTAAGAGCTGTTCGACAGTGGAATTTGCTGCCAAGGAGTGTGGTGGAGTCTCCTACTTTGGAGGTCTTTAAGCAGAGGCTTGACAACCATATGTCAGGAGTGCTCTGATGGTGTTTCCTGCTTGGCAGGGGGTTGGACTCGATGGCCCTTGTGGTCTCTTCCAACTCTATGATTCTATGATTCTATGATTCTATGAAATAAAACTATTTGCATCTGGAATGGTAAATACCATGCATGTAGAGAAATGTATTAACTGAGGGGGAGAGGAAGAACACTCCAGAAATTAAAAAATGTCCAAGTCACTTCTGGCTATACAAGAAGCAAAATAATAATAATATTTTTAAAAATAATATTTTTATTATTTATACCCTGCCCATCTGGCTGGTTTCACCAGCCACTCCGCATACAGTTTGAATTTAACAGAAACACACTACTATGGCTTTTCCATAGCCTTCTGTAGGGAGAAAGAGTAACCAATTTTTCAGTCCAAAAAATGTTTAGCTCAAATGTGTGCTAAACTTATCCCTTGGTGTGCAGATGATCTCAAAAACTACACATTGCACTGTTCTGTAGTGCAACAGGTGCCGCAGTGTGAGATAAATGTTAGAAAACAGGATAGAAACGCATGCTTTATCGTCAGGAAAACTTAGGCAATATTCCCACATCTAAGTGCACCCTTAGACAGAGCCTGTGCTCTTCGACTAATGTTATTTAGTTGTGTTATTTAGTGTTAATTTCTTCCTAACAACCTGAGATTCATAGCAACTGCAACAACTAACCTTTACAATACAGTGGTGCCTTGCAAGACGAAAAGAATCCGTTCTGTGATTCTCTTCGTCTAGCGGTTTTTTCGTATTGCGAAGCAAGCCCATTGACGGATTAGCGGATTGGCGCTATTAGCGGCTTTTAGTGGCTTATCTGCTTAGTGGCTTAGCAGCTTAGAAAAAGGGGGGGAGGAAAAAAAACAGCAGGAACTCGCAAGACATTGTCGTCTTGCGAAGCAAGCCCATAGGAAATTCATTTTGCGAAGCACCTCCAAAACGGAAAACTCTTTCGTCTAGCGGGTTTTCCGTCTTGCGAGGCATTCGTCTTGCGGGGCACCACTGTACTGAGAATGTGTTGCACTACTATTCAGGGTGAGTTCTTATGTTACTGCAGTAGGACAGTTGATGCTACAATATCATTATTTCCGTTGCTGCCAAGTAATGTGAGAAGGACAGGCTCAACGGAGTAGGAAGCCACTCTGTGGATTCTCCCATTATCAAACCAATTTCCCAGTGGTCGATGCTGGCATAGAGAGGGGCCGTACATCTCTGGGTCATTTGTGGGGCCTGCCTGGTGTTTTTACATGAGTAGAATGTGTGCTTTTATTTAAAATGCATCTCTGGGTTGTTTGTGGGGCATAGGAATTCGTTCATTTCCCCCACCCCAAATATAGTCCGGCCCCCCACAAGGTCTGAGGGACAGTGGACCGGCCCCCTGCTGGAAAAGTTTGCTGACCCCTGATCTAGGTTGATACTCAACTAAACTTTACTTGGAGTAGGCCCATTGAAATGAACAAATGTCATTAGATAGGTTCAATAACTTTATTATGTCTAGTCTGAGTAACACTTACACATACCCCAACATTTGTCCAATGAAAATAGGGACATCCTATTCCTAATAATAATATATCCCACCCATCTGACTCTGACTGAGTTGCCCCAGCTACTCTGGACAGCTTCCAACATATATAAGAACAAAAGAAAACATTGAACACTTCCCTATACAGGGCTACCTTCAGATGGCTTAGGGATTGCATAACTCCATGCACTCCAACATTTCTCAGATGAAAATAGGGACATCCTAAGGAAAACCAGGACATTCTGGGATCAAATCAGAAACAGAGATGGCTTCTGTAAATCTAGAAAATAGGGATACTTGGGGGGGTGTCCTGCACTTAATTGAATATCACCCACGCTTTTCTATTTGTGGATGTTTCTATGGATGTAAGTGTGTGCATTTGTGCACCCCGGGCACACCAACACACAACCATTCAGTGGTGCAATTGTGCAATCGAAAAACTGAACAGTTCCTTTACTATACGATGAGCTGTTTGTCTAAAAACAAACAAACTTCAAAGAGGTTACAGTACACAGTGATTTGCCACATTTCAAAGGGCTTAGGGTGCATCTTGTTTCCAGCAGGCATTCTCCAGACTTACCATGTATATGAAAGAACATATTTGCAGAGCAGTCTGGAAGCCTCATTTTGAAGCCACTAGGGCAGTGAATCCCCCAAACCTAATTTCGTATCTTAAAAAATATTTTAATTAAGGAAACATAATCATCAGAAGCAAATTACTCTATCATTGTCTAGTGCCAGACAGTTCTGGATTTGGGTAGGTGAAATCAGGTAACCCAGCTGTAATGAAAATCCTCCGAAGTCCCTTTAGATTTACCTCCAGCTGTGTGATTTCTGTGCAGTCCTGTTCTTCGCTTTCCCCAGCAATGTCTTCCTCCTGTGAAGATGTGTTTTCAGATGCCCAAAAATATCTGTGACAAAAGAAATAAAGAGTCCCTTTGGAATTCAAAAAAATATACTGCTTCCTTCCCCTCTCCCACCTTGGAAGATTATGCCCTGATTATGAGGCATGCTCATCGCCGGATTCTTGTTGATTAACATCATCACAAAATAGCTGCTTTTCCATCAGTTTGTAGAATGAAAGTAATCTGGTGTGGATTGACATTCTGTAATTTTGATGGGAAACACATCTATTGGAACACACACACCGCCACCAGCTGAAGTGACATTTTTCACAGTAGTGCAGGAGTTATTGTTTATAACTTAGAGTTTGTCAGGAACATAAGTACCCTAAATGCCTTGACCTAGCATCTGCCCTTTTCCTAAGATCAAAAGGGCGGGTCTTACTCTGAGATCCATCTCAGACAGAGGCACAGGTAAGGGCAACAAAAGACAGGGCCTTTTGGGTGGCTTCACCAATACTGTAGAATACTTTGCCCCATGAAGTCTGGATGACCTTCTCTCTAGATATCTTTCGCTGGCTGTATTTCAAGAGGCTTTTGCCTGCTAAGGTCACTTTTACCTGTGATCTGTGCCATTGTTATTTTCAGTGTATTTTTAATGTTGTATATTTTAATTGTAGGGTGTGTGTGTGTGTGTGTGTGTGTGTGTGTGTGTAACTTTGAAATTATTCCACACCACCCTGAGTGGCTCATGGGTACTAGTAGGGTAGAATATAAATGTTTATATAAATAAAATAAAAGCCCAAACTAGTTCAGCATTTAGCTCTCATAGCGCTCAGCCAGGTGACTCTGTGAAGTCTGCAAGCAGGACAGGAGCACACTATACATTCTCCCAGTCTTGTCCCCCAGCATCTGATATTCAGAGTAATGTCACCTCCGATGCTGGAGGTAGCCTCCATCTATCATGACTATCAGCCATAGATAGCCTTGTCCTTGAGGAATGCATCTAATCCCTTTTTATAAGTCATCTAAGTTGGTGGCGATCTAGCCGCATCTTTACAGGGCAACCCTTCTTTGCAGTGCCGAAAGCCACAGCTCTTCCATGTTTATGGAACAACCTAGGCTCCCCTCCCTTTCAGAGGCAAGCTTGCTGGTGTCAGTGAAGAAAAAGCCAGCGGAAAAACTGGGTGTTGCATGTGAAACGATACCACCATATTATACTTTAGCAAATTAGCTAAAAAGAGCCATTTAGGGAAGGGAAGAGGTCTTTGTGGTAGCCCAACTCATGTTCAGCTTTGCAGAGTCCAGACAAATTGACATCTTCTATGGCTTTGTGTATTTCTCCTTCCCCAAGTGTTGCAAATAAATATATCTATTCAGTGCTTTTTTCCGGGGGGACGGGGACGACGCAGGGGTACTCATGCCCCTAAACATTTTGTGAATCTTTGTACTTTTGTCCTGTATTTATTTTTCCCCAATATGAACTATAAAATGGTGGTTTTATTGAGTCAAAATGAGGGTACCTAAACATTTCTTTAAAAGAAAAAAGCACTGTATATATGTTAAAGCACCTTAACAAATGTTGCCATAAGGTTAATGGGGGGGGTATCAACTCAAAATGGTCATATGTGGAGCTGTACTGAATGTCTGCTAAGACTGATCAATTCAAATGTTAGAGTGGAATGGAGAGCAAAGAGGGACTGAACCTCCCCACCCCATGCCTTTATTTGTTAGTGGGGGGGGCTGTGGCTTTCCTCCCCACTTCTTTTCTTTTGAAAGGTTGCTTTGTGGTTGTAGCCACCATTTCCGCACTCAGTGCTCCCTTGGAAAGAAACTTGTTGCAGCTGCTACTGGGTCAGACACCCCGTCACTAAAAAAAGGGCCCTAAAGTTACCCCATCCGGGCCACAACCCTAGCCTTGTTGATTGAGATTGAATTGATGGGGTTTGCTTACAAGTGAGCAAGTTTGGGATTGCAGCCTTCGTCTGTGTGTGTCTACTTGACAGCAAGTCCTGCTAAGTTCGGGGGGGGGGGCTTTTCCCTTTAGAAATCAAAGGACAACATCCCAGCGATGTAGGCGCTAGACACAAGAGCAAAGGAAGCCTATTTATTTGGGGGACACCACCCCATACACTCTGTTTCTACGTGGAGCCCTGTTTATAATCCCGCACTGTCGCCTTTCATCAGATAGGTAAAGCATTCTCCTCCCACTTTTCTGGATTCCTCCCACCCTATTATGCTTTTTATTCACCCTTTATGGATGGGGTGCACACACATGTGTTTTGACAGCAGTCAACACAACAGCCCTGCTCTTGGACGCTCAAAGGGAAAGAGTCCTCTGTTACAAAATTGTGCCATCATAAACATGACATGGCTGACCAAAAAATGGGTCACTAGGGGAGGGCAAGCATATTATTTTACGGTACATAATAATGAGCTGGTTCTAGAATTTCTGTTGCAAAGGAGAAACAAAGTGCTGTTGAGCATGTGCAGAGTGCTTTCCCCTCTTATCAACATATTTCTTGAGTTGTGGCTTCATAGAATGTGGGAGCCACTCCAGGGGGCAGACAGCCCCAGAATCAGGCAAACTCCTCATAAAAGTTGTCTCTCCACCCCCCAAAAAAATCTAGTTAAACTGAACGCCCCCCAGGAATTGGACTCTCTTTACTGTTTCATCGTCCCAATGTGATTTGAGAAGCGCCGAGTGTAGAAAGACGTTCTCCTTTGTACTTCTGTCTTCCTCATGCCTGGTTTGAGGATGGCTATATGCTGCTTATCTGAGAGCTAGCACCATTGAATTCAATAGGACTTACTTCCGAGTAGATATATGGCTGCTTCGCTAGACTTCCAGTGAGGGACCCCCTGTTTCACCCCACCCATCCTAGAATGCAGCAACAGCAGACTGTATGAACGCACAACTACGTGCAAGAATCTTTCCACACTGCAGAAGAGTTGGCGATGAGCAGGGCAGCCTCAGAAAGCATCGTAAATTTAGAAAGGGGAGATCCCCAAGTCTGGAGAAACTCCAAGTTATGAGGGCTGTTGCTTTAAGAACCGGAGGGGACCCTAGAGAGCGCAAAACAGCAGCTGCCTCAAGGGAACAGGGAGTCCAAACCCAACCTTGCGTATGCGATGCACAGGGTAAGCCCATGCATGTTTACTCAGAAGAATGTTTCACTGGGTTCAATGGAGCTTGCATCCAAGCAACGTGGCACGGATGCAAGTGGCGTTAAATCGCGTTGGAGCTTCCCAGTTTTGCAATTCGGCACCGTCGCTTGTGTTTGCCTGAAGTTAATCCGGTCCTGACAATGAATTGATTTGAGAAACGTGGCCTTGGGATCGGGATTCTCCGAGATCCTTCAAATGCCACCCCTTTCATCGCTAATCACAGGTTTGTGGCTAGCTCATTGTCAACACACTGGCCCTTTAAGAGATTATAAATATCCTTAAAGAACAAAAGTGTTTCCTCAAAGAAAGCCATGTCTGCTATGTCTCTCTCTTTCTCTGTCTCTCTCTTGGATACTGAATAGCGTACCTGCTGGGTTTTACAAGGGAAGGCAATCACCCTCTCCATTTGGGCGTATTTCTAAACAATGCGTGGTGGCAGTGCGTCTGTGTCCTGTGCTAGCACTGCATTTTGATCACGTCCTGATCCATGCAGAAGAATTGCATTAAAAATCATATTTCGTGTATGTGAAGGGAATATTTTTATATATCAATGCACATACACAAATGCATACACTTCATACAAATATGCCATACAATCACCCATAAAGGGGGGGAAATCACTCTAAAATGCACAATCAAATGGCAGATTTGGAAGCAAATTTAAAACTCTGGTTAACAAGACATTCAGTGAAGCCTGCTGAACCTTTATAAAATACAAATTAACAGGAGTGTATCTGAATTGTTAAAATGAACATTGCCTTTCAAATTGGTTCATGACTTTCCTTATTATCATAAATTGAAGAAACCTATTGTTACAGCTCCACCTAGTGGGCAGATAGCTCGATTGCAATAGGAAATGAAAGACACTTGAAACTCGGTCCCTTGGCAATATCAAAGAAACAGGACTTAAGCATCTTTGGGCAGGAAGAAATGTAAAAAGACAGACAAGAAAGCAACTCAACAACAACCCTACAATTGCTAGGGGATAGAAGGCACCATCCCTTCTCTCCATTTCATATTCAGTATTTGAATTTTGCATTCCTTTTTTAAAAATGCATTTGTGTTTTTGAACTTATACAAAGGTGCCATATTAAAAGCAAGGTGATTACTAGTTCAATCAATATTATCAAACATTACTCTTCAAAACTGGGTGGATTACAATAGGAGACAGTAAATCGGGAATTCCGAAGCCAAAATCCTATGCCAGTTTAGCCACTGCACAATATGGGATTTCCTTTGGAGTAAACACACAGAGGATTGAGCTATGGTTTGTAAACTGTGCTATAAGGGGAAATGAACTGAAAGTAATGTTTAATTCACAAGACAGCACCAATTTGTAAGGATGAAGGCAGTGTCAATAAAATATGCTTTTTGTTCCCATATCTGCTTCTGCTTTTCCCTTGGGAAGAAAAAAAATCCTTAAAATTGCAATTTCCCAAAGCACAGCCATGTAGTTCTCTGGCTGAACCCAGATTCCTGTGGTCCCTTAAAGACTAAAATGTCCATAGTGTGCATGGCGCATGCAAGAGCTGACTTTTTGAAATGTGCCTTAAGTGCCCAGCAGTTCATGGCTACACTGGGCACAATGGCTTTACTCTGCGTCCACAGCCAGAGGCAGTAATGCATCTCAGTATCAGTTGCTGAAACCATTGGGCTTCCCATAGGCATCTGGTTTAGGGTTACCCACTGTCCTGTATAATACAGGATTGTCGTGTATTTCCTGTATTGATACAGTTTTGTCCTCTATTTCAGGTCTTCTCTCTCTCTCTGTGTGTGTGTGTGTGTGTGTGTGTGTGAGAGAGAGAGAGAGAGAGAGAGAGAGAGAGAGAGGTTAGGGATCCTCTGCAAATGCGTTTGTTTGAAAGGGTGTGTGAAAGGTCATGTACAAACTCTGGGCAGCCAAGCACAAACAGATTTACAAATTCATGTGTGTGTGCTGCCATAGGGTGTAATGGATTGCCTTGAAGTCACTTCAGCACTGGATTAAAACAAAACAAAACAATCACCCCTGAGCAGCCCGGCCTGCCCTGCCCTGTATTTTGCCAGAATAAAGGTGGCGCCCCTAAACTGGCTGGCCACTGTGAGAACAGAGGACTTGACCAGGTTTTAAGTTCTGTGTCGCACGTACACACAGGAGGAGAAAATTTTGCTTCCAATTACTGTAACGTACTTTCAGGTTTCTGCATTCATGGAAGGGGACCCTCCTAATTTGGGATAGGAAAAGTTCCGCTATCTGGGAGATGTTGACAAGTAAAATACAGCCCCCAGCTTGAATTTTAACAGCAGCCTCAAACGCTCCAGTTTCATGAGAGCATTGCATCTGACTGTCAGACGATCATTACATCGCAGTAATTATTCTGCCTTAACCCTGCTGTCAGTGCTTAGGACAAGCACTCCAGTTTGAGTTTTGATTGTGCACCGTTCACTACCAGGAACCTGGAGGTAGTTTAATTGAAGGAAGGAACCCTTCCAAGTTCCATAACCACATTGTGAATGCATATGAGGAAGCATGCATACAGTGAATGGGAAGAATAAGTAGCTAGACTGACTGCTCACTCCCAAGTAGCCTGACCTATAATCCACCACGATGGGCTGCAAGTGAGTCAGGGGAGGGAGTGGGGTGACAAGAGTCTGGAAGCCTCAAGACTTCTCCTGGTGGCCTATAGGCTTTGGGGGGGGGTGTCACAGAAAGAGGTTGAATGCCTTTGGAGAGTGTGGCGTTTCTTCTTCTCCCTTCGAGGGTGCTGTCAGGTAGCTGACAGGTAGGAGAAAGTAAATTTTGTTTGCATCCTGATGAGAAGCTTCCTCATTCACCTCATTCTCAGACCAGTACGTGAGAAGAAGCACTTTGCGCTTCCCTGAATTTTGCGCTGCAGCACTCCAGCCAAGCAATATGGAGAGAGAAAATGTATCTTTTTGTGGGGCATGGAAATGCATAGATTAGTGAAAGCACAGTACAAAAAAAAATGCTTTATATAATAGGAAATGGCTTGCAAAAAGGGGGGGGGGTATTAGTCCCAATTGCATGCAACAGTGTGTTTGTATTTTTGAACTAAATGGGTGGTGAATGTTCACGAGGGTTTAAAAAATAATAACCATAATTGGAAATTGCTATGGAAATGTGAAAAGCTGCATTTGAGATAGGAAGAATGGAGAACTGAAACCAATGGCTCTGTCTATCCCTCTTGACATGTTGGTAGCCAGTGAGGGAAATTCAGGAATTAGCCTGCCAGGCCAGATCCTTTTCCCATACAACACACCTTAAACCCAGTCCCTGCCTTAGCCAGGGAGAGTCCTTGATTTTATCCCCAGTAAATCAATGCCCTCATTTTGCCTTTGGGGGTAGGGCTGTGTCAGATACGGTCTCCCAGTCTGCAGATTCCATTTCCAAGGAGGCCCAACTGATGAAAACATTGTTATCATTTTGGCACCGGCAGGGGGCGGGGGTGAATCCTCTTTATTGATCCAGGCATTTTATGGACTGTTTCTGATTTTTTTATCTGCCACTTTCATTTGTGTTCTGCTTTATTATATACTATTTTCAATTGTGGTTTTGGGGTTGTTTTGTTTTTCATTCTTAAAGGTAAAGGTAAAGGTAAAGGTACCCCTGCCCGTACGGGCCAGTCTTGACAGACTCTAGGGTTGTGCGCTCATCTCACTCTAGAGGCCGGGAGCCAGCGCTGTCTGCAGACACATCCGGGTCACATGGCCAGCGTGAGGAAGCTGCTCCGGCAAACCGGCACCAGCGCAGCACACGGAAACGCCGTTTACCTTCCTGCTATACAGCGGTCCCTATTTATCTACTTGCACTTAAGGGTGCTTTCTAACTGTTAGGTGGGCAGGAGCTGGGACTGAACGACGGGAGCTCACCCCGCCGCGGGGATTCGAACCGCCGACCATGCAATCGGCAAGTCCTAGGCGCTGAGGTTTTACCACGTCACCCACGTCCCTTTCATTCTTACCTTGTTGCAAACAGCACGGGTTTCCATTTTGATGACAGACTTATAAAATATTTTGAAGAAATACATTTTGGGGAATGCATTTAAACCATGCATTCAACATGTAAAGTAAAGCACTCTCTCTCTCTCTCACACACACACACACCTGTCTGTCCAGAAAGAAAATGACAAAGCTGAACATATTTGTTTACTATAATAATAAGAAAAAAATATCAGATCTGTTGCGAGTTTAAACATTCTGTTAAACATTCTTAAGCTTAAGATGACCTAAAATCAGGACGTAAATTTATTAATGAGATAAACATAAATTACTAACAAATCATTTAAATGAAACTGCTACAGTCAATTTACGAACATACCTGCTTCAGAAATGGGAAATGAAGTGTACATAGGATTCAATAGTGTAAGCTGCATTTACCCTGGACAAGAGATGATTAAGAGGCAACATGTGAACACCATTCGAAGGGTTGTCTGATAGACGATGGAGCAAATTTCTTTCTTTCTTTCTTTGTGTGGCTACAGGCAGTAGGAATCCAAAGCAACTTACAAGAAAGGAGATTTCAGCAAAACATTACCAAGGACTGCTGGTGGTAGGAGCTGTTTGACAGTGGTGGAAGATCGTGGACTTTCCTCTGTTAAAGGTTTCTAAGCAGGAACTGTTGCCATAGTGGATTTCCTGCATCACCAGTCAGCTGGACAATATAACCTTTGATGTCTATCACTTCTAAAGCACCTTTAGAAACATGTGATACTGAATTGGGAGAGAGCACTGTGAGAACTGGAGTTTTATTTTTTATTTTTTTTTTATTTTACAAAATATAAACATATAGCAAACAACCATTCAAAATCTGAATATTGAGATTACTCTGAATCTCCTGACTTCCCCCCATCTCTTCCATGGGTCACAATGATAATATTTACAACTGCTTATCAGTATTTATCCAATTATTTTCCTTCTAAATTATCCATACTTTCCATTACTTTACAAGTGTGGTTAAAATCCTGCCAATGTTTTGACCTGCTTGCAATGGTCTTGTAAACAAGTTATATACTTTTCCCATTCTTTTTTAAAGTTCTTGTTTTTTATGTTCTTTTTTAAAGTTCTTGATTTCTGAGCTTCCCAGTTAATTTTGCCATCTCGGCATAGTCCATCATCTTGGTTTGCCATTCTCCTCTGGTCGGGGTTGACTATTCTTTCCATCTCTGGGCCAGTAGTATCCGCGTGGCTGTTGTCGTATACATAAACTACCTTTTCTGATCCTTTGGGATCTCAGTACCTGTAATTCCTAATAAGAAAGCTTCTGGTTTTTTAACAAAAGTTATTTTGAACATTTTTTCCCCACTTCATTATATATCATCTCCCAAAAGTTTTTAACTACTTTACACGTCCACCACAAAACTCCAAGAACTGGAGTTTTAGAGGCAACTTGAGAGTGCCATGTTTTCAAGGGCTATGTCCCAGATCCGGCTGAATCCTGGATCCTGAACTGATTTGCTCTGACCCAGATTGAGGCAGCCCCAGACGACACTGAGCTGAATCAGGTAGCCCCCAGACTGATCCAGGGTTGTCAAAAGTAGGGTCTGGTAGCGAGGGAAGGGAGGAGGCGACATCCAAACATATTCTGTGTGTGTCTCCTTTTCTTCCTTCCAGACTGCATGCTTAACCAGTGTCTTAAACATCTGGCCATGTTTAAGGAACCACATCTCCTTCTCCCCCACCTCCCACCTGATTACAAGGCTCCAAAATTGGCTTGGGAACTGGACCCGGGTTCAGGTTGGCCCCAGAACACCCCAGGTTGGAACAGAGCTACTCTGAAGCACTGAATCAGGCTCCAAATCAGATAAGGGGGGCTGCGCACTGCTCTATCTTCAGAAGGCATGCTCAGAGGTGTAGGAAGCAGGTGCGGGGGGTCCCAGGTGTCATAGCTGAGGGGGGTGATATTCAGCACGCCACCCGTACGCCCCCTCAACTGCCAAGCCTACCCCGAGCCGTTGATGGGGGGCTGACAAAAACAATTCCACACTGGGTACCACCTGACCTTGCTACGCCTCTGGGGATGCTACTACTTATGTTTAAAATCATGCCACAGACCATTTAGCACCGGGTCTCGGGGTGGATCTACACACGGGGGGGAAACCCACTATAAATAAGTCAGAAATTAAATCATTATAACAAAAGAAAAAGAAAAACTATGTAAAAACGCTATACCGTGGTCCCTCGTGTTACATACTGTCCCCCTTACGAATGCTGCGGGTTACACGCTCCACTAACCCGGAAGTAGATACCCCTTGCCCCGGGATGCAAGCAGAAGTTGCGCTCTGGTGGTGCTGCAGCAGCGGGAGGCGCCATTAGGGAAAGCGCACCTCGTGTAACAAGTGGTTTCCTGTTACGAACGGAGCTCCGGAACAGATTGAGTACATAACAGGAGGTACCACTGTAGAAAGGTTTTCTGCTTTCTGGCGCCCTCTGGTGTTGTATGTTTATAACACATTCAAATCACTGTTTTTGGAATAAGTCCTACATGTGGCCCTTCCAGTAACTGTTTTGAGCAATGGTACTCAGGCGGCGGCAGGACAGCCAGAAAGGAGGGAAAGAGGAGCAGGGGAAATGGGAAGGGTTGTAGCTCAGTGGCACAGCATCTCCAGGGAGGACCAAAAAAGAACCCGACCAGAAATAATTCCTGTGTTTTAAAACTGCCAAAGCAGATGTACCCTTTCTTTACAAAGCCAGTACCATGGCCATCACAGTTGGCCCAGTATTGAATATGAACCATCATCCATTCTAACTGACAAGTACTTTTATATTATTGTTACATGAGTGTATTAAAGTGAAGAAGAGCCATGCCTGATCGGACCAAAATTCCATCTTGTCCAGTGTTCTGTTCTCACAGTGGCAAACCCCATGTTTATGGTAAGCCCCAAAGTAGAATGTGAACACAGTAGCACTCTGGCCAGAATGTTAGACTGGAATTGTGTATATTCCAATTCAGATTGTTTGACGTTAACCCCACTGAAAAGTCTTTAGCAAGGTTCCATCTCAGCCACATGGCTGTTGTGGGGAATAAAATAGCAGACATCCACATAGGCTGCTAGAGTTCTTTAAGGAAAAGTCTGAATGCAAATACAGTATGGCAAATAAAAATTAACATTTTTTTTGCATTCATCCATTTATGTAATAAAAAGTGTGGGCATGTGCTTAACTCTCCCATGGAAATGAATAAGACTTAAAAGTGCTTAATTTGAGCTCAGTTGTGCCCTTAATACAGACTACCAAAGTAATAACATCTGATACAATATGCATACTCTGATAATTCAGTTCCATTGCCGTTGATATAGAGCAATAAATTATCCTGTGTTCACGTACATATATATAGAGTACATCTGTCAAAAATATTTCTATATATCAGCAAATCTGCAGTTCTCGGTTTGAAAACTGCCATTTTTCCTTTGCCTGTCTCATCTCTCTTAGAAGGGGAAAAAATCCTAAATATAAAAAGAGCATTTGCTGTTGTCTTTCTACTAAAGCTTTTAAATTTAAGAAATAATAGATGCCTGTCTAGACAACCCTAAAATTGTTTTAGTTACTGATGTATGGATGACTGATAAATGTCATCTTTTTCTGCCTGCAGTGCATTTTGCATCCAGTCTACTGACATTTGTCTATAGCTGACCTGATTTTGCATGAAGCATTTAAAATTTTACCACTCCGAAACTTCAGGATTCAGCCTGCAAAAAAAGGGGACTCCTTATATCTTCCTCTTTTCTTTTTTGGTAGTCACATTAGCGAGAAAGATTTGTGCAAAGACCCCAAATAATGAAATGCATTGCATAACATTCCAGGTGAAATAGCAATTAATTCCCTAGCTTCATGTTCTCGTCTCCCTGCACAGATAAAAAGAGAAATGTTAAAGTATGGAAATAATGAACTAATTTCATCAAATATACTTGCTTTTGAAGACAGTGCTGCAAATGTGCTTGTTGTTTACCACTGATTACTATAAAATCACACTCATAGAATTGCAGAGCTGGAGGGACCATGAGGGTCATCTAGTCTAACCCTCTGCAATTCAGGAGTCTTTTGCCCAACATGGAGCTTGAACCCACAACCCTGCGATTAAGAGTCTCATGCTCTACCAACTGTAAAAGAAGCTATATTTCTCTCAATAGCTGTGACTCTGGGTCCAGAATCTTACATGTGCCTGGGATTCCCAGGACCAGCAGGTGAAAATCTGAAAGCACAGGACTCTGGACTTGCCACCCATTTTACACTTTACAAAGAAAGATTCCATTTAAGTATAGGTTTGCCGTTCAGCCGGGAAAAACACCACCGCCAATCAAACAGCGTATTTTGTGTGGAATGCTCAGTGCTCCTCAAATTTACCGTCAGTCAATTCAAAAAGAAAAATGCTAATGAATAAAATAACATAATATCCATAATAAAACAGTAACCAGAGACTATCAGCATAAATCAGGGACTCATCAAACAATCGAATTTCCAACACTGCCATTAAAATCTCCAGCCAAATCTACCATGGAATTGGCGAATAGGCATCAACTTAGCATTCAGTAATATGGTTCAGTCCCAGTAAAAAAAAACACACCAAAACTTCTTCCAATAGTGTTCTCTGTGAAGGGTGGGGATATACACAGCTAAATCCCAACCATCAGAAACAACAATGCATATTGAGCTCTAATTTTGAGACTAATAAATATAGTTGCCCCATCCAATTGCCAACCCTTATTTATAGCACAAGCCTATGCCTGATGCTCAGAAGTAAGCCCCATTAATTTGAATGGGACTTTGTCCAAGGTAGGCTTGCGTGCAATTAGTCCCTTAGTGATTTATCTGCAGGGCTAAAACCGTATTTGGTATTCAGGATTTGCTAGTTTGTCCATACATCAGGTTAAGTAATTAATTTGTTCCGGAGGTCCGTACTTAACCTGAAACTGTTCTTAACCTGAAGCACCACTTTAGCTAATGGGGCCTCCTGCTGCCGCCGCACTGCCGGAGCACGATTTCTGTTCTCATCCTGAAGCAAAGTTCTTAACCTGAGGTACTATTTCTGGGTTAGCGGAGTCTGTAACCTGAAGCGTCTGTAACCCGAGGTACCACTGTATTGCAAAAACAGTAGGAGAAGGTTGTCACCTTACTTGAGCTTGATAAGTGGCAGTAAAGCTTTGCTTTTTCTAGGGTACGAAGTCAGTGATAGGAGGAAGCTTCACCCGCTGGCTTTCTACTTCCGTTCCGGCTGTGAAAACCATAAGAATCCAGGAGAGAGAAAAGAATGGGCAGCTCTGAAGAAGACTAAGTATGAAAAACAATGACAGAAGTTGTCTACTCAACGGCTCAGAAGAACGATTGCATAATGCAAAATAATAACACTGAGAATTTCTATAGCATACTTTAAATACTTAACATGCTTCCTGTTTATGATGGGCAAGATCTCCTTAGCTCAGTTGTGAATTGGCTCAGAATGTTAAGTGAGCTTTCCAAGAAGCATTCAGGAAAAGCTTTCCCCTTTGTTTGGCTTGGCTTGAAATAGTAGTACAGTGGTACCTCGGGTTACAGACGCTTCAGGTTACAGACGCTTCAGGTTACAGACTCTGCTAACCCAGAAATAGTACCTCGGGTTAAGAACTTTACTTCAGGATGAGAACAGAAATTGTGTGGTGGTGGCAGTGGGAGGCCCCATTAGCTGAAGTGGTACCTCAGGTTAAGAACAGTTTCAGGTTAAGAACGGACCTCCAGAATGAATTAAGTTCTTAACCAGAGGTACCACTGTACATGCATCCCCACACTGATGTTGCTGTGTGTATGCTCCTGATCACACTACTGCCTGGGAATGGTAGTTTGATGAGATAACCACATGGCACCAAAAGCATTAGCTGCTGCAATGCCACAGCTCAGACATTGCCCCGGTTTATGTCTTTCATTTATTAAATTTATATCCCGCCCTTCCTCCCTAAGGAACTCAAAAAAAATGACTTTACTTGTGCACATTGCATTTTTTCGTAGCTTATGTGCCCATTAAAAAAAAACAACATGCAGCTTCATGTCAACCCCTCAGTAGAGCATAAGACTCTTGAGATCTCAAGGTCGTGGGTTCGAGCCCCACATTGGGCTACAATATTCCTGCATTGCAGGCTACAATTCTATGATAACCAAGGAGAGGTTAGTCCAAAGTAAGATATTAACACGGCGGACTTTGGTGAACTCACCTAATTCATCTAGACATTATGGGTTGTAGACAATGTTAGTCATACTCAGAGTATACCCATTGAAATTAATAGACATGACCAACTTAGGTTCATTCATTTCATTAGGTCTGCTCTGAATAGAAGTTAGTTGAATACAATGCCAGGATTCCTATACAGGATCATCTTTTTGGTGCTTGGTTGTGCCATATTGCTCTCTGTTCTTGTTGTACTACCGTGTGCTTTTTATGATTGCAAGTTGTCCCGGGAAACCTTTTAAGGTGAGGTAGGAAGGCTTTTATAAATAAATCCTTCTCATTTAAAATGCCAGGCCAGAGAAGAACTTGGGAAATGGTGCTTGATCTGGAATGCATCCAGCCTTTATGACCTAGACAAATTTGTATCTCAGATCAGGTAATCACAATCTTCACACCATCACTACTTATGCAATTATCTCAGTGACAGCCCTGTAAGAAGGCTAGAACTGCAGTTTAGGCGCAAAGGATGAATTTGAGTTGAGATTCAAATCAAAGACTTTCAGCTTTCTTGCTAAAACTCTTTGTCCTTGGTACTCACTGAGCTACCAGACATTTCCTCTGGAAACTGACAATTATTTACATTTACTTACTAAGGAATAGGTGGAAACTTACATGTATACACTAGGGCACTTTTTTCAGGGTGGGGTGGAGATGAATCTGTATTCTGCAGAAAATTGGGGTGCTGCCAAAGTTGATAATTATCTGGTCCAAGTGTAGGGAACCTTTGGCCCTCCAGATGTTGCTGAACTACAACATCCATGGCCATGCTTGTTGGGCCTGATTGGAGTAGTAGTTCCTCAACATCTGGAGGGCTCCGGGTTCCCTACACCTGATCCCTATTATGACCTTGCTCCACTTGCAATGCTTGGCTTCATTACAAGTAGGATCGCCACACACCCCACAATCCTTTTTAGTCTCTGCTCAAAGTTCTCTATCACTGGGAATGCTGCAGTAACAGTGTTAATTGCAAACCTTAGGATATTATTAACCTCTAAATACCATAAACTGGAAGGGACGCGGGTGGTGCTGTGGGTTAAACCACAGAGCCTAGGACTTGTCGATCAGAAGGCCAGCTGTTTGAATCCCTGCGACGGGGTGAGCTTCCCTTGCTTGGTCCGAGCTCCTGCCAACCTAGCAGTTCAAAAGCACGTCAAAGTGCAAGTAGATAAATAGGTACCGCTCCGGCGGGAAGGTAAATGGTGTTTCCATGCGCTGCTCTGGTTCGCCAGAAGCGGCTTAGTCATGCTGGCCACATGACCCAGAAGCTGTACACCGGCTCCCTCAGCCAATAAAGTGAGCTGAGCACCGCAACCCAATAGTCAGTCACAACTGGACCTAATGGTCAGGGGTCCCTTTACCTTTACCTTTACCATTACCATAAACTGGAGAACCAGTTAGCTGTCTTAGGAAAAATGAATATCCTAGGGTCCCCAGTGGCTGGGATGCTTGTGGGAGTTGGAGGCAGAGAATTCAGACCTCATTACCCTCCCAGTAATATAGCTGGGAGAACAATAGGAACCAAATTCAAAACTGGACATATTAAAATATAAATAAGAAGGCTATTTCCTGACTTTTGGAGGGAAGGAACTCTGTTTTCTGAATCCAGTTCTGAACAGAGCAGGGAGACATTGCCCATCACTAGCAAAATGTCAAGCCCAAGTAGGCTTTGATTCCAAATATTATACACAAGGCACAGTAATGGCAATAAAAAGAAAGTTTCCCATTTTTGTGTGAATTTAGAGAACTAAGTTCTCTGACTCTCATTCACGTAGAACAGTTGCTATTTGCAGAACTGCAGCTAAGGTTATGATTGAAGAAGCTCAGACAAGTCAGATGAAGTCCTGGAAAGGACATCAGGAAAGAGTTGAAAATAGCAATAATACCGTGTAATGAAAAAAAGAAAAACTAAAAAAGAGACCCCCAAATCCCCCTATAGGATAAAAAGGAAAATGGGATAGGGATGGGAATTCAATTGCCATAATAAAGCGACAGAAATGAAAAAGAGCAGCATCCATGCAGGGATGGTAATTGCCTTTGCATCCAGTGTCTAATGCTTGAAATAAAATAAAATAAAAAAGCTATAAAAGCAGAAAAACAGGAATAATCATCATCATCATAAACAGTTAGGTCCCATTGTGATTGATGGTCCTCCTGTGTCCAGTTTGCCTCTGCAAATTCAATTTGTAACCAAATAAATATTTGGCACTGCTTGCTGTAGTTCCTGCGACAGCAGCAAGAAATCATTTGCACATAAATAGATTTGTCCTCAAAAATGCAAAGCGTTCCATGTCCATCATCCCAGAGGTGAGACAATTCTTTACAGATGATAACTACTTTCCCATAATGTCCAGTGCCAGGTAGGAGTGTCAAAGTTCTTTTTTTCTTCCACTGACAGGTGCTATGTGTCTCTAATAGGGTGCTCAAGTGTCTATTTTTTCCACATGATTTTTCAGATCAGTTCTCCACATTTCTGCAGCAATTTGTGGGGTTTTTTTTTAAAAAAAAAAAATATCTTCATGACAATTTGTCAGCACTTTGGGTCTGAATTCCTCCTAATAAACATATTTTTTAATGCACTTTTGTCTAACGTACAAATTTATGCAAGGGATTCCCCAACAACCATGTAAAACAATTGATAAGTTATTATACCCCAGCATATGTTTTTTTCTTTTTCTTTTACACATTACTTAGCTAAAGGACTGCATCACAAAATTCAGAGAAGGGCACTGTTCAAAAAATGGTTGTGTTTTAGTTCTTGTATTATTTCGGGAAGTGCAACTCAGGTAGGTTTGTGTTTAAATGAGTACTGGATCAACATTTTTCCTTCATCCCTTAGCCTGGCCCCAACTATGTGAGTTATAATATTTTTTTAAAATTATTTGTTTGTTGCATTTATATACCACTTTTTTTTTTGATGGGACGCGGGTGGCGCTGTGGGTTAAACCAAAGAGCCTAGGACTTGCAGATCAGAAGGTCGGTGGTTCAAATCCCTGCAATGGGGTGAGCTGCCATTGCTTGGTCCCTGCTCCTGCCAACCTAGCAGTTCGAAAGAACGTCAAAGTGCAAGTAGATAAATAGGTACCACTCCGGCAGGAAGGTAAACGGCGTTTCCGTGCGCTGCTCTGGTTCACCAAAGCGGCTTAGTCATGCTGGCCACATGACCTGGAAGCTGTACGCCGGCTCCCTCGGCCAATAAAGTGATCTGAGTGCCGCAACCCCAGAATCGGCCACAACTGGGCCTAATGGTCAAGGGTCCCTTTATATTTACCTTTACTTCCAAGGAGCTCAAGGTGGGGTACATGGTTCTCCCCCTCCCCATTTCATCTTCACAACAACCCTGTGAGGTAGATTAGGCCAAAAGATGATGACTGGCCCAAGGTCACCCAGTGAGCTTCATGACAGAGTGGGGATTCAAACCCTGGTCTCCCAGGCCATAGTCCAACACTCCTAGGGGCTGAGGTCCCTTTGACCCCACAATAAAATATTTCAGTTGATGGCCATTGCCATTCAACTGGTGTGTTTGCACCACATCATGTGATTGATTATATGGGGCAGGGCTTACCTACCCCCTATAATTTATTCAAGTTGGCACTCCTGGTTGTAGGACACTCCCCAAGCAGACTGTGAGGGGTGCAGAGGGGTGCAGAAGAAAGGAGAGGAAGGGGACTTGGGCTGTCACCGTTAGGTTTAATATTCTTCAAATTGGAATAGAAGCCTATTGCAATACAGACATGACTATGATCCCCTCTTCACATCTCTTCAGAGATGAAGCAGGAAACCAAGATAATTCCGATTACAAGAGGTGTAGTGGATTCATTTGTGGTGGAAGTAAAAGAAAGGCAGTTGTGACAAGGGTATTAGTTAACAACGTCCAGAAAGAATTCCAGACGAGCTATTCTTGCTTTACAAATGCACTGGACTTTTTAAAGATATTTCTGGCACGAAAGATAAAAGGAGCGTTAAGTGCATTATATATTTAAATTTTCCAAAGGTATTTGAAAAGGTAGCACGCAAGTGGCTTGTTTTGAAAATAAAGACCCACACGGTACAGCAGAAGGAACAAAGGGAATAAAGAACAGGAGAGGTGATAGTGGGGGAAAGAAGGAATAACAAATATAATGCATTTCTTTAATGATGGGCCTATTCTCCTGAGAAGTCTGACAAGCATCAAAGATAACCCTGCTGCATGGAACCAGTGCAACTGTGCCTTTGAAATATAATCTCACAAATATGCTGTCATTTGACTGCAAGAGCAAAAATGTTTATCTACAATGCAAAATTTTCTTTATCTTGGGTTTTTGAATTAAGCTTCCTTCTTGGTGCCAGACAAGGACAAGAATAATTACTACTATTTCTAAATAACTGTGTGTGGTATCTTTAAACAACTAGGAGCAGACACATTGAACTCCTTTGTGTGTTGTGGATCACCATACAGGGAAAGATAGTGAAGAAGAAAACAGGAAAGCACAGTCCTTCAATGGCTTGTATACTGATGTCTCTCAGCTGACGCATGATCACTTCATGCTGAAAGGAAACAATTGATGCACATAGAATTTCCTCCGCAGGGGTGGGAACACTGGTCAATCAAAGCGCTTGCCCCCATAGAGAGAACCTACAACCATTTTCTCCAACTTTGTGCTCATTGGGTTTTTTGGATTGCAGCTCCTAGTCATTGTTGCCAATTGTCAGAGATGATGAAAGTTGTTGTAGACCAACATCTGGAAGGAGCCAGGTTAGATAAGGCTGTTAGATACCTTCAAGTTGCTTCCTTCAAGACTGAACCAATCACACGTCAGCTGAGGGATGTTGCTATCACATGTATCATCTTTTGTCAGGGTGCTGTCAGCGGCTCCTAGTTGGTTGCCCAGGAAATTCTAAAGACATGGAAAAGTTTCCTACAGTCCTTTTTTATTTCAAACTTTACAGAGAGAGGCTATAGAACCCAGCCTCTTGGACAATGGCATTGTCCTGAGTAAATCTCTGCTCCCCGTCTCTCCCACTTCTTCATTTGTCACTTTTACGGGTGCTGCTACGTGCCCTCTGTTTTTGAGCTCTTTGCTCTCCTACTTTTAAGGCTTGCCGGGTTCTGGGAGATGGAGGGTCTGGAATACTTTCTAGTGACAATATGTTAGCTAGCTGCTGCTCAGGCTCTGCCTGCTCCCATGATTTCCCAACTTTCCCCCCTCATCTGCCTCTGAGCTGTGACCTCCCTCAAACCCCTGTTGCACATCTGTACTGTCTTCCTCTTCCTCCTCCCTGGAAGGGTTAGGATGAGGAGACGGTCTCCACCACCACTCCTCCTCTGCCCAGTCCCTGACATCTTTGAAGGAGCAGAGCTAGCCCAGTGCATTTCTGCTGGCTCCCATATGTGTGCCAGACCACAAACCATCTTTCTTTCCATGTCCATTGCATTAGAAGTGGGCAATTTGTTGATTAAAAGAGAGTGGCTTCTAACTAGGTTTTAGGCAGAGTAGACCCCCTGAGATAAATGAGCATGTCTCAGTTTCGTTCAGTGGGTCTACTCTGAGTAAAACTTAATTGAAAACCACCCAAATTACCTACACTGATTGCTTTCTCAGCTGTCCTTTCTGTCGCAAGTGTACGCCATGTTGTAACTGACCTGCTAGATCTGGCGAAAGCTTTCATATCATGCCTGGTGCCAGATGTTGACCACATTAGATCAAGCACCCTCTGGGCTTGGGGAGGGCTTGTTAGCAGCTCAACTTAATTGCATTCAACTTAATTGCATTCCTGGATAGCCCTGCAAATTCTTTTCAGCCGTGAGCCAATCCCAGCACCCATTCAGCTGTGAGACAATCACTGCCATTTTAAATTGCCAAAAGTAATTTCATTTATCTTTTGGTCCAGGCATTGCATTTGGGGTAGTTTAAGATCATTGGCAGCCAACATGGATAGGAACTGAGGAGTGCTCCAGTTCTGACACTCACGCATTGCTGAAGTGTTTCCAGGGGTGGCAGAGAAAGCTTGGCAGCTCCTGCAAGCACCCCAAACAGGGCTGGACCCTTCCCTGATTTGGGGGTTGGGATTGGGAGGGGTCCCGGTTGGCACTATGCCAAAGGCTCTATGGAGTCTGACACCAGCCCTGCTTCATCTGTTAGTGGTGACCATAACTTTTGCTATTGCACAGAGAATGATTCCTAAGGAATCCTGACCTGAACAGCAGCAATAAGAGTGTCCACAAGCCCTTTTCTACAAAACATAATGTTCTTCAGATGTGTGTTGAGAAAGGAATCTGGCAGTGTAATCAAAATTTGGTTAAACCATCATACTTCATTTATGGCACCACTGAAGTCTGGAATTCATTCTGCATGAGCCATATTCACAGTGAACGAATGTGTGGTTTGCTTTTTCTTGCATTTGATAATTGTGGCATATGACTTAATTGATAAGCACCCCTTGTG
This sequence comes from Podarcis vaucheri, assembly GCF_965113315.1. Taxonomy (NCBI): domain Eukaryota; kingdom Metazoa; phylum Chordata; class Lepidosauria; order Squamata; family Lacertidae; genus Podarcis; species Podarcis vaucheri. The sequence goes on along the minus strand of NC_138766.1, from coordinate 62,530,415 downwards.
GCTATGGAAAAGGATGGAAAAGGATGCTATGTTTATTTCTATGAGGAAGAGGAACCACTGAGTCCTGTTGATTTCAGTTGCACAGGCTGAATGACCTAAACTTGTAAATTTCACATTGGATGATATTTCATAGAACATAAACATGTTGTCTCAGTAGTGATAGTGCTTTCTTTTGTCCTCCAAGCCTGATTTCTGATTATTTCACTTCCTTATTAAGTTCCCTACAACTTGCCCTGGTGCTCAAAATGGGTGAAGCTGTTCTGTCATATTAGTAGAAAGTGCTTGTTGTCTTTCTGCTACTTCAACAGCAACGCTTGAGCAATGCTATGTCACTTCATTCAATTTTCAGCCCTCATCGCCTTCCTTTTCTCAGTTTTGATCAAAGTCAAAAAAAGTTGGTGGTTTTGCTCTGAATAAATGTCGAAGAGCCATTTCCTTTTTTTATTATTCTGAAAATAATGCATTTGATTAAAACTGACATGTGCATTCCTAGAAAATTTTAGCAGATTTTGAGTTGGATCTAAAATAAGGCTGTTGCTTGTAAGGAAGCTAACTTTTACATGAATTTCACTGTGACCAGTGCTGCAATCCTATACACACCAGGAACAGCCTCATTGAACTCAACTGGGTATTTTTCTGAGTAGACATGATAGGATTGCATTCTTTGAGATAAGAAAGTACAGTAATACCTCCGCGAACGTCCGCCTCGTCTAGCGTCCATTCCAGCGAACGTCCGCAGCAAGCCAGGAAGTACTGGAACTGGTTACGTCTGGGTTTGCCGCTCACGCATGTGCAGATATGTTAAATCGTGCTTCGCACATGCGCAGAAGCACAAACCATTCCACATGCATGCACAGATGCAGCACTTTGCCCTGTGTCCTTTTCAGGTAGTGGCTGGGGCTCTGGAACGGATCCTGGTCGCAAAACAAGGTACGACTGTAGATGAATTAATTTGTCCAGGTGTCAATCTACTCTTAACAGTCTTTAACTTAGGGTGGAGGTTGTGTGTAGAGTTCAGCATGAATACCTTTCACAGCATGAATACCTTTCAGTAGAAGTTCCAGAGAGGTAACTGAACAAAGCAATTTGTGTGCTGCAGAAGAGAGTATCAAAATACCGCACAATGATTTCACTGATAGCAAAACTATTTCTGGGAACAAAGATAATTTAAATGGTCTGTTATTCTGCAAGTTTGCACCCATTTTGAGTACATTCTTTGTATTTTAATGTTGACAGTTACTCATGGATGAGCGCTGTTAAGATCCAGCAGTTCTACAGCCTAGGAGCAAGACTTTCTTCAGCACATCAACCTGCTTTGACTAGATCCCAGGGGAAAAGCAGCTGAAGAACTGTTTAGATTGAAACCTGCCATCTCCACAAGTTGGACACAAATTTACAATTGGGTCATCAAATGTTCGAACTACATGGCTGCTGCTATTGTCTGCCATAGGAATCTCCATTTTCCTTGCACTTGACAGTAGCAAAAATGAAATATGAAGTTGTAAGAAGATATGAAAATATGAAATGGAGAAATACTTGACTCCAGCTTTGATGGAAATCTATTTGTATTGAATTTATTTTGGCTGGTGTATAGAAACTTTTTAATCTATGTCACTTTTTTTGCCAAAGTAATTTTTCAGCTGCTGTATTTATGTACTTCTTCTACATCAAAGTTGTTTTTGAATTCCCAGAGATCCTGAATCTGCTTCCCCTTTTCTGCCTGTACTTTGAATATGTAGATTTCTTCCCAAAACTTAGAAGTTCAAACTGTGGCCACTGGCTATGCAGCTGAGCGATTTCAAAAAAAGTAATTATCCAGAGTGCTGTATGGCTACCATTTTTATATTCCTTCTTGTCTTCTTTTCTTTATTCAGGTATATAAGCAGAGTCTAATATGGATAGTTACCGTATTTTTCTGTCTATAAGACGCCCCCAATTTTGTGGGACTCCGATTTAAGAAAATGGGGAGAGATCTATCCGTGTATAAGACACCCCCAAATTTTGGACATTATTTTTTAGGGTGGAAACCTAGTCTTATACATGGAAAAATACGGTAGATAGCCACAGATAATTCTATTTAAACTATACAAGATCAGATCAACTTTAGAGAATCTTTCCCCATGTTAATAGATAATCTTTATAATAAAGGTTGTGCTTTTGTATTAGTGCCTTTTTTTTCAATAAAAATAAATAACTCCTCCCATCCAGTGTGGTGTAGTGGTTAAGAGCGATAGACTCGTAATCTGGTGAACTGGGTCCTGCTCCTCCACATGCAGCTGCTGGGTGACCTTGGGCTAGTCCCACTTCTTTGAAGTCTCTCTGCCCCACTCACCTCACAGAGTGTTTGTTGTGGGGGAGGAAGGGAAAGGAGAATGTTAGCCGCTTTGAGACTCCTTCGGGTAGTGATAAAGTGGGATATCAAATCCAAACTCTTCTTCCATCCCAGAGCTTTGAAAAACAGTAAGCTACATTCTACCTATGCAAAAGCATTCAGGAGGGACTGAGCAAGCCAAGTAGGAGCGTGGTCCATTGTGAGGGCATGAGCTGGGGAGAATCTGCAGGGCCAGATATGCAGACCTTGTTGGCTGCATTCATTTCCTGGGCCTGAGGCTCCCCACCTCTGCATTAGAGGAAGGCCACCTTTAGATCCAAGCCATAGTTTGTATCAAATAATTCTTTTTGCCAAGAGGAACATTAAATGGGCAGTTTATTTGAAACACACAACAATTGAGAAGTTTTTTAAAAATGCATTTGCCCACCCACAGATACCATCAATGTGGAAAATATTACCTCTAGCCTTCATCATGAGCACTGTAAAGAAGGGCCAAGAGGAAAACAATTTTTCTTGCCTTAAAACAGTCTGGGCTCTATCTTTTTAAATCACTTTCCTGTGGCCTTATTACCTCAACTTTAAGGCACGATTTGCTTTAGCAAATCATTTGGAAAGGAGGTGGGGATATACTGTTCCTTATTCCTTTTCCATTACTAACACGAAGTAGGCCTTTTGAACAAGTAGTCCACGAAGGAAATGTTGCTTGCTGGGTAGACAGATGGTGGCTAGGCCTGGCATTTGCCTATTTCAGGTGTCACCAACCTTTTAAGATACATTTGGATTTTTGAGTGTGTATTATGGGTGCCACCCCATCTGGCCGCTTCTCTTTCCCCCTCCCTCAGATCAGCTCCCCATGAAGAGAAAGTGAGATTTTATTTTTCAAAGGGATCTGGTTAAAGCTGGATCCGGTAGAATTAATCTGAAAAGTACAAAGAGCTTCAAGAGGAAGCGGGAAAAAGTGCCATTCTTTCTCTACAACATGACTCTACTCTATCACTTTCTCAAACAAAATTCACTACTTGTTTTACCACAGTAAATTTAATCAGGTGATGTCATTATGGGCTCCTTAACTCTTTGGAAGTACAAAAATCATATCATGTCTCAAAGCTATATAAGTGAGCAGCAAGGTAGCCAGATTTGCTGGTGGTGTCAAATTGTTCAGTGTGGGTTAAACAAAAATGGATTGTGAGGTGCTCCAAAAGATCTCCGTAACTTTGGTGAATGGGCAGTAAAATGGCAAATACAATACAATGTAAGCAAGGGTGTACATTTCAGCAATAAATAAATCCTAATTTCACATCCACACTAATGGAGTCTGTACTGTGGATGATTATGGCTGAATCTACAGGCATATGGAAAACACAGTGAAAATGCTTTTTTTAAAAAACGTTTTGAAAAATATATTGAATTTGACATAGCTCACCATCGCCATCTAGTGTCACATTTGTATACTGCAATTTACAACACACTCAAAACGTTTTAATTGCAGCTGTATAGCTCAGTCCCAGGAATGAGATCTTGGCACCTCAGTGAATAGTTCAATGAATATGTTGATCCAGTGTGGAGCAGTTAATGAAAATGGCAAATTCCATCATTAAGAAAGCGATTGAAGAACTGCCAGTTCAATAACAACATTGTTATACAAATGTATGGTGCAATCACAACTGAAATGCTGTATACAGTTTTGGTTCCCTCCCTTTAAAAGGATATCGTAGAGCTGGGAAAGGATCAGTAAAGGACAACCAAAACTGTTGGTTGGAGTAACTAGTTTGAGTTACAAAATGTGTAGCTTTTCAAGTTTATATATAAAAATAAGGGACATGATAGAGATATAAACAACTATTCAATATGTGAAGAAAACGGATAGAGGGGGGAAATCTTCCTCATAATACTAGAGCCTGAGAGTACACAATGCTACTGAATGTTGGAAGAGTCAGGAGGAACAAAAGAAAATATGTTTGCATACAGTACAGTTAAACTATGGGATTCCTACCCACAGGATGTTGTGATGGCCAGAAACTTGGGTGAGTTTTAAAAAGGATTAGACAGATTCATGGACAAGAACATCATCACGAGCTATGTTCTGCAACCACTGTTGGAAGAAGTATGCTTCTGAATACCACTTGGGGAAAGTGCTGTTGCCCTTATGTTCTGCTTGAGGGCTATGGCTAAGCATCTGGTTCACTATTGTGAAAACAGGCTGCTGAACTAGGTAGGTCTTTGACCTGATTCACTAGAATATACATGCAGAGACTGTAAATTATTTTCCTTTTAAAAATTGAAAAAAGACACATAGATCGAAAACATACAATTATCTGACCGGAGAAAAATTAATCTCATCCATTCTTCCCTGAATTAAATAACACATAATTTTCTGATCTGAAACCTCAAAAAGTCCAAAAAAAAAGGGGGGGATGAAACTATTAACTTACAATACAATAGCTGCCATCCCCAAAGAGCAATCTCACCTCTTAGAAAATCTAAGGATTTCAATGAACTGAGTAAGAAATAGAAGGAATTTAGCCTAATTAAAGCTCTAACCGATGCAGTTTGAGCTGTGATGTGGTTCTCATCTGATTTCAATAACAGTTTAAGTTTTTCTGCTCATAGTTATGACAGCCAATTTTTGTAAAAACAACCCAACAACCCAACATTGCTGTTTACATTATGCAAAGAAAAAAAGTTACTTCAAGGCCCATTTAACATTCATATGTTTTCAATATCTGTTTATTGAGCATTGATGAAAAACAGTCTATCTGAAAACATTTGCAGCAGCCATTTCATGGCTACTCCAGCCAACATCCATACATTACATCATGGTTCAAACAGCTCAGCACAATATACCATTCGAACAAAGCCAGTCATTTTGATTTTGTACAATTAGGCTTACAAAAATAATTTTACACCTAGAAAATAAATCAGATTCTCAATAAATTACAATATACTTATTATCTAACAAGGAAAAGCATTGTATAAAATAGATAACAATATTAAGAGTTTCAAAAAGGAAAAGAGCTTCATTTCATTTGGCAGTCTAGGAAATCATTTAGTCATTCATCTGAGAGCTATGTACAGTGTTAAGCACCAAAACTCTGCTCCTTTGCTTTCTTGCTGCAATGCTCAGGTAACAATAGACACTTGGACCAGATAGGAAGTATCCATAATGTGGACCTGCCTCCTTCACCATCATCACCATCTTGTCCTATCCCATCATGAAATGGAAGCCCAAAGGGCAAGGCAAAGTAGAGGTACAGGACCTTGGAGAGCTCCAGGTGATCCACCTACTACTCCAACTACTCCCTTTTATGGTACTCAAACCAGATTGCCATGCTCAGGCTAACTCACTCCCACTCTTGCTGTTAGTTCCCTCTTAGTTTGTTGCCTATGCCAGTGGTCCAGTGATGTGGTATTTGGGACTCTAGGTGGAGAAGCATTTTCTGGGCATTCCTGAGCAAAGGTCTCAGCTCAGGACCAGTGCCGGACCTGCGTCTGGATTAAACAAATTAATGGAGGGTGAGCCTATTAATGGCTACTATCCAAGATGGCTATGTTCTGCCTCCACTGTTGAAGGCAATATGCCTCTGAACGCCAGTTGGTCAGAATCACCTGGGGGGGGAGTGCTATTGCATTCAGGCTTCCCTTAAGTATCTAGTTGGCCACTATGAGAACAATATGGTGAACCAGATGGGCCACTTGCCTCAAAGAGTAGGCTCTTCTTATGTTCTTATATCTAACTTTTCCATAGCCTTTACTGCAGGGCCTTCTGGGATCTGCTACCCAGAGTGGGCATTATGACACAACCCAATCTCTATTAGGAACAACTTTGGTGTAAGAAAGGCTCCATGACATTGGTCCAATGGTTTTGATGTCACCGGAAAAGCATGACAAAGAACTGAACTGCAAACAGCTTTGATACTATGCCGATAACATCAGAAGGGTCTACAGTTGTAAAATCTATGGATATTTTAAAGTCACGTGGAGGATGTTTTCCCATATGTTTGTTTTTTCTAGAACAAAAGAGAGAAATTTGGGGGGAAATTGAAATCTATCCAGTACTTTCTTATAAAAGCTAAACTCATTTTGCTCATTAAAAAACTTAGCACAACACATAACATTGTGCTATTCAGTATGTGAAACTTTTTTGGTTGCATGACATTTTAAATTGGATATGCTTATTTTTATTTTTATTTTAATCCAGCGTATGATATGCTATTGTAAGCTTTTGGTATCAAAGTCTTTTGAAGTCCCCCTCCCTTTTTTGCCAGCTGGGAAAATAGAGAAAGATAGAAGATGAAAATATAAACCATCAACATTTGAAGGTCTTGTATGAACTGAAGCAAGCTTCTCGACACTTTCCTGTTTGCGTGTTATAAGAGGGCATGTGTCTATTTTCTAACATTCATCCATTTATTTCACTTGATACAAAAAATGCAAAATAGAATCAACAGTCAGAGGCTGCGCTTGTTAGGCTACTAGCCATCTGAACGTATTCTATACTGGAAAATATTTAGATGTACTTTTTCAACATCAAGTGATAAGAGTGTTGCTTGTTTAGAAACCAAGGCAAACATAGTACCAATGCTTTAATCACTAATATTCCCAACTTTGAATGTTGGAACTAAAAAAATTGCAGCTGTGTGTATTGGCTGCAACAGTGCTATTTTAGAACACTGCTCTATTCATTCTAATAGAATACTTCAGAAGATACGTGCTTTTTTTTTTCAATTTCCCCCAAAATTTCTAATTTTTCCACTTCAGGAGAAAGCGTAAATGGGGAAAATATTTCTCCACTTTTTGCTAACATCCTTATTTAATTCTTTTAAAAATTATAGTTCACATTTCGATTAGTAGCTTTTTAAAAACCCACAGTTCAACATTAAAAGCAGAACTTATTTACAAGAGACTCTTACTTAAGAGCAAAAGACAATACATTTTTAAACAAATCCCACAGCAGTATTCACTTACTTAAAATAAATTCCATTGAAATTAAGGAGATTTGCTTCCACATAGGTTAGAATCCAATGCATACTTGCCTGAGAGTAAGCTCCACTGAACACAATGGGTCTTATTTTTGAGTAAACATGTACAGGATTTCACTATATAATTCACACATACGTCACATAGATGCTTGCAGGAAGTATTTTGGCTTTCAACCTCCATTGTATATTCAAGAAAATGAGACATCTGCTTTGATTAACTGTTAAAACTACTTGCTTTGCTGTTTCATTATTTCTAAATATCAGCTTGCAGTTCTATTAAAATCAGGCTTTGCATTCCGCTAGTGATACTTAAGACTTTTTCATGTATAAGGGGACGATAAATTAAATTTCTTCAATACTGATTCAAATGCATTGCAAACAGGAAACAGCTTCCCCTTCTCTGTTCACCTACTTGCACCCACAAATTATATCTGAATTCAAGCTTTTTTAAAAAAAAAAAGTTAGTAAAAGTGATTTATTTGTTGTTTTCTTATATATATATATATATATATATAAACTTCTCCAAAGGGAACTGTACTTGTCTCTTTAACAGCAGATCTGAGTTATCTGTCCTGAGTTTTCCAGTGTCACAATGGCTTAATGCAGTGCTTGTATTACAAAAAGAAGAAGCATTGATCAATATCACAATGGCTTTTGTTTTGGAAGAGATTGCTGTGAAATAACCGTAACTTGGTTTGCAGCTACCTTGTATTCCTGACCAGAGCCTTGTGGAGGAGAAGGCAGAGGAGTTTCAGGAGTTGCTGGGGAAGAATTGAAAAGGAATTATCAGTAATCAAATCAAGCTTCTCTTAACTTAGGGCTGCGTTGAAACAAGAGGCAGGGAATGTGCTTTTCATGAACATTTTTCACCTGCCGTGAAGAAGCCACTACTATTTCAGAGAGGGCCTGAACGTGGGAAATATGTCCGGAGGGGCTTTCCAGTTGTCAAGGCCATTCAGCAGACGCTGACTCTCCTAATGCAGTGTAGTAGCTTCAGCCCCACAGTCAATTTGGACTGAGGCACCACCACCTCCCTATACCCATTTAGAGTGAGGACACTGGCTTGTTGGTTCTCAGTGCCATCATCCTGTAGCCCAGTGTTTCCCAAACTTAGGTCTCCAGCTATTTTTGGACTACAATTCCCATCATTCCTAGCTAGCAGGACCAGTGGTTCAGAGGTGATGGGAACTGTAGTCCAAAAACAGCTGGAGACCCAAGTTCAGGAAACTCTGATGTAGCCAACTCTTTTATTTCATGAATTTTTATTTACTTCACAAAATTTATATACCGCTTGATTGTAAAAACAAAACAAAAAAAACCCCAAAACCTAAAACATCTAATCTTATTGGTTACATGGTATTGTGGCAGCATCATATTTGGTGAAGGATCTGCAGTTGGCTGAGATAACATGGAAAGAAAGCCCAGAGAGAGAAATGATACAGAGAAGGAGCAAACTACAAAATGAATACTGTGAACCTCTTCAAATAACAGCAATGAAAAAGATAGTGTTAAAGACTTGTTAAAAAAAAACATTTCATGCTCTCTGAAAGCCACTCTTTGGACCCCCCCCCCCCAAAGTATTTCTGGATGAAGATTTGGCAATGCTACAGCCTAGCCTTCACTAAAAATTTGCTCAATATAAGAAATTAAATTTTAAACTCAGGTTGTTAGTAGAAAACAATTAAGGTTGAAAAAAATGATGTGAAGCATAACCAATTAAGCAGTTAATTAAAAATAACCCACAGAAGTTACACTCAAATGATATATTTACAATAAACTTACAAATCGGTTCTGCATGTACAGGAGCAGCCACTGAACTTATAAGCAGAGTTTGTCCAGTGAGGGGATCTTGGGCTAGATGAGGATGAACTTGGTGGAGATTTGTGGCATCACTAGACGTACCTGCAAGAGAAAACCCAAGTGTTTGTCTGTGCAAATGGACAGAGAATCAGAGAATCAGAGAACTGTAGAGTTGAAATGGACCATTAGGGGCATCTACACTAACCCACTGCAACGCAGGGATCTTTTGCCCAACAGAGGGCTTGAACCCACAACCCTGAGATTAAGAGTGTCATGCTGGTTGATTCTAGAAAATAAAATACATTTCCCTCACTTAGAGGAGCTGCAAGACCTTAATTCACTTATTGACAAAGCCAGGATGAAAACAGAGGAAGATGAGATGTACCACTACCCCTTGACTGCTAGTTCCTACTGAGTGTCCTATGAGGGACATTCTCATAGGGCACAGAACAGGTCAGTCCAGGTGTGTGGCCTGGAGAGAGTCCACAGGGAGAAACAGAAAAGCCTACAAGGGGGCATTTGGTTCCAGGGCCTGAAGTCCTCCACATCTGTTTACATAAAGTTATTACATAAATGTCAAACCCCCTTAGCCCTAAATTTTGCAAAAATAATTCTAGGCCCAAAAGTAGCAGGAAAATGTATCTCGGGGGGGGGGGGGACAGCACTAATATAAGTGCATCTGAGTACAGTGGTACCTTGGTTCTCAAATGTCTTGGTACTCAAACAACTTGGAACCCAAACACTGCAAATCCGGAATCTGTTTTGGGGGTTATTTTTTAAAGTCTGGAACGGATTAATCAGTTTTGCATTATTTTCTATGGGAAATTGCACCTTGGTTGTCGAATGCTTTGGTTTTGGAACAGACGGATTAAGTTTCAGAACCAAGGTACCACTGTACAGTTAAACACAAGGAAGTCCAATAAAACCTACTGACACACCTACCTCCCAGTAACATTTCTTGAAGCAAACTATCAATTTTAACCATTCCAAACAGTTTCACAAATTGTATTTGCTCAATCATTTGCCAGGTGATGCTCTGAAGGGTGGGCAGAAGTAGTAAGAGTTCTCCAAAGCGTCCCCTGGAGTCGTACTGACGGTCATTGATGTAGTCCTCCAAATTGATCTGAACTTGAAACCTCGTGTTCCTGATCTTCATTGGGTTACTCAGTCCTTTTGCATCTTCAAACAACAAAGAAATCTTTTGTAAGGGTATGGAAGAAAGCACCAAACCAAGGAACCATTGGTATTGTTACTATCCATGTGGGTGCCCTGGGGATAAAGAAGACTCCCAGATCAATCCAAATTCCCCAAATACTCTGCTGGAGGGGATTTGGGGTGGAACAGAGGTGTCCCTCCACCAACTTGGAGCTTCCCAATGTAACTGGCCCAATGACAGATGGGCAGAAGTTACAACCAGTGGTAGCCTGTAGAAAAAACCCACCTCTATACTCACAACAGGGCATTTCAAAAGGAAGGAGGGACAGACTAGTTCCTGTGCAGATCTTTCTACTATCATGATGGTGCCTTCCGTGCCAACTTTTAAACATCTGCTTTTAAAAATCCTATTTTGCCAGGCCTATGTAGGCAATCAAGACTATATCCTTTGACAGTGGTTTACTGATTGTCATTTTGAACTTTTTCTGTTTTTAACTGTTATTGGATAATAGGAGTCATAGTACAAAGACTGGAGAGCATTGGGTTGGGGAAAGCTGACAAAGACACATTTTGTTAAATTGGGAACCACATCAAGGTCAACATTAGTATAGGAAAATCTTCAGCTTTTCAGCTAAGACTATGCTATCTCTATCACATTGTGTGTGTGTGTGTGTGTGTGTGTGTGTTGGATTCTGAAGTATACCTGGATCAAAGAAGACAATTGCTTTTAAGCAAGCATATTCATTATCATCAATTTGGATCTCCTGAAATGGTCGAATTATCTCATCCAGTATCCTGTTTGCTACTCGGCTGATCTCAATTTCGGAACTGTTGCGATGGATTACAAAATCATTACCTAAAGAAGCAAAAACAAAATCAGAACTCTTTTGACAATGTAAGTAGCCTTAAAATTCATATTCAGCTTCCATTTTCTATCGTGCATTTATGCAGATGAATGTGTTCACAAAAGACCTTTCTCCACACATGCAATATTTATTTCCACAAATAATATGCCAGCAGAGAAATCATAATCATAGTATATCCACCAAGAAGGAGAGCAAAATCTTCAAGGTTCATCTTAAGACAGTTGGGTGGCCGAATCTTCCCTTTTTGAATCCAATATACTTACCATGAATCCTATATACCAGGGTAGTTAACATGGTACCCTCCATATGTTGCTAACTACATAGCTCCCGTAGCCTCCATATGTTGCTAACTACATAGCTCCCATCAGGGCCAGCCAGCATGGCTAATAGTCAAGGATGGTGAGAACTGTTGTCCAACATGTGGAGGGCACCCCATTGACTAATGCTGCTATATAGCACTAGGCTCTGCAACAGCCAACACGGCCACACCTTAAGCTTTTGTCATCAACATATCAGCCCCTCTCCAAACCTGAATAGCAGATACAATGCTGTGTATAATGAATTGGAAAGGTCAGAGCTATGGATGGGGAGAAGTTCAGTTCACAAGGCAAGGCAAACCTCCTTAATTTACAATTTCTGCATCAACATGAAACTGAAACACTGCCATCCCTTGCAATTTGTGCTACTCCAAATTGTGAAATGTGGTTCTCCAGCCAAGTAACGTGTACCAAAAAAATGAACATGTTAGTGAGAATGTATACAAATATGCATTATACTACAGAAAACGGCTTTGCAAAAATGTGTATACAGTCATACCTTGGATCCCGAATGCACTGGAACTCCAACATTTTGGCTCCCGAAAGCCACGAACCCAGAAGTGATTGTTCTGGTTTGCAAATGTTCTTTTGGAACCCAAAAAGAAGCCGCAATTTGGTTTTTGAACATTTCTGGAAGTCGAAAGGACTTCCGGAACAAATTCCATTCGACTTCCAAGGTATGACTGGATTGTGGGAAATTGCATGCAAAATGTGTACATGTGCACCAAAATTCTGATGACTTTATTTTTAAAAAGTTGCTTACTGATGTGGAAATGTTGAGAACTAAAAACTGGGAAAAGGAGAAACTTTGAGAAACCAAAACTGGCAGATTCACTCATCCCTAGTTAGAGCATGATGTGTCTTAGATGGTGATCCTATGTACAATTACTAAGAGTAAACCCCAATAACACTGTGCAAAGAATCCAAGCTCTTCCAGTCATTCCATCAACATATTTCAGCAAGCCTGACGGAATAATCTCCCATCTCCTCCACCTGGGGGGGGGGGGTATTTCTCTATACCACATTTAAGTCAATTTGGGCTGGAGGAGGATGTGGAAACTCATGAGCCAGCTCCCGCTAGCACACCTACTTAGCTGAATCATGCCCAGTGAGACAGTAAATATGCACAGGACTGTGTTGTAAAAAGTAAAATAAAGATAAACTTACCTAAAAGAATAATGTCTTTGTAAAGCATAGAACGTTTTGCTGCTCCAAGCAAAAGGTGTTCTCCAGCATGTGCTCTTAACAGGGCAACCTTGGGAAAAACAATGTACATAGAACAATAGTAACTTCAAAAATAAAGCAAGTGGAATAAGATGAATCACATACACTAGCTGTTGACACTATGTGAAGACACCCTCCCTCCCTCTTGAAGACAAGAGGTTTCCACTTTAGAAGTACAATGGAAGTTTGTCTATTTGGATAAGCAGTTGCTCTGTTTTGGCTTTGTTTCCAGTTTCTGAATATGTGCAATACCTGATGACGTCCTGAAAATCAGGCCTTGAGACTCAGTCCCTCAGCTCTCTCTGCTGTTCCTAGAGCAACTAACTTGGTGCTCTCTGGGCGTTTTGGACAATAGTCCTGTGCTGGTTAGGCTGATGGGAGTTGTAGTCCAAAACATGTGGAAGGCACCAGATTTGTGAAGGCCGAACAAGAATTGCCCACTGCCTCCCAATACCCCTGTTGAAAGCAGGTAGGAAGAGGCCTTTTGGCATTTTTCTTATAGAGTAAATTGACTGTGTCTCATAAAAGGTAGATTTTTCCTGATTCTTTCACCTCTTTTTTCTTAGATCTCAGTTGCTTACTGTGGATCTGTTTGCACCTGGGCTTGTTTGCGTGGCTCCTGCTGTGTGGCATGATCTTCTCTAGACCCAATCCTACCCACTCTCTTGAATATAACTGTATATATGCCAGAACCAGCTCCCCCATGATCTCTACTTCCCTTGAGCTTCCCTTGATGTTCTGGCTTAACATCCTAGAAGTGTCTTCTGTGAAAAGAGAGCCTTCAACACGGAACCATTATTGTGGCTTCTCGGCTCATTATCCCATACCTGATCATCCAGCCGTAGTTCGCAAAAAGCTGGAATGTATTTTGCCCATTCTACAAGCACCAGGAGCTGCTGCCTCATAGAGTCACATACTTCGCTAATGCCAGCAATTTTCTTAACGCTGATGTCAGTACCAGCACAGGGGCTTGAAACAGGGAGCTGGTTATAGTGGAGAGAAATTATGAACTCGCATTATTCCAGCAGTCTTTATAATAAAGTTTTGTCTGCCTACAGTCACCCATTATAACCCCCCATACCAACAGAAAATAGGTTTATAGTGAGTATATACTAGCCCATATATACACCAAATAATGAGTATATCATGTTCATATGCATGGTGAGAGAGATGTGGGATGCAGTCCCTACACTATGCAATTGTCTGAACTTTGAGCTTTATGGGATCAACATGCATAGGATTGTACTGTTGGACTTTCCATTTTGTGACAGTCACTTTTGCATCCACACTACAAAGTCAAGGAGTTATAGGAGGAGAAAGCAAACGTGGGAGCCAAAAGTAATGGGGTTTCTGAATATCATGAGAAGAAAAAGAGGAACAATCTTTGCTAAACCTTAAGAGGAAAGGATGAAAAAATGGTGGAGGTTCAGATGAAGAAATAGAAGTGGCATCAAAGACAAGCAGGATTTGAATTATATAAACAATTAGAAGTTCTTCTGTATGGTTTCTTGGTTGTTGTTTACTCACTCTTCACCGTAAGGTCACAGGGCAGGTTACAACAATTAAAAAACTACATTAAAGGTAAAGGGACCCCTGACCATTAGGTCCAGTCGTGGCCGACTCTGGGGTTGCGGCGCTCATCTCGCTTTATTGGCCGAGGGAGCCAGCGTACAGCTTCCAGGTCATGTGGCCAGCTTGACTAAGCCGCTTCTGGCGAACCAGAGCAGCACATGGAAACGCCGTTTACCTTCCCGCCAGAGTGGTACCTATTTATCTACTTGCACTTTGACGTGCTTTCGAACTGCTAGGTTGGCAGGAGCAGGGACTGAGCAATGTGAGCTCACCCCGTCACGGGGATTCGAACCACTGACCTTCCGATCGGCAAGTCCTAGGCTCTGTGGTTTAACCCACAGCGCCACCCGCGTCCCTTTTAAAACACTACATTAAAAACAGTTTAAAACAACTTAATCACAGAAATAATGTTGGTCATAAGAATATTCCTACTGGGTGTCAAAAACCAACACTATACCTCTTTCCCTTAGCACCCCACAAACCAAGCTCTGTTTTCACTGTTACAGAAAAAAGTAGACCTTTAGAATTAGGCATTCAGCCCCTGATATTTCACTAACTTCAACAGGAGTATTCCAAGTGGTCAGTGAAACATTTCTTCAGATAACTTACAAATCACACCCAATAGGGCTAATGGCTCTACCCGAATCAGGCAGCTAAGTATTTTGAAAGTGAAAGATGTATAAAGCTTATTGCAAAAGAAGCTGAATCAGATTATAATTTTCCAGAGAGAATCTTCCCATCTCATTTCTGTATTGCAAATGCAAAAGGATAGGTGCATGTATAAAACAGAGAATATTTTAAAGGTCATGGGGATCCTATACACCATGATGGTGGATTGCTGTACCTGGTGAGAAAGCAACTCAGCCTGGGCCAACATATTAATAGAAGGAATGTTGCTGCCATCAGATGCACTTCGTCTTGTACTTATCCTGTCCCGTTCATTTTGCACAGCTGGGAAAGGAAACAAAATTGCACATTGGTTTGCATGCAGGCCATGCTACTGAACAGCTTTTCAAAGGTAGCGTTTACTATAAACCAGAGTTTCCAGCTTATCATGGTTTACCAGGAATGAGCAGGGTGCTATCTAGTCGCTCCTGCTTTTTTCCTGCCCTGGCAAGAGTAGGATGAAGAAACCTAGAAGCCTTGGTTTGCCATTATGTACAAAGGCAGGATTGTGGTTTGCTTCTCCCTGATACAATCTGCAAGCCAACATAAGCCAGTTAAAAAAAGCAGCAAACCAACAATAAACCATGGCTTGAGGCTGTCTAGCAATTGTGGCTTCTTAGTGATAGATAAATCATGTTCCTTGATCCAGATGTAATGGGAAGTCAAAGGTTAGTGATTTGTCTATCTTGCTCATGCCAGGGGAGGGGCAATGCTAGAGCAGTCAGACAGTTTGTTTGTTTGTAACATATTACAGTGTTTCTCAAATTTGGATCTCCAGCTGTTGCTGGACTGCGACTCCCATCATTCCTGACCTGCTAGCAAAGGATAATGGGAGTTGCAGTTCAACAGCAGCTAGAGACCCAAGTTTGAGAAACTTTGTAGGATAAACCAAAAGTCCTGCCTTGTTATGATTTGTGTGTAGTCAAAGTGTTATTAAGAAACTGTATGAACCATAGATGTCCAAAGTTGGTCATGACATTATTGCAGAAATTCATGGAAGAGCAATGGCAAACATTTTTATAACATTTTATATAAGCATTATAAGAAACGGTCCTAAAATAATTTCTGTTTACAAAGAACACCATTTCAACTTTAGAAATTTTGAAGTCAAAAAAGTCTCATAACTTTTAGAGATAGGTCTGAACCTTTCCTTCCTTGCCCCACCATTCTTTTTTCTTTACAAAGCTTTTGAACTGCTGCAGTAGCTGATGGATTTTTGCGGGGAGGGTAAGCAATCACACTGATAGCTGTTTAAATCTGCATATAACTTCGGGACTAGTGACTTAGGGAGGTTTGCTTTAAAAAGTGGATTAAAAAATAACACAACTCCATCCCTAATGTGAAGCTTCTCTAAAACCACTTTCAGCTTTCAAAACAACTGTCTTCCAGCCAGAGTTCATTTTTAAGGATGTAGCATTGAGAGATGCTAGTATTAGGGTTTGGAGCAGATAGTATGGAGCAAAAATAATCTCATACTAGCCTTTCGAAAGAGAATGGCATGGTGCAACACAAAGCTTGTGTTGGAACAAGGTGTCCCTTTTAATGCAAAAATGAAAGAGATAAATAAGGCTACCCATCAGCTTTGCTGAACCTATTTTATATCCAAGGTCATATCAAGGAGAGAGAAACAGAGTTGTGATCAACATATTTCTCCATTCCACACAGACCCTCATAACCTTTTGTAAAAGCATCAGTTGTATTTCCAATGATCTGTTTGTTATTTTTAAGGAAGCAATCTGCATCAGAGAAGTTGAGAAGGCAGCACCAATGCTTCAATAAAAATGTGCTCAGTGCACTATATAGTGTTCTGCAGTTTATATGAAGAATGAACACGCTTTATAGTGAAGGCGCACTAGATTCTTAGCCAAGGACATTCATGATGGGCCTTTTATTAAGGTCATAATAAGAAATGTCGTACAGTGATAAACACTAAGTGATAAATGGTCACGTAGACGTGAATCAAGAATGATGCTCCAGTCTTTTTTAACTGGAGAAAAGCTATCTTTTTCATTTTTTAACTTAGCACCTCAACAACAAAATGTAGTTATGCTTTAAATATAAAATTATACCAGAGGACTGGCATCTAACTACTTTGATCACCCTGAATAAATGGTGGGAATGCATTACAAACCATTTTTTAAAAAAAAGAATGAGAAGTTTTTCAGAAATAAATGTTTTGCCTGCACATAATTCAACTTCAAAGTTTGTTACTAGTCAGTTTGAAACACCTATTTTTTTGTTTTTGTTTGCTTAAAAAAATGTGATAAGCCTATGGTGAAAACAGAATGAAATGGTATTCCTTAGCTTGGAGGACTCAAGGAAGAACACGGCAATAATGTAGGAACACTGGCACAGCTCCTAGTGCCCAGATAATTTTGTTCCTAAACTCTTGCTTGTGATCCTTTATAAGCTGGGAGAGGTTGAAACTAACTTTCATTTGAGAGCTGCGATGGTGGGAAAAGAGGAAAGCCCTGTCAAATATATGCAAGACTTTCTACAAACTTAAAAAGTCTTGGATTTTACAAGGTCATATATACATTAAAAGAACAGTGATAAAACTAGTAAGCAAATACTATGACTGAGGTTTTATGGTGCCAATTGCGTAACCCAAACCACTTTTGTGCTGGACATGGGGTTGTATTAGTGTCCCTCCACCCAAAGAATTGAACCAGTGTCAGTCCTTACTGATAGCTTGTGGAAAGTGCAAAGAGCTGGTCTGGGAGCCACAGGACCCTGAGCTGTTCCTGCTCCTTGATGGCAGCAAGCCCAATCTTGGTCCAAATGTCTGCTCCCAACCTTGTGCCTTGGCTGACATGAGAAACAAGTCTGCAGATATGGAAGTGGTTCCATAGCTCCATCGCTCTCCACCTCTGCCCATTAGGCTCTGGATTGCCCTGGCTGCTCAATGGGGCTTACTCTCAAGTAGGTGGGTACAGAAGTGCAGCCTTAGCTTAAATTGCAGTTATTTGATGCTAAGCAAATCTTATTGATGTGATTTAATGTGTAATTTTTCTGTTTTCAAAGGGATGCACTTGAGAATTTTGGGGAGTACCTTTCTGAAATTACAAGTATAGCTGCGTGTAAGTCTTCTACAGCAAGAGAAGGGTCTTTTCCAAGGAAGCACTAAGCAATTTCTGTCTGTCTGTCACACACCCACAGAGGGCAAAACAAAACAACATTGCCAGAAGCCTGAAATTTAACTTCTACTTTGAATACGTCAGTTGCAAAGGAGAATCAAGCTTGGCATTATTCTCCCTCCCTCCTTGGGATTTTCAGCATTACCACCTCCTTTTGACTTAAAACTGAACCACCATACAATGTTTTCACCTGGAATTCAGAACAGATGGAATTTGTCTATTTGTTCAGTGTGAATATATAAGCTGCCTTCCAACGAAGCTCCTTCAGTCTGGCCAAAATGATATTGAATTCAACACATGCTGAGGGCTAAAAGTTGCCTTTGTAGACAAGGAGCAGTGGACACTGGGAGTCAGGTGTCTCCTTCCCAAAAACAATTTTTTAAGAAGAAAAAATGAAAAGCATTCTCTGTGGAACAGCAGAGTATGGAATGTAGAACCCAACTTTTTAAAAATTCCATTTTTTATCTTAAAGCTCCCACCATGCAGGAAACATAAGAACAAAGGAATAGCCCTGCTGGACCAAGCCAGTGGTCCACTGACTCCAGCATCCTGTTTTCACAGTGGTCAACGAGATGTCCATTGGAAGCCAGCAAGCAGGACTTGAGCACAACAGCAATTTCCCCTCCTGCAGTTTCCTGCAACTGGAATTTAGAAGAATACTGCTTCTGACCATGGAGGCAAAGTGCAGCCATGGTGGCTAGTATCCATCGACATTCTTATCTTCCATGAATTTGTCGAATCTTTTAAAGTCATCCAGCAGCCACCACTACTTCTGGGGTGAATTCCATAGTTTATCTATGCCTACTTCCAGACATGCTAAAATATAGGAGAACTCGTGAGTCTGCTTTTAAACATCCTTCTGCATAGAAATGAGCTCTATATAGAACCATCGATGGCTCTATGCCCATGGTTCTTTTCCCCCCGTCCCATTTCTAAAGAACTGGATGCAGAAGGTAGTTTGCAATAAATTGGGAATACTATGAATAATATGAGAGGCCTCACAACAAACCTATGTTTCCTATTACTATTACAATTTTACAGATGAAGATCTGAGGACAAGAGTGTACCTTTTATAACTGAGGACAAGAGTGTACCTTTTATAACTGAGTGCAGCCCAATGGCCATATGTGGCCCTAGGCCAAATGTGTGACGCGGCAGCTAAAAAAGCCAATGCAATTCTGGGCTGCATCAATAGTATAGCATCTAGATCAAGGGAAGTAATAGTGCCACTGTATTCTGCTCTGGTCAGACCTCACCTGGAGTACTGTGTCCAGTTCTGGGCACCACAATTCAAGAAGGACACTGACAAACTGGAATGTGTCCAGAGGAGGGCAACCAAAATGGTCGAAGGCCTGGAAACGATGCCTTATGAGGAACGGCTAAGGGAGCTGGGCATGTTTAGCCTGGAGAAGAGGAGGTTAAGGGGTGATATGATAGCCATGTTCAAATATATAAAAGGATGTCATATAGAGGAGGGAGAAAGGTTGTTTTCTGCTGCTCCAGAGAAGCGGACACAGAGCAATGGATCCAAACTACAAGAAAGAAGATTCCACCAAAACATTAGGAAGAACTTCCTGACAGTAAGAGCTGTTCGACAGTGGAATTTGCTGCCAAGGAGTGTGGTGGAGTCTCCTATTTTGGAGGTCTTTAAGCAGAGGCTTGACAACCATATGTCAGGAGTGCTCTGATGGTGTTTCCTGCTTGGCAGGGGGTTGGACTCGATGGCCCTTGTGGTCTATTCCAACTCTATGATTCTATGATTCTATTCTAAGGTCACCAAACTACAGCTGAACTCAGATTTTACCTGCCTAAATCCACCGCTTTGTCCATGAGGCCACAATGACTTGAGAAAAGTAAAAAATAAATAAATATCAAGTTCAACTAAAACAAAGAATATCTCGTGGCATGCAAAACTAGAGGAAAGCATGCTTTGCTTTGTTTTCAAATGACCCATATGTCAAATCTTAGCATTAAGCAAAAATTACATAGCAAGCTGACATCTTATTGGAGACATATTTCGACTGCTATAAAAATCTCCTTCTTTTGTAGGCACAACCAATATATATTCATTAGGTATTTGCTTATAGATTTTGTTTCCTGCTAATTGATATGAAGTGTTTTCCTCTGAACAGGAGGTTAAAAAAAAGTTACCTTCCTTCTTCATCCCAGCGCGAAAACACTTTCTTAAACGACAGTATCTGCATTGATTTCTCTTGTCCTTATCAACAGTACATTGCCGGCTAAATCTGTTGGACAGAATCGAGGGTAAATATATTAGAGTGCAAGTAAAGGAGGGTCCTGATTAGCACGGCTGAAACAATTAATGGGCACTGTCAAAACAATGTCTCCAACTATCAACCTTCAGTGGTATTTTTTCTTTAATCAGCCTTGAAACATTTCTCTTTGCCATTCTTCTACGGAATAATTCCTTGTGATGGGCAAGTAAAATCCCATTAGGTTATTCATCATCTTGTGAACGCAAGGCATATAAATTTTGCTCCCAGTCTCGTGAATGTTTAGGATGAATTTTCTTACAGCTTGATCCAATCCTGCTGGGGCAAATGGTCAGGAATAGGAAATGAAAGAAAAGCACTGTAAGATCAGAGCAAAAATTTGTCTGCTCTGGCACATGATTTCCAAGGCGGCCCCCAGATATTGTAGAAAGCATTCAGGCAAGGCTTGAAGGAAACAGCTTTCTGCTCTTGCTTGTCCCTGGCATCTGGAATTCAAAGGTAGTCTGCCTTTGTTCATGGAAGCTACCGGAATGAGCCTGGCTATAGCCTTTGATACTGATGAAATCATAGAATCGGAGGGTTGGAAATAACCGTGAGGGTCATCTAGTCCAACCCCCTGCAATGGAGGAATCTTTCACCCAATGTGGGGCTCAAACCCACAACCCTGAAATTAAGAGTCTCATGTTCTTACCAACTGAGCTATCCCAATGTACTTCTACATTTATAATGCATTAGCTTAGGCTAAGAGATGGTGACTGGCCCACGGTTACTCAGCCTTCATGGCTGAGTGAAGATTTGAACCCTGGTCTCCCAAGTCCTACTCCAGCACTCTAACCACTACACCACACTGGTTCTGTTTTACCAAGCTACCTTTTATAACTGATAGGTAGCCGTGTTAGTCTGCCATAGTCAAAATAAAAAAAATCCTTCCAGTAGCACCTTAAAGACCAACTAAGTTAGTTCTTGGTATGAGCTTTCGTGTGCATGCACACTTCTTCAGATACACTGAAACAGAAGTTGCCAGATCCTTCTATATAGTGAGAAGGTGGGGAGGGGTATTACTCAGAAGTAATCTTAACGACTGTAATCTTAATGAGATAAGTTTGGTAATGAGTTGCAAACTTAATTACCAAATTTATAAACTTAAAACCATGGAGAGACCTGGTCTGAACAAAGACATTGGATTCTTATCTCATTATACATGACTTGCCATTTTTCACCTTCTCACCCCTTGCCTTTTCCTGTAAGACCTATTGCAGTCATTAAGAGTCGTCAACAGGCTCATCTCAGCTATCTGCCAATCTCCCATTCCCACCACCCTTCTGAGTAATACCCCTCCCCACCTTCTCACTATATAGAAGGATCTGGCAACTTCTGTTTCAGTGTATCTGAAGAAGTGTGCATGCACACGAAAGCTCATACCAAGAACTAACTTAGTTGGTCTTTAAGGTGCTACTGGAAGGATTTTTTTTATTTTTATAACTGAGTGCAGCCCAATGGCCATATGTGGCCCTAGGCCAAATTTCACGAACAATCACTCAGCTCTTCAGACACTGTGTGCTCACTCTTGCTATCCAGGCTGCCCCTCTGAGAACTGCTTCTGCTTCATGTGTGAGTGTATGTGCACGTGTGTCTGTGTGAGTGAGCAGAGGTAGAGAAGAAGAGAAAGAATGGGGTGGCACACAGAAGGAAAGAGCCATGCAATAATGCAGTTCTAACCCTGCTATAGACTCTGGCCACATTCACCATACACCGAAAGTGCTATGATACAATATTAAATGGTCATGGCTCCTCTCAAAGAATTGTGGGAGCTGTAGTTTGTTAGGGGTGCTGAGAGTTGCTAGGGGACGGCTATTCCCCTGACAGACCTAAAATTGTCAGAGTTCCCTGTGAAGAAGGATTGTTTGTTAAACCACTCTTAAGAAATTGTAGATCTGTGAGGAGAATAGCTCTTGGAACCCAGCTCTTGGCACCCTTCAAACTACAGATCCCAGAATCCTATGGGGAAAGAACTGACTGATTAAAATGGTATCATAGTATTGTTTCTGTATGGTCTCTGGCTCTACCTACCACTGATTAACTTTTCCCATGGGTCCACTGTCCTTCATAGGAAAGAGGGCCTTAACCAAATTTAAAAGCAAACCCAAACTCTGCAAGTGATACCCATGTCAAAACGAGGTGATATCCCCATGTGAGATGCACTGACGCACCTAGGAAGGTTTTCTTCCCCTAAAGCGATGGGACACCCTATAACACATTTGTCTGTCTACTTTAAACTATAGGGAGGGAGAATGCAGGGTTTTCAAGTAATTATGGGGCAAGGCAGGAGGATGCCCCAGCCAGAGAAATAGTTTTTGGCTGTTTGTCTGGGTTAGACCATCATTTTAGCTGCAGTGATGCAATTAACTAGAGCTGCTGCGCTTAAAATGGACTGATGCAATCAGGCAAGTTAAATTGCTTTATTTTCCAGGTGTAAGGGCTGAAATCAAGTACACACTGATAAATGCTGAGGTTCTCCTGGATTTCAATATTAACATACGGAGATGTCTTTGTATCCGAAAGTCTCAAGATAACTGAAGATCTCGATAAGTCAAGTGATGGTAAAAGCAGGAGGGAGAGTACCTTTTAACCTCAGCAACAGTCCTAGGCAGCCTTCCTGAGAAACGAGAAGGGGATAAAAGGAAATGCCAGAGGGCACCTCGTAGCACATATCTAGTCAGACTTGAGGGGGGAAAGAACAGAGATAGAGGGACAAAATAGAGCCAAGGATAGGAAGGAACCTCACAAGACAGCATTGCTTGTGAAGCCATATCTGACGATCAAAATCTACATTTGTTGCCATTTGCAAATGAAAATGGTTTGGTCCAGGATTGCAAACGACTGCTGAGGAAAACAGTTTCATCTTTAATGTGCCAAGTACCACTCTGCAAGGAAACTCTTCTGCATTCAAACAGCGGAGAATTGCAAAGATTAAGAGACAAGAGACACGATTAAAAGGACTCATAGCAGAATCTTGCTGTTAAGAAGTGGTAGTGGGCAGCTGAACAGCCAGGGGGCTCAAGTCTTGCCAGGACTGGAATCAGACTGAAGAGTTGCCTGCAGGGGTAGACCGTTGTCTACCTTCAGTTCTAGATTTTTGGATCCAGATCTGTTCCTGTACATGCCCTCATCCCAGTTAAGAAAATCATGTGATTGCACTTGCTTTGGCTGTTCCCAATCGGCAAAAGTTTAGTACCTACAGATCATTTCGCAGACAGCAACTCCCTATAACGTAAAACCTTTAATGGGTTCAATCACGTGGAGCTGTTTGCTAATGAAATCTGCCACTGCCCATTCTGCCTTGCTTTTCAAAGACATATTTTCATCTGAACAAGCTTTAAACCTCCTGTAACTGCCAGATGTCCTTTTTATTGTGCATTCATGATTACCTGTGCTCGGGG
This sequence comes from Podarcis vaucheri, assembly GCF_965113315.1. NCBI lineage: Eukaryota > Metazoa > Chordata > Lepidosauria > Squamata > Lacertidae > Podarcis > Podarcis vaucheri. Next base: position 62,506,693 of record NC_138766.1, on the reverse strand, counting down.
TGGTATTGGGACGGTTATACAGTACATGATCCCATTTTTATGCGTGTTTGTGTCTGCAAAAGTTTCAGGGTAGACATGCCACTCAATTTCCAATCAGTGCATGTCCCGTAACTTCCCACTGAAACCCTGTAACTTTTCATTGCACAAACCCCAGTTTATTTTCTGGCATGCTTTTGTTAAGCCATAGCACAGGATGGCAATACTGTGGTGACCTTTGGATAGCATCACAGGACAACCAAAAAAGCAGAATGGTGAGTGGATGGTCCAGTATAAATCCACCACTGAGGCATTATTATGGAGTCAACAGGATGTTGCAGAACACACCTGCCAAAAGAAGAGGTGCACTTCCTGGCCTTTAAATCACCACTCCATGTGTCAGGGTCTGAACTTCTGCAATGAGAAACTGCACAAGTAAGAAACCTGATCTTCCCCTTTTTTTACTTGAGAGTGGGAACCCTGATGCAGACCTTCAGCTCTCCCAATGTGGAGGGGGCTGTGTAAGCTGTGACAGTGGCCCTTAGTCTTGGCATTGTGTCGTGGTAAGGGAACATCGGGATGTACCCAATACCATGGTCAGACCATTTGCCCATCTAGTTCAGTATTGTTCATTCTGACTGACAATGGCTCTCTGGGGTATCTTGCGCACTGCCTGCAGCCGCATCTTTTGACCCTGGGGCCTTCTTCATGGAAAGCGAGTGCTCTGCCAAATAAGGCATGATCCCTTCCCATTAGATATGACACCTGTCATCTCAATACAGTGGTACCTCGGGTTAAGAACTTAATTCGTTCTGGAGGTCCGTACTTAACCTGAAACTGTTTTTAACCTGAAGCACCACTTTAGCTAATGGGGCCTCCTGCTGCCGCCACGCCACCGGAGCACAATTTCTGTTCTCATCCTGAAGCAAAGTTCTTAACCTGAAGCACTATTTCTGGGTTAGTGGAGTCTGTAGCCTGAAGTGTCTGTAACCTGAAGGGTCTGTAACCCGAGGTACCACTGTATATTGGATTCTGGAACCCCTCCTGGTTTTATAAAGAGCGGATAGTAAAGGTTCAAATAAAGAAATACTGCATGATGTACCTCTGAGATGGGGCTATTTCTCCTACCTGCAGGTGTAGACATGATTCTTTCGTATGCTGCGCCGAAAGAACCCCTTGCAGCCATCGCAACTGGAGGCGCCATAGTGCTTGCCTGTTGCTCTGTCTCCGCATATTGCACAAAGGCCACCAATTCCACTGTCTGCAGTGTTCATGCCGAGCGGCTCTGCTGAGCAACTATCTGAGGAAAGGGAAGAACAAGATGTACAGTTCGGTGTAGAGCCTTGAAGGGGAGGAATACAACAATGTGGCTAAGTTACACCATACTGGGGGTGGGGGCTTACTGGCCTTCTCTTTTAATTAGCATTCACCATCCCAGGACTGCAGAAAACACAACATGCCTAATTACCCCTGATCGTTATTCTAATGAATGCCTTCAAACCTATCGTGCCCACTTGTCAGAATTTATGATGCTCATGACAACGAATGCTTTTGGTTTAAACTCCATGGCTTGCAATAGAAGTTGGGAGTGCTGACACAATTGCCCAGCTCTGCATGTGTAGCTAACTACTTAAATATCTTTGTTAGTTTAAATAATTGAGGGACAATGCCATAAGGCAACATTTTCTCGGAGGCTGGTATGCATTAACTGTGCATTAATCTTCAGATGACTTGACAGTGGCCAGCAACATGGTTGACTCCCTGGAAGAAAGCTGTAATATCCAGGGGCCTCCGTCCGCACAAACAGAAACTGGGGAAGCTGTATGATATGTCGTCCGGCCATTGGTTTATTAAGCTCAGTACCATCTATGCTCACTTCGTACATTACTGGGCAAATCACCCTCGCCTACTGGGAGCAGGAGCCAATGGTTTCAGATAGGGGACATGCCCAGCCCTACACAAGAGATGTTGTAGAGTGAGCCTAGGACCGTCTGCATGTAAACTTATAGCCCTAGCATCAAGCTATATAGTGAAGCTTTTGGGCTTTCCCCCCAAAGCCAAGAATCTTGTTGCTAAAAAGGTTTGATCAGCTTAGACAGCATCTGTCACCACTTTTAGGATTTGTGTTTCGATTCAACCTTCTGAGGCAGGTGACTGCCACTGGTTAAAGTGACAGGACCCATTGTTTCTTTGGTGGAAGTGTGCAATCTTAATCCAGTTAAGGAGCAACCAGATGGGCAGATTTCAGCTGCTGGATGTTAGATGTTTTTACTGCATGGAACATACTGGGTTGGAAACCTTGCTGGAATTCTGCGATTGGAAAGCATTCTTATATTCTGCAACCAGAAAAATATTTATGAAACAATTTCACTACATAATTGTAAGTGATTCAGCTGTGGTTTTGTTCAAAGAATTCAGTGGAAGCATGTTGGGTTTTGTTTTTGATGTTGTGAGGATAATGTTGTTGTGAGTATTTTTTTAAAGGACAGGAAGTAGGAAGCATGCTGAGGTTAATGGGGTATCAGAAGCTATGTTCAATGAAATCCCACCATTTGATGAATGTAGGAAGTCTTACTGGTTGCAACGGCTAAAGAATTCTACCCAGAATTAATGTATGGTTACAAGACGTCCCCGTTTCCTGGGGACAGTCCCCAGATTTACAAATCAGTCCCCATACAAAATCCATTGAAGTTCAAAAGTGTCCCCGGATTCATTGAAAAAAATCTGGTAACCTTAAATTAATAGTTACATGAAAATTTTATTTATATCTTCAAAAATCAAAATTATGAAAACAAATAATCAAACTTAAATTGGCAGTTGACTGGTATTTCCCCAAAATTTCTTGCTTCCAGTATTGCTCCACTTCTACCTATTATGTTATTAAACCACAGCATCAATGTATATTACATGTATTCCAATGCAAAAGCTTACATTTTAAATAAAGCAAAGCGATTGTACATTCTCAAAAGCATGGGGAGATTTCTCTTTCATTAAATGGTTTTGTTCCTTTCACCTTGATAAATACCAGTACATACCAAGAGATCAACTCTGTGTGAATATAGTTTTAAATGTAATTAGCACAATTTAAGTCTTAAGTGTCTTGATACAAGGTATAAAGGATGAACATTTATTTACAAGGAACGTGATAAAAAAGATTTAACCATTATGTCCAAACACGTTAATCTGCTTTTATATGAAAAGTTAAATAGTATTTGCTTCATATCCCATTCACGAGTTCTTATTGCACTCTTTGTGTCGGCAATTTCTACCCAACCAAAGTTAAAAAGTGACTTTAACCAAATAGCTAAAAGTTGTCCCAGCTAACCATTAGCTTGGAGAGAGTTGTTGTGATTAACAACTCAGTCCAGTTTGCATATCAACACTCTGGAAATATTACTGTATATTAAACTTATCAGCTGCAAATAGACATCAATATACTTTTTCTGTGCGACCCATTATTTTTCCCTCTGGACATTTGTATCTTAACTGTCATTTTAAAATATCATGTACAAAAATATTTCTCATTCCCAAACTGCCAAAGATAGTTACTCATGCATCTTACAGTAAATAACAGAAAGAACCTCCTCTGCTTGAAAGAACATTTTTCTTTGTTTGATTAACTGACCGATGACAATCCTGTTCAGTTACTTTATTATGCAGAACTGCCATTTTATTTTCTGTACCATAAAGATGGTATAATATTATTAACATGCATTTTGAGATGAAGTGGAGAGAGACACAGAGAGATGCAATTTTCAAAAGCAAACCTCAGCTACACAATTAAGAGTAAAACCCTTTTATAATGTTCATTTCTTTTTCTTTCTTGCTCACTCAAACACTCAGGTTTTCATCTCTGAGAAGATACAAACTCACCACTGCCATTATACAAGACTTGCATTGTTTCAAACTCCAGACTAGTATAACTGGGATCTAAGACTTCTGTATAATTTGCCATTTCCATGTCCAGGACGGACTCAGAGATCCTCATCATTGAACATAAACCTTGAAAGTGACTACTTCTCCAGGAAAGAAGATGTGAACCACTCTGTTTTTCTGGCAATCAGTAATTGATAATCCAAGTGCTAACTCTTTACTATATCACTTATGTTTTGCAATGGGAGGAGTCATAAAACCAGCTAAGTGTGCCATGCTACGCCTTGTATCATTCCCCTTTTTATGGGACACAATTAGCTATTTCTTGTGATAATATTGGGACATTTCATGGGAGCCTTTAAATGAGAGTTCCAACTGGATTGACTAAAATGCTTCCAGTTTTTCTTAAAAAAACAACAACAAAAGACTGTCCCCCTCTTTTTTGTTGTTGCCTGACAACAGATTGTCTCTTACAGCACACAAATTATAGGACTTAAATTAATAGAAACTCCATAAGATGAGAGCCAGTGTGGTGTCAGGGTTGGACAAGGCCCTGTGGGACCAGGGTTCAAATTCCTACGCAGCCAAGAAGCTCACTGGGTGACCCATGGGCCAGTCTTCATCTCTCAGCCTAAGACACCTCACAGCCTTGTTGGGATGAGAAAATGGGGACAGGGAAGACCTATGTGTGCCAGCTTCATTTCCTTGGAAGAAAGGCAAGATATAAAGGTAAACATAAATAAGTACAAGACTGTAGAGCAGAAAAACTTTTTCTAATTAAGCAGCTGTGATGATTACAGTCCTCCTTGCGTAGCAAGGCAAGAAAGAGGTTTGTGAATATTGTATGGTAAAGTTAGTTCCAGAGAGTGCAACATGGGTCACTACCTCATAATGAATCAGACCACGGGCCCATATAGCTTATCAGCACCGTGACAGACCTGGCAATGGCTTTGCAAAGTTTTAGATCGCTGTGTCCCCCAGAACTAGCTGGAAACGCCAGATTGGAAATGCTGTACCACTGAGATATGGGCCTTCCTCTAACTGAGGTGGAAATTGGCAAGCAAGAGATATAAAACTGGGGGGACCGGATCTTAATTTCACATATGGGGTCTGAACAGAGGGTGGCTGACTCAGAATAGGGCCATGGGATTGTACTGGGTGGCTTGATGGAGATGTCAAGCCAGTGAACTGCAGTTGTGAAAAAAGGTAAATTCCATGCTAGGAATCATTAGGAAAGAGACTGAGAATAAAACTGCCAACATCATAATACCTTTACACAAACACACACACACACACTATATGTTATTTATAGTCTGATCTTTAAAATATTTTATTATTGCGTCACAACACAGACTGTTAAATGTTTCTGTACTTATAGACTATTTTCTCTTTCAGAGATATGTATTTAAAATAATTATTCAAATAAAGCTACTATGAAGGCAATGCACTTTACACCTGTAAGCATGTGAAATGTCAAGGAGGAAGGTGGATGTTGCTCTTTCTGGCTTGACTGGCATGTGTCAGAAGTAATCCTGCAACTGAGATTGAAGATATATCTGACAAGAGTGGCTTTGAATAGGTTATTGTCGTGATTTTGAAACAGTTTTTTTCCTCATAGCAAATACTTACTAAAATGCAAGCTAAAATGTAAAATGAAAACAGGAACATATATTGTAAAGACAGAATTTCTTGAGATAATTTATCCTAGTCGGAAAAGCACTGGCACTTACCCACCTGGATGGAAATGTTAATTTTATTTTCATCAGCTTGGTTTATACATATTTCTCTTAATGTGAAAAATAAGATGATTTCCTCATGGGGCTGGGATCATTTGGTGTGTCTTGCTTTGAAATTTTAGAACTGTAGCTATAAAGGTAGATCACAATATTTCACAGTGTATAGGTTGCAAACATAACAAGCGATGGCAGCAAGCCTCTTTAACTTGTGAACAGCATGTAAAGCATGTACTCTTTGCATAACTAGTCTCCACCACACACACAACTTACCACAAAAAATAAGTAAATGAGTTAAATATATGTGGCATGTTTGTGTGTTGGAATTTACCAACGTAGCCCTCAATTATTCCTAGAGATTCTGTTCAGGGGAAGGTTTTTGTAAACCACTTTGAGGTTTTTCCTGCACTCATGAGGTATATAAATTCTATTACATTAATAAATAAGGAAATAATAATGATGATGATTGTGCTAATCATTGCAAGTTCATAGTTTGGTCCTGCACCCTACATATTTACACTTTACTCACTAGAGAGACACAAATACATTCTTAGCAGCCCCCATGAAAGCAGTCAATCCAGTTCTGTGTTGCAAGTGCGCCTATTCCACAGAAATGCACTAGCTACTAGCTGATGCAGAACGAATACTTTCTTAGATCCTCTGTTCAGTGTTACTACTTTGTGTTCTCTGAACATTTGCTGACAAGCTACCACACACACACACACACACACACACACACACACACACACACCAATCAAAGTAATTCATTACTTGGCAATGTACTCTTTGTATGATACACTCCCCTGAAAGAGCTGTAAAACGGTGACTTGTTGCATCCCATTAATAGTTAACATGGTGTTCTGAACCTTGCTCAAATGGGGGAAAGAGTTTCAGATAATTGAAGTTGTTGATGAAGCACAAAGTAGCCGTCCTGCAATTCCACAAATACTACATTCGGGCTTCCACATTTTCACTTGCCATGCTTGCTGTGGTGGGCAACCTGCTGCAGTCTGACAAATGTAATATGCTGACCACTCTTTGGAGCTCTGAAGCTGTGGGAGCATGGATGGGTGGTCCTCCACCCATTTGCTAGCTTCAAGGTTAGCTGGGAGTGGTTTGGTTGCCAAGTCTCCACACTTTCCTGCTTCGGAGCATGAGCTCCTTAGCTCTATGGCCGTCAAGTGGAGAAAGCCCTCAGGCTCCCTCTGCCATAGGAAAGAGAAGCAGCCTATGTCCTTGGCTGCCACTTGATTGAGGCACTCAGCTTGGTACCCAAACAACTTCTACACATCTCGTTCCCACATGAGAGGGGATTTCCGTAGCTGCTGCTACTGCAGGAAAAGGGGATGGTGGAGTCTGCTTGGCCAAACCAGCAACCGAATAGGCTGGGGTAGGTTACCACAGTTTTTTGGCTTGGCAAGAAAGGCCAGCCCAACTTGTGAACCACAGAAAACATTCATACTAGAGCAGGCAAACCGTCACTCCTGAACTATCAGCAGGAAACTCTATGGCAAGGAATGGAAAACCATTTGATGTACTTCTAAAAATAAATATCTCAAGCCATGTTCCATCTAACTTTAAATCCATGGAATCAATAGCCAATTAGACTCTTTTCTTCTGAGTAGCTTATAGTACTTATCTCCTCTTGCCTGGAACCCAGGAGGCGGTGGAGGGGGAAAGCGCCATTTCTGTCTTACTCCCTCAGGAGACTCATAAAAGTTCTTTTTACGGCTCTGAGATCCCATTTGACCGTAACAGCTATGGGGACCTGAGCCCGTGTTCAGCAGATGCAACACATTCCCATGTCCCAATCTTTCTCCACTCATTCCTATTTTATTTACAGGTGTAGATATATTTCAGTTTTTTAATAATTGGAAATCTGCTTAAGAATTAGGTTATGGGCAAATTACAAGCCCTGAATACTAGTGTTCTTACTCGTGTGTGGTTTGTGATAATGTAATGTATTTCTGGCCTTCAGAGTTTTGTTAGAATCCCACAGGCCTGAGCATATTTAAACTTACAGATCCAGGAGTGTGTTTGTGATTCCGGTTGTCAAATCTCAAAACAGATACGGAAGGACTGAAGTATGTACAGAACAGGATTTAGCTCTGTGGTAGAGCATTTCCTGAAGAAGGTCCCATCTCTAGGTAGAGCTGGGAAAGGTTAGGGTTTTATTTAAGAAGCCTTCAAATGTGGTTTTCATACAGCAGCAACATTTGTTTCTAAATAAAACATCTTGTTCTAAACCAAATATCAGAAAAGGAGATACCATGCCATGCCTTCCCCCCACTTTCCACTTTAAAGACTTTCACGCAGTGATCAATATAACTGCAAATGTTCTTGGCGCACCATGAAGCAGAAGAGAAGAAACTATTATGATTTCTGGGACTTTTACCAAGCTGTCAGGATTACAATCTCAAGCTTTAAAATGTTTCATGCCAAGAAGTGTCAGGAATGAGAATGTTGTCCTAATACTATTTTCTGTGTGCATTGAGTATGTGTGGTTTTGTGTAGGTTTTCTCTCCCCAGTATCCTTCTCAAAACTTTATTAATTGCTTTTTCAAACAGCATTTTTAAGATTTCCTCGAAATAAACTACGAAAGCAAATCTTCACTTGAAAGGCTTATAGCAGCTGAACAAAACTTTTCTTGAGTTCCTTGGCAAGTGGTCTAGGATCCCTCAGGATTCAATATGAAAGCTGCATTCAATTCAAAGCTCCTCCTGGGAACAGCAGCAGAAGAGATAAAGTAAGCTTTGAGAAGTTTTCCTTTTTTTTTACAATTGCCATTGATTTTTCTATAAATCTGGATTTTTAATTTAAAAGATCAGCTCCAGGTGCTATAATTAAAAGTCAGGTCTAAACTAAACATAAAGTCATCCTGAGAGAGAGAGAGATGTTGTAGGAAGTAACTAATTCAGCAAAATCACTTGGCCTAGAATTTCTCTCATTATATAGACCCTCTTAACACTCTAGCAGCAGCAGCAGCAGCCTAAAAGTTGATTTCAAAAGTATGCAGTTGTTTCCCTGACTCCCTGTCCCCTTTCAGAGCCCCTGCTGAAGGAACCTCCTGCGTTGACTTAGTTTGGTTGTGCACTTTCTGCAAAGGAGAGGGGGATACAAGGACCAGGCAGGGGCATCTTAGGCATTTGTGGGGAAGATCTAAACACTGGCCTTTTGGTGGAAGAAAGAGGAAGTCTTCGGGGCTTCTGAAAAAAATTACCTATACATAGAGCTGCTTGTAGGCCATCGCTTGAACTGGACATCTTGGCTTTGGTTTTCAATTTAAATCAGGCATGTCCAAATTCCATTTCGGGGGCCTAATCTGGCTCACTGCTCAGTTTATTTTTTTTTTATAAAATTTTTATTAGTTTTACAAAAGTTTTTATAACAAACAAACATAAAAGAAAAACAGACAAACAAACAAATATAATTTCAAAATGTCCTTTCATAGACTTCTTTCCTCGGACTTCCCCATACCTCCCCTTTCTGCATCCTCATGTCCAAATTTTATAGCAACTTATAAATGTTTTTTCCCATCCTAATTCATCATAGTCCTTTCTTAATCTGATCTTATATTACTGCAACCCTTTCTCTCTGTAAAATCTCGACATTCTAAGCTTCATCAAGTTTATAATAGTTCTTAAGGTAAATCTTAAATTTCTTCCAATCTTCTTCCGCAGTCTCCTTTCCCTGGTCACGAATTCTGCTTGTCATTTCCGCCAATGTCATATAGTCAATCACTTTCATCTGCCATTCTTCCAAGGTGGGTAAATCTTGTGTCTTCCAATACTTTGCGATCAGTATTCTTGCTGCTGTTGTTGCATACATGAAAAAGGTTCTATCCTTTTTTGGCACCAATTGGCCGACAATGCCCAAGAGAAAGGCCTCTGGTTTCTTAAGGAAGGTATATTTAAATACCTTTTTCATTTCATTATATATCATCTCCCAGAAAGCCTTAATCTTCGGGCATGTCCACCAAAGATGATAAAAAGTACCTTCAGTTTCCTTACATTTCCAACATTTGTTATCAGGCAAATGGTAAATTTTTGCTAGCTTAACTGGGGTCATGTACCACCTATAGACCATTTTCATAACATTTTCCTTTAAAGCACTACATGCCGTAAATTTAATGCCAGTGTTCCACAACCTTTCCCAGTCAGCAGACATAATATTATGACCAATATCCTGTGCCCACTTAATCATAACTGATTTAACTGTTTCGTCTTGTGTATTCCATTTCAACAGCAAGTTATACATTCTTGACAAATTCTTAGTATTGGGTTCTAACAATTCTGTCTCAAGTTTTGATTTTTCCACCTGTGCTCAGTTTAATCTGGCCCCTGTGGCAGTTTATTTCCTGGGGTAAAATCCTAAAAAAAAAAAAAAAAAAAAAAAACCTCAACAACTTCAATCCTAAGAAAAGCTCAACAAATTTGGGGTAAAATCCTAAAATCCACAACTTTGGTTGGCCCTTTGGTTGGCCCTTTACTTCATCAAATCTGGCCCTTTTTGAAAAAAGTTTGGACACCACTGATTTAAATCCATGACCTTCCGCCCCCGCTCCCACCAATTACTTTAATTTAGCTTGGAGAGAATTGTGTGATATTTATTGCATTCATGTTCTGGGGGCAGGGTTTCTATTTAATTTTAATATCTGAACTAAGTGTAACCTCCATGGTGCTTTAAACACACACAATAACAATAACAGGCCCTTTAGTCATTTACTCTTTAAATAAAACACCTTTTAATTATATATATATGCATGCGCATTTGTCATCTCCACCAAGGAATGGGAAATCTGTGCTCCTTCGAATCTTGTCAGGCTCCAACTTCCATCAGCCTCAGCCTCAGCCAGTGTGGCCAGTGATCAAGGATGTTGGGGATGGTAGTCCAACACTTGTAGGGTCACAAGTTGCTCATCCCTGAGGCACGCTCTTCTACAAAACCAGAGGGGCCTCACATAGTGGTGCATCATGCAGATAGGACACAAGAGGGCGAATAGAAGAGGGCACAGCTTAATGATGAGAGGATTTAAAAGGTACTACCCTAGACACAGAGAGAGAAGTGCAAGATGGAGCCACCACTTCTGGCAACAGCCTTGTCTTTCTTATTACTCATAGTTTCACCCTTAGAGGAAGGATGGCAGTTCAAGTTATTGTACTGTACTTTTAAAAGATTCTGCGCTCATTACCAGCTGATAAGAATGCTATCAGAAAGCATTCCTGTGCTATCTGCAAGGCTCCCTTGGCATGCTAATTGTCCTGTTTTCTATTAGAGTTCGATCATTCAAAACAGTATATAAAATAGAAAACACGCTAATAAAAATCAAGGTTATAAAAAGCTTCCTGAAAACCCAATTCAAACAGCCACTGTGAGTTCTCAGATTTGCACGCTGAAACAGCTATCAAACTCTCTCTCTTCCTTAAATATCCACCATACTTATGAGACATTTCTTTCACGTCACTGTTCTGGGACTGCCAAATCCTCACCAATGCTCTATCAATCACCAATAGTTAACTCTCTCATCACTGGTAAAGGGTAAAGGGACCCCTGACCATTAGGTCCAGTTTCAAACGACTCTGGGGTTGCGGAGCTCATCTCGCTTTACTGGCCAAGGGAGCCGGCATGCAGCTTCCGGGACATGTGGCCAGCATGACTAAGCCACTTCTGGCGAACCAGAGCAGTGCACAGAAATGCTGTTTGCCTTCCCGCCAATTTACCTATTTATCTACTTGCACTTTGACGTGTTTTCGAACTGCTAGGTTGGCAAGAGCTGGGACCAAGCAATGGGAGCTCACCCTGTCGCGGGGATTCAAACCACTGGCCTTCTGATCGGCAAGCCCTAGGCTCTGTGGTTTAGACCACAGCGCCACCTGCATCACTGGTAGTCCAGGTTATATTGAAGACTAGCACTGGGAAGATGTAATCAACCCAACGATTTCCTTAGATTTAAATGAGGTGGGGCAAAAGCATTCCCCGAACATTGGCTTGATCTTCAGTGGATGAGTGAATTTTCAGAATATTTGTCTTTCCCTTAAATACAATTCTGTTAGGATGCTGTCAGCGGCTTCCGGCTGGTTGCCCAGGAAACTATAAAGACAAGGAAAAGCTTCTTACAGTCCTTTTTTTATTTCAGTCCTTACACAGAGAGGCTATAGAACCCAGCCTCTTGGATAATGGTGTTGTCCCGAGTGAATCTCCACACACCCCCATCTCTCCCACTTCATCACTTCTACAGGTGCTGCTATGTGCCCTCTGTCTTTGAGCTCTTTGCTCTCCTACTTTTCAGGCTCGCCAGGTTCTGGGAGATGGAGGGTCTGGAATGCTTTCTAATGACAACACATCAACTGGGTGTTGTTCCAGCTCTTCCATGATTTCCCAGCTTTTCCCCATCTTCCTCTGAGCTGCTACCTCCCTCAAACCCTTGTTGTAAATCTATACTGTCTTCCTCTTCCTCCTCCCTGGAAGGGTCAGACTGGGGAGGCGGTCTCCACCACTCTTCCTTCTCTGCCCAGTCCCTGACACCTTCCCTCTCCTCCTCCTCCAGTATCTTGTTCTCACACCTCCACAACTATGTGACCATGTGACTATGCTAGTTCCCAGGAGCGTTGCTGGCTACCATACACAGAATTGTGGCCAACTTGCTAGCCAACTTGGACTAATGACCACCTGAAATATTTTTCCATCTTCGCCGTATCAAGCAGTCAGTCCCTGACCTTTCTTGCCCCGACCTGCCCATAGTGATCCATGTGATGGTCACCTTCAGGCTTGACTACTGTAACTCGCTCTACACGGGGCTGCCCTTAGTTTCAAGTCCCAGAAACTCCAGCGGGTGCAAAATGCTGCAGCAAGACTCCTCACAGAGTCCTTACCATTCACCCAGTGCTGTACCAGCTGCACTGGCTCCCAGTGGAGTATAGGGTCAGGTTTAAGGGGCTGGTTTTGACCTTTAAAGCCCTATGAGGCCAAGGACCCTCGTACTTATGGGACCACCTCTCCTGGTATGCCCCACAGAGGACCCTAAGGTCCATGAATAATACTAGTTTAAAGTCCTGGGCCCTAAGGAAGCCAGTCTATCCTCCACCAGGGCCAGGGCTTTTTCAGTGACGGCTCCGACCTGGTGGAATGCTCTGTCCCATGAGACTAGGGCCCTGCAGGACTTGATCTTCTTCCACAGGCCCTGTAAGACAGAGCTATTCCGCCTGGCCTTCAATTTGAATTAGCCTGATCCTCTAGTCCCTTTTCCCTTTTCTCTTCTCTGAAGAAACCCTTTCTGGGACCCCACATTTAAATTCTTCCCTGGTCTCCTTGCTGGCCTTAATAGGACCAACTTGGCCAGTTAGCCCTGGTGATCATTTGATGTCTACTGACTGAGGTTTTGGGGTTTTCCCCCAAAATCACCCCTGAATTTTTGAATTTTATTGATATTGATGCTGCATTTTATGTTGTATTTTATGCTGTTTGATTCTGTTTTTAAGTCGCATTTTAATCAATGTTTTATATTTGCTGTTAGCCGCCCTGAGCCCGGTTTTTAAACCGGGAAAGGCGGGGTATAAAAATAAAAATAAACTAACTAACTAACTAAAGGTTTTTTGTACAGTGGTGCCTCGCAAGACGAAATTAATTCGTTCCGCAAGTTTTTTCTTCTTGCGAGTTTTTCGTCTTGCGATGCACGGTTTCCCATAGGAATGCATTGAAAATCAATTAATGCGTTCCTAGGGAAACCGCTTGCCAGGCTGGCGGTGCGGAGAAGGGATTTTCTCCCCACCGCAAGCCTTCAGGACAGGTACGGGAACAGAGGGGAAGGCGCGCAGCGCTTTCCCTCTGTTCCCGGGGCTTGCGTGGGAGGAGGGTTTTTCCTCCCCACCGCCAACATTCAGAACAGCATTCTGAATGTTGGCGGTGGGAAGGAAAACCCTCCTCCTACCCCAAGTCTTCAGGAAAGCCATCCGATGCCGGGCGGCGGGAGGAGGCTTCCCCCCCCGCCCGGCATCGGAGCTTCGTTCCGATGCCCGGCGGCGGGAGAAGGCTCCCCCCCGCATCGGAGCTTCGTTCCGATGCCCGGCGGCGGGAGAAGGCTTCCCCCCCCCCGCCCGGCATCGGAGCTTCGTTCCGATGCAGGGCGGCGGGATAAGGCTTCCCCCCCCCGCCCGGCATCGGAGCTTAGTTCCGATGCCCGGCGGCGGGAGAAGGCTCCCCCCCCACCCGGCATCGGAGCTTCGTTCCGATGCTGGGCGGCGGGATAAGGCTTCCCCCCCCGTCCGGCATCGGAGCTTCGTTCCAATGCCCGGCAGCGGGAGAAGGCTTCCCCCCCCCCGCCCGGCATCGGAGCTTCGTTCCGATGCTGGGCGGCGGGATAAGGCTTTCCCCCCCCCCCGCCCGGCATCGAAGCTTCGTTCCGATGCCCGGCGGCGGGAGAAGGCTTCCCCCCCCCCGCCCGGCATCGGAGCTTCGTTCCGATGCAGGGCGGCGGGATAAGGCTTCCCCCCCCCCCGCCCGGCATCGGAGCTTAGTTCCGATGCCCGGCGGCGGGAGAAGGCTCCCCCCCCACCCGGCATCGGAGCTTCGTTCCGATGCTGGGCGGCGGGATAAGGCTTCCCCCCCCGTCCGGCATCGGAGCTTCGTTCCAATGCCCGGCAGCGGGAGAAGGCTTCCCCCCCCCCCGCCCGGCATCGGAGCTTCGTTCCGATGCTGGGCGGCGGGATAAGGCTTTCCCCCCCCCCCGCCCGGCATCGAAGCTTCGTTCCGATGCCGGGCGGCGGGAGAAGGCTTCCCCCCCCCCCGCCCGGCATTGGAGCTTCGTTCCGATGCTGGGCGGCGGGATAAGGCTTCCCCCCCCCCGCCTGGCATCGGAGCTTCGTTCCGATGCCGGGCGGCGGGAGGAGGTCCGAGGACAGTGGGGAAGACGCGCTGCGCTTCCCCGCTGTCCCGGAGATTTCCCTATGGGCTTTCGTCTTGCGAAGCAAGCCCATAGGGAAATTCGTTTTGCGAAGCGCCTCCAAAACGGAAAACCCTTTCGTCTAGCGGGTTTTCCGTCTTGCGAGGCGTTCGTCTTGCGGGGTACCACTGTATAGCAAATCTTCCTCAGTGTATAATTTCACTTTCTTCCATTTATATTCTACTTTTCTTTTCATCATAGAAGGTGATATACATGGGATTCCAGTAAATGAGTTCAGTTCATTGAGTTCAAATGAGGCTTATTCCAAGGGATTCTGCCAGAATTTCCCCAAAAAAAACCATTGTTTTGACCACTCAGGTTGTAGTTACTTCTACACCATGTGAATGAATAGGAACCAGAATAGCTTGAAACCAGACACATGTGTGGACTATAAACAACAAATGCATTGCCTGAGTGCATCCAGTCCCTAAAACGATAGCTGTGTACTCTTGGTGTTTTATCATTATATTTTGAATGTAGGAAAGTTTCTGCAAGCGATCCCCTGGGGATGTGTAAATTAGGGCTGCAAACAATAGTCTCATAGCTGTGTCAACTAATGTGATCATTTATAAATTGACAAAGAGCAATTTTAAAAGGTGAGGATGAGACTGAGATCACTTTGAAAGTGTTCAATCTTTAACATTTGTCTGACCAGGCAATCCTAACCATGCCTACTCAGAAGTCAATCCTACTGAACTCAACAGGGCCCACGTTCAGGTTAGTGGGGTTAGGACTTCAGCCTAAAGGTAGGATTGACTTAACCAGACCCATCAGCAGAAGCCCTGAGCAAGGACTTCTACTTACACAATGGGTCTTTCCTCCCTCTCCTCCCCCCACACGCCCTGCACCCCCCAGAACTGGCTCTGGGGTGGGTTGGGAGAGCCTCTGGATTAGCATTCAGGGGGAGGGGGAAAGGAGGATTGTTTTGTCTGGCAAGCTGGAATGCTTATACACACAGGTGACTGGAAGAGCACCACACTCAAGAATAGGCACACGAGTGTTATTAAACATGACTACCTTAGGTTGATTAATTTAAATGGATTTGCTCTAAGGAGACCATTGCACCACACTGCCTCTAGGGATTGTGCTTCCATATTTAATGTGGTATAGAACAGGGATGGGGAACTTGCAGCCCTCCAGATGTTATTGGCCTATGGCTTCCATCATCCATATCCATTGGCCATGGCAGTTCAGATTGGTGGGAGCTCCAAAGTCTAACGTTTGGAGAACCCTAGGTTCTCCATTCTTGTTACAGTACAGTGGTACCTCGGGTTACATATGCTTCAGGTTACATACTGTCAGAGCTGCTTCCAGATCCTAGCTCACAGAGGATCACGCTAGCCAGCGATCATTTAGTAAAAGTCTTTATTGAGTTACATTTTCCATTCTCAAGCTGCTGCGTGCAACTCTACGTCTAATGGCTAGATCGGCGAAGTCCCGTCTGAGTCTCCGCCCCTTGCGCACCAACTTAATACCCTAGCCCTGCTCCACCTTTTCCGCCTGACTGTTCTCCTCTGGGTCCCTCTGCCCCCCGGGGTCTCTTCCTTCCTGGATTCTTCTGACGCCGACCCCCCGGACTCTCCTGTCTCCTTGCGCCGGGCTTTAGGACCTGGCTCTCTTTCAGGGCTGCCTACTGCGTCACTTCCCTGTGCATTTGAACTTGGCGCGCGCGCCCAACTTTCCACTTTCCGTCTGACCGTTTCTTCGCTCCCCGATGGAGGTGTGGCCACTCCTGACTCATGCCCTCCCCCCTGTTGTGAGCTGCCAGCGCTTGATCCCTGGCTCTCTTCCTTTTCCCTGCTCTCTGGCGGTGACGCTGGTCCCGATTTCCAACTGCTCTCCTCTGAGTCCCCTCTGGCTCTATCTCCCTGGGGTGTCCCCCTAGGCTCCCCCCTTGCCCTGGCCACTGGTGCTCCTTTCTGTGAATCTTCTGATTCACTGGAAAGACTCGGAGATCTCGGGTCGTCGTCATCACTCATCTTTTCCTCTGCCTCCTCCCCCTCGCTCTCTGTTTCCTCCCTTGCCCTTGCCTCTGCTCCTGAACCCCTGACATCCATCCCCCCCTCGAAGCCCCCCGTTCCCCCTCCCCTCCTTCCGGTGCGGGAGCTGGGTGCTGCTGCGGCAGAGGGACGAACGTCGGATACCATTCGCTTCCCGTGGTGGGCCTCCATTTGAAGTCTCCCGGTTCTTCCTCCCTGCTCTCGTCGACGACGGTCACCTCCGCGTCCATCTCTGTGCCGCCGTGCTCGAAACCAAGGTCGTCCCCGAAAACGTCCATGTCCGTCTCTCCCTCACTGCCTCCTGGCGGTGTTGCTCGTCCGGGACCTTCCAGCCACCTCTTGCGCCACTGCTCCTCTGGTCTATCGTCCCACCAATACGAGGGTTCTGAGGCAGATCCCGAGGGTGACCCCTCTGGGGAACGGGCATCTCGTATCAGGTCCTCTTCCGAGTCGAACCCCCGGAACGTGCTTGCAGAAAGTGTGGGAGTGAAAAGCCAGTCGTCGAAAAGGTCTGCTGGCATTGGTCTATGCGGGAAGAGGGCATGAAACTCGTCCTTGAGCAGAGGTTCATCCAAGGCGTAGCCCGGCACCCAGCTGTTCGCACTGGCCGGGGTGCCCTCCTTGGCGAGAAGGTATTCTACTCCCTCTTCCCCCCACCTGGAGTCCAAACTTTCCGTGACTTCGTTGATGCGCTCCTCCTGTGCCACCCCCGCGTGCCCGGTTCTTTCCCTGAGCGGACTCGGCGCCGTTCCGGGTTCCTGAAACCTGTGCGGTGCCTTGTAGGGAGTGAGCACCGATCTGTGGAACACCAGATGCATTCTGGAACCCTCCGGAAGCGCCAGCCTGAAAGCCACCGGGTTGACCTGCTCTTCGACTTGGTAGGGCCCCAGTTGCTTATGCCCTAGTTTCTTCTTGGCCAACGACCTGGCCGGCACTGCGTAGGCTGCTAACCAGACCCAGTCTCCCACATGGATCTCTTCGCCAACCCTTCTGTGTTTGTCTGCCTGCACCTTGTATGCGTGTTTGGCCAGCTCCAGGTGCTGCCGCAGCTGATCGTGGACCTCCTGCAACTCCGACGCGAACGCATCTGCTGTCTGCGGCTCCCCCTCCACCATTCTTTCCAGTCCCGGGAAGGTTCTGGGGTGCCTCCCGTTGTTGGCGAAGAACGGCGTGACCCCCGTGGACACGTGCTTCGTGTTGTTGTAGGCGAACTCGGCGAGCGGCAGGTAATCCACCCACGTCGCAGGCTGTTGATTCGCATAGCATCTCAGGTACTGCTGCATGATGGCATTGACCCGCTCCGCTTGCCCGTTGGTCTGCGGGTGTCTCGCCGACGCCAGGTTGATCTTGACGTTTAGGAAGCCCATCAGCTTCTGCCAGAAATTCGAGAGGAACTGCCGCCCGCGGTCGGACAGAATAGACCGTGGCAGACCGTGAACCTTGAACACGTGGTCTATGAACAGTTTGGCGGTTTGTTCCGCCGTGGCCACCTTCGCACACGGGATGAAATGTGCCATCTTGGAGAACAAGTCCACCACCACCAGCACGGCCATCTTGCCCCTCGAGCTGGGCAGATCCGTGACGAAGTCCAGGGCGACTCTCTCCCATGGTTCGACCGGAGTTTGCAGCGGTTCCAACAGTCCGGCCGGCGGTCTGTGCACTGGTTTGGCCCTCTGGCAGGTGTCGCACCTCGCCACGTAGTCCGCGACCTCCCCTCTCATTCCGGGCCACCAGAAATCCCTGGCGACTAATTCCACCGTCTTCTCCTTGCCAAAGTGCCCGGCAGTGGGCGCGTCGTGCAGCTGATGCAGTACCTTGGCGCGAAGTTCGTCTCCCGGCACGTAGATGGCCCCTTTACGGATGAGCAATCCATCTCTCAGCTGGAACCCGTCGGTCGCTGCCGTGCCCCTTTGCATCTCTGCCATCTTTGCTTGCGCGAAGGAGTCATTCTGCAACGCTCGTCGCACCGCCTCCAGGTCCACTGTCGCCGCAGCGCACGCCCACACTGTTGGTGCGAAGATGTGCATGGCGGCCGCTGGCGTGGCGTCCTCCAGATACTGTGGCTTACGGGAGAGCGCGTCCGCCATGATGTTGGTGTCCCCCGGGACATACTCTATTCGGAAGTCGAAGTTCGCAAAGAACTCAGCCCAACGTATCTGCCTCTGGTTCAGGAACTGTGCCGTGCGCCAGTGCTCCAGATTCTTGTGGTCCGTGCAGACCTGCACCGTGTGCTTGGCGCCGATCAGGAAGTGCCTCCACGCTTTGAATGCTGCATGAATGGCCAGCAACTCCCTGTCCCAGATGGTGTAGTTCTGTTCGGACTTGCTGAGCTTCCTGGAGTAAAACGCCCCCGGCCGCCAAACCCCCTGCGGGTCTCTCTGCAGCAGGACTGCTCCCACGGCTCTGTCCGAGGCGTCTGTCTCGACCCTCATCGGCCTGCTGGGGTCGACATGCAGCAGCTGCTCTTCCGACGCGAAGAGACGTTTGAGTGCCTGAAAGGACCGCTCCGCCTGCTCCGTCCAGATGAACTTCTTTTTCTTGGAGCTAAGCGTGTCCGTGATGGCTGCTGTCTGCATAGCGAAGCCTTTGATGAACTTGCGATAGAAATTCGCGAAGCCGACAAATCGTTGGACCTCCTTCCGGTTGCGCGGGCTTTTCCAATCCAACACCGCTCGAACCTTGGCGCTGTCCATGGCGAGCCCCTTGTCAGACAACTTGTAGCCCAGAAAATCCACCTCCGTCACGTCGAACTGGCACTTCTCCAGCTTGGCGTAGAGCCTATGCTGCTGCAGCCTGGTCAGCACTTCCTTGACGTGTCTGTCATGCTCCTGCTGCGATTCCGAAAAGATCAGGATGTCATCTAAGAAACAGACGCACGTCTTGTAGAGTAGCCCCGCGGGAGCCATTTTGCAATCCAAAAGGCATAACTCTATACTCGTAGGTGCCCAGTGGCGTGAACATGGCTGTCTTCCACTCATCTCCCTCCCGCATGCGAATGAGGTTGTACGCCCCCCGCAGGTCTAACTTGGTGAACACTCTGCCCTTCCGTACCTTTGCGAGGAGGTCGTCGATTCGGGGCATGGGGAAGTCCGATGGCTTGGTCACACTGTTTAAGATGCGATAGTCCACGACCAGCCTTTTTTGGGGCGTGTCCCGCTTCTTAACAAAGAATACAGGACTGCCCCCCGCTGCCTTGGACTCCCGGATGAAACCGCGCTCCAAATTATGATCTATGAACTCTTTGAGTTCCTGCAGTTCGTCCTCAGACATGGAATACAGCTTCCCTTTAGGCAGCGCCGCCCCCGGCAGCAGGTCAATTTTGCAGTCATATGGTCTGTGGGGGGGTAGCCTGTCTGCCTCCTTCTCGCAGAAAACCTCCAAAAATTCTGCGTACTTGTGGGGAATCGCTTGCAGCGTGCCTAGCAGCAGCTGTGACTCCTCTTGCTCCCCTTCCTGCCGGGGCATGATGCAGTGTTCAGCACAAAAGGAAGAGCCGAAGGTCAGCTGCCTCTGGTACCAAGCCAGCGCCGGGCTGTGCTTGTCCAGCCAACTCATGCCCAATACAATAGGCGTGTCCGACAGTTGAGTGACGTTGAAGCTGATGATTTCCTTGTGATTTCCAAGCCGCAGCACCATAGGTGGCGTCTGCTTCACCACTTGCCCCCCTAGCAGCTCCCTGCCATCCACCGTGACAACCTGCAAGGGCAGCGTGGCAGGCAGCAACTGTATAGCGTGCCGGTCGACAAAGTCCTGCCCTATGAAGTCTGCATTGCTTCCCGAGTCGACGGTGATTGGCACGTCCATGGTGATTCCATTGGGTAGCTGGAGCGATGCGGTGAGCCTCACTACTGGCTTGGGCGGGAGGGGGTCCATGGGCGGTAAAATCCCTGGGGACTGCTTCACTGACACGTCTGGCTGGGCCCCAGTGCCTCTTCCTCCAGCCAGACATCGTCGTTTCCCTGCTGTGGTTCTCCTTGCTGCGTTGCTGCAGTCACCATTGCTGAGGCTGCAGTGTGCTTGTGGAGCCTCCGGGGACACTCTTTCGCCATATGCCCTGGATCCTCGCAGATATAACACATCCTGTTCCCTCTAGGAGGCTTCGCTTTCACTGCTGCCGGTGCTAGGGCTCTGGCTGCTGACTGAGCCCTTGCACTCCCAACCTCCATCGGTTCCACCCCTCCCCCTGTTGGAGGCGTGGATTGCGCACGCGCTGCTTCTCTGGGAAGGAAGGAGGAGCCCCTGGCTGGTTCGCGCCCGCTGCGCCCTTCGTCCCTGCTCCACGGACGTTCTTCCAGCCGCACCCCCACCGCCAGCGCCCTCTGAACGATCTCCTGCGTGGTCCGGGGTCTCTCCCCCCTCGCAATTTCATCTTTAACCGAGCTGTGCAATCCCTCCCAAAACAGGTCTCTTACCGGAGCCGAATCTCTGTCCCATTCCAGGGCACTGACCAAGGCGAAAAAGCGTGCATGATACTGCCTTACGCTGGCCCTCCCTTGTTTCAATCCATGTATCTGCTGCCGAGCAAGATCCACGTCAATACTTGATAAGAAACATCCATCCATCGCTTTAATAAAGGCATCCGCATTTTGGAGCGCCGGATCCCCATCCCTCCACAAATTGCGCAGCCATGCTTTGGCATCTCCATGCAAATGAGACATGATGAATCCCACTTTTTCTTGCTCATCTCTAAAGTCTCTTTTCAGCAGTTGCAGTGCACACATTACATCTGCTCTAAAGTTGGGGTACTGTTGCAGATTCCCATCGAAGTGAGAGACCAGACCGCCTGTTCGTCTCGCCAACCCAATTCCCTCCTGTTTGGGTGTCAGTTGCCCTTGCTTAGTAAGCATGTCCAACCTGATCTGGAGATCCCTGCAGGCGGCAGCTGCCTCCTCCTCTCTCTTCCTGGATGCGAGAGCCTCGGCATTCAGTTGTGACACTGCTTCTCTGAGTTCCGCTATCTGCTGCTCAGCCGTCATGTCGTCTGCCGTTCGTGAGCTCGCTAGTAGGCACCTGCTTCTCTCCTCTCCTCGAGGCTGTAGATGCCCACAATTAAGCAGACGGGACTTACTGTCAGAGCTGCTTCCAGATCCTAGCTCACAGAGGATCACGCTAGCCAGCGATCATTTAGTAAAAGTCTTTATTGAGTTACATTTTCCATTCTCAAGCTGCTGCGTGCAACTCTACGTCTAATGGCTAGATCGGCGAAGTCCCGTCTGAGTCTCCGCCCCTTGCGCACCAACTTAATACCCTAGCCCTGCTCCACCTTTTCCGCCTGACTGTTCTC
This sequence comes from Podarcis vaucheri, assembly GCF_965113315.1. Lineage (NCBI taxonomy): Eukaryota > Metazoa > Chordata > Lepidosauria > Squamata > Lacertidae > Podarcis > Podarcis vaucheri. Next base: position 62,484,888 of record NC_138766.1, on the reverse strand, counting down.
CTCTGGGTCCCTCTGCCCCCCGGGGTCTCTTCCTTCCTGGATTCTTCTGACGCCGACCCCCCGGACTCTCCTGTCTCCTTGCGCCGGGCTTTAGGACCTGGCTCTCTTTCAGGGCTGCCTACTGCGTCACTTCCCTGTGCATTTGAACTTGGCGCGCGCGCCCAACTTTCCACTTTCCGTCTGACCGTTTCTTCGCTCCCCGATGGAGGTGTGGCCACTCCTGACTCATGCCCTCCCCCCTGTTGTGAGCTGCCAGCGCTTGATCCCTGGCTCTCTTCCTTTTCCCTGCTCTCTGGCGGTGACGCTGGTCCCGATTTCCAACTGCTCTCCTCTGAGTCCCCTCTGGCTCTATCTCCCTGGGGTGTCCCCCTAGGCTCCCCCCTTGCCCTGGCCACTGGTGCTCCTTTCTGTGAATCTTCTGATTCACTGGAAAGACTCGAAGATCTCGGGTCGTCGTCATCACTCATCTTTTCCTCTGCCTCCTCCCCCTCGCTCTCTGTTTCCTCCCTTGCCCTTGCCTCTGCTCCTGAACCCCTGACACATACGCTTCAGGTTACAGCCTCCGCTAACCCACAAGTAGTGCTTCAGGTTAAGAACTTTGCTTCAGGATAAGAACAGAAATTGGGCTCCAGCGGCGCAGCAGCAGCAGCGGGAGGCCCCATTAGCTAAAGTGTTGCTTCAGGTTAAGAACAGTTTCAGGTTAAGTACGGACCTCCGGAACGAATTAAGTACTTAACCTAGGGTACCACTGTATGTGAGTAACAGAAATGGGGAGGGGGGTGTTAACATGTGTTTCGATTTCTGCTGTGTTTATATGATCAAGATGGTGGTAATATTTTCATTTTCTAGAAGACAAAGTGTTCTAGGGTATAGATTCGCAATCATCAGGTGGAGATTTGCTGAGTTACAGTTAAATGACATGTGACTAGTGCAGTTAGTTAAATATTGCTTAAGTCAAGTAACTTATTCTTTTTCCAATTTAGGAGACAGAAAAACTGAGGGAGGGTAGAGTGAAAAAAGGGGAGGAAATAGGAGAGAGTTCACATGTAAGATAAATGTCATGCTGTGGTTGGTTTTTATATGATAAAAAAACCTCCTTGTTGAAGAATAGTTAGGCAATTAGTACTTCGTTAATAATCTTTCATGGAAAACTTTGGCTCATGTTTGATCATAAACATTTTACGTAGATGATTAGATAAGTTTTATACACATCTTATCCTCATTTACCTTGAGAAACACATACATTCATAAAACGGCTCTCTTTATTGGAGAATTACTGTTTGCTTGGAGTTTTTTGCCCTTGAAAAGAGAGGCGGAATGCTAAAAACCAAGACTGGAGCTTGATAACATAATAGAAAATGGAAGAGGGTGCCAAATTTTTAATCCCAGTTTTCCATCTGCTTTCTCTTCAGTGCTCCTCTAATGGAGGTTTGTCTATTGAGACCTTTCCATATGATCATTTTTTAAGGTGACATGGCATAGCAACACTTTAGGGCCACAACTTGGATTTCTCCTACCAACATGTAGTTGTTAGGTGACTGGGTCTCTTCTGTGCTTGGTGGGTTTCTGCAGGCATGAGGAAAGCAATTCCAAATAACAATTACTGTATTTTTTGCACCATAACACTCACTTTTTTCCTCCTAAAAAGTAAGGGGAAATGTCTGTGCGTGTTATGGAGGGAATGCCTACGGGTGGCATGCCTACGGATTTTCCTCCTCTAAAAACTACGTGTGTGTTATGGTCGGGTGCGTGTTATAGAGCGAAAAATACGGTATTTCATGGAAAACAAGCCAGGGGCAGAAAAAGTGGGTTTTGTCTCACCACCCTTTCAGTAATGGTGGTAAGGATCCCACAAACCAGACACGTCAGTAGCTTTCAGGCAGGCTGGCAAACCCTGGTCCACCCTACAACAAGGGGGGGGGTGAGAATGAGATGGTAGAGTGGACTGACCCACTTCAGATTACTGACGGAGATATATTAATCCTGCACACTTCCCTACGTGACCCCCACAAAAAAATCCTAACCCCCACAAATTAGTATTTTAAGGGAATATGTTCTATCCTAGCCTTTAACCTACTATACTTGTTTTGTATTTGAACTGAGTTTTTAAACAAAGTGAGGCATTAAAAAATGTTATCCTCTACCTGTACTCTAAAGTGACATAGTCTACGCTACCAACTCATCCTGCTGCATGTTTACACCAAGCTGGTCATGGAGCGATGAGCTATCAGTCGTTGGATTCTTTATGTGACACAGACTCACACACCTCACTTAGGAACATCAAGCTAGCCACATTAAATCAAACTAATTCAATCATTCTTTTGCAATAAGTAGCTGGTAAATGTGTTTCAAAAATCCAATCTAAGTTTCTCTACCCCTACTAATTATTATGTACCTCTAGTATAGTCTATGCAAATCATCAGGGACAGTGGGGTCTGTTATTTTTCAGCCTACTCAAGACAGCTTTACATTTTAACTAGAAGCTAAACTGACACAGCAGATTCTTGCTCAAAGGAGCCATGACTAACTGCTTAATGCTTCCCAAGGGGTATGTGTGTTGGCACATCACTGAGATAAGAATTTCAATACATGTGCTTGGCTGCACAGTTAGTCTCCTTTTTGTCATTAAGTGAGTTGGTAACAAAGTTTTAGGTTGCCTGCAATGTACATGTCTCAAATTAACATGAAATATGGTCTCTGCTCAACCAAGAGAAGGTATATTTGGGACTGAGGATATCTTGCTTCAGAATACAGTCGTGTCCTATGCTTTATATAAAGTTTCCCTATTAGGGAGTTCTAGGGCTTTCCAGAGAACCTGCTTAGAGCATTACTCTCATTTGCTTGCACAAGGCAAAGGTTAGACTTGATCCAGTCTTTATTGAGCATTTGTCCTGATTTGCTTCTAGGGTGTTTACACATCTTCCCACATCTTCAGTACATTGCATCTTCACTTTTCAAACCCTAAAAAGTCAAGGTTTTATTGTTGTTTTAAGTCAACTTGTTGCTCTAAGGCAACAGAGCCCTTTATCCACTTTAAATCTGCAAATCTTACCCATAGGCCCTAGGGGTGCAGGGCACCCAGGCGCTGGGCTCTCAGGGGTGCCAGGCTGAGATTTGGAGTCCGGGAATTGAAGAGCCAGGCTAGCCAACAGCTGCTGCCAAGCAGAGCAGAGCCTGTCGGAGCGCTGCAGGCTTTTCTTCTACTGGCACTGAGGCAGCCGGCCAGCTACCCTCCTGCGTGCCTCTGCAGGGATTACTCTTCTTCCTCCACTCTCAGCAGAGAGTTGTGTGCCCCCCAAAAAAGCTCAACAATTCTGAGCTGTCCCCCCAAAAAAAGAATTGGGGGTGCTGGGCAGTTTCTTTGCACCCTGGAATCAAATAATAATAATAATAATAATAATAATAATAATAATAATAATTTATTATTTATACCCTGCCCATCTGGCTGGGCCTCTCCAGCCACTCTGGGTGGCTTCCATAGAAACCAAAAATACAGTAAAATATCACACGTTAAAAACTTCCCTGAACAGGGCTGCCTTAAGATGTCTTCTGAATGTCAGGTAGTTGTTTATCGCTTTGACATCTGATGGGAGGGCGTTCCACAGGGCGGGCGCCACTACCAAGAAGGCCCTCTGCCTGGTTCCCTGTAGCTTTGCTTCTCACAATGAGGGAACCACCAGAAGGCCCTCGGCGCTGGACCTCAGTGTCCGGGCAGAACAATGGGGGTGGAGACGCTCCTTCAGGTATACTGGACCGAGGCCGTTTAGGGCTTTAAAGGTCAGCACCAACACTTTGAATTGTGCTCAGAAACGTACTGCTAAAGACGTCTGCAAACCTAATATTCTGGTATATAAAGCAAGGGCCTGTATCCCTTTTCTATGTGTTGTTCCTTCCCAACTGTAACACCTGAAAAGGATGACCATCTACATCAGGGATGGGGAAAATCAGGCCTGAGGGTCAAATGCAGCCCTTGGGCTGGAAAATGTCCCCCATTCCAATCAGCACAGAATATGGGCTATTCCTAAACTAACAGAATAAATGAGAATAATTGGACTAACAGCATGAACTATGCTCATGTGAGTTCATTACCATTTCTCCTACACACACACACACTGCAATGCTGAGCTCAAGGTGTGGTGACATCACACACGTGAACAGGCAACCCTAGTCACTCTTCAAATACCAAGACAATACTATACCCAAAGCATAGTCTGGCAGTGATGTTCAGCGATGGACAACTATATTTCCAGTCCCTGTCTCTATCATATGTTGTACCTAGGGCTGTGAAGCAGATTCTGAGCCTGATCAGGTTGGGTTGAGACTGTCCCAATCACTCCAGGTCAGTTGAGCAGCCCAGACATATCTGGGGCTGTCAAGGGGCAGGACATCATGCAGGAAGGAGAGGAAGGTATGAGTGAGAAGAAAGCATTAAAAGGATGGTCCTACTGGGCAGCTGCAAGTTCAAGGAGAAGCAAGTTCTGTGAAGGTCATTGCAACAGGCAGGCCCTTACACACTATAGCCATCAAGCCAACTTCTTCTTTGTCTTTAAATACTCCATTCCTTCTGAAAAGCCTTTCCATTGCTAACTCCATCATTCAGGCTGCCAGATATATATGGTAGTAAAGATCTGCTCTCCGCCACTTCCGATACCACAAGGAAGGTTTTCAGTTAAATGTTAGGCAAAGGAAACTCATATTACCTGGCAGGTGGGCTGGGTTAAGTTGTTAAGGGTGGTGGTACAATCCTGATCTCCAGGGTTTTTGCAAACAGGTGTTAGGCAAGCATCTGTAAGAAACGGTTTTGGTGTATGAGTTCTCTAGCACAAATCATCGGAATAGGTGACTCTTGGGGTTCCTTCGAACTTAAACTCTGATGATTTCACTATCATGTATGCCAGAGTTTTGGGGGTTTTTTACTTTGATTCTTACCTTTGAAAATATAAGAGCCTTTGCCAAAGGTGCAACTCAAGATTCAGAAGAAGTTAGCAACTTCTTAAGTTCAAAGAAAATCCGCCAGACATTTCTAGGAAAACGTGAACTCTTTGTACATTAAATATGAAAAGACGTTCTTTGAAAATGCATTTGTAGTTTGTTGTGAGACTACCCCTTGGTGGCAATTCCTTTAACAATTTATGGAGAGGAGGGGGTCTCTAATACCTTAGTTCTTTTTTCACATGGCCTCAGTTCAAAGAACCAGTTTGTACTTGCTTTGTAATCAAAAGAAAGCTACACCCGTTAAGAAATTTGTCCCAAATTAGAATATTCAGTGAAAAAAGTTGCCAAAAAAAGTTTAAAGAGCTGCTCAATTTAAATGCTTTAGAAATGAGAGGGGGGGAATCAAAATGAATTCTAAGCATGAACTACATTATAAATTTGCCTTGAATTGTCCTGTACCACTTCCGCCCTGCTCCAATACACAAAAGAGCAACTAAGTATGGCGCTTCTCACTCAGTTGATTCAAGCACACAATAGTTAGAAACCAATGCCTGATGATCATCTTCCAAAGCAACTACTCTATTCCAAACTTAAAAATGGAAAGCATAATGCTGGTGGTCAACAAAAGAGGTTTAAAGCCTGTCTCAAGGCAAATCTAAAAAAATGTAGTATAAACACTGACAACTGGGAAACAACTGGCTCCAGTTGGAGAACAGCCTTTACCAAAGATGTCATGGGCTTTGAAGACACTCAAACTCAGGACACAAGGGAGAAACGTGCTAAGAGGAAGGCACGCTTGGCAAATACACACCGTGGTCATCTCCCGCCTGGAAACCAATGTCCCCACTGTGGAAGGACATGTGGATCCAGAATTGGCCTCCACAGTCATTTACAGACTCATTGTTAAAACCATGTTTATGGAAGACAATCTTACTCAGCTATGAGTGATCGCCAAAGAGAAGAGCTTGCTGGTTTCCCACAGGCGTCTGGTTGACCAATGAGAACAGGATATTGGACTAGAGGGATGATTGGCTGATCCAGCAGGCTCTTATGTTCTTATTAGCTTTCTCCATCCTTGGTTTTTTTTCAGCCTTCTTGAGATTTGTTGCCATGTGACAAATCATAGCTAAAATATTGTGGTATCTCATTCTGTCGCATCCCTGCACAATTTTTGAACCACCAAGCTGAGAACAGCCCCACTTTACCCAAGTTTGCGGGCCTGCCATTTGCTTAGCACTAATTCTGGGCTATACAATCAGGTGCACACAAAATCTAAAGGGCAAAAACGTTGCTTGTGTCTCCTGACTTCCTTCTACTAGGGAGAAAAGTGGGGGTTGGGGTTATTTCCTAAAATATAACCTGTAAAGCTTTGAAAGGGGGAAAGAGACAAAAAGCCTCTTCTGTGCTGACATACCACAGATGAGAGTGGGGGGTGGGGTGACTGTTTTTTCAAAGGATTGTAACCAGAGACAGCAGGTATTTGATCCAACCATCTCAGATCTCGGAGACGGCGACACACGCTCTACTTCCAGAGCTACATCTATCTGCCCTGTGGTGCCCCAGCCAAACTGGGCAAACATAGCCAGAGGTCTAAAGATCTCTGTATAGGTCATGAACCTACGAGGCTACAGGAATTGTTGAAATGAATACTCTGTGTTCCAGATGCTGTGAGTCAGGGTTTCCCATGCTGTTCTCAAGCTAGAAATGCCTGCTTCTAATCCCAATGACTTTAGAAGTGACAATGAATCTCTCTCATTGCCTCTGCCCTTTTCCCATTCCAAAGCATAGCATCTGATTTAACAATAGCCATAAATGCTTGCCTGTAATTATATGGCGCACATCAACTGCAGCCCTGTATAGGGAAGAAGCACCACAACATTGCAGGGAGCGGGCTGGCCTGTTGTCCTCTGATCATGAACGCAGCATCCTTGTCATCAGAGTGGAGGTTTCCTTCTCTGACATCACTCTGACATCACTCTTACCATTTTCCCCCCTTCAGCTTTCCTTGCCTTACATTCTTCAGAGCTTTCCAACAGAAAGCAATAGTTGGAAACTCTTGATAACCATGCAAACTGGGACTTGTCTGGATAACACTGACCCTGGAGTGGTGGCGAAAAATGGTTTGGCTGGCATTCTAATGTGAATTTACCTAATTTGCAACATCTGAAACAAAGTACACCCCTAAAAAAGGGAAGCTCCATATCGGCAGAGTGATCACTTGCTTGGTAGCAGTTAACTGGCAGAGCTGTGTGAAGGAAAACCTCCTTCCAATCCACACACAGCCTGCAGCAAACCCAGAGGTGGGGTGAGGGTTGATTGTTCTGTGATAAACTCAGCTAGCTGTGACCATGAGATCTGGCTTATTTCACTAGAATTCCTGGACCATCTGGACCAGGGGTCTGCAACCTTTAAGACAAAAAGAGCCACTTGGACCCGTTTCTGAAGGGGGGGAAAACTAGGAGCTGCAAAACCGGGAAGGTGACGTCGGGACGGTGCGTGAATAACGCACGCACCGCCCCCATGCAACGTCACAGCCAGTACAGCGCCCGCCACAGTGGGGAGTGTCGGGGCACACAATGCGCCTCCTCCCCTTGCTAGTATCCGCCCCGGAGCCGTGGCAAAGGTGTAAAAGAGCCACATGCGGCTCCGGAGCCGTGGGTTGCAGACCCCTGATCTGGACCATCCTTAGTAAACACATGAAAAAGTATTAATAGATGCTGAGGACTGGTGATTACCATAGGTGCAAGGAGAAAATTTTAATTTGTCTTCATTTAGATTGGCACTTCATGTACCTAATGGTAAATTGCAGTGATTTTAATGGAAAATCTTTCTTCACAGGGACTGCAATCCACATAAAGCTAGCTCAAACCCTATTAAGCCAATTAGTTCATCATGCAAACCTGATCTTTACCACACGGCACTCTTTACTCCCACATTGCAGCTGAGAGCTGTAATTTATTTCAGCGGCATTTCTGACCTGCAGTGGATTGTATCCAAAGTACTTAGGATCAGGCTGTATATAGGGCAGCTGTTACTATTAAGAAACTGTAAAATTATTTTGGTTTCCGAAACAGTTTCCAAGCTCTTCTGTGTTTACTCTCATAACAACCTTGTAAAACATGTGTAAAATGGGAGCAATGATGACATGAGGAACAAGGAGTGAAGCACAGCCCCTTGGTCAAGCTCAGGCAATGAGTCTATGATGTAGAACTCGAATCCAGGCCTTCAATTTCCAAACCTCTACTCACTAGATAAGGAGATCAAAGGAAGCATCCTCCCCATCCTCTGTGTTTCAGACCATTTGACTATTCCTCAGGAAAATTTGCATCTCTGGTCAGTACGGCTATCAGGGAATTATGATAGAAATGGGAGCAGAGATTGCTGGTGTCTCCTCTTCCATCTGATGTCTAACAAAAATCGGTGCAGTGAACACAATTGTTAGTCCCTGTTGTTTTCAGTTTGAAAACAATATGTAATTGATGAATCCCTTTCCCCACATTTGCATAGCTTTTCCTTTGCACTGAAATGAATTGTGCAGAACAACGTAACATAATAAATTATCTAGGCAACTTGCCATCACAGTGAGGTGACCAACCATTTCATCAGAAGCCAAACTGTGGTGCAATAGAAGCATCGCTGCATGTGACAAACACAGGTCGGAAGATAAATCAATGCCTTCGGGCAGAAATGACTGGCAGAATCCGAGACCAGGGAGAAGAGTTGGTGAAAGAAGACTGGAAGAAATTTAAAGACTATTTACAGAAATATTGTAAAATTAATGAATGTTAGAAGGATGTTGGATAGAAATTAAGGGGTTTCCAGCTGTAATGCTTTAGGAGACACGAAAAGAAAGGTTTATAAATGGGTAAAAGCTTAATGGTAAGGATTTGCTGAACTAACAAATTGCCTTCTTTGCCTCAGTCTTCTCCGATAAAGAAAACAATGCCCGACCTGAAGAATTTGGAGCAAATGATTCAGCAAAGGAAACACAGCCCAGAATAACTAAGGAGATAGTACAAGAATATTTGGCTAGTTTAGATGTATTCAAGTCTCCAGGGCCAGATGAACTGCATCCAAGAGTATTAAAAGAACTGGCAGATGTGATCTCAGAACCACTGGCAGTCATCTTTGAGAATTCCTGGAGAACAGGCGAAGTCCCGGCAGACTGGAGGAGGGCAAATGTTGTCCCTATTTTCAAAAAGGGGAAAAGAGAGGACCCAAATAATTACCGCCCAGTCAGTCTGACATCAATAGCAGGGAAGATTCTGGAGCAGATCATTAGGCAAACAGTCTGTGAGCACCTAGAAAGGAATGCTGTGATCACCAATAGTCAGCATGGATTTCTGAAAAATAAGTCATGTCAGACTAACCTGATCTCGTTTTTTGACAGAATTACAAGCCTGGTAGATGAAGGGAACGCAGTGGATGTAGCCTACCTTGATTTCAGCAAGGCATTTGACAAGGTGCCCCATGATATTCTTGTAAAGAAGCTGGTAAAATGTGGTCTTGACTATGCTACCACTCAGTGGATTTGTAACTGGCTGACTGACCGAACCCAAAGGGTGCTCATCAATGGTTCCTCTTCATCCTGGAGAAGAGTGACTAGTGGGGTGCCACAGGGTTCTGTCTTGGGCCCGGTCTTATTCAACATCTTTATCAACGACTTGGATGATGGACTCAAGGGCATCCTGATCAAATTTGCAGATGACACCAAACTGGGAGGGGTGGCTAACACCCCAGAGGACAGGATCACACTTCAAAATGACCTTGACAGATTAGAGAACTGGGCAAAAATAAACAAGATGAATTTTAACAGGGAGAAATGTAAAGTATTGCACTTGGGCAAAAAAAATGAGAGGCACAAATACAAGATGGGTGACACCTGGCTTGAGAGCAGTACATGTGAAAAGGATCTAGGAGCCTTGGTTGACCACAAACTTGACATGAGCCAACAGTGTGACGCGGCAGCTAAAAAAGCCAATGCAATTCTGGGCTGCATCAATAGGAGTATAGCATCTAGATCAAGGGAAGTAATAGTGCCACTGTATTCTGCTCTGGTCAGACCACACCCGGAGTACTGTGTCCAGTTCTGGGCACCACAATTCAAGAAGGACACTGACAAACTGGAATGTGTCCAGAGGAGGGCAACCAAAATGGTCAAAGGCCTGGAAACGATGCCTTATGAGGAACGGCTAAGGGAGCTGGGCATGTTTAGCCTGGAGAAGAGGAGGTTAAGGGGTGATATGATAACCATGTTCAAATATATAAAAGGATGTCACATAGAGGAGGGAGAAAGATTGTTTTCTGCTGCTCCGGAGAAGCGGACACGGAGCAATGGATCCAAACTACAAGAAAGAAGATTCCACCTAAACATTAGGAAGAACTTCCTGACAGTAAGAGCTGTTCGACAGTGGAATTTGCTGCCAAGGAGTGTGGTGGAGTCTCCTACTTTGGAGGTCTTTAAGCAGAGGCTTGACAACCATATGTCAGGAGTGCTCTGATGGTGTTTCCTGCTTGGCAGGGGGTTGGACTCGATGGCCCTTGTGGTCTCTTCCAACTCTATGATTCTATGATTCTATGATTCTATGATTCTAAGTGGAATACAAAGAAGGGAGGTATGAGGAGGTCTGGGGAAATAAGCATAAGGAAGATATGTTATGGAAAATTATTTGTTTTTTAACTGTTTTTATGTTGTATTTTGTATTTTGTTTCTTTTTATTTTTTATTTTTTTTCATTTTTATATTTTAAAAAACTTTAATAAATGTCTTTTGGGGGGGAAAATCAATGCCTTCGAACAGTGGTACCTCAGGTTAAGTACTTAATTCATTCCGGAGGTCCGTACTTAACCTGAAACTGTTCTTAACCTGTAGCACCACTTCAGCTAATAGGGCCTCCCGCTGCCGCCGCGCCGCCGGAGCCCGATTTCTGTTCTCATCCTGAAACAAAGTTCTTAACCTGAAGCACTAATTCTGGGTTAGCGGAGTATGTAACCTGAAGCGTATGTAACCTGAGGTACCACTGTACATCCTTACTGGGCAGTCGCTAGTCCTATACACTGAGTGACTAGTGTTAAGAATAATGAAGTAGACCTATACTACGTGTGTATGCCATAGGCACTTATGCTATAAAAAATGTCAGAAAGCAATTCATTCTCTGTTGGTAACACTGCTCAAGTCAGGAATTATGGTTGGAATGCTAAGCAGTGTTGGGAGATTGCTCCGGCATTGCATGCCTGATGGAATGGACTCCCCTCTCCTCCCTGTGTTGGGGGCAAGCTTGCAATGCACAGAGGGGAGAGGAGGGAAGAAAGCCATTGTACTGGTTCTCACAAGCGCAACTGTTTAGTTGAATCTGGCCCTATATATTTGCGCGTGCGCACACACATACACAATGGGAAAAAATCACGATAACTTGTCTTAAAATACACTGGGTTTTGCCATTTATCTTTAGTTACAGTGGTACCTCGGGTTACATACGCTTCAGGTCACAGACTCCACTAACCCAGAAATAGTACCTTGGGTTAAGAACTTTGCTTCAGGATGAGAACAGAAATGGCGTGGCGGCGGAGCGGTGGCAGTGGGAGGCCCCATTAGCTAAAGTGGTGCTTCAGGTTAAGAACAGTTTCAGGTTAAGAACAGACCTCTGGAACGAATTAAGTACGTAACCAGAGGTACCCCTGTATAACCTACATGGATCTCACTCTATGAGTCCACCAGTGAAATTGTTGAATGTTATCTAGGCTAGGACTGGACAAACCAGATTGCTTCTGTTCCATATTACTTTCATATGCATTCACTCAGTCTATTTCATTCTATTCCCACATCTATGGCTTACTTTTGTTTGAAAAAGAAAAGAAAATCCACGTCAAAAAAAATAATTTAAACATATTTTTTTTACTTTATTTATTTAAAATATGCATTTCACAATGCGTTTTGTCAAAATGTTTCTAAATTGTTTTATTTGAAAAACCATGCACTTTAAATGCACTTTGATACTTTTTTTAAGCCAACAATTGCACTCCCACATTTGGAGAAGTGCAAAATCCAATTTTTAGAGATGTTCAGATCTGCAAATTAGCCAGCGAGATGCAAATCAGGTCATTTTGTATGCATCACAGACATCCTAATGTAGGCTACACTGTCTCTTAATAAAATCTAATTTAATGGCCTAACTTTAGGTAGGTTGTGCACCCCCTCCCTCCCCAAAAAAAGAACTTGACTATGCATCCACAGCTTCCTCCTTTTTATTATTTTTATTATTATTATTATCATCGCCTGAAGCAAATGCAAGATAGAAAACAAAAATTACTGTAGGCCATCATTGTTCTTTCTCCTTGGGAGTACTGTTCCTAATCCAATCTCCCAGATTTATTTTGGAAATATCTACAATGGCAAGAAGGACTGTATTTAGAAATTAAAATAATATACAATTCAATACTGAGCACTTTCACAGCACACGGATCAAAAATGGGTAAATCTCAAAAACAAAAACACTAGCTGTAATAACAGCCTTTCACCCAAGGGGGCCTCTATAATTTTACATTAAAAATAATGGCTGCACAGCGCTGAGCATAATAAAAGCATGGAATGGACCGGGTTTCAAACCCACCTCCAATACCATCACTTATCTATGCAAGGTAAATTAGTCTCTCCATCAAATACAGAGAAGCTAGACTCTCTGTGGGAAACATTTACTTTCTTGCATACTTCTTCCACCGCATATATTTCGTGAGCTCTTATACACCTAATCTAATAACCATTAGTAGGACAATAAAATGGCATAAAGTGAAGGGAAGGGCACTAAAGTAATCCTATCCCAACCTGTTTATTTAGCCGTGCTTCTTAATGACAGACCTTCGTACCAGGCAATGCCTGTGGCTAAGGTGAGCATCACACAACCAGTTTTCCCTCACCCACCTCAGCCCAGAAGTTCTAGAGAACTTTTCTCTAATGTAGAATCATTAGAATTCACGTACTTGTCCAGTTTCGCTCAGGGAATTTTGCCACCTGTACAAGTTTTGTCTCCCCGCTGCCCACTTCACGCGTAGAAAACTGATCAGACTGGCAACTGAATGTTACTTCAGCACTGGGGACAAGGCAATGTCTTCCACCACACCTGTGGTCGGGGAGCTAGCTTGTTGGCTGTGGCAGGCCTTATGGCACACACGTTCTGTTGCTCTCCAGCTTCTACCACCTGAGGTGGCTGATGATCAAGCCATTCCTGGGCACTTTAAAACCATTTTGTCATGTTTCTGACATGAGCCCTTCCCATGTGATCTGGTGTGTCACCTTTGCGCTGTGGGATGGGGCAGTTATGCTGTGTCTCCCACACAATATGAAGATCATTTGAACAAGGCAAGAGCGCAGCATGAGGGGTTGGTGCAGATATGCAAGAAATAGCCATTACCCATAGGATGAAAAGAGACACTCCTTATTCTACGAAAGCACAGATCAAATGCCTGTTCTAAAATGGCAAATGCCAGTTTTTTAGTATGCATATAAAAATAACATATTTGGGTTTGTTTTTATTATTTTTTTAGAAGTCTGCATGTTTAAAATAAAAGTTCATTCAATCTAAAGCTTTTTTAAAAAATCAGATCAATTAAGTTTTACAGTTCACAGAAAGAAACAATACACATACATTTTACTGGGGTCAATATTTAGATTTGGAGTTTATTATTATTATTATGGGTTCTTTTAGTTATCTGGATTATGTTCTTATATTTTTATTGCTAAATTTTATTATGAATAGTGTTTAATTTTACTTTATAGTTATTAATATGATATACTTTTATTAGTCTATTGCTTATATGACTATCTGAATTTTGTTATGTTTGCAATAGATAGCTCTATCAAATCTATCTGTGCAAGCTGTTTTTCTCCTAATAAGCAGCACAGCAGTATCTCACTGTTGTAGCGAAACTGCTACAATTAGCATGGTAATGATAACTACTGCCACCAGAGGAGCTGGGAGACTGGAAGTGCTCTGCTGAAGAAATGTCCTGACTCCTGTTGTTTTCGCAGAGGATCTGTATTCAAACTTGCTTGAGAAAAGTTTGATCTTAAGGTTTATGGCACCTATAGGCAATATAGCTCTTTTTATGGCAAAAGGGGGGGCAATAGATCCTAAGCAAACACTGATAAGCTCTCTGTTCTGAGAAGTCTCCACCTACTGAAGTGTCCTGACATTGGAAAGCCCCACAGACTGATAAGGGAAAGCAGCTAAACCTTTCTAAAAAGAATGTTGTTTCCAGGGCCATCTTAAGTATATCCCACGCCGTGGTGCAAATATCCCTCCGGCGGCCCCCCTTTCCCAGAGTTGCCGACCTTTTTACGGTGCTGCCGGCAACTTTGCGGGCCTGGAGGGGGCGGGCAGCAGCTAGAGGGTGGCTTCTCCAGTGGGGAAGAGGCAGAGGCTCCGGGCACGGTGCTAGGTGGGCAAGGGCAGTGAGCTGATGTCAGGAGGCACCGTGCCCAGCCTCTTCCCTGGTGCCCTCCAGAACTTGGCACCCTGGTGCCCCTATGGGCAAGACGCCCCTGGTTGTTTCATATGGTAAAATGAATGACTCAAAATGGAGAAATATTGCAGCTACACAAATATTTTCTACACACCTGTGCACCAACACACAATGTGTCAAATGTACCTGGTTACACTAAACCAGGGTGGTCCAATGCCTATCCCGAGGGCCACATGTAACCCTTGAGGTCTTTTTGGGTGGCCTTAGTCTGCAGCCATGCAGATCCACCATATACAGTGGTACCTCGGGTTACATACGGTTCAGGTTACATACGCTTCAGGTTAGAGACTCCGCTAACCCAGAAATAGTGCTTCAGGTTAAGAACTTTGCTTCGGGATGAGAACAGAAATTGTGCTCCGGCGGCACAGCAGCAGCAGGAAGCCCCATTAGCTAAAGTGGTGCTTCAGGTTAAGAACAGTTTCAGGTTAAGAACAGACCTCCGGAACGAATTAAGTACTTAACCTGAGGTACCACTGTAGTATGTGCTTCTGTTCAAGGGAACTGAGATGATTTGGATGGCTGCTGTGACACCAAGATGACAGTCACAACCATTCTCACACATAAAGTCAACCGTACTCAGTTATACAAGCCACCAGATGACACTGCACCAGTCACACTGTCTCTCAGGCCTTTGCAGGGCTGTTGTGAAGCTATAATGGGGAAGGGGAAAGGACCCTCCAATACTGTATATTGAGTTCCTTGGAAGAAAAGCTGAATCGTATATAAATGACACATCAACACGCCACCTCTTTGGGAAGCTTAATATAGTATGTTTGCCTAGCTTTTGTTAACATGGACTTCCGGGTTGGCGCGACTTCTGGGTTGGCGCCTCTGGCAATGGCGGATTTCCTCCGATCGGGAGGAACCCGCTCCGTGAAAAACAGGGTCTGAACTGCCACGGCGAGGCGGGAGAAGCCTGTGGACGTGGGATTCAGCTGGCACCTTTGCGCCTCCCCTACTCACGGGGAAACCCTGTTTTGGGGATCCGGAGCGACGTGGGGTGAGTGGCGCGGTGCTTTGAATCGACTGCTTCTTTCACGGAGTGAAGCCGCATTGCTGTTGCCGGAGAGCGCTGACTTTTTCCTGTGGACAATTGGATTTTAAACAACTACTCGTGAGTAAACGGAAAATTGGATTTTTAAATACTTCAATTTGGCACTGAAACGGGAAGGTTATAAACAGGAAGTCCGCCTCCCGTTTTTGTAAATAGACTGAAGCAAAGACGTTACAAGTAAAGCCTTTGAAAGCTTTTGGCAAAGGATCAAATTTCCACCGGTTTAAAGTTACAAAACCCCCTTTGGAAGCAGGAGAAGAGGGGGAAATTTTGGATCTAGTGAGCCTGCAGGAGAGAGTGAAAAAATCAAATTACCACTGCTCTGAACCTGGGAACGGGCTGCCAGATGACGTTTGGAGAGAGTGCTTTTGACAGAATGGATTTGACAGCTAGCTAAACAAGAGTAATATACTGTTTCCATTGTCCCTTTCTGCATTTATAAAAAAAAGGAAAAGTAACTGAAATTTTATCTTTAATGTTTGAAATTGTGCTTGAAAGAACTGATACAAGTGGAGACTGTTTCCCTCTAGAGGGAGCTTTTGAAACTGTAACAGGACTGTAACTGGGGAATTTCCAGCTGCAGAAAAGGAGTTTGGGAACCAGAGAGTGACCTTGGACTATTTAAAAATGTTGACAGGAGAGGCCATTGTGACTGTTTTATGTAAGATAAGCTGTTCGCTGGGACAGCTTCATAAGAAGATGGATGATATGACTCTCAAAGTTGATAATTTGGAACAGAAAGTGACCAACTTGAGTCAAAAAGCGAACACTAACACAGAAATAATTCAGGACTTGGTACAGGAACCCATTTTGGCAGGACAAATGGTGGAGGAGAATGAGGAGAAGGAGAATGCAGGTGTTGTTCAACATAAAATAATACAAGTGAGATCTGTGGATTTACAGAAGCAAATTGGAGATTATAAATTGAGGCCTTCTATGATTGAATCCAGGAAAAGCCAGACCCCGAGGAATGGATCCCGGTTTGGATTAAAGAAGGAAAGTTGGAAAGAGCCCTCTATGCAGGAATTAACTGACTTTTGGGACATGGACTCAGGCCTGGAGGAGATTGAAGTTTTGGGGGCCTTTGGAATTGGAGGAATTTTGAAATATATCCGGAAATACTTTATGGACTGTAGTTTTAACTATGGAAATTCAGCTGATTTGTTCAGAAGGAAGAAAAGGATTGACAGGTTGGAATTTCCCCGAGATTGGCTTTTTAGCATTAAAGAAAATAAAGAAGACCTGCAGAAGGGACTTGGAAAAGAGTTAAGAGCCTCGGACATAAGATCACCAGGTTGATGGACTTTATGGAATTGACGGAAAGGACTAGCAGAATCCAAAACCTGGGAGAGGAGATGGTGGAAGAAGATTGGAAAATTTTTATATAGACTTATGGTAAAACTAATGAGTGATAGAAAAATGGTGGAATGATTTTTATTTTTTATTTTTTATGGGCTGAACAGAAATGTTATAAGGAGTTAAGCACATATAAGTAATTTTGTTTTAATGGAAAATAAGGTTAAAATAATACGTTATTTACAATACTACAGAAAATGGAGAAAGATGGAAAGGATTTGCTGAAACAATTAATAGAAGCGGAACACAAAAAGGGAGGTGTGAGGAGGTCGAGGAAACAAGGGAACGAAAGATAGAGTATGGAAAAGAGAGGATGTATGTTTTTAAATTGTTTTTGTTTTGGGGAGCGGGGTTGGTTTAGTTTAGCTTAATGTGTTTAGTTTTGCATTTAGGTTGTGTTTTGTATTGTTTATATATTGTATTGTATTGTGTGTGTTTTTCCTCTCTCTTTGTTTTTTTTTTCTTTGCTTTTTCTTTTATTTTTTCTCTTTTGCTTTTTTTCCTCTCTTTTTGTAATCTATAAAAGTAATAAATATTATTATTATTATTATTTTTTAAAAAAGCTTTTGTTAACATGATGCCCTCCAGATGCTTGGGACTACAACTCCCATAAGCCCTAGCAAGCACCAACAGGGATACCAAACCATTTAGGGCTTTATAGGTTGACAGAAGTACCGGTATCTTAAAAATAAAATTAAAAAATTAAAAATCTGTAATGAACCAGCAGGTGTAATGTGTGTCCAGCCAGTGGGACCTACCAGTACCATGGCTGCTGGGTTCTGCCCCAGTTTCCACCCTGTCTTCGAGCGGCCTCTCAGAGAGCTAATGTCACAGAAAAACAAGGGGGGAAATAACCAGGAAGAGAGAAGTAGCCAATCGAGGAGAGGGAAATTAGCAACACCCTTGCCTGTCTGAGGCAAAATAATCCCTTGTGCCTGTTTGCTGTTTGGAGAATAACGTTATGGAGAAATGATACAGAGTGATTAAAAAATGCAGATAGAGATGATATATGTCAATACTTTAGCCATCTATTTCTGATTGTTTGCAAACACAATTGCAAAGTAATAGCAACGTTATCTGTAAGCATTATCAGAATGAGAGGGGGGAAGAGGTTTCTTTCATTTTAGCAAGTGTTTCTAGAATATAAGCATACGAAGAACAAACCCAAGCTCAGGTTAAATCCAGTTCGGATATCTATCTCTCTTACACCCAAGCACACATACCTCCTCTCATTTCCCTGCAAACCTAGTTATTTTATCTACCTCAACAAACAAGCTACTCTACCTTGTCATTTCAATTTTCACATATTTTCTGTTTGTGTATTAGTTCTATGATTCAACGAAATCTCATCTCAACCCACTGCCATAAGCAACTGTCTGGAACAAAGCTCTTTCTCAAATTCAATCTCAAACAAAATGAAAAGAAACAGGGAGGGGGGAGAGAAAGCAAAGGGGGGGAAGGAGAGAAAGTGGACCACAACCAATCCTATGAGTCCCATTCTCACAGGTTCGGCAAATTCTTTTTTATTCATCAACAGACCTGAGCTTGAAGAGGCAGCTACTTCTGCTGCTGCAGAGTTAACAACAAAAGGATTAAACAAAATAATATCTTCCAAGAAAGCCTGTGTGTGTGTGTGCGTGTGCGCGCTTATGTGTGTGTTGGTTCTTAACTCAGCACACAGCTAAACACAGTAACTTTCTACTAAATACCCAAACATGTTTTATCTATCTATCTATCATCTATCTACACACACACACACACACACACACACACACACACACACAAATATTCTCTCTTAGGGAAAGTGTCATCAGTTATGTGTATGTTAGACATCTCCTGAAGGCATACCTTGGTGCTTGAGCTTTCCCAGCTCTGTAATACTGGGCCCTATACCTTTTGTACAGCTTGATGCTGTTTTTATTCATATTATAAATTTTATACTGGCAATTTCATTGTCTTTTGACACGTGTTGCTTATAGATTGTTTCAATAATAAGCAGTCTAGAATTTATTTTTCTAAATAAATGAAATGAATAATAGAAAGAAATCTCCCAGTCCCACTCAAGTCTTGTTTCAATAAAAAGATTGATTGATTTATAAATAATAATATCCCAGCCTCTCCCAAGTCTTATCTATAGCTTCCCCCTTGATGTCTGCAGGTCCAGTAAAGATGTCATCATTAGGGTCAAACTACATGTGACATTTGTCAGATGCTTTGCTCTTGCATAGTTGATATTCTAATAAAATAATCAACTGCCAGGAAATGGGAGAAGTGGGCTCTACCCCTTTGCCCCCAGTGCAGTCCCAGCTGGAATCTTCCTTCCTCATCTATTCACGTAGGCAGGTGGCAGCTCCCATTGCCACCTCTAGCATAACACTCTCTTCCCTCCCTTTTTAGCTCTATGAGGAGCCATAAAAAAGAACAGGCAGCACAGGGTCCAAATCTCACATGGTTCTGCCTGTGATGAGACTTCAGAATCCTTACGGTAAAAGGAAAAGTCATTGCACCACCTTAGCCTGTAGTCTCTCGCATAACCCCAGAGTCCCACTATGTGCTTTCGCTACAGATTGGGTGAACACAGCACCAGTTCCTTTCTCCATGGAAAAAACGTTGCCTTTGTTTCTTTTCTCTTCTAAAGGTTTCCTGAAGCTATTTACAAATGGCACACCAGACTTACTATACAAAGGAATGGCCTTTGATCACCTTTAAAGCGCTACTGTCTGAGTTTAGGGTAAAGAAAGTGTTGTGGTTGTCTGAGAAATTGTTTTGTGCCAATTTCCTGCCTTTACAGAATCCATCGCTGCATAAATGAATAACTGAGGGAGGCTTGGGATAGTTTTACTAATGAAAACCGAAACAAACAAGCATTATCTATTAGAAGTTGAATAGAAATAATTGCTTGTAGGAACACACCCACACAGTGATCATTACCAATTGTTCATACTTGATAGGATGATTATTCTTGGCAGAATTCTCAGTAAACTCATTAGAAACTTTGTTTTACATTTGATGTCAAGACATTTCAAATGTTCCGAGTTTGTAAAGGTTTCTCTGCATTGTACTAGCCTGTACCATGAATTATTTGCTAGACAGGCATTCCTGCACAAGCTCACTCCTCCCTCCCAAAAGTGCATAAGATCATTTTGAAATTACAGCAATTACTCACATGGATAATATGAGGGGAGAAATATTTAAATGGGTTTTTAGTTTCTGCTAATACAATTTAGCCTCTGTAAATAAGGAAGACGATATACCATCAAGTCATCCATCAGTTGTTTGCAAACCACCCGGAAAAGCTTTCTGGACCACAATGTGAAAACCTCTGATCTATTTATTCTGTAAATGTGTGCGTCGAGAGACCACCAGGCACATACGCAGTTATCAAGATGCTGTGTGACGGGAAAAATAAAAATAAACATACTAATGACACTGTATAACAGTATGTGGGTAAGGCATTTTACCCTTAAATTACATTACTAATGAGGTATATAAAGTGGCTCTAAATGGATTTAGGTCAAGCTGTAAGGCTGCCCTTTAGCAGCTTATCGATTTTCAACAGTGATCTAGAATGTCATATCCCAATAACAGAATTAAATGCTTCTCATCAGCATGGGGAGATAGGCTACTGACAATCCCATCTCACACATCAGATTTCCATCCGGCTATGGATAATCCAAAATTCTTCAAATAAAACACACACACACACACACACAAACATTCCTTGGCTGCATCAGAAAACACTAAGATAATGCTGCAGGGGTAGTCATGGATGAAAGGACAACTTCCTGTAGGAAATTGATGTTATGCAACTCCTTTCAGAGAGTGTAAAGACAAGAGGCTTGTTTTAACAAGTCAGTGTTGAAGAATTAGAAATGAGCTGGAAACTACCAGGTAGCGTTATAATACAAACTGCTTCCTGCATCCGAATGAATCATTTTGCGCTGAATTTGGATTTGTGACACCAACCTCTTCCTTGACGGCTTCAGCAGTGATGCAGCAACAGCTTAGAAGCACAAAAGCACCTAGAGGTTGAGGGTGGCTCGTAGATCATGTAGTCCACCCCCTATTTGAAGCAGGAAATCAAACGAGCGAGAACATCAGTAACAGATAGCTGCCCAGCTTCTGCTTAAAGACCACCAGGGAGGGAGAGTCCTCAGCCGCGCTGGCGGGTATTTGGTTCTATTGTCAAAGTGTTCTTACCATCAAAGCATTTTGCCTAATATTGCACCCAAGCCTTCCTTCTTGTACCTTAAGTCCATTAGATCCAGGCCTGTCCTCTGGGGTAATGTAAGGCCACATTTGTAAGGAATTGCTCATTTAGTGTGGTGGCACCTACACTTTGGAACTCCCGGCCTACTGAGATCAAGAAGGTGCCTTCACTGTCCAGCATCCTTGTCCTCACAGTGGCCAACCAGATTGCTTATGGGATGCTCCCAGAGCAGGACCTGTGCACTCTTCTCATCCAGCTAGAACCACTGGGAAGCTCCACCCCAAAGTTTATGCTTCTATCCTGTCTTCCACTGAAGAATGCAGCTAGAACCTCTGGAGATCTGGAGATCTGTGAGCCCCCTCTGGAGGAGGAAGGAGAGAGTCAGCTGTGACTCACCTAGCCCGGCAAGAAGTCTCTTCTTCCTCTGAACTGTATTTACTCATGTAATGCTCGTTTGTTTATTCACAAGTACAGAGCAAAATGAAAGTGAAGCCTAGGTTATTTCTTTGTAATGCTGAACCTATTCTGTTTGTTTTTTATTATTTGTTAACTGGTTTCTCTCCCATGCCCAGCAAAATGTTCTGTATTCTGATAATAAATGGGTATCTGTTGTAAGGCCACAGTTTACTGTTGCTTGAGCACAGCTTGCTGTGGAAAAGAGGTGTGTACGGTAAATAAACTGAATTAAATAAGAATACCATAATGTTTGTTAAAGAAGAAGAGTTTGAATTTGATATCCCACTTTATCACTACCCGAAGGAGTCTCAAAGCAGCTAACATTCTCCTTTCCTTTCCTCCCCCACACTCTGTGAGGTGATTGGGGCTGAGAGACTTCAGAGAAGTGTGACTAGCCCAAGGTCACCCAGCAGCTACATGTGGAGGAGCGGAGACGCGAACCCGGTTCCCCAGATTACGAGACTACCACTCTTAACCACTACACCACACTGGTAGCCGGAAGGTGACTATTTAGACACTTTCCAACTACATGTTTGTTGTCCAAAGCATAATACATTGATTCTTGAATGGAATCCGTTCTGGAAGTCCGTTTGACTTTCGAAAATGTTTGAAAACCAAGGTGCAGCTTCTGATTGGCTGCAGGAGCTTCCTACACTCAATCAGAAGCCTCAGAAGCCACATCGGACGTTTGGCTTCCAAAAAACATTCGCAAACCGGAACACTCACTTCCAGGTTTGTGGCATTCGAGAGCCAAAAAGTTCGAGTCACAAGGCATTCCAGAACCAAGGTATGACTGTGTGGGAATAGATATTTAGACAATGGAGTAGTCTAGTTGGTTTCACTTTTCAGGCCTATTAGTCTCTCCCTCCCCCTCCCCCTCCCCCCCCCCCGTGTGTGTGTGTGTGCGTGTTTTAGATTCCCAGTCACAAAGACTAGTCAGTTTCAGTTCTTTGATTCCAGTTACCGATGGACTGGAGCCCAGAGAAGATTAGACAGATTCCTAACTGCTTAACAGCACAGAACAATGGAACAACATAACATAAACATTCAACACTGAGTTTTGCAAGAAGTTGGGATCCATTTGTGGACCTCTCAGCCAAGTTTCTAAAAGATACAAAGCACCCACGTCTCAAAATTTGCTTTTAACCATTTTACCTGCCTCAAAGCATCAAAGAGAACAAGAACTGGCAGATTTGGCAATCAGATTAAGATGCAAGGCCTCTGTCTTCAGTGTGATTTAATACAAAATACTGTGCAGCATTTCAACTGGCTCTCTGCTTCCTTAAGAATAAAATTTCACAAACAAGGAAGCCTTGCCAGCAATAAATGAGCAGGCAATGGACAGTGTCAACTAGTAATTTCCAGACTTAAAATAAAAAAAAAAATAGGATGGCCCACATTAGGATGGATAATAGATACCACCTTCAGTGCTCTGGAGAAAAGTATCACAGAAATTTTAGTATCCATAGTATGTAGCCTTATCCTAGGACCACTCTGAAAAACATATTTTGCTGCAGTGTTTCAAAACCCTGCAAAACCTGTTTGACAACAGGTGGTGGCAACAGGACAAAAGAAATGTATCTGAACCTGAAGGGAAATTATATCTCCACTTTACACTCTTTTTTAAAAAAAGGGTTTTATCCAACTAAGTCATATTCAGAGTAGAACTGAAGAGATAAGCTAGTCATGTTTATTAATTTCAATAGGTCTCCTTCGAGTAGGACTAGTATTGACTACAGCCCAATATTTTGGCTTTCCTTGGGACTTTATTCTATATTCTGTCCTTAAAAGGCAACTTCCCCATAGATCCTCTTTACAACCAACTTCCTGCAGCACAGCAGTAATCTTTGAAGAGAACATACAATGGCTTTTCTTTCTACATTTTACAAACTAATGGTAATCATGGGGACATTGATCAGGTACAAAATAAGCTTCTTCTTTGGCGATCAGTCGTAGCCAAGTTACCGTATTTTTCGCTCTATAACACGCACCCGACCATAACACGCACGTAGTTTTTAGAGGAGGAAAATCCGTAGGCATGCCACCCATAGGCATTTCCTCCATAACACGCACAGACATTTCCCCTTACTTTCTAGGAGGAAAAAAGTGAGTGTTATGGTGCAAAAAATACGGTAGATTGTCTTCCATGAACACGGTCTTAACAGTGAGTCCATAAGTGTCTGTGGAGGCCAATTCTGGATCCACATATGGGGACATAGGTTTCTGGGCAGGAGTTGATTAAGGTGAGGGTTTGCCAAATGCACCTTTCTCTTAGTATGTTTCTCCCTTTCGTCCTGAGTTCAAGCATCTTCAAAGTCCATGACACCTTTGGTAAAGACTGTTCTCCAATTGGAGCTCTCACAAGTCCCTGTTTCCCAATTGTTGGTCTTTATCCTACATTTTTTAAGAGTTGCCTTAAGGAAGTCTTTAAACATCTTGTAGACCACCAGCATTACGCTTTCCATTTTTAAGTTGGAATAGGGTAGTTGCTTTGGATGACGATAATCAGGCAACCGAAGATGACGAGTCCAATGACATTGATGTTGAAAAATCATTGCCTCAGCGCTGATCTTTACTTCTTTCAGTACATTGGCATTAGTTTGCCTGTCTTCCCAAGTGATATGTAGAATTTTTCAGAGAGACAATTGATGGAAGCTTTCAAGGAGTTGGAGATGGTGCTTATAAGTGGTCCACGTTTCACAAGCGTACATTAAGGTTGGTAGTACAATAGCTTTGTAAACAAGCATTTTTGTTTCCCTGCAAATGTCCCGGTCCTCAAACACTCTGCACTTCAATTGGGAGAGTGTTGGTTAAGTGCAGGATCCCTCGAGCTTTGATTCACCAGGTTCTATGGTTCTTCTTTGAACCTCAGCCTTAGCATTGGCGTATGTTTCTTTCTTAGTGGTGAAGTTTCTATTTCTTTGCCAGATCTGAAAGGCCTTCCTTTTCTTGTCAATAATGCATTCAATCTAACTATCATTCTCATCAAACCAGTCCTGGTGTTTCTTGGTTTGGTATCCAATAGTTTGTTTGCAGGCTTGCCATAATGGATGTTTTTAGCTTGGTCCAGTGTTCCTCCGTGTTATCAGGGAACTCTGAAAGCAGATAGTCCTTAAGAGTCATTTGGAAGCAATCCCGCTTAATGGGATCTTGAAGGGCTTGAGCATGGGTAGGCAAACTAAGGCCCAGGGGCCGGAACTGGCCCAATCGCCTTCTAAATCTAGCCCACAGATGGTCCAGGAATCAGCTTGTTTTTACATGAGTAGAATGTGTGCTTTTATTTAAAACACATCTCTGCGTTATTTGTGGGGCATAGGAATTTGTGCATTTTTTTTTCAAAATATAGTCCGGCCCCCACAAGGTCTGAGGGACAGTGGGCCGCCCCCCTGCTGAAAATGTTTGCTGACCCCTGGGCTTGAGTGTTCAATTTGAGCCTTGGTTTCCTTCCTTGAAGCCTGCGTTGAGGTATAATCTTGATAGCCACCATGGAACGTATTGATTGGTGATCTGTCCAGCAGTCGTCAGCACTTGTCATAGCTCTGGTAAGGAGCACATCACAGCGATCTTCAACTCAAACAATTACATAGTCTAAGACGTGTCAGTGGTTCAACAGAGGTGAACCCCATGATGTTTTAAATTTATCTTTTTGTCGAAAGAGTGTGTTGGTAATAACAAGGTTGTGCACTGCACAAATAGTCAAAAGTAAGGTTCTATTCTGGTTGCTGTTGCCAATTCCTTCTTTCCCAATAGTTCCACAGATTGAAATCTCACCCAACTCTTGCATTAAAATCACCCAGGAGGACAATGTTATCCTCCTTAGGCATCTCTGATAGGATGGCATCCAGCTGAGAATAAAAAAATTCTTTAATGTCTTCAATGGCATCCAGTGTTAGTGCACAAGCACTTAAAATAGTATTCTGTTGGTTTTTGGTGAGTTTTATTCGAAGGGTTGAAAGTCGCTCATTAATGCTGGTAGGGACTTCTGACAAGAGCTTCACAAGATCGCTTTTGATAGCAAAGACTACTCCATGTATTCAATGTTCTTGTTCAGGTGAGACCTTCCCTCACACCACAAGGTGATGATCCAATGAGTGAGACAAAATAAGCATGTGCTTTAGGAATGGGGAGTGCTTGGTTTGCATTTTAATGCAAGCAAACCTAATTTGCACTACCTGAAACAATATATGAACTTAAACGCAGCTAGCTATCCTTTGAAATTCATACTTCTCTAAAATTTGTGATGCAGTTGTCCAACCAAATAATGTGAAGAGGCATGCAAGTAAAAAAGGAGGAAAGTGTGCAAACATGTATATTTTAGTGAATATAACATACAAAATGCATTAAGAGAATATCACAAGAATATGCTGTTAGGCAAAATTACATACAGAAATGTGCACAAAAATCCAGAATGGATTTTCAAAAGGATATTTTAAAACAAATAAATCAAAAACTGATGCAGAAATGGGGAGATCTGGAAACTGGGGAAATAAAAAACTGAAAGAAGCCAACACTGACAGATTCGTCCATTCCTAAGGTGCTCTGCTAGTTGTGAAGGGTGCACAATGTCCTCACCCCACCCCATTCCAAATACAGAAGCTGCAGAAGCCCTCACTGTTAATGGCTTTGGCTCCACTACTATTGGTCTCTCTGCCTTCTGCCCTACCAATCCCAATGACCACCAACGACCAGTGAAAAATTCACATGCGCTCTTTAATGCACAAGTGCTTACAATAATGTTGATTCTATCACCATAACCTTAAGAATGAAGAGGAGAAGGAGTGAGAAATAAAATTGTATTTTAAAGTTTGTAAAGCCACTCTGAGGCGCTGAGAGTTGAAAAGGGAGATAAAAATCCAATAATAAATAAAATGCAGAGACAGAATCCTAAATTTCACAAGGATTAATAGGATTTCAGTGCATAACTTTCTCTGGATTTTGCCCAATGATGGTTGCTTATGCCACAGTGCGGATAGAACCAAACCTGGATGGTAAACTTCACCTGTTGTATTCTGGCACATTCAGCTTTACCGGTGAAACTAACACTAGCACAATAGGCAATATGCACATTTTTTAAAAAGTAAGACATACACTTATTACAATGCCTGAAAATGTGATCACTATAAAAGGCATACATATAATTTCTTAGCTGGTGCCGTATCATAAACAAGGCTTTTCTGTTATTGAATATGCTTAGAATATGTGGAAGAGGAACAAAGGTAACCAATTGGTTTATGTGCCTGGAGATAAAGCAGGAAAAGGGAGCCTGCTTCTTTGTCTCTCAAAGGCTATTTGTTTCCTATTAGAGCTCCAGTGATCCTCAGGCCCCCCAAACTGTTGCAAGCACTACATAGCAATCCGTTCCTGTTACTTACAGAGTAGTGAGACATGGAGTCTGGTCTAAAGTTCTCTCCACTCTTTCTCCCGAGGAGTTACAAAGGGCAGGCAGCTAGCCCATAGTATTTTAAAATCTCAAGGGCTGCCATGTCATGTTGTGAAGTAAATCTCATACAATTCATCACCCAAGTTGGAGGAAAATAGTTCGAAGCTCAAAAATAATGAATTCTGTCATTTCCAATAGAAGTGTGAAGGGAGAATTATGAATGAACCTTTTAAAAATACGTGTGTGGGGGGAGATTGCCCTTCTATGAAATGAAAGCAGCACGCCTGTGTTTAAATGGCCCAATCCTGAAACCAAGACCTTTCGCTTTCAATTAACTTAAATTGACAATTGGAAAAGGTTTGAAAATGTAGCCCAGCTCTTTCAGTTTGATAGATTTCAGCTTTGACATTATATGTGTTATTCCAACCTGAATTTAACATATATATATATATATATATATATATATATATATATATATGAATGAATATATATGAAAATGCAAAGTGAAAAACCTGATTCAATCAGAGTTGCTGAATTACATTTTAAGATGTCTCTAAAGTGATCCAAAATTTAGCACGATTTTTGTTTTTGATTCAGCCCCTTGCCAATTATTTCAGTTACACCATTACATCTGTGCTAATTTACCATGATAAAGCATTCACAGTCCAACCCGATGTCTGTTTGCCCAGAATTAAATCTTACAAACTTCAGTGGAACTTACTCCCTCTAAGCTTGCATCACGTTTCAGCCTTAGCTTCAATAAGATGCAATGCAAATAAAAGTGGGTGCAATGTGTGTTCCGTTGCTGGAAGTTGCTGCACGCTATACTACCAAGATAATTTACTAGGAGAATGCCGCTTCATAAAAGACCTTATAAAATTCAGCTTTGTGATAAGTTGTATCTATCACCAAAAAACAGCATTCCTTACCTTCAATGGGGCTCTGCATAAGCACTGGAACAATGCAGCTATCAAAAACAATAAATCAGGCAGCAACAAGAACTGGTTCCGTATAACAGATACAGGATATGCAACCCTGCTTACATTTCATGCTTAGCGTCACTGTAATAGGGAATCTCTTAACCTGCTTTTCAACTTAAGTTGGGATGCAAGAAAGGGGTTTTGTACATCTGATTGGTTCAGTTAAACAAGGCGTCAAAAAGAAATTAATCTTCACATTTATACAATTGTATATATTCCTATAAAATTACCATTAATACTACAATTAAAGTTAAAAGATCAGTGACTCAGGGAATCTTGAAGCAAGGCTTGCATCATCTGAATCCCTCTTTTTCATTTGCTATTATGTGGCTAGATAAATCATGTGATTTGCTGCCTGCAAGTCTAAAATTGAAATCCTAAGAGTTCTTAACAGACCTATACCCCATGTGACTCAGTGGGACTTAACTTCAGAGTAAAAACTATTTAATCAGCTAGTAAAAGTTCAGTTGTTATCCATAATGTGATAAACTGTGTGGAAGAAGATACTATTTCTGTACAAACCACTTTTAACTTATGGAGATACACATGTTTCTTTGTTTGCATAAGATACAAAGAAGAGGCAGATTTGCATATGATTTCCACACATAACTTATTTTCAGTACTGCGCACAATCATATATTTAGTAGTATCTCTCTGCTATTCTGGAACAAACAATTAACCAAGTAATTTTATGTAACTATACTGGAAGCGCAGGATAAAGGGCAAGAAGTGTTGTTAGAAAGCACTGTTATATTTATACATACTTCATGTCACTAAGCTACACAGAGTCAACATTTTGCAGATTCACTTTCAGGTACTCTGTTCACTTGCAACCAAGTGCAAAGAGAGTTGAGTTTTTGAATGCCTCCCAAATGCTTTGCTTCCTTCTGTCCTTCAGAAGCTGCAATATTCTTCTTATACTTTGGTATAGTGCTTTCAAGTGCTCAAAGCACTTTACATGCCTCATCTGATTTTGATCCTTACAACAAGGGTGGGGAACCTGTGGCTCTCCGGATCCCGGATGGAAGGAGTTCTCCATCACCACTGCTTTACAACAGAGTTATTGCCCCCCCCCCCATATTGCAGCTGACAAGAGGCCAAGTGCAATGGTGGAGGAAGCTCCTCTGGGGTGGCATGCCCAGGGGCGGGGCGAACTGCCCATAGGGGCAGGGCACACCGCAGGGCCTCTGGAGTCTGCCTGCCTCCTCCACTCAGCCGCCCTACTTCTAGGGGGGAGGCAGTGGGGAGCCTGCACACACCACAGCCACCACGCCTCTCCCAACGCTTGGGCGTACTGCCGGCCCCACGGTGACTGCCATCCAGCATTTTGTCGCATACACCCCCAGTGGTAACACCTGAGGCAGTCTGCACCCACCCACCCACCCCTTCCTCCGCCCCTGGCTAAGTGATTGGCTTGACTAAGGCCACCTAGGGAACTCATGGCAACATTCAATCTGAGGATTTCCCAATTCAAGACTTTGATCCACTACACCACGCCTATAGAAACAGAGGTGGCAGACTGCAAAGGAGAAAACCAGAACAGTGGCCTGCAATACAGTTTTAGAGATAAGTTCTGAGTTGTGGGAGGGGGGGCAGAATGCAGTGGATTACCCACCCTATTCGCAGTGCTGCTGATTCCTACCAAGCAGGTGGAAACTAGTGGGACAATTTCCCCATCTGTTTTGCTCCTTTTCTGAACTCCTCTTCAGTCTGCATTTTGCCTACCTTGTCTTAAAGAGCATCCTTGTTAACCCGATACCCAAGAATATGAAGACTGCTTCCGAAATATACAACTTTATTAATGCAGAGCGTTGGGGCAATACTAACTTTGAAAAACTGAGGTGTGATATGCCTACTGACACAATTAAAATACATGGCTTCCCCCAAAGAATCCTGGGAACCATAGTTTGCCCCCTCACAGAGCTGCAATTTCAGTGCCCTTAAACTATGGTTCCTAGGAGCGCTGTTTTTCTAGAAAAAGAAGTGCCGGAATTTACCATGAACGCCTCTCTTGTTCTCTTATAATGGCAATGATGCTATGAGAGTGGGGGGGAGGGAGGGGCAGCTGCCCCCCCCAATAAATAAAAATCAATAAAAATACATAGCTAACTGAGGTTCTGCCTCTCCTCCAACAAAAGGCCTGCCTCCCCTAACAAAAATCCTGGCTACGCCCACAAATGGTGCCCACCTCAGAGGTGCCGAAACCAAGTTCCGGCACGTTCTGACTAAAAGAAAGCCTTGGCTAGGAGTCTTTGAGGGGAGTGATGTGTTTTAAAGGCATGTTATGTACACAGCCCTGGAGTTTCACAACTGATTTCCCAAAGGTGATAACTTCTACATTAGACACACACCCCACCTAGGATTTCCTCCCACAACAGACTTCTTCCCTGTGGCCTCAGAAATGAAAAGAACATTTACCCAATGGCGGGCTACTCTGCATTTACCCAGCAGTGAAAGGGAAATAGGATTTTATTTCAATAAAACTTAAGGAAAGTTGAGAAAGACGAGGAAGAGTGAGAAGTTTTTTGTGTGTGTGCTCCAGTTGCATGAGCCACAAAAATGAAAGACAACATTCTGAACAAGGCAACTGCATTGGGATCTTGTCCTACAACTGATTTTTTTAATGTGTATGAGGTGAGCCTCAGGCAGAGCTGCCATGCATCTGTGAGACAGGAAGAAAGGGACAGGGAATTGAGTACCAGGCAATGAAAACAGCATTTTTAACTGTGGTGTTTTTTTTTTCTTCCTCAAAGCTGCAGAGCGACAGAGGAATCATGGGAAGTATGGAGCAGGTTACAAAAGAGCATTTTAAGTGCTTTCCACCTTAACTCCCTTTACACACACACACACACACACACACACACACACACACACACAAAGGGAAGAGAAACAGAGAAAGGGATGATCAATAAAATGTTCACAATACTCTCCCCATATCTGGCTTTAACAGAATATTTCATTGTCATGGTTTTCTTTCCTCCTTGTGTATATTGCATAAAATGCAAACATCATACTTTAAGGCTATAATCCTATCCACACATCCCTAACAGTAAACCCCCGTTGAACACAGTATGGCTTATTTCTGAGTAACCGTGCACAGGATTAGGCTGTAAAATGCATCTAGGGCTGCAATTCTATTCCCATTTACCTTGGAATAAGCCCCCTTGAACTGAATGGGCATACATCTATGCAGTTGTGCATAGGACACACAGTAATTTATTAGGTACTGCTCACGGCGTTTAACTCCGTGCCAACCAGTGAGCTGATTCCGGGTCATCATAATCAGTTTTGTCAAAGAGGGGATTTGGAAAGCAGCTTCAGCTTTCTCAACATGGAACCACATGCCTGGTGAAATTGTGTTTTTGGCTGGAATTAAAACCACACCAAAGCCCTAAGGACTTTGTGGAGCTGGCTAAGAACTAGAAACCAATCCTAGCAGGTAGGAAAGTTGGGGTCAGCAACCCAAGAAATAACATGGCTGAAAAAGAGTACAGCATAGGGTTGCTGGGTAAAAGAAAAACAGAAGAACGTGGTTTCTGCATCTTTAATAGCTGTGCAGAAACTCTGCTGAAACACAGCTATTAAAGGTGAAGAAGTCCCATCCATTTGTTGCTATTATTATTATCACCTTTCCTTGAATGAGCTTAAGGTGGTGAAGACGATTCTCTGTTTCTCCATTTAATCCTCACAGCAATCCCGTGAAGGAGGCTAGGCTGAGAGTGACTGGCCCAGGGTCATGCAATGAGCTTCATTGCGGAGTGGAGATTTCAATCCTGGCCTGTCTGGTTCTAGTCCAACACTCTAACCACTACACTGACTGCTACCATAGCTGAAGCATAAAGGCCTGGTGATTGTGATGGGGTTAATAGAGTCAGGTTCCCAATCCCTGCTCAGGTATGAAGCTCACTGAACCCAGACTACGTCACGGGGCTGTTGTCAGGATAAAAGGAAGAACCTATTGTGAGTGTATGCCACTTTGACCTCCTTGGAGGAAAAAGGCAGGATAGAGATGTGATAAAGATGCATTGAGGAGGAGGGTTGAATTTCACTTATTGATTTTGAACTAACCAACCAGATGTGGCAGCACAGAGCTATTGGAGCTTGTTTAAACAAAATAGGCTAGCTAGGAATGCTGTGTTCAACAGTGGCATGTGGCCTTGCATGCATGCTTATTTACCACATGAGACAATGTAAGCTCTGAAGTGGAGAAATCCCTATTCCTGCAAACCTTCCACCTCAAAACGGGGGAGATTATGGGTAGCATTCCCTGTAATAACGAACTCAGGAATTGAGTGTCAAGAGGCCTCATTTTGGGTTACCAGCATGCTCAGAGCAACCCTGAAGTTTGAACTGGTGAGAGTATTTTTTTAAAATGTTTTTAATGTTTGGTGTATTACTACGTTTTGATTTGCTGAAAGCCACCCAGAGTGGCTGGGCAACTCACTCAGATGGGCGGCATATAAATTATTATTATTATTATTTAAACTGAGGGGGAACCACATATACACCCCAAAAAACAATCCTGCCCAATGAAGACCGAGTACCCACAGAATGTTGTGTGCTGTCAGTGGGAAACAAAACCAAAATATGGTGTACTGCTGGGTAACTGGGACCCTGAAGTCCTCCTGTTCCATTGTGATTGGAAGCCCCCCCCCCCCCGGCTCCCAGCATCTGTTATAGATATAAACTCTGTCACATCCACAGTGGACCCCCTACCTGTATGGAATCTCTGATTGCCACCAGAAGTCCTCAGAGTTTGTCTTCCAGTGTTGTAATCATGTGATCAACAAGGAAGAAATGTCTCAAGCCACACCTCTTTGTTGACTATCTGGAGCCACTGGGAGGGGAAGCCTGCTTCTTTGGAGTGCTCCCAGAGCCCACCCAGCAGGAGTTGTGTGTGTGTGTGGTTTGTCATTGTGGGATGAAAGGAAAACTCTGCATGCTGCAGGAGGTCCACTTTGTTTTTTCTTTTTCATTTTAAAGAGTCTGTCCTGAGTTTAAAAATCATTTCAGTATTAACTGGGCAAGTAAAAGAAGAGCAGAATAGCAACTGGGGAGTTACCCTTTGTGGGGGCAAGGAAGCGAAGTTGCCCCCTCCTCAAATCAAGAGCCCATCCATACGAAGCTCTTTCGGGGGGTCGCACGTGGTGGGCGTGCAGGTTTGCCCACCAGGCAAGGCGGGCACGTGACACACACAAGCACAGATCTCCAGAAGCCATTGCTTTCTCCCGCTCCCTCTGTCACATCCTCTGCTTTGGCACCGCTCGCCCTCGGCACGCGGAGGAATCTGGCTGGTCCCGGCCAGGAAGGGCAGTGCGAGGCGGGCGGCGCTGCGCCGCGCTCGCTGTGCCAGCGGCACGAATGAAACTTACCTGCCGGGTCGAGTTGCTCCTTGGCCCTCGGGCGGGTCAGCTTAGCGGCGGTTGCCGAGCATCTCCACGCCTCCTCCCGCCCCCCGCGCGCCACTTTCTCGTCTCCCTCCTCCTCCTCCTCCCCTCTTGGGCCTTGGGCTTTTTTCGCTTCGCCCAGCTCCTTCGAGCAGAGATCTATGCCTTGAAGGGGAATCTGTTCACTTTGGCGCAATGGCGACGGGGCGAGAGACGGAGCCCCAGCGGCATCAGATCGATTTACTAAACAAACTGAAACGTGGGTGGGGATGTTAAACAGTAACCAGGAGCCTCGAGGGAAACTGAAAGCGGCCGCCGCAGGGCTACCTTTCCTCGTCGCACTACAGGGCCCGGTTTGCCCGTCCCCTGCAGCTTTCTGGCTTGACCGCTAGAGCTCGGCGCCCGAACGCGCGTTAAGAAAAAAGGAGGCGAGCGTGCCTCTGAGCGCATGCAGAGTGCAATTCTCCTAACCAACGAATTAGCCAGGGAATTGAAAGGTTAGGGGGGTTCGAGTGCCAGGCAGCCTTTACGTCTTGTCTCCTAAACCCGATCTCCTGTGTGTTTATTGGAAAGCAAGCCCCGTTTCGTTCCAGGGGATCTACTCCCGGGTTTGACTGCGAAGGATTGCCATAAATAAAGGCGGGGAGAGAAGTGCAACTGATAGCGATCTCCTGTCACCTACAGGATCCCGCGCGTGCTTCCTCAGCGTAAGGTTTCCTGGAGTTCACCGAGGTTTTAGTACTAGCGAGGCAACTGAGGACCGCTTGCGATCAATATTGCTTACTCTCAAGTAAGGGCAGGGTGGCAGTTTTCAGACTCTGCGCGCGATCCTGCGCATTTGTGTCTAGAATATGAGTTGCTGCAGAACTTACATGGATTTCCTGCGATTCGTATTCTTTAGTGGGCCGTGTAGTTCTCTGAAGAAAACCATCTCATTTCGCCTCCACCTGAAGCTGGCGAGCATCCAAGACTGCAATCCTAACCCCACATGCTTGGGGGAAAGTCCCACTGAAGTCAATGGGACTTGCGTCTGAGTTGATACATGGTTAGAATTGTGCTGTAAAATCTGTTTGGGGCTGCGGTTTAGTGAATTGCTCGGTAAGGAGAAAGTTACATTAAACTCAGTAAGGCTGCAATTCTGTACTTGCTTACTGGGAGTACGTCCCAGTGACTTCAGAGGGGCTGCTGAGTAGACATGTCTAGGATTGCACTGCGCTGCATTTCTTGTTTTGACCTTCACATACCCTGTGACGGCTGTATTAAAAGGAAACGCGAGCCTTTCCCCTCGAGAAATAAGTTTAAGCACGGATTTTAACATTGTCTTCAAATGAGTAGGACCTAACGGTGTTCCGCCTAAGCTGAATTGGTTGTGATTCAAACGAACCTCTCCACTCCCACCTAAAAGTCTACTGCCTTTTCAAGAAATCTGTCTCACTCCAAAGCTAATACACGCTCACGTCCATTTTGATAGGCTGCCTCCGTAGAATAAACGGACGCAAATAATTCACAAGAGTAACTTTCAGTGAAAGGAGCATTTCATTTTCCCCGGGTATTCTGCAAACGGCTTGGAAGTGTCGCGGTGGAATCATTTCCACATTTGATAGTGTCAGACTTGGCCTCAATAGAGACGATGTCCGAGGAAGCACAGTTGGCAGCATCAATCTTGCTCTCCTCATTCATCATTGCTTGGGAGTGGCTTCTACTCATTCTGCCTGGCCTCCTCAGAAGTCAGTGCCAATTAATTCAATGGCGCTCACTCCCAGCTGAGTGCGCATAGGATTGCAGCCTGACTGACCTTGTTCTCTCTCTCTCTCTCTCTCTCTCTCTCTCTGGATATTGTTCTCTCTTGTGCTTTTCCTAACCATCTCTTGCATTTATAGGCCTTCGGGTCTGACTCTGACCCAACAATTGCCCCGTCCTCTCCTGCCTATACTGTACTGGCTTCCCTGCTAGATAAAACTCGCCCTCCATTGAGAAGCTCCGCTTCGCCCAGGAACATAGGAAGCTTTCTAATTCCGCGTCTGACCGTTGGTTTATTTAGCTCAGTACCGTCCACACTGAGTGCCAGCCACACTAGGCGCAGGGCAATAGGCAGGCTTTCCGGTCTTACAGAACTCCCCAGCTTTTTCTGCACTTGAAATCTGGAGAGTGCTGTGTAGGTTTGAGGAGCTCAACCTCCTCAAATAAAGCCTGCCTTGGTCGTTTCTTTCGTGTGTGTCAAATACCTGCAGGAGGAGCCTTACCTACGGGATGGTGGCTGGAATTAAACCAGAACCACAGCTATTTGATCTGCTGTGGTTGCGTCTTGATTCTCTTTTTAAAAAGATAATCGTGGCTGGCATTCAACAACAATTAAACCTGAAACAGGCTTTTCTACTTTAGGAAGATGGACAAAAGCAGAGGGCTGCTCGACTCTTTTCACTGCTTAAATCCTTGATCCAGAACTTTGCCACCGCATTCAGCTGCGTGTGAAACGAGAGGCTGCAAAAGGGAGGAGATATTTGGATGCCACCACAACGAAGCGCCTTCTTTTCAGCCGGATCCGCAGCCCCTTCCCTTTACGCCCCTGTTAAAGTCCCACTGGGACTCGGGTTGCCATTCTATTCCGGAGGAAGTATCCTTGATCGCGGGGGGCGGGGGGAGTCTTAATCCAGTGTAAACGCACGGAGGACAGGACAGCAAAGCAAATTCTAGGCTAGGCTGTGCGACAATATTGGCAGAGATCCTAAACACATGGTCATGTTCTGAGGAAGAAAAAGGAAGCCCCATTAATCCTCGCAAATGATGTCCGGGTTTCGTTCAGACACTTGGCAATTAACGCGTGACAAACTTGAAAATCCGGCGAATGGTTCGTTTTAAAGAAATGCTGTTTGGGATGGGACGCTGGTAAATTTAGTTTAAGAGAGAAATACTCTTTTTCAAGCGTTTCCTTTTACCCAGAAAGCCGGACCCCTCCAAGAGGGGGAGGATGGGAGGCTTTCGTTACTCAGCGGGGCGGAGAAGGCACTCTGCATATGCCCAGAGACATTACTTACTGCTCTGCCATCCCAACCCTAAAACGTATCACGTGAAACTAGAGGAAGCGATCCCAACCTTGTACTAATACGAATGGGACTTCGGTGGCAGGGTGGTCTATTTTAGGATTTCGGTGCCAATAGATTTCCTTGGGAGAAATAGGACTTTGGCTGGCGGTGGGATAGGTTTCTATACTCGGGTTTGGTTCTGCTGATTGTACAGAACCGTATGGTTTTAAATAAAGCCATGAACCCCTGAACAGAATTGAGTCCGGGGGTCCAGGCTGCGAATGTATCCCCTCCTTCGTGAAATTAAACTGAGTTCCTGGAGAGAAGAAAAGTGAACGATCTGGAAGTATAAACTCAACAGGTGAAGCTTGCCTCGCCACTGCCTTCCTGCATCTTTACTTGTTTATTTACATTACAGTGCAGATCTTAATTTAAGGCTTCACTGCCGGGATATATTGGAAAGAGCGAGCACCGGGTGCTGATAGCAGCGGCCAACGTTCTTTCTGCAACTCGGTTAAAATTCTAACTAGAATGTAGCTGGTTGAGTTTCCATATACTGTATTTCTAAGCGAGGTTTACACGGTAGAATGGTCATTTAATGGTTGGGGATGGGGGGGGGCTTCAAGGAGGCCGAAGGAGATCCCGATCCTAAGACTTGCAATCCATCTCCCCGGGGGACTGTTTCATTGGTCTGCAAATCACGAACCGCAGCGTCTCAAACTGCGCGCCGGCGCGCCAACGCAGCCAGATCCTATGGAACTGGAGCTCTCGAACCTATGTACAGCTTGCCTTATGTGCAGCTTGTATTAAAACCCCACCGAGGCTTGTTGGTAAGCAAACATGCCTAGGATCGGGCTGCAGGAAAGCAAGACGGCAAAAAGCGTGCCGTACGAAACCAGCGTACAATGTGGACGTGTGGTGAACTGTGAGGTTATTAGTCGCAGCAGACGCGTTAGAAGGTAATTTAGGACAATTCATCGGGATTTAGCGAAGCCTTCCTGTGTCCCTTAATAAGGGAACAGGCATTTAAAAGGACATATTTTCACAGAGAACACCAACAACAGGCTAGCGCCAGGAAGGAATTCTTGAAAAGTTCCCTTCCCCTTTCACGAGGACCCCGTGATTTCGTGGTCTCCTCAAAAGGAGATTGCAAATGAACCTTCCCACACGCACACACCGGAAGGACAACGTTAGAAAGTAGATTCGGCACAGAAACCGCACATCACAGAAGCAAACTAAATACCCATTCAGATCAATGGTCATATTTCCATTCCCTCTCCTCCCAGTTTACATGGCAATAAAGTCCCATGGATCACAAAGGAATTGACTTCCGCCTTCCAAGGGATCCTGTATGGAGTCTAATCATGCTATTTTGTATCCCCTTCTCTTCATTAGATATCTTCAGTGTCCGCAAGGTAGACCTGGCTCTATAGCTAGTTGCTGCTTTGCAAACATTTTGGACTTCCGATTGTATCAACCGCTAAATGACTTCACCCACTCAGGTTATAAATGGCTTGGGGAAACCAGAGCCGGCTTTCCCCCTCTCTCCTGGAAAGACTGCGAGCTCCGGTCAGTTCTTGGGACTCGAAGCAATCCGTAGGCTCTGGGTCCTTTAATTTTTAAGGATCTGGCCTTTGACACCAGGTGGATCTTGGGGGATCTTGGTGTTCTAGCAAAACCATTAAGCTCAAAGCAGATCCCCCCTCCCCGCAAGCCTGAAGTCTGCAGACCCCCTGTCCTGGATAACCAGAGGAGCAGTCCAATAAGACTAGCAATTAAAGCGAAATTAATCTCCAGCAGTTAAGCAACAGCCAGTCTCGCTAGTGTCATTGTCTTTAGAAAAGTTACATTTAAAGGCTTGATTTAGAAAGAGTCAAACGCCTAATTTCACTAGAGGTTAACCGAGGATGTTCTGATGGTCCAGTTTTGTGAGGGGCGCGCATATAAACCTTAAATCGTTTGGGAAATGTTGAAATCTGAGAAACACACAAACACCCCTCCCCACCTAATTATGTATAAACGACTAGAGGGGAACACAGTCGGTTAGGGGGCGGAGGCGTGAAATATGGGGAGAACACACCATCTGAAAAGACCCTGCCTCAATTGTTGCCCCTTTCTGAATCCATAAACAGGTCCCCAATTCCCACCACCAACATAGCAGGATTTGGTGCCACTCTAATCTATATGGCATTTTAGGATTGGAAAAGCATTTATTGTAGAACGTATAGTTTGAATGCAAAAGTTCCCAGTTCGATTTTGATGGATCTGGGGAAATGGCGTCTCCTGAAACCCTAAATTGCCATTGTCAACACAGTACCTGTATCGACTCTTCTTAAGATAGCCTCCTAGGTTCCTAGTCCCTATTGAAGCCGATTTCTCAGCCACTTCTTGAGACAGGTCCACTCCGTGGTCATAATTTCAACAGACCAGCACCTAGGGAGGATGTCAGGTAGCTCCCTTGCCCCTTTGAATGGTGCGGGGTTTAATTCGAAGGAAGGAAGGAAGAAAGCTGAATTAAGACCGGTGCTGTTCTCCTCTAGGTTACATATTCTAAACACAGGGACTAGGGAGTGAGTCACTTTGAACTCGTTGTGTACACACGTCTATGATCCTGCTGCAAGACCTGAACAGAAAGCGTGGGCCTGAACACTTCCCTTTAATCCCTCACTTTAAAAAGCCCAATCAAAAACAGCAATGCTGCGGATGAAGCCCCTGAGGATCCGGTGCTTGTAGCAGCTGCCAGCGGAAGGCACCCATATGCCTGTAGTAGCTGCCAGTCATGCATGTATATCTTTCCCTAATTTTCACACACCCCAGAACTCGAAAACTATAAGGCATAGGAAATTTTGATTCACGCCAGTGAAGTTTGACACATAAGGTACAGTACAGCAATTTCAATACAAAATTGAGATGTGGTGATCTGTCCTGAAACAAGCCTATCGAAGAACGTAACAGTGGTTAGCCAGACCTCGTTGCTGCTTGCACCCCTTTCCCCTCCCCCCTCCAAATTCTTATATGGCAGGCCCAGGATACAGCTCATTTTGCGTCAGGTGCTGCCGATCCCTAAGCGCTGCGATCCTATGCAGTTTGAGTTGGGAGTCATTCCCTTGGATTGCGGTAGGACCTGGCTTCCAAGTCAACTCGGACAGGATCGGGCCCCGCTGCCTAGGTCCCTGCAAGCCAGCGAAGCCCTCCGTCGTGAGAAAGGGGTCGGGTGCCAAGTTCTCTGAATATCTTTGGCAAAGGGGCTTGCTTTCCCCTATTAATTTATCTGTTCTTTAACCCCACCCTCTCAAATTGAGCACAATTGTCAGGGCACCTGCAGAAACTCTGAACTGGCAGGCTGTACTCTCTCCCTCCCTCCCTCTCTCTTTTACAACCCCCTTTATTGCAGGGGCAATAAAGCACCCGGGAGACAGGCGCAGGCTGGTTCAAGGCGCAATGCAAAGCACGGCGAGGCGCACTGGCAACTATCTGAGGGCGGGACACGCCCTGGGGCTGAACTCAGCGGGTCAGTTTCGCGAAGCGCACGGAAACGAGCGCACGATCCCCAGAATCTAGCCCCCGCACCCAGCAGTCGCGGGGGAAGGTCAGTCAGGTGACACAAGGAAATGCTATGCGCGTGCTTTCCTTGGAAACAGTAGCCCCTGTCTCCTTTAAAGGAGACACACACACCGGCTTGTTTATTTGCAGGGTTGCAGCAATCGTTCCAAGACTGCAGATTTCTCCGGATGTCGCCGGCGTCAGAAGTTAGCCCGGCCAAGGTTTATTGTCCGAGGGAATGCGTGCATAGGATGGACCTTAGTGAGGGCGTGAGAGCGACCGGTTGCCCTGCCGTGACGCTTCCCAGCAAACAGAGCTAGGATCCAGCTAGTTTCATCCTCCATAACAAAGCACGTGCTGTTCTTGTGTTTTAAAACAAACAAACAACTCAGGATGGGAAGTCAGACCGAAGTGAAGTGGTAGAATTCTCAGAGATGTTGAGCTTCCTCGCCCAAAAACACCACACTCCAGCTCCATGAACTACCCCATCTGCGAGGAAGATTTAGCGTAGTTTTGTTCCTGATGGGCTAGATTACTACGCGCAGGGAGTGGAGGTTGTCACGTTTTGTTTTTGTGGAGGCGTTTACAAACACTGTGTCCTCCCCTCCTGTGCTTTGAGGTAATACATTCCAAAATTCTACAACCCTGCTTTGGGTAAAGCAGGGGTTGGCAAGGTTTACCTCCCCTGGGCCAGTTCACTCCAGCAGAGATCCCTTCGTGGGCCAGATTGCTCATGCACCCATGATTTCCAGCACCTACGCAGATGTGATTTCCGGCGCTGCGGAAGCGAGTCCCCACACCACGCTGGTTTAGCGCAACGCGTGGGGACTCGCTGAGTGGGCGGCTCATTTCGGGGGCGGCTCAGGGGCCGGTTAAATGACCCCTGTGGGCCACTTGTGGCCCATGGGCCTTAGGTTTCCTACCCCTGGTGTGAAGTGTAGAAGGGTTCCTATACTTCCTTATAAGTTAACCTGCCATTGGTTCCAGTGACTGCCTTCTATGAGTGTTTAGAGATCACAGGGCTTCATGGAATTACAGTGGTACCTCCGGTTAAGTACTTAATTCGATCCGGAGGTCCGTTCTTAACCTGAAACTGTTCTTAACCTGAAGCACCACTTTAGCTAATGGGGC
Source organism: Podarcis vaucheri (assembly GCF_965113315.1). Taxonomy (NCBI): domain Eukaryota; kingdom Metazoa; phylum Chordata; class Lepidosauria; order Squamata; family Lacertidae; genus Podarcis; species Podarcis vaucheri. The sequence goes on along the minus strand of NC_138766.1, from coordinate 62,443,915 downwards.
CTCCTGCTGCCGCCGCGCCGCCGGAGCACAATTTCTGTTCTCATCCTGAAGCAAAGTTCTTAACCCAAGGTAATATTTCTGGGTTAGCGGAGTCTGTAACCTGAAGCGTATGTAACCTGAAATGTATGTAACCCAAGGTACCACTGTACACTTTTACACACACACACAGACACACACACACATTTGGTTTATTTCTTGGTAATCAGATCAACAGCACAATCCGAGTCTGATCTTCTCAGATTGAATTCAGCGGAGCTTCTTCCCAGACAAATAGGTATGGGATTTTAGTCTAAAGATCCCAGAATTAACTGGGTTGCAGATGACCAATCAATGGAAGACACTCGACAAATTCCAACCACCGAAATCAGCAGGATTCCCAGTTTAAACAGATACTGGTCAGAATGGAAATTTATTATTACCATTTGATAACATTGGATGCAAATTATTTTAATAAGGATGGAGAGATTCCTTCTATAGAATGTTAAAAGAATTGTTATAAGATGTATTGGAAGGAATTCTTACATTTGTTTTCCAAGGCAGAGAGAAAGGGCTTTCCTGAGGCTATAGCCACTTGCCTGGGAGTAGGACCTACTGAGTCGAGGCTTGCACTGCCAATCTCTTAAAGGCCTTGGATGTTGGTAACCATCCTGAGGCAGCTGGGCATCCTCAAAACTGCAACTTCAAGTGCCACAGCACAAAGGTATTCCGAAACCTAGCCATGCCATCTAGTGGACATTCCGGGAAATGACAAGCCAGGTTCCTTAAACCGCCCATCGTTAGACTGAATTGTTAATCCATTTCCAGACACCCATCACTAGCTTGCACATTCAAATGGAAATAATGTTTCCGGGCATGGGCAGTTCCTGCCAGCCACATTTCATTCTTTACCTGTTGATAATGTTGGAGATGGAAGTTGAAGGGGAAAGTGCTAACAAGTAAACAGTGTAGCGCCTAGGGTTGCAGAATTACATGAACCTATGCACTCAGTTTATTTACGAATATGCATCCGCAGGTCAAAAACACAGTAGCAATGGGATCTCTAAAAGGCATAACCTCTGCCTGGACATATTTCTCTGTAATTTGGCAGGTTCATCTAGCTTGGGGGGGGGGACTAATATGCCTGCAATTTTCACCCACTTCTGTCAAAAAGGGGATGTGTTAAAACCATTTTTTGTTTGTTTTCCCAATAGTGACTGGGGGTTGGGGAGAACAAACCAGACTGAGAAGTCTGAGTGAGATCAGGCAGTGTTCAAATTGCTCTGAGCCAGAATGGGTTGTTTTACAGAGTACAGAGCACACCCATGTCCTCTATGGTTTGAGCCAGTGCATGTTTGCGCACCAGACTAGATGGCATAGCCTCTCGATTCTAGACAATTAAAATAATGTGTGTGCATAGAAATGATTTATTGGTAAATGAGCAATTTCCCCACTCCCCATGTCTTCTGGGAAGATGCAAATCATATGTGGATATTTGTCCTTCAGGCATAACAATAAGAACAATTCTTAAGGCATCCATTGCAATTTAAAGGAGAGCTGGGAACCTTAGACCTGGCACTACAAAGGTATAGAGAGGTTTCTCTGGGACATTGCACAGTTGAGAAGCCACTACTCAAAGCCCCTTTTCCCTTGTTCACTGTCATTAAGTGAAGGCACTTGGCACATTTAACAGGTTTTCAGTTTAAAAGAGAGCTAACTAAGGGATCTAATGCATATATACACAAGCTCATGAAACCTCTGAGAAAGAGAACCCTGGGTCACTTTGAAGTGCCCATCGATTTGACAGACTGTATTGGTTTTCTCCAAGACAATGCCTCCCATCATTTCAGTGGGGGGGGAGAAGTATACTTTATTTACTACATTTCTCCCCTTTGCCAACATTCCTTCAATGAGTGGTTCAGGATGCCATGATTCTCCCTCCTTTTATCCTCACAGGAACCCTATGAGGTAGGCTTAGCTGAGAGGTGCTCAGTGGTTCAAGAGCACCCAGCAACCTACACGGCTGGATCAGTTTTCAAATGTGGGTTTCCCCAGTTGTAGTATGAACAGTCTAACCACTACACCACACTGCTTCCTGGTGACTAACTGGGGATGCAGTTAGTTAAGGTGGAGAAATTCCTGTTCCTGCCTCTAGTAATGTGATCTCAGCATCGGAGCTTGTGTGCACGCGCGCACACACACACAACTGAATGGTGTCCCACATTTTAGTCACTTTTCCTTTGACTCATAAGTTCATGTTTGCAATTGACCTTTCTGGGAGAAAGTAAACATTCAATTATCTGTTGTTGTTTTTTAAAATGATATTTATTAGAAGTTTTAAAATTACAAAAAATAGAAAAAAGAAAAACAATAAAAAATTTAACAGAACATACCTTATAATACATAAAAAGAAAAACATAAAAAAGCAATACAACGAAACAGCAAAAAGAAACAAAAACACTAAAACACACATCCAATGTTCCATATCTTTACCTTTCATTTACTTGTTTCATCAGCCTCCTCACACCTCCCTTTTTTGTATTCTAGTTCAATTAATTATTTCAGCAAATTCTTTCCATCTTTCTCAATTTTTGTTCTATAGTTTATCTTAATGGTCTAACCTTAAATTTTTTCATTTTGGCCCATTATCAATCAGTTTTTTCTTAATTCTTTATTACAATTCCACTAAAACCATATACCTTCATTCCAGCATCCTTCTAACATTCATTAATTTTGCAATATTTTTGTAAATATTTTTTCCAATCTTCTTCCACCGACTCTTCTCCCTGGTCTCGGATTCTGCCAGTCATTTCCGCCAGTTCCATGTAGTCCATCAGCTTCATCTGCCATTCTTCCCTGGTGGGTAGATCTTGTGTCCTCCACTGCTTAACATTCAATTATCTGCTTCCTCACATTGAAATCAATGGCATGGTGATGGATGCTTTGCTAGACTGACATTGTGAAAGGCTCTGTGGTGGGAGGCCATTCTATGCCATAACTTTCCTTCAAGATCCTTTTGTCATTTCATAGCAACATAAGAATGTCAGAAGTTCCCTTATACTGGTCCATCTAGCCCATCATTGCTAACACTGACTAGGAACAGCTTCAGAGGGGACATTCCCAACCTACCTGGGGATGACAAGGATTGAACCTGGCCCCTTGGCATGCAAAGGAGATGCTCTACAACCGAGGTTCAACCCTTGCCCTTCTTTGTGCACTTTGTGGTAAAGGGAGAAGAGGGCACTGCCATATTGGAAGGCAGGCACAAAAGACCATCTATCTTGTACATAAGTAGCAGGATTAGGCCAATAAAGCAGCAAGTTGAAATTTAAATGTGTTTGTTGTCCCGGAATCACAGGGTACCTGGTAGTAAGTCCCGCTGGTGTGTACGATCCTACAACAGATGCTAGCACACAGTCCGGCAGACCCACAAGTCCAAAATCCATCAGGCCAGGTTTCCACTTCTGCAGCCAATCCAGGGGCAGGGAACCTGGAGGTCAGTCCCACATAAGCACAGTCTTGGAGCATCCAAGCCGTGCTCCAACCAACACGGGAAGTTGAGAAGACACAGTACCTCAGCTCTGCTTCCCTTTTATACATTGTCTATTGATTGCAGCATCAGGGCTTGATGAAGCATGTGACCCTCACCTGCCCTGAGTCCACTTCAGCTGAGGAATCACACACCTCTGCCTGGTTTAGGGAGGGAGGTGTGATGCTCACGCACATGACGTTGTTGTCCCCCTCCCTCAATTGCCCTCGCAAGCTGGTGCATCTAGCCCTAACCCTTCCCCTGTGAAGTGTGATGCAGAAGAATAGACTCTTCTGCTTCATACAGCAGGTGGGAGAGACTATTTTTGAAAGTTACCTTTAACAGAAATCCTTGTGCTTAATAATAACAATAAAAAAACCCTATCATGGCAGGGGATGGGCTGGGTTAGAAACTTTACCTCTGCTAATTTACAGTGATTTTTTAAAAAAAATAATCCTTGGGATAGCTCAGTCAGTAAAGCATGAGACTCTTAATCTCAGAGGCATGGGTTCAAGTCCCATGTTGGGCAAAAGATTCCTGCATTGCAGGGCGTTGGACTACATTGTGGTCACCTTCTCAGTTTCTCGTGGTCACCAGTTTCTACCAGGTGATTCCAATGCATGATCAGCCTAAGAGTGTTTGGCATGAAGCCTTTAAGGGTGACAAACAAAATATAATTTGAGTATGGCCTCAGATTGGTTATACCTATATGTAGCCGATGGTACTCCTAGAAGGAACGGGGCTGTTATTTCTGCTGCCCAACACAAGATGGCAATATAAGCTTTGAATTCTTGTCCCAGTGAATCTCTGCTAATGGGAAGGCTTAGATAAAATAGCTGTAATCTGGGTGAATAAATAACACACCACATTAGAAAATATCACTGATTGTGGCTATAAAAATTGTGGGATGATGTGCTACGGTTACCCTGATCAGGTCAACCTTTCCCAGATCACATTGTTCTGCTGACAGGAGGCAGTAAGATGCAGCAATGGGTTGAGGAGCACATAGGAAACAGTGCCAGAATGCAACATGGGCATCAGAGGGGATACAGGGTTAGAAGTTAAATCCACCTTCCATCTAAAGCCTCCAGTTATTATCTTCTCAAGAAACTCTTCTCCAGATGGCTCCGGCAGTACCACATGGTATCTCCCATGTTTCATGTCCAGATACATAGTACCCAAAGCAGGTCAAATTATTTTGATACTTGAAGCAGAAAGTTTCACAAGTGCCTCTCTCCCTCCCTGGCAGTAAAAATACAACAACAACATGTTAAATGACTCACAATTTGTTACTCTCTTATGAGACTCAGCTGCCGGAGACATCCAGCTCACTCAGAGGCTAGGTGTTTGGGTGCCAAAGAGATGGCCTTTTCAGAGGTTATGCTCAAATCGTGAAATGCCCTCCTCAGGGATATCCATCTGGTGCCTTCTTTCCTTTATTTCAGGTACCAAGCAAAGTCTGTTGTTCTCTTTGGCCTTTAATAATTTCTGACCTGCTGTCTTTATTTATTATATCTCGCCATTTCTCTCAAGAAGCTCAAATCCATGGCTCTGCCTCCCATTTTATCCTCACAGCAACACTGTGAAGTAAGTTAGGATAAGTGAGAGACCACATTCACTTAATATATTTAAAGCACTCCTATTATACCACTTCACTTCCCCCTGGAAAAAATCCCAGGAACTGTAGTTTGTTATGGATGTAGGCCTCAAAGACCTACAATTCCCAGCACCCTTAACAAACTACAGTTCTCAGGATTCTCGGTGCGTGTTGGAGTGCTATAGGTAAAGGTAAAGGGACCCCTGACCATTAGGTACAGTCGTGGCCGACTCTGGGGTTGCGGCACTCATCTCGCTCTATTGGCTGAGGGAGCCGGTGTACAGCTTCCGGGTCATGTGGCCAGCATGACTAAGCCGCTTCTGGCGAACCAGAGCAGCGCACAGAAACCCCATTTACCTTTCCGCCGGAGCAGTACCTATTTATCTACTTGCACTTTGATGTGCTTTCAACTGCTAGGTTGGCAGGAGCAGGGACCAGGCAATGGGAGCTCACCCCGTCACAGGGATTCGAACCACCAACCTTCTGATCGGCAAGTCCTAGGCTCTGTGGTTTAACCCACAGCGCCACCTGCGTCCCTTGGAGTGCTATACAAGTGCTTTAAATGTATGGTGTGGAAGTGACTATAGTGTGAATGGCCCAAGGTTACCCATAGTGTGGCTTCATGGCTAAGTGGGGGTTGAATCTGACTCTCTCCTGAATCCTAATCCAACAATATACAACCACACCCTTTTAGGGGCCCAGCATGTGTGTGTGTAAGAGGGTTGTTGTCTGCTGTTTCGCTCTGCTCTTTTATTTTATTTTTGATGCTTTTAAAATTCTATAGTAAGATGCCTCGAGGCTGTTGGGGTAAGTGGGTTAAAGACAGCTAACATAAATAAATAACTAAATACATCACATAAGCAAAGCCAAGAAGAAGAGATGTTAACAGATTGCCCACAGGTAGAGAAACAAAGTTGAGAGGGTCTAACACTAACACGTGTGTGTTGCTGATGGGGATTCGTCTTTAAAAATTGTGATTCACTTGGCACATTGTCTTCTTGAGCGCACCTAGAATAACTAAAGTGGGTCAGTAAACCTCCTTGAAGGTAAGAAAAAAGGTGACATTTGACCTACACAGGAGAACGAATGAAAAAACAAAATGCACACAAATTCCAAATGGGAAAAGGGAGTTAAAAATAAGGATGGCTGTCTCCAAGGGGAAGAAAGCAATGAAACATATATTTTAAAAATTCCTAACACTGTGAGAGTAAATATGGACAGAAACCACTGCAAACTCAGTGCTCCAGTCTGAGACAGGGCTCAAAACAGAGCCTGTTTTCCCCCAACTATACCTCAGCCATAGAAGACATATATAAGTGATGAAGAAGGTTTCTTTGAGCATGTGCAGAATGATTTGCCCTTGCCACTGAGAGGCACAACCTCTCTAGAAAATCCACGACTGGCTGCAGGAATTTCAGGTCTGATGGTGCGACCTTTTTTAAAGGTTTCAGCCCAGTAACACTAATTTTGGGATTTAGCCTCTGTGCAAGTTGATATTCTGTGTTGCTGGGTTTAAGCAACTGTTTTGCACAGATAAGGAAAAAACGCAAAATCCCAATTCACACTTCAAAACATGTTCACTGAATATGGAGGGTGAGTGGAACCTGATGACTTCTTCAGAGCCTGTTTCCAGCTTCTAAAAATGCCAGGCAAGGGGTGGCCAGCACCCTATACACATAGGGTGACATTTCAATGGGTCTACTCTGAGTGTAGCTTAGGCCGCAGTCACACCATACATTTAAAGCACTATGAAATCACTGTAAACAGTTTTGGCTTCTCCCAAATAACTATGGGGCGTGTATTTTGTAAGGGTACTGAGAGTTGTTAGGAGACCTGCTATTCCCCTCACAAGAGTTAAAATTCTCAGATGTGGTTTAATAGTTATTCTCTCTTGCAGGGAACTCTGGGAAGTGTAGCTCTGTGAAGGGACTAGGGGGTCTGTCAGCACCTTTAACAAACAACAGCTATCAGACTTCCTTGGGGGATGTGTATAAAGGGGTATCATAGTACTGTTGCATGGTACCCCAATCATCGAGCCATGTGAGATTTCAGGGGTCCCTGGCGCTCACCCAGGGTCTGTGTTTCCTTTTGGGAATGAGGTAAAGCAGAGACTGTGGTGTCTTTATGACATATGGTTTATTTATACATATATACAACTTGAACCTGTGCTAGAGGGGTTCACAGCACCCCCAAAGGGTCTTGTTTCTCCCTTAGCCACACAGCCTTGGGTTCAAACAGAAATAAAATGTTGCTCTCAAACATTGCTCTGACTCTCTCTCCAGTTTGCTGCTTTCATACCCATTAACTGCCCTGTTTTAAGTTGGACACCCAGAATCAGAGAAGCCAATCCTGGCTTGTGTTCGATTCCCAGATGTCCCATTTTCTTTGGTCCTCATGCCAGAGTGTTGAGAGTGAAGGTCCAGCACTCTGGTGCAACCCTCTGAGAAATTAAAATGGTGGGTGTCACAACTGTCCAATACAGAGCTGTGGGCTGCTGCCACTGGCAGCAAGTAACCCTGGTAGGATGAGGCCCACTCGAGGCCGCTTTGCTGTGGAGTTTGGGGAGGGGGACTCAAAACACCAGGAGCCAGCTGCAAACAAGCAAATCTCATTTTAGAAATGAAGTACCAAAGATGAAAGTTCTTGTGTTAGCTGAGCTTTAGAGTTTTCCCAGTGGTGAAAATTGCTATCTTGCATCTCCTGCTTTTGCTATAATCATGGAAGGAGCCATCAGAAAATCCAATTACTTGGGGTTTAAACTGTTCAAGACCGACTTAGACTGTTTGGTTGCTAGAAAAAGTAAATGTCCCCAAAGTTTTACTGAATAAATCCCTTTAATAATAACCTTTTTAAATGGGAAATCACAGTGTTTGTGCACCCAAAAAAAGTAATTTTAAGGCTTATCTTAACACCGTGACATAGTAAATAAAACCCAAAGCTTTCGCCCCCTTTCACTCTTGACCGAGGAATCAAAGCAGAAAGGCTGCATTTCAACAAGCAGAGAGGCTTGGACAAGTATTCTACTGTGAATTTTAACTGCAGAATGTAGAGACAAGTCCTCTTTTAGTGGTGTTTTTAGAAACTGTATACACACATACGAAACCTCTTATTTATGAACCTATGGTTAAGGCTGTGAGTGACACAGTTTCCACAATTAACGTAATGTCTGTACTCAGGCCCTTTCCACTGTAACTTGTTCAGAAAAAAAATCATTGCTGGACTGCGGAAATAACTTTCTTTTACCGGCTAACTACTTATTACACACAAATGTGTGCAACTGAGACCCAGTGCTGGGTGAGGGGGGGTATGTGTGTCCTGTTTTTCAGAGGACAGGCCTCTCTTCAAAGGAGTCCTTTGTTTCAAAGGCTATCCAATCTATGATCACATTCACACCATACATTTAAAGCACTATTATACCACTTTAAACTGTCATTAGTCCCCCTAAAGAATCCTAGGAACTGTATTTTGTTAAGGGTGTTATTAGACACCCACCCCCATTCCCCTCACAGAGCCACAGGGCAGAGAACCACATTTGGCCCCTGGGGTTTAGATTCCCCTGCACAAAAAGATTGGGATTGGAAAATTTAGAGCAGTGAAGTCTGGTCTAGGGAATGGAGAGCACTGCTTACCCATTTTCCGGCCTGCTGTTTTTCTGCTCAAAATCCTTCTCCTGACTGACCCCCCCCCCCCGCAATGTTGCAAAGATCTCACAGAAGCCAGCAGAGGTGAAGTCCAGTGCCCTGGCATCAAATTTGGTGATTGACATGCTTTTTTTCTCCATGCTTCCTTTAATTCCCAGGTGTGCTGCATTTCCAGTTGTGCAGTGTGTCAAATGGACCATCTCATGTGTACAGCACAAGTGCAAAGTCAGAGCCTTCTGGCAATACTCTTATTAAATAAGAGTAAATAAATGAACCTTCACAAGAACAGGAGGACAGTATAGATTTAGAACAGTGGTTTGCAGAAGGACATAGTTCAGAGGCTGCAGAGGGAGAAAGCGGGGAAATATTGGAAGAGGAACAGCAGGAAGAAGAAGCACCGGGGAGAGACAGCTGACAGACTCAGTGTCTTTGGAGAGCATTCCTGACCCCCCCCCCTTCCAGGACCAGGCAAGCATTGAGGGTAGTAGAACAAAAAGCCTGGTAGATGAAGGGAACGCAGTGGATGTAGCCTACCTTGATTTCAGGAAGGCATTCGACAAGGTGCCCCATGATATTCTTGTAAAGAAGCTGGTAAAATGCGATCTTGACTATGCTACCACTCAGTGGATTTGTAACTGGCTGACTGACCGAACCCAAAGGGTGCTCATCAATGGTTCCTCTTCATCCGGGAGAAGAGTGACTAGTGGGGTGCCACAGGGTTCTGTCTTGGGCCCGGTCTTATTCAACATCTTTATCAACGACTTGGATGATGGACTCAAGGGCATCCTGATCAAATTTGCAGATGACACCAAACTGGGAGGGGTGGCTAACACCCCAGAGGACAGGATCACACTTCAAAACGACCTTGGCAGATTAGAGAACTGGGCAAAAACAAACAAGATGAATTTTAACAGGGAGAAATGTAAAGTATTGCACTTGGGCAAAAAAAAATGAGAGGCACAAATACAAGATGGGGGACACCTGGCTTGAGAGCAGTACATGTGAAAAGGATCTAGGAGTCTTGGTTGACCACAAACTTGACATGAGCCAACAGTGTGACGCGGCAGCTAAAAAAGCCAATGCAATTCTGGGCTGCATCAATAGGAGTATAGCATCTAGATCAAGGGAAGTAATAGTGCCACTGTATTCTGCTCTGGTCAGACCTCACCTGGAGTACTGTGTCCAGTTCTGGGCACCACAGTTCAAGAAGGACACTGACAAACTGGAATGTGTCCAGAGGAGGGCAACCAAAATGGTCAAAGGCCTAGAAATGATGCCTTATGAGCAACGGCTAAGGGAGCTGGGCATGTTTAGCCTGGAGAAGAGGAGGTTAAGGGGTGATATGATAGCCATGTTCAAATATATAAAAGGATGTCATATAGAGGAGGGAGAAAGGTTGTTTTCTGCTGCTCCAGAGAAGCGGACACGGAGCAATGGATCTAAACTACAAGAAAGAAGATTCCACCTAAACATTAGGAAGAACTTCCTGACAGTAAGAGCTGTTCGACAGTGGAATTTGCTGCCAAGGAGTGTGGTGGAGTCTCCTTCTTTGGAGATCTTTAAGCAGAGGCTTGACAACCATATGTCAGGAGTGCTCTGATAGTGTTTCCTGCTTGGCAGGGGGTTGGACTCGATGGCCCTTGTGGTCTATTCCAACTCTATGATTCTATGATTCTATAAAAAAGCTCAGAGGCAGAAAGCTCAGATTAGCTGACACAGGACTGATGTAGGATAAGATAAACAGAGGGGGTTGGGCTCTACTCGGAGCAATGCCATTATTGAATAAGGACTACATTCCTTTGTTTCTCTCTGTGAATACTGAATAAATTAAGGACTCTTCATATTATCTTCTTCTTTGGCTGCCACTGAGGGAGGGATAGGATTCCCTGAACCTTGACACCTTGAAGGAGTATCTCATATTGAAGGGGATGAGGGCCAGTGGAACTTTGCCTCTGGGAGACTTGGATTTCCTCTGGATTATCTTCTACGATTGCTTGCTGAATTGTGCACTGAGAAACTAAGTTACTCTGGCACAGTGACAGAGACTGTATAGCTATAGACAATGGAGCTCACATTCATTGCAACAGTGGAAACGCAGAAATCCCACTACTGAAGTCCTGAATGGTGTCTGGGTAAGAAGTAGTGAATTGGGGATTCAGAGCTCATGCACTAATAAGTTCTGTGGCAAAGGTGGCACTCAAGATGTTGTTGTGGTTCCACCAGCTTTGGCCACCATGGCTAAAGTTCAGGGAAAATGGGAGATGGGGTCAAGCAACATCTGATCTGGTGAGCCACCCTGTTCCTGCTCTATGAAAAGAGTTACAGGAAGAGCTTTGTTCTATTACTTTTGGGTCAGGTGAACTCTGTGCCTGTTGCTTTCAATAGAGATGCAACCCAGCAAACGTGGAAGTTTCTTCCATCTTACCTGGCTTGTGCACCTTCTTTAAAGCCACAAAATAAATCTCACAGAGAGAAAGGTAATAAGCTGGAGTCCTCGTGATCATTTTACAGCTTGGCTACTGGTACACTGGTATAAAGGCTAGAGGTTGCTCTTGCAAGCATTTTAATATCCACACATCTTTATATACTATTGTATTTCACAGGCTATATTGAACATTAAACTTCTGATGTCTTATTATCATGACAAGAACAGAAAATAGTACCAAAGCGAGGCAATCCATTTTCGTGACAGGTTTGCAGCGTGCATGAGGAATAGCAAACATAAGCCATTCTCATTACGGTTTGAAGACTGTAATCTCGTTGTCCTCCATGGATGTCATTCCTGGGGCAATCATCACAGAGGTGTATGTGTTTTTTAAAGGATCATATTTCATTTTTCTAGAAGTTCTCGAGCAGTCCAGTTATCAGTTCCAGCTACTTCTCAAAATGAATGTAAATTTTTCTTGCCAAGGCAGTTCAAGAAATGCTTGTCAACAGTGAATAATAGCTATGAATATTTATGAAACATATAAATACTTCAGAAACATTCAAGCTTTTCCTGTAAAAAGTCAGGTTATTCCAATCACATTGTTTGATGTGCATGCAAATAAGTCTCTTGTAGCAAAGCTATGAAGATTTATTTATTTATTTATTTATTTATTTATTTATTTATTTGCAGAGTACATGTGTACACACCTGCCATGATCCGTAAGGCTTGGTTCACATACAGAAGGTTTGCGATTCTGCGTAAAATATCCAATGTGCATGGAAGTTCTGCAGCCCTGGTCCATGCTTTTTATGCCATTGTGTTCTGTGTGGAGTCTTGTGGAAGAATCAGCTTTTTAGACATGACGATAAGCTTTAATTAAGAGTCTCGGATGCTATAGGATTTAAGGTCTGTTTTGTGAAATGTCACCAAGAGAAGCTGGAATGTGTTTCAGAGAGCTTTATTTATACACTCACATCTTCATGGGTAGATGACCTCTTAATAACAGCAGTGTCCCCACCATCTCATTTATGGACTTGTGCCCACTGACTTCACTAGGTAGGCTTCACCAGAGGTCCTTCTACAAAGTTTGAGGGTGCGTCAGAGAACCAGGATAATGCCACATCTGAAGAATCCAAACTGCTTCCCATCACAATCCTGACATATGCCTATTTTAGGCCCTACCAAAAGTTATTTATTTATAAAAACATCTGCAAACTATTGTGCCATAAAAAATATCAGAGCTGTTTACAGGAGTAAAAATATAGAACCATACAATAAATACTGTAAAAATGTTAAATGGGCATCAATTAACCATTGTGGAAGGGATGCATTCTGAATAGGCCTGGTCAAATAGAAATGTTTTCAATGGGACTTTAAAAGCTGGCACAGAAGGTCACTGCTGAGTCTCTATTGGTAGAATATTTCACAGGACTGGGCCAATGACACTAAAGGCTCTGTTTCGTGTTGGAGCTCTGACATTGATTGGTCCAGGACTTTGAAGGAGCTGCATGAGACAGGTGCCCTCCAACATCAGATCTCCTACTCACATACTTCTCAACTGTCCCATTCTAAGTGGGACATCCTAGAATTACAGAAGACATCCCGGCTTCTGATTGGATCCCGTAACATTCTGTTTTTTTTGGTCTGGTGCTCTAGTATGAGTCAGCTGGTTCATGCCAGAGTGTCAGACCAAAAGACACTTATTTGGTCTTGCGCTCTCACACGATTCCTGCCAGAGCTCAGGACCAAGAAAACAAGCGTCCTGATTTTGATCAGTGGAATGTTCGTTTCCAGCAGTGGAGGGGTAGATCTGATCTATCCAATGGCCTCTAGGACACCCTCCCAGAGATCATAGCCTTGCACCCTAACTCGTATGCTAAGATATAATCATCATTCATTTCTCCGCTTGCTTCTGATAACACAGAAGTCAAAGAAGTGACCACATACGTAGAAACTTCCCAAAGAAGCAGATATTTGGCACTGGATGAGGAACCCACAGGGGAAGCACAAGAAGAGAGCCAAGTGATGTAGCCACCAGCTGTATTTACATGGAGAAAGTGTGGATATATATTGAAGGAGCCTTCATTGCCTTTTTGCCATCATTCATTTTCTTGGCCCATTACCAGTTTCCTTATACTGCTTTCTGACTGAGCTGACTGTAGCCAGAAGTAGTCATGTGCATATTTGGAAATGTTGCCTTTGAAGTCTGGAAAGTCTGCAAAGTGGGTCTTTCTACTAAGTGCCAGCCAAGAATTTGGGTGCCACGATGCCTTCGATCCATTGTACAGTGGTACCTTGGGTTACATACGCTTCAGGTTACATACGCTTCAGGTTACACACTCCGCTAACCCAGAAATAGTGCTTCAGGTTAAGAACTTTGCTTCAGGATGAGAACAGAAATCATGCTCCGGCGGCACAGCAGCAGCAGGAGGCCCCATTAGCTAAAGTGGTCTTTTGGTTAAGAACAGTTTCAGGTTAAGAAAAGACCTCCGGAACGGATACAGAGGTACCACTGTATACCTTATGAATGCAGATGTGCCAGCAGCTCATTTATGCTTCAGTGCTACATGTACATGCGGGGAGAAGAATAGGGGCAGGGTGGTGATATGTCCTACTTTAGAGAGGAAAGTCCTCTATATGAAGGGCTGTCAGGGGACAGTGAAAGAGTTCTTCCTTGGAAGGATGCTCCAAGTCCGGTTTAAAGTAGAACCATAAGGTGGGAGAGCCTTGGTGTTGCCTTGGTGTTGCCCATTCAGTTAGCACCTGGGCAACAGACTACGCAGGCACCCAGGTTACCTGTTCACAGTCTTCCCCACTGTGGTGAGATGCATTGCATATTTGTTAAGATTAAAGTCATTATTTTGAAGTTTGCAGCTATACACATAAAGTAATAGATGCAAAACTTATGCATAAATGTGCCTTACTTTCTCCTTGCTTTTGGTGAGGTACTTCCTCTTTGAGGCAGGATGCATAAGTGGCCACCGTTAATGGAGGTGCACCCTTCCCCCATTCCAGTTTTAAAATCGTGGGGGCAGGTCTTCTCACAAGGCAGGTCCTTTGTTGACCACCATGAGTGGGGAGGAAAGGCCCAGCGCCACTGGTGAAAGGAGCAGTGGATGGAGATGGCTGTAGCTGCACACTCTCCAACATTCATCTGATGAAAATAAGGACATTGTATTCTACATCAGTATCACTGCCAGCATCCATGAGCGCAAGCTGGCATGGCCAATAATCAGGGATGATGGGGAGTTGTAGACCACCTGATTTGCTAAGGTCCTCCTGAGCCCATATGTTCTGCTTCAAGCACCGAGGTCTTTATGATACAGTACTTTCATGGTCCCCCATGCCCTTGAGGTTTGGCTGTCCTTTCCTAGGAGCCAAGCCTCTAGAATGGCAGCTCATGGTTTGTGGAACTCCTTGCCGATAGAGATGTGTTAGGAATCACCCTGCTCATTTTCAGACATCTTCTAAAAACTATATTATTCAGAGAGGCCTTTCAAGTCATTCTTTGCCAACCAGCTTTTACTGATGTGCTTGGCAGTTTAAGATTGTTTTTCTTTATTGTAAAAAAAAATATTATTACAGATTGTAACAAACATATGGAATAACAAATAAGCATAAACCATGAACCAAGTGTGGCATGGAAATATTTTAATTAATAAATAAAGACCAGTAACGTGTAAAGGGCCACAGGTCTGCCAACCTTAACACAGAATAATGCATCACAAAGCCAGAAATTATTTGTGTTGAATCCTTTATTTAAAGATTATATAATTTCCCCAAATGTCTTTCTAGATTATAAGCATTTGAAGAGAGAAAGAAATGTGATTAGGTAACCCCATTCAAGGCCTGTATCCTGTTTTTACTACCAAATGCATAAAGTTTCCTCGGCAATTCTGTTGCCATAGTCGCTTTTGCAAGGCAAACTAAAAGCTTGCTTTGTCTGCCTTGTGTTTTAAGATTGCCTTGCCATTCTCTCTCTCTCTCTCTCTCTCTCTCTCTCTCTCTCTCTCTCTGTGTGTGTGTGTGTGCAGGAGAGACTATTGCCCAACAGAGTTTGTTTAACAAGGCTTCTACATATGGCGCACATCTGAACTTCATGTTTACAGAGGTTTTACAGTTTAACCTACGTTAAGTCTAGAGACACAGAGAAGCACTGTGTGACAAGGTGCTATCAACAGAAAATGGAAATGAAAGTCATTTGATGTATGTCCCTGTATGGAACATCATTTATTTTGAAAGGTGACACTAAAGATTTGGATCATGGCTGGGATGTTTTAAAATATACGACTCAAAAATATAATAAACCAGCAGCACAATGTAAGTAGCTGGCCGAAGAACCAGAATACATGTGGAAACATTAAACATGGGATTTTCAGTGTGCCAAACTTACACACCTTACACTTGATCCAAAGCACCATGGAGGCTCCAAGGTGCACACTGGGCTCATTGTGGGATGGCAAAGAAAAGGAAATGCATCATACACGAAAGGGAAGACCACAGAACTACAGAATTGTAAGTTGGAAGGCTCCCTGAGGGTCATCTAGTCCAATGCAGGAATCCTGCTCACAGCTATGCCTGAGCCAGCTTGAACCACCAACTTTCTGGTTAACAGCCAGACGCACTGACCCATTTATAAATCTTCATATGCTGGTTTATATGTATAGATGCAAATCTAGAAATATTTACTATAGTTTAAACAGAAATACAACACTTTTCACTGTTGGGGGGAGGATTGTGACCAGGCGATGTGTATTGTTGCTTCACCTGCTGCCCAGCTGTTAACTGTTGGACGGGCTACTCTCAAACAAGAAAAATGCTAAAACACCCCTGACTTTTACAAAGTTGGAATCATGTTGGTAAGATGGCAATTCAAATCCACTCTAAAATGTGCCTGTAAATGAAGGTGTTAAATTCAAATGAGCAACCTCTTGTCAATACTTTTACTATGCAATTTGAACCAAAGTTTTTCTCTGTTTATCAAGCAAAGGCTGAGGCTAAGTCTCTGAAAGCTACATAGATATGTTGCCCCTTCTTGATGTTTATTTAGTAATTAAATGGTCTAAGATCTGGTTTTCTATGTGGTTGTGTGTGTGTGCGCACGTGCATGCTGTTGTTTTTTAAAGAGGCAAAACAACAAAACAAAAACATCAGTTTGCATTAATTAAACGATAACCATTAGCACATGCATATTAATTTACACATATAACTCTATCTATGCCATCCAAAAGTTTGAATATGTATAAAAGTTTGCATTTATGAAAAGTAACATGAGCACTCTGTGTGTGTATGCATGTGCACGCGTGTGCACACGTGTGCACACGTACACACATATAGATGACCAATTCATCATATAAGCCCTCACATGCCATCTGGTACTGTCCAGGCACAGGTTTACTATCTAAACATAAAGGAAGTCTTTGTCTCGCCAACTATGTTCAAAGTTTCCCCATAGGGTCCAAGGATTCTTCTCTTTTGATTCTTCATTTTTCAATAAGATTGTGAGCCTATGAGTAGGAAGAAACTTGTGTCATTTATCCATGTACCTAGTTATTTAAGTGCTTCTATAAATACTAAATGAAGATGCTGCTGCACACAACAGCTTGCCATCTGGAGGCAGTCAACTTAGGAAGAAATTTTAAATAGCCTCCATCTGGTAGTTTTCGTGCGTGCATCTCCCACAAATGGAAGGCGTTATCCAGTCCATCACTAAAAGAGTAATTCCCCCCCCAAAAAAAAAACCTTTTCTCAGTCAACAGTGACCATTTTAGGTGGCCACCACTAGAGGCTGCCATTTTGTCTCCTTCATACTCTAAATTACAGAAGATTTAAGACATGGGTAGGCAAACTAAGGCCCGGGGGCCGGATCTGGCCCAATACCCTTCTAAATCTGGCCCGCAGACGGTCTGGGAATCAGCATGTTTTTACATGAGTAGAATGTGTGCTTTTATTTAAATTGCATCTCTGGGTTATTTGTGGGGAATAGGAATTCATTCATTATTATTATTTTCCAAATATACCATAGTCAGGCCCCCCACAAGGTCTGAGGGGAAGTGGACCGGCCCCCTGCTGAAAAAGTTTGCTGACTCCTGATTTAAGATATCATCCTGCAGGATGTTACTTACAAGGCCCATTGATTTCAGTGGAACTGTGATGAGTCTAGATCCCATTCCATTCAGTAGGACCAGTATTGATTCAGAGTGGCACGGGAGTTGTTTCTGCATTGGGGATCCAGTTATTCTACAGTATTGTCTGTAGAAAAGAACTGTATGGGTGACATTTGTAGCATGGTTCTCTCCAGCACCATATTTGGCTGGATCCAGACTATGTTAGTTGAATATAGTTCCCGCTGAAGTCAATGAGACTTAATTCATGACTGACTTGTCCCAAGATTTTCAGTGAGGCCTGAATCCAATCAGATGAGTCTGGATTAAACCCAATGCCATTTGTGCATGTTAGTGACTTGAGCTGGCCTTTGTCCTTTGAAACACTTATAGTGCCAATAACAAGAGTGCTTGAAAGGGTCTTTGATCTAAAAATATGGATAACAAAAATATACATTATGATGCCATTGTTTCCATTTATCTCCTGAGTGAAAGCTATTACAGCTTCTGATAATACTCCATTCCAATATGGATACATATATTATGATTCAGCTACATTCAATAGTCAGCTTTTCTTTAGTCTCCTTTTCCTTTTAAGATTGGGTGGAGGGGGCTTTTATTTTTATGCCGTATTCTTCCTTTTTGTCACCTACATTTTATAACTTTGTTTCAGAATCGAATTCCTTTGAAAAAGAAGGCTGTTTCTGAAAAAAAACCTAAAATTAGAAACTTGCTAATGCAGAAAGGGACCTTTTGTGGGTCTGAACACACATAGTGTGTGTTCCCTAAATATGTAACAAAATGACAACTAGACAGTAAGTGATTGGCGGCATCGCTTGTTATCCATCCCAACCTGACTACCATCTTGCCATGGCTTACAGAACACTGTGTGAAATTGGCTTCAAACTAGGTCTTAAATAAGCCAATGAGTGTGGTAGTAACAGGAGAAATTTTGGGCCAGTTACACCAAAAGGATGGGCATTACCAAAAATGTTGGACATCCTGAACAATCAAATTCAGGCTTAGTTTACTATTTGACAGTGAGGTGTGTGTGTGTGTGTGTGTGTGTGTGTGTGTGCGTGTTTCAGCTGAAAATGTAAGGCGAGCAAGAGAACAATGAACGACTTCCAGAGATATAAGGTTTCAGCATGATAAAATATACCTCCCATTTGTAAGGCAGGCACAAACAGTCGGCTGCATGAATGAATGAAGAAATAAAAAAGAGCTCACAGAGCTATTCTATATGGGCTAGCAGATCTGAAGGATAAAAACAGTCCTTTTTGAAAGCTCAAAAGAAAGAGGAAAGTCAAGTGTCAAGGAAATCAGATATTACTTTTTCCTGATCTCTCGCCAAAAATCCAGTTGAGGAGGCGGGCTGTTCTTCCAGTAAAGAGACTTTTCCTGCCAAAACTGTGGAGGTGGCTGCTTCACTCCTGGCCAAAATAAGGATGAACTAGGAAAATAAAAGCTATGCTTCCAATCCTCAGACTACTCCATTAGAGCAAGCTCCATTCATCCCAACAAGACGTGGCCTGGTGTAACACCTTGAGGATTTTCTGGTTTTCTGAAGGTTTCCTTGCAGCCTGTTGGAAAGTGACTTCACTCATGAAGATCTGGATTCTAGCTTAAGTTCATAGGAACTTTATGGTTCCTTTTTTCTATTTCATTACAGCTTTATAGTTTGCAGTAAAGTAACGTTTGATGTTTGCGACTGCCATGTGAAAGTTGACCTTAAGATGCTAGTTTATTTCAGGGGCGAGAGCTGGGACATTTGGGATGCTGGTGGTGGCTGGGCTCCCCACCCCACCCCCCAGATAGGAGACACATTGGTCCCACTGAACAAAAAACTGAAAACAAGAAAGAGGATTCTGTCCACGTGGAGTAAGCATTCCTAAAAATACCAGAAGTAAGCTTCTATCCCAATAACTGAAACAAACAAATTATCCATGGACAAGATGCTGTTTAACTTGAATAAATAGTGCAAGTTACTATCTATCTTTTAATGGACAGTGACTTTTTTCATTTTTCTTGTACGATAAGATAATTGGCTTTCTCCATTTGAAATAAACACACTCCCAGCGAAAGGCTCTGGGGGTATTTATATTAGCTTTGTTACCAGCAGAACTCTGTAAATGGGTTCCAGGCTCAAGGTTAAGCACCTGGAGTCCCACTAATTTCTATAGCAGAGTTAAGTGCATGTTTTCACACTGCAGTCAATGGGATAGAAAACATCCTCTATCCTCAGCTGCATATATTGCTGTGTATCAGCAGAATAAAAGTGAAAGTCAACACGCCTGCACTAGTGGGTGAGATTAAAAACAACCCTTACCGCCTGTTGGAACACCCAGTTGACTCCCAGTTCAACCAAATTCAGTGGTGCCTCGCAAGACGAAATTAATCCGTTCCGCGAGTCTCTTCGTCTTGCGTTTTTTTCGTCTTGCGAAGCACGGCTATTAGCGGCTTAGCGGCTATTAGCGGCTTAGCAGCTATTAACGGCTTAGTGGCTTTAAGAAAAAGGGAAAAAACTCGCAAGAACTCGCAAGACGTTTCATCTTGCAAAGCAAGCCCATAGGGAAATTCGTTTTGCGGAACAACTCAAAAAACGGAAAACTCTCTTTCGTCTTGTGCGTTTTTCGTCTTGCGCGTTTTTTGTCTTGCAAGGCATTCGTCTTGCGAGGTACCACTGTTCTGTAAAAGCTTATGATTGGACCTTCAGGACTCTTTTCATAGCACAGCACAAAATAGCTCTCGGAAAGGGGTTTCTGAAGATCTCTGTAGTCCCCCCAAAAAGAGGTCACATGACATCCTTGTGGTTTCAGGTTATTGACAGGTGGGGCTCCATCCACCTATCAAACTTGGTCTACAAGGTGGTGGAGGGATATAACAGTCTGACCTACTGGACTAAAATGATTCCCTATCCCTGCTATAAATGTAAGATCTGAGGTGAGGAGCAAAGTGTATCTACTCCAGGCATCTTGTCTTGCTATATTAGAGGATCTTGTCATGCTTAGCTCTTGTGAACTGCTCTGAGATTTTTGGATGAAGGATGGTATATAAATTTAATAATAATAGTTGTTGTTGTTACCATTATTTTTACCATTATTATTATTATTATTATTATTATTATTATTATTACAGTGGTGCCTCGCAAGACGAAATTAATTCGTTCCGCAAGTTTTTTCTTCTTGCGAGTTTTTCGTCTTACGAAGCACGGTTTCCCATAGGAATGCACTGAAAATCAATTAATGCGTTCCTATGGAAACCACTTGCCAGGCTGGCGGTGCGGAGAAGGGCTTTTCTCCCCACCGCAAGCCTTCAGGACAGGTACGGGAACAGAGGGGAAGGGGCACAGCGCTTCTCCTCTGTTCCCGGGGCTTGCGGTGGGAGGAGGGTTTTTCCTCCCCACCAACATTCAGAACAGCATTCTGAATGTTGGCGGTGGGAAGGAAAACCCTCCTCCCACCGCAAGTCTTCAGGACAGCCATCCGAAGGCTGGCGCGGGGAGAAGGGCTTTCCGCCCCACCGCCAGCCTTCGGAGGAGCCTTCCGAAGGCTGGCGCGGGGAGAAGGGCTTTCCGCCCCACCGCCAGCCTTCGGAGGAGGTCCGAGGACAGTGGGGAAGACGCGCTGCGCTTCCCCGCTGTCCCGGAGATTTCCCTATGGGCTTTCGTCTTGCGAAGGAAGCCCATAGGGAAATTCGTTTTGCGAAGTGCCTCCAAAACGGAAAACCCTTTCGTCTAGTGGGTTTTCCGTCTTGCGAGGCATTCGTCTTGCGGGGCACCACTGTATTCCAATGAGTGGTCCTTATTTGGTACAATTCAGATTTGATCCAGCGTTGGCTGCAAAGCTATGTTTGCTTACTAGCAAGCAAGTACAGTCGTACCTTGGAAGCCAAATGGAATCCGTTCCGGAAGTCTGCTTGACTTCCAAAAACGTTCAGAAACCAAAGCACGGCTTCTGATTAGCTGCAGGAAGCTCCTGCAGCCAATTGAAAGTTGCGGAAGCCCCATCAGACGTTCAGCTTCCAAAAATAGTTCGCAAACCAGAACAGTCGCTTCTGGATTTGTTCGAAAACCAAGGTACAACTGTACCTCTTACCAGTGGCAGAGGAACCCTCTCCGGCACCCAGGGCGGGGCAGCCCATACGGAGTGCGTATGTGTGGCATCCCATATGGAGTGCGCATGTGCAATATCCCATACAGTCGCCGTGCGAGAGGCAGCCCGTATGAACTGTGCACGCCCTCGGCCGCTCTACAGCAGGGGGGAGGCAGGGGCCATCTTGTCAACACCCCCAGAGTGGCACCCGGGGCGGCCCGCCCCCTCGCCCCCCACTTCATATGCCCCTGACTCTTACCATAGTGGAACTTCCTTCCAACTCAGATCAGACTCTGTACATTTGTTGTAATGATGATTACTCCTATCACTGCCACCAGGGGTCAATGTAAGGTCATATTTGTCAATTGTTTTAAAAGTAGCATCATAACAATAAAAAAGTTCCCCCATTGCTCTATTATATATATATATATTCCTTTTCAGATATTTGTTATGGTTGAACACTGGCATACTTTATGGTATTTTTCTATGCCAGTTATTATGTCAGCCGCAAAAGCCAAGTTACCAGGAATCAGATTTTCCTTTTATTTCAACTATATTTTCTTCCACAAAGCAGTTTGTCCAGGCCACACAAAAAGTAGGAGGCACAGAGAATCCAAATCAAATATATTTCATGAAAAAGTCACTAGCGCATTATTCTTTTCGATTTCATCCAATAATCTGTTAGCTCTTGTCACATGTGTTAAAATTACTTAATGTATGGGAAAGAAGGATGGATGGTTTGGTGGGGGTATTCCATTCATCTTACACTGTTTGGGATGAAACTGGGTTTGATTGTATTTGAAAGAACTCAATATTTTCACTAGAACTGTAAAAAAAGAAAGAAAGAAAGCCTTCAGTCTGCAGCTTTCTGAACATTAAATCCATATGGTAAAAGGTAAAGGACCCCTGGACAGTTAAGTCCAGTCAAAGGTGACTATGGGGTTGCGGCACTTGTCTCACTTCAGGCCAAGGGAGCCGGTGTTTGTCCACAGACAGCTTTCTGGGTCATGTGGCCAGCATGACTAAACCACTTCCAGCACAACAGAACACCATGACGGAAGCCAGAGCACACAGAAATACCTTTTACCGTTCCGCCGCTGTGGTACCTATTTATCTACCGTACTTGCCCTGACTGGTATGCTTTTTAAACTGCTAGGTTTGCAGAAGCTAGATAAAGGGTCTTTCACCATTGCTTCCTTCAAATTCACCTATAATAACACAAATTACCATAACAAGTGAATTAACTTGAATTCTTGACTATAAATTCCACTTCTGGAATCTCAGAAATGATTTTCATTATTCATCACTCATCACTTCAAAATAGCATTGCATGATCTGTCTACTTCATTAGAGTTTATCTCTACTATTTTAATTACTTCCAGTTGTACAAATCTAAATCATCACAGGGGTGCCTATATATAAAATAATAATAAAATGTTTTATTCTATGTTTTTGTAAATTGCTTAGAGTTTCTTTTATAAAAAAGAATCAAGCAGTATATAAATCTTGTTTTTTAAAAAATACATTTAACAAGTGTATCATGTCTCTACCTGTATTCACAAAAGACTTGTTCATATATTATACTGAACACAGGTACAAGCTTGCCTAGCTCTACACAAGTGCAAGTGTAGACTTGCTCATTTGTTTTAGATTGATCCTGAAAGCATTAGGCTGTGATTCTAGAATAACAGCAAACAAACAAACAAAAAAGTAATAAAATATTACACAGATAGCATCAAGAATGACATTGTACATTAAGACCGAAAACACAATTTGAAACAACAGCAACAAAACAAGAGCAAAATGCATGGAATCCAGGGAGAACTATTCCATGGTGATAAGGGCAGTCTCCCACTATGCCAGAGCAAAAGTCATATAGCGACCAAACAATGCTGTCAGTTAAGACAAACAAGGGACTGTGGAACTCACACAAAGTGCAAGTTGTCCGACACCAGCTTAGGCATGTACAAGGTGATGGCTTCTAGCTTCCAGAACAGGCAGTGAACCTTCTGTCTGTGCCAAGCAGAATAAATGTTTGGGAATATTAACATCACAATTCTCACCTGTTGACCCTGCTAAGATGGGATGCAGGGCAATTGCACAGAGTACTGTATTTTTATGAGTAAACCTTGAATACTGACAGTGTGATGAGTAACTAGATACTGAGCTAGCTAATGGTCTTTGTGCCTCTGCAAGTTAAACCCTCAAAAAGAGAACAGGGCAGACCTCTTGCTTTGAAGCTATGTAGTCTTGTGTAACAGTGAAAGAGTCGGCACTAGAGAAAAACGATTGATGGCCCGATTCCTCTGGTGTATAAAAAGGACAATACACACTACTGCCGATGATACTTAAGAACCCTTTATGATCTCTGTGTGGCAAGCTATTCTGACCAAAATTGAAATACTGTCCACAATAGAAGCTGTATTAGGCATCTTTGCCTGAACATACAGATGTTCTCTCATGTACTGGGAAAAATAGCATCCCTTCCTCCACTCTCACAATTGGTTCTTTTAATGTTTGGACTTCAGATCTCAAATTGAAAGGTAAACACGTGCAAATTACACGTGGAAGCATTTATTTATCAAATCACTATTAACTTAATCAGCATTTTGGGGAAGAAGGCTTATGAGAAGTGTTTTCCTGTGCAAATAGTTTACAGTAGTAGGTCTCAGAGTTTGCTGACCTGAGAAACACTTTTCACAATACTTTGCTAAGGATCTCTGTGCATTGCAGAGGATTATTCAAGGTGCACATTCACACAAAATGCTGGTCAGGCCTGCTGGCTTTGGAATGCACTCGGTGCTCTATTGAGACTGTGAGTTGCACAAGAAGATTATTATGAGGAGCAATTTGTACATGTTCTCACAATGGAGAGATGTAAGAAAAGAAAGTTTAGGGGGAAAGGCAAGCAAGAGAAGTCTATAAAATTACGTATCTTGTGGAGAAAACTGATGTAAGGAGAAACTTTTCTTTTTCTTCTACAATACTAGAACCTGGGGGCATCCAATGAAGTTGGAGGGTGGGAGATTTAGGAAGTACCTCTCCTCCACACAGTCCCAAGAAGTAGCAATGGCCACCATCTTGGATGGCTTTAAAAGAGATTTAGATAAATTCATAGAGGATAAGGTTACCACAGACTACCAGCCATGATGGCTATGTGCTATGTCCAGTGTCAGCGACAGAGTTGAAGAGCGCTCTTGGGATCATGCTCTGCTTGTGAGTTTCCCACACTTACTTGGCTGGCCACTGTTAGAACTCAGTGGTGGATAAGAACATGCTTGTGGTCTTCTCCAGCAAAGGATGTCTTTTGTTAATGACCTATGATAATGGAAACTGAAGTTCAACAATATCTGGAGGGCCCACTCTGATTATCACTGTGTCAATCCTAAGCACATGTAAGTAGAAGTGTTTTTCATTGATTTCAGTTTAGTTTACATTCTTGGGATCACAGCCTTTTGATAGAAAGTAATTAATCTGTCTTGTTCCAGAGAGCAGACAGTCCAACAACATTACATAATCATTCTAGCGTGCTCATAAACATAAGGCAGACACAGTCATGATAAATATATGAGATCGCACATCAGATTTATGTTTCCATGCCTAATTTAAAAAGAACAAAGTAAAACAAGGAAAGATTGCTTGATGAATTTAAACTTTCTCTGCAAATGGATGACAACCTATTTCAATGTTTACTTTCGGTAATTAGTATTTGCTTATGGTATAGCTCAGCCGTAGGCAACGTGATCTAACTGGGTGAAAGGTTTCAACAATATGGAACTGACAGAGCGAAAATATATTATTTGCCATAACGTGAGGACTCCACCACAGAAATCATAGTTCACAACAAAGGAAGGATAAAACAGCTTCAGGCAGTTTTAGAGTCAAGATATTATGAGAGTGCTGCTTTTGCAATTAGGCTGTAATTCTCATTCTAGCTAGGAATGAAGTTCATATTCCATAGATCCAAATCAGGAGGCATCATATCTGAGAAAGGAATGCACAGATGAACTATTTCTTTGTTCTTTTGATCCTGGAGACTGGATACAACCCTATGTCTCTTTGCCACCCTCCACCAAGATTCTCTGACATGGAAACAATTAATTGGCTGGTTTGCACATCACAGTAAACCATGGTTAATGGCTTACCATGAACCAGCAGGTTTTGTTGTGGAGACTCCAAGCCAAGTGGGGACCCCAAATTTCCAGTGCCCTATTTTACAGAATGAGCAGGAAGGTGCCTAAAGTGCAGGACTGCCTTGCCACATTTTGAAGTAAGAGAAGCGGACATGGAGCAATGGAACCAAACTACAAGAAAGAAGATTCCACCTAAACATTAGGAAGAACTTCCTGACAGTAAGAGCTGTTCGACAGTGGAATTTGCTGCCAAGGAGTGTGGTGGAGTCTCCTACTTTGGAGGTCTTTAAGCAGAGGCTTGACAACCATATGTCAGGAGTGCTCTGATGGTGTTTCCTGCTTGGCAGGGGGTTGGACTCGATGGCCCTTGTGGTCTCTTCCAACTCTATGATTCTATGATTCTACAGTGGTACCTCGGGTTACATACGCTTCAGATTACAGACTCTGCTAACCCAGAAATATTACCTCAGGTTAAGAACTTTGCTTCAGGATGGGAACAGAAATTGTGCTTCGGTGGCGCGGCGGCAGCAGGAGGTCCCATTAGCTAAAGTGATGCTTCAGGTTAAGAATAGTTTCAGGTTAAGAACAGACCTCCGGAACGAATTAAGTACTTAACCCAAGGTACCACTGTAATTCACATTGCCATCTAAGGAAGGGGGGGTTGCTGTAAAACCATTAAAGTTTTAAGTTACCTAACCTATGGCTGATGATGGCATTTTTTATTTACCTCACCCAATGAGGCCTACAACATCCCCAAGGTGTTAACCATTCATCCTAGTCAGAGGTGCAAACTGTAATCCAAACTGTTAATTGCACTGATGGCAAAAAAGGAAGTTGCCCTTTACTTTGAATGTCTTGGGTTTAACCTTCGAGTTAGTCACAGCCTTGTGAAAAGCAAACCTGCTCCAGAATTACAGCCTATGCAGGGGACATTCAAAGTTGTTATCAATTCTCCCCAAGTAGATGGGGAGGCTGATAACATGCTTGTTGTCTCTGGCTTGTTTTCCTTCTTCATTTCAATCTTGCTGCAGATCTCCAGCAGCTTCCCTGCTTGCAATTCTTATTTGACCTTTGTGTTGCAAAGTTACTGTGGATGCTTTAAATAGTTCTTTATGAGATCTCAGTGGGCATTTCCATCTAAAATTCAGGACGAGTTCTTGTTATAATCCCACGAATCAGCATATACAAGCTGACCTGCAGCTTAGTGTTCATTTCAGCCCCAAATGTCTATTGTCTCTCACAGTAGGAAGAGAAGAACACAGCCCATGGAAGGAAAACAGTTTATTAAAACTGCTGTGAAGCAAGCATGAAATGTGGAATTCTTACACCTGGCTGTCCTTGCCACCTTCTTCAACTTTTCAGTTCACATTAATGCTGCAACAATGAGGTGCCTTCCTTTCAAGTCCTTCCATCTCTCACAAATAATGTGATATATTTTAAATCTTCTGCACAATTGCTTCCAAATCCCTGTTGCTTCTCTAACTATTAAATATAAACGGACCCTAACATTTCCCCACTCCCCGTTTTGAGAACAGGTTATTGTAAATTGAAAATATATTTGTGACACAAATACATAGCAAAATTCCTCCTCTAAAATGTCTGTTAGTAGAATAGCAGTGGCTGATTCTTCCCAGCCGAGGCAAATGTGAGCATTTATTTTAAAATATATCTCCAGGAAGGTTTTATCTTCTCTTGGCTGTAAATTAAAAGAAAGCCACATTTAAAATGCTAGTTACATGAATGTAACTGCTTTATTGTTCTTCAACCAGGTTGTTTGTATGAACTACTAACTTATGACTGATCTCTGTCTGACGAATAAATATGGACAAACATTTATCAGCTGGCAAATTGCCATAGTTTGCATGTAATAACTGATTCCTCATGATCCACAATTCCTGAAGCCGGATCCAGAGAAGCATGTATTAGCCAGTAGGAAAGGGAATTACATCATTAAATGATAATGGATCCAGGCATTGATCCATATGCCAGGAGTTAACTCATATCTGTAAATAGTTCATTTGTTAAAGATATACTTGGCAGGTGAGGAATGAGTTAGAATGACCATGTAGTAATACATTAAGATTGTTGAAATTGCAGAGTCCTTTGCACAACGGAATGATGAACAGTACGTGCCACATGCTTAAAGTTGCTTTATTCTCAGTCTAAAGTTGAGAAATTACAAACATGCATCTTGCCTCTGCTGGAGCAGAGAAGCAAACATCCTTCTTCTCGGAATGAAGAACACCGAGAGAAAAAATGAAAAACAGGAAACCAGTGTACGTCACATCCAGCTTCCCATTCCCGTGGGAAAACCCAACAGTACTCTGACTGTGGAATGTAAACATTGTCTTGTGACAAGCACTTCGCTGCACTGTGAAGGAAGCAGAAACCAACATCCTCCCCCTTTCTGTGAACATCACTGGGCAGCGTGTTCGTACAATATCAGTACAAACCCAACTTCTGTACATAGGTACAGTGTTGATCCCTTGATACAATCTTGGACAATACATCAGCAGGAATTTCATTACCTGGCATATAGGACACCGTTACGAGTCCCTTCTGAATATGTTCCCTAGCATGTTGCACCTTCAACTGCAAGTGCTTCGTGCTTTGCTTACAACCTTCCGAATTCAGCAAAGCCAAACATGCTTTGTTGTCCTGGTAAACCTGGATTGGACATTTGACAGGAATTTTCATGTCTTTGCACAATTGTAACAACCATTCACAATCCTTAAGTGAATAAGACAGTGCATTCAGTTCAGCTTCACAAGTACTTAAGCTAATTGTTGTTTGCTTCTTGCATGACCAATCAAATAGACCCTGATTGTACATGTAGCAAACTCCAGACGTACTTTTCCTGTCTGCAGTGTCACTTCCAAAACTTGCATCTGCAAAAATTTCAAGACCACCAGACTTTTGATTGTTAAATCTCAGTCTGTAATGCATAGTGCCTTTCAAATAGCGTGCTATGCGTTTCAGAGCTTTCCAATCCTTAACAGTAGGATTGTTAACTTGTCTGCTTAGCAAATTACAGCTAACAGCAATGTCAGGTCTTGAACATCTGGCAATGAAGTTTAGCTTGCCTAGCACACTTCTGTACAGTGTGGTGTCAGAAAATGCTTCTTCAGTGTCTTCTACCTGATAACCTGTTGTCATCGGTGTGTCTACAGGGTTAGCATCCATCAGGTTCAGTTTGTTTAACACATCAGCAATTTTCCGTGACTGGTGAACTAGAATGTTACCACTTTGATCTTTCTCTATTTCCAGAGATAGGTAGTTGTTTACCTCACCAAGATCTTTCATGTCAAAGTGCTCTTTCAGTTGAGCTAGGGCATTATTGTACATTGTAACATCTTTCCAAAAGAATAAAATATCATCAACATAAAACAAACAATACAGCTTCTTTTGCCCCTCCTCTTTGACAAATACACATGGATCAGCTTTCCCTTGTTGAAAACCTAGAGAAAACAATGCTTCAGTGAGTTTTGTGTGCCAACACCGTGCACTTTGTTTGAGACCATAAAGGGACTTTTTCAGAGCACAAACAAATCCCTGTTTTACCTGTACGCCATCAGGTGGAAGCATATATAGTGATTCACCTAGAGATCCGTACAAAAACGCTGTATTTACATCGTGGTGACTAATGTGTAGATTCTCCTCTGCAGCTAGCTTGAGCATAAGCCTAATGCTCTCATATCTCACAGTTGGTGAGTAGGTCTCGTGATAGTCTTCACCTGGTACCTGTGCAAAACCTCTGGCTACCAATCTGGCTTTGTGTCTGACTATCTTGCCATTTTGATCTGTCTTCGCTTTGAAGACCCATTTGCTTCCAAGCAGTTTCATTCCTGGAACTACTGGAACTAGCTCCCATGTTTTGTTCCTTTCTAAGGAATCAAGCTCAGCCTTCATAGCATTTAACCATGGCTCAGCTTCCTTAGAATCCAAATCCTGGATTTCTTGGAAACTTGAAGGTTCAAATACCTTCTTGGAGCTTTTAACAGCTGCTACTGCTGTCTTAGCAAATTCATCAGCAAATCTCTTTGGAGGTCTGCCTTTTGTGGCTCTTTGTGACCTGCGAATCAGCCTTTGGTCTTCAACACTTTCCTCTTCCTTCTTAGGAGAAAAGTGGCCTATTGTGAACAATGGTTCTTCCAATTCCTGATCAGAGCTTTCAGAGGGTCGCATAGAGGCTTTCGCACTCTTGAAATCCTCTGAAGTATCCGATTCAGTTTCAGACTCAGAATCAGAACCTTCATCAGTGGGTGTGGGTTGTTGTTGCTTATCCTCAGTCTCATCACTGTCATCAGGATAACATTGGAAAATTCCCACGTTCTCCCCCCACTTGGCATTGTACTCAACACTTCTTGTGAGCTTAATTGTCTTAGAGTCAGTCATCATTATTCTGTAAGAACCTTTCTGATAACCCAGAAAGATACCATGCAATCCACGTTTGCCTAACTTGGAGCTTTGTGGTGAGTGAATCCACATATCAGAACCAAAAATTTTCATGTGTTTGATGTATGGTTTCTTGCCAAACATCTTCTCATACGGGGTACAACCAATCGCTGAAGATAACCTGCGATTGTAACTGTAAACAAAACATGAGAGAGATTCGGCCCAATAACTCTCTGGAAGATTTGCATCATGCAGCAAGGTTTTTAACCCTTGAAGCAATGTTTGATTTGCCCTTTCGCAAAGTCCATTCTGCCATGGCGAGCGAGGACTGGACAAATCGTGTTGAATTCCTTTCTCAGTCAGAAAAGCTTCAAACTGCTGAGAAGTGAATTCTCCCCCGCGATCTGTGAAAAGAGTTTTTATCTTCTTACCATGCACATTTTCCAACCAAGCACAGAATTCCTTGAACCTTGGAAAAGCCTCTGATTTCTGCTTGAGATTATACACGTAAATATACCTGGAAAATGCATCAATGAGAACCATGAAGAACCTATTGCCACCCAAAGAGGGTGATAGTGGACCAACTAAATCAGCATGAATAATCTGGTATGGTTCTGTAGCTTGCCTACTAGACACCTTACCTTTCGCAGCCATTTTCACCTTGTTTGCTGCGCATGCCTTGCACTTCATGTGGTACCTGCAGGGTTTAATAGTCATACCTTCAACCAAGGCAGGCATTTTAGATACTGCCTCAAAATGCAAATGACCAAATTTCCTGTGAAAATCATGAATACATCCTGCATGCAAACTTTTGTTAGAACCTGCAATGCAACAAGTATCATTCTGCACAACATCATCATAATACAAAACAAACAAACGATCAACACATTCAGCATACAAAACATAATCGTCTTTCTTTGTAATGGTGCATTTCTTGTTCTTGAAGGAAACGTCAATGTTCCGTTCATTCAGCTGCATCACACTTAGAAGATTGTGTGTGGCATCTGGAACATAAAGTACATCATGTATCTCTAAGTCTAAACTGTGAAGAACAACAGTTCCGTAGCCTTGACTGGGGATCGTGTGATCATCCGCCTGGTGAATCGCACCTTCCTGCGGTGTAAAAGACACGAACAGTCTCTTATCGTTGCACATGTGGTGGGTAGCTGCTGAATCAACAACGAAGAAAGATCTAGACCTCTTCTGGACCTTTGTGATGTTTGGAGTGAAGCGTGAGACCATTGCCTTGTGCTGCGTTGTCCTGGACACCGGACCTTTGCCTTTGCTTTGGCCTTTTCCACGCGATGAACTTCCGCTGCGCTGCTCTGTCTTGGCCCTGGGATATCTGCATTCCCTCTTCATATGGCCTAGACGTCCACACGAGTAGCATTTCACTGCCTTCAAAGCTTTGGCGCCCTCTGGTGGTTCCACTGCACTCTGGGATGACGTCTTTGAAGACTCCCCCTTACCCATGCAGCTAGCACCCCGGCGATCTGCTTCATTCTGGATCACGGCAGTAACATAGGCTACTGTGAGCTGAGCAGTTGGTTGAACAGCAATCTGAGTGGCAACGGACTCCCAACTTGGACCCAAAGAATGTAGTATCATGAAGGAATACACAGCCTCTGGAAAGTTGAGTCCTCTCTGTTGCAGCTCATGTCTCAGATTCTGCATCTCCATCAGGTGTTTACGCACATCTCCACCTTCAGCAAGAGCCATACCATGCAGCTTGGCATAGTAGTACATTGAGGAACCAGCTTCTGTCCTCAAGTGAGCCTCTCTTAAAGTGTTCCAAATTTCTTTGGCTGTGGTCTTTCCACGCAACAGACAGAGCTCTTCTGGGGATACTATCAACGTAAGCGTTCCCCTTGCTTTGGAATCCTTAGCAGTCCATTCAGCTGTAATTGGAGCTGGGGGGTTGTCTGTAATAACATTAAACAGACCTTCCTTCCGCAGAATTGCCTCTGCATAAAGTACCCACTCCGTGTAATTTTTCTTATTCAGCTTAGGAATCCCAAAAGCATCAGCCAGCTTTGCTTCAGCCATCATTGCTGCTTTAAACAAGCTGCGTCACAGTACTGCAGCTTCTTCCAAAAGCACTTTTAAAAAGTACTTTCGTTTTCCCCAGCCATCCAAGCCTGTGAGCTTGTGCCTCATAGCCTGTATCGTGGCAAAACGGCTTTGAAAGTTCAAAGTCCAGCCATAAAGCCATAAATTATAAACTGGCAGGCTGCTCGGAGCATGAGCACATACCTTCATCAATCAAACTTGACGCGCAGAGCAGATAACGCGATCCGTTCCTCTGTACCTCTGCCGGCATTCCTCAGTTTGATTTACGTCTTTCTGGGCCCGATAACCAAAATGTTGAAATTGCAGAGTCCTTTGCACAACGGAATGATGAACAGTACGTGCCACATGCTTAAAGTTGCTTTATTCTCAGTCTAAAGTTGAGAAATTACAAACATGCATCTTGCCTCTGCTGGAGCAGAGAAGCAAACATCCTTCTTCTCGGAATGAAGAACACCGAGAGAAAAAATGAAAAACAGGAAACCAGTGTACGTCACATCCAGCTTCCCATTCCCGTGGGAAAACCCAACAGTACTCTGACTGTGGAATGTAAACATTGTCTTGTGACAAGCACTTCGCTGCACTGTGAAGGAAGCAGAAACCAACATCCTCCCCCTTTCTGTGAACATCACTGGGCAGCGTGTTCGTACAATATCAGTACAAACCCAACTTCTGTACATAGGTACAGTGTTGATCCCTTGATACAATCTTGGACAATACATCAGCAGGAATTTCATTACCTGGCATATAGGACACCGTTACGAGTCCCTTCTGAATATGTTCCCTAGCATGTTGCACCTTCAACTGCAAGTGCTTCGTGCTTTGCTTACAACCTTCCGAATTCAGCAAAGCCAAACATGCTTTGTTGTCCTGGTAAACCTGGATTGGACATTTGACAGGAATTTTCATGTCTTTGCACAATTGTAACAACCATTCACAATCCTTAAGTGAATAAGACAGTGCATTCAGTTCAGCTTCACAAGTACTTAAGCTAATTGTTGTTTGCTTCTTGCATGACCAATCAAATAGACCCTGATTGTACATGTAGCAAACTCCAGACGTACTTTTCCTGTCTGCAGTGTCACTTCCAAAACTTGCATCTGCAAAAATTTCAAGACCACCAGACCACAGACTCTGACTGTGGAATGTAAACATTGTCTTGTGACAAGCACTTCGCTGCACAGTGAAGGAAGCAGAAACCAACAAAGATGCCTTATACTGGCACAAACCATTGATTCACAGCGCTCAGTACTGCCTACACTGTGTATCTGAAGAAGTGTGCATGCACACAAAAGCTTATACCGAGAACAAACTTATTTGGTCTCTAAGGTACCACTGGACATTTTATTTATTTATTTATATTTATTTATTTTTACTGCTTACACTGACTCTCATCAGCTCTCCAGGATTTGAGCCAAGATTCCCTCCCACCTTAACTTGCCATATGAACTGATTCAGACCCTGAGATCATCTTCTGAGGCCCTTTTTCTTGTGCCTCTGCCACAAGAGGTCCAGAAGGGGTGTGATAGGAATTTTATGGTCTTAGATCTATGGTAATGTTCATAAGTGTACCAACCAAGCAGCTCAGTAACTTGGGAGTAGGGCAAAGGAAAGGCAGAAGTGACCAGTGCCACAGGCCTTGGCAAAGCATCATTTGCCAGTCCCAGAATTCATAGTGAGAAGCAGCTATGCATGTACTTTCTTCTGGGGAGAAGACCCTCTGAGACCTTCAGAAGGCCGTTCTTCTCAACAGAAATGGTTCCAGCTGCAATTCTAATCCCATATACTTGGGAATAAGTCCCGCTGAATTCAGTAGGACTTACTTTGGAGCAGGCATGGTTAAGATGTCACTGTTAGCTCCAATCCCATCCCTGGTGAAAGGACACTCATCCAAGCCCTAGGGAACAACTTTGATTTCTACTACCTTCCCTTAGGTAAATTCCCAAGCATTCAAGGTGAGCTTGGGTCCCTGCTCA
This sequence comes from Podarcis vaucheri, assembly GCF_965113315.1. NCBI lineage: Eukaryota > Metazoa > Chordata > Lepidosauria > Squamata > Lacertidae > Podarcis > Podarcis vaucheri. The sequence goes on along the minus strand of NC_138766.1, from coordinate 62,409,975 downwards.
CCCTGCTCACCTCACCTCTGCTTGTAAGCTTTCAAGCCAGAGTGCTTGCTTTTCTAAGTGGCCATGCTCAAATGCTTGCGGTGTTTGTACACTTTGAGACACCATGTCTCTCTCAAACCACATCCAGCTCTCTTGAAAATACTGTTGCTGCCTTCAACCTGTGATTGCTAAAGAACTGAGGAAAACCCACCCCACAATCATTGTATTCCATAAATTAATGCAAGCTGCCCAGAGTCTTTCAGTAGAGAATAATAATAATAGGGGGAAAAACCATGACTAGCCATATTGTTTAAACTGAATGGCATAAATCACAGGTGGTGTGCTTATCAAAACAGGGCCATGTGTTCTGCATTCTTAACTAAGGGCTGTTTATTCTGATAAGTCAATACAGTGTGGAAATTCCAGAAGGACATTTTGTTACATGAAAGGACGTGGACTGAAAATATATTCAGCTTCAGCCTTCATATTAGCCGACCTTTTGTTTTCATCTCTTATACCAGCAGGGAAGTGAAAATCCCATTTTCCCAGATAGCACAAGCTGGCTGAGAGAAATCATTTTCTTCATTTCATTTAATTTCTTGTGCTGGATGAGCTAAGGATATAGCCTGAAGGCACCCCAGGGTTCCTTATACAAAGATGCCAAAGCACTAAATTTCCTAAAGAGGAAATCTACAGTAAAAAGGGGTGTTCTCTCCACTCATAAATCATGAAATGCCAAATATTGATTTGTGATATTCTGCACTTCCTCCTCTGTTGCACTAATGCACACAGCACAAAAGGGTACAAAGTTGTATCATATTCAGGGTATTTCCTTCCTGACCTACAATGTTTATATACCACCTAATGATGAAAGTTATCTGGGTGATTAACACGGGGAAACTGAAATGATCAAATATAAAATTACATGATATCATAACCAGAATAAAAGCAGCAGCAGCAGCAGCAGCATAAAGACAGTAAAAAAAACCAGCAACAGTGAAGAATATTAGTACAAAGTATTTTAAAACTACTTGATTTTAAGGTTGAAAAGGTTGGAGCATGTGTGCAAATAATCTTCACCTGGCACTGAAAGGGTTACAGCCAATGGACACCACCACTGAGAAGACCCTCTCTCTAGTAGCTGCTTGTCACACCTCCAGAACAGCTGGAGAAGTCTCAGTGGATTGTCTTGACATTTGAAAAGCTATATGTGGGATGTTGATTCTACAGGTAAGTCATTCAGGGTTTGGGAGGTTAATACCAACAATTTGAATTGTGTCTGAAAGTCCGTGCAGAAGATATAGTATGAGCACAACATGGTCATTTCATCCTCTCCCTGCTGTTGTTCTGTTTTGGACCAGCTGTGCTTGCTGGACCACTTCCAGAAGCAGCTCCACATACAATACTTTGCAAGAATCTACACAAAAGGTTTTGAAAGTGTTGATAACTGAAGCAAGTCTGTGATAGAGTCACAATTTATCAACTTAAGCTATGGGACCCTTCAAGATGGAACAGCACATTAGGCTGTAATCCTAATGCCACATGCTGGGGAGTGGGGCCCTGTTGAATTGAATAGGACTTGTTTCTGAGTAGATGTGATTAGAAAAAGAAGAAGAAGAGTTTGGACTTGATATCCCGCCTTTCACTCCCCTTAAGGAGTCTCAAAGTGGCTAACAATCTCCTTTCCCTTCCTCCCCACAACAAATACTCTGTGAGGTGAGTGGGGCTGAGAGACTTCAGAGAAGTGTGACTAGCCCAAGGTCACCCAGCAGTTGCATGTGGAGGAGCGGGGAAGCGAAGCCGGTTCACCAGATTATGAGTCCACCGCTCTTAACCATTACACCACGCCACTGCATTGTTAACCATCATTATCATTTCAGGGTTTGCAGCATTATGTTTGCCCCAGTGCTAATTATACTTAAATGCAAACAAAGCCCCCTCTTAATATGGGTGTTCAGGCCAACTCCCAGCCTTCCTTATTGCAGGAATTCTCATTTGGTAGTAAAATAATGTTGCCTGGACTTTTTATAAGTAGAAAGAAAGATATCAGGGTTGAAATCAAATCAAAAGGTGTTCATCACCTTTCCTGTTTATTTTCCTTAGAGTCTGTCAGCATTATGCTGGCAATAAACATTGCCTTAGTCCCATTTCCAGGTAATGTAGACATTTCAACAAACTTTAGACTTGAATGTTCTGCTTCGTCTCTTGCACGTGCACACACATGCACAAAATGAGCTCCTTGCCATTTCATTGTTTAGTTATAACTTATTTCCCCAGTGAAACATGCCAACAACGTCTCTGAGAGGCCTGCACATTTTTAAATCCAAATTGCAAAGTGGTCATGAAGGAGTTAATTAGTCTGATTATAATAAGTTTTATGAAGAGTGGGAAATGACTGATTACACTGTAAGTAAAGCAAAGCACAATGAAAGAACTGTATTAAGGCTGCAATTTCAAAGGATATTAAAGTGAAAGAGAGGTTAGAGCAGAACTCTCTCAACCCCCTCACCCCTCTCTCTTTGTGGCACCTTCTAAGCTGTCATTAACTCAGGAGAGATTCAAGTGCATGCTGGGAAATTTGGGCTTGTGCAAATGAAGTGGATTCCCCATTACCCTGGCGCAACAAATCCACTTTTTAAAAAAGAAGCAGACTTTTTGAGGTTAGGAAAAGGACGGGGAAGGGCACTGAAAAGCATGGAATGAACAAATGATAAATGGGGAAATATATGAACATCATGGCACAAGGAAATTGATCAGGCATTCTGCAATAACTGAAGCTTCTGAACCATTTTCAAAGGCAGCCCCATGTAAAAGGCACAGCAACAGACCAATCTTGAGGTTACCAGAGAATTAAAAAAAAAAAAAGGTAAAGGACCCCTGGATGGTTACATCCACTCAAAGGCAACTATGGGGTTGCGGTGCTCATCTCGCTTTCAGGCCAAGAGAGCCAGTGTTTGTCCATAGACAGCTTTCCGGGTCATGTGGCCAGCATGACTAAACCACTTCTGGCACAACAGAACATCATGATAGAAACCAGAGTGCATGGAAACACAGTTTGCCTTCCCGCCGCAATGGTACCTGTTTATCTGCTTGCACTGGCGTGCTTTCAAACTGCTATGTTGACAGGAGCTGCGACAGAGCAATAGGAGTTCCCTCCGTCGCGGGGATTTGAACCGCTGACTTTCTGATCAGTAAGCCCAAGAGGCTCAGTGGTATCCTTGTCCAAAGCTTAAACTGGTGGAAGGCACTCTGCACCACCAAGGCCAACAGTGCCACAAGTTGCAAAAATGGATGCAAAAGAACATCCCCACCCCCTCCCCCTGCCGATGAACCTGCTATTTCAGAGAGAATGTGACCCCCGTCTACAGCAGGCTACGCACCACGTAGCCAGTTAGCAGAACCTCATAACCTCAGTCTCGTCTGGATTAAGCTTATTTTTATTGGCCCTCATCCAGTCCATTATCATAACCAACCACCAATCCAGCCTGGAATTCTCTCCCACTCATTTATTACCTATTAATTCACCATTGTTGATCTGTATAAGCAACTCTTCAGTACTGACATTCAAGTCATAGCGCAAAGAGTACCCAGCACTCCTTCCATGACTAATAGCAGCTGTGACTGGTCCAGATACATGGAGTTAGGAAGATGGAAAGGCAAAAAATGCCCAAGAAACCGTGTTGCAGCACTTGTCAGGGAAAGCACTTCCTTTGTCATGCCTACTCCATTTGGCCTGCTCTAGTCCCAGCATCCATCATGTCCAAAAGATCAAATGACCCGGAAGGCAATGGATATTTTCTGCTAGGCTCAGGCCAGCATTTAGAAACATGTTTCAACACATGTATAATTCAGCTGAGGCCCAATAACTTTGAAAAGAATGTTTCTGTTTCCATTTAATGAGAAGAATGTGTTTTCAACATTTGCTAAATCACTCTAATTTATGGTACCAAGTTTCAGAAATATTAAGACAATCTGCATTTGTATATGTTCCATACCAAGGAATGTCATGTTCACAGCACGAAGGGAAACACAGAAGAAAGAAAAGCAGGAAATATCAAAGTTAAACTTGCAGGCATACAGAAAGTTGTACACTTTCAGAATGGTCCTTAATTTCTTGAGCACATGTGAGATGTTAAGCAACAGATTGTATCTTTTTCTGTATAAACTTCTGCTACACATATATCCTCTGCTAAAGTGCTCTACATGATATGCCAAGCCAGTCCGAGTCCAGACAGATTAGACTCATCAGCAATGGCGTGCGGTGAATTTTTTTTGTAGAGGAACAGTTAGAGCCAGAGGTGCCAACTTGCAAGGGAAATGGTGTGTGTGTGAGAGAGAGAGAGATTATCAAGACTTTGCCCGTGTGAGCATTGCACCTTCTTCCCAAAGCTGGGCAGATGCTTCCCAGGCTTTGGGAAGGAAGTGCCAGACTTTAATGCTTTAATTTATTAGGAACATTTAGGGGACTAGCCTAGTCCCCCTAGTCTACTGACCACACACCACTTCTCACCAGAGGTTCTTTTAGACCAGGAACAGGAAGCCTCAGCCCCAGGGGCCAAAAGCGGCCCACCACGCCTCTCTTTCTGGACCTTGGGACTTCCCCTGAACCCAGGTAGCCCTCCTCTCTCGGTGTCACACTGCGCACCAGCCCGTTCTGCCCGCTGCTTTTGCCTGATTGGAATATGTCCTTGAAGTCTGATCATGCCTCTTGCTAGCATGGATGGTGGAGAGAGATGGTTTACTGGAGAGAACAATGTAGGTCCAGGGTACCTTAGGCACCACCCGAAGCCTTGATATGAGTTAGAAGTAGATTATAAAATGGCGATCATAATCCAAAAGATTGGAAGATTACTATGATAAAGGGATTATAGGGATTATCTTTTTCACAGCAGTCATCTCCTGTGAATGCTGTCCCTAATCAAGGAGTGTGTGATTTTCTTATTATTTTTTTCATTTATCCAATCCAAAAATCAGTTCTTCACATTTCCACATCAGTGTGTATGTTTTTAAAGTCCCCCTGAACATTTATCAGCCTTTTAGTCAATGTACTCCTCATATACCCATGAATGTATGAACTTTTGTCATGCAAACAATTTCCCCTAAGATAATGCATTATGTTATTGTTTTGCACACTTTACAGCAGTTTATGCATTTTGGTACATATTACTCGGCTGGAGATTTATGTTGCAAAATTCAGAAAAGTCTGAAATTCAGAAAGTCTAAAATTCAGAAAAGTGTTGCTGTGGAAACTGCAAATTAGGTAGATTCGCCTTTGAATGTGAACTGACTCAAATTTCCTCCCCACCCCAATTGTAGTCATTTTTTGTGTGTCAGACAATTCCTCCCCTATTTTTGTATGTGTGCTTGTGAGGGAGGGGGAGGGAGAGAGAAGGGGGGGTTCCTATTCAGAGAAGCTTTTAACTCCTGGAATATTCAAGTGGCTTTGGCTGAACTGCTCTTTTGCACTCAAGGTCGGGGTGGGGGGGATATGTGCACCTAATTGCCTTTGTGACAGACAGTATTCCAAGGTCCCACAAAGGCATTTTTATCCAATGAATTCCACATGCCAGCAACACTCAGGACTGACAAATGCATTATGGAACCAGTTCCTTTTGAAGTGGGCCTGCGAATGCAGACATGTGGAAAAAGTTCTCAGAATTAGTTTTCTAATTAATCTCTCCCCCAGAAGATTATCCCATAATCAAAACACCAGAGCCCTGTGCTGGTGTTCTGCTCTTGGGTAAAGCCTACATATTAGCAGGAAGGGTGGGGGCTATCAAGCTATTTCTATAAGTAGTATATGGGCAGGATTCCACTAAATTGTTGCATGCACCTAAGGAGGTCCGCTTGCACATTGGGACTTCCCCCTTCCTCCTCCCCCTGCGTGCTTCTGCACGCCCTAAATCTGCTCTTGAGGGCTGGAGGAAACCCTAGAATAGGTTCAGGGAGGCACACAGGGGGGGAACGTCCTATTGCATGAGTAGGCCTCATACCCCATGTGATATCCTCTTAGTGCTACATTGCAATCCACTCTGTTTATTAGTCTGATAGACCTTACAATCTTATTTTCAGGATCTATCCTTTCCCAGGAGAAGACACTTTCTTTAGGTCTATAAACAGAAAGGTGTCCCATTTTCCTTCCAAGGAAGATTCCACAGGGCATAGGGAGGCAGGTCAGTTATCCCAACACGAAGTAGAGCTCAGAGTAGCCAGATTTCTCCAAGAAAGGCTGAAGGTTAACTAGGGCCTTTCAAGCCCTCTGTGTCTGGTCTGTTCTCTCCAATGCTCTTCCTCTTTTGTTGGAGAACTGAAGACTTATAAAGAGCTGAGCCTCTGGCTGGAAGATGGTCAATTCTCCCTTGCTACATGACCTTCCACCTGACATACTTCCTGGTGAGATAACACTAGAGGTCCTTGCTTTCCCAGGTCCAGAGAAAGGTGCCCTTGACCTTGAAGAACCTGCCTCTGGTTCCATAGCTCTGGTGGTTTCGAATTCAATGGGTTTGTGATCACCAACATCAGGCTCAAAGCCAGGAATCTGCTCCACCTCCTCAGGCAGTGACCCTGCAGCCTTTGATTCAGTGTCCTGGTGCCTGCTGGAATCCACAGTCATGACAAAGGAAAAGCTGCAGGGCAACTTATAGCATTGAGCTCCATCATTTATGTAGGGCAGCAGCTGCCACTGCTTTCGGCAGGGTCATAAAAGTAAAGAAGATAATGCAATAAAACTATCGTCCTTATATAGGTTGCCATGAGAATGAGCACACACTTCATCTGTTTCTGTTTAACTGCCTTTTTCCTCTCCAAAGTGAAATCACACTTGGGAGGCATCTTAAGTTGACATAATGGCCAACAGAACACTGTTCTTTTTCCTAATTTGAGTTTACATTGGCTGTTGTTTGTCTTCCTTCTGTGTTAACAATTTATTGACACTCTCCCCAGTGCAGATTATTGCAAAGGCTAACTGCACGCTGCCTTTTCTCACATTCTACTGAGATTTTCCCAGAGAAGTCCATTAATTGTTGCATTTCACCCTGTTGAATTTCTTAGGTTATATAGAAAAGCGGGGGAACTCCCCAAAGAACTGGAATCTGATTTTTCTCATGAGCAATGAGAGCATGCTATGCCTTGAAGATAGGGTGCAGCATAAGGAGGGAAACAACAAATCCACGAGAAAAGGGGTGGAAAGTCGACAAAAATAAGAGAAAAGATGAAATTCTGCTTTGACTTTAGTTGAAACTTAATAAAATATAATTGAAACAGAGAGATAGAGCATGCTATGCCTACACATTTTATGCCTTTGTTTCTTACACTAATATCCTACCAAGGAGCTCAATGAGGCCTGCAGGCTCTTCTCCCCTGTTCCATTTATCCTTACAAGCAACCCTGTGTGGTGGGTTAGGCTGAGAAATAGTGACTGGCCCAAATTCATTCAGTGGGTGAGTAGGGATTTTAACCTGGGTCTCCTCAGTCTAATCCAACATTCTAACCCAAGGGAAATCAATGTGTGTCGTCCTGATGTTGTATGACTACAACTCCCATCATCCCCAGTCCACATGTTCATGGATAATGGGAGTTCTAATGAACCAATGGAGCCAATAGGGTGTTCCTGCTGGTGCATTTGCACTGCACCAACCTTTCCACCGCCTTTCCCCTTCTCTTCTCCATTCCTGTAAGCAATAGATACCCATCTGCCGGGAAACCAGCATAACATACCTGCCCTACCTGGTGAGCTGCTTCTGAGCTAAGCTTCTTTTCAAAGATATTTTTATTGATGATGATATGTAACATCAAGCACTTTTACACATCCTGTTGATGCTACTACTGGACCTTCTTAGAACTCACATTGGACTTGTGATGTACAGAACACGGAACTATACAACCCATTCCTTAGAACCATATAATCATAGAGTTAGATGATACCATTGAAGTTATCTAGTCTAATTACCTGCTCAGTGCAGGAAATCATGCATCCCTAACAATCTCTGTCTGAAGACCTTCAAAGAGGGAATGCTCTTCCCCAGGCAAGTGCCTTGGGCCCATTAGGTCTACTTCTGCCCTCTGACAAATCTTGCCCTCATGAGAGCCCTTCTTTTTGAAGTTTTTACATTGACTTTCATAAAATAAAAATCGAATTGGAAGCCAGTAAAATAAGCAAATCAAGAAGCCAAGAAACATTCATTGTTCCTGCTGACACTGGCACATGGAAGAAAAAAAGGATAGGAAAAACATTCCCCCTCCCCGCAAATGTGTGTTCATATAGCCAAAACAGTGGAGAGAAAATACTGTAATACAAAAATATGAGGCACTTCATGCATTGTTCACTGGGAACAGGAATGCTTTATAGCAGGGAATGCTATAAAGCGGTGGTTGTCAAAACCTACCTGGACTGTCAAAAACAAGGGGAAAATGGCTTTGTTTGCATCAAGAAGATAGCACCCTTCTGCATGGCTCAATAAACTTTAGTCTGTGCTTTAAGCTACACCTGGTTAAATGGATAGGGTGTGTGTGTGTGTGTGTGTGTGTACATGTATGTGTGTGTTCCTGCATGGAACCTTCAGTCATTGCAACCTGAACTCTGAACTTCCCCTTAGTGGTCTGCCAAAAGTTTCTTTCTGCTTTTCTTGACAATTCTCCGTCAGTTAATGAGAAAATAAATTGCCTTGACCACCACACAATGATAATGCAAGCCCACACTCATCAAAATTATAACAAAATTCTTTTTTTTTTTTTTTTTTTTTTTGCAAGTAAATTTTTATTCAGAATTTGTAAAAGAAAAAAAAAAAGGACAAACAAATACAAAAATAGACATTTTAACATAAATTATTCATCCTATTTTCATGCTATACAAAAAGTAAGCATACAATCATACAAAAAAAATAATATAAGCATTAGGCTCTACTTAGCCTTTGACTTCCCTCCACCCTTTTGGTAAGTATCAAATAAATCCCGGATTGCGTAATTAGTTTATTAAAGTTTATACTTATTAGCTGATAAAGTTTTTCTAATACCACCAGTTCCTCCTATATATCCGTTCCAATATATTTCCAAAATTTACTCCAATTTTTTTGAAATTTCTGGTCGTCTTGGTCTCGTATTCTGCCTGTTAATCTATCTAGCTCGGCATAGTTAATCATTTTGACCTGCCAGTCACTTACGTTAGGTATATTTTCTGTTTTCCAGTTTTGTGCCAGCATAATTCTTGCGGCTGTGGTGGCATAGAGAAAAATTTTTTTATCTTCATTTTTTATTTCCTTACCCATAATTCCCAGCAAAAAGGCCTCAGGTCTTTTGGGAAAAGTATATTTAAAAACTTTTTTAAGTTCATTATAAATTGCTTCCCAAAAAACCTTCACCTTGTTGCATTGCCACCACATATGGTAGAGGTCTCCCTCCACTTCACCACATTTCCAACATGTCTTATTTTCTGATCTATAGATTTTAGCTAATTTTGCCGGCGTGAGATACCATCTATAGAGCATTTTCCAGACATTTTCTCTCAAACTCGTACAGGCCGTAAATTTAATATCTCTATTCCACAATTTCAACCACTTTTCAAACTCGATGTTATAGCCGAAGTCAATTGCCCATTTAATCATTGCCTCTTTGACTTCCTCGTCTTTTGTATGCCATTCCAGTAATATGTTGTATAATTTAGACAATGTTTTGTTTTTACCTTCTATTATTTCTATATTGAATTTTGATTTCTTGTCCTCAAAGCCCATTTTTCTTTTATCTTGCTTTAACATATCATTCACCTGATGATACTGTAACCAACCGGTGAATTGATCCTTTATTTCCTCATAAGGTTTAAGTTTAAGCCCTTGTTCTGATTTTCTTACCAAATCTTCGTAAGTGGCTGTCTTCTCTTCCATGTTGGTTTTTTTTTTTGTTAAGACCTCTACCGGTGAGATCCACCATGGTGTTTTTCTTTCAAGAAGGTTCTTATTTCTTTCCCAGACCTGATATATTGGTCCCCTGAAAATATGATTTAAGAAAGCCCTGTGGACTTTCACCTTCTCATACCAGAGATATGCGTGCCACCCGTACCAATTATTGAAACCTTCTAAATCCAACAGGTCTCTGTTCTCCAGTTTTATCCAATCTTTTAGCCAAAGTAGGCACGCTGCTTCATAATATAAACTCAAATCTGGGAGAGCAAAACCTCCTCTTTCCTTTTTATCAGTTAATATTTTCATTTTAATCCTTGGTCTTTTCCCCTGCCAGATGAATTTCATCAGGGTTCTCTGCCATTCTTTACATTGTTTTAAACCTTTAATAACTGGAAGAGTTTGAAATAGGAACAACATTCTCGGCAAAACATTCATTTTAACCACTGCTATCCTTCCTAAAAAGGAAAATTTCATCCTCTCCCATATTTCCAGATCTTTCTTTATTTTTTTCCATGTAACTTCATAATTATCTTTATATAGGTTTATGTTTTTTGCCGTGATCCACACTCCCAAATATTTCACTTTTTTCACCACCATGATTTCCACTTTTTGTTCTAGATCTTTCGTTTCTTCCTTAGTTAGATTTTTAACCAGCATTTTAGTTTTATTCTTATTTACCTTAAAACCTGCCACCTCTCCAAATTCCTCAATTTTTTGTAATGCTTCTTTTACGCTATCTTGTGGATCTTCCAAAGTCAGAACAATATCGTCGGCGAAGGCTTTAATTTTAAATTCCTTCTTTCCTACTCTAATTCCTTTCACTTCTGTTGCCTCCCTCAGTCTCTTATTAAGTACTTCCAAAATTATAATAAATAATAAGGGGGACAGGGGGCAACCTTGTCTGGTCCCTTTATAAATGTTAAAATATTCTGTTGTATTATTATTTATCACCAGCTTTGCTTTCTGTTCTTTGTATATTGCTTCTATGCCTCTTCTAAATTTTTCACCAATTCCCATCCTCTCCAAAACCTTCTTTAGGAAGTTCCAGGAAACATTGTCAAATGCCTTTTCGGCGTCTATGAAAACCAGTGCAGCTTTTCTGTCTATTTTCATGTCCAAATATTCAATAATGTCAATCAAATTCCTTACATTATCCCGTAATTGTCTCCCTGGGAGAAATCCTGTTTGGTCACCATGGATTTTATTAATCAAGACCTTCTTTAATCTTTCCGCCATTATATCTGCAAATAGCTTATAATCATTATTTAATAATGAGATTGGCCTATAGTTCTTTACTTCCATAGTGTCCACCTCTTTTTTAGGAATCAAGGTAACATAGGCTTCCTTCCAGGTATCAGGTATCTTTCCTTCTCTCAATATATTGTTCATAACCTCTCCCAGCACTGGTGATATTTGGTTAATTAATATTTTATAATATTTGGCTGGAAGACCGTCCGGTCCCGGCGCCTTCTCAGCTTTCATCTTTTTGATAGCCTTTTTTATCTCTTCCTGTGTTATTATCTCATCTAGTGCTGCTCTTTCATCTTCTACAATTTGTTCCAGATGGTGTTTTTGCAAAAATTGATCTATTTCTTGTTCTGTTTCCTCTCCTCTTTTATATAAATCCTTATAATATCTTTGGAATATTCTTTTTATTTCTTTTGGTTCTTCCATAATCATATCTCCTTCTTTTATTTTGCTGATCATACTCAGCTTCTTCCTTTCTCTCAGCTGCCACGCTAGATATTTCCCTATCTTATTTGCGGACTCAAAGTTCTTTTGATTCATCCTCTTAATTTTCCACTCTATCTCTTGGTTAATTATTGTGGCAAATTTAGCTTGTAATATTCTTAAGTTCTGTTTTAAACTCTCTTCACTAGGGTTAGCAGTTAATTTTCTTTCATTTTCCATAATCTGTGTTAAAATCTGCTCTTTCTTTTTTTCCTTTTCTTTTCTTAGTTGGCTATTTTTCTGAATCAAGAAACCCCTCATGACCGCTTTTCCTGCGTCCCACACCGTCTCTATGGAAGTTTCTCCATTTAAGTTCCACCTAAAGTATTCTTCAATTGTTTCTATAGCCTTATTTACTATCTTTTGATCATTAAATAAATATTCATTCATTCTCCATCTGGCTGTTTTAACCTCTCTACCTTTTAACTCCATGGAAACCGCACTATGATCAGATAGAGTTCGAGGCCAAATTTCGGACTTAATTAAGTTCTGTACCAATTCCCTCGAGACCCAAATACTGTCTATCCTCCCCCAGCTCTGATTCGGATTTGAAAAAAAGGTGAATTGTTTTACAGTAGGATTTTTAAATCTCCAAGCATCCGTCAATCCCAAATTATTTACCATGTCAAAGAAAGATCGTGGTAATTTACCTTCTTTCCCATCTTGTCTTTTTGTTAATCTATCCATGTTCGGCATCACCACCCCATTAAGATCTCCCATCAATATCATTTTCTGATCCATCCATTCCGTTAATATATTATCTAATTCCAAAAAGAAAGCTGATTTTTTCTCATTCGGGGCATATATTCCAACCACAACTATTTTTTCTCCATGAAGGACCATCTGCACCACCACTACTCTCCCATGTTCATCTTTGTACAGTAATTGCGGGTCATATTTTTCCTTTATATAAATTACTACCCCTCTTTTCTTAACCTTGTCGGAGGTCACAAATTCCAATCCCAATCTCTTATTACTTAATACCCTCTTGTGTTTTCTTATTACATGCGTTTCTTGAAGACAAATTAGATCCCAATTCTTTTTCAGCAATACATGCGCAATCTGATTCCTCTTATTTTTATTGTTCAAACCATTCACATTCCAGCTTATTATTTTTAAAGCCATCTATTAAACTATTCTAGCTAATTTAACTAGATTAAATAGAAACTACTGTTCCTTGCTTTCCTCCTCTTGTTCTTCCTCTTCTCCTGTTAAACTCTCCTCTTTTTCTTCTTCTTCACTCCCTTCACCCTCCTCGTCTCTCTGTCGTTCCTCCCTTTCCGCCTCCCCTTCAACTTTTCCCAGGTCCTTCTCATATATCCTCGCAAATTTTTGGAGTTCAACACTGGTGCTTAATTTAAACCTTTTTTCCTTAAAGTAGAATGAAATGCCTTCAGGAAACTCCCATCTATACAATATCCCATTCTTCTTCAATTGGTTTGTTAATTTTTTGTATGCCTCTCTCCTTCGAAGAAATCTCAAAGGAATTTGTTTAAAGATAATAATTCGGTTTCCTTCAATATATAACCTTTTTATGTGGTTCTGTTGCAGTATTTCATTTCTTATTTCCAAAGTGTTGAACATGACAATTACATCACCTGGCAGCTTTTTCTTTCTGGCTCTGTCTAATTTTGATCTTATTCGAAAAATATTTACTAGATGACAGTTTACCTCCTCCTCACTCTTATTTAACCAGGTTGCCAGCTCTTTTATCATTTTAAATCTAATATTCTCATTTGGGGTCTCTGGTACACCCCTCAGTTTCAGGTTGGTTTGATTTTGCCTCATTTGCGTCATGGCCATATTGTCCAACAACTCTTCCTGCACTCTTTCTATCTCTTTAACTTCTACTCTAACTCTATCCACCTCCTTCTTACTAGTTTTCGTATCTTTTTGCACCTTTTTCATTGAATCTTCCAGAACCTTAGTTCTTATTGATAAATCTTTAACCCTTCCTGTCAATTCCCCCACCACTCCCTCCAATTTCTTATCCAAAATGTCTTGTACCTCAAGTAATTTTCTCTCAATATATTGTTCATTATTTTTGAATTCTTTCCTTATTTCGGCCATCAGACTACTATAGTCCTTAATTTCTTTGCTTTCTTTAGCATCATCTTGTCTTGACGGCCTCCTTTCCGCTGGTGTTGCCACCCCTTTTTTTGCACCGTTTGTCATTTTGTAGGCTTGAAGGGTCTTAGGGTCCACCACACTAACGTCTTTTGGGGAGTTATATAGATGCAGCAGATTTATAGACAGGTTTATAGAGAGACATAGTCCAGGATGGTCAACCTGCAGCCCTCCGAATATTACTGGGCTGTAATTTACTCACAGATCTCAGGATTCATAACCATAAGACATATAACAGGGCCTTTTTTGTGGTGGGTCCTTGGATCTGGAATAATCTCCCCCAGAAGCTAATCTCTGTCCTAATGTCTTTCAAAAAGGGATGAGGCACAGGATCACAAATAATCTCTAATGGGTTAAAAGGTTACCGGGTCTGGCGATGGGGTGTAATAGCAGATAGTAGGCGTCAGACTATACACAAAGTTTAACAGTCTTTACCTTTTACAGTCTTTACCCTCTTAGAGGGTGGTATTATAGAAGTCTGGCGTCACCAAAAATTTTCCTTTACTGGAGACTTGGAGGTTCTTCGGGAAGTGTTCTTTATGCTGGTTTAAGTTCTCCTATTTAGCTTTTGGCGCATGTCCCTTTAAATCTCAAATGCATGCAGAGGCGTAATAGATCAAGAACAAATTGAAATGGTGAATAACAGAGCCAAGTTGCGTCCCGAAATGGCTTCCTCCTCCCTTTTTTAAACCCATAGGGAAGTCACTAACATAAAACCAGCATTAAAATCTGGGGAGGACCCAGGCTTTCTTCCCCCCACTTCAAACAAGAAAGTTGATGTTAACAATAACGTCCTCAAAAAGCCTGTCGGTTAAAGCATCAACCAAATGCCTCAGAAACCTCCTTTCCTCCTCTCAAACCTGGTAAAGAGTCTCTCTATCAAAAAAAAAACCAAAAACCTCAATATTACCTTACTTCCAACTCTTTGTACTTTGTAAAATGTACTTTGTTACCGAGGAAATTCCTTCCCCTCGCTAGCGGTTACTTTCTTGCTCTTTCATTCACGTCTGCCAGCTTTTCGCTTTACTCCTTTGTCAATCTTACCGCCAGTAGTGGATTCCTCCTTCTTTTGTCTTTAATTACTTCTCCGCTGGGTACTTCATTCAGAATTCCTTTGGCTTTTTTACTTTGATTGTTTTTCCAATGTTCTCCCTCCTCTGCTTTCTTCAAAGCTTTTAAGACTATTTCCCAGCTTTTCCTCTGCTGTCGGAGGTCCGCCGCTTTCACTCGGAGCCTGAGGCTTCACAGCATGGAGTCTGATGCTTCCCCTTCTCGCTGCGGCTCCAGCCTTGTTAAACGCCGGCAACACAGGCGAGCACACGCAGCCTTGCTGGGTGTTTTGACCAACAGGATATTCCACCTGTGGTTTAGGGGTTCACGGAGCCTTCGTGACCCCTCTAAGACCCCCACGCTGTTCGAGGCTCCTCGGACGAGTTGCCTCTCGCTCCTTCCCGTGGCCGCGGCGTCCCGGAAGTCCAAAATTATAACAAAATTCTAAAGTATCCTGTAAATGAGACGTAAAAACAGAAGCTTCTTTCATGGTATAAGAAAATGTTTTAGAAATTAGAGTACAGGTTTTGGCATGACACTAAATCCCATGTTCTCAAGTTGTGTGGCTGTGTTTCTTTTGGAAAGTTAAAAGCTAGAATATAAGACTTTATGCTCATTCCTTTTTTTATATATCCTTGTTAGCATGTCATACAATGCAATCTTATACTCAGACATAAGCCCCACTGATTTCCAGGTAAGTAGGTATTTATAGGACTGCAGCCATAACAACCCACCTTGGTGTGAACTCCTAAGAAGCAGGTGCACCATATTGCAGGTGGGTCATATACTATCAGTATGCTTATTTACACTCTCAACCTACCCTAGTCCATGTCTTACCTGGCTTCATGCTTCATCTGTTGCTTACCATTGTAACATAGAGTTAAAGTTGTAGTGATTACTTTCTTTTCTAAATAAACACACAAAATGCAAGTTATAACCAATCAGTGGCCAAGTCCACTGACAAAAGGTAGATTTCCAGGGGGCACTGAGGTGTGTTGTTTTTTTTTCTGAGAACGGGGTGGTAGGCCAAATAAGTCTGGGAACATCTGATCTAGATTGTTGTTTCTGCTGCCCTGGAATATGAAGCATGTATAACTGGGTCCATTGGGAGCAGCCAGAAACTGGGTTAGAAAGCTGAAAGGAGGGCAGTGTTTCCTAATGGTATAGATCTCCACATAAAACAAGTATGGCTAACAACATATTCCGCATCACACAATGATGTTCTGATGCCCTTTACTCAATGTCCACTATCATAGTGATTATGCAGCACCACAATACGCACCATTATACCTCAAGGACGGCTTCTTCCCATATGAACCAACTCAGACACGGCATGAACCATCAGAGACCCTTCTTCCATTGGTATTCTGGAGAAGAACAGGCCTTTTCAGTGGTGGCTCCCCACTTGTGGAATGTTCTCCCCAGTAATGGTTGCCTGGTGCCAGCATTACATATGTTTAGGTGCACCAGCAAAAAAATTCCTTTTTCATCAGGACTTTGGCTTTTAATTACCTATGGCCTTTTTGCACGGGTGAGATGTTTTCATCTAGTTTTAATCTAGGAGCCTGATGAGAGCCTGGCTAATGTGGAACACACATTTCTATATGCACCTGAACCTATTTTCCACGTTGGACCCTGATAATGAGTCAAGAGGGGCACAGACATGGTCCAGATCACTGAAAGGGGACCAGTGGCTCCCTTTGCCAGCACTGAATTCAAGTGTTCTAACCATGCTGGATCACTACTGAGTAATACTGCTTGGGACTGGGCCATAGTTTCAGAGAGAGGTTATTCTGCATACACAGGAAACGGAGTCAAATCTGCAAGTAGTGTTCTGAACTCCATGAGCTGTTACAGCTTTGTCCCGCTAGCCATATGATTTCAAAATAATTTGGCATGTGTGACTTGGTCATGGTTACAGTTGCCTTGTAAAAGGTAAGTGAAACAGATAAATCCAATACACAGATAGAACCACATGCTGTCTTTTCTAACCAGAAGCTGAGCTTGCAGTACTTCAAGAACCAGGAAATAAAAGCACCTGGTTATAATTTACCACAATTTTCTTTGGCTAGGTGAAACTGCTAGTCTTGTGATCTTTTATTGCTCTTGAATTCTCTCATTAACTCTTTCAAACTTCTTTCTATTATTATTGCATTTCTTATAATCTGCAGCAATGTGTCTAATATAGAACCAAAGAGCAACATTTATGGTAAGGGGAATAGATCTGGTCATTTCCTCAAAACAATGCAATCGCTCGGAAGAATATTCCAGAGCAATGTGTTAGAGGATTTATGGTTCAATTTGGTTTATTTATTGCATGATTCTTGCTTTTTTAATTTCGATGGAAAACTGCTGTCTGAAGGAGAGGTATCCCCTATATGTTCTATAATTGCCTTGATTAAGTGATCACAATCTTTGACCACCTTAGTACAGCTTGCCATATGGGCAGTGTAACCCTATGCATGTTCTCACTGGGCCCAGTGGGAATTGTCTCAGGAAAGTGTGCCTAAGATTTAAAAAATCATTTTCAAAACTGCTGTATTGAACACAAGGTTGATTTATCCAAGTACATTTCTATGGACCAATAACACTACAAGGAGCCCCACTGAACTTAATGGGATGGCTGAAGAAGCATGCTTAGAATCAGCAGCAGCACAAAAGGGGGGTGCAGGTGACAGCAGTGTCCCACTGGTGGCAGCGCTGTCCTCCTCAGGACAGGGATGAGCTCCCCCAATTTCACCACTGCCATTCCCTGCCCCTCCATACCAACACAAGCAGCACCTGCCAGGATGGCACCACTGCTGCTCAGACCCCTCCCCATGCCACTGTTACTTGGGGGTGATGCAGCATCTCAAAGGAAAGGGCCACAGCTCAGTGGTAGAGCGTCTGTTCTGCCTGCAGGTTCAATCCCTGGTCTCTCCAGATACGGCCAGGAGAAAATCCTGTCCGGAGAGCCACTGCTAGACAATGTAGACAAAACTGCACTAGGTAAATCAGTGGCCTAACTCAGTATAATGCAACTTCCGGTGCTCCTGTGCACAAGTACTAGAGAAATGCAGGTTCTGGCTAGTCACTGCAAATCAACATCAGTTTTGCACACCTGAATCACTGGTCCATAGGTACCAGACCTTTCGCTACTAACATCTTCAATCACTATATAATCCTACATTATTTTTAGCACACCATCCAAAGTTCACTACTTCCTTTCCAGAGACAGCTACTACTATGCTTCTCTTCTGCTCTCAGCCTGTCCAAGTCACTGCAGTTGTACCTTGATTCTCGAACGGCTTAGTTGCCGAACAAATCAGCTCCCAAATGCTGCAAACCCGGAAGTAAGTGTTCCGGTTTGTGAACGCTTTTTTGGAAGCCAAACACCCAATGCAGCTTCCGTTTGAGTGCAGGAAGCTCCTGCAGCCAATCGGAAGCTGCGCCTTGGTTTTTGAACAGTTTTGGGAGTCGAACGGACTCCCAGAACAGATTAAGTTCGAGAACCAAGATACCACTGTATATATTTTGTTCTAAAGTGGGGAACAGTTATTGGTTACAGGATGGGCTTTGTTTTCTGCTACAATAAGGAAAGTGGTTACTGCTTCCTTATCACAAAATTCTAGGTGTGCAACCCAACATCTGTAGAACCTAGAAGCAACTTAGCCTGCACATGAGGTCTAAAAGCTGACCTCATGGCTAGCATATCCTGCCTTGTGGTTGTACTCTTTAAATTATCCTCCCCCCCCCCCACTTTGTGTGCTTTCATCTTACTTGATGAAGAGTTGGGGGGAATTCTAAAGCTTGCACATATTTGTGACTTTTTAGTGAACAGCTGACATTCCTGGTTGACTGTCCTGCCAGAGGCCTTGCGTATTTGTTGGCTATGAACCCGGGTAATTTCTTGGTGCTGATGTGACCTCTGACTTCTCTACCCTAATCATGCACAGTGATCAACCTGGGTTCTTGATGGTTCCCAGGTGGTAGAGTGACCTTTGACTCCTCACCTCTGACCTTTACTGTGGAATAGGGCACCAACAGATGACTTGCATCACATAGCAATTGTCCTGTCTTCTTTTAACAAAGAGACTTTGAATAAATGTTCTGAGGGCCAGTTAAAATAAATTCATCCGCTTTAGGACAGCTTTTTAAAAGGCCTCTGTATACACGAATTGTGATGTGATGATACCTGTCATTTCAATTTGTGCTGTTTAAAATTAATGACTGCATACATTTCAACACAGCTGGATGGCCTATCTTGCTCAGCATCTTGCTTCCAAGCAAGATGGGATAAATGCTAATAAATGAAGTAGAAGTCAATAATGTCAATGCGCCATTGCCTGTGGGCTTCTCTTAGCTTTGAGAAGTACAAAACTCAAAGACAGCCATGGATAAGGATTCATGAAATGATTCATTTGAATGCAAATAGGAGGCCACTAGAGGTTTGCTGGTGTGCTGGGATTTTGTGTTTATCTGTAAATATGACATTAAGCACAGAAGATGTCAACACATGACAACGGCCACAGCCAAGGAAATGGCTTTGACCAGCCAGCTATACCTGGTGAGGGTGGCCAGAGCATCTCAAACCCTGGCTGTGTTAGGGAATTCTCCTGCATGCAAAGACAGGTTCTGGCAGATTGAGCGGACAATATGAATAGTGCATCTAATGGTCAAGAAGACGGTTTCTATATGTGCTAAAGAGAGAAGTGAGAGGCAGGTGGGACTCATCAGCCTGGGAAGCCAGCCTATCTAGAAGAACGAAACCTCTGATCTGAAACCTCCATTGCCTTGTAGGATAGCATCAGGAGAAGAAAACGCTAAGGAGTAAACATTTTCTTTGGTAGAGAGATGATCATTGCATAGAGAAAATTATTAAGAAACCCAGGATTTTAGTATAGTCATGATTGAGCTAAAGCATGTCCATCTAGGTCGTAGTAAAGACATGAGTTTATGTGCTCTCTAACACAGGTTTACTTCCATGCAAAACAACTTGTCTTTTCCTGAGCATGTGAACTAGGGATATGAGAATCCTTATGTCACTGCCCTGCATGTAGCCCAGATTTCCCTTCTTTGTCCAGTCCCACATACAAAAAGTAGGATTCTTTTCCTGTGTGTTTGGGGTGTTTCTTTTTGCACAAAATGTTATACATTGCTTTTGAGCTGTTCATCACACTTAGATTTAGCATTAAAAGATTTCCCAAGACTATGAAAGCTACACAAAAACAGTTTAATGATATACACATATTCACACAGCTAAAATAATTCATCAAAGGGGAAGTCATCAATGCTCCATACTAATTGTAAGCATCTTTATGGCACTTTCATTACACATGGAATGAAACATTCAGTGTCTTTTGTTAAGTAGATAGCCTGGCATATTCAGTGTTGTTGGGAGAATAGACCTTTGCATAACTAAAGAATTGGCCAAGTATACGTGATTTGTTTCCATAGTAGCTAATGGTCAGATATTTCGTTTGGAAGCAAAAATGTCAGCATCACACACATTACATCAGTACATTATGAATAAAAAATCCCTTATTTTGTGGAGCCAAGAATCACTCGTTAATTTGACATGAAAACTGATGGAACATGTAAGACCATGTGTGTGTCCTAGGGCAGAATTTGGGCTGCTGGAGTACCTGCAATTTATGCATAAATGGAAAATTGGATTTTTTTTCTAAGAAGATTTTTTAAAAATTCCTGCTCATGCAAATGCATGTGAAATCCACTATTCGTATATCAATATTGTGTTTGGGGTGGTATGGTATTATGGCTGATAAAGCATAGGTTACATCAGCCCTGCAAAGTAGTTCATTGCTATCCTAATATCATGGGCTGAGACAGTAGTGTATAACAAACCTGTGTCAAAGGCTCAAATCCTTTTTGCTGTTATCACTATAAGCTATAAATATATAACTGCTGCAAATGTTCTTAGAGTACTTTGCTTGCTTTTTAACAATTTACTCTTGGATTTATCCAAGTACAGTCATACCTTGGAAGTCGAATGGAATCCATTCTGGAAGTCTGTTAGACCAGTGTTTCCCAACCCTTTTTGGGCAAAGGCACACTTGTTTGATGAAAAAAATCTCGCGGCACACCACCATTACAGCCCCGTGACGTCAGCGCGCAGCGTCACGCCGGGAGGGACGCACGAAAGTGAAAGTTTTCAATTTTTTCCCCGCCCCCTTGCCGGGGAACCTCCAAGCTTTGGGGGTGGGGGGGAGGAGGCAGCAAAGCGAGGGACTGAGGGACCCTAACCCTAACCCTAACCCTCACCGATCACCCGGGAAAGCATGCGAACGAGGAGCCCCCGTGTCCTGCTCCCGGCAGCGGACGGCACAAAGCGAGGAGGCCTGGACAAGGCAGCATGCTCCCCGCTCTCGCTGCATCGGGGCTTTTCTCCTCCAGGCCGCTTTCGAAGTCCCCTTCTCCGCTCCCAAGAGCCGGAGCCGCTGCTTCCAGGCCCTGTCCGAGCCCCGACTTGTGGCCTCACTTCGAGGAGCGCCTGTTGCTGGGGACGGGGCTGCATCCCCCTCAGCCGCCGCCTCGCTTCCTTCCAGGAGACCCGACGGCTCCCCCTCTCCCGCTCGCCCTCCTGCGCCCGCAGCAGACCGAGACCTCCCCGCCCCCGCCCGGCTCGGCCCTACCTGGGCGCCTCCAAGCCCGGCCGGCTCCGCGTCGCGCTCCACGCCGGGCAGCTGCAGCGGGGGCGCGTGGCGGCCCGGCTGAGCGCGCCCCGGAGCCGCCGCGCCGTCGCTCGCGAGTCCCTCCGAGAGCCCTCGGGACTGACTCCGGAGTCGCGAGGCGGCGCGTCGCCCAGGGAAGGGGCGGCTTCCCACAAGTCCTCCGGGAAGCAAATGCCCTCTCCCGCCTCCCTCCAGGCAACATCTTGCGGCACACCAGGCAACATCTCACGGCACACTTGTGTGCTGCGGAACACCGGTTGGGAAACACTGCGTTAGACTTCCAAAATGTTCGGAAACCAAAGTGCGGCTTCTGATTGGCTGCAGGAAGCTCCTGCAGCCAATTGGAAACCGCGGAAGCCCCGTTGGACATTCAGCTTCCAAAAATAGTTCGCAAACTGAAACAGTCACTTCCGGGTTTGCAGCGTTTGGGAGCCAAAACGTTCGGGAGCTAAGCTGTTTGAAAACCAAGGTATGACTGTATATGTATCTGAATATTGGTTGCTGTCAATCTTAAACCTCTTTTGACACTCAACCCTGAATGTCACATTACTACTACTAAAATTTATATACTGCCCTCCATCCAAAGATCTCAGAGTAGCTCACAAGATTCATACAGGATGGAAGCACAAAATAAACAGTTAATAAGAAAACAAAATGAAACAATTATCCCCGCCTCCCACACACTTAAAAGGCTGTAGAATCCAAATTAGCCAAAGACCTCACTGAAGAGAAATGTTTTCACTTGGTGCCTAAAGATGCACAATGAAGGCGCAAGATGAACCTCCCTGGGAAGAGCATTCCAGAAACAAGGAGCCACTGCAGAAAAGGCCCCTTCTCGTGTTGCCACCCTCTAAGCCTCTCGTGAAGGGAGCTCACAAAGAAGGGCATCATCGCAGGGTTCAGGTCAGTTTACATGGGGAGAGGCGGTCCTTGAGGTATTGCAGTCCTGAGCCATTTGGCTTTATTGGTCAAAACCAGCCTAAGGTCAACCCATGAAAGACCTGCAGTAGCCAAACTGGTTACAGTTCATGAAACGTTGATTCTCTGCCTGGTTTATGGTTGGCATTGGGGGAAAGCAGGGCTCTTGGGTCTTTAATAGTCATGTGGCAGGCAGATATTCAGTAGGTTGGCTAGTATGGAAATACAGTTATGGGGAAAGCCTCACTTGTTAATAATCTTTCTGTCTGACATCTTAATAATTGTGGAGCCCTGCACCCTGCCTGCAAAAGAGGATGCAAACTTGCAAATGACAACCATATCAGATGTGATTCCTGGAAGACCTGCTCCTTGCCTTGCATGCCTTTTCCACCTGGCCTGGAAGGGCAAGGCCCTGACTGACTCCAGCTAAAAAAGGTGAGGCAGTGGAACAGATTCTTAGGTTGGGTATTGTTTAGGGGTTCTCTTGCTGTTATTATAGCCCTACTTGTTTAAAATGTATTACGGTAAATTGTGTTGAACCGCTTTTTAACTCGTGTCCTTTTGAAATTTTGGGTTTTCTTGTTTTATAATGGAGAACTGAACCAGTGCAAGGAAATAGATGCCTCTTTTAAGTAACTGCATCATTTTAAAGCTAATATTAAAGTATCATTTAACATCTCACTTGAAAATCCTAGTTTCTACTGTAAGTACATTTTAATTAATAACCTATGTTTAAAATTTAAATTTAAGTTTCCTGGTCTGTCCGACCCATACCTGAACTCAGGCTCCTGTTATACCGAATGTTTTTATATCGGAATACACATGCAAATTCAAAGGAAGTGGCAGAAATGAATAGACAGGTGCCTTCACTGTGTAAGCAGTGGGGATTCTACCTGTGGAAATAAAGGAAGAACTGTAAAACCAGACATTTTGCAGACATTCTCTGCAAAATCTGAATGACCAAAGACTGTCAGTCCCAGACAAAACTCTTAAGTGAGGAAGCAACCTACTATTCTGTTCTGGAATCAGCTTCAAATGTCAGTTCAACACTTCAAGCTGTGAAATTGCATTGGCACATAGTCATTGTGCTCAATCCTAAACACATATTTGCCAAAATAGCTACTCAGATGATGAGGCTGCTAGAGCTTTTAATCATTGCTTCACCCTGCTCCTTGGGTTTTTCCATTTTCAGTAAAGAAAATAGGTCAACCTATTATAACCCTAGCTGCTACAAATATTATTTCTTAAAATAGTCAATATCCCAAATAAAGCTTAACTGTTACACTGTTAATTTTAAGAGGCTCCGTTTATCAATGAATCTATAGCAAAACAAAAGAAAATCCACAAATAATTCTGTGGACCACAAAGTAGCCAACTCCTAAAAGCCTCATTTGTGATCTCAAATTGCAGCCTAAAAAAAAAACATGTATGAAAAGGTAGCCAAATAACGATTGCAATTGTTTACAAAATTATACTACATTATGAAATGTTGGTGGTAATATAATGGACGAAGAGGAATGGGGATATGTAATGTAAAAGTAAAACCACTAGACATGACGTAGATTTATTTAAATGACTAGATGAAATTATAATAATCATTTCATTGTATGTGTGCATTAATTATGTCCTAAATGCAACATTTGTGCCAGGTACCAAATTGTCATTTGGAACAGTAGCTACCTGTTGGCAACATTTTGACAAGGCACTCAAAGAAACATAAACAAAGACAAAGTCCTCCTGTGTTTGTTGGATCCGTCCTTGAGATTTCACCTCCAAGGAAAATCTGATGCTGATGTGTTTGAGCTATGGTGTAACTGAGGCCCACTTGCATGAGTGAAAACAATTTTGAGAGAGCCAAAATTGGGCAAAATAACTATTCAGTTTCATGCCTTGGTGAAGTAAGGAGCAGAATTTTAATTCAGTTGAAGATTCTTAAAGCAGGCTCATCTACTTTCTTGACTCTCTCTCTGTCAGCTTTTACAAAATTGTGGAACAAAAATGGTACCAGCCATTATTTAGCTGTGTCACAGATGATGAGGCTTTAGAATGTCATCCTGTATAGTCCATCTGTGGCATGTTTGGTATATAGGAACACATTTAATAGGTTGTCAGATGCATGGTATGAAATGTAAAGAACATTCTGATGCTTTGAAGGTGGTGGGTTTTTTCCTCAGCTCTTCTGCTAGATAAAGGTTCTGGAAAACCTAAAATTTATCTTTTACCTCTGTTAAGTTCCACAATTAAGAGCCAGTCAAGAGGCTATTCTGGCTTTAGGCACAAGTCAGGTCATGTTTTGCTAAACACTAGCTGCAATTCATTATGTGAGTTGGGGCCATCCCTGTCAGCTTCCCTGTCCCCACCACTCAAAGCCACTGATACATATTGTGAGTACTTATGATAGGAGGTTGTCTTATATTGAGTCAGACCATTTGTCCATCTAAGTCAGTATTGTCTACACTACACTGATTGACAACGACTTTCCAGGGTTTCAGACCAAAGTCTCTCCCAGCCCTATCTGGAGATTCTGGGGATCTCTGTTCACTGAGCTATTGTCCTTACCCTAAAGGAGAAATCCCTGAGTCTCCTGACTTTCCTTGGAAAATTCTGATGGTTCCTTCATCCATCAGAGAGGAGATGGAGCTTTTCACCTATCCTGCAAATTCATTCCAGGGTAGGTATCAATAGGCAATGTTTTAATTATCTTGGTGGAAGATCTTACTTTGAAATACTCACTCCTATGATTAAAAATAGATTTTATTGCAGGGAGCCTGGAACAATCACTTACAGTCGTTTCTCCCACTGTGACCTTAACTACCCTGGCTTTGCTTGGCTCTTCTCTTTCTGTAGAAAGGATTTCCAATTCTTGATTTGTCCTGTATCCTTCCTGGATGGGGGCCTCTCAGACTGCAAAGGAAAATTATCCTAGGCACACTGAGAGGCTCAGTTCTCTTTCCAACACTTCACTGTTTCCTTTACCTTAGTCCTTCTTGGGTTTTTCCTTAAGTTATCATCATGAATTCAAGCACACTCCCTGGTTGGGATCTTCCTTATCTAAGGAACACTTGTCTAGGGACTCCCAACTAGCAGACTGCTCCATGTTCTAACATGATACTTTGGCAATGAACCTGTATGATGAAGTAGAAATGAACCTTTGTGATGAAGCACAAGATAACTGGGGTGGGGGGGACCTGCTTCACTTCTTAAACAGGCAATAGCAGTGCAATCATATAGTCATAGTAATGATATCAAATTCATCCATCTGCTCAAAGATGGGTTTTCAGCTAGTGATGACAAATAGACAAAGACGGTACTAGCTATAAGTTAGAGGGGAATGTCTGATAATCAACAAGAATCAACAGTCAATGTGCCACTAGTGAAAAGGTCCTTATCATGTGACTTATGTGATCTAAGTCTCCTGATATGTACATTATTGCCAGATCTTGAGGTGGGAGGCAATTTGCAGCAGCAAACATTTCTTGTCACACTTTGCTGGTCCTCATACTTGTCCTGAGTATTAGGTCCATGCAGGGAGAAGCATTCTTTCCGATTAGGCATCAGTCTGCTAAAAAGTGATTCACTGGAATATGTAAGTTCTAAAACAACTACATGGGTGTGTGTGGTCCATATTGGAGTACAATTCAGAACTCTGGATTTAAGATCCTAAATGCCTTGGAATTCTCAAGACAAAGGAATGACTCTTCTTTTCTTATCAGTGGCTGCAGTCTCCTGGGTGATGCAAATGCTGTTAGGCAGTTGAATGTGCAGGCGTACTCCGTCCAATTTTCTCCCTCCCTCCCTGGGTGCTGGCAACCCATGCTATGCCACAGTGCAGAATAAACATTATATGGCACTTGCCAAAGTGCAGGTTCCACAGATTGAAGTGGTCAAATATGGTACAAGCTGATAATCAGCTGGTGAAACTCTTCATGGTAACCTGATAATTAATGGCAGTTTATTCTGAATCAAAGACATAGCTATAGGAGGGAGCTGATAGTTGCAGAATGCCTCAGGTGTGTGATCTCAGGCAAACAAATCTGTTTATTTCCCCCCTCTATGGATTAAAGCTAAATTTGCTTTTGAAAAATCAAATAATAAAACCTAATAAAATAAATGGAACATTAATAATAGGAGTATTTCCTTCTTAAGGGATACTGTCAGGGAACTGCCATCGGCTCAGGGGCGAGAGAGGAAAAGCCGGATGGATTACAGAGAGCCCCCAAAGATCGTGGGAAGCAGCACCTCCTCAGCGGAGGAAAGTAACCACGCCTCCAGTGGAGAGGAGCATCAGGGCTCGGAGGAGACGAGGGGGTGCCAGGACACCTTGCCTGAGCAAAGCGGGGAGGAGAGAGGTCCTCTGTTACCCATGCCCTCCCTGTGCAGTAGGCTTCCGCGCTGAGAGGGGAGGCGCAGATTGGGTGTCAAGAAACTACTCTGCTGGGGAAGGTTTAAGGACCGCCCACTCACAGATTCTGCCAGTGAATGAGTGAGCCACAGAATAGTGGCACTCTGCATGGTGAAGGGTTTTTGGCACCAATAACGAGGCTTTAACAGCCGACCAGGGAGGCATTTGCCTGATTGCTCTCCCCCCCCCCCCGATATCCTTACAGATACTCATACTAAAATTAATGGGGTGGGTTATCTCCTTCTCTGGAAGTTCTATGGCTTTAAAAAGATGCACCAATTGAAGTAGGGAATTGATTTAAAACTTATATTTAGAACATTTTGTTTCTCTTTTTTAAAAAAAAATCACTAAAGCAAAACACCAATTTTGAATGGGTTAATAAAAATGAAAATAGTACCTTTTACTACAGCATTGAGCTTTGTTAGTCAAGATAATTTCCAGGTTAGCTCTACTGAAAGTATAATTTTTCCCAAAGAAAATATTTTTACTTCAACAATTCTTTACTAGTTTGCAAAAATGCCCAGGCTTATGTTTCCTTCAGATATAGTAACTGTGTTCCAGCTACATGAATTAGCAGATTTTTTTGCTTGTACTGAACATTTTCCAGAAATTGGAAGGACTGGAATATATAAGGCCTGTAGATAAAAATACCAATAGTGTTGGATCGTAATAGTATATGATAATGGTATCTATCCATGAAATGACTTGAGTTACCCAATGCTATCTGGGAAAAGTTGATAGAGTAGAGCTGAACATTTCTGAGACCATCGGGTTTCTTCCTCTACCAACCTTACTAGCATTTGTGTTCTTGAGAGCCAAACTCACCATAGAATCATTTGAGTGAAGATTCTCAACCGGTAATAAACAAATCACATCACCCCTTCCCTAAACCCTTGTCAGAGTTGTGCGTCTAAGATAGCCTAAGACCCAAAGTTTTCAGAATATTATCTGCAGCCTTGATCTTTGAGTCACTGTGTCTTTGGAAAGGTGATATAGTGACCTTTCAAATATTTGTTTTATTTATAAATGCCAGGATAATGTCCTTGAGGTTTCATGGTATTCTCACTTAAAGCTGTATAGTTTCTAAGAACTACAAATTGTAGCATATTTCACTGGAGGGATGGTTATCATTAATATGTGAAATAAAGTTTTGCCATGTGATTGAAAATGAATATCCGTATTTTCGTTTTGACAGTAATTTTAGATCCTTGAGGAAAAGACAAAGAAAAAGCAATTAGCCGCTTCTGGTCTGTTGTTTAGTCATTTAGTCGTGTCTCACTCTTCGTGACCCCCTGGACCAGAGCACGCCAGGCAGTCCTGTCTTCCACTGCCTCTTGCAGTTTGGTCAAACTCATGTTCGTAGCTTTGAGAACACTGTCCAACCATTTCATCCTCTGTCACCCCTTCTCCTTGTGCCCTCCATCTTTCCCAATATCAGGGTCTTTTCCAGGGAGTCTTGTCTTCTCATGAGGTGGCCAAAGTATTGGAGCCTCAGCTTCAGGATCTGTCCTTCCAGTGAATACTCAGGGCTGACTTCCTTAAGAATGGATAGGTTTGATCTTCTTGAAGTTCTTGGGACTCTCAAGAGTCTCCTCCAGCACCATAATTCAAAAGCATCAATTCTTCAGCGATCAGCCTTCTGGTCTATAGCATCATGGTAAAGCCTTGAAGATTGGTTGCTGAGGATGGCAAGGGGCTAGGTTGCCTTGAGATTAGTCAGTTTCAGATGTCGCCTTTTGGTGTCCCGAGTCTGGTGTCAGGATTCTAGCAAAGCCCAGGCTTATGGAAAGGATGGGTATCGTGCTGCTGACAACAAGCGATACCATTGCCCTATCCAAGCGGTGCTGATGGGAGATTCAGTTAAAAACATCTGGAGGGCACAAGGCTGAAATAAGGGCTCATTCAGTACTTCA
This sequence comes from Podarcis vaucheri, assembly GCF_965113315.1. Classification (NCBI taxonomy): domain Eukaryota; kingdom Metazoa; phylum Chordata; class Lepidosauria; order Squamata; family Lacertidae; genus Podarcis; species Podarcis vaucheri. The sequence goes on along the minus strand of NC_138766.1, from coordinate 62,381,291 downwards.
GATCACAATGGCTCTCCCACCTGCATAAATGTTCACAGTAATAATAAATTTGAGTTGCATAGTGGAAAATGCAGAAACCATAGAAACAAGCACTTCTTTGAAGGAAGATGTCTAGATTCTATGCAACAAGTAAGTAACCACAGTATGTTTTTAGTGCTTGAAATTCATCTGGAAAAACTTTGTGTTTTCTTCTGTTAGGTAATGCCATACCTAGAGAAGCATGACATTACCTAACCCTGATGTAACATATTTTACTTTGCCTACTATATATTAGAATTCCAGCTTACAGTTGTTTAACAAGGTCATCAAATTTTTCAAGATATAGAGAGGAGTGGGGTATCCCCCCCCCCCCGTAGTCCAAAAAAGTTGTTTTGTCATTCTGTTTTGATGAAGTATTTCCCCACCTTGAAAATGACCCACTCCTAATGACTCACTCCTAAAATGGCCCACAGTGGGTCTTGAAGTGGGGGCTCACTTGAAGGATGTCAGTTAGGATCTATGGTCTGCAGCACCACTTCACACTGATTGTAGTATGGAGGTCAGACCAATCAAAGAAGCCAGCTGGTCAGATCTAGTTAGGTGTTAGTACTTAATCTCGATAAGATGGGAATGGGGAACGTGTGGCCATCTAGATGCAGAACAACAGTTTCCATTTTTCCTGACCATTGATCATCCTGCCTGAGGCTGATGAGAGTTGCAGTCCAATGACATCTGGAGAGTAGCAGGTTATCCCTGCTATAAAAGCTTCCTGATCAGACTTGGTCACTGGTCTGAGCAATTATAATGGAAAATGTAGGCATGATGCAGCTGAAACGAAGCACGTTTTAAAGTTTCTTTGCTTTCAATAAGAAATGCTTAAGTTGACATGTAATGGCCTGGAAAGATGAGACCAAAAATTCAAGAGATGTAACCCCTCCCCCAACCAACCCCCCAAGCATTTCTAAAACAAGTTACTTATTTAAAGCTTAGTTTACAGTCGCATATAGGAAATGAAAGAACCATACCAGGAGGCCTTGACAAGTCTGTACTCATCAGGAACAGGAAATAGTAGGATACAATTTTGGAACGAGAAAGCTGCTTCAAAAATAATGAGAAATGTTATCCAAAAAGCACATGTTCTTTATAACATGCAAGCAATGCTTTAAGAATAAACTTGTGAAGATCTAGGATGCAAATGTATTATTGTACAATTCATAGCCTTGATTAAAATTTTATCTAGTTTCCGGAACATGGGTAGCTCCTTGTACAAGGACATACAATCTGGAACACTCCACCCACCAGAATTTTTTAAGAGAACTTGCTGACATGTAGGATCCAGTCTTCTTCTTTCTTTTTTTTAAAAAAGGAATTTAATAATATTATCCTAAGTGGCATTTCCCCCAGAAAACATTAGAATATAATTGTCCTAGTGTTCCAGAAAGAAAACATAATGAATCTAGCCAGATACACCCCAGTGATTCTTATATGCATTCCTGGATAGGAATGGCAGAAGTATACACTGGAAACAGAAAACTAACCTTTTAAAAAATTAAATAAATATCTAGAAATCTGTCCAGGGAAGCTGCTCAGTCTTGCAGTAGGCATTTTGAACACATATTCCTAGTATCAATATGATGCTGTCTGTCATAATGGTTATACCTAGGCTTTTTAGATGTTTGGAAGGACTATGAATCTTCCTCTTCCTAAATGTGCACCGGTGGAAAAGCAGGGTTTTTCCTTTAGATTGTCATAGAGCTTAAAGAGGTAATTGATCACCCAAAAATTTTTTTACAAAAATCTTTCCCCAGAAGCAATGATATATTCCAGTACAACTGGTATCCATGGCATCACTCATGGTGACGGAATACAATCAAACTCTGCCTGCCCTGAATCCCTGTGCAGTTTTAGTATTTATATAACTTATAAATTGGATGGCCCCCTCTGCTATAGGAGATAAACGCCCTTGCTGTGAATCAGAGCCACTGAATTCTTACCATACTAACTGACCACCTTTTCATACATTTTTAACGGGAAAGTACCTTTTAATTGTGCTTCCAGTTTTAGCTATTTGCAATTACGGTAATTCATTTGTGGTGAAACATTCGTTCACATACAGGTAAAGCATATGTTCTGGCATTCCTTGGAGCCCTACTACTGATTAGAAGGGGAATGGAGGAAATGTTATCTGCACAGGAAGGTGCTGTTTTTCTTTAAACAAGTGGTAGAAACAGACAGAGGTTTCACAAATTAGTGTTGACTGGAACTCTGTGAAAATTTGAACACCAGGGAGCTGCTGTCTGGTATGTAATTAAGATTCCATTAAGCATCTGAATTTCATCCAATAAAATAACAATGAACCAAATCAGGAAATTAGTATTTTAAAGAAATGCTGAGTTTACTGTGCTAAGCAATAATTGATGGCAAGAAAAATAAATGTTCACGTGTGGCATTAAAATTATCAAGCAAGGCAAGGTTATTTATTCCACTTTTATACGTGTGGTTGTAGACTAAGGTTTCAAATATTTAACAACTCAGATACTTCCCACCCCCCATACACAAACACATTAATATCTCTGGCACTAGGAGAATTTTGTGACCTTAACATAGTTTGTAATTTGTCCAATTATCAGAAAGGACTGGGGTTTAAATGATCTGAATACCGGGAAATCCAGCTATTATGTGTTATAAAACATAATAGAACAACCCCCTTTGAAGAACTCTTCCTGAGTCTTATAACATCAATAACAAAACCCCACATAGTGTGGTATTGCCCTCTGAAATTGCAACGTAAGCAACCTTTCCTTCCTCTATTTTAATTTGAGCAGCAGAGCAACCCAAAGTGGAGAAATCTACCAGGGGACAGATATTCATTGGCAATCGGCCTGCACAAACTCCACCACATCCAAACCCCTTTGGTGATGGGTTGGAGGGCCATTGCCAAGAAAAAGAAAATAATTGCAGCAGCAGGAGACCAGACATGTCCATGATATCCATGGCGTTCTTGCACAACACAGCCAATCTGGACACAGCTTCCAGCATGAATGGCCATGCCACCCACAATACATAATGAGAGGCCCATCAGTAGAGGTACCTGTTCCTATGCCACACAATGTCTTGTATGGCACAATGGGGCCAAGGAGATACTCATTTGAGTTCAAGGCTCTGTCAAAAACATCCCTGAATGGCACACCAGAGGTAACCAGTTCCCAGAATTGTTCCCTGTCAGCACCATTTATATCGTTCCATTGCCTGTTGATCAAATCTGCCATGCACTGGTGGAAGCCAAGGATGCTGATCCTCTGAGCTGAACTCACATGCCACTTTCTCCAGCCTCCTCTGTGGGAGCCCTCACCTCAATGGAAGCAAATTGTTTAATGATCAAACAACACTAGCTGATACAAGAGTGCCTTCTCTTTGGCACACTACTTTGGGGCACTCTGCTTGCCCTCAAATGGCTCCATGGTCTTCAGGAGGGAACTTCATGGTGTCCTGGAACCATCTGAACAGTGTGTTTGTGGCTAAGCCTTGTATCTCCACATTGCTCTGCCCACCACCTATTTCCTCAGGAAGCAAGCAAAGCATGTCACCAAACCACATTCTTCTGTTGCTGAAATTTATTAATAACAATAATGAGAGAAGTCTAAAGAAGGACTTTTTTGTGTAAAAAGGAAAATTGAATTAATCTGAAACATTTGGGTTGGAAGACTGGGAAAATGTTGCCTAACAGAAAGTAGACCAGGTGGTTGTCATTCTAGAGTGAATATTTAAAATAATTTATATTATGTAACCGACAGACAGAAAATCGGAAGTCCTTTTTATTTTTCTTCTTCTTTTCTCTTTCTTCTATTTATTGGCTTTCCTTTGGAGTTTTCTTTTTTCTTTCTCTGTTTTTTGTTTTATGTAGATCATTTCTCTTATTGTATTATGAAAAAAAAAGCTTTAATAAAATCCTATTTTTGAAAAAAGAAAAGAAAAGAAATACTTTCTCCATGCCCCATCTTCTACAGCACCCTACTAAAAGAAGGACTTGTCCAGCACTCCAGGGACTAATGGAAAGACTCAAAAGGAACAGTTGAACTACTTGTGGACCTGGGACACATGTTCTATCTGGTGCAGTCACAGAGGGGCACAGTAGTTTGCAACAGGTCACACCAGTGGGTCTCTTTTTCTTTCCGCTGGGACTTACTACATGTAAGCCCTCCCCTCTGTCCATATCCTGAGCCAACAAAGCTGTTATCGGCAAAAAAGATGCTAGGTCACTCTTCCACTCTCTATTGAGCCTGGAGAGCATCCAGGTCTTCCAATGGGACAGGGAAACCACTGAGATGTTTGGCCATGCCAGTTGCGACATCCTCATGCTCCAGGCTCTGCACCAGTGATTCTGCAGAGCAATGCATAAATGTGGTGGCTTTTTTGGCTGTGAAGGAAAATGCTCTACCCATGTGACTTGGGGCACTAGTCATGCCCCTTCCTTTGTTGTATCATAGCACAGCTTGTTGCTGGGCACAGCTGTCCTTCATGCTGCTACAGAATTTCTGCTTCAGTCTGAAGCCAGACAAATGTTAGTAAAGCTCTGTTTCTTCCTCTCCCCCACCTATGAGCTATGTATGTGCATAAACAGCTATATAACTGGCTTTTAAGACAGCACATTATTAACTATTTCTTTCAGATCTTATTTACTGAGGAGCTGTAGGCCTTGCCAGGAGAATAGTATAGCAGTGTAGAAGCTAAGAACTACGTCGGAAACCAGAAACACTTGGATCAAACCCTACAGCCTGCTAAGTAATCTTAGGCAAGGCGTCATCCTCTAAGCCTCAGCTCCACATCTGTAATGTGCAGACAATCGTAATATACTGACCTACTTTACAGCACCGTTGTCACAATCTGAGCACTCAAACATGCTGTAAGTATTTTTAAGATGCTGTTTACAGGCAGCTGCTCTGTTTTAAAATAGCTTTAAATGTCCAGAGTGAACAGAAGAACTGGGGAAGATGTGAGTAGTTTTGAAAGGGAAACACTGGTAAAGGTGATGCCATTTTTTAATAGCCTCAGATGGATTTATGGCTCAAATTTGGTGTAGGTTAAGTGAGGCACAGGAAGACTTTCTTTTCTACACTGTCTATGCCAATCTCAGCATGGGTGGCCTCCCAGAAAGCTAATAAAACATGTTTTTGTACTGTAGCACATCTCCTACCTTTTATACAGCCGTGTGCAGTAAATGTACTGGGACATTATTACAGAAAAAAATTACATAGTCCTGCAAAATGTAGTCACTGGAGAACCTCTACAGTGCTACAGAGATGTAAAGTAACTGGAAGGCAAAGACAAATATTCCTTCTGATCTATTTGCTTTTGAGAGAATAAATATAAGTGGGTGCCAGAGACAAATGATGTTCCTGGCACACCAGAGTGGTGTTCCCCTCTCTGCCCTCACACAGCTCCTAAATTTGTTCTGGGGGTTCCCCCAATCCTTCGGAGCAGATTTTGGGATGGTAACAAAAGTGATCAAAATTTGTTCATAATCAACGTAACATCCCACGTCCCAAAAGTGTAAGATACAATCTGGGCATTTAATATTTAGGAAGTCCTCACGCATTCTTCTATATGTGGTATACCTCAGTCTTATTGTCTTATTCTGAGCAGAAGCATTTGGCCCAATGATTTTCTCCAATTTGGGTATGTGCATGAAAAAACAGTTTCTGAAGACTGGATTACTCTGGGGAGGGGTGATGATTTTCAAATCTTGCCTTTAAATAGGAGGTATTTAAATAAGATATCTTCTTTCTTCTTCTCCTCCCCCTCTCAACCACAAGGAAGAGCCTTGCTGGTGCTTCAAGCAAAGGCTTGGCTGCTTTAAGCATCTTAGGTGTCTTCCTGAGACAGAATTACACTAGGAGTTATGCTACATCATGATGTGGCATCTTTCTCAGATGTATTCTTGAGGGAGAAATATGGCTGTTTCTGTGGCCATGAATGGTCCTACAAAAGCTAGGGGAAGACAGTGGTGAATGGTAAGGGGAGAAATCGCACAATCAAAACTCAGGGATGAATGACAACACACAGGAACAACAACTCTGTTTAGCTTATTCACTTCACCATCCGTCCTAGTAATCACCATGATTGGAATGCACTGGAAAAATTAGGCACTGCGATTAAAAGCTGGACCTTTTCATCAAAACAGATGTTCCCACCACTTTCTTACTCAAGTTCTGGACAATTCCCCAGGTTGCGAATGTAACTTTCTTTTGAAAAATGGAAGAGAAGTTTGAAGATTCTCTGATCTGCTTTGACACACCTTGTTAACAAAGGTGGGAACATGAGAGTCTACCCCCAAATTGTTTGCATCTTTCTTCTTTGCCCCATATTCCCTCAAAATAACTTACCATGAGTTCCCCATCAGTTTATGAACAGGATCTACGTTCTAGATGTCAACAATTCCAAAAGCTCCAAAACATCTTATTGTACAGGCAAATTAAGTGATGAAAGCTAAATGCACCAAAATTCAATATTTGATGAGGCGAACAGCTAATGTTACACCAAGCCTGGTAGACCAGTTTGCCAATCCACATGGTAAGCCAATCATAATAAGCAAAAACCAGCCTTATACCAATATGCCAAGGTATACAGCAGAAGCTGTTACAAAGTTTCCATTCAATATTTTATATGACTCCTCACTGTCCTCTTTGCCCATATATAAATAAACTTTTTCCCCAAACACAAGGAACATTACATTCAAGCTGTTGAATTGAGCAGGTACTTTCTCAGCTTTGGGAAGCAACGACTTGTGTTGCACCGACCTGTTAAAACTGTACCAGTGCCATCTGAGGCCTAAGAGTTGTTTTTAAATTTAAAAAAATTAAAAATCCCCACGTACTCTTAATTAAACTGTAGATCTACCCTTGGAAGTTCGTGAGGAGTGCCACTGTAAAATTCCATATTTACTCACCGCTTCTTATTTGCATTTGTTACAGTAGTCCAGTGTTCCCCAACCTTGGGCCTCCAGCTGTTTTTGGACTACAATTCCCATCATCCTTGACCACTGGTCTTGCTAGTGAGGGATGATGGGAGTTGTAGTCCAAAAACAGCTGGAGGCCCAAGGTTGGGGAACACTGCAGTAGTCATATAACCAAGCTCAAGGGTTCACTCTACACCAGGCTTCCTCATCCTTGGCCCTCCAGATGTTTTTGGCCTACAACTCCCATGATCCCTAGCTAGCAGGACCAGTGGTCAGGGGTGATGGGAATTGTAGTCTCAAAACATCTGGAGGGCCAAGGTTGAGGAAGCCTGCTCTACACTGACATTTTGTAAATGACCATTTAATTTACAGAGTCTGAACTAGGCCATCTAATGCACTGACGGACAGGACTATGGATGCAGATGTAGAAAGGCAGGCTATAAATAACAAAAGAAATGAAGGAGCAATACTGAAATGTTGATCGATGGAAGTTGTCCTTTTTCTGAGCTCCCTTCTAGTGAAAAGCCCACCTTCTGATGGTCTTGCAACCATTTGCTGCTACATATTCAGTGAGACGTGGGTGGCGCTGTGGGTTAAACCACAGAGCCTAGGGCTTGCCGATCAGAAGGTCGGCGGTTCAAATCCCCACGACGGGGTGAGCTCCCGTTGCTCGGTCCCTGCTCCTGCCAACCTAGCAGTTAGAAAGCACATCAAAATACAAGTAGATAAATAGGTACCACTCCAGCGGGAAGGTAAACGGCATTTCCGTGTGCTGCTCTGGTTTCACCAGAAGCAGCTTAGTCATGCTGGCCACATGACCAGCTGTGCGCCGGCTCCCTTGGCCAATAAAGCGAGATGAGCGCCGCAACCCCAGAGTCGGTCACGACTGGACCTAACGGTCAGGGGTCCCTTTACCTTTACCTTATTCAGTGCTTCCAGACAGAGGCTTAGTGTTGCAAATGGATTGCTGATATATCACAAATGGCACATTGGAAACAGGTGTGACTGTCCTTACCTTCCAAGCAAGGCGGGGAACTTTTAAGCTGTCTGTTTTACTTGCTAGGTTCTGGGATGCTCTCATGAGATCTTGCAGGGCTGTCCAAGTTCCCAGAAGATCTTGCGAGAACATCCCAGAGACCACAAGAGAAAACCCAGTACAAAGGGAACTTTTAAGCTTCCCACCTTGTGTGCATTAAATTTGCAGGATTTCAGTCAGCTGGCTTTCAACTGAATAAAGTTGATATCACGCAAGTTAATTGCACACAAAATGTGATCATATTGTACACTTGTCTGGAAGCACCCCTTTCCGCCACTTTTTACTTGTAAAATAGCCGAGTGTGGATCGTGTTAACTCACCACTTTTCACCAAGTTTCACCATTAAGTTGCCAGGCTCCACTGCTAGCCTTTCCCACTTGTGTAGAAGCATGTCCCTATTATTATTATTATTATTATTATTATTATTATTATTATTATTATTAAATTTTCATAGCATGTAAAGAGTTCTGAGGGCCAGAACTGCCTGGAGGCCCAAAAAGCAATATATATACATAATATAAAATAAAATACAGTTCAGCTTTTTTATGTGTTGTTATAATGCTAACCATTCTGGTAAACCGCTCAGTTCTTAACTTTTTTCTTTTTCATATTTAGTTTAGGGGGAAAGTATATAAGGATGGATAGTAAAAGTGAATAAACTGAAAGGAAAGTATATCAAAGTGTGGGAGGGATTTATTTTACAAAACCACAATGATTGGGAACTTCTCTCCAGGAAAGCTTGAAAAATGTAATAAATCTAGTTTCAAATCCCACACCAACATAAGGATTCATTTAGGAAGGTACATACCGTAGAAAACTACTAGGGCAGAATGTGTTGTTGTTGTTGTTTAGTCGTTTAGTCGTGTCCGACTCTTCGTGACCCCATGGACCAGAGCACGCCAGGCACTTCTGTCCTCCACTGCCTCCCGCAGTTTGATCAAACTCATGCTAGTAGCTTCAAGAACACCATCCAACCATCTCATTCTCTGTCGTCCCCTTCTCCTTGTGCCCTCCATCTTTCCCAACATCAGGGTCTTTTCCAGGGAGTCCTCTCTTCTCATGAGGTGGCCAAAGTATTGGAGCCTCAGCTTCACGATCTGTCCTTCCAGTGAGCACTCAGGGCTGATTTCCTTCAGAATGGAGAGGTTTGAGGGCAGAATGTGTATGTACACTTAATTCAGAGCCTCTTTGAACTCAGTGAGACTTACTTCTGAGTAGACATGCATAGGATTATGCTGTAAGTATCAGTATACTTTTTGATATACAAAGCCCTGAACAACTTAGACCCAGGATACCTTAAGGACAGTCCAAGCTCTTATATCCTCTCTCTATCACTGAGACCATTCAGAGGAGTTCTGTTAGTTGAGGCTGATATCAGCAAATGCAAATGCTTGGGTTTAGGCTACAGCCCTCTTGCATGTTTACTTGAGAGCACAACCCTTGAACTCTCTGGGGATAGGTGCTGGTTTGCACAGCAGGTTTTGCACAGGGACTACCACAGGTCTATACGTTCTTGAATCCAGATACTGGTATTCCTGTTGCAGACTGGCCATCCTTTGTACCTGACCTCTTATTGATGGTCAGATCTGATTTTCCATCAATGAGCAACTGTTGGTTGGGTCCAAAGGGGCCATTTCAGAAGGTCTTCTCTCTCTCCCTAATTAGAACTGATCACACCCACACAATTTGTTACGTTTTTGTCTTGGGTCATATTCACACTTAGCTTTCTTGGTCCATGTCCAAGAGCAATTTGGCTTTTCTTCAGAACTTTTTCAGCGGTAAAGAGCAGGTTTTTGTGGGGAAAGAGCAGGAGACAATGCTCAGATCTGTACCTAGAAACACAACACAAAAGGAAGTCTAGATTAACCCTTAGCCTTACTAATTACTTAAACAGTATCACTTCTCTTATCCCTCCCTCCAGTTTTGGCCCTAGTTTTTTTAAGGTTAGGTTTGCACTTTCTTTACAGCAGTGCTATCAGGGTCTGACTTTATTAGAACTTTGATGTGTGTGTGTGTGTGTGTGTGTGTGTTTAAGTCGTGTGAGTACATTATACATAGTTAAATACATGTTATACAGTCAGAGCATAAGCAGAAAAGGTTGTTGTTGTTTACAATTATTTTATTTGGGGGGGGGAGTAAACTTCAAAGGTGGCTAGTACAAAAAAAAGTACCTGGCTCTACCTTTCCAAAATTTGTCAGCGTTAATCTCCTCTCTAGGAGCACAAGGTCTCCAGATTTCATTAGTATGTGGAAAAAACCCAAAAAAGTTATGGCCATTTTGATTTCTTAGCACAGGTTCATGGTAAGACTGGAGATTCAGATTTCATAATCTTGATTCAGGGCCCTGAATCTGAATCACTGACTGGGATCCGAACTGAATCTGAGGTGTGTGTGTGTGTGTGTGTGCTTGATCCCTAGTTATATCTGTGGGGCTGATACATGAACCTCAGACCGGCTTCTTATTGATCAGCTCAGGAGGGCCTGCACAGTTTATAGAGCTCTTTAAACTGGATCACATCAATGTCTTTGAGATGGTAGGTACACATACGCACATGCACACACATCTACATACATCCCAAAGATTGAGAACAGTGCAAACCCAGGGATATGAATCAGTTTTTGTTGTTGTTTGCAGTGGAAAGGAAGCTGAAAATAAAATATGGTTCCTGGATAGTCAGCCTACTGTACGTGGAAGATGGGGGAACTAAATGAAATCCATTCACAGTAGGTTAAAGTTGGCCACAGAAACAGCTGACATTGGAAGCTTACTAGAGAGATGATGTTGTTGGCAGTTTATTGACGGTTTCCCAAACAGCAGGGATAAACAGAGCACTAGGCTTTAATTTTAGGGTATATTTGCACCCCATTAAAATAGAGACACCAAACGATGTCCATCTAAACTAATTCCTGGCAAACCTTTTTTTAGAAAATACATTTTGATGATAAAAGATCATTTAGAATGAAAAAGCTATACATTAGATTACCTATGTTATTAGTCCAGGAAAGCAGCAAAATTCAAATGCTATGGAAATTTTGTATTTACTTGCACTACACGGGGATGTGATGTAAGCGAAAAGGGTGTTCATCTGCATGTGTGCTCACACACTGTATTACTTGATAGCTCTTTTAATTTCACAAATCAGATTCTCCAGTCCACTAAAAAGTACTGCAAATGCAAACTGTGCTCTGAGTGAGTGGAAATTCCCAGTGATTCCCTCCACCTCCAAGATGGATAACCAGAAATCCCAGTGGGAGCTGGCAGATATCATAGCTGCATCCTTAAAATATACTCAGTTTAAAACAACAAAAACAAAAACAACTTAGCACATACCGTATTGGCCCAAATATAAGCTGCTCCTGAATATAAGCCGCACCTTTAAAATTCAAGGGGGAGGGGGAGAGGGAAAACAGGCAATTCCCAAATATAAGCCGCTCCCTTAAAATTCCGCAGGCACTCACACCCGTTCCGGTTTACCGTATGTCTGTTTCAGCAGTGATATCGCAAAAGCCAATTTTTGTAAGGTCACAAATTTAAGCCGCACTTTAACTTTTCATGGTTGGAATTTGGGGGGAAAGTGAGGCTTATATTCAGGCTAATACGGTAATTTCACTATACACACACATACACACCCTTTCCATAAAAAGAAATGTTTTTAAACTGGTTTATAATTTGATCAACAGGTCAAGAAAATTCAAAATAAAGAAGAAGAAGAAGAAGAAGAAGAAGAAGAAGAAGAAGAAGAAGAAGAAGAAGAGGAGGAGTTTGGATTTGATATCCCGCTTTATCACCACCTGAAGGAGTCTCAAAGTGACTAACAATCTCCTTTCCCCTCCTCCCCCACAACAAACACTCTGTGAGGTGAGTGGGGCTGAGAGACTTCAGAGAAGTGTGACTAGCCCAAGGTCACCCAGCAGCTGCATGTGGAGGAGCGGAGATGCAAACCCGGTTCACCAGATTACATGACTACCGCTCTTAACCACTACACCATACTGGCTACTGTGGGAAGGGGCTACAGTAATTGTTTTTTTTTAAATTAATTTCAACTGACAAAAATGGAGATAAATTGAACGGCTTGGCAGGCAGAATGGCTGCTATAAAGCAAATATATTTGCACAGGAGCAGAAGGCCATCAGAGAGCAGCAAGAAGCCACTCTTGGCAGGAACTTCTACACTGAAGGTCAGCTCCTGCATCTCAAGCAAATATAGCCCAGAGATTGGTGCAATATAAATGGGGAAATGCCTATGTAAGTGGGAGAGCAAGCTCACACGAGAGAAGGCAGTCCTTAAGCTATCCTGGTATCATTTAGCACAGCCACCCCTTTGGTCTCCAGATGCTGTTGGGACTATCTACCCCCCCCCCAATCATCCATGGCCATCATATCCAATGGTCAGGGTAGATGTGTAGTCCAACAACATCTGGGACAGTTTCCAGATGTTCGTGGTGAGTTCCAGCACCTCTTTTTCTATTAAAAAAAATAGCACTGGCTAAGAACATAAGAAGAGTCTGCAGGGTCAGGGCAATGGTCCATCTAGTCCAGAATCCTCTTCTCACAGTGGCCAACCAGATGCCTGTGAAAAACCCACAAGCAGAATTTGAGAACAAAAGCACATTTCCCTCCTGTGGTTTCAGGCAACTGATATTCAGAAGTACTGCTGTCTCCAGTTATGAAGGCAAAGCATAGTCTTCAGGGCTAGGAGCCATTGCTAGCTGTCTCCTCCATGAATTTGTCCAATCCTCTTTTAAAGCCATCAAGGTTGGTGGCCACTGCCTCCTGTGGGAGTGAGTCCCATAGTTTAACTACGTGCTGCACAAAGAAGTCCTTACTTTTATTTGGCCTGAATCTTCTAACATTCAGCTTCATTGGAGACCCATGAGTTCTAGAGTGATGACAGAAGGAGAACAACTTTTCTCTATCCTCTTACTTCACGCCATGCATCATTTTATACCCGTCTTTGATATCGCCTTTGGGACGCGGGTGGCGCTGTGGGCTAAAGCCTCAGCGCCTAGGGCTTGCCGATCGAAAGGTCGGCGGTTCGAATCCCCGCGGCGGGGTGCGCTCCCGCTGCTCGGTCCCAGCGCCTGCCCACCTAGCAGTTCGAAAGCACCCCCGGGGGCAAGTAGATAAATAGGTACCGCTTACCAGCGGGAAGGTAAACGGCGTTCCGTGTGCGGCTCTGGCTCGCCAGAGCAGCGTTGTCACGCTGGCCACGTGACCCGGAAGTGTCTTCGGACAGCGCTGGCCCCCGGCCAATAGATGTGAGATGGGCGCACAAACCCCAGAGTCTGTCAAGACTGGCCCGTTCGGGCAGGGGTACCTTTACCTTTACCTTGATATCGCCTTTACCACCAGTTCAGACCATGGGAGCATATATGTGAAACTGAGAAAGAAAAAGGATTGACCCCACATGCATCTTTTTTACACTTGTTTACATTGAAGTTTCCGTCAATGTAACATTTCCGAGCACAATTCAAAGTGTTGGTGCTGACCTTTAAAGCCCAAAACTGCCTCGGCCCAGTATACCCGAAGGAGCGTCTCCACCCCCATCGTTCTGCCCAGACGCTGAGGTCCAGCGCTGAGGGCCTTCTGGCGGTTCCCTCATTGCAAGAAGCCAAGTTACAGGGAACCAGGCAGAGGGCCTTCTCAGTAGTGGCACCTGCCCTGTGGAACACCCTCCCATCGGATGTCAAAGAAATAAACAACTATCTGACTTAGAAGACATCTGAAGGCAGTCCTGTTTAGCCCTGTTTTAATATTTGATGAATTATTGTATTTTAATCTTTTGTTGGAAACCGCCCAGAGTGGCTGGGGAAATCCAGCCAGATGGGTGGGGTATAAATATTATTTGTTGTTGTTGTTGTTGTTGTTGTTGTTGTTGTTGTTGTTGAATTGCTTTTGCCATTTTGTCACCCATTCACTCAGTTTGGAGATGTATTTTTGGAGTACAATCTCTTTTTGTTTTAACAACCCTGACCCATCAGAAAACTTGGCCACCTTGCTGCTCAGTCCTAATTCTAGATCTTTTATGAACAAGTTAAAAATCACAGGTCCCAAAAATGATCCTTGGGAGACTACATTTGGAGGACTGTCCATTTATTCCTATTCTTTGCTTCCTCCACCTTCCTCCTATTCTTTGCTTCCTCCACCTTAACTTTGTGACCCACCAATCTATGCCAGTCAGATTCCTATGAAAATGATGCTATGTAGCATTGATTCCATGGTGATCTGGTACAGGAAGTGGAACAATTTTCAGAGGTGTTTCTGTCTGTGGTCAACAGCAGCTTAGTCCAACTTTAATTATAAGAAAGAAGGTACAGTCTTACAAATGCATTTGCTCTCAATAGAGAACTCCTGTCAACAGCTTGGCATCAGTCTTCTGAATCCACTGAAGTTTCTGGAGACTTTTCAAAGGGAGTTTCATGGAAAGGGCATTGCAGTCTAATTGTGATGCAAGTACAGCACATGTCAGCATGGTCAGATCTCTCATTTCTTTAAGGAATATGGATAACTGGTCCACAGTTGGGCCAAGGCACTCCTGGCCATGCCCATCACCTGAACATCCTGGTTCAAATCCCAAGATAATCTAGTACATAACTGAGCTGGTTTGAACCTAGATGTAACCCTCTTCTAACCACTGGATCACACTGGCTCCTGCTAGTCTCACCATTCCAGATAAGCTGCCAAACTGGATGACAAGAAAACGTTTGTAAATTCAGCCACAGTTAATAGGTTTGAGTATTTTCCATCCAACTGCTGTCTTTCCATAATAAATGCTGCTGTATGGGGTAATTTGTGGGCAGTGTTTTCAAACTATGTGGTTTTAATATTAGGGCATATTGTTTAATTGTTGTGTTTGCAATAAATAAATGCTCCCTGCAATAGGAAGATGTTTGGAAGATGTCCCCACTCCTTTCTGGTGCCCTCGTATCGTACACACGCCCACCAGCAGTTTTGAGGGACTGCACACCAAATACTGCACTAACATGAGCCTGAAGTATTGGACCAAAAGGTGACATGAACTAAGGGAAGCCAAGTCTTAGCAAGTTCACAGGCCCTACCACAATGGGTTGGAGCCTGTATTGTCAAAAATGCAGTAATATTAGATGTTTTCCCATGGGTTTGGATTTTGAAAGCTTTCGGATTGTTGATTTTAAATGGATGGTGTGAACTTTCCCCATTCCAGTTTGGAATTGATCAAGTAAAACCAAATTATCTCAGGACTGGGGAGATGCTTGTAAAGACCTTTGATTTTGCCTTCCCCAGGGTCTCCTTGTGTTTCATTCCAGGAGCCAGGAGGCACATGAGGCATCAATCCAGGTGGGGAAGCCACATCCTGAGAAGGACATTGAGATTATCTGTTTTATTGCATTTAAATATATTTTGAGTCTCTTTGAGATTTTGGCATAGTAGGTATAAACAATGGAAAAATATATAAGTATCCTCCAGAAATTATTATTATTAATAATAATAATAATAATAATAATAATAATAATAATAATAATTTTTATTTATACCCCATCCACTCTGGGCAGTTTCCAACAAAATATTAAAATACAATAATTCATCAAATATTAAAAACTTCCCTAAACAGGGCTGCCTTCAGATGTCTTCTAAAAGTCCAATAGTTGTTTATTTCTTTGACATCTGATGGGAGGGCGTTCCACAGGGCGGGTGTCACTACTGAAAAGGCCCTCTGCCTGGTTCCCTGTAACCTGGCTTCTCGCAGTGAGGGAACCACCAGAAGGCCCTCGGTGCTGGACCTCAGTGTCCGGGCTGAACAATGGGGGTGGAGACGTTCCTTCAGGTATACTGGGCCGAGGCTATTCAGGGCTTCGAAGGTCAGCACCAGCACTTTGAATTCTGCTTGGAAACTTACTGGGACCCAATGTAGGTCTTTCAGGACCGGTGTTATGTGGTCTCAGCAGCCTCTCCTAGTCACCATTCTAGCTGCCACATTCTGGATTAGTTGTAGTTTCTGGGTCACTTTCTAAGGTAGCCCCACATAGAGAGCATTGCAGTAGTCCAAGTGATAGATAACCAGAGCATGCACCACTCTAGCAAGACAGTCCACGGGCAGGTAGGGTCTCACCCTGCCTACCAGATGGAGCTGGTAAACAGCTGCCCTGGGCACAGAATTGACCTGCACCTCCATGGACAGCTGTGAGTCCAAAATGACTCCCAGGCTGCACACCTGGTCCTTCAGAGGCACAGTTACCCCATTCAGAACCAGGAAGTCCTCCCCACCCACCCGCCCCCTGTCCCCCAAACTGCTAAGATACAAACTTCTAAGTATCTTCTCAATTAAGATGGAGGGTTTCAAACCATCTCGAACATACAGTGCATAAGGCGGACATATGCAACAAGTACTGTGATGGAAGAGGATTATGATGCATTTTCAAATCATCCATTCAGTGCTTTGTATGGTATGTAGTGAATTGTCTCAGAAAACTGAGAGCCTGATTTCCAACCTTCCCAATTTGTGGATTTCTCTTGTTCCAAAAGAAACCAGAGTTAGATTGGTCTCACAGTGCATCGTACAATTATACTATCATTCTATTTCCCAGCAACATAAAGAAAATGCATGAGGATCACATACGTTTTCAATAAACATAAGCTTCTATATTTATAAAACACATGGCAGTCACTCTCCTTGTGCTAAATTAGATTTCAGTACAAAATTTTCTCTCTTGGCAAGGAGCCCATGTTGCATTTTTGGAATGTCAAAGTGAATGAAAGAAGTTAAAAAACTTTGTGGGATTAAGAAAGCACACTGCAAAGGTGCTTTTGTGGTGCGCTTTAAACTTTGGCTGAGCCATTTAATATCCCACTGAAGACACATAAACACACACACAGAGAGAGAGAGAAATCTAAGGAAAATTTGCTTTAAAACAAAAAATTACGAAATACATACTGCCCTAAGTGCAGCATAGTTATTTTGAAAGGGGGAGAGGGTTAACTGGCTATAATTGCACTAATTTTACTATTTATATCTAATACGTATGAAACCTTGGCCATATCCAGATGTTTTTGACTACAGCAGAAGCAGTTGCTTAGATTTTCTGTCCCTTTTCTCCTCAAAGAGAATTAACAACAGCTTTGATAGAAAGTAGGAAATTATTTTTACAGAGGGGGACCATGCCTGAACTCCTAAGCACATGATTACTCTAACAGGACTTCTGAGCAAAAATGCATAGGCCTTGAACAGTGGTACTTGGAGACAAAGAAAAGGAGGGATCTTTTGCCCCCTTAAAGGTAAAGGTACCCCTGCCCGTACGGGCCAGTCGTGTCCGACTCTAGGGTTGTGCGCCCATCTCACTTAAGAGGCCGGGGGCCAGCGCTGTCCGGAGACACTTCTGGGTCACGTGGCCAGCATGACGAAGCTGCTCTGGCGAGCCGGCACCAGCGCAGCACACGGAAACGCCGTTTTTACCTTCCCGCTAGAAAGTGGTACCTATTTATCTACTTGCACTTAAGAGTGCTTTCGAACTGTTAGGTGGGCAGGAGCTGGGACCGAAAGACGGGAGCTCACCCCACCGCGAGGATTCGAACTGCTGACCATGCGATCGGCAAGTCCTAGGCACTGAGGTTTTACCCACAGCGCCACCCGCGTCCCTTACATAGCAGTAAACCCCACCGAACCAAACTGGACATATTGTACATGTGAGTAGACTTTCATAGCGCTGTTCTGTAAATAGCATACAATGCCATAGTGGCAGTATTGTTGAAAGCGTGAAGCCTTGTAACTGAGCAGCAAGGTCCTTAACTAGTCTGGCATATTTTATGTGGGTAGAAAATCTATTGCATTTGAAAAACAAATATTGCTTTAATCACACATTACAGATATTTTAACCGCAGGCCTCTGAACAGCACATCTGTTCCTATGTGCCACAGTGACGCAGCGTGTGGTGACATGTCACTTCTATTTATGTCAATAAGGTAGTTCACCTTACATTAGTAAGGCACAGTATTCAGCAGAGTAGATTATTATAGGGATAGATGCCTCTCTGTAAAGGCATTTAAGTTAGGCATGTATAGATGCCTCTCTGTAGACGCATTTAAGCAGTACAATATAGGGTTTGCATGCAAATGACCCTGGGTTCAGTCCCCGGTCATTTCCAGTCGAGAGGATCTCAAGTAGCAGAACTGAGCGACAAAATCTTCCTTTGAGACCATGGAGAGCCATAGGCCACCAGAGGAGATTGTACTCCTGTATGTGGCAGGTGTATATGTTTAGTTCTGAAAGAAGCCATCACTATTCACCTTCAGAGTGCAGTAGAAAGCTTGTATAGAAGCTTCCTTTGACATGCTTAGATGTTTCAGGACAAGGCCGGCAAGGTGAGGCAACTGTCTTAGGCAGTAGGATCCACAGGGGCAGCAGATCCTGAGGTAGATCTTTATTCCCCCTTGTTCCTGATGTACATCTTCACTCACCCCTTTTTCCCTGGCAGGAAGGGGGCGCCATTTGGGGGTACGCCTCAGGTGTCAAAATGTCTTGGGCTGGCCCTTTGAATACACATTCATGATGGTTTGTGCTCATTATATTATTAGACTGATTGTACGTGATCCCAGTTTCAATACAGTTTGTGCGTGCAAATGTTTTGGGGTAGTCATAGTGCTTCATTTCCAATTAGTGCACATCCTGTAACTTCCAGCTGAAATCCTATAACTTTCCCTAGTATAGATGCTCTGGAGTTTTTTGGCTTACTTTTGTGGCATGGTAGTCCCACCTAGCAGTTCGAAAGCACCCCCGGGTGCAAGTAGATAAATAGGTACCGCTTACCAGCGGGAAGGTAAACGGCGTTCCGTGTGCGGCTCTGGCTCGCCAGAGCAGCGATGTCACGCTGGCCACGTGACCCGGAAGTGTCCCTGGACAGCGCTGGCCCCCGGCCAATAAATGTGAGATGGGCGCACAAACCCCACAGTCTGTCAAGACTGGCCCGTTCGGGCAGGGGTACCTTTACCTTACCTTTAGTCCCTCTGGACAGCATTAATGGGATAGCATTGCAGAAGCACCACAGATTAAAAGAGCAGGATAAATCCACTATTAATGCACTATTTTAGTGGTTTGTGGGTTTTATATTTAAATTTTATGTTGATAACTGCCCTGAGATCTGTGGATGAAGGGTAGTGTACAAATTTAATAATAATAATAATAATAATAATAATAATAATAATAATAATAATATGTCAAGAAAATGTTACAGATTACACCTGCAATAAAACACCTGTCTGGATGGACTCTCAGTTATCCAAAACAAAAATACATTCCAAAAGTGACACTTTTTCTATCTTTTGGTGCCTGCTCTTCCAGGAAAGTTGGAAAAGTTTCTAGATTAAAAGGTATGTGTGTGGATTTGGATTATAAAGCTGAAATAATTTCAACCCACATATTCATGCCTAATGGTGTGCCAAAGAGAGTAGTCTAGTCTCAAAGGATATAATCTGCTCAAGCCTCAGTTCACTAAGCAGACTTCTAATAAAATCTCTTTTTTTGGTGGGGGAACACTTCTTGAAGTAACTTCTACTCATTATATATCAAAGAGGCAGGGGCGCCATCTGACCCTCAGGATTGTGGGTGCCTGCCACTGTCATGTGGATGTGCGATGTCAACGCGCAGGCCTGCATGTAGTGCATTTGATGTCACACACACAACGTGCAACATCATATCACATTTTGGGAGGGGGGCTCCTCCAAAACGTGCGCGCATGTGCTGTCACATGTCCACAGTGCAGTGATCGGCAGTGGCAGATCCTCTTCCTCCTCCTCTCCACAGCCAGCGAGGCACCTTCTTCTGCGGGAAGAGGCTCAGACATGGAGGCAGAGAGATTCTGCCTCTGTGTCTGAGCCCCCATCCCCTGGAAAAGGGTGACTTGCTGGATGGCTGTGGAGGGCAGAGCTGAACTGCCTCTTTCTCAGAGGCTGTGCCGCAGAGGCTGGCTGGCTGCTTCTGTCTGGCTTTGCTCATTGACTTTGTGGGTACCAGGCTCCCCACAATTATATTCTTCTGGGTGCCCAAGCACCCACAGCCCCCTGGAGTTGTCTCCTATGCAAAGAGGATGAAAGCCTCCCTTGTCATGGTCGCAACGAGTCCTGTGCAATTATTGCCAATTTGTCATCTTTTTGGCTCCAAGTTAAAAAAAAATTTGGGCATCTTCTTTCCCCCCTTTTATTAATTTTCAAGAAACAGGATATAAACATAAGCATAATATTTTCGTTGCTTAGCCTGTCCTGTCTTGTTCTGTTCTGTTAGTTTATTGTAAAATTTGTAGGCCACTTTTTATCACAGATGTGGTTAAAAGCAGTTTCCAATGCTAAACAAAGTAACACAGCATTTACAATGAAAGCCTGTGAGAACAGATACGTTTTAATTAAGTGATTGGAGCTCAACAGTGATGTAGTCATCCATGTCTCCAAGGGAAGAGAGTTTTACAGTTGTGGTGTAATTACCAAGAAGGACCTACCCCCCAAAACATTTGCCAGTGGGACATCAAGAAGAGCCACTTCTGTCAATCTGAGATCCTGGACGAGTTTATACAGGGAAAGTAACGGCATCAGGTACCTAGGGCCCAAATCATTCAGGGACTGCCTTCTTAAAATTGTGTTGATTGCATTTTATGGTTTTTTTATGTTCTGTAGATATATGTTATGGAGTTATTTAAATATATATATATTGAAAATGACAATAAATAAATAAACTAAGCCGTTTGGGGGCTGGTCTTATCAATATTTCAATAATTCTGTTATGTCTTTCTGTCTTTAAAGTTTGTTGATTTAATCAGTGTTTTCTTCTAAAAAAATTTTGTCAAACACTTATGGGATTATTATTATTATTATTATTAAGCAGTCTATAAATGTTCAGCAAGCAAGCAGTCCAAGGACTGAATTAAGAATTTCATCCTCTGTAACATTAGAGAGTTAGACCTTGTATATTTTGCATAATGAACAAAAGATACATACGTAGAGATGATTGCAGCAGTGTGACAAGTTCACTGCCTATTTGAGGTCTCAGGAGGGTGTGAATCAAGTAACCATGTTTGCCTCTGCACTGGATCTACTGCCATTGGGTCCTGGTCCTGGCATTCAGTGACTATGATGATATTTCTAAAGGAGAACAACACCCCTCTTTTTTCATTTTTGACTACTAAAGCTGCTTTCCATATAGTTCTATTTATTTTCCAGACTTTTAAGTAGAACGTTGGATTTTGAAACCAGTGAAAAGGTGGTTCCTTTCCAGCCATAATTGTAAGGGATCCACACTATACTACGGAAACTTGAAATCTAAATATTCACTGAATGTTTGTAGGACTTGGCTTTTATTGAACACCTAGGGCCTAAATTATTATTATTAATTCTACCAAATCAGGCTTTGTGTAAATATGTTCCTTCATGTGCTTCATTTTCTCCAGCTAGATGAATAAGCCAAACTAGATGAATAAGCAACTGCTTGAGGGAAGTTAGAGCTAATGAACTTTGAACCAATTGTGTCTCATACAGAAACATGCCCCTTAGCCAAATTAAAAGGAAAATTTGGGATATTTTTCTCAAGAGCATCTAATACATGATTTGTAATGTACAAGAACAGCTGCACAGGACAGTATAATAACTGAGGCCCAACAAGGAATAGGCCCAAATACTGAATATATTTTCTTCACACTTGTCAATCTGATCATTAAATGGGTTTTCATGTCAACGCTTCCTTTATTACTAAAGTGGGTATGCCAGATATGGATCTGGCTGATACCAATAGTCTAAAACAGAAGAGACCCCTATGGCTTGCAGGCACGTCCATACTTTCTTTGTTTTTAAAAAAGCCTTCCCACAACAACCAGAAGTAGCAGGAAACAAGGTCAATCACATCATCTCAAGTTTAGGCATAATCCATTATCCACTAGAGCTGGGAGTTAGGGACTAAAGGTTTGGTGAGAACAAAAGAGTTCAGCACCCAAATCAAGCTATGTCCTTATGCATCATCACAAAAGAGGACAAAACTCATTTGAAGGAGCATCTGGGTGGTTGCTTAAAAGCTTTGTGCTACTCCTAACAATTGGGGCTTCAGAACACTGATGGGAGGGAGAAGTGGCTTCCAGAAGATGGGTGGGTTGGAGCAGAGGAGCAATAGGGAGCCCACATTAACATCCTGATTGTTCCTTTGAACAATCCCCGCCTCACACCTGACATCAGGTATAAAACAGGTAAGTGTGGCTTCCTGAAAATAACCTTACAGGCCAAATGAGGAGACATGATGGGCCAATTTTCACCTGCATGCTGGAACATCTCCACCCCTGCCCTAAACAATTTAAATCCAGAATATTGGAAAGACCCCATCCTCCTATGAACATGGCTTTAAACTGAGATCATTTCCCAAAGCCCTGTTGTATATCTCATCACTTAAAAGGAATTCAGCTAGTGGGAATGGGGGACAGGGCCTTTTCTGTGACAGCACCATGCTATGGAAATCCCTCCCTTGGGAGGTTAGAGTGGCCTCATCCATGATGACTTTTATGTGGGCAGCAGAAATATTTTTATTGGCTTTTAAAGGTTCATAATTTGAGGTCGAAGGTTTCAGCTCTGCTCGTCTTGATTTTTGATACTGTAATTCTGTTCTTGTTAAAGTGACAGGGGGTCACCTTCTTGCAAACCACCTTGGGGGATCCTTGTTATGGTGAAAGGGAGGTATAAAAATGCTTTTTATAAAGTTAAATAAATAAAAGTATCCTTGAAGAACGTGGAACCTCAGGTGTGCTGTCATCTGAGCACAATTTGTGCTCCTACAAAGAATCCAAGGGGAATTACCCTAGCAGTTTAAAAGACCAGAGAGAGAAGGTAGGAAAGAAAAAGTCCTCTGAAAGCACAATTTCTTTAATGTATTCCCTTAACCCAAATTTCATCCCAGATACATTAAAGTATGAAAGGGAAGGCCACTGTTTAAATCAGATGCTTGCTTGCTCGCTCTCTTTTTCCTGAATGATGCTTGAGCACCTAATTACACCTATATTTTCCACTGCTAAGGTCAATGACCAGAGTTAATATGAAATAAACCCTTATTAAAACATACTTAGAGAGAGTTAGTGCTGTCTCAGTCTGGGCCCTTTTACTCTCATTGGAATGTAAACAAATCAGCATGCCTGCACCTTGATCCCATTTCTGTACAGATCAGAGACCAGGCACCATGTCACAAGTTGGAAAATAAAGCTGGATCATCTCCAGAGCTCATGAATTCATAAATACAGGGAGCTAGTTGGGGGGAGGAATCTAATCCTGCTAAAAGTTGTATACTGTAGCAGCTTAAACCTTACTTACAGTGACTTTACCTTGTAAGAAAGAGTTGAATAGTGCTTTCGAGGGTATAAAATTGTTGGCTAAAGGGGTTACCGGTGGGAAGTAGATGTTGTGAAGAGTTATCAACGTCATTCCTGCAATGTGACTTGAGCTCATAGAGCTTCCTGGTGGCCTCTCTGGGTGCTAGAGAAATGTCCTCCTTCTGTCAGTAGTTTAGTGTAGGGCACAAGCAACAACCACTTCCTATAATGTAACTCAGCTCCAACACCTTTGCGCTGACATTATCCAGGTATCTGGAAGAATTAACCTGGCAGTATTTTGATTCATACTATTTGATTATTGTACATGACTTCTGTGCACACTAAAATTGCGTACACACCATCCATTTAAAGCACTCTAGTTTATCCCCTCACTGAGCTATAAGAAGAAGAAGAAGAAGAAGAAGAAGAAGAAGAAGAAGAAGAAGAAGAATTTATTATTTGTACCCCGCCCATCTGGCTGGGTTTCCCCAGCCACTCTGGGCGGCTTCCACAGAGACCAAAAATACACTAAAATGTCACACATTAAAAACTTCCCTGAACAGGGCTGCCTTAAGATGTTTTCTGAATGTCAGGTAGTTGTTTATCGCTTTGACATCTGATGGGAGGGCGTTCCACAGGGCGGGCGCCACTACCGAGAAGGCCCTCTGCCTGGTTCCCTGTAGCTTTGCTTCTCACAATGAGGGAACCGCCAGAAGGCCCTCGGCGCTGGACCTCAGCATCCGGGCAGAACGATGGGGGTGGAGACGCTCCTTCAGCTACAGTTCTCAGCGCATTTAACCAACTATGGGTCCCATAATTCTTTGGGAAGGGGCTTAAATATGTGTTCTGTATGCCAGCCTAAGAGCATTCAATAACTTTAGCTTTCCATAAGTTTGTTCTTTGACTTAGCCCTTGTAGTTTGTCCGGAGGAAGCAAACCAGGGCATGCTAAGCCAAACCATGGCTTAGCTCACAGCAGCACAATAGCAGCAAGACCAGGAGAGGAGCAAAGTAGCTACAATCTCCTTTCTAGTAGCCTGCATGCTCATGTATTCACAAAAAATGTATGGTTTAGTGTTGTGTGCAAACTGGGCTGATGTAATGAATGTTCCTCACATTTACTAGAATAATGATAAAAGAATAACATACGAAAAGACCATAATATCAACATGGTTTATAAATTGCTGATGGAATCCCTCATTAAAGAAGACCCATGGAGTTTAATGGGATTTGCTCCCAGTAAAGTGTTATAGGACACTTGAAGCATTTCTGTCACACTCTACCAATACTGCACAATCTGAAAAGTTTACTGTTGCCATGCAAACTGAGCAATAGTGGAACCAAAGTCCATACTTTTACTATGTGTGAATAACTTATTGGGTGGAATCCAAGAGGTACCTGGTGTTTGTGAAACAATCTGGGGAGTGCTGGGAACTGCAGAAGAGAAGGGAAATTAGTAAAAATTACTTTCCCTTCCTTCCCACTAGCAGATGCATTGGCTGGGTCAAAAGTCCATCCATGGGTACAAGGGCACCATTTTGTCTGTGGTCAACTAATGCAAGTCAACTTCACTGAATGTCTTGACTTTCTAGTAACAAAAGAAAGAAGGAATTTAATTAAACTTTGGGTGATGGCTGATACTGTAGTATCCATTTTCAAAAGCTGTACAGTTCTGAATCCCTGTACCTAAGGACAGATAGTACTGTATTATATCTAGATGTATCTTTGGTTCAATCTTTTATGCCACTTCATGTTCTCATCTCCACCTTCTTCATTTCCTAGGGTCATCAACAGGACAGTTTTGCAGCAGATCTTATTTTAACATTATTTGCCTCACAATTTTAACACAGCAATCAATTTGTTTAAAAAACAAAGTGCTATTATATATATATAAAAGGTAAAGGTACCCCTGCCCGAACGGGCCAGTCTTGACAGACTCTGGGGTTTGTGCGCCCATCTCACATCTATTGGCCGGGGGCCAGCGCTGTCCGAAGACACTTCCGGGTCACGTGGCCAGCGTGACAACGCTGCTCTGGCGAGCCAGAGCCGCACACGGAACGCCGTTTACCTTCCCGCTGGTAAGCGGTACCTATTTATCTACTTGCCCCCGGGGGTGCTTTCGAACTGCTAGGTGGGCAGGCGCTGGGACCGAGCAGCGGGAGCGCACCCCGCCGCGGGGATTCGAACCGCCGACCTCTCGATCGGCAAGCCCTAGGCGCTGAGGCTTTAGCCCACAGCGCCACCCGCGTCCCATTATATATATATATATATATCACTAATCTGCTAACATTTTTCACTTTACTAAGGAGTAAAGTCAGGACATGTCCAATTCTTTTGCTTGCATAAGACATTTTAATTCTAACAACCCATACTGTTTTTACTGTAACATCAGACTTATTTTTAAAATCTGCAAAAGACTCCAGCTTTTATACAGTTTATTATAAAGGCAACTCTTTTTTCCCCCTTAAGAAACCTTATTGGGGAGTTATCTGGCTTTGCTGGCAAACCGGTTTGCTTATGTTGGAAGATACTTATTTACTTTTACTACGCACATTAAGAAAGCTATTTTTGCTGTTTACACAAAGTGTGTGTAGTTAGATGATATTTTCCCCGAGATTGCCAAAGAGCCAATATCTAAGGTAAATTGGGTTGCTTACATGTATAAGTAAAATAAAAATGAAGCAGTGCCTTGGGGGATAGAAAGAAAAGGGTGACAATTTAAACTAAGCCTTAAATGGGATGAAGGTGTTTCATATGCCATTCATGGAACTGGTTCCAAGAGGGAATGAAAGCTTTTTTTGATCAAGGGCATCAAGAGACCTTTCCATGAAAAACAATAACCATGACTCCCCTCTCTCCCAAATGCTTCTCCTCTTTTCAGTATGGTACTTTTGTTTGCTTTTTATAGAGAAGCAGCATTTTATTTCTGAATAGTTATGCAAAATTCTCTGCATCCTGATGAATTTACTTCTTTGGATGTCAGGCCACTGATGCTTTGTGATTTTTGGCAGCCATCCATTAAGGATACAGAAGCAACAGGGGAGATGGCAGAGATTAAGGATACAGTATTTTGCTGGTGAAAAATGGAGCCTAGAGAAGAGAACACACAAGGAGGAAACTCTCAAAGGCAAAGCAGAATTCCTTGATTAAAATGTGTTCCCTGGGTTCCCTTTGTGAGGGTGAGGCTTCCTTAAGAAATGGGCTGGAAGGAACAAGGAGTGAAGACGGAAAGTGAACTACAACAAACTGAGAGGGTAAACATGATGGAGGTCTCTTGTATTAAGTCACACATACTGTTAGTTCTCCATTCTAGATTTGTTCTGTAATTCAGAGAAAAACACATGGTACTATTGAAGTGGGATTCAATACAGTTTGACTGTAAAACTGAAAGAGGGAGAAGGAAGTATAGAACTGCTTGGAGTCCTGGACACAGAACTCAGCTATACAGCTGCAAATAAAACGTTTTAAGTGAGTTTTAGGTGCAATACGCAATGTGACTCTAGATGGTGAGCCTCATGGGAAATTCAATGTATTTTTTAAAAAAGCTTTTTTTAAAAAAGAAAAACATTTTCAGAATTGTTTTATATGTCTGTAGATTCCCCCACATTGGATCTCTCCAAATAGGCTGCAAACAACTGGAAAAGATGGAAGCAGTGCTTTAACTTATTCATTGATGCTGGTGCAGGTTTTAGCTTTGTTCCATAATCCAAGGAACAACCCACCCTTTCTACGTAAAATGATGCTACGTTAGGTTTATCTTATGCCCAATTCAGCATTCCCAATGTTTTCAGTCCACTTTCCACTGGTGTCTCATTGCCACTCAGCTAAATTCTTTACCCTTCAATTCTTTTTCATCACTCATGTGCCAGTAGTCATCTAGCAAAAAATACACTTATGGTGTGTGTGTATTTTAGAGAGAGAGAGAGAGAGAGAGAGAGAGAGAGAGAGATGCTGATATTCATATCTTGATATAAAAGTGCTGTGAGTGCCAGCACAAAATGGCTGCCATGAACAGCAAAGAAAGTTGTGACAGTTGGCACATCTCATCCAAAAGGGTTGGTTTACTTGATTATTTTGTTTATGTTCTTCTTCCTCCAAGGAGTTCAGACCTCTGTGGGCTCAGTCTGAGAAAGACTATGTGAGGTAAATTGGCTTCGTACATCAATTAACGTGTCTGTCTGTTTTATGATTCTTAAATGCTACATCATCAGGGGCTTTTTTGTGCTCCAAATGGAAATCCCTTCAGGCTTAATTACCATTCTGACTGTTGGGCATTAGCAGATGCACCAATAAGAAACTTTGACTTTAAATCGATTTAACAATGATGCTTATAATTAATTCTAACTGGATAGCTTCTACACTGAAGGTCAGAATGCAGTTCTGTTTGCAGTAGTTAAATTTTGGGGCAAGTGCTGTAGCTTAGTGCTGTTGCACAGAAGGTCCCATGTTCAATCCTGGCATTTCAGATTAAATGGCTGGGGAAGACCCTCTCTCCCTGAAACTCTGGAGAGACATTATAATAGGAGATAATACTGGGCTAGATGGACAAATAATCTCACCTTCTATAAAACAGTTTCCTGTGTTACCACGCTTTGATAACCATTAGCTTGATGCTAATGGTTAAAGATATATTTAGGCCAAGCCCTACTGCAAAAATAAGTGTTTCGTTAAACCACACACACATACACAGAGCATCTAATTTAGCCCATAATTCATTCTAGATGAATGAGAGAGGATCAGAGTATTTTGCTAAGCCATTTCTTTAGCTCTTGGATCCGTTATAGCTGTGCCAGGGTAGGCATATCACCCCCAGCACAGCAAGTATTAAATCAGATCTCACAATGCAGTCCTTTGTGTGCTTCAAATGGTTTTAATCCAGAATTGGAAAATAAGCTTTTATGGAAGAAGAAGAAGAAGAAACCCCTAAGCTTTTATGCAAATTTTATTACATATAAATAAATAAATCACCTCTCTGTTTCTGTACTTAATACTGCCTGTTGCCCAAAAGGTTTTGGAGCTGCCCTGAAACAAGAATAGAATTGCTTATTCAGAAGGCAAAGGCTTCCAGAACAAATAAAAATAAAACAAGAAACAGATGGATTTTGACAAAGAAGGAACAAAGACTCTGCAGTCTAAGAGGCAAGTTTTATTTAGTGGAACTGACCAATCTCATTCTCAGATAGACTGTATTTTTTAGACACGATAATAGACTGTGGACTCTAGTGGTGTGCTAGAATGGAATTTGATAAGCCAGAGTTCAAAGCACTGCTCTTCTCTGAATTGCTCTGTGATAATCGTTCTAGGTCAGGCATAGCCAACAGATGTCGTTAACAGTTGCCACCAGTCCCACCAGTATAGTCAATGGTCAGGGACAATGGGAGCTGCATTCAGACATGCTGCATTCAGCACCATGCTGGCCACTCCTCTCATGACTTGTCAATATCCTGTCATACACTACTGTGAAACAGAGCAGAGTCATAATTCAAAAGAAGCTTCTTTTTCAATGGCTGGGATAAGCAGTCAGGAAGCAGGTTTCAACTCTACCTCAATGCATTTCTGAGTGCATCCTTTTACTTTTTCTCCTGTAAATAAGTGGTTGCCATTTTTCCTATGGAGAAAGGAAAGTGCTGTGCTTTGTGACATTGTTGAACTGCGGGCAAAATCTTCCCCACTGTTATGTACTGAAGTTCTTACCCTGGGCCAGCAGGGGGATACTGTAGATAGTTATGCAAATGAAGGATCGAAAGTGACGTTCAGTGATTGGATAGTTTTAGAAAGTTGTTACAGTAACAAGGTACTGGAGCTCTATATAAGCAGGCTGACTGAGCCCTTCAGTTCAGTTCAGTTCTGGCCTCAGAATAAAGAAGCGCTGTTTGAAGAATCGCTGTGTCGCCTGATATGTTCGCTACAACCTAACACCCACACCCCTACCACGAACCCCATAAGGATGGGGAAGGCCCTCCCAAATGCATCTCCAGGGTTGCTGGGGAGAGCAATGCATTTGATGTTTCCTCACAGATGGCTCAGCGAAGTGTTTACAGGACCTCAGTGGCTGCAATATGCAGGGGCATAAGAAAGGGGGTGCGGTGGGTGCGGTCCGCCCTGGGTGTCACCACTGAGGAGGATGACAAAATGCCGGGTGGCACTCACTGCGGGGCCTGCAGTGTTCCCAAGCCACACGTCTCTCCAGGGAGAGAGACAGTGGCTTGGGTGTGTGCAGACTCCATGCTACCCAAATGGTATGCCTGCTGCCTCCCCCCCCCCAGCTGTAGGGCGGCTGAGTGGGAGGAGGCAGGAAGACTCCAGAGGCCCCGTGGTGCACCCCACCCCTATGGGCGGCTCCCCCTGCCCTTGCCCCACCCCTCCCAGTCCTGGGCATGCCGCCCCAGGTGCCTGATCGGTTTCCTCCACCGCTGGCAATATGTTTGCAATTTCACATGTGTGCTCTTGGCTGAATGGTATTTGGGACCAGTGATTTGCTTATTTTTAATTCCTATTAAAAATAAGTAAAAAGGAAAAAAAATAGAACAGCTACCTTCTATAGTCAGTGTTGATGTGTTCAGCCAGGTAATGTCTGCCTGGAATAGCAGGAGCATCCCAGAGTTTCAGGTTCCGAGGTCTTTCCTACTCATGATCTTCTAACTGGAGGTACTAAAGACTGAATCTGAGACTTCCTGTATTCATAGTATATGCACTGTTTGGTGTGGTCACATATGCATCAGGCAAAAAGGGTAAATGCATCACAAAAAAACATTTGCATGTGCTAATTTATATGTACTGATTTAGAAATATTTACTCTAAACTAAATGGAAATGCTATAATTTCAGCATAGCGAGGAAGACTCTGACAGGGTGATCGTCAAATGGAGGACTCTTTCAAAGAGACCCTAGATCTGCTTTAATCTCTATAATGAGCAAATGTGATATGCCAAAAACATATTTCTTTAGCATTATAAAAAGAACCACAATTTTACTGTCATTTCATTTAGTAGACTTTTTATTCAAAAAAAGTTTGCCTAACTACATGAGGTAGTACATGTAGCTGAACAAAATAATACTGTGATGCATGTATGAAGAATATCGCTACTAATGGCATTTCGAAAGAAAGGCCACAACTATAAAGATAAAAAAATAACAGGGAAAAAACTATTTAACAGTTTTACAGTCTTACACAATACACTTTTCATAGAAAGCTTGATAATGTCACCATTATATAATTTCTCTAGTATACCACAATAGGGCAGATGTAATGCACAGGGCTATCTACCATAAATGAGATCAAATGAAATGGTGAAATAATGTGATAGTAATCTTTGGCACTGTGTCCCGCCCTGCAGGAATATGCATCAGATGAAGAAATTAAAGGTATTAGAGCCTATGTTACAAATTCCGTTATTCTGCAGTTTCACCATTTACCAGTACTATACAGGACAGTTTATGTAGTATGGGGTGTCAGTCTTACAAACAACCTTGTGCATAGTGAGAGCTCAGTTTGGTAGAGCATCTTAATCTCAGGGTTGGGTAAAAAGCTCTAAGTTGGGTGAAAAGATTCCTGCATTGCAGGGGGTTGCAAGAAGGGTGACACTTGTGTTTCCTTAGAGCTTTTTGGTTCTGTGATTCTATGTCTATTGTATTTCTGGGAGCTGATTTACTGGAGCCCAAATGAACTATGGTATTTTTCCGTGTATAAGACTAGGTTATTTTATTAAAATATTATGCTAAAAACTTGGGGTCATCTAATATACGGATAGTGGAGAGGTGTGACGAGCGATTGGTGGCTGCTGCAAGCAATATAATGTCTGCTGCATTTTTGCAGGTGATTGGTGGGTGCTGCAAGGTCTACTGGCTATTGGCTGCTGCGGCAATTGGACTGGAGATTGGTGCTTGCTTTCAGTGATCGTGCAGACGATTGGTGGTGTCCTTGATGTGCATGCGATTGGCTGTTGTGTTCCTACAGGTGAGCAAATTTCGGCAAACCCTCACCCCCACAAAAGCTCTACAAATCTGGGCAATCCCCACCGAAAAAAGCTCAGCAACTGTGGGCAATCTCCCCCCATTTTCTCTATATGGAGTCCCCCAAAAAAGCGAACACCTTTTACGGGGGGGGGGCGTCCTATACACGGAAAAGTACCGTATATAGTCTGTCTTAAACCCAGTTCTAAGGGTTTACTCAAATGTCAGTCTCACCAATGCTTGACACGATTATAGGATTTAAAACTCTTAGTTTTTAACAGGAGTCATGGGGCAATGCATATGGGGCTGGGACAGGGTGACAGAGAGGTGAAAGGTCCTTGTGTGCACCTGTGAGAGTGCTAAATTGACTCTGCCAGTGTACTCATGCAGACCTGATGTTGCTGCTGCCCTACTTTTACATATCATTATGTAAACAACAGCTTGTACCAAGCTGGTGGCATCTGATCCTGCTTTTTTTTAAAAAAAAAATTGAATTACCAACACGATACAAAAACAAGACAGTTATTATATTTTTAAAAATATACTGCTCTCAACCAGGATTCGTTTAACTGGCATTTTAAAAAGGTGGATCAAAACAGAAAAGTGTAAAAATGGCAAAATATCTCATTCTTTTGACTTTGTGTGTTTCTGCAATAATATATGTTCACTGCTTGCTTTAGGGAATTAGTTCCCCCTCCCCCAATTTTAAGCATTGAAAAATGATATATACAGTGGATATAAGATCTATCATAGATATACCTTTACAGTTAATGTTAGTGGCATACATAAAACACCATAATAATAATAATAAACACCATAATAATAATGTATTCAGTTTTGTTTTGTTTTTAAATTGTGGAACATTTATGAGCTTCAAACGAATTGCATAGGAATAAATGCTAAGAAAATATAGCAATATTTAACACAGGATTCAAAACAAGTTATTTATCATCATAGTTTTGCATATGCATTTTCCCATGTTTAACTTTACAGATTTTCCCCCATTAAGATTTACATGCAGTTAAACCGCTTTTCAGTCAGAAAACAGTAAATATATTCTGTACAGCAATATTACATCTTTATACAAACTTGAGGAAGGAAATTAGATGGCATTTTCTTTCTCTTCTTCCAAGCACTGTATTTAGCTTTTGTTTTTACAGTTTACTTGTTACCTTCAAACCACAGCAAACACTCTGAATGCCTTGCCTCCTGGAGGATTCTGTAAACTACAGAAGGGAAAAAGTAGTAACATTTCATATAGCTTAGTTTGTGTTTTAAGATCCCAATCTTACCAAGCACTTATTCTAGAGATAAATCTACCCATACATTTAAGCCATCTGCAGAAGCCCTGGTCCTCCCACCATCAGATGTGCAAATAGACATTCAGAAATTTCTATCTGTACTTCCATCTGTACTTCCAAATACTTTCTGCTGAAGTAAAACATCTAGTTCTCAATAAGTGCAACCCTTCCAGCAAAACACACACACACGCACACACACACACACACACACACACACACCAGGTCAATCTTGTGTTCAAGGTTATTACAGACCCATGCCTGACAGCATGTAAAATTATGATACAATTCAATAGCTTAGCGCTATCAAAACAACTACTAGGATCAGAAATCCTGACACACATTTTATGACATGGGCAGAGTAGGCCTAATGTCCTCAGGTTGGAAAGCCACCAGGGATGGATCTTTGCCATATCCTGAGCCCAACTAGCTCATGCCAGCCCGGGCAGAAGGTGGGGTTGCAGATTTTGTCATTATATTTACTATTTACCAAACAAGGCTGGCATAGCAGAGAAAAGAAAGATTGGATCCCTTGGGAAATCCACAAGGCACTGGTCCAGCTCATTTAGGGGCTTCCTACAGGAGGAGGAGTTTGGATTTGATATCCTGCTTTATCACTACCCTAAGGAGTCTCAAAGTGGCTAGCAACCTCCTTTCCCTTCCTCCCCCACGACAAACACTGTGTGAGGTGAGTGAGGCTGAGAAACTTCAGAGAAGTGTGACTAGCCCAAGGTCACTCAGCAGTTGCATGTGGAGGAGCAGGGATGCAAACCTGGTTCACCAGATTACGAGACTACCGCTCTTAACCACTATACCACACTGGCTTCTGCCCACACAGCCGGAACCTCCCCACCAGTAGATTCCTCTCCAGCAATGAAATCCAATGGATAGGCAATTGCACACTATCCTAACCACCACCCCACCACCACCATTCAAGCCATCTGCACTAGGGAATTGGGATAGTTCTATTATGCTCTTTTGCAATTTTACAAATTTAGTAAAACTTATTTTGTTGTTTATTTCTCCATGCCACCAAATATATCTTCTCTATACCTTTGCATATCTCTCTCATATATATATGAGAGAGATACAGACACCCCGACTCTTACACGGGAAGACACCCGAAGACACCAAAACCTGCATATATATATATATATATATATATATATATATATATATATATAGTGATTATTTACAGTACACAGCTATTTGGGGAGGTGGAGGTTGAAATCCTCCTGTGTAAGAAAACTTAGCTACCTACACTAAATAATTAGGGCACAATACAAAGTGAAACACTTCTGCTTTTAAATGCCAACTCTATCCCTGAATTAAATGAGATTGCACATGCTTAATGTTGACAGGATTTTGCTAATAAATTGTGGATATAAACATGTATACTTAGGCAGAAGCAAACCTGAAAATCCTGAAGAAACTCAATGCAACTTTCTTATCAGCTACTATGGTATTTGCTACTGGATCAACAACAAAAGAGTTGTTTTTATTCATAAGCAGCTTTTAGGGTTATGATTTGAGCTTACGGGAAACAGGCAGCTGCTTCTCCCTGGCGATTGCCATTGTTATACAACTCACGTCTGGTTAATTAGCATTAAGTAGAACACAACTATTCCAGGATTAACGTAGGATTGCAAAGAATGGCAGGTGTGTGCATGTAGATAGTAAACACTGGTCTTCAAAGTCACACTCTGTACCTTTCTGAAAAAATCCCATTTTGAAATGAAGCAGTATACATCCTTCTTTTATCCACTGGCATAACGTCAACAAAGCCCCCTTCATTCCGAATCACTCCAGCATGTATAGCTGTCCGGCAGATACTAGATGCCTAAGAAAATTAAAATAGAAGGGTTTTTTTAAAAAAATGAAAAATTGCAAATCAAGTGACGGAACTTTTATCTCTCTCTCTCTTTTGTGGTTTATGTAGCACCAGGGTATTCACCATCATTTTCTTTGGGGGAAATGTAGTTTTAATAAAGACGAAATGACCATGCATTGGTAACTATGAAAGGTACTGGGTAACTCATAGTCTGCATTTAACACACTTTACTAAACAATTATATATATATATTGGCCATAGTCTTACTGGGTTGCAGTACAGCCCCATGCATAAATAAGACTGTCTAAAGTACTTTAAAAGTTAGCATGAACATTTCATATAGTATTACAAGGCCTTGTTTTATTGCTGTGCTGTGAACCCTTTGGCATTCATCAGCATTTAACAGGTCACAGAATCTGAATACCGAGCTGCTTAATCATTTTCCTTCTTTCACTACTCAGCAAAATTCCAGATACTTACAACAGCATAGAATCAGTCTGCAAAGGCATGTTAAACACTTATAAAAGGATCTTTCAAGCCTTTATTTACATAGATATTTATTATTGATGACAGATGGAATTCCTGGGAATTTTACCTATTCTGCTGTAGAAAGTTATCAATGTGCTCTCAAATATATGAGGAGAGATGTGTGTATATAATTCAAATGGCAATCAGATTGTCAGCATAGTTGAAATCGTACACGACTGCAGTCACCAGCAGAAGGGCATGATCACATTTCTGGCACATTACTTGACAAGTACTGAATAAACCAATATTGCCAGAGTATTTTCTAACAAACAAGTGATGGTAAAACCAATAAAAGTGAGCCACGGAAACATGAATTTGGCAGCAACCATTTCTAGCTTATAAGACTGCTGGTTGTGCCTCATTCCTTCCCCAACATGATGCCCTCAGCATAGTTTGGTCTACAACTTCTATCATATTGGCTGGAGCTGATGGAAGCTGTAATCCAAAACATCTGGAGGGTACTGCGTAGTGATATAGCCAGTCACTACTGAGACTCCTGTTCCAGTGACATCTATGCTGGCTTGGTCATGTCCACAGAATGGAAGACGGGAAGTTTCTCAAGGACGTTCTCTACGGGGAGCTGGCTTACGGCACCAGGACAACTCTGTCTTCAAATATGTCTGCAAACATGACATGTAACATCAACCCCACCATGTGCGAATCCCTTGCAGGCAACTGCAGTGCCTGGAGACAGACAGTTAAGTCGTGTATCCATAGCAATGACCAGAGTAGTAGAATAATAATAATAATAATAATAATAATAATAATAATAATAATAATAATAATTTATTATTTATACCCCGCCCATCTG
Source organism: Podarcis vaucheri (assembly GCF_965113315.1). Taxonomy (NCBI): domain Eukaryota; kingdom Metazoa; phylum Chordata; class Lepidosauria; order Squamata; family Lacertidae; genus Podarcis; species Podarcis vaucheri. The sequence goes on along the minus strand of NC_138766.1, from coordinate 62,345,603 downwards.
GCTTCCAACAAAATATTAAAATACAATAGTCTATTAAACATTAAAAGCTTCCCTAAACAGGGCTGCCTTCAGATGTCTTCTAAAAGTCTGGTAGTTGTTTTTTTCTTTGACATCTAGTGGGGAGGGTGTTCTACAGGGTGCCACTACAGAGAAGGCCCTCTGCCTGGTTCCCTGTAACTTGGCTTCTTGCAGCGAGAGAACCACGAGAAGGCCCTCAGCTCTGGACCTCAGTGTCTGGGAAGAACGATGGAGGTGGAGGTACTTCTTCAGGTATACTGGACCAAGGCCATTTAGGGCTTTAAAGGTCAGAAATGGGAGGAGTGCAGAGAGAAGAAACGCCATGGTGCATCTGCAGCAGCACAACTGGACACCTTCATCTGCCCTGGCTGCAGCAAAACATGTCTCTTCCACTTCAGTCTCTAGAGCCACAGCAGGTGGTGTAACCTTCCAATAGTTTGGCTCTACCCCCAAAGGCGCACTCCCCCATTGTCTCCCGAGGGAGACGGATGCCAACAGCAACTGAGACATGTAAGTGTATGAATGGAGCCACAGTCAGCTGAGGAGAACAGCCAGTCAGTGAAACCTTTCCTGATTTGGCTTTTCTTAGTCCGCTTGTGTTGTGTGGTCTACTTTCTGTTTGCAGTTCAACATTCCTCTTGACAATTTCAGATCTTTCCTAGCACAAAATATGTATTGCGGCCATGTGGCATCCTGAAATAGGTTTTAATTGTTAGGGTTTACCACATGGATACGGTATGTGTAAAAGTATCCTGTGACTGGAAAGAAACTGAATATATCTGAACTGTATGTATCTACAGTGGTACTTCGGGTTAAGTACTTAATTCGTTCCGGAGGTCCGTTCTTAACCTGAAACTGTTCTTAACCTGAAGCACCATTTTAGCTAATGGGGCCTCCTGCTGCTGCCACGCCGCCAGAGCACGATTTCTGTTCTCATCCTGAAGCAAAGTTCTTAACCTGAAGCACTATTTCTGGGTTAGCGGAGTGTGTAACCTGAAGCGTATGTAACCTGAAGTGTATGTAACCTGAGGTACCACTGGTTCAAGTGGATAAAACAGACAACAAGCAGCTTTGTAAACATAGTGTCTGTTTGAACTAAAAAATTAAATCAGAGAATCAATGTATATCAATGGATCTAAACTGGAAATGAAGCCACATATTTTTAATGATTCAATTTCCCACCTGCTAAGCTAGTATAAATAAATAATAAATAATTGTATAAATGCAATTATTTTACACTCCAGATTTAGAAATATGTTATCTTACTTACATCAGAATAAATTCTTGATCCTATCACTCGAGCATAGTGTGGATTTGCCTGCATGCAATTGTGAGGACAATAGAGCCTTGAAAATAGAAAATAAAATAAAAACATAGGCAATTATAACTTTTTCACATGTAAAGTACAAATTTTCAATCATTTCATCCAATGAAAAGCACACATAATGGAACAGTTTATGTTCATGCATTGCTTTGTTCTATTATATTTCCTGTTCTCTTGGTCATATGGGCTTTTTACACTATGGACTGCTTGAGGATTTCCCAACAATTCTGGCTTTGCCTTCAGTTCATAGTACTTGTACATGCTTCAGTGTGCACACAGAACTCGCTGTGTGAATAGAGAAGCTCATTTTTATGAATGGGGGCTCAGAGAGTTCCACCTATGTATCAACTACAGAGCAATCTGACTTAGTCAACATAAGGAGTGGTTGTGGTGAGCAAATGGCCAAATCCAAAGCCCTGCCAGGCTCCTTTTCCTTTTTTTCCCCTTTTCCCTTTCCATTTCTCCCCATAAAAAATGTTTTAATGGGAAGGAAAATAAATATGCCTGTTCCAGGATTGGCATAGTGGCCCCCATCTGCACCCTCAGTGTATGAACTTATATTCACAAGGTCCAGTATAATGTCAGCAGCCTGAAGTTCAATATATAAGGAAGTCTAATGACTCTAATATTTCTAGTTCAACATCACCATATGGTTTGTAATAGCCTTTCCCCTGCATTGTGATAGGAATGGCAATTAAACAACAGACAAAATTAAATAGCTTACCTTGGGCAATGTGTGGCTGGCTTGTAAAATGGGCATAATTGTTCCACAGTTGTTTCACAAGTGATAGCTTGCACTGAAATTTTAAAAAGCATACTCAAATAAGTGTTAATAGATAACATATACATTAATGAATGAGTAATGCTGTACTGTATTATCTAAATTAATGCTAACCTGGCACTTTAGAGACTGTGAAGGAATTCGCAGACTGGTATTTGCTACAATAAAAACAGAAACATAGCTATTATTACCAATATCCATATATTTGCTTTATGTATGCTCTCCAAAGTGATGTACAATGAAATCATAAAACAATTGCCACAAACATTTTTAATAACTGAGCAAAAGGGGCACAAATTAATGGGAAAATGGAACAAAAATATGTTGTTTGAATACTTCTACAACTGTGTAGAAATCCACTCTGCAAGCATCTTTCTAACTTATAGTGTAGTGTTATACATGTCTTCTCTGAAGTAGATTTCATTAACTTCAATGCATCTCATTCCCAAGCTTGAATAAGAATGCAGCTTTAGGTCTCTAAATAAATAAATAAATAAATTCAATGAGTCTGCATAAATATGTATTTAAGTGCTAAACATTTAAGAGCATCCAACACAAAGTCAAGTGATTGATTTAAACCTGCTGGAGAATCCTTAACTGTGTTGATTCAGCCTAAAGTTCCACAGACTGAACAAGAGATGGCAAAAATTATAATGCAGAAATTTTGGGGAGATGAATGTAGTGACAGCCAGGTTACTTCAAAAGACTGAGATAACTACTGAAGTAATTTTCTGATTACTATTCAAGGTTCATAGATACTATGTTAGAACATAACAGTAAACAGTGACAAGTATTATATGGTAAAACAAAATCTCTGCTCAGGATATATATTTTTATTTCACAACATTTATATATTGCTTGATTATAAAAGCAGCTAAATATGGCAGAAAAACAGAATTTACATTGCTTTTGATATATATATATATATATATATATATATATGGGACGCGAGTAGCACTGTGGGTTAAACCACAGAGCCTAGGACTTGCCGATCAGAAGGTCGGCGGTTCAAATCCCCGCAACGGGGTGAGCTCCCGTTCCTCAGTCCCTGCTCCTGCCAACCTAGCAGTTTGAAAGCACATCAAAGTGCAAGTAGATAAATAGGTACCACTCCAGCAGGAAGGTAAACGGCGTTTCCGTGTGCTGCTCTGGTTCGCCAGAAGCAGCTTAGTCATGCTGGCCACATGACCCAGAAGCTGTCTGCGGACAAACGCTAGCTCCCTCAGCCAATAAAGCAAGACGAGCGCCGCAACCCCAGAGTCAGTCACGACTGGACATAATGGTCAGGGCTCCCTATAAGCATATATATGCTTATAGGCTAATATATTAAAAACCTGAGACCTACCTACAACATTTGTGGCTGAATATTTGTATTTCTACTCACCCAATTGACTGAACTCCATTTCTATAGGATTTAATGAAATAATTTCTTCTTCCTTGCCTGGTAACATCAACCCAGCCACCATCGTTATCTAGGATGCCATAATGTATTGCAGCTCTGCAAATGCTTGATTGCTACGATAGAAAAACACAGAAACAGAAATTAAGATCCATACCCGAACAATTATTTCCCCCATGACATTTCCAAAAGGAGGAGCACCTCTACTTCAAAGCAAACTCTTGTGTTTTTATTATATTCTGGCATACTGCAAGTCAGTCATCTATTAGTCATTTTCAGTTTTATGCTATCAAAGGTGAGTTAGCAAATGATACCAGATATATTAGGTTGTGTCCAACTAAGTTCTACTCAGAATAGCCCTATTGAAATCAATGGACCTGAGTTAATCAGGTCAATCAATTTCAACATGTCTATTCTGAATGTGAAAGACACTGGATACGACCCAGTATGTCTGACTATACTTGTGAATTCTCTATGTGAGGTGCTAACTAAATCTCCAACTCAAAATGAGATACTGAGTGAAATCTCACCAAACAGTTATCCTCAGATATTTCTATCAATTTTAGCTTACTTTTTACTCAGTTCTGTTTACATAATGTTTTGTCAATGATAATGTGCATTAGCTAACCTCCTAGATAAAAACAATGTAATCAAATAGTGCTACAGTGAGTGTTAATTATAATATTTTTACCATGTCATAATGTACACTTCCAACAACTTTGGCACTGCTGTCCAAACAGCCAGCAGGACATTCATACCTGGGGGGGAAACAGTTTGATCTGAGAATAATGGCAAAAACAATGAAATTTAAAAATGCATGTAATCCCATGGATTCTGGATAAACTGGAAGGATGCCCTACCTATTACAAGTTGTTCCTTTGCACTGGTCCCTTAGCCGTACTTCACAGGAAACAATTTGAGCTGGGGGAGAAAGTGGCCATTATTATTTCAGTGTCCCACAGTGTTAGAGAAATCCAACAACAAAATGAAACTGGTGATAAAAATGAAATTGACTTACACATTTGTAGTTTGCTTATGACTTCATTTCTGTCACCATCATCAGATGCTGCGTGTGACCTTAATCGATTTTGTGATGAATCCTGAACATGTGACTGCTGCCGTTCAATCTCATTGGTTTCCATCTCTGGAGAGTAACGTCTTTCTGAACCTTCTGTTATAGCAAACAAATGAAACAAATGCCATTTTTTAAACAACAGTCAATTCCTGTGAATCAGAAATGGAATAGCAAGTATGTCTTGTAACTAGCCATGAGGAAGCCAAAGCCATCTGATGGAGGTCTACTTGGAAGTAAGTCCCACTGTATGGAGCTTGTGTGCATACAAATGCAGCTTAGTACTTAGAACCTCCAAGCCCTGCTGGGAGTAAATATCTCTCACTACAATTAATGGGACTTAAAAATGTTTAATACTGGCCGGCTTGTGATAATTGTTTTTACTATCATGTCACTAAGTGACGGTTACAAACAAAAGTAAATGTATTAGGATGCAAAGCTACTGACACAATGAGAGATTATCCTCTTCAATCTGAAGATAATGAACATGCATTGAAGAGGCAGCATCACAAGTACAGGCTTTTCCTCAATACACGTGGTTCATTATAATGTCTGTAGAGAGCCAGTTTATATTAGTGAGGGGTAGAGAGCCTATGGCACTTTAGATGTTGTTGGACTCCAGCTTCCATTGACCCCGGCCAATGGCCAGGTATGATGGGAATTGTTGTCCAAATACATCTGGAGAGCTATAGCTTCCCCGTGCCTGCTCTATGGACTCAGGAAGCTTGCAAAGGCAACATTCCAGATTACACAGAGAAAACTCTATTCAAGAACAGTTCTACGCAGGGAAGTTCTTTACTCATATTCTAATAAGTACATGTTGGTCAGCACTCCAAGTACAGTGGCACCTTGGTTTACAACCATAATCTGTTCCGGAAGTCCGTTTGTAAACCAAAACAGGTTGTAACCTAAGGCGCACTTTCGCCAATGGGGCCTCCAAAAATTTTTTGTTCATAATACGAAGGAAATGGGTTGTAATCCAAAAAAAGGTTGCAAACCAAGATGTATGCAAACCAAGGTACCACTATATGCTACATTTTATCCCCAGATAGAAAGTGTGAAAATGCCTTCTGTTGTGTTCAGAAGGTTCTGAATTAGAATACATTTAGGCTGCAATTCAATGTTTGCTGACTTGAAAGTAAGCCCAGTAGGATTCACTTCTGAATAGACATATATATGATTGCCCTGTTAATGAATTCATTGCATGATTTTTGGTCTTTCTTAAAAGATGGAATGATATAGGTGTCGATTTGCAAAAGCTTTTTGGTACAAATTGTTAAAGCCAAATATTCATTATGTTTTTCTGACCATCAAAGTCACTTCATGTGGAGTAAAAAATAAGAATAAGCCTTTGACCAACACATAGAATTCCCATGGAATCAAATGATCCCTTCCCTTTCCCTTAGATACCAAGAAAAGTGGCAGCAGATACAATTTAATTTGCTGAATACACACCTTTATAACAAAGATTTTCTCTACAGCCTCCTCCAAAACTAGGTGGACATGCAGAACATGGGCGACCATGCTTGTATGGTGCATGCCCCCACCAATTACCCCTAGGGGAGAAATGCTATTTAGTGAAATATATTCATGATAAATATTTTGTTTTGCACAGTTTAAAAGGTCTATCACTGACCTAATAAGGACACAGGCACTTGTGACTGTGAAACTTCCTCTCACCCAACTGGGGTGGTTGGTTCACCTGGACTGCTTTTTAGGGGGCACAAGTCATACCTCCTAGATGGTGCCGTAAGAGTGGCACAGCTATAGCTATGGCGACATGCCATGAATGGTAGATTTGCTTCCAAAGCATTACCCTAAATGGCCCTGGGGGCAGGGAGGGCAGAGACATGTATTCTCAGGCCTTAATAAGCTTTTGATATAGTATTTTATTGAGCTACAGGCACAATTAATGCATTTGGTAAGTAGGACAACGTGATCTATAGCTGCAACATATATAGCTAATCCCCAGAAACATGCTCAGAAGATTATCCTTCCTGCTGGTAGAGCCAAAGGTACAGAAGAAATTGCTTGATTTCACAAATGAGGGCTGAGGTTGATAACTGGCCAAACTGAGGGGTATTTTTGTCTGGGAGGGAGAAGTGGTGTTTGCTATTTTTCTCCTTATGGGAAATTTATGGCTGTCCCTCCACTATCATTCTGCCAGCACAGTAGCGCCATATCTCCCTCCCCTCCCAAACCCAAAAAATTTGGAGTATAGGTCTGCTCTGCCCATACTGTTCCAAAGCCAAGGAAGAATGTAGCTGAGTGCAGCCTTATTTAACACCATGCAAAATTACCATAATGCAGGTGAACTGCTGCCAATCAAATCCCCTCTAATCATCTGTTGTAAAATGAGCAGATTGTGTATATAAATGGAGCTGGCAGATTTTCGAGAATGCTTGGAATGTTGTAATTTTGGACTAAAACAGATTTAGGTTGGAGCTTGCAAAATTCAAAACGTGTTACCATTGCACTGGGTCAAAGCTCCACTAGAAACAATGCAACATATTACAGAAACTCAAAACAGAAAATTCAGTCTGATTTTTCTCTGTTACCTAATAGATTAAATGTTCCTTTGTCTGCGGACAGAAATGGGTGACTTACAGGGAACTGTTGGGTTGTATAGGGGGGGGGGACCCAAACTGAAATCAATGGAATACTTAAGGAGCCAAGTTACAGATTGGTTGCAATATCACCAGGTATATGACATGTTTAAATTAGATAGAAAGAATGGATTTCTGGACCAAAGCTCACAATTTGAAAAAGAACTCTTACAAAATAAGGATAAATTTCTGTCCATAATGCATAATTTTTTATTAGAATGGGAAACAAAAGACGAGCAAGGTAAAGCTCCAATGACACACTGGGCAATAGATATAGGACACAATATAGATCTTAACCTCTGGCAGAAGCTTTGGAAAAGCGACCTGAAATTTACTGCATGTTATTCGTTGAAAGAGAATTATTTGAAAATTATTGTTAGCAGGGCCCTGTTAGAGGTGTTTATGCTGAGAGTCACTGACCATGAGTGCTCGGTGTATGGTCAAACTCCCAGAACTGGAGGAGTGGGGGGGCAGCTGTATAAACACATGTTTTGCAGTGTCCCCCATAATTCCTGTCTGTCCCTTCTTAGCCTCAGACCACTACTGGGGGCTGAGATGGATATATGCCCAATGCCTAATCCAAGGTTTCCTACATCTGAAATTTAATAAAGTTGTGACCTAATTTTAATCCCATAACTATGCTGTGTTGTTTCTTATTTATCTAGGCCTGGCTCCTGGGGATGAGGGGTCTGCGACTGGGCATGCAAAAGGTTATTTATGTAAGCAACAACTGCAGCCTGTGTTTTGTTATTCCCAAACTGGAAAGTGAATGAGCTCCCAACTAAAGAGGACTGGCAACTTAAGTTGATAGAATATGCAGAACTTGCACATTTAACACAGAGAATAAGAGAGCAAGAAGAACATGCATTTAAAAAAGAGTGGAAAACATTTATTGAAAATAACTGTATACAGCTGAAAACGCTGGCAGCACTAAGATAAATTCAACAGAGTAAATAATTTTTGAGAGATGTAAAAGTGGAAAACTGATGTGAATGGTTATAGCAAAATATGCAGGAATGTATGATACATAAAATGAACCATGGAAGGAGAAGAAGGGAAGTCATAGGATATTTTAAAGTTTGTAAAATGTTTATTTTTTAAAAAATGTAAAATTGAAAGCTTAATTTAAAAAGTTCCTTTGTCCTTTCGAAATAAACACAGGTGTCAAGGTTTAATTATGTGTAACAGGCACATTTTCTGGGACCAGCTTCCATGTGGCTGGGGTAATATTTTAATGACCCAGCCACATATGGAGTGGCTGATATATTTATAAATGTAACAGACCCGCCCCCCCACGCTAAAAGAAAAGAAACCTTAGGGATTGGGAATATGGAACAGAAACATGATGTTGGGGAGAGCAGGGTGTTAAATTGTCATAAACCCATGTGTACTTTATGAGATTAAAAAGCAGATTGTGGGGAAATAATAAAGCACTCCCACCCCCACCATTTCTGTAGTCCAGGGATGACTACTAATCTTTGGTCCTGCGGATGTTAGATTATAACGCCCATCATTCCTAACCATTTGGCCTTTGGCTGGGGCAAATCTGGGGCTGAACATCTGGTCCAAGAACATCTGGTGGGCCACGGGTTCCAAACCTCCCAAAGTAACCCTCCCAATAGCTTTTCTGTTTTTTTAAAAATGGCACTGGGGTTCTTTTATACCTATCTCTGTGTACCAATGTACCATAGCTAACTTCTTAATCTGTCATATATACTTACTTGGGAGAATAATTGCACACCAGGTAAATGGCTTTTGGCCATATCTGTCCCCAGACATTCATGTTATGGCACAAATTAACTGCACAACCTATTCTGCTACTTGTGGCCCATACCACCTATTGGACAAAATGAAAGAAAGACAGTTAAATGCCTGACTCAAATCAAAACAAATGAATATTATAATACTATCCAGAAAAAAATATAGGCAGCACTGCAGTCATAGAGAGAGAAGAAAAATTAATATAGTTAAAGTTTAACACACTGAATGGCCGAGGAAAGTACATATACTGCAGATCTCTTGCTAGCATGAGTGGAATCCCGATTCTGACGGGATTCCGCTTATTTACATCATCTGTTGATCTCAATAAAATAAAACATTTATGGTCTTTGATCAAGCATAAAAATGCAATGATAGATAGATGATAGATAGATAGATGATAGATAGATATAGATAGATATAGATAGATAGATAGATAGATAGATAGATAGATAGATAGATAGATAGATAGATGATAGATAGATAGATAGATGATAGATAGATAGATAGATAGATAGATAGATAGATAGATGATAGATAGATAGATGATAGACAGACAGATAGATATAGATATAGATAGATAGATGATAGATGATAGATGATAGATAGATGATAGATAGATGATAGATAGATAGATAGATAGATAGATGATAGATAGATAGATAGATGATAGACAGACAGATAGATATAGATAGATATAGATAGATAGATGATAGATGATAGATGATAGATAGATGATAGATAGATGATAGATAGATAGATAGATAGATAGATAGATAGATAGATGATAGATAGATAGATGATAGATAGATAGATAGATGATAGATAGATAATCAGTTGTATTAAGTGTCACTTTAAACAAAACTTGATTAAAATGAATTCTGACGGTCTCATTACTAAATTCTATACTTGTCTCTTTACACTGAATTCATGACAGTCAAGGTAACTGTCAAGGTAAACCACAGTTAATGGTTTATCATGAATAGGCCAATTCTGCCTTCTTTGCCCATGTGAGTGGAAGAAAAGAAACACAATCGCTGGCTTGGTGTTATATCTGATATTGGGAAGAATAATGCATACCTACCTGTGTATAATGGGTACATACAGGACCAGAACATCTATAAGGGCAATAAGGGTTACATTCTTGAGGATAAGGATAGCTGAAGTCTCTCACTTCATCATACCATGCTTGGACATGAAATGTTAGAGGTCTATATCTACAAAAAAGGAACCAGCAAAACTCAAAAATAATTCAAACAGCCGCTGCAGTTATCAACAGAGAAAATGTTTATATGACATTTTTAAGGAGAACCTTTTTTTTTAACACTGTTTGAAATCATTTGTAAAATATAATTATTTATACCTTCCCCAGTGTGCTCCCAAATTCTGTCCAATGGATGGAAGAAGACTTGCAGGACCGTGTTCCCAAAGACATGTCTCAGCCCAGGATTGTGCTGATCTCTCCAGCTCTACATCCCATGTCTATATTTGAGGAGGTAGGGAGAGAAGGGAAAATGCAATTGTTTGAAAGTGTTTTAAGCTTATGAAAAGGGACATTTTGTGATGCACATGAACAAACAAGCTATGACGCCACTTATCCCAGTGAAATAGAACTTCATTTGGCAATACTTATGGCATAAGTCTTTGTTTGACTGATTGGTCTGAATCATGCCCCCTTCATCCGACCTTGCTTAACAAGACAATGTTCATTCTTTTAAAATGTTCATTCTTTTTCAAAAAAAAGAGTCCTTGATCGTATTTATCTTACAAAGAAGTAGGAAACAAGCAAGACTTTGGAATGAAAAGTTTATTCTTGTAATCAAGGCCTAAACTGAGACACCTGAATAGAAAGCCACAAGATATCCTTCATACAGTTTTCCAGATATGTCTTGGATCCCCTGAAGAGTCTATATTTTCACAATAATCTGTGTTTGGACTCATGAATTGGTTGCCAGATTCCAAATTGCAAGAAGGTTAGTTTACTTATATCATAAAGATTATTTCAACTGTCAAGCTTCTAAATTGTTAATACCACATTTGTTGTCATTAGCTTTCCCCCCCTTTGCTAACCTGAGAAGCAGATTGAACTGGAATTAGTGGTATCACCAGAATTCATAATTAGTCAGTCCACGTGTCAAATCGAATCTGTTCATAACTCCCATCTGTATAATGAGACTGACTTTGACCCAGTGAAATGATAAGGTTTTTTTGTAATTTAAACTAGTGATTTTTACAAATTCAAGAAATTTGATGCTTCAACAAATTGTACAATGCTATTCTAAAGCAGAGATTCTGAATCTGTGACCCTCCAGATACTGCTGGACTCCAACTCCTTTCTGTTCCAGCAAGGACAATTCATTATCAGGAGTGACGGGAGTTGTAGTCTATCAACATCTGATGACCTACAGATCCCCCTTCACTGTTCTACATACTTTTTTTGGAGATGTTTCTACTTTGGTAATAATTAATAGTATCCTATAGCAACCACCTGGCAGAAAGCCACATTGGACCTAATGGGGCATACTTCTGAGTGGACATATATAGAGAATCCCACTGGGTAATCTTTCTATAGTATATTCCAGCAAGTAAGGCAATGCTTGTGATCAAGTGGGATTTTTAGCGGGAATCCATTTTCTGCAGTGAATAATGAAGTACAACTGTCCAAAGCACTGCATAAGCTGCCTTTAATGAAGCATTTCATTTCTTGTGTTCACTCATGACAGATGAACATATACATCCTTAGGAACTGTTGAGGTTGGATCGATTATTGAAAGTCATCCTGAAAGGTTTATACTTTTTAAAATAATTACAATAATATCTTGTTTTCTACATTGCCTACATGGCAAAATATCCACCTTACTTTTGTATGTTTAAATGCAGGCAGAATAATGTATATTTTCTTTAACTACATTACTGTAGTTGAAACGTATGCATTGCATGCAAGTTTCGTGCAAATAAGGTATTTGTCCACTGAGTACTGATCCATGCACAGTTGCTCAGTGCATTTCCACTAGCTAACTCCTCAATTAATGTTGAGGTGGGCACAAATATTTTGGGACTGTATTCTCTATAAAAGGAAGGAAATACAGACCTCTTAATCTTTGAAGTTAAATACCACTTAACATTAACCATACAATTAAATAGCATCTAAAATAATATGGAATGGGAATCTTTATCTACACAAGATATGACCTGGGTCGTTGTTGATGTAGAAATAATCACAGTTACAAAGTTAAAATTAATTTGTAATCCATTTACAGTGATTAAATTATTCCAATGTAGCAAGGAAAGATTGAACTAGCTGCAAAACAATATTCTGAAATGCACAGGTTTCTAATATATCAGTGATGTTCTCCATTATAGCCTAATTTCAGACAAATATCCAAGCAATTATATTAGTATGATTGTACAATAACTAATAGTTATCAGTAGATACATGTTTCCATACTAAACCCTCAAGCTCTGTTCAGTTTGCTAAAGTTCACATGTGGAAATACAACCAACTTAATGTTTGTGAATTTATACTAATTTTCACAAAAATCAGTATGACACAAAGTTGCACAGAGATTTGAATATGTACATCAGATTTGAATATGAATTAAAATGTGAAAAAGGATATCTCCAGCTGCCTCAGGACCAATCCCCAAGGCAGATGCCTCACCCTGAGAAACATGCAACTATCTTATAAAACAATCTTCAAACAATTTACCAGAAATGTCACTGATTTCGGATTCATAATTGTACTCCGAAATGCTTCTACAAGCAACTTCTAATCAGTATCCTGAGTCTCAGACAAAGGCTTGGTGTGCACATTGCATTAGACCATAATTTAAAATAAACTATGGTTAAATGTGAACAAGCAGCATGCTAATAAGGCACACTGCTCAAAAGTTCCCATTACACTCCGCCCTCACTTCACAGACAGAACAGTTAAAATGTGGCTTTTTGTATCATCAGAATCCAAGCTCAGTGGTTCTTTCGCTAAAATGAACCCTGACGTACCACAAGCCCAGTTCACATGGAATGGCAAGCTTGTGTAATCTGTAGCATAGCAGTAGTATAAGTGGAGAAAGAGCAACCCAGAAACATTTGAGCAATGAGCTGGGCATTTGCATGATTTAACCATAGTTTATTTTAACCCATGGTTTAATGTAAAATCTGAACTGGGCCAAAGAATCACAGAATCTTTTGGAGTGGCATACAGAACACAAAGAAAACCTTTCCAAAGCAATATGTGAAAACCTGTAAAGTAAATTAAAAAGAGCTAAGATTCAGACTTGGTAAAGACAGTAATGCATACAGTTGGCACCAACAAAAGTAAACATTTACTGTGGCATGATAGAAAGCCTCAATGCAGTATTCATTCTAAATATAAGGAATAGACTCGTAAAGTAAATATCACTGTACAGTATGGTGCTTTTTACTTTTAAAATAAAACCCACTATATTCTTTAAGCCAAATCACAATGAATAAGTGAAAGAAGGATACAAAAACTGGATAGGAAATATCATAGCAAAGCGGCACATTTTAATTAGATGCCCAGATCCAGCTAAAGAGATGTAGGTAGAGAAGCAGTCCTCCATGAATATCTCTTGCTGAACCTGGAGTCATGGGCTTAAATTTTGTGTGCATTTGCTAGAAAAGGTATATACAGACATGAGTACATATCACTGACATACAGGGGCATTCTCACTTTATTTAAAAACAATGGGAAGCTTCCTTATTCAAAAATATATTGCCTGAACTTCTCATACAATGCTGCAAATTAAATGCCAATAGTTGGGATCTTTTTAAAAACAATATTCAAAGCTCCTGTTTCTACTAGCTGAAGTTGTCTCCATCCATCTTGCAGGGATTCCTCCTTTTTCATCAGTTCCCCCCATGTTACATATGGCATAGGACTGGGCAGGGAAGTCAGCTTTCACCAGCACTATCCTAGGCACTTTGGACTATTTTGTGTAATTTATGCCACTAAAATCATGGGGAGGGCACTGAAACTCCACCCCTCCAGCAATATCACCAAGCATGTCTAATTTTGTAACTGTAATGGCCAGAACACAATCTCAGTGCCATCAGTTTAAAAATGTCACCTTAATTAACCTCTGACTGAAGTTCCATAGAGGTGAAACATTGATTTGATCTGGTATACATGCATCAGGTGATTGTGCTAAGCTATGTAAATGTGTGTGCATTTGATTTGATCTTTTATTTTGGTTAGTGTGCTGATTACATGTACTTAAAGCCTGCAGCCCTCAATACTGCTAAAATGAATTTAACAGAAAATAAATGCACAAAAATGAAAGATAAATGAAAGAATGCTTCTGTGTTTTAAAATTGTTGTTGTCACTGTGATAAACTTTACATCAAGACTATACATCCTTGGGTATCACAGCAGAAATTTACCTACATGCCCTCTTGACCACTTTCACAAAGCAGAATCTACTGATGAAAAGTTCCAGATAAGAATAAGAGGATAAGTTGACATTGCTCAGCCCTTTGATGCCATGTCAATAGCCTCTGGGTGAAGGCATGGAATCTGGAGCACTTCCGCCAAGCTTTGAAGTAAAGCAGGAAAGTGGAAAGCTAGAGAGGAAGCATTTTCACTTTGAAAACTTTAGCTAGGTTCTTGGTTAAGTGCTCTACTTATGAAAACCAACCACTTAAAATGCCCCACAGGCCATAGTACTCTGTTCTTGAAAATGGGAATTGTGTTCATTAGGTGTCTCTGAAACTACTGATTTTATGTTAGCTGCTCTGGCTGAACAGCAGATACTGTAAATAAAAAATGAAATGAAATAAATAAATATATAGAGAAAAGAAAAGAAAGCAGAAAAATATGAAAAGTACTTAAAATAAGTAGGAAGACATATTGGAAACCTTTTTTTCCAGTTCAATCCTATACAAGCCTACTCAGAAGTAAGTACTATATAGGATTACTAAAACTGCAATCCTATATCAGTTTGCCTGGCAGTAAATCCAAATCAGTAGGACTTACTTCTAAGTATACTCGTATAATACTGTATTGTTAACCTTAGAACAGGCCTTTTTTTTAGTTTTTCTCCCTTTGACTCCTCTCAGCTATAAACCTTCATTATATGTGACAAGTAATGTAAATATGTATAGAAAGATGAGGCATCGCTAAGTAAATAAATAGTGCTAGAACCAACTTCCCCTGCCTACTCAGTAGCTTTTGTCACTAACACATCACCAAAAAACAGGAAATACATCAGCAAAAAAGAGGGTGAACGGACACAAATTTGCATAAAAGGTGACCATGCTAATTTATAATTACTATAATATTTAGTAATTACTCCCTACTGAATCATGTGAGGCCAAATCAGCATTCTCCTGAACTGAACTTGTGACAGTCTTGGGCTGGATCTAGACACATCAAAGAAGCAATTCAGTTAAACGTGTTGTAAACGTCATACAGAGAAATTCCGTTGGCGAAAGACGGGTCTCCGCAGCTCCATCTGATGTCACAGTGTTATAACACATGTAAAGCATTTTATCTTTACAAATGTAGCTGAGTCCTTGGACTGGACAAGTCTTTCAAACAGATTACTGTCTTTGACATCCCTTCAAATGGAAGGCTCGTGGGACACCTGACCACCCTACTTATCTCCAATGACCTCTTGCTTTCTCCAGCTCTCCTCCTTCTTTCACTTTTCCTTGCTTCCTTTCTCTCTAGCCACATCTTCATCTGTTTCTTTTCCTTAAGCCCCTGTGGCTTCCCCACATTCTTCCCTTTCCTCCTTATTTCTGCTATCCTCACAGCTGATCCTACCTACTTTCTTCTTGCTTGATCTTTGTTACTTTGTCTTCTTCCATGTTTCTTCAATGCCTTCTGTCAGTTACCTGTCTCATCCTTCTCTGAGGTCCTTTTCATGCCTTCTTTGCTGCATTTTATAAGATTCACCTTAAGCCCCTGACGCCTTTCCCTTTCAATCCTTTCCAGCTACAGGACTTCATTTTCATTTTCAAATGATGAAAATGTGAACGAAACTACAACCAAAAGATGGGTTGCAGCCTGTGTGTAGCATGTTGCAGCAGGTAAAGGATAGTCTCAACCACTCTACTAGATGCTAATATGTTGACTCCATGTTTCTACTTGACCTTTCACTTCCTTACTGCAATAAAATATCAACTGAAGTCAAAAGTGTACTAACTGTCCTTTTTTTAATTGTTTGATTTAGCTACTTCACCTTTTTACTTCTGCCTTTTTAAGGAAGTAACTTGATGCTACAATTGCTTCTCTTCCTTCATCCTAGAGAAAACCAGATCACTATGAAATTTGTAAAAACCATGTGTTATTGTTGCCCTCCAGTAAACAGTGTGCAAAACATTGTGCTCAGTAGCACATGGCCAGGAGCCAGGGAATTCTTAGTTGCACCAAGAAAGCAATGGCACTTATGTTGAACAGAACAGGTAGAATTGTGGCACTCTAATAAACTGGCGATCTTGTGGGGACTATAATTAGTCTACTTATTCAATTTATCTTTTGGAAAGTACATCCACTTTCTGCAAATTAAGAGATACATGAAAGGAGCAAGCTTAGAGAAAAAGCTCATAAATTCAGCACTGCCATATTGTCACATTTTAACAAGTTGTAGTTCCACTCATATCCCTGGCAACACTGTAGCTAGAAAGGCTCTATCTGAATCAAATTAAAGTTTGTTGCTTACAGAACTTTTTACTTGTGTTGCATAAAACAATGGCACTGTGATCCTGTTTACAAATGTAACGCTGGTGAGTTACAATGTTATAAGCGATCGTGTAAATTTCAGTGTTCAGTAATAATTTTCTCATTCATTCAAAAATAAATGTTTTTGTAGACTTTATATGAATCTTTTGACAGCACCTGTAACCCTCTAACCCACTGAATATAGGTGCATAAGTGTACCTTCATTCAACCCTGAAGGGGCTGAATCCTTTGTGCATGTTCCAAGTGAGGGGCACACAAATCATGGGTGCTCATGAATTGTTCCCACCTCTGCCGCTTCCTTCTTCTCCTGTCCCTTCTTACCTGGGGCAGAAGAAAAAGTGGCAGCTCCAACTCCTTGACAGAGTATGCTTTCTTGCTATCACCTTTTGTAAGAAGAAATTGTCACTGGGGATGCTGGGAGGTGGCACCCCTTATTTTGCCTCAAATACATTCAAATGACTCTTTGCGAAATAAGAGAAGGAGGTGACAACTACTGAAGTGAACACTCAATGTGCAAATCAAGGGGGACTTATTGATAGCTGCTCAATCTACAACTCACTGCAAATGATCAAACAAGGGGAGTTCACTTTTACAAGTTCCCCTTTTCTGCTACTTGTGTCATCTCTACCTTTGGCTGCATAATAGAACCCCAACCAAATATTAGCAAATATGGCTGATCATACTGATTGAATAACAGAGTACTTCCAAGTGTTAGCTTCTTCAATGAAGGTAATCCCAACAAGAAGCAAATTATTGTAATTATTTATTAAATTTTTATACTGCCCTTCAATCTCAGGATCACAGGGCGGTTTACAACATCAGGAAGTACCTTATGAAAGAGACATTGTTTCGCACAACAACTGCTGTTCCCTATGCTGTCTAATATTATATTTTGAGTAGCAACAATCAGCATGACTTGTGGCACTTTCAGCATCTATATCAAGAGTACACAGCAAACCAGCATTTCGGTATTCAAGTCACATGCAGAGCACTATGATCACTGAAGAAAACAGACATTGTCTGGACGCTCTCTGTCTTCTTCCATTTATAATGCTTTCCTCTGTTTATTTGGTGTGGTAATGGTAGCAAATATATATTAACAATACATTAAACTTGACTATAAAAAAGCAATAACAGTTTCTGAAACTTAAACATAATGTTAAGTCATTCACCACAAAGCATGTGCATGCCCTTAAAAGGTGAATACCTAAAACATTTAAAGTGCCTTTCAAATTGTTTCATAGGCTGATATACAGTATATGCCCACTAAAAAAAACCCCTGCATGATAGCACTTGGTGCCTGATCTATGGATTTTTAGCTGAATGTCTCAATCTGCATTCTATTACAGAGCCTCAGAAGAGCCCTGACTACACACAATCAGCCACCTCTTCCTCTTTCTCAACTCAATCCAAGCCAATCATATTTAAGCTGGCATGGAAATTAAAGAAAGATGCTCTGCTGGAAATTCAATCCCAGGCATGCCCAGTTAAGAAGTATCAGGTAGCAGATGATATGAGAGACCTCTGCCCAAGACCCTGGAGAGTTTTCCTCTGGCAGTCAGAGTAGTCAGCAGTGGGCTACACCAAGGCAATTTCTTTTCCCCCCATTCAGCCAAGCCACACACTTTCCCAGAGCAGCATGAGGTTAGGAGAGAAGGAAACCACTTCCGTGCCACTCTAGTAACATGCGACTCTTCCAAACGTCAATGATATGAAAATTGTAACAGCCACCCTCATGCCTTAGCTTGGCAGCAGGGGAGCTCATCGTGCCAACTGTTCTCACCACTATTGATATCATAGCAGTATCATAGCCTAGATAATTCAGCTAATGTGAATTAAAACAAAAACAAAAAAACCCACACCTTGAACCCTGAGGTTTTTGATAACTACTGCCTGGTCACAGATTCTCCCTTCCTAGGCTTGAGAGGGTGGTGACAGGAAAGCTTCAGGAGTACTTGGAAGAAATTGATTATCTAGACCCATTTCAACACAGGTTTATCCTGGTCTTAAATCACACTTGGTCACCTTGGTAGTTCTTCTTTACCAGGAGATGGGACAGTACAACTTTGTTACTCTTGCTTGACCTCTCAGTGACTTTGAATACCCTTGGCCATGTTATCCTCCTGGACCTACTCTGTGAGATGGGAGTTTGAATGTAGTTTGAATCATATCTGAAGAACTGGTATTTTAAAAGCATTGGATGACTGCACCTCAGCCCCCTGACCCTTGTGTTATAGGGTGCCACTGGGGATTGTGCTGTTTCCAATGTTATTTATCATCTGAAGCCATTGAGAGTGGTCATTAAAAGGTTTGAAGCACAATATGCTGATGACAGTCAGCTTTATTTCTGTTACATTTGAATCAGATGAGGCCATGTAGGTACTGAACCAGAATCAAGATGCAGCAACAGGTTGGATGAAGGCCAATAAACTGAAACAGAATCATGGCAAGAGGGAAGTTGTTCAGCAATGTGCCACTTCTGGATGAAATTGTACTCCCCCTAAAGGAACAGGTATTCAGTTGGGGAGTAATTCATCTTTGTTCTTGGAAGCCCAAGTGGCTATGTTGGCTAGCAGCACTTTCTACCAAGGTGAATGAGGGTTACTGGCAGCCAGTAGGCTAGCAGGCCAAGTTCCACACTGTTTTAACATAGAGCTCTGAAGAACTTGGAACCAGGATACCTCTCTCCCTACTGCCTTGCCCGAGCTTTGAACTCAGCTTTGGAGGCCCTCTTGGTTGTGCCCCTATCTCAGTTAATGGCAACCTGTGGGAGGGCCTTCTCTCTGGCAGTCCCCTTCCTATGGAATTGTCTCTCCTTGGAGCTCTGATGATACCTTGATGCTTCCTTAAAGCACACCTGCGCACCCAAACCTTTTCACCAGAAAATTAATGGTGCTCTTGGGTTACCACTTACATACTGGTTTCACCAGTTCCATAAACTGAGTTGGGTAGAATAGGAAACTACAACTTCCATGCATCCTAACAGTATGTCTTTTGGTTAGATTGGGAGAATCAGGTTTCATTCCTGTCTCCAGCCACCCTGAGGAAAAATAAGTGTTCATGTTGGTAGAATGGTTTTTAAAGCTTTCACAGAAAAGGCTCACAGAAAAATTAACCTCATTATAAAAGACCTGGGGAAAACATGTCCATTGCTAGGGGCTACAGTACAACAGAAGTAAGCCCCATTGAAAATAGTAGTGCTTCCTTCTGAGGGGAAAGCCATTCTGAAAAGTAAATGGCTGCAAACCCTTGCTTTTCCAGATGGCTGCAAAGTGATCTTAGGTATGGCACACATGGCTCCCACAGCAATTTTCAGGAACTGTCCAACATTATGTGTGTCAGCCAAAATTAAGCAGTTCAAGGTCCCCGTTATTTCAATGGGAGAGTTAACCTCCTGCTATAAGTCTTCTCCACTCAGTTCAATATGACTTAAAACTGCTGGGTTATGCCCTTAGTTTAAGACATTCCTTTAAAATAACTTAAATAGTTTTAAAAATTGGAACGGATGAAGCCTTTCAATCTTTCTGGAACAAAGTGTTGGGTCTACAAAAAAACAACAACCCTACTTCATTAATCTCATAACATCACAAACAAACAAACAGTTAAATAGGAAGCAAGTTTTGAAAAACATACAAATGCCAAGTAGTTAATATTTATATGTTGTTCAGTGATGCAAACTATTACATTATTTCTTTCTTTCTACAAACCAGCAGCAATGCATCCTTACCATATATTCCATATTGGAAGCTTGTGGATACACCTGACCCCGTAATTTATTATGAAGATCCAAGATACTTTGCATATCACTGTCAGTGATAGCTCTTTTTCCTCTTTGCTTGGCGATCCACCATTCGCCATCCTCGTCCATGTATTTTTCTAGCATCTCCTCAAATAGTGTTGCATTGGGGAGTACCATAGCAGAAACTGCTTGAGCTATGAATAGCAAGGCAGTTACTCTGAAGCAGTCTTCCACTACACTCTTCATGATGAATGATTAAAAAAACTCCTCTGGGTTAACTCCAAAATAAAGGCTTCTTCCAAGTTGACTTGCTGCAAAAGCAAAAGAGAGTGAGGTTATTTTGAAGCTAAGGTACAGTTAGGAATTAATTTGGTGAACAACAAAAGTGAAACTGTGCTTTAAAGAGGAGGGTTCTAGTGTGGTAGCTAGGGGACTGTCTAAGAAGCCAACTAATGCAGACAGCCAACAATTATACTGTATGTATGAGATGATAATTTATCTTCATTCTCATGAACTGAAGGATGCTGTACAAATATATTTGAAGGCACAGATGCAAGCCTGCATGAAAGAAACCCATTCTCTCCATGAAAGCACAGGCAGTCATAGAATTAGCAGATTAATTCTGCCCTCATAAGCTCATCTAAAAATATTTTTATAACTTCAAGATGCATGATGAGCCTAAAATAAACGTAAGAAGATATCCAAGAGATCATGTTGAAAGCTAGCTTTCTGAGTCAGATTTTTCTAAAAAATAAAAATTAAAGGCACAATTTAGCCAAATGTCCTAAATTCACTTATTCGGGATGAAGCCCCAGTAAATACTGAAGTACTTGCTTATGAGTAAATGTGCATAGGGCTGTGCTGCATATCTCATTGATTCTCGCTGAAATCCATGTGCTTAACTCTCCCACCAAAATGTAAAAGTACTTAATGTGTTGGCTCAATCATGCCACAAGTCTGGTGAAAAGGCTTTGCCAAACATTTTAAAAATCTTTTCAACGCCCATCATAACAACAAATTATAATAAGGTTTTCAAAATCTATAAACTGCAGCCTAGGTTTACTCTACCTTACAATTAATAGTCACCTTGGAGTATTGCTGACACTCTTAAAAATGATTCTAGTAGATGTCCTGAACAGAGAGGGCAGTTCTCACAGAAATGAATGGAGCGCACATCATTTAATTTATATCAACAGAGGATTGCTTAGCTTGGAAAGGGGCCACAACCATATAAACGTTTCAGCATCCCCTGCATTCAAAGCTGTGAACCAAATGATCGGGGGCGGGGGGAGGTGGGCAAGAAACAGAGCGCGTTTATTATTGAAGAAAATATCAGTGCCGGCTGTAATTTGCTACCTCCCACCTATCATCATATGGCCATCTTAAACAGTGTGGGGTTTTGCCCATTACGAACCATTCAGACCGGCTCCCTGGTCTTCTTGCGTTTCTGTCACATGAGGAGGGGGGGCGCTTTATCTCAGAAACTTTTAAAAAGAAAACTTTAGTTGCCCTTATACTAAACAATCACAGCTCGGAATCCTGCGAGATGCCACGTTTGGTCTTCATCCTTGAGATGTTCAACGGTCCGCAAGCTTTGAGGAAGTCCACCCTTTGCACAGCGCCCCCCCCCAAAAAAAAAGTTCCCTTTGCCCGGTCCGTGCTGGTCTCCCGAGAGCCAAGCACCCCCGCGCGCTACTCGATCGCCTGCCTGCCTGCCTGCCTGCGAGCGTGACTTCTCCGCTGGCTACCTTGATCTCTATCGAGGAGGGCGGGAGTGAGGAGGCACTGAGAGAGAGGAGAGAGAGAGAGAGAGGCAAAAGCGTGGCCGGCTCGTTCCTTCGCGTCTCCGCCCGTTGCGCTTCGGCAGAGCTGCAGTTCATTTCCCGGCAGGCATGCCGAGAGAGCGCGCGGCAGTTCGCCGGAGTGAAGCAAAGCTCTTACCTCGGGCCTCTCTGGGGTCTCGCTTGTGCATACGCGGCTCAGGGGAGAGCCGAGCGCGCCTTCTCCCCTCAGCTCCTATCCCACCGAGGAGGTGAAAGGCGGGTTCGGGGCCTGTGAGAAGCCAGCAGGCGCCTGCTGCAAACTTTGGCTCGTCCAAGTTTCTCGCCCCCTCCTTTTTTTTTTCTTATCCCCTCAGCGCGGCCACTTCTCCCGCGCTCTCGCCTTCCCCCCCCCTCAGCGGCACGGACGGAGCACGGTCTCCCGCCTCTCAGTGGCAGCCGCGGGTGAGCCCGAGGAGCTGAGGCGCTGCTCTGTTTCGCCTCCTTGGCCACCAGCAGCCCTTTATCCCGAGCTCGGAGGGCGCCCACACCCACCAGGACGCGCCCGCCCTGCTCATTCACCGCGCCGGCCCGCCCGCCCGCCTGCCGGCCAGAGCCACCTCCGACCTGACCCCGTTTTGGGTGACTGGATGCCGCAGCAGCCCACGTCAGGGGCTCCGGTGAGACGCTAAGCGTGATGTCACTCAAAGACCTGCTCGAGGGCGGGTCAGTGGGCAATTAGCCGAGCTCGTGTGGGAAAGGGGCGGGGCGCGGAGTTGCCGGGCTGGCCTGAAAGTGGCCCATAGATTTCCAGGATAGGGAGGCCTGTCCTGCTCTTCAAGAGAAGCCACTGGGGCCTTCTGCCATGGAGATGCAGTGAGGGGGAAGCCTTCAGGAAGAGGTAGAATTGTAGCCCAGGTAAAGGTAAAGGGACCCCTGACTATTAGGTCCGGTCACGGATGACTCTGGGGTTGCGGCGCTCATCTCGCTTTATTGGCCGAGGGAGCCAGCGTACAGCTTCCAGGTCATGTGGCCAGCATGACTAAGCCGCGTCTGGCGAACCAGAGCAGCGCACAGAAACGCCGTTTACCTTCCCACCGGAGTGGTACCTATTTATCTACTTGCACTGGCGTGCTTTCAAACTGCTAGGTTGGCAGGAGCAGGGACCGAGCAACAGGAGCTCACCCCATCATGGGGATTCGAACCACCAACCTTCTGATCGGCAAGTCCTAGGCTCTGTGGTTTAACCCACAGCGCCACCCACGTCCCGCCTAGATGAACTCAAAAGGTTAAAAAGTGTGCTCAGCTCCAGCCGTGCAAGGCAGAGACAGTTTTGCACCTGAAACATGGGAGCCAACTCCTGGGGGGCAAGGTGCCTTTGCCTCTCCTATAAAATATTTGAGGGGGCTGAGCCCCCCCCCCCAGTTGATGTGTCACATAGTTGATTCAAATAGTGAGTGTGCCATGTTTTGTGATAGATTATATAGGGTGGGGCTTACCTGCCCCTGCCCCCCCCCCAATATTTTATTCAAGTTGACACCCCTGACCTGAAATAAATAAACTGATTATCCTCTGGAAGGAGTGGAGATCCACCTAGAAATAAAGGCAGGAAATCCTTGTTGGTAGTTAGGACCAACATGCCACCATCCAGCCCACATGGTTCACACCTTGGTGCTGATTAGGCCACAGAAAAGTGGCAGCCAGGTGTGACACAGGTAACATTTGATGTATGTTTACATCACATCACACCACTTTGAGGTAAGCTGGTGCCACTGAGCATATTTTGGTTGTGACATAGGAAGCCAGGTTGATGCCAATGAAAACTCCCATTGCTAATCATCCCTGCACTTGAATACAAAAGAAATATTTCAGTGGTCCAGTTGAGGTGTACTAGAGAAACAAGAAGGGGACGACAGAGGACGAGATGGTTGGACAGTGTTCTCGAAACTACAAACATGAGTTTGACCAAGCTGCGGGAGGCAGCGGAAGACAGGAGTGCCTGGCGTGCTCTGGTCCATGGGTACACGAAGAGTCGGACATGACTAAATGACTAAACAACAAAAGAAACAACAGTGGTAGAGTGTAGCATCATATCAGCTGAGGTCATTTCTTTTACCATCAGTGGCACTTTGCCATATCATATAAATCAAAGTCTAGCAATAACTAGGATAACCTGGTCATGAGTAACCTTATTCTCATTTTGTAAGTTTATTGTGCCATGACAATTACATTATAAAATACATAATACAAACATAATAACAACATAACAAACATCAACAATATAAAAGAAAAACAGAAGTGCCATCAGCAAAGTCAACTTCTGATTAAGCCTCAGAATCTCCAGAACAACTTCCATCAATATTATCTAGTTCACTGTTTCTAATCTTTTTTTGCTACAGTAACCTGTAGCCAAAAATGTTGTGTTTGTGTTTCAATGATGTCTGCTTGGGCTGACATGCAACCTTGCATACTCCTACACCATCAGAATTTAAATGAAAAAGATTATTTCACTTTACTCTGGTCTGATCCAGCCAGGCTCTTCTTATGATCTGATATACTGATTTTGTATCTGCTCTTAAAAATTTATTGCAGTTTTTATGTTCAAGAAAATATAACAGAAACGATAGATCTTAAGATGATTACAATTTCAGTTTGGGCTGTTAAATTATCAGAAAGTAAATAAGCACTTAAACTTTATGACTGTGCTCTGACTGCATTTGCTTGATTTGTGGGAACATAACATTTTTGCAACCTTGACAAATGTGGGTTTGACCGAGGCTAGAATCAGTCTCCATACAGACATTAGATTCAAAGTGAATTACTTACATGGAAGGTAGATAAGAATTTACTTTGCATTAGATTATCTCTAACTAGTAAGTTTGCAACTGATCTTATTAAGAAAAAAAACACACACACACACACCCTTTATTTATTGGGTAAAACTCTTATCCTGACAGATATTAAAATGCTTTCCCCCCCCCCCAAAAAAAAAACCCACTTACATGTATTGCTTAAGACTTTAGATGTTTAAAGTAAAAACCTTCTTGTGAATTTCAGGTGACAAAGAAGAGGGAGTTGTTATTGTATGGATTTACATGTTACGCTTAGGACCACTTCACAGATCACAACAAAATGGGGCCTACTGTCTACGCTGCAGGTTAGCTGCACGGTGAAGAATATTTGAAGAGCATTCATATGAAAGTCTTTCATGAATACATGCTACAAGTCTGTGGTTTCCATGAATATGTTTACTATAAATTTGTGGGCACACACATAGTCTTAAAACTAGTGGGGGGGGGACCTGTGGCCCTCTAGATGATGCTGGGCATCATCCCTGAGTATTGGCCAAGCTGGCTCTGGTTGATGCGAGTTATATCCAACAACATCTGGAGGGCCATAGGCAGTCCATCTCTCCACACTACAAAAACAGACAGAGTGGAAATGTGACAACTCATCTTTGATGGTAAGAAACATTGGTGATCAGTCCAAAGCCCAAATACTGAGACCTTCTGACAAACACTTGACTTTAGATGGAGATGGACTGGATGAGCTCACAACCACTTCTTCAGAGGATTTGGTTTTGCCACCAGAATGATTTTGTTTTTTCCTAAGCTATTCTCAGCTGATTTCTTTTTCTGTACTGGTGGCAATGGTGGCCTAAGAGAATAACATGAAATATAGCATTGTGGGTAACCAACACATTTTTCTGCAATCATGGTTTAACATAATTATATGACTGGGAAGGACCACACTGCTGTCACACTCTTTCACAAATGAATTCCAGGGGGATTTTGTATGTGAGGATGTTCAGATAGAAAGGGCAGATGCCCTTCATTGCTCTGTGGTTCTACAGAAGAGCGATTCATCAGACCACTTTCCTGCTTCATCAGCTTACATCATATAGATGAACTGCAATCAGAAAAAAATGCCCTAGCCAAACTGGTGACAAGAATGCAGTCAGACCTTGTGGTGAACTGATGCTGACAATCTGCCTAGCCTTCTGTAAGGTAACCAATAATAGCCAGCGTCACTTAACATTGTAAGAAGACACTATTTTATACAGGTCTCAAGACTTCTCTCACAGATTATGGATTTGTTCTTTCAGTTACCCATGCAAGGACAGCACGCCTCACTCACTAGCAACTTCAGAAAAGGGCAACCAAAATTATAAAGTGGGTGGAGGAAAACTTGCGGCATTGGGGACTTTTTCCATTTGGAGTAAAGGTTAGTTATATGTGACATGATAGGCATTTATAAAATTATGCATGGCATGGAGAAAATGGACAGAAAAAAGTTTTTCTCCGTCCTCCATAACACTCAAATTCATGGACATCCAATGAAGTTGAATCTCAGAAGATTTTTATTTTATTTATAAAAATATTTATATCCTGATGTATCATTTAAAAATACATCACAGTGGTTTACATTAATGTAAAAAACTTAAAACCAAACAATAACACCATAAAAAGAGGAGGGGACAATTTAAAAGCAAAACAAAATTTAAAATAAGTACTTCTTCATACAACACATAGTAAAATTATGGAATTCACCAGTGTTCACAGACTAGGGGAATTGGAGTCCAAAAACATCTGGATGGTTCCTCATCCCTGATGGATTCATGTGAGCATGGAGGGACGAAGCAGGATCTTGATGGCTCTGCCTCCAATCAATGTATCTTAAGTAAATTGTGTGAACAGACTATGTGCATGCAAACTCTATGTGTGCAGACTGTGCGGATTTATTGCGGCCCCTGTATCTTAAGATCCATACAGTCTTAAGTGCATAAATGCACACAGTCTGGATGTGTGTAGGTCAGAGTCAGGGCACAACACCATGGCTCACTTCCCCACCAGTTCCTTGACCTTATAAACACTCAATTGGCTTTTGTGTGTGACGATGGGGACTGTTAACTATTGGTGCTGGCCCAAGACATTTCGCTACTTGAATAGGAGCCCAAAGGTTCCCTTCCACACACATAATTTCTAGGGTCAATATTTTGTAAAGTCTTACTGCATCCTTAAGGCATCATTTCCGACCATCATATAGCCCATCCCTTTGAACCAGGTTGCTTCACCCCGCTGCATAGTGGGTCAGGCCCATTGCCCGTTTCCAACATCCAAGAAGACTGTGCTATGGTTGTACTAAGCTATTGCAGAAAGAGGCAGCAGCTTATGGATCCCACTTGGACACCTCTAGGAGAGAAGGCAGCCTATGAGAAGCACACCTTATGAGTAGCAGTTCTTTTCCAATAATCTAGGAAACCCTCAATGCACAGAATAGTTTGAAAGTCTGGGGCAACAAAATCTCAGATAAGGATCCTTGGCAACCAGGAAAACAGGCCATTACTCCACCATCTAGAATCTTGTATTCATAGAGCTGCCCTCTTTCAAGCAGCCATGGCTTCTTCAAGGCAATGTACCTCATGGCCCTGTTAGGACAGTGGGGTAGGCTTAGAACAAGACCTAATTCAAGCAACCTTTCTGAGCTAGGAGAAAGTAATACACAAGCACCCCCACATCTCATTCTGTGCTGCAAGGAATAGGATGTTCCACCCCAAATATTTTCCCATATATATTGCAGCCTCTTTTCCATACTCATGAAGAAAGGCAGGGAAGGATTTTTGCTCCATTGATTGGCATGGATTTTTTTTTTTTGGGGGGGAATGGTATAATCACCATTGCCCCCAAGGAGACTGTGTTCCCATTCAAGGATTTCATGCACCCAGTGATTGGAACTCTGGCACCCAAGGGTTCTTACCATACTGGCTATTGGATTCAACATCTATTGCCCAGCTCCTTGCCTATTTGCTAGCATGCTATTCACATTCCTTTTGAATGTCCCTCAAAGTCTCATTTAAATTCTCACAACCAGCAGATTGCATTTAACAAAATGATGGGAAATGCCATGTGAATATTGCTCAATTTCAGTAATTGTATGCAGTTGTGAATAAAAAATTGCAATGGCCAGTGAGCCAAAAATGCAAGCATATATTATGTATGATCATTAGTAGCTCCTTAGTATTGCCCAGCAGCAGTTTGGCCAGACTTGTTAAGTTTTTATTAATATTTTAAAGTTTATGGAAAAAATATTTTAATTATTGAGTTGGATTATATAAAGATTAAAGCACTGTTTCCAGCTATACTCAAGGAGCACTCAGAAGAGACCTCATGAAAATCAGATTTCTCCCGTAAATCCCATAAGATGGATTCAATTTCCATTTTAATTAATATCTTATTTGCTAGTCATTTGCAATTCAGCTTACGGGCAAGAGTGCTAACCTGGCTAAACAGTGTTTCCTTGTACTGGGCAAATTGCTTTATAATGTTAGGCCAGGTTCCCCCCTCCATTTCTGACTTTTTACGGATTCTCTGAAGAATCATTATGTGAATAATAAGACAAGTATTGAGTTACAAGTAGCACTGGCAGAGCAAACGTATCTACTTCGCAGGGCACCTTATCTGTACTTGTGATAGACCATGTTCTGGATCTATGGTGGGCTGATGAATTGATGGTCTTATGGTAGGAAGTATATTTCCTTTTCGCCTTTTCCATTGCTTGGGACAGACACAACTGAGCAAAAATTAGTCATGAGTAATTGTCCACTGAAAGCAGAGGAACAGGCCCATCTACATCCCGTTGCTTTCAGTAGGACTATCTCATAGCTAACATTTTGCAGATGACAACAGCACAATAACCTCCACAACATATATAAGCTATGGTTGTCTATGCAGGGCCTAGTGGAATACATGCAAATCAATTCCGGGCCAAACATACCATTTGATATACTGCACCATGTTACCAGGCTTGCCTATGTTTCTATTTACACATACAAGTGAACACATAGATGCTTATTCACAGAAGCATGGTTTTCAGTCACTGCACTGTATAACTGTATTACTTGGAATTCATCAATGCCAATATACAGTTGGGGGAATTAGCAAAAACAAATAAATTTCAAGCAGATGCAGATTAAATGCAGATCATTGCAGATAAAGGGTGGATTTCAGCATCACAGTATTATCATTCTATCAGCCAAGAGACTTTGCTTGCCAGACTCATCGTATTTGGAGTGGGGCATGCACTAAGATACTGGCAGTAGCAATGACTGGGGTTTGGACAATACATGTGTAGAAAGACACTTAGAAAATGGAAAGGAAGGATATGGTTCCCTGAGTTTCACAGTAGCCTGGGAGTGCAGAGTATACCTAGACTTTAGCAAAGCCTAAGCATGAGTTCCTTTAGTGGCTGGTCTGCTCTAGGTCAGAGTGAGAGCTTGCAAGGTTTCAAGCATGGATTTTAAAAATTCCCTGTTCAGAAATGGGACAGACTGGACCTTAATGGTTGCATCCACCTTTAGTCCTGGGGCATACACAGGGTTGCAGCTGAACCAGGCTTCTCAGTAATGCACCACATTACCCAATAGTGGATCAAATGTTAAATAGGCATAATTTACGCAAACATCATGCTCAGGAGAATGTGGTCAGTTAATAAAATGCACTGTATTAAAAATGACATGGCATAATCCGGGGGAAATTAAAGGTGCACTTTATCCCATCGAAATCTGAAGGATTCGACACTGTTTAACTCTGGCCATCATGTGCCCACTGTTTGCAGATAATCAAAGATGCTGTTCCAATCCACTAGTTTAAGCACCTTGTTCAAAGGGAATGATGAAATCCTAAACGAAGCCACCAGAGGTGTAGAACACAAGTCCTGCACAGGCATTCTAGTCACCCATTCGGTTAGAATCAATGGTGGGAGAGGAGGAAAGAACACGCTAGCTCTCCTTCCCCCAACCCTGTTCTTCTCACCCTTCATGAGCTGGACAAAAACATCTGCACCTCCGCGAACAATTTAGAACTCAAAATTGCATAGGTAGCCTGCCTGACCAGAAAGAGCTCTGCACTTCCGAAAATTCTGCTCCCATGTCCTTGAGGGCTACAGGGACAGTGGCAGAGAAGAAAGCCAGCATGCTCATCCCTGAACAGGGCTCTAGTTGACCTTCTAAGGAATCATCTGTGGTCAGGAGAAGTTCATCAAGTGGGGCAGAGCTGCAACACTCACTTCGTGGTGGGGCGGGCTACTGTGGCTTCCCAGGAGGAGGCAGGTGGTGGGGAGATTACTGTCGTGCAAAGCATTAATACAAGCACCTGATTGGCTCTGTGGGTGTAGTGCATTTTTATCTGTTCTACAGTTCTACTTGGACCATTATCGCCATCCCTGATAAAGCTCCCTGCTACACAGAAGTATAGCATGGGGAGGGGAGGGAATAGTTGATGAATTACTAATGCCTCCTTGGTTTTGCCATGTAGTGCATGTTGAGTGGATTATTAAATGTTACAAACACAGTAAAAGCTAGCATGCCATGTACCCACAGGAACTGTGTGGTAACCCACTTTATACTGTACAAATCTATGAATGCTATGTGCTTCCTCCCTTCAAATCCTGAAGGGACCACCCACCCACTGACTTGGGATGATAACGTTCTCCAAAAATGACCTGTCAGCAAGACATAATATATATTTTAGTAATCTGGATGAAAGTGTCTGACATTTCCCCCTCCCCTTCTCAAATCTGTGAGGAGGGGGGGTCTTTTAAAATGCAGCAGAATGCATTAATTCCAGATGTTTCATACTTTCCCCATTTCACTTTAAAATGCTAGAAAAGCAGTTTCTTCCAGCCTGTAGTCAAAAGGTGCATAATAAAACTGCATGAAGCAAATGATGTTAATCCAACGAGCAGGTAGCAGAAGAAAAGGTGAAGGTGTGTGAACCAGGAAAATTAAACTATCGTGTCAAAATAAGTTCCAGAGTTTTAAAGTTGGAAAGAGCTATGCCACAATCCGTCTTCCAATTAGTTGCAAGTTTTCTTCTCCTGAGAAAGAAGCTTCCATTTTTCTGCCTTGATCTGAGGGCACTTTTCCTAAGAATTTTGGTGGGTGAGGGTTTTGAGGGTTATCATTGAAAGTGGCTGAGGGTAGGGATGTCTGAGAATGCTGATGGAAACAGAAATGGAGACAGAAATTGCTGATGTTCACTTATTCATCCCATGTCCATCAAGCTGGAATATAAGGGTTCAAGCCCTCCCTCAGGTACCTTGGACATAGGTTTTTGGTCTCATTGTGTAGCCGATGTTATATTCATGTCTATCCAACCGACCAAAGCTGAAACGAATCAATTAGTACCGGGGGGGGAATAAATATACATCTGTGACCACCATTGTAAATATACATACAAAGAAGAGAGAGTAACAAAAAAGAAGAAATTGGAACGATAAAATACCTGAGTCAACTGAAAATGAAAAAGATAAATAAAAGCTGGAGTTATTGCTGTTAAATGAGGATATTCATGTAAATGTACTGTCCTTGTCGTCATAATTTTTTTTGCAAGGTATCCCTTTCACCAGTGTACTGACTAATTATAGCTCAATATGGTAAGAAGAAATTACACAGAATTGCTTTCTGTATATTGATTGGACTTGACTCGTTATCCTTTGGCTGCTAGCCCTACCACAACATCAGCTTGCTTGTTTAAGTGGTAAAGGAGGCTTGCCAGGCAGTGAAGAGAACTAGTAATCACCACTGAAACCACAGTCCCACAGTGGCACAACCACAAAACTAGCGTACATAAAACATTTGCTTTCCTCATGACAACTCCCACACTGAAAAACATGCTACTCCAAAATACTAAATGCATTACATTTAAGGAAGGGTGAGAACACTTTGCTGATCAGACTCATAAATAAACTTTCAAGAATATCTTAAAGCGGCTTTGGACATTAGAAAAATAGGTTTCAAGTAAGTGACCAAGAAGTTCTCACATTGCAGTTCACCCTAGCTACCTGATAGTGCTTGTCACATTCACTTATCCAAATTCTTTCAAAGATTTACACTTTGGAAAGTGCTTGGGCTTAACTGTGTCAGAGAGAGTAGTCAAGTTGGAGTCAGTAATAGCTGGCTGTTCCCTTAAAGGTGATTTGACTTTTCCTTTAGCAGACATGTGGCCTACTAAACATACATGTGAGAACCAGGAGAAAATTATCATACCAAGAAGCCTGTACCATACCATCTTAAAATTTGTCAGACCTCACTAAAGGGCATACACAAGATGATGTGGTTCACCCAGTGGCGAGGATGGGCAGGGCTGAAGCAACACTACTTATTTCACAGCAGGGGTGATGATGTCATCTCCTGGGGTGCTGTTTGCAAATCCTCTGCATGCCAGATAAATAAGCTTCTCTCAGAATCTTGCCAAGAGGGAGAGAGAAATTACATTACCACACATGGCTAAGGGTTAAAAACTACCACTTTTATTCTGAAAAAAAAATGGCAAAATGTATTTATGACGACCGCCAAAATGTCACAAAATAGCACATGATGAAGCCTTTGTTGCATTATCTAGGAGGGTTGTGGTTGTATGGCAATGAAAAAAGTCTGCACTTGAGAATTTACCTTCACACCGCTTGATGGATATGTTCTGTCCTGTGCTATTTTTTTAAAAAAAAAAGAGAGATGCTGGAAATCACCATGAAAACCTCCCTCATTCTCTTAGAATGGCAATGGCGCCTACCTGAGAGGTGCCGGAACTGAGTTCCGGAAAGTTCCAACTGAAAGAAAGCCTGTTTCTCTCTCTCCTATACAGATTTTGGATGAAGTTTTAGAGTTTAAGATATGAGGATGAAAACATGTATAATATTTAAAAAATGGACTCACAAGAGCTATATACATGCTGGTTCTCCAGGCATATACAGTGGTACCTCTAGATGCGAATGGGATCCATTCCGGAGCCCCGTTCGCATCTAGAAGCAAACGTAACCAGCAATGGCACGTCTGCGCATGTGCACATCGCTTTTTGCCGCTTCTGCGCACGCACGTGACGTTATTTTGAACGTCTGCGCATGCGCAAGCGGCAAAACCCGGAAGTAACACGCTCCATTACTTCCGGGTTGCCACGGAGCGCAACTTGAATGCGCTCATCCAAAGCACATTCAACCCAAGGTATGACTGTAATGTATGCATGGAAAATGGAGCTGGATCATACCTGCCATGTCTGCCCACAAGCTGCATGTGTCTTCCATTCTAATCCTCTGACATCCCCACTGCCTGACCTTCAAAAGCAGAGAACCTGCTCTATAGGGTTCTATATCACATGTGCAGTCTTCTGAATTATAGGGGCACAGAGCAGGCTCCCCACTTCAAATCTTCCTCCCAACATTCAGAGGGACAGTGAGCCACAGATGGCAGGATAGGGCCAGCAGAAACAGCCCCGCTCTCCTGCTCATGGATTTGTAATAAGGTGTGCAATGAATGCCTGAATTGGGCTGATATGCCAGCCTAAGCGGTGTGTGGATGATTTTATTTATCATCAAAACAATGAACAGTGAAGAGAGTGCAAGCATTGCGAAAGAAATTATTTTTAAAATTGGACTAATATT
Organism: Podarcis vaucheri; assembly: GCF_965113315.1. NCBI lineage: Eukaryota > Metazoa > Chordata > Lepidosauria > Squamata > Lacertidae > Podarcis > Podarcis vaucheri. The sequence goes on along the minus strand of NC_138766.1, from coordinate 62,312,008 downwards.
CAGCCTGCCAAGTAGTGCAGTTAATGAAACTTTCGTGCTGGAAAATTTCTCCGCAGTTTGAATATCAACCTATTATAGAGGCCACTCAAGGCAATATGCAGGCCTGCCCTTCTAAAGAAATGGCTTCAAACATGGAAATTATGGGCCTCCATGGAAAATAATGTATTTTTAAAATAATTTTTTAAATTAATTTTCACATTTAAACATTATCGGCATATACACCATAACAAACAAATACAATTAAAATTTAAAAAGAAAATAAAACATTTTCACACTTTATTGCATCTGTATTTTGGGATTACTCAGATCCCTTGACTTCCCTCCATTCCCTCCCCTGGTTCTTTTATATTATCTTATATCGTACAAGTCTATAATTTCCTTATCCTTTAATTATTTCCAGTTTTGAACATTGTCCTTAATATTACAAATGGGTTTTTTTTAAAAAAAAACTGCTATTGTATTTATAATGCTTTTGTATATATGCAATAAACATTTTCCATTCTTTTTTATATTTGTTGTCTTCTTGATTTCTTAGTCTTCCAGTTCATTTAGCCATTTCAGCATATTCCATTAATTTAAGTTGCCAATCTTCTTTAGTTGGGACTTGTTCTTCTTTCCACTGTTGGGCGATCAATGTCCGTGTGGCCATTGTTGCGTACATAAACAGATTTTTTCCATCCTGTTCATGGAAAATAATGTAGGGAAAAGAAATAAATCCTGTTCCCTGACAGAGAAATGGTAATAGTTCATGTCCTCAGTAATCCCTCTGCCTGTCTTCAAGATCCAAATCCAGATCTCCTCCTTCTTTATCATACTTCTCTTGACTGCAGATCTCTGTGAGACAGAGCAACAACGCACAGGGGTCCCTCTACGGCTACCTGCAATGTAATAGAGGGAAAATGTTGTTCTCCATACCTGACACTAGGAAGCATAGTTAGCCACTCCCAAGGAGTTTCTACAAGGATTGCAAAGCATCTCTGATAAGCACTGCTACTCACATCTATGTGTGTAAGCCTCTAAGGAGCTGTTGCCCCATCTTGTCTTACAACAACCCTGTGAGATAGTTCAGGCTGAGAGATAATAAGTAGTCTGAGGTTACCCAGAAGATGTGAGTGTGGATTCAAATCTAGATCTCTCCAACCCCAAGTCTAGCACTCTAACCACACCAGCTCTCTAGTATGTGTGAGACCCATTGAATCCAACAATATCATGAGTGGATTTGAACATGCACTTATTCTGATGTGACATTTTATCTGTGCATGTTCCTCCAGAAGCATCAATGCACCTGTCCGCTAGTTCTTCACACAGTGCCACATGTGGTGAACACACCTTTCCAGAAGGACTTCATCTGTGTTGGCATGTTATCTGTCCCTGTGTAAAAATACAAGGATATCTGTTTTGAATGTCTTTTTGAGTAACTTGTTTGGAGAAAATACTTGGTTTTGGCTTGATGGATGGATGCCATCAGAACCCCATGGAAGAGTAGTGGAATGTAGGAAGCTTCCATATACTAAGTCAGACCACTGGTCCATCTGCTGCCTACACTGATTGACTTGTGGAACTGTAGAGCTGGAAGGTACCCTGAGGGTCATCTGGTCCACCCCCCTGCAATGCAGGAATCTAAAGCTTCCATGACAGATGGCCATCCAAGCTCTGCTTTAAGATCTCCAGGGAAGGAGAGTCCACCATCTTCTGAGGGGGTCTGTTCCACTGTCAAATCCAGTGGTACCTCTAGTTATGAATTTAATTCATTCCGGAGGTCCATTCTTAACTGAAACTGTTCTTAACTAGAGGCGTGCTTTCGCTAATGGGGCCTCTTGCTGCCGCTGCGCTGCCGGCACACAATTTCCATCCTCATCCTGGGGCAAAGTTCTCAACTCGAGGTAACTCTTCCAGGTTAGTGGAGTTTGTAACCTGAAGTGTTTGTAACCCGAGGCGTTTGTAACTCGAGGTACCACTGTAGCTCTTACTGTCAGAAAATTATTAGTCAGAATCTCCATTCTTGTAACTTGAATCCGCTGGGTTCGGGTCCTACCCTCTGGAGCAGGAGAAAACGAGCTTGCTCCATCTCTCATGTGATAGCCCTCTAGATATTGGCAATGGTACTTTTAGGGTTTCACACAGGGGTCTCTCCCAGTCCTACCAGCATATGCCATGAATTGAATCTGGGACTTTCCACATGCAAAGAAGATGCTCCATCACTAAGCTAAGTCCTCTCCCCCCCCCCACCCCGGTGGCTTGTCCCAATTGGGGGTGACATCAGTTCAAAAACTGTCAAGTAAAGGCAATATGTTTGATGGACATCAGTGCCAGTTACAAGAGGGAGAGGGGTGGCAGCAAGACAGCAAGGAGTTCAGCACAGCATAGGCAATTGCAGCGGATCCAACCTTCGCTGGCCATTACTGCACATAATAGTCAATTCCACTTAACACATAGGATTACTTTGTAAGTCAGCTGCCCCTGACTTTTCACCAAACTATATGCATAAAAAAAAAATCCTTAAATATAGGTCGGGTGAGGAGTTCTGTTCACCCTCTGCTTCTCATTGTCAAACAATACGTTTCCTTTCTTAGTCACTTCAAACATAACCTGCAGAAATTTTCTGCTTTTAACACACTTCCCCTAGTTCTTTCTCATTTATTTCTAGTGTCTGCTGTTAAAAGAACACATCTCAGTGGATTGACTAAACTATATTATCTAAGCCAGTGTTTCCCAACCAGTGTTCCGCGGCACACTAGTGTGCCGCGAGATGTTGCCTGGTGTGCCGTGAGATGTTGCCTGGAGGGAGGCGGGCGAGTCCAAAAAAGGTTGGGAAACACTGACTTAAGTTTCTCTTTCAAAAAGGAAACGTGGGTTAAAGCGGCGACGCCGCCCCCCACTCACTTTCCTGCTCTGGCTTCCCTAACAGTTTTCCGAGTTGCGTCACTGGATCCAGCCCCCTTTTCCACAGGTGACACGGGGCTGGAGGGAGGGAAAGAGGGCTTTACGTCGCGCACAAAGGCAGCCTCCTAGAAGCGCTCTGGGCCGGCGCCGTTTCGCCGAAGGCGCCGGAGGACCCCCACCCTCAGCTCCTTCAGAAAGGACTGGAGCGGAATAGCCCTTTCTCTTCTTCCCCAACCCTTGTCGTTGGAGGAGTCCCTCAGTCCCTCGCTTTGCTGCCTCCTCCCCCCCCCACCCCCAAAGCTTGGAGGTTCCCCGGCAAGGGGGAGGGAAAAAATTGAAACTTACACTTTCGTGCGTCCCTCCCGGCGTGACGCTGCGCGCTGACGTCACGGGGCTGTAATGGTGGTGTGCCTCAAGATTTTTTTCATCAAACAAGTGTGCCTTTGCCCAAAAAAGGTTGGGAAACACTGATCTAAGCATTAGGCATACTTTAAGGGCTTAATCAACAACCGGATCTTTGCTCTTTCCTAGTGAAAAGCAAGAATTGGAAACTGACTATGAGCCACGAAAGGCAGAAAAGTAGTCAGTGGGTGCCTCACTCCCTCTCCTGGAAAATCAAGGCATAGCACTGGTTTGCTGTGACATCAGGCTCCTGTTTGTGATTACATCTTCTGAAATATTCACAGCAGCTTGTTCCTTAACCATGAGAATGTGACAGCTTCCAGGCCTGTTCGAAGACGGTTTTGTTCCAACAGGCATTCAGGAAAGATTGATTATGCCTGGTGGTGGTTTTTTGTCTGCTGTTCCTGTCTGTTTTTAACATGAACTCATTTTTCTGTTTTAAAAATTTCCTGATTAAAAAAAAAAAATTTTTTTTAATGCTAGTTGCCGTGAAATAAGGCAGGACATGAATGCTCTTATAAATGAATCATCCAGGCAGTCTCTGTGCAAAAATGTATCTCAGCAGTTAAGCAGCCCACAGTGGGCTATAAACTGGCAACCTAGAGGATATCAGATTCAGATTCGGTCTGGGCACCACCACCCTGCTCCAGAAAAGCAGAATACTGCAGCGAGACCTTATGCATAAGCTTGGAATCCTCTTCGTATCAAAAGTGGAACTCCCTGGTCTCTAGATACAAAAGCATTCCAGTCAGGCAAGGTTGGTCATAGGAATAATCAATAGTTAAGACTTCCTATTTTGCATGCAGAAAAAGCCACAGGTTCAGTCCTCAGCATCTCCCCTTAAAACACCTGGTTGTAGATGATGTGGGGTGTATGGGGCATTAGGGGAGGGGTAGTATCCCTGGTTGATGATATGCTCCTTCTGATGTATTTTGTCCATCTTTGGTTCTCACCCCACCCTGCACTCAGCTCTTACCAGTGGCTCCTAGAAGCTGTCAGCAGGTGACACACTCTGGGAACAGCTTTGACTGGCCAGTTAAACCAGATGAAAGTAGCCAATGGGTCTCAAACCCTCAGTTCGGAACTTCGCCCTCATGCAAAGACAGTTTCCATTGGATTCAACTGAAGAGACCAATACAGTCATACCTCGGGTTGAATGCACTTTGGGTTGAGTGTGTTCGAGTTGCGCTCTGCAGCAACCCGGAAGTAATGGAGTGCGCAGACGCTCAAAATGACGTCACGCGCATGCGCAGAAGTGGTGAAAAGCGGCACGCGCGTGCGCAGATGTGCGTTCACTAGTTACGTTTGCTTCTAGATATGAACGGGGCTCCAGAACAGGATCCCATTCGTATCCAGAGGTACCACTGTAGTGAGTCCAATGTTCAAGAAGGTGGTTTCTGCACGTGCTGCAGAGGGAAGTAAGGGGCCAATGGGACTCGTCAACCTGGGAAGGGAGCCCATTTAAGAAAAGGAAAACCCTGATCCTAAAACTCCGCTGCCTTGCAGGATATCTTCTGGAAGAGATAAAGAGTAAATCCTACACAAATCTGCAGTGGAGTCCCTAAAATGGTTGGATTGTGATTTGTATGCCTCTTTCCAGCAACCCCTGCAGCCAAGCTAGTGCCAAATGTATTGCTCTGCTTTCCTTTAGACCACATAAGGGAGGTTGAAAGTGGGGTCTTGTCTGGGCATCTCAGCACCTTCATACACACTGCCCATGGTTGTGCCCTGGAGAGGTCACTTCAGTGCTGCTAACACAGGACAGGACTTGGCTCTGCATCTAAAATTTGGATTGATCCCCCCCCCCCGTAAAAACATAGGGCACAACAACCCAGTCAAAATGAAGTGCTTGCAAGTCTCATTGCTTGCAACAGAAGAGAGAAATACCTGCTTCCAAGGGTGCCAACTTGAGTAAAATATTGGATGGCCCAGGTAAGCCCCACCCCACACAATCAATCATACACCATTTGAATGGCAATGTCTATTAACTTTGGGGTGGCAGCCCCCTCAAATAGTTTGTTGAGGGGGCTGGAGGGACCTCAGCCCTTAGGAGTTGGCTCCTACACCTGCTTCAGTTTCTCCCAGTGGCGTAGCGTGGGTTGTCAGCACCCGGGGCAAGGCAAGTAATTTGCGCCCCCTAACCCATGGATTTGCGCCCCCTAACCCATGGATTTGCGCCCCCTAACCCATGGATTTGCGCCCCCTAACCCCCAGATGTTGCGGCCGGTGCGGCCGGCCCCCCTGCACCCCCCACGCTACGCCACTGGTTTCTCCCATTGAAATCTTTGGGACTTGGAAGTGCTTCGCTTTGGTGGAGTCGTGCCCTGAGTATCTGAGGCTGAAAACCTGGGCTGACAACACAACAAACTGAATGCAGCTGAAAATGAACTGAAAGAAGGGTAACCTTTGAAAGAGCTGTGTTGAATGTATTCCAGGTTCCTGAAGAGGTAAATAGGCATAGCCTTGCTGCTAGGGAGAATGTAGGCAATACAAACTGTGATGTTTAATCCCTTTTGAATAACCCATTTAACATGAGCCAAGTTGTAGTTAACAGAATGTTACAAGCTGCTTCCTCATTGGGTAGAAATACTGGTAATTTTAGATGGGGAAGGTGGGCTAAATTTCATGTCTCGTCTATTATCATAGACTGCTTGCTTCTGTTTTGGATCTAAAATGTAAATAGTTGAAAGTCCTTTTCCCCCAGCCACAAATGTTGTGTGAGCAATAAATTTCTGAAGTATTCCTTGGATATCTTGAGCGTAGCTCATCCAAAGGCAATATTTATTCTCAGGCTTAGATTTGTTTGGTTTTGTAGATGTATCTATGTACATATGATACATTTGTATTTCTTCTGGGCTCCGTGTGATTTCAAGTAGCAGGGGGAAGGAGGCTCATGTTCCCAGCAATAAACAGATACAATGCTAAAACACTGAGAGAGAGAAAGTTCGCTTGGTTACATTTGCTTCTTGGTTCACAAACTGAGCTTGAGAATATATTATCCATTTAAAGAATTTCAGTCCAATGGCACCTTGAGGAGCATTTTACATGACTAAAGGTCAGACAGGTAAGCTTAAGCTGACTACTTGCATTTTTGAGAAAATACAGTCCCTGGGCCATAGTCACTGCCCAGATTGGATATCTACATTGGGTTTTCCGCTGAAAATTGCCCAACCTGGCTATTTGCCCTGAAAGGTATTGTTTGCAGTAAACAGCATTTTCAGGGGCAAAATGCACTCAGGAGGGATCAATTTTATGTAGAAAAGTGACGCAGAGCCCCAATATAGATCAGGAGCATGTTCTTGATCAGGAATTCATGACTGCCTTTTCTCCAAAATAAAAGCAGCGAGGATATGTATGCTTGTTGAAACACATGATTAATATCTAAGGATATACAAAACTGACCATTTTTATTTCTCTCAGTTTCTCATTTTTCCTGTGCTTTGGCTTGCACAGGAATATCAGTTCTTTCTTCACACAGAGTTCAATGGACATCTCATTTAGCTCTCGGGTGCAATATCCTCACAGACCACTTGTCTTGTGACCATTTTAGGTGTGGGGAAAGTTACTGACCTCATCACATGGTAAAAATTGATTGTGACAAGTGACAGAGCAATCAAATTCCTGCTTTTTTGTGTCTGTGGCCAGCAGTAATGCACTATGCTACCCCGTTCCTAGTGGTCCTGATGCAGTTAGTAGCCTTGCCACAATCAGACTGTGCAGGATTCCCAATCATGGTGAATAAGGACTTTCGGCTCAATACAGCTAGAAACTCCCTTCTGATCTTTGTTCTGAGCACATGATGGTCAGAAGTAGAGCTGGTGGCAACACTGGGAATAAGGGTTAGTGTGCACAGTCCCCTATTCTAATAATGCCTGAATAAGACTTAGGTTTTCCCAAAACTGACAGCCACAATTGACAATCTAGTGGGGCAGGGAATATAGAATTTTCCACTCTCCCAGTAATTTAGTCTAGTGCTATGCGTGTTAGGAGAATGAAGTATCACTGAAACGGAACCACTACTTTGAGGAAAGATACCCAGATCCCTCCAAGAAACAAGGAACAGCTGCCTATTCATTGAATCTATAAGACAGATTTTCTGAAAAAGTTCCCTGTTAGGAGAGCAAAAGATGCAATCAATTTGCTCCTGCCAGAAAGGCAAGCAATGGGGGAAGAACAAGTTTGCGGAGGAGGGAAAATCCCAGATGTTGACTGCTTGCTGTCCTTCTTATTCAGACTAAACGATAATATTGAATCCAGCGTCTGGAGTATCTGACACAGAAAAAACATATGAGCAAACAAATTAGCTAAGTCTAATTATCATTTGCATTTCTGTGTCAATAATTTTTACCTGCAGCAAGAACATGCTTGCTTTCTAAGATTACAGCTACTGCTTAATGCTTGTTGAACCCCAAATGTGTTATAGCTAATTTCCTAGCTAATCAGCAATATGCATATATATATATATATATATATATATATATATATATATATATATGCAGGTTTTGGTGTCTTCGGGTGTCTTCCCGTGTAAGAGTCGAGGTGTCTGTGCGACGTTTCGACGAGGTCTCACTCGTCATCTTCAGGCTGGTGCTTTCGGCTTCTTGTTACTGGAACAGAGCAGAATCTGGTGTTTGAGTTCCTATAAATACTGTTGAGGGGTGTGGTGTATAGCCTCCAACGTTCTGGGCAGAGAGGAAGTTCCTAGATTAGTGTGCCTTTTCTTCTTTTGTTCCTTAATTACTTGAGGGATATCTTGAGTGATTTCATGAGTGATATTCTGAATACCACTGGGTGGGTCATTAAGTGTAGATTAGTTCCTAGATTAAGTGGAGTTCCTAGATTAGTTCCTAGATTAGTTCCTAGATTAGGTGGGTCATTAAGTGTAGAGGAAGTTCCTAGATTAGTGTGCCTTTTCTTCTTTTGTTCCTTAATTACTTGAGGGATATCTTGAGTGATTTCATGAGTGATATTCTGAATACCACTGGGTGGGTCATTAAGTGTAGATTAGTTGCTAAAGCTTTCGTGTCTTGACCTCTTGAGCTTGTGAAGAGTTTTTCTGAGAAGATGGCTGTGCTGCATTTAGTTGTGCTCTGGCTTGGCTTCGTGTATAGGGGCGAGCTGTGGTTTTGTGCCTTGTGCCAGCCAGATCTGTGTAGGGATTGCAGGGGGGTGCAGCATCCGGAGGTGCCACTATAGTTTGGCTACTGGATGGAGTCTGTAATATGTCTGTGGAGAGGGTCTGGGTTTGGGTCTGGTGTGGTTGATTGGTGACGGCGTTCTGTGTGCCTCTGGTTCTGGTGTCGGTTTTTGTGGGGAGGGCTAATTTCCAGATGTCTGGCAGGCGGGACGTGTCGTCACGCTTGTTCATGTTGTGAGGGTGTTTCTCTATCTCGATGGCTTCCATGATTATTCTCTTGTGGTGATGTTCCATGTTAAAGAGCAATTTGGAATCTGCAAAATTAATTTCGTGTCCTGTTTCTTTCATGTGTTGGAAAAGAGAGGAAGTTTTTTCTTCTTTTTTGACGGCATTCTTGTGTTCTGCGATACGTGCATTTATTCGTCTGTTTGTTTGTCCAATGTACGTGGCTGGGCAGACTTTGCAGGGTATTTCATAGACCCCTTGGTTTCCAGCTGGATTTTGTCTTTTGGGTTTCTGAGGATATTGGCTATTTTTTGGTTGGTGCAGAAGGCTGTTTTGATATTGTGTTTATGGAGGATTTTGCTGATTTTGTCTGTAGTGCCCTTGATATAAGGAAGGAGGGCCATGCCATTGTTTTCTTCTGTGTCTTGGTTTTTGGGGGGTGTTTCTTTTTGGATTAGCTTCGTAACCCTGTTTTTCTGGTATCCATTGGCGATTAACACATTTGAGAGATTCTGTAACTCAGTTGTCAAGTGGTCTTTGTCAGCCAGGCGTTTGGTTCTGGAGATGAGAGTCTTGGCTACGGAGTTTATTTGTGCAGGGTGGTGGTGTGATTGTGCATGTAAGTAGCGGTTGGTGTGTGTTTTTTTCCGGTAGATAGTGTGTCCTAGGGAGCCATCAGGTTTTTTGTAGATTAGGACGTCAAGAAAGGGGAGTTGGTTGTTGTCTTCTATTTCCATAGTGAATTGTATTTTGGGGTGTAGGCTGTTGAGATGTGTGAGGAAGCTATCTAGTTTTTCTTTCCCGTGTGGCCAAATTACAAAGGTGTCGTCAACATATCTGAGCCAAAGTTTGGGTTTGTGTTCTGACTTGTCTAAAGCATTGGTTTCAAAGTGTTCCATGTACAAATTTGCGATGACCGGTGAGAGGGGTGATCCCATAGGTGCTCCTTCTATCTGTTTGTATCTTTGTCCATTGTGGATGAAGTACGTGTTGGTTAGGCAGTGGTTGGTCAGGTCCAGGATGTATTTGGGGGGGGTTGTATTTGTTTTGAATGGCTGTCAAGGCTTCATTAATGGGCACTTGAGTGAAGAGAGATACAACATCGAAGCTCACAAGTAGGTCATCGGGATGTAGGTATTGTTTCTTTATTGTTTCTATGAACTGGAAGGAGTTAGTAACGTGTGAAGCGATGGATTCTGCATAGGGCTGAAGTTGCTTAGCGAGAAATTTAGCGAGATTTTGTAGAGGTGAGCCTATGGAGCTGACTATTGGTCTGAGTGGTGTTCCTTCTTTGTGTATCTTGGGGAGACCGTAGAGTTTGGGGCATCTGGATGATTTTTCTCTGGGGATGATTCTTAGCTGGATTTCTTCACTGATAGGAGAGGCTTTTATTTTGGATTTGGTGGTTTTTTCCAGATAGGTGGTGGGATCTGTTTTTATAGGTTGGTAGGTAGGGTCTTGGAGTAGATTTGATAGTTTTGCTTGGTAGTCCGATGTGTTCATCACAACAGTGGCGTTGCCTTTGTCTGCTGGGAGAATGATTATGTTGTTGTCTTTCCTCAGGTTGGTGAGTGCTTTCTGTTCTTCCTCACACATCTCAACAGCCTACACCCCAAAATACAATTCACTATGGAAATAGAAGACAACAACCAACTCCCCTTTCTTGACGTCCTAATCTACAAAAAACCTGATGGCTCCCTAGGACACACTATCTACCGGAAAAAAACACACACCAACCGCTACTTACATGCACAATCACACCACCACCCTGCACAAATAAACTCCGTAGCCAAGACTCTCATCTCCAGAACCAAACGCCTGGCTGACAAAGACCACTTGACAACTGAGTTACAGAATCTCTCAAATGTGTTAATCGCCAATGGATACCAGAAAAACAGGGTTACGAAGCTAATCCAAAAAGAAACACCCCCCAAAAACCAAGACACAGAAGAAAACAATGGCATGGCCCTCCTTCCTTATATCAAGGGCACTACAGACAAAATCAGCAAAATCCTCCATAAACACAATATCAAAACAGCCTTCTGCACCAACCAAAAAATAGCCAATATCCTCAGAAACCCAAAAGACAAAATCCAGCTGGAAAACCAAGGGGTCTATGAAATACCCTGCAAAGTCTGCCCAGCCACGTACATTGGACAAACAAACAGACGAATAAATGCACGTATCGCAGAACACAAGAATGCCGTCAAAAAAGAAGAAAAAACTTCCTCTCTTTTCCAACACATGAAAGAAACAGGACACGAAATTAATTTTGCAGATTCCAAATTGCTCTTTAACATGGAACATCACCACAAGAGAATAATCATGGAAGCCATCGAGATAGAGAAACACCCTCACAACATGAACAAGCGTGACGACACGTCCCGCCTGCCAGACATCTGGAAATTAGCCCTCCCCACAAAAACCGACACCAGAACCAGAGGCACACAGAACGCCGTCACCAATCAACCACACCAGACCCAAACCCAGACCCTCTCCACAGACATATTACAGACTCCATCCAGTAGCCAAACTATAGTGGCACCTCCGGATGCTGCACCCCCCTGCAATCCCTACACAGATCTGGCTGGCACAAGGCACAAAACCACAGCTCGCCCCTATACACGAAGCCAAGCCAGAGCACAACTAAATGCAGCACAGCCATCTTCTCAGAAAAACTCTTCACAAGCTCAAGAGGTCAAGACACGAAAGCTTTAGCAACTAATCTACACTTAATGACCCACCCAGTGGTATTCAGAATATCACTCATGAAATCACTCAAGATATCCCTCAAGTAATTAAGGAACAAAAGAAGAAAAGGCACACTAATCTAGGAACTTCCTCTACACTTAATGACCCACCTAATCTAGGAACTAATCTAGGAACTAATCTAGGAACTCCACTTAATCTAGGAACTAATCTACACTTAATGACCCACCCAGTGGTATTCAGAATATCACTCATGAAATCACTCAAGATATCCCTCAAGTAATTAAGGAACAAAAGAAGAAAAGGCACACTAATCTAGGAACTTCCTCTCTGCCCAGAACGTTGGAGGCTATACACCACACCCCTCAACAGTATTTATAGGAACTCAAACACCAGATTCTGCTCTGTTCCAGTAACAAGAAGCCGAAAGCACCAGCCTGAAGATGACGAGTGAGACCTCGTCGAAACGTCGCACAGACACCCCGACTCTTACACGGGAAGACACCCGAAGACACCAAAACCTGCATTCCTGTACCCGTGAAAATCTACGAAAGCATATATATATATATATATATATATACACACACACACACACACACACACACACACACACCATTGCTATGTACACATTCCCCTTTTTAACTATCACTAAAGTGTGCAGAGAGAGGGAGAGAGAACCTTCACATTAAGTAATACTGCCAACATATCCTTTAGGTTTTTGTTTCTTTTTAAAAACATAGCTAGAAAAGCATTTTATCTCTATTTATAAGATTGATTAGCAAATAACTAGAGTAAAAAAATGGTGCCCACCATGTGTCATACATTCACTTTCATAGTGCACATCTGCCCTTATCAAAATTCTACCTTCTTAAAAAGATGAGATAGTAGCACTAAAGCAGGCATAGGCAAACTCTGGCCCTCCAGATGTTTGGGACTACAATTCCCATCCTCCCTAGCTGACAAGACCAGTGGCCAGGGATGATGGGAATTGTAGTCCCAAGCATCTGAAGGGCCAGAGTTTGCCTATGCCTGCACTAAAGGCTACTACGCATCTGGAGATTGTTCTGCTTTTCTGGAAAAAGCCACCATTTCTGCAATTAAAGATGGAAGAACCATGGCTAAGATAAACGAGTGAAAGAAGTAATGCCATACCAAATGCTTAGTGTGGAAGTACCCCCATGCTTCATTTGTATTTGCTCACACCACCATTTAATCCTATTGTTATAGATCAGTGTGTGCTAAATGCTTGGATTTAATTAATATTAGAATTTAATTAGAACTGGTATGTTAGAACCCAGAAATGGCCAGACCCAAGTATGTATTATGCATACTAAAAGGTATGTGGAAACACTGATTGGTTGGCATCTGCCTTTCTTGGGAGATAATAGAGGAATGTGCCTTTGGGGGTGAAGACAAACTGTTGGACAGTTGCAGCGCCTGCTGTGGCTGTAGAGCAGGAAATATGCAGGAAAGGCATATTTTGTTGCAGCTGGGGCAGATGAAGTCATCTGGTTGTGCTGCTCCACGTGCACCAAGGCATTTGGCTCGGTCAGTAGAGAATGAGACTCTTAATCTCAGGGTCGTGGGTTTGAGCCCCGTGTTGAGTGAAAGATTGATGCAATGTAGGAGTTTGGACTAGATGATTCTTGTGGCTCCTTCCAGCTCCACAATTCTATGATTCTTCTCTCTGCACTCCTCCCAGAAGTCAATCCTCCTCTAGTCACTGCTATGGATGCATGATATGACTGTCTCCAGGCATGTAATATAAACCTGGGCTGCAAACAGGCCACTGTAATCCTAGCCAATTTAACAAGTGTTAATGAAGTCAGGCAAGGGATGTGGGTGGCGCTGTGGGTTAAACCACAGAACCTAGGACTTGCCGATCAGAAGGTCAACGGTTCGAATCCCCGCGACAGGGTGAGCTCCCGTTGCTCAGTCCCAGCTCCTGCCAACCTAGCAGTTCAAAAGCATGTCAAAGTGCAAGAAGATAAATAGGTACCGCTCTGGCGGGAAGATAAACAGCATTTCTGTGCGCTGCTCTGATTCGCCAGAAGCAGCTTAGTCATGCTGGCCACATGACCCGGAAGCTGTACGCTGGCTCCCTTGGCCAATAAAGCGAGATGAGCATCACAACCCCAGAGTCGGCCACGACTGGACCTAATGGTCAGGGGTCCCTTTACCTTTAATGAAGTCAGGCAAACTTCCTTGTGAGGTGATGCCTGGTAGGATTAATCCCTAGGAAAAAGGAGGGGGAATACAGTGGAACCTCAGGTTGCGGACGTAATCTGTGATGGAGGCACGTCTGCAACCCATAGCGTTCGCATCCTGAAGCGTTTTGTCTGTGCAGGCATGATTTGGTGCCTCTGTGCATGCGTGAGCGGTGAAACCCGGAAGTAACCCGTTCTGGTACTTCTGGGTTTCCTGTGGTCCACAAGCTGAAAACACGTAACCTGAAGCATCCATAACATGAGGTATGACTGTATTAGAATGCAAATCATAGAATCATAGAGTTGGACAGAACCCTAAGGGTAATTTAATCCACCCCCTTGCAATGCAGGAAGCTCAACTAAAGCATCCATGACAGGTGACCATCCAGCCTCTGCTTAATGAATGGAGTCCTCCCTCTGTAGATAAAGAGGACTTGGTCTAGGGAAGGGAGTTGGAATAATGCAACAAGGAAGCAGAGAGCAAGAGTTAAGTTGAGATGTGCCCTGCAGAACAAAGAGGATGCAGAGAATGGATGCTGATGCTGTTAGTATGGAGTAAGCTGGTGATTTTGGGGCTGCTGCTGCTGCTGCTGCTGCTGCTGTGAGCCCCTTTACTGAAAGCTTCAGGTTCTATATATGTATAAATAAACCATATATCATACAGGCACCATGGCCTCCACTGTGCCTAATTTTCCAGAGGAAACACAAACCCTGGGGGAGCACCTGGAACCCCTGAAAATTTGCACACCGCTCAGTAGAGACTGGGATGGTGTGTAACACAATTAGAATTAGAATTTGAAAAGCAACACCAGAGTGCCATGTCTAAAGTAAACATGTGATGGGCACTCGACTAAGCAGGCGACTAAAGAGAAGTGGGTGGATAATAATTACTCCTATTGTGATAGGGAATCTCTTCGTGCGCTCAAAATGTTGTCTCTCTTTGCTGTCCTTTTGCCCCTAAGCTCTTTTCTGAAATTTTGGGCAGGGATTTCAAAATACAAGCAGTACCAGTGCCAAGCCCACAACATATTGCCAGGTTAAATAGTTGTAACTGAGATCAAAATACAGCACAGTGTTCAAGAGAGGAAAAGACACCCACACTTCCAACGCTCAGTCAGTTGCCTACATCTAGTGCTTTTCCCAGAAATGATACTTAGAGGAGCTTATGAGCTGAAGCAGAACCATTATGTCTCCCACTTATAAAAAAATATTATGCCAGGTATTGGACTTAAGTTTTACAAAATCCCCTGCACTTGTATCACATTATTCTGTGCCCACTTCTTTGTTTCAAGTTTCGCCTAGCATTTAACAAAAGATATGGGCAACGTTATGCCAAAAAGCCCCATTTGCTTTTGCTATTGACTGTAGCCTCTGTGTTTTACAGAGGCCAGAAACTATGAAAATCCAAGGGCTGAGTAAAAGCCCAGATTCTGAATGCTTTAATGGCCTTAAAAAAAAATTGAATCTAAAAAACCATGGAGCACACATACATTTAAATGTTTGCTGTCATCCAATGTATATTATATAGTCCAATTGACCCTCCCATCAGATGTCAAGGGGATAAAGAACTACACAACTTTTAGAAGAGACAACTTTTGGAAGCCACCCAGAGTAGCTGGGGCAACCCAGCCAGATGGGGCAGGGTATGAATAAAAAAGTTATTATTATTAAAATTATTAAGCTGTTCTGTTATGCAGAGTAGATAAATAGCCCTTTCCTTAGGTCATTTGGAGGACCATGGCCAGTAATAGCCATTTGGACTTTCTATTTATCTGAAACATAAGGAGCATCAGTTGTGTGTATGTCCTAAAACAGCATTATGGACACATAATGTTGACCAGTGGTGGGGTTAGAGAGAGAGAAACAGAGACAAAGAGAGAATGAGATGAAAGGAGCTTTGTTATAGTAAGTCCTGCTAGTATACAGTATATTTATGTGGATGATGAACTCATCTTGCTCCTCACAGCTCCAGGAAGATAATATTAGCACAGTTTCTCAAACAAACAAACAAACAAATTCCTGTCATTCACAGAAGTTTCTGTTCATCCTGAACCATAATTTCTTTGCCTCGGTTTCACGACACTTCATAGATGAGATTCACACTCAACCTTTGCAATTCCAAAGCCTTCAGACTTGCCACATGGAACACATCATCAAGAGACAGCCATGACTGATTGTATGAATCACAATGGCATATGAGAAAGAAGGTGGTCTCAAGGGCTTTATGTGCTGTGAATCAATACGAGTGACATTTTGTGATGGTGTTTCATTTTGAAATGGACTCGGGCCAGTACCGATTAAAGCGATAAGTCCTTCCTTACTCATTACATGTTGGTGTGCAACTACCCTTTGTTTCTGAAGTTATAATCTGTGGCATAGCATCCATTCCAATCTATCCATAGTGCAGGCCTTACTCTTATTGAAGTACCAAACCTGCATCGAAACTGTACGACTTCAAACTGCAGATGAAGCCTCAGTGTGATTGATTGCTCTTCCTAGCTCAAAATGTTCCCCGAAAAATAGCCGCCTCATCCATTCCAGGGAGAAGCTAAGGACAGAATCCTTTTCTTTGACATCTCTACTTTCATATGCACCAACATTCCGTATTTACCAGAGATATTCCCTATTTTCTGCTCTTTGTCTCTAGTAAATGATTTTCTTTATTTTAAGCCTAGGTGGTGGTTGTGATTGCTGTTGTTGTTGACCTTTCCAGGAGACACCTTGTTGAAATGTTTTATGTATTGCTGAGCCAAATTTTCTCAGTTGACATCCTTCAGAGAAAAATTATGATATTTTACATTTTAGCATCCCCTGCTGAAAAAAATATTATTGCTGGATATTCTCCAACTTTTTCATGGCCACTTCCACCATTCCTAGCAATGCCCTCAAACAATACTAGGCTTAGGTCTTTAAGAAGGATGTGAGACAGTGTTCAGGCCACCAACAGAGTTTCTGCTACCCCCAGCTGTGGCAGGAGCAGGAAAACGCCACAGGGAAAAAGTAACTGTTAGACCATTTATTTTCCCTGCAGAAATTTGATTAAACTGCCTCCTCAGCTCATCCGTTCATCCACCCACCCATCCATCCACCCACCCATTAATTAATTATACCACCCTTCATCTGAACTTCACAGGGTGGTCCATGATATAAATACAGTGGTACCTCGGGTTACAGATGCTTCAGGTTACAGACTCCGCTAACCCAGAAATAGTACCTCGGGTTAAGAACTTTGCTTCAGGATGAGAACAGAAATCGTGCTCCGGTGGCACAGTGGCAGCGGGAGGCCCCATTAGCTAAAATGATGCTTCAGGTTAAGAACAGTTTCAGGTTAATAACAGACCTCTGGAACGAATTAAGTACTTAACCCGAGGTACCACTGTAAAAGACATAATAAAACAAGAACAAAAAACAAACCAAAACCTCAAACACATTTAAAAGACCATAGAATGTTCAACCAGCCAAACTCCTGAAGATAGAGGAACATTTTTGCCAAAATATATGTAATGAAGATGCCTGGAGAGAGCATTCCACAAATGGGGAGCCACTGCAGAAAAGGCCCGTTCTCATGTTGCCACCTTCTGAACCTCTCATGGAAAAGGCACATGAAACAAGGCCTCAGATGATGATTGCAGAATCTAGGTCAGATTACATGGGGAAAGGCATTCCTTGAGGTACTGTAGTCCTGAGCCATATAAGGCTTTATAGGTCAAAACCAGCAGCCAGAGTTGTCAGGCCAAGATCATTCTTAAAAATTATCATTCTGGAATGGGACGTCCCTATTTCCATTGGAGAAATGTTGGAGGGTATGCAACGATGAGGGTCAGGTAAGTGACACTGCCCCATCTGCTATTGCATTAACATCAAGACACATTGCTGCCAAATTGCACACCGCAGCTCTAACAAGTTGATAGCATACTGTTATCGAGGGTTATGTAACTAAATGAATACTCTATAACAATTTTGTTTTTCTGTTACATCTTTAAACAAAAGGATAAAAACCTGGCCAGCTTTTAAATCGATGGAAGACAAGCAATCTTTTATAGAACAAATGAATTTTGAAGGTGAAGTAGAGTCTCAAACAATGGGCAGAAGTTGCAAGTTAAGGCCTGGGCACTCCTTGACAGTATGAGAACCAGGGCAAGCACAGTATGGTGGGCATTAAATTATGAGAGCCCATGATGCCATCTGAAGTGGTGCAGTCCAGACCCGTATGAATCTAGTTCCTATTAACTACCCATTTCTATACATGCTTACCCAGCCTAATGTGTATAATTATTCCCATCTCAGGCTCCCTGAATTTCCAAGTGAATAAATGTCAGTAGAACTTAATTGGCTTCATTCCAACTACTTCTGTATAGTTGACTGTGGAATGAACTGTTAATGTGTTAAGGATGGAGATAGATGATTAAGTTGCATGCACTTAAACATCTCAAATTACTCTAACTCATATTGCAGAGTTTAATAGTCACCTACTATGCTAGGTGGGGGAATGCCAAAAATAACATCCTTTCAATAGCAATGGACAACAGAGTGAGCTGTAATGTTTTACCAGGGAGGCCTCTATAAACAATCTCTCTCTCTCTCTCTCTCTCTATATATATATATATATATATATATATATTTGCTTTCGTAGATTTTCACGGGTACAGGAATGCAGGTTTTGGTGTCTTCGGGTGTCTTCCCGTGTAAGAGTCGGGGTGTCTGTGCGACGTTTCGACGAGATCTCACTCGTCATCTTCAGGCTGGTGCTTTCGGCTTCTTGTTACTGGAACAGAGCAGAATCTGGTGTTTGAGTTCCTATAAATACTGTTGAGGGGTGTGGTGTATAGCCTCCAACGTTCTGGGCAGAGAGGAAGTTCCTAGATTAGTAACTAGATTAATCTAGGAACTTCCTCTCTGCCCAGAACGTTGGAGGCTATACACCACACCCCTCAACAGTATTTATAGGAACTCAAACACCAGATTCTGCTCTGTTCCAGTAACAAGAAGCCGAAAGCACCAGCCTGAAGATGACGAGTGAGATCTCGTCGAAACGTCGCACAGACACCCCGACTCTTACACGGGAAGACACCCGAAGACACCAAAACCTGTATATATATATATATATATATATATATATATATATATATGAACTCTGCCTGTGTGGATAGTGTCATTATATATTTTAGTCACTAGGAGGCACTGGACATAGTTTTTTTATGAACACAGGCATTTCCCGTTGCTGTTCTGCTCTTCTTTGAGAGAAACAATAAAGTTCTTGCCTTATTTCTTGACTGCTGTCACCTCTATGCCTTCCAATATGCTGTCAATCAATCTGCTTAGGAAAATAATATTTCTTATTAGGCCATGAAATCTCCTAGAAATTCATGTGAATAGAATAAAAGGCAAACACAGAGAAATAAAGTTAGCTTTTAAAAAATCAATATTTGTTGGTAAGAGAATGCAGATTTTCAGGTTACCAAGACTTGCCATTCTTGACCTGAAGAATAATGACCTAAACATTTGCAGTGAGTAAATCTCTAGGCCTAGTCCAATCAAAAGGGCCTAGTTTGTCAGTCTCCCCATTCCACTTCCTTTCCTTATAAATCCATTAGATGGCAGTGAAACACTATCATTTTCCTGACATGGTCTTTGGTAATTATTGCATTGTGCAACAGGAAAAATCACTCCTACTGCCCTTTAGGGCCAAAGCAACTTTAAATGCGTCAGCATTTAGATACACAGAGGAAGCTTATCTATCATTTGGACAGGGCTTTTATAAGATTCAGGTCTAAGTCATTTAACGTTCCCAGCCACAAATACCTTGGCTATAATTCAATGAAGAGTGAAGTATGCCCAAGTTTACTGAAATCAGAGGACTTTAAACACACCTAACTCTGCATTGGATCGAAGTCTTTCTAAGATTTGTTCCTTAAAAGCAGTTTCTTACAAGGCAAGACTTAAGCTGTGCCAGAAACTGATGTTGCCAAGTTTTTTAGGGCAGCAACGCTATGCACACTTACTTTGGAGTGATCATCCCTGTGGGCCAAAGATGATTTGGAGTGTTTTGTAAGGCTTCAGCCACATACTTAGTACATGGTTTGTAGTGCATGTTCCAAAAAGACTGGGTACCACTACCATAGAAAGGTATGGGAGGGGGGTTGAGAGAGAGAATATAACAATTATTGTAAGGCTTCAAACTGAAATAAAACCCCTTAATAAAATGTAGATGATGCAAACCCACACCATATAAAGGTTTCTTTGATGCAATTTGATTTCATTTTTAAGTATGGGTTTATATTTTATTAGCCGAAGTATTGTGCTATTACAGTTGTTAATCCTATTACATATATATTATTATGCTTATCTTCTTGTCATTGTTCCCCCCCCCCAATCACTTAGCACAAGGCAGCTTCTAGACAACCTACAAGCAGATTTAAAAACATAAAGAATTGTTTGAAACTGCCACCAAAATTTAACATAAAACACCAACCTCCACTGACATCAAAGACATACCAACAATTCAAAGTTACGTTTTCATAAAGCCTTGGCACTTCTGGATTCTATTCAATCAAACACCTGGGAGAAAAGGAAAGGCTTAACTTGGCAATGCAAAGATGTCAGTGTCGGTACCAGGCAGGTCTCACTGAGGACAGCATTCCACAGGCAAGGGCCCACAACCAAAAAGGCCCTCTCACCTATTGCTGCCGCCCAAGCCTCTTCAGAGGGGAAATCCAGAGAAGAGCCTTAATAGATGATCTTAGGATCCAAATAGATTGATGCCAGGAATAAGAAAAGCATTTAAAAATAATAAAGCAAATGAGAGGCAGTTGACCGAGTCCTAAGTGTTGACCACCACCACCACCAAGAAAAAGGACCATATTTATTGCATTGCAAAAATTGGGTAGCAACTGTGTAGCATATTGTTCATTATACAAAACAGAGATGGAAACAGTTTCGGTCTTAAAAAGATAGCACACATAATCACATTATCATTTACAAACTGGCTACTATATGGCACCTCCCCCCCACCCAAACTCTAACTTTTACTATTTGGATTTCTTATATGCCTCTTGTTGCAAAAGTTCTGTGGTTTTCTTTGAGATAATACATTATCTTGTAGCATAAGAACATAAGTAGCAGTTTAAAGAGATTGTTGGGGTCAAAACTCATTCGGAAAAGCCTGCATCTATGTAATCAGCTGTGCTAAACAGTGTGATTATGGTTTATCATGTCAGCTTAGATTTATCTGAAGCATGCTTCTATTTTTAATAGTACCATTGTAAAAAACAAAAACAAAATCAACAAGCCCAAATTAAAAAGTATGCACTTTTCACTAGACCACAGAAAAACCTTGACTCACATGGCATTAAGAATCTTATTGGAAGTTACAAATACCAGTGAATTTAGAGTTAAGGCTAAAAATATAGCCTTAACTCATTCTGTTGTGTTTAGGTATTCAAGGGAAGAGTGTACCTAGGCAGAATGGGGTTAGTTAAGGACCCACAGGCAATTTGAATATATCCACAGACACAGCATTATATGTCGCCAGTCCCATTTGTGGATAGTGCTATATTAATGACACAATATTTGCTTTAGCGGCCGCTACATCTCTCTGCCAGGTCAAACATTTGTAATCTGGACCCAGCCTTAATATATCCTTTCAAATGGGAAAGCCACAAACAGTCATACGCTACATCAACATAACTTCCCACAATCTATTAGCCTGTCAGGATTACGGCAGAGCCAGTAATAGCAATCATCTTCCACGAAGGCATTAATTAGAATGTGAAAGTAATGAGGCTCCTTACTATGTGCAAATCTTTATCTCACTGTGCTGATTCCCTCCTCCCAGCTTCAAATGTAAAGAAATAAATTCAAAGGAGTTTATTTCCTGCCATTTTCCCTGAAAGAGACTCAAGACAACTTACAGAGAAAATAGGAACAGCTAAAAACATAGGCAGGGGGAAGCAATAATTAAAATACAATTAAACATTTATATGAAATCTATTAAACCATACAGATCATTTGTGTGTGTGTGTGTGTGTGAGAGAGAGAGAGAGAGAGAGAGAGAGAGAGAGAGAGAGAGAGAGAGAGAGAGAGAGATTAACACATACAGATAATTGCAATAAAAACAACACAGCACCAGCCCTTTCCTTAAAAACAGTCAGTTCTCAAAAGTCTGTTTGAACAAGGACAACAAGGAGGGAGCCAGTCTAACTGCTCTAGGGAGCGAGTTCCAATATCTGAGAGCAGCCACTGAGAAGGCTCTTTCCCACATCTCTACCAATCTCTACTCTGTGAGGGTGGTGAGACTGAGCGAAGGGCCTCCACTGAAGAACTTAGACGTGGACAGGTTCATCATCATCATCATCATTAGCCAATCATGTAAAGCTGAATGTGAGCAAGTTAAACATGCGTTAGTTGTGAGTCATCTATATGTCTCAACTTGCTCTTCTGGGCCTGTAAAGAAGATTCTCTCCAAGTTATATACTGCTTTTATTCAGTTTATCTCAGTACAATATTATCCATTTCTTTCCCCTCTGGACTCAAACAGCCTTATTCCAGGCACTCTGCTAACAGTTTTGTCATGTTTCTGCACTCAGGCTGGCACCACTATTTCAAGACCTAGCAGTCTACTATACTTAGCATAATCATTCACCCATCTTGATTAGGAATTCACCACACATAACAGAAATGTCATTTATTCTTAATAATGCTGTAGTGCTCTCTGGTAGTGGAAACAATTTCTTGCATGCTGCTTCAATTGATTTCCCTTCTTCAGAGTTCAGAAATGGTTACCAGTTTGTGTGTCTGTGTGCAACTGAGCTGGTTAGCGTACAGACTTGTGAGAATGGAAGTCCACTTCACCAGTGGCGTTTTCCCACCCACATCTCCTCACTGTCCTTCTCTTCACCTCTGAAAAAGCCTCTCAAAATGGCCTGGTCTGGGCCGATTGAGGGTTTTGATATGTGCACATTCTGTTATGAGCTGACTTGATCCACATTTGTGAATTAGAGTGTAGTGACCCATCAGTTTATACACTTTCCTGAAGATCGCAACACATTTATTGGCTCAAAGCAATATCAAAATCCACTTCGAAATGTGTATTTTACAATTAGAAGTGCCTATGTCTAGAGACCATGCATTCAAAAATACACATTTAAAAATTTTCACGCAGATTCGTAAAAAAACAAAACAACTCCCCCCCCCCAAAAAAAAATAGCTGATTCATACAGAAATGAGATGGCATGAACTTGTAGGCAGAAATGCACATCTTCCAAGTATCCCAATTTTCCAGGGACCATCACAGAAGCCATCCAGGTTTCTGATTTGATAAATTTAATAAATAATAAAGTTTTGTTTTTTAAAGCGAGCCTATTATCATCATTATCCATAGCCATATATAGGTCTTCCCTATTGTCATTGGAGAAATGTTGGAGAGTATGGAAATGTGAAAATGATAATACCCCCTAAATCACTAGTCTATCTATCCCCAGCAGCGGGAGGGAGGAATTGAAAATATTTTGCCAGTATAATTTACATGAATGGCAGCTCCATTCCAAACATCTGCCTTAAATGTTGCCCATACCCACTCCTGATATACCTCCCTGTGCCCCACTCTAGGACTTCCCTGAGGAGGGCAGAAGGTTCTGGAGACCTCACTGAAGAAGTGAAGAAGGAAAGCCCCATCAGATGACTAGATTTCTAGTCATATATTAGATAGTCTCTGTGTATTTTAAAAATATATGGAGTATTGACATGCATATACCATTATAAAGGTGATGAAAGACTTCCTATAAAGCAACAGTTCGTGTTTGCTGCTAGTGTAATATAATGACTTTTTACATACCCTTTAATGTATTTTAAAATTGGATGGCTGCCCAACATCCATAGAGAACTAAAGGCTGGAGTGTCCTGTAGAACAGATTTGCAAAATGACAGGGCACCAGCAAAAGATGGATGAAGGAAGTGTGGCAGGACAAGGACCTGTGAGAAGGAGAGATATAGCTACCACCTTCTTTGGGCAGGTCTTTCACTGATGGAAATAAGGAGCAAGATCCATTCAGGTAAGGAGAGTATCATCAACAATACATGTGCTGCAGAGTAAGCAGCATGGTACAGCATGCTTCTTGTCACATTAAGAGTACTGAAGGACATGGAGTGCTTTCCTTATAAAATAACTTTCCTGTAACTGCTGGGTGGCTGGAACTGGGTTTATAGCTGTCTTGTGAGATACTGCAAGAGGGAGACAGATGGTAGGCTTACAAGTTAAAAAACACATACACACCTCTCTTCTCAATTAGCTTAGCGCTTATCACACTGTGGGCAGTACAATAAATGATGACTATGTGATCATTGCTGGGTTGGCTTCTTTTCAAAGAGTGGAATCCATATGAAAACAAACCCCAAGAGCCAACAGGAGTTGCAAGTTATGATAGTACAGTATGCAGTTAGGTGACTGATAGAAATTCTAAAGTAAGAGCCACTTCCCTGCAAGTTAAAAGTTATTCCTGTGTGGGGGGGAGGTGAAATTCCCAGCATGTCAGTGCTCAGCTGGCTTTTGTCAGCGGTTCCTAATGCACTTGCAGTTTGGTTTGTCTGAGAAGCATGGAGGGAAGTGCTGATGAAAGAACTGTGGATTAATTCAATCTCCTGTCAGTGGTCGCAATACTAGAGCATGCCAGATCCTGCACTGGTGTGGAAGGGTCATCACTTGCATTCTGTTCAATAAGCGACTTGGGGTCCTCTAGGTGACCTATTTATTGGTCATTCATTCTGACCCCCTAAGAGAGCTGACCCCCCCCCCATTTTGTTCCCATTTCAGCTTGGTCCTGACACATATATTCCTCTGAGAAATTGCTCAATGCTCAAAATATGGCAGGGCCAGTGTTGTGTATATATTAGATGCTGATGTTTGTCCTTAACGGGGGTTGCCAGTGATCCAGCTCTTGTGCCTTACCTTCCTGCATGACTGGTTGATAAGAATATTATAATAATATTTCCCCAGCCACTCTGGGAGGCTTCCAGCAGAATATTTAAAACACGATAAAACATCAACATGAAAACTTCCCTAAAGAGGGCTGCTTTATTCATTTCCACTACAGTTTTCACCTGGCTGGCTGAGCTCTGTGCTTCAAAGACACTATCTGTAGTACCAACACTCCTGATTATTCAGTCATCTGACTCCCAAAGGCCAATCCCTGTGCTGCATGTCCTGTAAAGCAGTAGCCCCAGAACTTCACGCTCAGTCTGAGGATCTTGCCCCTGGTGTGAGGACACTGCCTAAGAACCTGCTCCACAACTTGACCCCTGCCTGGTTTTGCCACTGTAGAGTTTGCCTGGTTTTGACTGCTTATGTGCGTCTGACCTGGTCCTCATACAGGTTTCTCTATGAGACATTGATTTCTTTGTGGCTTTGATACACCTCTGCCTCTGTCCCATGGCTGCCCCCCCCCCCACAACTCTGGAACCCAATCCTGCCTCAGCCTAGAGCAATGCCCTCCCCCCTTTGCTGGAACCTGACAGTCCAGAACCTGACCTATTGCAGCTTGACAGCATTATAAACCTACTTCATGAACCCACTGAATCACATTCTTGGCTTTGGTCATCAGTAAGCTGCTATAATTACTGACAAAATTGAAGGTACAGCAAAGGGTTATTTGAAACTATTTTTAGTTTTACTTTGCTATAATAATACAACATTACAGACTGGCACACAGCCAAGAAACTGGGTGCAGATTCATATATAACCTATGCATGTAAAACTGCTCTAATTAGGAATCTGGGCATAGTACTAAATGGTACTCTGAGGCATATTTATTTTGCAAGTGCTTTAAGAAACATGATGGCTGGTTCACCCTCGTTCATAGTAGTTGTAACATTCTTTCACACAACCACATGAAAAAAAACGAGTGTAAATTCAGTTTTATGTGCAGGGAGTTGGAAGGCATCACTGTGATTGTGGCTCCTGGAAAAATGCAGCTACAATTGCTGACAAATTTAACTATGAATCAGCCTTTTTAAGTCCTGCAATCTGCATCTTCTAAGGTTTTCCCCAATGAGATTTTCCCCCAGAAGCTGCCTTTGCCACATTTGTCTTTTGATTGACTGACAGACCAGCCCTTCACATCCATGTGCAGACTAACAAGCTAAGAGACACAAAATCCGCTTTCAATAGAACACTGATTCATACCAATCAGGACTGATTCACACACACCTATCCCAATCAAGGCATGTGGGTGATATAGTGCATGCTTGTTCACGCATTTTCTGCTCCTCCAATGAAAACTGATCCCAAACTTTTGTGCAAAGGGGCAAAAATAACACTGAAACTGATGAAATACTGACCATTTTTATTTAAATGCATATTCTTATACATTCACTCAAAACGATCTACACTTTTATGTTTCCACAAGATAGAGAGTGTAATATTTGCCACAATTCATAATAAAACCATAATAATATGGGGGAAAATAAGCTTATTCATTGCAACACCCGTGTCAAACAATGAACTTTATTCTCAGGAAATCTTAAAGGTGGGGAACACCCAACAAAGGTTACAGAAATATAAAAGGGAAACAGATGTTCTGTCATATAAATACATAAAAAATACCTTTTAAGTGTTGCTTCCAGATAGTAATCAGCATATTGTATTTAGCAAGTTTGAAAGTCCACTTCAAGCCGTCCTCATAACATCGGCTGAGTTTGGATGTAATACCGTAATGCACTGCTACCTGAGTGAGCCTCAGGTTTGTGCACTTCCTCAGACTCAAGTATTCATATGAAGGAGGACTGGAAGTATTTTCCTTCATTTTCACCAATTATATGCCCAAGCAGCCCAACTTCAAACCACGGTTTACAAATCTGGCAAGTTCAGACAAACCATAGCTAATGAAAAGCAGTTCCCAGTTCATACATCATGACAAGCTATTGTTTATGGTGATATCCAAACAAGGCATTTGTTGCAGTACAAAGAACAGGAGGAGCTGGCATGGTAGATGGGTGCCACAGAGCCACACACATACACACCCAGTTGTGTTTCTGCTACTTACCTGGACAGTGTAGGGGCTGGGCAGCGTGGCACCAAGTCTGGGTTGCACGGGTACACTGCTGGAAAAGGACTGACTGCCGGTGCACCCACATAACCCCAACCTCACTGCACCCTGCCGCAAACCTGCACCCTCCAGGTGAGCAGCAATTATGTTTTGGTTCCCTCCATAGCACTGCCCTACCATGGCAGCTACTCCCAAACAAACTGTACAAACTGAGATATATTAAGTACCATATTTTGCAGCAAAAGCCAAAACCAGTGGTTTAGCGGGGCTGCTCATGTAGCAGCAGAATGTTGTCCCAAGTGCACACTTCTCATGGAGCTGCAGATATCCAGAGCTCCCTGGTGCATGGATCTCTATTCCATTTATTTATTTACTTACCTACCATATTCCTAAGTTGCCTTTGACATCTGATCTATGATATACAGGTTCAAGATGCATTTGTTGCATTCCTAATTCACAAGGTTTATGGGCACATTTAAAACATTTTGGGTGTACGACTTTAAGCGGCCTCAAGCTTTATGGGTTAATATACCTCAGGTTGCTGTATTATCAGTGAATACATCTGAGATAGTTGTTTTTATGGGTTCCTTGGTGCATCATTGCATGATTTCTCATCAGTGGTAGAATATAAGGGCTGTTCAGCTGGCTGGCAACAACATGCTTAGTGAAACAGCTTGATTGCCATTTAATCGCATGTTGAATTTGGAGAAAGAGAGTACAGTTATTATTACTAGACTGCCTATTACTTTCAACTATCATTGTTTAGGAGCATTTGGGTCATTGTGACCAGGACTGCTACAGTGACTTATGATGCATGTAAAAAATGTCCCTACATAATGCCCAGAGTCTTGAAACCATTTACTTATATGGTTATAGCACCATAGTCAACAAGGATTTTAAAAAAACCATTACAGCTTCAGAATGTGAAGTTTGATTATTGTTGTGATCCCACTGATACTCAGTTCCACTAATATTTTCCTTCTTGCAGAAGATTAAAAAAAAATCTATTTGAATATGCCATCATTTTCATATTCATTCTTTCAGCTGGATTGCAATCATCAGTTTTGCTTATGCCAGGCCCTATCTGCACTATACACATGTAAAGCAGTATCATACCACTTTAAACATCCATGGCTTCCCCTGCAAAGTACCCTGGGAACTGTAGTTTGTTCAGGGTGCCAAGAGTTGTTAGAAGACTCCTATTCCCTTCATGTAGCAGAACAACCCTGGCCCATCCCTGTGGAAATCTCTGGTGCCCTGGTCAAACCAACATTGACAAGGCCCAAAAGGGTAGTGTTTCGGGGTGGTTTCTGGGCTTGCTATGGAGGAACAGGAAATGGCTTGGATTTAAAAGATCCAAAGCTTTCTCAGACACCTGACATGGTCCCAAACCAGGCAGAGATTTAGGCAAGCTTAAGTGCTGGTCTAAGTCTTTTACTCTGATTGCTCCCGATGGGAAGGCTGAAGTGTGAATGTTTTCAAAGCTAGAAAATAACAGAAAAGCACAATAACAACACACCTTCGCCTTCACTTTGCCTTGCTGGCAAGAGCCAAGCAGAGCTTCAGGTGGGGTGGTTTAACCGCCTTAAGCAATACCATTCTTAGTTAAGTAACTGGTTGGCCAATCAATTAAATTTGCAGAAATCTGGATTTGAGTAAGAACAATAGTCCTAAAGCAAAATGAATACTTTATTTGCTTTTTAGATGATGCATGAACTGAAGGCTCAGCATTTCCTCCTGTGTGACAGAATTCCTCTTGTGGTTTTTATAACTACTTATATTTTTTAAAAAATAGTAAGGTGTTTTTTTAAAAAAAAAACACTTTCTGATTAATTAGGGCATTCTTAGATGATTCAAAAGGCTTCTATCAATAAGTTATAAATTCCAAGCCTACAAAAAAGGTGAGGGTTTGGGTTTTTTTAAGTACCACTCTATTTTTTTGGTACCGCACTTTACCAAAGCAATTTGGTTCCCTTTTAAATCTAAGCCACTAGTTTGCATGGCCTATATTCTTTTCTCATCTCATTTGTTTTACTAAAGATTGATTTGATTGCCATTAAAATAACCTGATGTTGATGTCACAGGATGTGACAAAGAGATTCTGTGTATCCTATAGGACAATCTGCTTCTCCTTGTCATGAAGGTGACAATTATCAGGGCACATTTGGTAATATCAAAAGTAAAGCTACCACTCAAAGAAAACATTTTTAGCACCATCATGTGTAGTTAACACTATAAGCATGAAATGTTAGCACCAAAAATGGTTGTTTGGTGAGGAAATCATCCAAAATACTCAAGTAATTATTAAAACATGTGAAAGCTGTGTTAGACTGCTAACAACATTTTGGACAAGCTAGCCATTTCCTATTCCTGGGTCCCCACTGATTCACCATGCATCTGGAAGACCAATTCAGTTTACTCTGTCCTAGTTCTCTCCCCGCCCCCCCCCCGCCCCACATTTTTTTGTAAATATTTGTTTCATATTTGAAGAAGAAAAAGATTGCAGTGTTCCAAAAATGTATTTTTACAATGGCATGCCTATACCAGTCAGGAAGTCACTGATCAGTTTTTACCCTAATCATAATCAACATGCAGCCCTGTAATAATGAAGTCATTGAGAGAAATAGCAATTCCAGTGAAAGTCCACAGGGACTAGTCACCAGAATTTCTCCTCTGTTAAAAAAAGAAAGTGCAGCACATTCTTACTGCCACATTTGTGCTGCTCCAATTTTGTACACTGTGTATTTGCCAGCAATGAAGCAAGACAGCAGTTGTGTAGCTGTTGCTCCAGATATTTGATTGATTGTTGTCTAAGCTCTCTCTAGAATGGTCCCATTGTTGTTAGCAAAAAAGACATAGCCTCACGCGAAGCTGTTCTCTCAAGCACCATTTGATACTGGCCATGGAGGTAAATGTACATTTCTCAACTTTGCTGTTATATAACCAATGGCTTTCAAACCTCATATAGTCAAGCAATGTTTTCTACATAAGTTTGTTTGCCAAGGGACCCATATTGTTCTGCTAAGGAACCTATGTATCTGCCAATCAGTCATTGGCCTCACCTGCTAGGCTCTTTCCATTTCCCCACACTAACTGAAGGCACCGAAATATAACCCCCTTTCCTTTATATCACAGAAGATCAATAATAATAGAGATGACCCAAGTTGTCTTTCAGGAAAGTTTGACTGCCACTGCTGAACATCTTATTGATAAACCCTGTGTTTCTGAGGAACCTAGTTTAAAACCCATTGTCATCAATCAACTGAAAGCTGATAGTAAGTAACACAAGATTACAGGTAAACACAGTATTGTAAAACATCCTACTATTCTTCAGTCATATAAGTCAAATATGTGATGCATTGAAATGTCTCCTGGAGGGGAGACTTCTTTTGAACCCTCCAAAACTTGTTGCCTTTTTAAAATGAAGCTGCTCTTATGAAATAGCTTATCTCATTTTTGTTTCCTGTTGCACTTAACAGTGTGTTTATAATGGGTTAATCCTGGCTTCACTGAAAGGAATGGTGTTGTTGTTTTTTTAAAAAGTAATTGCTTTCAATGCAGCCAGACTTTTGCCCATTCTTAGCACCATTGTTGTAGACTGTGAAAAAGCTTATGCACCTCTTTGATAATAGAAAACTTTTGTTACTTGAACTGTTGAAAGACAGCTATTCCACAGAATCAGCTTATTCATACAATGTAGAAGAATAACAGTTAACAGTACCATATGTATGTAATAGTTTCTGCTACATTACAGAATCATATATTTACAGTTACTAGTTCTGTTTAGAAAGCATAAACACTGTTTTTTAAAAAAGTATTGCGTTTTTAATGTCATACTTATCCCCCCCAAAAAAATATTAAAAATATATAGGATTTGCATTTTTCTCAACACTCATCCTCTCCATAGAGGAGATCATTCATACAAAAAGAACAACAGCTTATTTCACAAGAGTAAAATCAGTTTGATGTTGCACCCATGAATATCAGTTACGCTTTAGCTCTTTAGCAACATGTGAAAGGGATATTACATAATTATGGGGGGCAGTATTGTGTTCCTGGCCCTACCTCTAGCATCTGCATGCTGCTAGCCCCAGCTCCAGTCATCCACACGTTACTGTGGTCATCTGCAGCAAATACATCTATGCTTCCTCTGCCTGGCATTTCATTCAGATATATGACTGCAAAGGTTCAACCACAACTATCACTCACAACTCTGTTACCTAGTTTAACAGAACAGAGCCAGTTAAAGATAAAGGTACTGAACTGAGTCTGACGTGGTCATAGGGAACAGCAAATCTGAACAAGGCAAATGCAGCAAATTTTCTACCACGAATGAAGGAGCCTAACAGCTCCATCTAATGTTACTGAACATTTTGATGTGGTCCTGGGACCTGCATCAGCACGACAGCAGCTATCAGGTCTGCTCTCTCAACAGGGAGTACCGATCCAAGGGGGAAGGGGACCACCCTGCAGTGCCCAAAGAAACCTTTATGGCCTCAGGTATGAGCATCTGGTCAGAAAAGGTATGTCAAGAAGGGCATAGCCAGAAAGTTCTGCCTCTTTTGACATGGCTAGGATGTTACTTGCTGCAGCAACGTTTTCCATTATTTGTGCTCTCATAGATAAAATCAGTCCATAGCACCAGGCCACAATTGCAGTAACGCACATGCTTTGAAGAAAAGAAATAAACTAGAACATTTGCTCAATACTGCTTAGATTCTGGAACAGGAACCCTTTACAAAACATACACTGCTAAGGTTTAAGTAAATTTTTCCTCACAAAATCATCTGAAGGCCTCCCCCCCCTTTTTTTTTTACAAACATTACGATTATTATTTTACCAAAATGCACTTGCTTTTCTCATTCTAAAGAATAACAGACACACAAAAGAATAATTCGTAGGTGATTTTGTTCTATTACAGAGTTAATTTGCGTTCCTTAAATTGCTTGATTTGTACATATCTTCTATTTTGCCAGTTTGGTTAGAAGGCATTTGTAAAACTCAGAACATTGCATATCACTACAACCCTGTAATGGTGGAGTTTTTGAAGATAAGAAAATATATTCCCAATGACTTTTAAGGAAGCAGAATTTAATTACCTTAAATCCAAGTACTCCAGTTAAGATTATTTGTGGATCACTCCATTACTTGCCATTTCTATAGCTTCCTTTTCTTTCTCTTTGTAAATATATGATATCCCTCTCTGCCTATCAGTGATCTGGAAGGGTGACTCTGTCAATTAAGCAGAGGATTTTTGCCACATCCAGAAATCTAATTATTCAAACTACTTCACAAAGTACATTTATTATTATTATTAATATTATTAAAATTATTTACATACAATATGTGCAAAGTTCAATATACAATATTTTGTTACAGTCTCATTTGACCAGAATAGTTATTGGGATGCTGCACTATTTTACTTAAACCAATATAAGTAGTTTGATGTTACTCCTGGAAAGCAAAGATTGTCAGTGCAGGATCCTCCATAACTGGGAGGGCAAGCAGAACACGGCACCCCTACTTTATATGGCGCTTCTCCAATCCAGTTCCCCCTGAGGAATAAAAGTAATAATGTGATTAGCACATAGAATCACTGTTTGAAGTAGCTCTCCAACAGATCAATTTGGTTTAGTTTTCTATCTGTTATGTAGGGCTAAAGATTCTGCAAAGCAGCTCAGATGATCTGTGCCACAAACTAGATATAATGAGTACTCGTATTGGGGTGCTCTGTAGACTGTTGGCTGTGGTCTTATATATACTAGCCTTTTACACTCTTTCACTCTTGTCTGATGTTCCTAACCCTTGTTTTAGACCTTCTTCGCCTCATTTGGATTCTTATGGACTTTTATATATATATATATTCTGTTTTACCTCCTTTTAGGTTTTTTTAATAAAAGAAATGTGTTGTTGTTTTTTAACTGATTGTACCCCCTCCCTCCTTATGCTGGTCTACGACCATAAAAAAGTGTTGTTGTTGTTGTTGTTGATGTTGTATGTAGGGCTAAGTCTATTGTGTGATTCAGTGAAGGAAAAGAAAATCACAGAGTTTGGTACTTGATACAGAATAGTATCACAACCAGATGTGATATTCATGTTATTCAAGTTTCTAGCCCCCGTGGCTGAGAATGGAGGGTTGGAAGCATATGGAAAAAGCCTGGCCACCTAACCAAGAATGCCAGGCTTTGAAGAAGAACCCCTGCCTGTCCCTACCACCCAGAAGTGGCAGAGAAGCTGCCAGTGCTGGAAAACCCATGTCCTTCCAGATGTTGCTGTATTACAGTTCCCATCATCCCTGCCCATTGACTGTGCCCTCAGAGGTTAATGGTATTCAGAGTCTGATTACCCACCCTTGCTCTACTCTCATCTGTCACAGATGATAGAAGAGAGTAGATAGAAAAAACGTGAAAGTGCCATTGTCTCCTCATTTGCTGTCCAGAGCAAGGAGGATCCGCCCTGGCCCTCTGGCAGATGACATCATCACTCATACTGTGAAAAAAAGCCCCAGATCTGCGCTTCCAGCCTCTTCTTGCTCTGTTGCGCCACTGAAAAGATGATGAGTCGGCTCAGTCAGATAGCCTGCATGCTAATATGAAAGCTGGTGAAAAGAAAAGAGAGCTACTTACTTTGGGGCATAGTTGCATACCAAATAAACAGCTCGTCGCCAGACTGACCCCCAGACATTCATGTTGTGGCATGTGTGGATTGCACAGCCTATTCGATTGGAAGTGGCCCAAACCATCTGAAGAAAGATTAATGTCCATTTGTTAGAGTCAAATGTGGAGAGAAATACAGATAGCATAGGGAGCCGAGCATTGAACTGAAGCATGATATTGATGTATGAAAAGCTGAACTCAAATCACCTGGGTGTAATGTGTGCACACGGGCCCATAGCATCTCAGCGGACACCTTGGATTACAGTCCTGAGGATACGGAAATGCGTAGTCTTTCACTTCATCGTACCATGGCTTCACCAGCTGGAGAATAGATCGATACCTAGGTGTGATTGAAGTCACAGAGAGATAGGGACATTTCTGAATGTTCAGCATTATTGATGTGCATAAGACAGATATTAGGCTGTAGTTATTTCCTCCACGTGATCAAGTTCTCAGGTACGCTCTGGCCTCTTACAGAGTGACTACGATTTCCATGATCATGGTGTCTTGAAAAACTGACCTATATTTTTGTGAATAAGCCCTGGGACATGCTGAAGAAAATGCATGCTCTGTTTGATGCTAGAGTGTTGCTGATACTTATACATAATCTGTTATTTATATAGCTTCTGATTTTGCTGGATGGACAGAGCTGTGAAGGTGATTATTTTATTTTTTGTGTATATGTCCTTTTAGAATTTTAGAAGTTTCCAAATGGTGGACAATAAAACAGTATTTTTAAAAATGAAATGTGAACATTTGCATACATATACAACAGCTAAAGAGTGATCTCTTTGCCTAATTTGTATATCATGTATTCTTGGACCCACATCGCAATAATTTTCTTTACCAAAATAGCAACAGTCACTGCGTTGTGTCAGACCCCATTGCTGATCCATGTGCTCCAGTGTACACAGAGTACTCCTGCACAAATAGGCTTCTCTGTTTACTTCACTGGAAAGGAATGCTCTGTGCCTGGATCCTATTGCATGTGTGAAGCTGGCTCATTAACTAAGTGAAAAGGGCTGCTTTTGTGCCAATGTTCTCAGGAATCTTCTACATCAGGGTAACTGTTGCCAAAATACATTGAATGAAGATATGCTACATCTGCCCACCTTCCAGTCCGTACCGACAGATTTTGTCCCAAGAATCTCATTAAGTATGAAGGGCCATGGTCCCAAATGCAGGTGGCAGCCCATGCTTCAGCAGACTTGGCTAGATTTTCATCCCACACCTGGAAAAAATACATATTCTTTAGTAATACTGAACACAGAAACAGGCTGGGGAGTTCTAAAATATTAACTGCATTGTACTAAGTGGGAGCAGGGCTTTTTTTAGCCGGAGTTCAATGGAATTCCACACCTCTCAAGTGGGCTCCATTGCCATTACAGTGGTACCTCGGGTTACAAACACCTTGGGTTACAGACACTTCGGGTTACAGACTCTGCTAACCTGGAAGTAGTACCTTGGATTAAGAACTTTACCTCAGGATGAGAACAGAAATTGTGCGCTGGTGGCACAGCGACAGCAGGAGGCCCCATTAGCTAAAGTTGTACCTCAGGTTAAGAATGGTTTCAGGTTAAGAACAGACCTCCAGAATGAATTAAGTTCTTAACTAGAGGTACCACTGTAGAAGAGAACAAGGAAGCCATTCGTGGGGAGTTCCAGCACCTCTTTTTCTATAAAAACATCACTGAGAATGAAACAGAGTTGAAGGCAACTGCATGGGGTGTGGCAAAACTTTCCCTCTTCCCTAAATCAGATTGGTCACTTCTGCCATGTTTCTTACACAAGCCTGATGGATTGACCAAACATGATGGTGGTGACTCAGCTAACTCAGGACCCCTCTAAATGGGTGCTTTATTGTGGGTGTATTCTGCAAGATGCTCTTGAACCAATATTAGTGCATTGGTGATGGAATTATTCTGCTTTAGTTCCGCTATGCTTCACCCATGCTACCATGTTATTGCTACCTGAGATGCTCTGGCACAAAAGTGTGACAAAAAACCCAAACCTGAACATTTGTGATAAAAAAGTTACAGGACTTCAGCAGAAAGTTACAGGGTACATTGCTTAGAAGCAGTATGACCACCCAAGTGCAAATAGTCTTGGACATGGGATCACAAGAGACTGCCTCAATAGCATCATGAGCACAAATCATCATGAATGTACAATAAAAATGATGTCTGGCAGGCCCCTGAGGCTTAATTCTATGCATGTATAAGCTTTTTCAGGCATTTGCCTATGCAGTTCTATCTATCTATCTATCTATCTATCTATCTATCTATCTATCTATCTATTTATCTATTTATCTATTTATCTATTTATTTATTTATACATACATACATACATACATACATACATACATACCCCACCCATCTGACTGGGTTTCCCCAGGCACTCTGGGCGGCTTCCAACAAAATATTAAAATGCAATGGTCTGTTAAACATTAAAAGCTTCCCTAAACAGGGCTGCCTTCAGATGTCTTTTAAAAAGAGTATAGCTGCTTATTTCCTTGACATCTGATGGGAGTGCGTTCCACAGGGCAGGCGCCACTACTGAGAAGGCCCTCTGCCTGGTTCCCTGTAACTTGGCTTCTCTCAGCAAGGGAAAACCACCAGAAGACCCTCAGTGTCCGGGCAGAACGATGGGGGTGGAGACGCTCCTTGAGGTATACTAGACCAAGGCCATTTAGGGCTTTAAAGGTCAGCACCAACACTTTGAATTGTGCTCGGAAATGTACTGGAAACTCAATATATGAAGGGAGCTATGGGGCTGTGTGCAGTACACCTGCTCCCAGCATCTCTGCCCCTGCCAGCTTTATCTGGTGCATTGAGGGGGGGGGGAGATCTGAAGGGGAATCATCACGTTTATTTGCTGGGCAAGCTTACAATCCTATGTGTTGTGGCGCGTAGGATTCTGAGCACATCCCGTCTCACACACACACACACACACACACAAATGCATGCGCGCACACACAGACAGGTTTTTCATTTCAGTCAAGGAAACCAATTCCAAGGCACTTGAGTCCATATGCATAAATCATGTCCCTCTGTTTAAAAAAAGTATATGAACGATATTGGGTGTGAATAAACCTGATGTAATCTCTGGAATGCCCTTCCCACTTGACATAACATGAATAATCAGATCCAAATATGCAGTCATTTCTAGGGTGCTTGGGAAATGTTTTCACCGCACAGTGATCCATTTGGCACAGCTATTCTGAGATGTGTAGCTTTGTGAGGGGGGTAGGGGTCTGCTCACAACTCTCAGTACCTTTAACAAAATACAGCTCCCAGTATTCTTGGGGGGAAGCCATGACTGTTTAAAGTAGTATCAAAGTGCTTTAAATGAATAGTGTTTGAATAGTGTCTAACTTAGGGTCAAACTACACATGTTGCAAGGGTTCTGTGATCAGATCTCCCACATGCCATATATCATGGCAGGAAGATTTGGATTGGGCTCTGTGGCAAGCCAGAAGGGATTTTTTTAACTCTTTCTCCAGCATGGATTCCATGATGCAAAACAACTCTCTGAAATTGCTGTTGGCTCCAGAAGGGGTGGGTGGGAATAGAGCACAATACAGACACCTTTCTTGCTTAAGCAGCTCAAAGAGGAGGGATTTTGCATCGGGGTTAGCACAAGGAAAGGGGTTAACCACACCCCACTTAAATTATGATTTGATCTAAAACCCCTCCCCTACAGCTGCTTTTAGGAAGAGAAGAACACACTGGGAGATCCAGGCAGTGACAACTTTAAAGGAGAGTATTTCACAACACTAAAGAGAGATTGTTCTATCAGCTTTTGTAGGCGGATCCAAAGATTCTTGACAGGAACAGTGGACAAGCATTTGTGCCACAGCTTTGGGAAAACAAATAGGGTACAAGATGTTTTGCAGCTGAAGTTGGCTCTAACACCACCATCCAACCACAGTCTGCTATGTGATGCAGGTAGAAAGAGATGTTTTCTTGGTCATTTGTATTATGGACCTTTGTTTCTTTAAGCAGTTCAATGGACACATGCAACCTATGTAGCAATCACCATATATGGCCAAGTATTTAATATAGAGGAAACCACTTCTCTATCTGCCTGCTTTTTACCCATGGCTGGAAAATGCCTCTCCTCTCCTTTTCAGTGCATACTAAGTGATGAAAACACATGAGCTCATTGGAATTTATACAGACAGATTTGGCTGGCATTATGTATTTATTATGTATCAAATCCAAACTCTTCTTCTTCTTCTTCTTATTTCAGCTATGAATCACCTGGATTCTGAGCTGTCCCTTTGCAAAGAAATCATTCTTACATTTGTAATCTATTGGAAAGTCCATATACTAATAGAAATGAATTAATACTGTGATCAGCTAGCAATTGGCACTTTTCTATGAGCAAGTGTGTGTGTGTGTGTGTGTGTGTGTGTGTGTGTGTGTTTTAGATTAGTAACTATGTAATCTATTAAAGAACTATAAACAAAGGTTTGGTTCAATATTTCAAGTCAGTGGTATCCATGGACTGAGGTTGCCATGCATAAATTGTCTTGATGTGCAGCAGGAATAAAATCCCATACACCACCTCACTTCTGGACTTATAAAAATGTATGCATGCAGAAAGAGGTTGCTACACTTGTGAGAAATCCCCTCCCCTTAATAAACTATTCCCAGATATCTAATTCTAGTCCTATTTCAAACTCCATCCAATTATTGATAGGAAGTGTGGGTCAACAGATCTGGCTGAATATAAATAATGAGTTGTATCTAGAGCAGACCTTCTGAAATCAATAGACAGGACTAACACAGGTCCATTAATTTCAATGCATCTACTCCAAGTAAAACTTAGTTGGATGAAGCCTATAGTTTCCCAATACCAAAATAATATTTAATAGACCTTGAACTGTTTGCCAACCTTCCAAAATAGAGTCATTCCTTTCAACATGTAGAATGCTTGTTTCTTACCATTCTCAGACATCACAGCACTTCAGCCAATAGCTATAGGGGCTCACAGGTAAGCACAGGGAGGAAACAATGTCATATATGAAACTATATTGTGTATTTCCAAGACCATTTGCAGACTGCTGTTAAACACTGGTCATTCTGTGTGTGTGTGTGCACGCGCGTATGCATGTGTGTGTGTGAACACATAGACAGAAACAGTGAAAGGCTGCTTCTTTAAAAATCCTTTCCATTATCTATTCAAAATAATGGAAATTATTATAGTCAAATATGAACATTTCACTATCCCAAACTGGTAGCTTTAGGCTTCTTTTTCAAACTAAATTCAGTGGCATTTGTACAGTACCAAGTTAGGGATGAAGCTGATCTGGAAGCCCTGTCCCCTAATTTAAAATACTTAACTTTTATTATCAAAACATGCACAGTGCTTACTTCTAATCCTGTGTGCTTGACTACTGCTGTTTCCATTTCACAAAGTGAGAACTAAGAGCAAGAGGCAGCAGTCTGTGCATGATGGCACATAGACCTGGATCGAAACCTCTCATGTTCTACCTGTCAAAATTCAAGGCACTGTATTTGCCATGCTCTATGGAGTTCTTCTGAAAATTTCCCTTGCTTGTGTTGAATTAAACAAAACCTCTGTTATTTCATCAGCAGAATAAACCTCTTGCAAAGTCTTACAGATTGATTTTAGCGTTTGCCAAACTCATCATGCAAATCCTAACTCTATATTCCACTATTAGTCTCCCAGGCTTTCTAGGAATTATATTATTTGGATGCAATTTTTATCCTGTGACATCACTGAATATTCTGTTGTTAACTTAAATAGCTCAAAACCCGCAATATTCCTTTGTTTTGTTTCAGATATGGAAGTGAATTAATGATGTCAAGGGGAATAGATTCCATATGTTTCGGTGCACAGCCCTGAACTCCTTGATATGTCAAATATAGAATCTCATTTGATAGGATCTTTCTGCATTCAGAGCTGAGGGAATAGTCAGACAGTAATTGTACTAAATCATTAATATACACCTAATTCTGATGTCTGCCTTTCACAAAGGATCTGGCTGCATTTATTCTGGGATGACTGATCTTTTAAAAGACTTTCCACAAATATTAAATTTGCATATGGTACATATTCCTCCAATCAGACCACTTTCAGGAGAACTGGAGTGAAGCACTCATGCCATAGCTATTCAAACTAGGCCATTCCTTCCTTGCTTCCTTCCTTTCATTTTTCTTTCTTTTTTAATAGGTCAGGAAGTGCTTTGTACTAAAAGGAGATCCTTTCCAATGTCTATTTGTTAAAACTGCTCTGTGATCTTTCATTGTTAACACATTTCCTGGCTTGATTTTTTAAAAACATTTCCAATAAGAATTTTAGTTCAGTCTGTAGCCGGTTGCTGCAAAAAGCCACCATGTGGATTATATCATTTGGGGGGACTGGGAAGGGAAGTCAGCTGAAAAATCTACAGCTTTTTACACGTTCTCAGATTTTAATACGCCATTAAAAGCTTCATAGGGACCTGGCCAATTTTCAAAAACATAGCTATGCATTTAAACAGATGCATATCTTGTGATGTTAAAGACATTATGTGCTCTTAATGTATCCATATGTATCCCAGTCAAGGTTCAGTTTTGGAAACATTCACTTTGACAGTCTGGCCAAAATCAAGGCAAAGCAATGATAAGAACATGACTATGACCTTGTTAATGTTTCTTGGCTGACATTGCACACCGACGGCTGATTCTGATGTTGCATTTCCTTTCTCGCATGTTGGAAATGTAAGCAAAGATTTATCCCACCAAAAGCCAAAGGCAGGAGCTGTGACTTTATAATGTCAGAATGGTCTCATGTCAGTAAAAAGCAGTGGCCTGCAGAGAAAGTCCCAGGATCTTTATTAGACACGTTTATAATATTTGCCTCTGGTATTCTAAAGCTTTGAAGACGTATGCTTTCAATTAGTTCCTGGCTACTGCCCTGCATGTGTTTTCAAATATCAAATATAGAAATGAGCTACTGAAAGCAGCTCTGAGACAGGGATTTTACCCAGTTGGTTCCTGGGTTGGGATCTAAAGAAGAGGCATGAATGCACAAGAGATTTCCCTTCAAGAAATCCACTTCCTCTGCCAGACACAGCAGTTTCCCTCTGATGAAGAGATAAGCCTCTTTTTAAGTTGAACAGTAACTTTTAACTTTGGCAGTGGGCATCACTGCAGTGAAAATATTTGAAATCTTTGACTGAGCAATGTATTTCTCTTCTTCACTCACACATTTTTTCTTTTCTTTTCCCCCTGTCCCATCATTTTGATTAGCACAATAATTAACTTACGAACCATCCGAAATAACTGCAGGATGATTGACAGCAGTTTTGTTTGTGTAAGAGCTTCCTCACTCATTAAATATGTTTTTGTTAATGGGGGGGGGGAATGGGAAGGTCACCTTCTCTGTAGTTTGAAGGTTGAGTCAACATAGTATGGTGGTTACTGAGGTTAATCTTCAGTGGGATTAATTTTATTGCATGGTTGATATTATGAAGTGTCTATTGTGTATCTGATTAGCTGGGCATAGTTCACAGTCCAAGACCATTCAATGTCAACACAGGCCAGCATGTTGTTTCTAGAAATTCTCTAACTGAGAAGCAGCACTCTGACAGTTTTCAGGCCTTGTTTGAATATAAAGGCTCAAAAGAGCATTGCACTCTAGCAGGTCAACAGCTGCCTTCCTGGAAGTGCCATTTGGGAGCTCTCCTGGGTGCTGTAGAGCCCAAACCACCTGCTACTTGTGCTTTGCATATGCTACCAAGGTAGTAGTTGGCTCCTAGATGAATGCAAGCTCTTCAGACATTACTTAAGCAATGTCTTTGGACCCAACATTTCCATACATTATTCAAAATTGCAGACTCTTCCATATTTGGCTGGCAGTGCAAGTCCACAGAGCCATTGTCTAAGTTATATAAATTGTAGCTCCATTTCCCCATCTCTCTCTGACCTTGCTCCTGAACAACTCTGAGTGCTGGTGACACATCACATCTTGTCCTCTGTATACTACAGTATACATTATTGAATGTCAGATGAGGCAGTAGAACCACCAGGTTCTGCAGCAACACAACTTCTTAGAGTAGCTTTGGGTGACTAACAGTAAATTGGTATAGTATTCAAACATGTCACAAGACTCCTTGTGCCCAAGTCTACTTATCTGCTATCAAAGGAACTTGGAGGTAGGGCAAGATTCAGTTCCCAGCCCTTTGCCACTTACTGTTGTGTACAAAACAATATTGCAAGGTTCTAAGGATATTCGGTGGAGTGAACCTATGCCTGTGATTTAGTGTGCATTTTTAGTTTGTAACAATTCAAAGGTTCCTTTATGCAACCATAACTGAATGCAAGATCATAACTTGAGCTGGGAAGGCTTTTTTATCTAAGGACTTGTCCACACTTCCATTTGCCCCGCCGCTGCCCCCCCCCCTTGGTAAAACCCACAGTTTAGCACACAATTGGAACAAATACCAATTGGGTTTTCAATGGATTCAGCACTAAAGAGTGGGTCTTCCAGGGGAAAGTAGTGGGGCAAAGGCAAAACCACTTGGACTCATGGCTAGAAAGCATGAGACAAGCAGAGAACTGCTCAAACCCAAGTGGAAGTGTAGGTGAGCCCCAAGCAGTAAAGCACATGCTCTGTATGCAGCAGGGCCCAGGTTTTAGGTTCTCCTGTGAAAATAATCAGATACTAGGTGATGTGAGAGATCTCTGCCTGAGATCTAGAGATCAGCTGCCAGTCACTGTGGACAATATTGGGCTAGATGAGCATCCAGTCTGATCTAATGCAAGGCAGTTTCCTGTGTCCCTAAGAATGAACTGACACAAACATGCAATTGTGGTTTTCTGAAGGCTTGTCCTTTTCCAGTGGCCTTGGAATACAAACCCATTTTGTGACCTTTCCGTGCAGCACATTTGTAGGCACGAACAATGTGTTCCTAACTACTGCATGTGACATTTGCTATTTGAGCTTCAAAATATGCTAGGGGATCCAGTGTCACTTGCAATGACTACCTTTCAGTGAAACATGGATAGTTTATAATCAAATTAAAGGCTGCACTTTCTAGACACACTTACCTGGAAGTAAATCCCATTGCATACTTCTAGACATAGGTAGGATTATGCAGTAAGAATTTATGCCAAGAAGGATAGTGTGTGATTGGAGATACAAAATGCCATTTCAACTAAAGTGTTTGGGAGCTAGGTTAATAATTGCATGTGTTGGTGCCTTCTCTTTGGTGGTGCCAAGCTTATGGAACTCTTTCCCTAGGAGAAAGAGTTAGAGGATAGCACTGATATAGTGAGCAAAATGGAAACCTGGTGGTGTCGCTCTGTACATCAAAGAG
This sequence comes from Podarcis vaucheri, assembly GCF_965113315.1. Taxonomy (NCBI): domain Eukaryota; kingdom Metazoa; phylum Chordata; class Lepidosauria; order Squamata; family Lacertidae; genus Podarcis; species Podarcis vaucheri. The sequence continues at coordinate 62,269,421 of NC_138766.1, read as the reverse complement.
GGCATTGAGTCCAGCAAGGTAGAAATCCCAAAAGGGGTAGACTCCTCTGCAGAATTATTGTAGGTGATGGTACTGGTTGCCAATAATAATTGCATACTGGGGACATGCTATTGTTCCCCTAATTGGTCTGCCATCTTTAGTGTCTATTTAAGACCTCTGTGTACCTAAGTTGCTGGAAGCCACAGGAGAAATGAATGCTCTTGTGCTTGAGTCCTGTTTGCCAGTTTCTAAGGACAGGCATCTGCTTGGACTCTGTGAGTACAGAATCTTGGACTAGATGGGCCACTGGTCTGATTCTGCAGGCTCTTCTTATATTTTTATGTGATGCATTTGCCACTCTCCTTCCCTTATTGTTTAGCAGAACTTTCACCAGATGAAAATTGACCCTCACATGGTGAATTCCCTCTTCCCCACTATTGACCACCATGATGTGAAAGATAGAGAGTGAAGCTCTCTACAATAGTGGACAAGATTCAAATAATGAGTGTTGCAATGTAGTTAGGAAACTATAGTTTCCTATAGAGATGCTGAATCCTATGGATCTTAAACTGGAGACTGAAAAGAAATTGTAGCAGTAGAACAAGTAACTTAGATTTTCCCTGCAAAATTGATTAAATAAATATCCATTGTTATAGTTCTGGGTTCCCCTCCTTTTCATTTCCACAGTTTATCTTGATTAATTTCCTGAACTCTGCAGTGAAAAGTACTGTTGCTTTTGAAGTGATTTTCTTGGCACTGCACAGTTCCAAAACTCAGATGGGGAAGCATGAGTAAGACAACTTGACACTGCAGCACCACCTCCTAGTCCTGAAGGGAAGATTGGCTTGGTTTTTTGTTTTTTTTTAACTTATTTATTATATATAGTCAAAAACAACCTCCATTGATATTACATATGTTAATTATTCCTAAAAAGGTTCACCTATTAAAATTAAGTTTGAATTATGCCCTTCCTTCCTTCCTTCCTTCCTTCCTTCCTTCCTTCCTTCCTTCCTTCCTCTGAATTTTCTACTCAAAATAAGTCAATATTGCTGATGTCGTTAGCAATACGTGGCCATCTAAGATGCTCCTGTGACTTTTAGATGAACATTATTCTTGTATAATAAAACAATAGCCCTTTCAGAACTATGTGAATTCTTTACTCAGTAGGTAACAGAATTTCTGCTGAGCCAGCCTATTTGTTACATCAAAATGCATTCACTGAAAGCTGCAAAGAAATGAAATTTTATATGTTGAGCTGCTGTAGTACATAGTAATTCATCTCCAGGGGGCTAGAATGGCAGGATCACATTACTGGCAGGTGCTCCAAAGTGTGCATTGGCTTCCTGAAGCATTCCAGGGACAACTTAAGATGCTGGTCATAAACTATAAAATCCTAAATAACATGACTGCAACATATCTTGGAAGTTAACTCTTTCCCCATGCCTCATAACCACCTGTAAGATCGAATAAGAATCTTGTCAGCTACAAGTTTTGTGCATCAAGTAGGAATAATGAGGACACACAGGGAAGTACCCTCACTGAGTGCTTCACTGAGCTGTAGCTCAGCAGCAGAACAGATGCATGAAGAAGGCACAGCATCTCCAGGTGGAACTGGGAAAGACTTCCGTCTGAAATTTTGGAGAGCTAGATCATGATGGGGTGAACCCCTGTTGCTCTGTCCAAGCTTCTGCTAACCTAGCAGTTTGAAAGCATGCCAACTTGAATAGATAAATAGGTACCGCTCTGGCGGGAAGCTTAACAGAGTTTCCGAGTGCTCTGGCTTCCATCACGGTGTCCCATTGCGCTAGAAGTGGTTTAGTCATGCTGACCACATGACCCAGAAAGCTGTCTGCAGACAAACGCTGGCTCCCTCGACCTAAAAGCAGAGTTGAGTGCCATAGCCCACAGTCGAATTGACTGGACTTAACCATCTAGGAGTCCTTTACTTTTACCTTTTACCATACAACCTCTCAACAGTTTAAGGAATGCTAGAGATGGGTCACTGGGACACAAGAGATAGCTCACCCCTACACCTGTGCATTCAGAGTGAGTGAGAAAGGTATTTGTACATTTACTTTACTACACAGACAGCACGTGCCAGGACTCCCTGCAATGGTGGCAGCTAAAGAGGAGCAGGGCTACTGCACATCCTCTCAACACCTTCCCACTTTCATTGAACATTGGGTTATTGTCTGACATCCCCCCCCCATCCCAACATTATAACTTAATAAGGGAGGAAGAGCAAATCTTTAATGTGCAAACAGAGCTCTAAATCTGGTTGTGCAATTATATATTTGCAAGGGTTTCGTGCATAGAGAGAACTATGGGAATTGCTAGATTTACAAGACTGGTTCAACCAACCATTTCCTTGCATATCAACTGGTTCGCCCCAACTCTTGTTAAGCAAGATTTTTCTTCTAGTTTACATTGTGGGGAATACAGTTAAGGTTGGGTCCATCTCACTCAGCTGATGATTCTGTTGGGTCCTGAAATTTTTTTGGTCAATACCACAAGGTATTCTGGTCCCTTAGAATCCACAAACTTAATGATTGGCTGCATTCCAAGAACATGGGCATTTCCTGGCATTCAGCAAGCTTGGTTCCAGCGTGCTGCACTTATTGCCAAATGTCTGGTATGAAAAGCTTCGACAGCAAAGGTAATCCAAACCTGAATGGCGGAAATGGTAAAATTGGCTTCCAAGACACAGACTGCTTATACAAGACAGCAAGCTTTGCAAACATTGGGGGAGGGGAGAGGATCAGGAATCCATCCTTAGAATGCATTGACTAAACACTTGGGCTACTGGCATGTTTGCTCAGTCACTGGGATTATCTCCTGCTCTCTCTGATCCCCGTTTTCATGTGTATGTGTGTTTTACATATTTTCCCCTGATGTCTCTTGTGATGTTGTAGAAAGAAGATGAATGACCTGGATGTACAACACTGTATATCGAATTTATATTTTCTGGGAATGGGGTGGTTATTTTAGTGATGAGGCAGGAAGGAGGGATTTCAGCCAAAGAAAGTCATTCTATTCTTGTTTACTTTGTTGCATATTTGATGCTCTTCTAATATCAAAGCTAAAGAAAACAATCGCTTTAAAAAAAATAATCTGGTGAGCATGTGGGTTGGATGGGTGATGTGGGGCATCAGGGCAGCTTGTATGGGAGCAGTAAAGTACCAGGTGATCCACCATCCCATACAATTAATAGATTTTAGTTGTTACTGCTGCAGTATGAGATTCAACCACAAGGAAACGGTGCCATGTGCTCCTCAAAATGGCCATGCAACATTAGCTGCCTTTTGTGGGGGACAAGGAGGTAGGAGAAGGTGGCGGAAATCTATGATCTATATCCCAACTCCTAGATAAGCTGAGGATGGTCCATTCTAGGCGGTTTTGTGCTGAATTCCAATTTAAAGTTGTTCTTCCCTGATCCCTTCTATCCCTCTCTCTGTTTTCGTCCTGGGTCTATTATATCTGTTTATATTATTAGTCCTTAAGGTCAGTGGCAGAAGAACCCTCTCCGGCACCTGGGGCAGCGCAGCCCATATGGACTGCACATCTGCCGCATCCCGCGCATGCACACTCTGTACAGAATGCCGCACATGCGCAGTCCGTACGGGCTGCCACTCATGCGTGGCGGCCATACGGGCTGCCACTTGAGCGGCATTCCGAATGGACTGCACATGCGCAGCAGCCCGTACAGTTGCCATCCGAGAGGCAGCCCATACGGACGGCACGTGTATGGACGGCCATCTTGCCACCCCTCCCAGAGTGATACCCAGGGCGGAACACCCCCCCCCCGCCCCCTTCCTACACCACTGCTTAAGGTAGAGATGGGAAACTTGTGACCTTCCAGATGTTATTAGACTACAGCCTCTATTATCCCTGACCATTGGCTATGCTGGCTTGGGCTGATGGGGTTGTCATCTTAAACATGTGGAGGGCTGTCCCTGTATCAGGAGATAACTAAGGTGAAGAAAACTCAAACGTGCTGTGGCACAGTTGCACTTACTAAATGCACCATGAGCTTTCCTGAACAATAGCCTACATTGTTAGGTACAGTGGAGGAGAACTTAGCCTAAGCTAATCCACTACAAACTTTTATTGGCTTCACATTAGGTAACTGCCATGTCTTTTCCCTCCCTCCCTTAAAAAAAGAAAGAAAGAATCTTGGAGACTGTAGTTTGCAGAACAGGATGAGAATTCTCTTTTACAGATCAGTAATATCCCTCACAGAACCACAAGCACCATGATTTCCTGGAAAGAGGGAATGGCAGTTCACATAGTTCAAGTCTGCAATGTTAATATGTCCCATAGCAATGTTAACATACTTCCTTCTATTCCTGGCTTTCTCTCTCTCAAAAGCAGAAACCAATTGTCACTCAAACATATCATGATAACCGGAGTGTTAAAAAATATCCATGCTTTAATATTGCCATGGTTTTTAGGCTTATGTTTAACCCTTAAAAACCATGGGAGCATTAAAGCATGGATACTAAACTATGGGTGAAGTGCTGTAAATTAATATGAGAAAGTCGCCCCAAATCCTCATTCAAATTCCCTCATTCCCTGACCATTTTGCCATACTGGTTAGAGATGATGACTACTGGAATTCAACAACATATGGAGGTCATTCTGTTATTTTAGGTATAGTAGGAACCCTACATTCTGATAAACCATTGCAAAGAAGATTGAAAAGCTCCGCTACCCCTGCTCCAGTAAGTTTCTGATTGTTTTTGTGTATTTCATAGAGAAAGCACCATCAATGTGTATTGCACCTTGCAGTGATACAAACAATGCAGCATTAATGCAAGAGGTTACTGGCATTCAGAGTATGCACAATTGAAGACAGACCTGTAATAGTGGCATGGCAGCCACTATTATACCCTATCCCAAATTTCTGTGTCATAAGTGGCCTGGGTTATTCTGTTCATTCAAAGCTCTAGAGAGGTTTCAAAAGCCACTGGTCTAATTTAAAAGAGGATGGGAAAGGAGAGGGGGAGAAATGACATAGTGTAATATTAAGAGTAGCCAATGTACTGCCTTCCAGTCATTGTTGGACTACCACTCCCTTCATTCCTGGACAGTGGCCATGCTGCCTGGGGCTGATGGGAGTTGTAGTCCAACAACATCCGGTTTGGCGCCACTTTGGCTTAGTAGCATGAAACATCAGCTTTATACTTTCTAAAGGTCAGGAGTGGGTAGGGAAGTAAATGAACGTCTACTTACCATATATTCCATGTTAGATGCTGGTGGGAAGACTTTGCCTCTGACTTGGTTGTGATAATCCAGAATGGCAATCATGTCATTCTGTGAAATATATCGTTTCCTCCTGGTTTTGGGAGGGCTTGCAGAATCCGGAGGAATGTTCAAGGCTGCTCCAGCGTCTGTGTAATTATTGGCTGACAAGAACAGCTCAGTGGAGTTGTGTGACTCTATTGCACTTGTTTCACAGAGAATGGAAATCAAGAGGGTACCACTGATGGCAGAAATTACTGTCATTTTGGGCCCTGGTGGTGGGGTGGGGAGCAAAGATTTACTTCAACTCACTATGGTAAGCAGAAGATCTGTGAAGGGAAAATGGTTAAATAATGTGACTGGGGTCAATGTGAATATCTTTCTCTTTCAGATGAGTTTCCCCCAACCTTGAGTTTATTTATTTATAGTATTTCTACCTAGCTCTTCAGCTGTTTAGTCATCTACATAAGGTAACTCAAACTATAATGTTTCCAGAGAGTCAAATAATGCCTTGCTTTGTCTCAAGTTGCCTAGCAACCATATGCACACATTGCCCTATAACATACAACAGGATTTATTACTGGCCATCTGACTACAGCATAGAGCATCTAATAGCCTGACAATGAAAGCTCCATCCATCCTGGTGATTAGGAATGTGCTTTTGCACTCATTCCCTCCACCCTACACCCGCAGTAAATATTCAGCTGCAAAGCGATAGGCAAGAAACCTGAGAAGACATGGAAACACAGTATCTCACTCGTACGGCTAATAACTGAGTCCAGCAAAATAGGATGTGCATTAATAAAAAAGTGCATGCAAAGCAAACTGACAGAGCTCAATGGCTTACCTCTTTGCAGAACCAAAAAGCCTAGTGTATTGTCCTTCCAAGTTAAACAGCTCTTGTCTGTGCTCTAGTGTGAACCCTTGGAAAGAAGTGTGTGTCTTATTACAAACCCTCAAAGAGAAAGCGAGGGAGAGGGAGAGAGAAACTTTGCAAGCTTTCTAGCGGCTGGCTACAGGAGCTGCTAACAGCTTTTATATGTTAGTCTGTGCGAGCCACGAAGGGCAAATCTTTCCAAGAGTCTTTTGCACAGCCAAAAATGAAAGGGGAGGAGTTTTGCACAGGAAACACAGTGATTGGGTACCATCTGGTTTTTTGAGGGTTTTTTACTGTGGGATATTAGGTTATTATTTCACTCACCCCTACCCCTGACTACAAAGAGGCAAAAGTCAACCCTTTTCCCTTTCAAAATGTTCAACCTTTCCCACAGTTTTCCTGCCCCCACCATCCCCTTCCCACACACGGTTGGCATCCAGTTTGGTTCTCTAATCCCTAGTGCTAATAAATATATATCTGATAAATTGCACATATATTTTGTTTTTCATTAGTTTTCTTTATATAATGATATTATAGCTTGTACAATGAGTAGCTTAAAGCAACAGAGAAGTGTTTGGTTGATCAGGCAGTATTGTGTGAAGCCGACACTTGAAGCACTGCTAATAGGTTTATTTTCATGGCAATTGTGAAGCCGGGATGAATAAACTGATAACTTGGGAAAGATGTTCAGTCACCTGAATGCCTGCCTGTGAAAAGCTATAGAAGCAGCTTGACTTGAGAGCAAAAGGGGGTCAGGGAAACATCTGGTTCACATTTAGCAGAATATAGTTGGAATTACTTAGGCAGGGAGCATTTCAGCCACTTATACAGCAAAAGCTGAGGGCATAACACTAGGTCCGTGAAGAATGCAACAGCAGCAGGAAGGGTAGCCAATCACCCAGAGCCAGGAATCCCATATTATGGGGTTACAGATTGGAGCGCCTTCAATGTTCTGCAGAAGCAGTGCCAGGTCTGGGAGGCTTGAGGAAATCTTCAAGATCAGGCCCCTCAAACATTCAGTAAAAATACTGTGTGATGTCAGTGGACAGAGTATTCACAGGAGAAAGTAATGGAAGCAACAGAAACAGAAAGGAGCACTGTGGGTATACACACAATATACTCAGGTCCTTACCTACTTTGCATACAGAGAACATATGAAGCTGGTTCACAGTCAAGTCAGATCGCAGATCCATCTAGCTCAGTATTGACTATACCACATGGGGACAACTTGTGGCCGTCCACTTCCTTTGCAGTGGCCCCTCAAGCTCTGAGAGAGAGAGAGAGAGAGATGAATGAAGATGTCTGTTGTTGTGAATGTGTGAGAGAGTAGGGGCAGGGGGAGAGAGAATGGATGGCTGACTAATGAAGGGGGGAAAGAGGGGAGAAGAGGAAGTTTTGGGGCGTATCTTCTTTTTTTGTTTTGAGCCTGGACACCACCATTAGTATGTGCTACCCAACCACTTTCTCCCCAGGAACATACGGCCCTTGACCCAAAAAGATAGTCTAATACACACTGACTGGCATGGTTTCAGACAGAGGTGGGGGGGGTTTAATGGACAGCCATTGTGGAAGAAAGATACAGTGGTTAAAGCAGCAAGCAGCAAGCAATGACACTTTAATTCTACCAAAGAAATTGCAAGATGCCTAAAGAAGGCCACACAATGCCTCATTGCTACATAAGGATCAATCATCTATTTAAAGGTGTAAATAATATGGTGTTGGAATGTCCTTGAATAAATGTCCTTCTCCTATATGGGCTACCTTCCCAGGTTGATGAGCCCCATCTACCCCTCACTTCGACAGCATGTGCAGAAACCGCCTTCTTGACCGTCAGACCTACTATTGGTCTTGCCTGCTCAATCTGCCGGAGCTTGTCCTTGCATACGTTGAGTAGGTGCCCATTAAAATATTGATTGCTGTTGTTATTATTTTGCGCCCCCTCAGCTCAGTGCCCTATGTGGGGGAACCACCTGCACTGCCATAAATATGGTGCTGTCCACAGTATGGGTGGTCAAACTGCAGCCCAGATATCACAAGCAGTCCAGGAAGCAGAAATCTGGATAGATGCTGGAGGGTCTGTGGGCCTAGTGATGGCACAATGACAGGCCTACACTGCCTATGGAAGAGAGCCAATCCTATGCTTTTGCTTTTACATAGTCCTGCTGTCTGCTTCCCAGTTTGGGGTGCAAAAAATTAAAGAAAGTTACAGAGCACACTCTATAATCTCCTGCACTGAGCTGAAATTGTGAAACAGAAAAAGTTGGTCCCTGCTACTGCCTCCACAGTATCCAGTTATATATTATTTTGCTTGGGGTGGGACCATTTGTGGCTTGTGCCCATAGGGACTGGTAGAACAGAAGGCAGAGAGACCAACAGCAGGTGAAGTCAAAGCAAATGGAAGACAGAGCTCAACAAACTCTAGTTTCATACCCATCTTCCTCTTTGCAAAGTTCTGAAAGGCAACACTGGGCCTTAGAAGGACGTCCCTATTTTCATCAGAGAAATATTGGAGGGGACATCTCTATTTTCATTGGAGAAATGTTGGAGGGTATGATAGAATCAGTTTTGGGATTTCTACTCAGCCCATCGCTGTGCTCTGCAGGAGAGGGCATCCTGCAAATAACATCTTACATCTGCATGTCACTGTGAAATCACTTTGAAATGCTTTATAGGAAGCAGTTCATGAATGGGATAGAGAAATAAATAAAATGACAAGATAAAAGGGCCAGCCTTGGGCCAGACCTGCCAGGAATGCTGTGAGTGTATCTGCCATTTTGTATTTTCTGATCATGTGTTGCATCCTTCCCCTACCCCCCACCCCCACCCTCAGGCTGAGCATACATTGGATGCAGCTGCCATTCCGCTGGTGTAGTGGCTGCATGTCTCTGGTCCCAGCATAATGTGAATACAGAATTACTCTGCCAAGAAGACCCCTTTAACTTTGTCAATATTGTATGTCTGGTTAGATTAGTTACAGTTCTATGCATTGAGCTACGCAATCGTTATTTTGCCATTGAGCCAAAACGTTAAACAAAAGCCTCTGGTAACGGAAGTAGTCAAAATATTTTCTAAAATGTAGTTGATGCTCCTACTATTTTGCTAAGGGATGCAAACACAAATCTCCATTCCTTATTTTGAAAGCCTAAACATGAAGTTTGGTTTACCAGTTGTCTACAACAGTTCTTTCTGATTCAAAGTGAAATGTCTCTCAAATTGTTAGCTGCTAACAAACTCAAATGAAGGAGTCAGTGGAACTTTTATCTACAGTGGTACCTCAGGTTAAGTACTTAATTCGTTCCAGAGGTCCGTTCTTAACCTGAAACTGTTCTTAACCTGAAGCACCACTTTAGCTAATGGGGCCTCCTGCTGCTGCGCCACCAGAGCACGATTTCTGTTCTCATCCTGAAGCAAAGTTCTTGACCCAAGGTACTATTTCTGGGTTAGAGGAGTCTGTAACCTGAAGCGTCTGTAACCCGAGGTACCACTGTACTTTGATTTTATATTTCTTACTCTACTCAGTAATTTTCATTTACTTTGGAAAATATCATATGGAGAGAGCATCTTAAAGCAGAAAGGTGACAGTGGGTAAGGAATGCTTAACATTTTTCATATCTCCCACTTTCCCTCTCCATGCCTTATACCCAAGGTACTTTCCCCGCATGTGAAATAGCAGGCAAGAACTGAGGGACAAGAACCAAATCTGTATTTTCTGTAAGTTCACAACAGAGTTTAGACCAGTGGAATTCCAAGCAATGAATTCCAACTTTCAAAAATGTGCTATTTAAACTTGAAGGTGTCCAAGAACTGTTATGGCCATGCAGCTCAGTGGCATGTGATCTGCATGCAGAAGGTCCCACGATCATTCCCTGGTATCTCCAGGTAGGGCTTAGAGAAACCCCTGCCTGAAACCTTGAAAAGTCACTGCCAGTGAGTGTGAACAATATTGAGCTAGATCAGGGGTAGGCAACCTAAGGCCCGGGGGCCAGATGCAGCCCAATCGCCTTCTCAGTCAGCATGTTTTTACATGAGTACAATGTGTCCTTTTATTTAAAATGCATCTCTGGGTTATTTGTGGGGCATAGGAATTTGTTCTCCCCTCCAAAAAAAATATATATATATAGTCCGGCCCCCCACAAGGTCTGAGGGACAGTGGACTGGCCCCCTGCTGAAAAAGTTTGCTGACCCCTGAGCTAGTTGGACCAATGGTGTCGCTCAGATTAAGTCTGCTACCTATGTTCCTGTGTTCCTTCAAACACACACACCTTTCTGAAATTTGAAATGGCCTCTTACAGTGATGATATACCAGAAACCTCCCTGTTATGTTAAAATCTGATGTTAAAATCACACAAGTCATTCCTTTAGAGTAAAAACTAGCATCCTAAGTCATGATCCTACACATGTCTACTCCACAGTAAGTTCCATTGAGTTCAATGAGGCTTAGTCTTGGAAAAGTATGCATAGGATTGAACCCATGAGTAAACGTAGCAATTCCTGGCATTTCCTAATGGATTATTTATATATAACATATGAGGTAGTTGTGGGCAAGAAGCAAAGCTTTATAGTCTCAAAAATATATTAATTTTTACAGGCAAAGAATGTGTAAACACTACTTTTTGAAATCATCTTCATGCTAGGGAAAACAACATCCAGCCAAAAGTCTGCATTGTCTTATGAAAAGTATGAAGGCTCACACTCCTTGAAAAAGCATCTGTTCAGTCAGTTCTAGGACTTTTTGATTTGATACAGTGTACAGTATTACACAGAATAGTGGATTTGTTCATCCTGCAAGCGTACGTAACTCTGTGAAAACCCTTCCAAGCTTTACATTGTGCCAAGCGAGATTCACTTCAACAGATCATAACTTATCCTGGCAACTGGACAACCCAACACAGTGTGACGCATTTAGCCGCTGAAATAAAATCTCCAGTCTTTTACTGACTTTGACTGGAAACGCTCCTTGTCATATTACACTGAAATGTTTCTAAACAAATCATTTAAAATAACAATGGGAGCTAGGCAAGCTAAGAGAGAGATAAATGTCATCCATGTCAAACTGAGTTCCAGCTGTGGAAATGTTGACTTGAGCTTTTCTGAGTTTCTCATAGTCTATGTGGGTGGGAGAGGGTGTCTCTCCTTTTTTTCAGAAGAGAAATTCCAGTGATAACCATAGAATTCTGACTGCTTTATACCTATGCAGATGAAAGCCTCTGCTACAACCTCTAGTGCCAGATAACCTACCCAATTTAGAAGCTGCCACCCCCCAAATTCTTCACTGCGCTTATGCCAATGATATCCACTCTCTGTGGATTTCCTACAGTTGGCAGCAAAGTTTTATTTGGGAAAGCTGATTATTAAATGGGAATATAAGTACTGAAGCAGGTACTATTTTTCTGCAAATTTGTGAATTCTGAAGACTGCTTCAGATTTGATACTCTTAAACTTGGAGACCAAAGCAAAAAGTTCACACATACGATGTCAGACATGTATTTCTCAGCACTTTCCCCTCTCAAATACCATGGGAAGTCACTCCTTTTGTGATTGAAAAATACGTACATGTGTGTACTTCAGATCTGACCTACCGAATGTTAAAAATACTAATACCAGGTTGAAAAAATACCTCATTTGAGCCCCAATCTTTCAAATGAGATGATATCATTTGTTTTAGAGGTTAAATGCCACCATACACTATATGAGAATTATTTATATAGATTTAGATGCTTGTTGTCAGCCTAGGTATTCTTTTGATTAACCTGTGAGTGGCAACTGATACAACTGGAGTAAAATAGTAGAAACCAAGAGCAAAATTTTATTGGTTATAAATATATGACAGTATGAATACATGCATTGCCCTTGACATCACTCAGTTTGTTAAAAAGCCTACTAAGTTATATTTATTCCATATGTAACTTGAGCCTATACCGACTGATACCATGATCCTATATATCAACTATGGATCTGACAGCTTGATCCTGTACATCAACTGGGGATTGGGTCTAAATCTGCTATGCCACATTCGAGTAAAGTTTCTCTTGGTTAATGCCAGGTCTACTTCTCCAACCACTGATGCTCCTAGCCAAATGATAACAGCTTGAGCCCATGGACCAACACAAGCAGTTGCTGCACACTTGCGATGCTGGCAGAGCCTTTTTGCTGGAGATGAAGGGAGATGAAGTATTTTCTTTTTCTTTTTTAGTAGTGTCTTTACTAACTTCAGTCCAGAAAGGAGGAGAAGCACAACAGATCACATCTGGAGTATTTTTCACTGCCTCTTTCACCATCCTCAATGTGAGCCTTCTTTTTCTTGGTAGGGAAGTGTTGTCGTGGGGTAAGGAGCAAGGAAAAAGATGGAGCCCAAGCTGGCTGTTGAACTAGCTAGCTCATATAACCAAAGACTCTTTTTTGCCCCAATTCTAACTGAGAATAAGTTGATTGCACGTAAAACAGTGTGAAATTATTCCAGCTTCTACAACTATATATTTGAAAATACTTTATGAATACTTTGTGTGAAACTGAGCCCATTTTCTCTGGAACTTCATCTGATTTGTGCTCTTTGTACCCAACCCTTCAGACTAGTCAAGTTATGTGCAGGCTTTCAAGTGTATTCAACCCTAAAACTCAAAAGTAGGACTTAAATGTTATGAGCCCATAAAAATTAACAGCTGAGACAAGGTTCATTTCACTTGAACTGAAATGTCTTGTGGGCATCCTTTCACTTCAACAGATGATTTGAGTTCTACTATGGCAGAGCATTGTGAACTCCTTAAAAACAAGCAAAAGAACTCCTGGCATTAAAAAAAAAGCCTCATCGCTGTTTAATAATTATTTGTGGATTTCGGCAAGTATAAGAGAACAATACCACTGAAGAAAGAACAAGAAATATCACAACATACAACATACACATTGCAACTTAAGAAGTGCAACAGGTGTCAACACTAATCTGACCAGGGCAAATGGGACATTGCCCCACCAACATCAGTCTGACTGCCAGCTTCCTCCTCCTTGGTTTCATTATGGCCCTTGTGGAAAACAACTGGGAGGAGGATCGAGACAATCTGAAATTAGTTGGCTCTGCCCATCATTGGCACTGACTTCAGTCTCCCTGTCTTCTGCCCTACCGCTTCCTATGGCACAAGGCACCACTGAATCTGATATACATCCTAGTTTGCTCCACAACTCACTTTGGACTGAAGCAAAGGAAATACAATAATTATATCCCTGCTTCACTAACATGCAAGTTTTAGTTCCTAGCTTGGTTGCCAACACTGTAATTAATTTTCCCGGACAAACTGAAACACATATACTACTAGTTTTCATATCACCTTGAAAGTGATGTAATTGCTTTCTGCCCATCATTTCTAAATGGCCATTGTCTGTACAGTAAACATGGTCAATATGGACTGTGTGCCCAGCATACACTAAAACATATTCCATCGCCCAACGAAGTCTGGGAACTGTAGTTTACCCCTTACAGAGATACAAGTCACAGCACCCCTAACAAACTACAGTTTGCAGGATTTGGGGAGGGGGGATCATGTACTTTAAATGTATGCATTTTGTGTAGCCGTAATCTCTGTTTCATTTTAGTAGGAATATGTGGCTGCTTTTATGATATTGAAGGGCTATCTTCCCTTGACAAGAGATACTTGTCCCTAAATTAGCAGAGCCACTGGCGGAGGAAGATGGGGGAGGGTGAGCACAACGCCCCTGGTACCACAATCCCGGTGGGGTGCCATTGCAGCTGCCCCCCTGTGCGCGCACTGGGCGCCACACCCCCGTAGTCTGTGCACCATGCCCCCAGGATGCACGCCATGCCCCTGTTGGCGGCGCCCCCAGGATGCATGCCACACCCTTGGGACATGTGCCAGCCATGCCCCCGCCTGTTCGCCCCCCCCCCGGTGCCAGAGCATGAAGCTCTGCCACTGAGTATAGCTATATCCATATCTCTATGGAAGCATAGAATTGGATAGGCTCGTGTAGACCATTTAGTCTAACATCTTGTGCAATGTAGAGAGCTAGACCATCCCTGATAGATAGCTTAGGTTCCCAGCCTTTGCTTGAAAACATCCAGCAAGGAAGAGTTCATCTGGGTATTGGGTTCCATTTTTTAACTACTTTAACTGTCAAGAAGATTCTCTTACTGATCAACCAAAATCTTCACTCCTGAAACTTAACCCCATTTGGCTTGGTGCTGCCCACTGGGAAGCACAGAACAAGTATTTGCCCTTTTCTATGTGAAACGCTATACACACTTTCCTGGAAGCAGGCTGCATTGGACTCATTGGCTTCGTTCTGAATATACATTCATAAGCTTGCACTGTTAATATGGCAGATTACAAAAAAAAGTTGTCATGGTACCTAATAGTTCCAAGAAGCCAGAAGGCTGGGCAAACCTAGCCAGATGGGCAGGGTATAAATAATAAAATTCTTATTCTTATTCTTCTGGGATACCCATGCAATACAGAAAACATTTTTAGTGCTTGGGCTACCTTTAATACTTGGGCTGTTTTTGTTATAGTCTTTCAATGCTAAACCAGAAATGAGAAAACGCTATGGACATTTTACTCTCTCCCCCCCCCCTTTACAATTTGGCTATTTGTCAGACTTTGACCAACGTTAGGTGTAAATCACACAGGCACTTGTTCCAACTTAAATATTATTTTTGAACTGGATCTTAGACTATTCCATAATATACCAGCTGTTCCCATGCAGAGCAGCATGAAAACTTCTGTTTAAAAACAATGTGTTTATTTTATTATATCTCTCAAACTTGCAGTTACGAAAGCGTAGAGCAATACTGGGAAAAGGATTAACTCTCCTCTCCTTGCCTCCACCATAGGATACATGGCATCTTATTTGGCTAAAGTGGTAACAGCTCCTTCAGCACAATTTTTCAGTATTTTACCCTATCAGCACCAAACAAGACACCATATCTACCATAGGGTTTTAATGCAGGAGTTTAGCTAAGCGCTGTTAAACTTTTCAAAGTTCCTATAAGTAACTGAACAATGACTATATATATTTAGAGTGCCTCCTGCTATTGTTTAGAGAGATCATATGGAATAATGTTTAATAAGTGTGAGAGGTGAGTGCTGCCAAAGCCAGCATAGATAAAACTCCAGGCTCGCCGTCAGTTGCTGTCTTTTAGATTTATTTACAAAGTTCAAAAAGGTTTCCAGAGCTTCAAAGCATGCCCGTCTCTGTCTGATTAGATGCCTCGAATGGCTTTTTTTTCTTACTCCTCCTTCCCCATCAGGCAAAGCGGCGGAAACCCTGCCTCTGATCTCCTCTGTTCAAAGGATAGCTAGTTCCGGCCTGAGCATCCCCCCCCCTCCCTGCCTCTTCTTCGCTGTCAGAAGAGAGGCTGCTAATTAGCTCTTTCGGCTCTCTATAAGTGCTCCTCTCCCCCCTTGGGTCTTTTGCCGTGTGCATTTCCCTGACAATAAGGATGTGCTTTGGGGAAATCTTCATGTTCAGTATCCGTCACTGGGTGCCTTTGGTTAAGCTAATATTTCTCAGGTCCCATTTGTAATACTGGGATAATAATAAAGAATACAGACTACCATACTGACCGATACATGTTCGCTTTGACAAAGTGGTAGGACTCATACCTTGGGGTAAGGTAAAATGAAAAGGGCACATAAATTGCTTGTTCAGTTTATGTAGCTGACAAAAGGTTGGATCCAATGAAAAGGCTCTTTCCATCACGTGATTCTTTCTGCTGGAGAAAAACTCTTTCCATCTGAAGAATGGAATCTTTGGATCCAATGCAGTATTTATTTACTTATTTGCTTAGTGTTTGTATGTTTAATCTGCTGTTTAGCCAACAAAATTCCCAGAGCAGCTTACATAAAACCAATAAAAGCAGTTAAAATAAATAATTCTATGAAAGAATAGCAGCAGCCCAGTCAAAATCAGTAGAATAGCATTAAAATAAAGATCTAGGAGGCTAAAAGTATTTTCACTAGCCATCAGGAAGATTGTTCCAAAGTTGGGGTACCACAACTGAAATGGGTGTATTGCCAGTCATCCCATTTCACCTTCAATAGCAGAGGAACTCAGAGAAGAAGGCCATTCTTAGAGCAAGGCAAGTTCATGCATCAGAAAGCTGTCCTTAAGGTCCCCATATCACAATCCGCCGTCAGAGGCAGTAATGCTTCCTGAATGCTGGCTCCTGGAAACTTCAGGAGGGGAGAGTGCGGGTGAGTTCAGGTTATTTGTGGGTTTCCCATGGGCATGTGGCTGGCTACTATTTAGAAATGGGTGCTGGACTAGAGGGGCCAGTGGCCTGATCCAGTAGACTCTTTTTATGTTCCTAGGTTCTTGATAGTATTTGTGCCAGGCAGCAGAGAAACCAACCCATCACGGCAGATTGCCAGATGAGACAAGGAAAGTTCTTACCATCTGCTTTTTATTCAACATTTACCCAGAGAGGCTTGGGAATGCAGCCTCTTGGAATAATGGCATTGCCCTGAGTAAAGCTCCACCCCCTTTTCTCCCACTTCCTCATTTGTCACCTTCTCCCCTATGGGTGGCTCCGAGGGCCCTTTGCTTCTGAGCTCTTTGCTCACCAACTTTCAAGGCTCGCCAGGTTCTGGGAGAGGAGGGTCTGGAATGCTTTCTAATGACACTGTGTCCATCAGCTGTTACCCTCCTGTTGCTTCTTCTTAGAATCATAGAATCATAGAGTTGGAAGAGACCACAAGGGCCATCGAGTCCAACCCCCTGCCAAGCAGGAAACACCATCAGAGCACTCCTGACATATGGTTGTCAAGCCTCTGCTTAAAGACCTCCAAAGCAGGAGACTCCACCACACTCCTTGGCAGCAAATTCCACTGTCAAACAGCTCTTACTGTCAGGAAGTTCTTCCTAATGTTAAGTGGAATCTTCTTTCTTGTAGTTTGGATCCATTGCTCCGTGTCCGCTTCTCTGGAGCAGCAGAAAACAACCTTTCTCCCTCCTCTATGTGACATCCTTTTATATATTTGAACATGGCTATCATATCACCCCTTAACCTCCTCTTCTCCAGGCTAAACATGCCCAGCTCCCTTAGCCGTTCCTCATAAGGCATCGTTTCCAGGCCTTTGACCATTTTGGTTGCCCTCCTCTGGACACGTTCCAGTTTGTCAGTGTCCTTCTTGAACTGTGGTGCCCAGAACTGGACACAGTACTCCAGGTGAGGTCTGACCAGAGCAGAATACAGTGGCACTATTACTTCCCTTGATCTAGATGCTATACTCCTATTCTTCCTTCTCTCCCATTACTTTCTAGCTTTCCCCCTCATATGCCTCTGAGCTGTGACCTCCCTCAAACTCCTATTGAAATTCTGAACTGTCTTCTTCTCTGGAAGGGTCAGGCTGGGGACGCAGTCTCCACCATTCCTCCTCTGCCCAGTCCCTGACAATTTGTTAGCTTCAGGTTCTAAATCTTTTCATATTTTAACAATATGTGTTACAAGCATTTCTGCTCTGACATAGCAAACCGGTAGTACTGTATTCTAAACATTTTCAGTGTATACTCATTTCACTTGACTTGAAATCAGTTCTCAACTCGATAAGTGTCAACACTTGGCCAAAACTATTTGGAAGCTGTTAGCCTTGTCATATATATCCTTTCTACATACCCTAGCGGGGTGAAGTGGAGATATGTTTCTTTTAAAACAGGATCGATGGAAGGGTTTTCCCCAATAGGCACCCCTCTAGCTTCTGGATTCGAGCCTACTTATTTCTTATTTCTACTTATTCCACCCAGCTACTTATTTCTTAGCACGTAGTGTGGTCAGCAGAACCAGACGAAGAGTTCATTAGGTTTACAAATAATTAGAAACATACCAGTCATAACCAAAAATAAATGGCAGGTCATTTCTTAACAGGAATTTGCAAGTTACAGTTGAATGGGGAAATGATTCAAGGAATTATATCAGGCATTCACAAGGGGGGGGGGGACAGAAGAAGAAAATATTCAAGAATGCTTCTAACCAGCCCAAATAAAAAAATGAATATATCCTAATGGAGCAATAAAAAGATTTAGGATGCAATCCTATGCACACATACCTGGGAGCAAGTCCCACTAACCTCTGAGGACACATGTGTAGGATAAAAGATCCGTGCTTGTCATCTGTTCACCACACAGGAAACATTTACTTAACAGCAGGGGTGGAGAACTTGTGTCTCCCAGACGTTGTTGGACTCCAACTCCCACCTGCCCCAGCCTGCATGTACAGTGGTAAAGGACGATAAAAGCTGACACCCAACACCAGCTGGAGGGCCACAATTCCACACTCCTTTTTGGAAACATTACATATAGATGACCTGGAGATCCACTCTACTTCAGATTAAGGTGTTGATCTTATTTCATATTAGTAGATACAGCAAATGTCCTTGGGAATCTTCTTGAGATCATCATTAACTTACAGAGCTGAAAAATTCAGGGGGGGGGAGCAGTATCCAAATTTAATTGCTTTGGCTCTTTGGTCACGCACCAAATCTTGTTTCATTATTTCCCATGCTCCTAGCACCAAATCTTGTATTATTACTTTTCCAGGACCCTATCCTGTGAATCTTGGCATCAGCTGCAGGGGTGAGATTCTACCTGCCCTGCTCCTTGGTGAAACTTCACATAGTTATAGGATGTTCATGAATGACTACTGATGTAACAGCTGGTTGGGATATACCATGTCAAGAGCCAAGAGCAGCTCCCAATGTGAAACCATTTTGTAACTTCATGCAGCCTTGAAATAATTTGTGATGTGATATGGAAGTGAAAGGCCTGCTTGTCACGAGCATCATGAAGACTTCTTGGCAGGGCTGGTCGGAGGCAGAGGAGGAATGGGATAAGAGTGCTGAGCTTGTTGCTAGGGAGGGAAACATGCACATCATGCAGGCATTGGATGTCCCAGCAGAGGAAGGAAAGCAACCTCAGTGCCCCCCAACCTCCTATTCATGTGATATTCCCAACAATTGGGGAGGCACCTGAGTCAGCTGGACAAACCCCATCTAAGACCACAATATTGTGCAGACTCAGCCTATTCAAAGGAGTGCTCACTTGCCTGCCCAGTTCCATTGCTCAGGACCCAAAATATGTGAATGTTGGCGCCCACTCTGTTCTGCAAAAGGGAGGCAAAGTATGCATGCCAGGTGTTAAGACAACACCTTCGCTTGTGTCTAGCCATGTACTGTCCTGTGGACTCATGTGGACAACCTGTTATTTGATCTATGGTTAAGCCATATAGTGATTTTTGGAATAAAGCCTTTGTGAATCATTGAACTGACATTATGAGTACTGTGTCCACAAGTGGGAGCCTGCTGGTCACAGAAACATCTAGAAACCCCATAGGATTCACAAAATCTTGGGAAAACCTTTGGAATTGTTTTTTAAGTCATCCCACTAGACATCGCAACAGCCACTTTGGATTAGAGCCAGCAGCCGTTCACCACCACTGCTAGAAGATGGATGACACCCATTTCCAAGAACTGCAGATGGGATAATAGCAGAGAGGAACACATGTCGTACTGAGAGCTGGGACTGACGTTCAGAGCAGTGGGGAGGTGCTCAGCTCTGCTCAGCTCAGATTGTTCGAACTGGAAGACAATGTCTTGAAAGTAAAACTGGATTTATTCTAAATGCAACATATAGTTCTCTTTTAGAACTGGGACTGGCTGGAACCAGTTTTCTGTGTCAAAAATGCACACTGTTCTTTCCCCCTAAAAGGGATAGTTTGGTCTTTCAACTTCTTCCCCTTCCAATGAATGGCATATAACTATTGTCGACATTATGCATTGAACATGAGTTCACATTGCTCAGCTAGTCTTTGTGGAGTTCTTTTGTTTATTATTGATCGCATGTTGATAGGATGGGTTATAAATGTTCCGGATTTTAATTTATGATGGTATTTTAATGGTGGATATTGTAATAGATTTGTATTTCACTGTTTTGTTGATGGTGAACTGCCTTGCTATCTCAAACTATATGGAAGAAAATAAACAGGATACGCTAATAGCTCTGCTCCTCAATCCAAGATGTGTGGTAGTGGGTGGCCATAGTAGTTGATATGTAAGAGGAGAACACTTTGCGCATGCTCAGAGGATATGTGTGAGTGTTTTAAATTCTTGAGCTCAGAACACCATCAGAGCAAAAGAAAACAAATGTCCCAGTGAGGAGAATCATTTAGTATGGTGGAGAGTATGGTGGTCATATAATTATGCCCACAGAATACAGGCAGAGAAGTTCTACAGCAACTCCCTCCAGTTACTGAAACCAGCACAAAACATCTTGAAATTAGACATCCAAATTCTGCACCACTCAAATAAAAATCTCAGGCTGCCTGCTCCTGACCCTTTTACTAGTACCTCCCCAACAATATTTTCTTTGGAGGTTCAATAAGTATATTTTCTTTCACTCCATTCTATTGCTTTGTTCTCCCCTAGCTTAAGTGACTTTGAAAAATGTACATGCCTTTAAGGAATTTTCCTTAGCTAAACATTTTTCTCTCACATGATCCATTATTCTCAAACATCTGAAAGCATTATGGGGTTTTACAATAGAGCAGAAAGTTTGGAGAACTTTGGCGGGCACTTGGGATAGAGTTCTGAAGTTTTCCAATATTATATTGGAATCTGTAGGTGTATTATTGCTGAGTTTGCCAATTATGAGTATACAGTACAATTTCCTAGAAATCTTTCTTTTTTTTATAACGTTGCAGATTAATAATTTGAGTACCTCCAAATGTGTAGCCAAATATATAACTGGCAAACTCTTATATTGTTATAGGGAGACAGAGAGAAAAGTTAAAGGGCATTTGTATTAGAAGGAACCAAATAATCCTACTCCCTTTGCGTTGCTTGTATTAAATAAAAATATTTCAGTAACTGTATAGTAAAAGTTTATGCTATGCAAGCAAGTATATATTGATACAATGAAACATGGTGAACACAAAACTGGGTTAATGGGAAAGAAAAATGTTGGAAATAAATTTCCCTGAAAGAAGAATCAGATGTATTTATTTATTACATTTATATCCAACCCTGCCTTTGGCAAACTCAACACAGGATGTATCATTTTATACCCCCTCCTATTTTATCTTCACAACAGCTTTGTGAGGTAGGCTAGTCTGAGAGATAGTGACTAACTTAAGGCCATCCAGTCTTCTTCATGACTGATTTGCACCCAGGTCTTCCTGAAACCACTATGCTAAATAACCACTATGCTAAATTAATAAATATTATGCTGCATTGACTCAAATGGGAGCCCTGTGGGCAAACCAGAAAATACCAACAAAGACAATTGGATGCAGTCTAGTTCTTGCCCTGGCAGGATGTTAGAAAATGAGCATCAGACCATAAGGCCTGGTTACCAATTCATCCCAACAGTGGAATTTGCTGTTGCTTGCTGGTTCTCTCCTCTCCCCTTGTGTGTTTTTGTTTTGTTTTGAATTTTACTAAATTTAGAACACTTTCCACTTAAAAAGAATTCATAGCAAAGTGGACTTAGTTCAGAACTGCCTTGGCCATTCTACAGCAGCTCCGTATGTGGGTGTTGTCAAGGTCTGCCATCAGCCCTCAGGTACTGCAGACCTTTGATCAATGTGGGAATGATGTGAAGTGATATTTACCGTACTTGGCATTTCAGATCACACAATTCACAGCATAAACCCTTTTTGACCAAGTTAAAAGACTGTATATACATACATACATGGTATCTGTTTTTTGATGAAAGGCTCCAGGAAGTCTGAACAATGTCAAGATACACCTGCTCCTCCAAGAATAGAAAGGTGGGGCGATGAAAGAGAAAAACAGGATTACCTTGTTCTTGTTTGTGTTATGACTGATGTGTAAAACACCAGTGTAAACTATCACAGTTTTGCAATATAATACAGAACATCGGCAACAGAATGCAGTGAAATAGCCAATCTCCCTGTTAGAAAAGACATCTTTAAACCTTCCTGCATGACTTGGTTCTGCTCCTAGACATGTTAAGAACAGCAGCTTCAGGAGGCAATTTTTTCAAGCCACATCAAGCTCCAACCCAGCAGGAAGCCCCCAACAGCTAATTTTGGTTAAAAAGAAGGTATGCCAGGCCCAGCATCCTATATGTATAACTTTGGTCCTAAAAGTAAGAGCATTCACTGTTTTGTAGGAAGGAGAAGATGTCTTAGCTGTCAAGTATTCTGGTTGTCTTTCCTTGGGTTCCACGCAGTACATTTCATTTTCCCCCGACCCAATATTAAATGCTTATTATTAAGTTGCTCTGGAATTTTTCACATGCCTTTCTATTCTAGGCTAGTCTAAATAATATTTTTTCTGACTGACCCTACAACCCCTCTTGCCAAGTTATTTATAGGTCTGCATCTACAGCAATTACCCAACTCACCATTAAGTTCTCTGGCTATAGGGCTTGATCAAAGGAACCAGGAGCAGAAGGAAAACAAAGATGAACATTGTTCTTTGGTGCTTCCCTGGGACCTTTTGCAAAACTTCATGCTGGGCTTTATAGCAGCTCTCATATATGTAACCTTCCTAGGTAAAAGTAATACGTGATATTTGACTTATGAACACAATGTCTTAAAAGTTTAGTTGGAGCTGGGGATCAAGGGAAGAGAACTTACGTAATCAGTGCATATCCCATATCCAGACAGGTTACCAAGAGTGGAGAGATGAGCAAGGTTTCTCACACAGGAAAGACTGATGATGTCACTGCTACAGTTTCCATTGCAAGTGGGTCCACTGATGCTATCACAATACTGGAAGAAAATTTCACAAAGTTGCACAGTAATTACAAAACTTTTTTTTATTGCAGCCTAGAAGCTGAAAATGTGGTTTTGTTTACTAGAGTTGAAGCCATTTCACTTTTGTTTAATGGCAGTAACTCATAATTACAAATGTTTCATGAACAGAGGTTGTTTGCGGCTCTGAACAAACCCCAAGTCTAATAATTTTGCTGGTGCACTCCCTCTAGTACCCCTCTCCACCTCAGGTACAGGTCACTGATAAGTGAAAGATAACAAAGTTTTAGGAAACCTTAATTATTTATTCCTGCTCTTTTCATTGTTGACATTCACTCTCTTTGGACTTGCAGAAGGTGGGGTGTGACTGCACATTGGTAGAAGGCAACAGGATCTGACCCATTTTCATGCACATGCCACAAGTGGAAGCATACTTCAAGGGTAATATCTGAATAATTTTTACTACTAGTAAACTCATTAAGGTACCTAAGTTAGTCATGGTTATTAATTTCAGTAGGTCTGCTCAGAGTAAAAGTTAGTTGATGAAAACCCAGATACCCAGATACATAGTGAGGGTCAGAGCCTAACCCTATGCATAATCTTTGTGTGCCTCCTCTTCGAGAGGTCCGGAGGGTGGGCAACACGAGAACAGGCCTTCTCTGCAGTGGCTCCCCATCTGCGGAATGCTCTCCTCAGGGAAGTTTGCCTGGCGCCTTCATTATACACCTTAGGCACCAGACAAAAGCATTCCTTTTTAACTAGGCCTTTCCTTTGGTTGATTTGATTGACATCCTATGCCCTTTTAAAATGAGGGAGTTGGGGGGCATATTGGATTGTTGTTTTTGTTTTGATTATATATTTTGTGGTTTTATATTTTGATTTTGTTCTGTGAACCACACTGAGACCTCCAGGTATCAGGCAGTATATAAATGAAGAAGAAGAAGAAGAAGAAGAAGAAGAAGAAGAAGAAGAAGAAGAAGAAGAAGAAGAAGAGAACACAAGGAGCCTCTCCCAGATGTATGAAGGTGCTGCTGTTTTTTATGTTTGCCATGTTGCTTCAAATATTATAATGTTATTGGTTTGGGGGTCAGTCTGGGTTATACCTGTGGTCCCTTCAAGGTCTGTGATTCTGAACCAAGAAGGGAACAGATCATCAGGTTGGGTTACCTTAGAAGCACAACTACTGATGCCTGATCAGAAGGGTTAAATTTTGGGTTATAGGAATGTAGCAAAGATATATACACTAATATACACTGACTGGCACCAGCTTGCAGAGAGAAGTCCCTTCTATTCCTACACAAAGCCCTTCCGCACATAAGGATATCTACCAATAAGATTAGAATTGACAGTAAATATATAAGTTTAAGATCTTCAGATGGTTTTCATGATAGCCACCAGACTTAGGGATTCCCACTTGTCCCAAGATGGGAACTTAGGAATTCTTCGGCAATGGTATCCTGTATTTTTTTTTTTTCCTGGAGTGATTGTCCAGGAGCTGCCAACCACCAAGCGATGTCAAACGTGTTGTGTGGGCTTTCTAAAAGAACCATCAGGCAGGCCATTAGTGTTGGGCAGAGTCAGCATCTAATTCAAAACATACTGCAGTCTTTTTTTCCAAAGCAAGATCACTATCCAGATGAACAGCTGAGAAAAGGGAGAGGGTGGAAGCAGAATAAGCCAATCTAGCATGGACTCTCATTTGATATTTGTGCCTGGGTAGAAAACATATTTTTAATGAAGGCAGCTTCTCCCACCACTGTAGAATGGTATTTGGACAAACCATTTGAACATTCAAAGGAATGTATTTCAAGGAATAGATCTCCTCTTTAGGTTGTATCTCCCATAAGTATATTTTGTGGAGAACAGCTGAGCATTGGCTATGTGCCAGTGTTCAAAATATCTCACATGTAGATCTAAAGTTCATGTTGCCTAGGATTAATGCCTACAAAAAGTGCCTCAGAGAGGTTACATCAATTGCCCACTCATGCTAAAATATAACATAAATATACACATTACTGTCAACTGATCTACTTCAGCATGTGTCACTAATGCTTGCTCTGATCACGTCCCACATTTTAATATAAAGGTGGCTACAAAAAGACTATTACTGAAAGTGAAATGTTTTTTGAGTATCTACTTTTAAACAAGCTGCTAGTGTGGTAAATTACTTTAAAAACCTCTAAAAGAAATATTGAATTACTTTTCATTAGCTCAGGGTTTCTGTTTTTCATTTCTATATTAGTTTTAACATATTCCAACAATAGATATGCAATATCTCATATTTGAAATCTCAGATTGTTTAACTCTATACTTCAGGTTCTTTGTGTTTCCCATGCTCTGCAAATTCCTGATCTGTTGTGATCAATGACTTTCTGCTACATACCCATGATACCTTTTCTTCATCCTTAATGTAGACTTTATGCAATGCTAGAAATAACCCTACTCCAAAAAACACCATCAACAACTTAACATCTGCCGGCTTATCATTAGCCTCATGCAAAGTGGGCTTGCCAGCTGAAACTCACTATGTGTCTGACAACATCTTAACTCACAGCGTTGTACTCAATTCCAGATATGTCATCACTTTGTATTTCTCCAACTTTTTATCATAACAACCCAGTGAGACTTACAGTTTTGTAGGACTGATTTCACACTTCCATTTTGATTTTTTTTTTAAGTACAATTCTCAGAAGAGATAACATGGAAATACTACAATGACTTGAGACAAAAGTCCTGTTCAGGCATTATTTCTGAAGGGGACTTCCAAGGATATTTGATCAAGCACAATTAAAAGCCTTCTTGTGATCTGGAATTAGGCTCAGGATCATGACAGCTACACTCTGCCTCCAGGGTCCAATGACAATAATAACTCTGAATACCAACTGATGGAAACCACAGAAGAGTTGCTCTTGTGCTCAGGTCTGACTTTGGGGCTTTCCACAGTCATCTGGTTGGCCGCTGTGAGAGCAGATACTGCATTGGATGGACCATTGGCCTGATCCAGCAACCTCTTCCTGAATCCTGACAATACACACTTCCTGACCACAAAGAGCTGAATCCATGATTTGTTATTACGATGTTTAGTGGAGTGGGGGTTGTGATGTTCCCTGCCTTTAAATGCTTTGTAGCGCTCCAGTTTGTGATGACCAGAGGATTTCATTTAGCTTTGAAACCTCTTCCGTATCCTTAATGCAGACTTTATGCAACACTGTGGGCCAACACCAGATTTCAGGGGGTCCCAGGCAAACTGCTTCCTTCCCCCCTCATGTCCTATCTTGGTGGATGTCTGCAGAGAAAAGAAGACAGTGGCTGTTGCTGAGTGCCCCATATGTCCGTAAGTGATGTTAACAAGGTAGCTATGTACAAAATTTGACCAAAGTCATTCAATATAATGGAAAGCATATTTAGATACATTGTCAGCCAGCCAATAACATTTATCCACATCAGCATTTCAATTACAGAGAGCCATCGTCACCCCTTGTAATTAAAACTGAGACTGAGCCAAAACAGACCACCTACCTTTTCAACTTTTTAATTGTTATTATTGATATTACAATATATTTATTTATACCCTGACAGGGACTGAAGGCTACCAAGTTGGACTTCCTCCTTCCATTAATGCTACAGGTGGCAGGTGGGGTGCACAATTATCAATTGCTCATAGGCACATCAAATGAAGGTGTCAGTAGGGATACACTTCTCTGTCTGTGATGTGCTGCAAGATAGTGTCATAAGATAAGGAGTGAAAGGTAAAGGGACCCCTGACCATTAGGTCCAGTCGTGACTGACTCTGGGGTTGCGGCGCTCATCTCGCTTTATTGGCCGAGGGAGCCGGCATACAGCATGACTAAGCCGCTTCTGGCGAACCAGAGCAGCGCACGGAAATGCCGTTTACCTTCCCGCCAGAGCAGTACCTATTTATCTACTTGCACTTTGACGTGCTTTCGAACTGCTAGGTTGGCAGGAGCAGGGACTGAGCAATGGGAGCTCACCCCATCACGGGGATTCGAACCGCCGACCTTCTGATTGGCAAGTCCTAGGCTCAGTGGTTTAACCCACAGCGCCACCCACGTCCCAGAAGATAAGGAGATTCAGCCCTTATTGTCTTCTTCACTGCTCTCCTGAAGATAGGGTAGGGTTCTCAGGCTGCCAGAGCAACCAGGGAGCTGCCCCTATTTTTGGGGTGCTATGTGGGCCACCAGACCATAACACAGAAACAATAAAAAAGCACATAGCCACAGCAGAGGGACAAATCATTGTGGCTACAAAGTTTGACGAAACTAATTCAAGACACTTATGGTGGGGAAGGACTGAACTTCCCCAAAGCACCATATTTCACACACTCAAAAATTGTGGGTGATACTTCTCCTCTGCTGTGTTTTAAAACTCTTGAAATAGTCATCTGAGAAATCAATGGCTTATGATAAGAGCTCCACCAGGTGGTGGCAGCAGCACTACTTGAACAGTGTTTTAGGTCCAGGTCAGATCAGATGCCATTCATATAATTAGCAAATGCATGAAGGACTTGTTAAGAGTAAACAGCAGGCACTTGGGCTGGGGCAGGGGATCCAGACTGGATGCGTGGAGCAAAGGCTTAAACTCCGCCTTCCCTCACCCCCCCCAGCACTGTTCCAGCTTTTATTTTAGTGTGGAGCTCAATCTGGATTGGAACTACAGCAGGGGAGAAGGTTGAAGCCCCCCTGCCACAATGTCAGAGTCCCCATCCAAATCAGGGCATCAACACCTGCTAAGAGTAAAGGGACCCCTGACCATTAGGTCCAGTCACGGACGACTCTGGGGTTGTGGCGCTCATCTCGCTTCATTGGTCGAGGGAGCTGGCGTACAGTTTCCAGGTCATGTGGCCAGCATGACTAAGCCGCTTCTGGCAAACCAGAGCAGCACACGGAAACGCCATTTACCTTCCCACTGAAGCGGTACCTATTTATCTACTTGCACTTTGTGGTGCTTTTGAACTGCTAGGTTGGCAGGAGCAGGGACCAAGCAACGGGAGCTCATTCCGTCGCGGGGATTCGAACTGCCAACCTTCTGATCGGCAAGCCCTAGGCTCTGTGGTTTAACCCACAGCACCACCCACATCCCCAACACCTGGTACTTTCTTTCAAAAAATCCATTCACAGAATTTCTAAGTGCAGCGGAAATGGTTAAATTCCCTCTTGATGTCTGCTGTGCTCCTGATAATTACCACCCCAACCCCAGCTGCTGATATATGCATTAAACACACACACACACACCCCTACACATGAAATACAAAAACACATTTGTCATTGGTCTAGTTGACCCTAATAGTCCTGTGAAAGCAAAAATTGTGATCTGGTGAATGAAGGGTGCTTTTCAAATAGATGTCTCAAAGTAAAATTATATATTAGTGAAGGACAACATAGTGATCTTAATAACTTTTGTACTTATATAATTTATTTGTATTCCTTTTCTCCTCCAAAATCCCAGTAATAATCGGGTTTCACAACAATCCCCACCCCACCCCCCGAAATGTTTCTAAGATAAGGCCTCCATCCTGCAAATTAGTTCAGGCAGTTGTACAGCTGGGTTCATGCAGAGTCCTGCTGAAGTCATGCAAAGCAGGGGCCAAGACTACGAAGAGGTAGAGCAAGTGAAGTATAGCAAACTGCACAGAGTTAGAGGTAATGCAGTGAAGCACAGCTATTACAGCAACAACAACGATAAGAGGGTTATGCAACGACATAGGCTAGCTATATGTATAGCCTACTGGTGCCGAGTGATTTGGAAGGTTCCCATTTCACAAGCACATTAAATAAATGAGATAAGCTCTCTCTGACCTCCCCTCAACCTATCTGTGGCACATGTTCAAAGCTTTGCTTTCCCTGAGCCAAAGTTAATTGCAACTGCTAATAAGGTCAGCAACATATAATTCTTCCCAACCGAATCAGTGTATTTGTGGTTAACAGTTTAATCCTTATAGGAGTCTTTTGGCATCTGTTCTGCTCGAACTTGCCAACACATAGAAAAGGCATCAGATCATAGCCCTCTTAGATGTTCCAACTGTAAATGTGAGCGATCGGGTCTGACGTTCAACACAGAGGAAGCAGTACCAGAGCAAACAAGTGCGTACAGTCCCAAGGCTCAGAACAAGTGTTCTCTGTTTTCTTCCCTGGAGCTTGCTGATGCACATTTTCCTCCTGTAATTTGAATTGTGATCACATCCTAGAACTGGACTGGGATGGGGGGGGAGCAGGGAGTTGTGACATTGGTTTTGATTGCTGTTTACTTTAGACATCACTAATACTGCCAGAGGGGAGATGGTTGGTGTTGGAGGAAAGCCTGAATCCATTCAGACAAGTGCTCAAACTAGAGGACAGATCACACACACACACACACACACACACACACACCCCACACACCCCTCAGCTCTCCCCTTGCTGTGTGCAAGGACTGGTTCAGAGCTATTCGGTTACCTATTGAACCTTGACAACAAGCTCCAAAGACCTGGGTAAATTACCAAGTCTATTAACTGGATCTTATGGCTCTTAGCCTATGCCTGCTGCAATACGGCCCCTTCTAGTATGCTTTTTTCATTCCTCCTCCGGTTATTGCTATGCATACATGACCTGTCTGTCTTTTTCGAGACACTGCAGGTGTCTGCAAGGGATTCCCACATGCCAGGGTTGATGTTGCCAGCCTTCATGTCACCTTTGCAAACATCTTTATAACACAGAGCTGGTCTGCCATTGGACCTGGTGCCTGAAGCCAGCTCCCCATAGAGCACATCCTTGGGGGATCATCTTCTATTCTGTAGACATGACCAAGCGAGCTGAGACAGGAGTGTGAACATGCTGGGAATGTGGGCTTGGGAGAGCACATCTTTGTTTGAGGCTGTCCTTCTCAATACTAGTACAGTGGTACCTCGAGTTAAGAACTTAATTCATTCTTAACCTGAAACTGTTCTTAACCTGAGGTACCACTTTAGCTAATGGGCTCTCCCACTACTGCCGTGCTGCCACCGCCCGATTTCTGTTCTCATCCTGAAGCAAAGTTCTTAACCCGAGGTACTATTTCAGAATTAGCGGAGTCTGTAACCTGAAGCGTCTGTAAGCCCAGGTACCACTGTTTACAGATAAGTCCATGAAGGGTTCATGTGGACTAGGTTTTTGTGTGCTTTGTTTTTCCTAAATGACACATTTCTTTCCCACATTTTTTTTTACATACTTTTAGGCATTTCCTCAATATAGGTAAAGGTAAAGGTACCCCTGACCATTAGATCCAGTCACGGATGACTCTGGGGTTGCGGCACTCATCTCACTCTATAGGCCAAGGGAGCTGGCATTTTTCCACACACAGCTTCCAGGTCATGTGGCCAGCATGACTAAGCCACTTCTGGTGAACCAGAGCAGCGCACAGAAACGCCGTTTACCTTCCCGCTGGAGTGGTACCTATTTATCTACTTGTACTTTGACGTGTTTTCAAACTGCTAGGTGGACAGGAGCTGAGACAGAACAATGGGACTCACCCCGTCGTAGGTATTCAAACCACCGACCTTCTGATCGGCAAGCCCTAGGCCCTGTCGTTTAGACCACAGCGCCACCCGCCTCAATATATAGGACTGTAAATGTAGGCATCTCTCATCTGCTAAGCTGGTGTATAAAAGAAAGCATAATTTAGTATCATTCACTTATTATTCTGAAGTGACAAAATAAAGAATACTCCTTTTGAGAACAAACTTTGGTTAAGGTGACACTATCATTTTTTCTAAATGGTGTTTGTCTTCCTGGACACAGTGACAGTCAGACAAAATGTAATACATTTCACTGTGGACATGCTATACATCAGCACTGATTGCTGGAGGTTTGTCCTGCAAGATAAAGGGCCTGTGAATTTTACTTGGATTATTTCCTAGTTTATCTGGAGGAACATGTCACTGTGCCCCTGGATGGAAGCTCTTATAGTCCTTGGCTTTGCAGTCTGTTCAGCAACAAGCTTACGCAACACAGAAGAATGTCAGGTTCTTACTGCCTACCATTTGGATAGCATTATAAACCTTTTTTGAGGCTTGATACGAAAGAGGATTCTTCCTTAAAAAAAAAAAAATCTAGTTTATTTTCTCTTTGGAGTTATTGGCAAGGTCTTTAAAATGAAGCAGCTATATATGATGAATTGGTCTCTTTCATCAAAGACCGTTTATCTTTCCAGGGACGAGGCGATTGCATCCTGGTGCAGCCCATGACAGCCAGGAGAAGGAAGGGAGCAACAGTATCCTCCCTCACAGAAAGACATTTGTTTACTCCCTTGGCCTGCCATGGGGGACAATGGTCTAGACTGCCAAGTTTAAATTTAAATTGGCCAATGGTGGCCTGGCTGTGAGTCACGGCTTCAGCGGCAGATCAGATGAACCAAGATTTCCCTCCGGTCCACTGCAATATTTCAGGGTACCCTGGTAAAGGAATCTGGGTGGAATAATCTGACCAGGAGTCCGGGGGGGGGAGTGGGCAGGCTATAGAACTTCCAAATGGCAGCTGGGGGGTGGGGGCTACCTTTGTTGACCTGCTAATTGAGGTGATCCTTAACCCAGGCATGACCCTGTTCAATGTCAGCCAACAATCAGGCAACTGACTCTGGATACATACCACAAGTCATCCTAATTTCTCTCCACCTCATCTCTAATGTGGATATACGAATGCTGGCATATTTTGCAGGCCTGATATAAAGATTGCAGAGATAATGCATTTAAAGGACAAGTGTTCAAGCAAAATTTGGTGTCTTAAAAGTGAAAGACACTTCAATATGTATTTTGTGACAACCCTGCATTATTTTTCTTGAAAGGGATCATTAATTTCAAGTCTGTAAACTTCCTGTTTTAGCTTAATTCAATAGAACTTTTTATTCATTAGCTGCTTTAAATGTTAGCCCACAGTGTTCCCATGACATCTGAAATAAGTTTTTGATAACCATATTTGGATAGGCAGCAATATTGCAAAACCAGGTTCAAAAGGCCACAGAAATTTAGAAAACAGATTTTACTTTCTTACCTCGCAGTCAACATCTCTGCTTCAAATATCACTACTTTCATGAGACATAAAGTCCAACAAGAGTTCTGTACTACACTAACATTGGACAAAAATAGCTTTGGTCAGCTGAACCTAAAATATCAGACCTATAATGATTGCATATTTTTGAATTGCTTTGGGAAAAGCTTTAAAGAACATGGATGAATTATCTTCAGACTTGTAGCTCGACATTGGCTCATGAAAAGTATGCTTCATATTAGTGATATATGACCAAATTCCAGAGTCTTGTTACTTCTGACACAAGCATCCCATTGACAATGACTTTTGGGCTTTTAAGAAAAAACAAAATGGTTAAATCTAAAGTGGAGGAACTTGACTGAACTTATGCTACATGAAGTCAGTCTTGAGCATTGCCAGCCCTACCATTAGGCAGAGTGAGGTAACTACTTCAGGCAGCAGCTACTGAGGAGCAGAGAAGAGCAGTGAGGTGTTGGGGGGGGGAAAGTATGGCACAAGGTCAGCTCTTTCCCCTCCTAAATCAACGTGTTGCCCTCAGGTGCAGCAGAGGACACGGTTCCCTTAATAGCATTAAGGTATTATTCAGCTGCCAATCTGGTCAGATTTTTGTACATGGAATGGAAAGGCACCATCATGTCCTTCACCTCAGGCACCAAAAAGTTTTTGACCAGCCCTGGGCATAATACCAGTCATTGATAACTTTACAGCCAGTTTTTTGAAGTTGATACATCTATGACCCTCCACCAACACAATGAAGTCTCATCCTTTCTGGGCCTGGCAAATGTAGATGGATTCAAAGGACCCCTTTTAAGTGACAGCAGGGCCTCATCTACACTATACAGTTAAAGCAGTATAATAACACTTTCAACAATCATAGCTTCCCCCAAAGAATCCTGGGAACTGTAGTTGGTTAAGGATGCTGAAACTTCTTAGGAAAATTGTTCCTATTCCCTCACAGAGCTACAATTCCCCAGTCAATTCCTCTTCCCAGAAAACACTAGGAATTATACCTCTGTGAGGGGAATAGGGGTCTCCTAACAACGCTCAGCATGACTGTTCAAAGTGGTATGAAACTGCTTTGAATGTATAGTGTAGATGAGGCTTGTCTCAGCATAGGATTAGTTTTCATTTAGTAGCATCAGCAAACTTGGCCACCTCACTTCTTACTCCTAGCTCTAGATTGTTTATGAACAAGTTTAAAAGCACAGGTCCCAATCATGATCCTTAGGGGACTCCGCTTTCAGAGAACTGTTCATTTATTCCTGTTCTTTGCTTCCTGCAGCTTAAACAATTCCTGATCCACAAGAGGCCATTGCCTCTTACTCTATGAGTGCTAAATTTACTCAGGAGTCTTTGGGGAAGCTTTTTGAAAGTCCAAGTGCCCTATATCAACCATATCACCTCTATCTATATGCTTCTATCATCTATCTATCATCTATCTATCTATCGATCGATCGATCGATCGATCGATCGATCTATCATCTATCTATATCTATCTATCTATCTATCTATCTATCTATCATCTACCTATCACCTTTATCAAAGAGTTTGTATAGGTTGGTAGTGTGCTTGACATCTAGAAAGTTGTGATTGACATCAGTTGTTTTCCAGAATGTAAAATATGAACTTTCAATTAAAGGTTCATGCAGGGAATTCATAACCATGAACTGGTTTTAAAAAGACTCCAGCAATGTTTAGTTCCAAAACAAATGAAATGCTATAACCTAACATGATTTCCAGAGTGCAAGTTCAAAGTAGGGCAACAACTATCATAGCTCAGAAACTGTGAAGTGAGTATCTCCAGAGCTTTTGCAAGCAGTGTATACAAAGCATTAGAGAATCTTCACATGGTATGCAACACTGCAATATACTGCCAAGAGAAGCTTGTAACTAATTTCATAGCTTGGATGGCTTCTCTGTGAAGACATTGTTCTTAGTGCGGGATTAAAGCCAAGAAAAGATGATTGAGTGATACCAATAGTGTGAAGCAAATTGAAATAAGGGTATTCCTGAGAGGAACAGACAGATATGCATCATAAACCCTGGAGTACGATTATTAGTATGAGTGTAAAAGGGCAAAAGATCATAACAAGGAAGGTATGCAGTGTTGTTCCCAAAAGAGAGTGAACTTCCACATATCCAGATATCATCTTGACTTTCTAACTCTCATATGAACTTTAAGCACAAATGATTAGACAGAAATAGAATACTAGTGGGGAAAGGAGCCAGTATATCTTCCTTTCTCTGTCTAGACAAGCAGCCAAGTTCATTGATAGGCTGTATGTATACCGCTGTGAATGCAATGACAGTACTCTGTAAGTCTTCTTGCTTGTGTGTGTTTCATAAAATATGCCAGATACTGTGAAGCACATTTTCCGCATGCTTCTCCACCCCTTGCCTTTCTCATTCACCTGCCTTTCTGTTGTTTGCTATTGCCAATTCTTCTCTTTTCCTCCTCTCCAGATTGTTTTCTCCCCTATGGATTGCAAACTGCTTTGTTTAGTATTGCTATAGGTTCTGAGTGCCAGAGTTGGTGGGTGCAAGTCCCCCATAATTCTTGGATTGAGTCAGAGATAGAATTAATCATGGTTTGATTAAACAATGCCAAACATGGAAACCCCTGGATTCAGCTTATGTTACCAGGCCAGCTTGGCAGAGCTAGCTGAGCCTGGATCATTGGAGGACAAAGGCTGATGATGGCTAGTCATTAACCCATCAAGGAAGCCATGATGAGGGCAAAGATGTACCAGACAAGAAGGGGTAGTCCCCCTCCTCCAGCTTTGTGCTAGTGGGCAGAGACAAGAGGGTTTAGGATTTCAGGTTGGGATGGAGTAGGTCGGAGGGAAATAGTTTCACTTGATTAGCAGCAACACGGAGGAAGGAGGGGGCAGGACACGATGTGGCTGACAGTGGCAGGATGTAGCAAAGAGAGTGAACAAGGTGGATTTCCCTGTCTTTAATCCCAAGCCTACTAGGAGAAGTAAGGGACCATCTATATGGGATGCAGTGCTGGGATTCTCCTCCATCTAGACTCAAGTTGAGGATATGTGTAAATAAACCATATATCCTAAAGACACCACAGTCTCCGCTGCGCTTCATTTCAAAAGGAAACACAAACCCTGCATAAGCTCCTGGACCCATGGAATCTCACACTGCTGTGGAGATTAGGCTGTTGTGGAACAGTATATTTCTAGGCCACCTTCCTTCCAACATGAACTCAGTGTGGTACACATGGTTTTCCCAGGCAGTCTCCCATCCTAGGTAGTGTGGTTTTTTTAAGGGTGTTCAGAGTTTTCAGGTGACCCCTTAACAAACTACAGTTCCCATGATTCTTTGGGGGAAGCCTTGACTGTTGAATTGGTATAAGGGTGCTTTAAATGTATGGTGCTGGAAGCCGCCCAGAGTGGCTGGGGAAACCCTGCCAGATGGGTGGGGTATAAATAACAACAACAACAACAACAACAACAACAACAACAACAACAACACTTAGCACCAGACAGATTAACGTTGTGTCATGTAACCCTGCCAACAAACATTAGGAAGGGAGAAGTGTAATATAAGGTTTTTTTCTAGGGATTGGATGTTAAATTGCAGCACATTGCCCTTTGCATGGTTGAATTTTAGAGCACTTTTAAATAGGTTCTTCTGTGCAATGATCAGCAATGTTAAGTTAGGCTTAATTGCCTGATTGCATGTGGCTGTCCTTCATGGTGGTGCTGCTGCTGCTGCTGCTTCTTCTACTTATTATTATTATTATTATTATTATTATTATTATTATTATTTTATATCCCGCCCACCTGGCTGGGTTTTCCCAGCCACTCAAGGCCTGAGCAGTAAAATGAGAACAATACTCCCTGATCTTATAAGAGAGCTGCAGAGCAATGAATACTTCTGCTGTTCAGCCCATTAGAACTGAGCGCCACATAGAAGGTCAGAGAGAGAGAGAGAGAGAGAGAGAGAGAGAGAGAGGGGTCAGGCATGAGACTGGAAAAGTCCATAGCAGATTGAAACACTGTTCTTAGAATGCCTAATCTTCAAATGAGGTATTCCAGCAACAGTACTATGGAAGGAAAGGGAGGGAAAGGAAACAGTCATTTTTGCTTTTATGTTTTTGTTTCTCAGCTAACATGTTATCTTCCCTCATCCTTTGGCACTGCTGATCATTTGCCCATACTGATTGTCCATTTCCCCAGGGCCTGAAAACAGCTTGATGTAATGCTATGCTAGAACTTGGCTAGGCTGCTTTAGTGCAGAGAAAGCTAAACAACTTTTTTTAAAAGAAAAATTAATTTAAAAGGAAGTGATAAGCCAAATATCCAGGTGGACAGGGGAATAGAGTATCTGCTTTGCATGTAGAATGTCCCAGGTGGGGCTGGGGGAAACTCCAACCTGAAACCTTGGATAGCTGCTGCCAGTCAGTGTAGACATACTGAACTAGACGAACAAGTAGCCTGATTCAGCATAAGGCAGCTTCCTGTGTATTATTTCATTGTGGCTAGATTTTTGCCCTCATTTTTCATGCACAACTACTTTTAAGGGGAACCCCCTTAACACCCCCCCCCAAATATTCCCATTTTATGCCTGTTCATGACTGTTTTCAACAACTCTTTCCACTTTATGCTGCAGTTCATCACCATTTTTCTTTCTGTCTTTGCTCTCTTTCCCCGGGTAATCCCAGCCAGTTAGGAATTGAGGAGTGGACATAGTTATGTCATGATGATACCACATAGCCAATGGCTGAAAACATCAGTAAGGGCAAAGGAAGCCAACCACTTTGAATAGGCAGGGAGAGGAAATGCAACCAGCCTAAAGAACTGCACCAATGCTCTCTGTTGTTACGCATCATAGTCTGTGGTGGTTTTGTTGCTTCACTTCCCAGTCCTCCAACCCTATAGCATCTGCTTGAATGAAAGGACATTTGATGCCAGTGAAATCTCCTTCTAAGAAACTGTGGTGATGAGTATTTTTACTAGCATTACCAATTTAATAAATAAAGGAATGTTTGGGATACGCTTCCAGTACATAATTTAAAGACACACTGGGACTTCCATCTTATATTGGAACAACCCATCCAAAATCTTTCACTTATATTTCAAGTTGGAGGAAAGGATCAGAATTGAGTCCCCTGTCTGAAGTCCTTGAGAGCTGATGCTAGCAAGTGTCTACTGGGGCTTGTCAACATGGTGCCTCTGGTGCCCGGATGGACTACAACTCCCAACAGCTTCAATAAAAATGGCTAATGGTCAGAGTTGTAGCTCAAAACTTCTGATGGGCACCCATGTTGGTTTCTTCTGGTGTGGACAGTAATGAACTAGAATGGAACAAGCATATACTTATACTCAGGAAGAAGGAATACTTTCTAATCTGTCTCCATATTGAAGCATCTCTTACAGCTTCCATACACCCTTCCATACAATGTTCAACAACACAATAAGCAGTCTTCTCCAATTTGCCATCCAAACAGTTTTGTCAAGCACAGTACCACAGCCAAACAGGCCCCAAGACATTTCGCAGCCACACAGAGTGAAAGAGAGTTTAGCATCCTTCTCAGAATCAGACTTCAGCCAGTACAGTTTGTCAAAAGTTATTTTTTTAAAAAAAAAGTCTGTGGGAAAGCCCCAAACAAAATAAATATATTTTATTTGAAATATCTGTTGTTTGGAACAGGGAGAGAAGCAGCTGGTTCAGCAAAGTGCCTGAGAGGATCTGACTCACAGATTAAGTCCTAATACAGAGAACCGTAGGAAAGAGAAACAAATATGTAAGATTGCCAATTTCTATTTTTTCTGGCAAGGATCTGCACTTCTAACAGGTGCCTGAGAGGCCAACATTCAACTGTGTTACCTAGTGCTGACATGACATTTTTAAAAACAAAACTCAATAAAAATTAGGAGAGAATGAAGGTCTGGCTGCACTGAGTGCTAATAAAACATATCAGATCTATGGCACAATAAAATATCATATTGTTCTGAATATAGGCTGCACTTTATTTCTAAATCTGATTTGCATAAAACCTAAGTGTGGCTTATAACTACGCTGTTGCAGTCAGGGAGGTTGTGAGTTAAGAGATTTCATTTTAGTGTCCTATATTCAGGGGTACTGTAGTTTATATTTGGACCAATATGGTAAATCCCTCTCTTATTTACCAGAAGATATTGGCACCACCAAGATCAGTGGTGTAACTGGGGCTGGACCCTGGAGCTGAAGTCCAGGGTTCTGCAGCTCCGGAGGCCTTCAAATGATGAGCATTGGATGATAGAGAGGGGGCCATGCTCAAGGTCAACACCTGAGTGAGCATGGGCCTGCAAGGACCATTCCCAGCCTGGCATCTCTTCTCAACTACTGTCAGAACACATTTGTTGCTCTTCTAACACATAAATGCCCCATTTCGAGACTGTCGGTGACACACCCTTCAGTTTCTTGTTAGTATAGACTTTCCCAGAAATCATCCTTCGTGTTATCAATGGAATTTACCAAGAAGGACCACTTACTGTCTGCCTGGCCGGGAAGCAGCGATTGTGGACCAGCACGACCATAGCTGAGCTGGGTGTGGTCTTCTGGTCCATAAGTGGTTGAGGGAGGACATCATTTTCTCCTCCCCCAGCTATGCTGGCTGCTAGGGTTCACCTACAGTTTTTGTCCCATCCCAGGCAAGCAAGGAGGTGGGATGGCTTGGGTATGAAACCAGAGGGAAGACTTTGTCATATAGAGGAGGGAGAAAGGTTGTTTTCTGCTGCTCCAGAGAAGCGGACACGGAGCAATGGATCCAAACTACAAGAAAGAAGATTCCACCTAAACATTAGGAAGAACTTCCTGACAGTAAGAGCTGTTCGACAGTGGAATTTGCTGCCAAGGAGTGTGGTGGAGTCTCCTTCTTTGGAGGTCTTTAAGCAGAGGCTTGACAACCATATGTCAGGAGTGCTCTGATGGTGTTTCCTGCTTGGCAGGGGGTTGGACTTGATGGCCCTTGTGCTCTATTCCAACTCTATGATTCTATGATTCTATGATTCTATGATTCTTCATTCCATGAGCATATTCATTTGGGGAAGGGTTGTGAGGGAGAGAGTTGGGGGGGGAGCTACTCATCCTATTTCCCCCACCCCACCCCCAAACAAATATTTCTACTTTTGCAAAGCTTAGAGTTTCCACAATATATCTTCCAGTTTTCTCAGAACCCTATTTTGTCTACATAGCTGTCATAATTCAGCATCTCAGTTCACGATTTTTGTACACAGTAAGCAGGCACTATCCAGTTCTAGAGAGCACTAGGGATTTTGCAACAGCTCGAGGAAGGCATACAAGGCAAAAGTGAGCCTTGTATGTTTGTGGGCAAAATCAGCTGAGCACAGCCCTGCCTAAAGCGTACTTTGAACAGGATGAGCAGATCTATGCTTTCATTGCCCCTGTCATCCATTGCCACCTCCATAGCCCCACACCAAGAACTTCCCTTGGAGGAAGACAACAGTGTGGGACAGAGCACCTTTTTGTCAGCATCGCCCTAGAGCCAGTGCACCGACTGGACTCATGCACCTCAACCCCGACTGGGCTAGGCGAGCTGGGTAGCACTGCCAAAGACCCCTCCTTTCTCACAGGAACAGGTCACAGTGCTGTGGACTCACAGCTTAGAGCTGAGAGCACCGGATTCACTGTCTCAATAATACAGTCGTTGCGCGGCAGAGTTTTGCAGAGTCTTGCAGAGTATAGACCACTCGGAGAGCAGCTCTGTAGAATATCTTCCTTTTATTCTATAACTACAACTATGATACAAAACTATATACAGAGCTGAATATTCTAAGCATAAATCAAATCTACACTGAGAGTCTGCAGCTGCTCTTAGCAGCAATCTTATCTCTAGGATCTCTAACACTCTCACTCTCTCCGATACACTGACTGACTGTCTCTCACTCACACACACAGATATGTTGCTGGGCAGAATAAGTAGATAGGCAGGACACACCTCCTTCTCTCTGGAGAGTCAGCAGAGACCATCAGGAGATCATCAGGAGATTCTTGGGTATGGGAGGGGTGAAATCTCCTCACTTTTCCCAACAAGAACTGGGATTACTGGTCCCAGATTCCTCAAAAAGAAACTGATGCTCTATGCACCATTGCCCTCAGACAGAATATCTACTGATTACAGTGTTATCAAGTGTTACAAGTTCTGCTGACTTGAATGGTCCATGCAGACCAGTCCTGTGCATGTTTACTTAGAGGTCTGGTGAATACCTTAGTTTTGGTAAATCTCTGCTTAAAGCCAATCAGTTCCATAGACTTCTTTGAGACTTTGGCTGCCATTCTGTGCACTTTTTCTTGGATGTAAACCTCACTGAACTAAGAAACAACAGCTTCAAAATAAATATATATAGGATTGATCTGCGCACTTGTACTTTGAGATAATTAGGTGGTGGAAAACACTTCAATTAATTTATAAGGAAGAGATGCATGGCTTTGTCTCAAAAACTTGGGCCAAAATGTTCTGCCAAAATCTGCCGGTATTTACATTGGCACTACATTTCTCAGGGACTGATAGTTTGACTAATGTCATATTGTTGGTAAGATATGAAAGTGTTCTGTGACTTTTTAAAGAACACTGTGTCTTTTCGTATCGCCTTATGTATCGCTTTACTTTTCCAAAAATGCTGTAAAACACTCATTTGTTCCTAAAGATGATACATTCAGCTGTGCTGAACACTTGCGCCAATATGTTCTAACGGGAATCAATTATCGCTTGCAAACATTTTTGATTCATTAAATAGACACAAAGTTGTAATGGAATATTGCCTGTGTATGCCACTGTCCAGCTTACTTCAGCAGTCAGTCACTCAGATGTCCAGGCCAGTTTAAAACCATCTAGGTGCTGAGTCTGCTGCCAATATGTAAGCAAACATGTTGATAACATAGGATATAAAAATGCACCACAAACAAAAATGGCAGATGCTAAGAGGTGGGCTTCAGGGGCCCTACCAGACCCTCAGGCTCAGGGTTCACCAACTCAATATGAACTTAAGTGAGTTAAGAACATAAGAAGAGTCTGTGGGATTAAATCAGTGGTCCCTTTAGTCCAGCATCCTTTTCTCACAATGGCCAATCAGATGCCTATAGGAAACTCGCAAGCAGCACAAAAGCAGTCTCCCTTCCTGTGGCTTCCAGCCACTGATATTCAGAAACATGAATGTCTCTGACCATGGAGGCAGGGTGTCAGGATGCTGTCAGCAGCTCCCAGCTGGTTGCCCAGGAAAGTATAAAGACAATGAACTCAGCCTCTTGGATAATGGCGCTGTCCCGAGTGAATCTCCATCCTCCATCTCTCCCACTTCCTCATTCATCATTCTCATCATCGCCTCTACTCGTGCCGCTATGTGCCCTCTGTCTTCGAGCTCTTTGCTCTCCTACTTTTAAGGCTTGCCGGGTTCTGGGAGGTGGAGGGTCTGGAATGCTTTCCAATGAGAACGTGTCAGGCAGGTGTTGCTCTGGCTCTCCCATGATGTCCCAACTTTTCCCCTCATCGGCCTCTGAACTGCGACCTCCCTCAAACCGCTGTTGTAAATCTATATTGTCTTTCTCTTCTTACTCCCTGGAAGGGTCAGCATAGGGAGGCGGTCTCCACCATTCCCTCTCTGCCCAGTCCCTGACACAGAGCATAGACTTAAGAATATTTAAATTTCAGACTTCCCCCAGACAGATGCTATATTGTGGGTATATTCTGCAACATGATCTTGACAAAGGAATTGCGCATCAGTGGTGGGTCTAGTCTGCTTTAGTGTGTCCTGTGATGTGTTCCCAATGCCACCTCCAGAAGGGCTACAGTGCAACAAAAGCAGGACAAAGAATATTTGTGGTATTAAAAGTTACAGGATTTCTGTAGGAAGATATGGGATGTGCACTGATTAGAAATGAAGCAGTGTGAATGCCCCCCAAAATCTGGAGATGCAAATAGTATTGAAATGTTCTGTCCAATAGTATACGACCACCCCAATAGCACCATGAGCACAGATCATCGTGAATGCACACACAAAAAGATGAAAGGGCCATCATTCATTATATGTCGTTCATTTGGGTCTTTCACATCCAGTCAGTACTCCATGGTTGTCATTGCACTTTCGCTAATGCAACAAATAGTAACAATGTGGTAGGGGGAAGAGCTCCTGCAGAACCACAGTCCTGACTCTGGCAAATATCAGCAGAGGATGCTTATTTTTAAATTTATTTTAAAAGACAGAACATGTAGTCATGAGTCTCCTACTTCTTTGTCTAATTTGGAAGGATACATCAGATAGTGTTTGGCTCAAGAAGGTCACCCAGTCACTTTTATGGCTGAACTCTCCAAGTGTGGTTCTTGCAGTTCTAAGTCAGACACTCCATCTCTCGAAATCTTCCAGCTTCTAATTTTCATTAAGTGCAGCAGATGTTTCTCCGGCTAAATGCTGTCCAATTCCAAAATCTGTCTTTGGAAAGCTATATAAAACCTGTATTTCCTTTTAACATTTCCTTAAAATAAAACAAAAAGCACTATAAGAAGGAAAAACAAACAGAAAATGTTGGACACACACTTGTTTCTGTTATATATTTTTTAATACAACAAGACCAGATAGCCTCTTTAGCATCATAAAGGCCAGCCAAAATGTAGACTTTGATCTCAATCTGTTGACAATTCAGTTTTGCTTCCCTTGACATCTGGTCTCCATCCCCCCCCCCCCCCATGCACATGCTATTTCTGAAGTGCTGGACTTTTGTCTCTGATGGGCATTTTATTTCAACCGTTTGCATCACTACAATGTCTGCTCCGAGTGCTCCATGTGCTCTAAAGACATAAAGCATGCATAAGCAGTGTGACAGGCAGAAGTGGAGACGAAGTCATGGAGATGACCAGAACCCATGAGATCCACCAGTTGAAGCTAGGTGCAAAAGATACACACTTAGAATTAAATAATTCAGAGCTCATAATCCTTGCACACAGAAATCATTTTCCCTCCCTGGCTTTCCACATTCAACAATACCATTTTTGAAGAGGGGTTATTTTGTTGCCACGATCAAACAATTGGGAGTCAGAAATCCTTGCCAATCTGTTTCACATGCACTAGTAGCTCCTAATCTTTCCCCCTTGCCTGCTATATGCTACCACCAAGATCAGGGGCAGCAATTTCTGAACACC
Organism: Podarcis vaucheri; assembly: GCF_965113315.1. Lineage (NCBI taxonomy): Eukaryota > Metazoa > Chordata > Lepidosauria > Squamata > Lacertidae > Podarcis > Podarcis vaucheri. The sequence goes on along the minus strand of NC_138766.1, from coordinate 62,226,438 downwards.
AGTCACTGGATAACAACAACAGAAGAGGGCTATCACATCCGAGTCCTACTTGACCACTGTGGGAAGGACTAGAGAGGCCTTTGGCATCATCCAACAGTGTTCTTCCTATGTTCTTGTGTTCTTGTGTTGGTTAGAAACTAAGGGACTACCCTCAGGTGTCTTCAGAATAGGGTACACGATGTAAGGCAGCAGTGGCTTTACCACAACAACACTCCGCAAGAGCTGAGGGTCTGAAACAAGGGTTTCACTGCACCACTATTGAGGGTGGTGGTTCCACCCTGTGTGTCAGGAACATAGCATCCCTCTGGAAAACAAGGTGCTCCTACTATGAATATTATTGTTTTATGGGTGGTCCCCACATTGCTACACTGAAAAATAATTTGAATTACAGCTAAAATTAACACAAGTGATCATGTGGTGTGTTGCAAAAGTTCACTCAGAAAGGTCAGAAGTTAATGAAACTGCGTGTGCATTCAACCACCCTGTGCTTCCTTACAAAGCTGTGAAATGCAAGTAGACAATGTTTCACTCTAAATTAACATTTTAGTTGGAGAGGCTGAAATGACCTTGTACCAGAGAAGATATTTTCCATTCAACATTCCTGCTGTTACAGGACTTCTACAGATAAAATAATGGCCTATGCTCCTGGGTACAATTACAGTCTTGGTAATCATTCATTGAGGCTGCAATCCTAACTTAATTTATCTGGGTGTAAGCCCCATTTAATTCAACAGGACTTATTTGTGTGTAGGTTAGAACTGTGCTGCCTTAGTCCTGGAAACCTCACTAAATTCCAAAGAAATGCATGTTTTCTTGAATTACATCCATGCTGTTTAGAATTTATCCTGGGTCATTCTTGCACTAGTCAAATGCATGGTGCTTTGACAATGAAAGAAGAAACTAATGAGCTCCATACATTAATCCTCCAATGGATTAATGATTTGCACTCCCTTATCCATATTTAAACTGGCAATGTATTGATGTAAATACATACATATTCCATAAATTTGGGGATTTTACCTTCCATATAGCAACTGTCAACTTTGCCAGGGAAAGGCATTGGGTTGGATCCTTAGTCTAACCCAGGGATGAGAGGGAGCCGCTCCCCTTGGACATGTCAAAATCTCAGGGTACCCCAGTAAAGAGGTCTGGGTTGAAGTTTCCATCTGAAGGTCCAGACAGGGGGTGATGGGCCAAACTGCCATTTATAACAACAACAACAACAACAACAACAACAACAACCATATAAAAGCAAGTATAAGTCTTAAAGAAGAAGTTTGTATACTATTTACTTTTTTTTACTTTTATAGTTAATAATAAATAACAACTTGCTACTTTTGATTAGTCACAAAGTGTGCCTACCTAGCACATCTAAAGTACCACAGCTACTGGGTTGCAGTTTAAGGGATTGGAAATCTGTATAGTATATGGTGGCAGAGGTTACAGTGGTACCTCAGGTTACAGATGCTTCAGGTTACAGACTCTGCTAACCCAGAAATAGTACCTTGGGTTAAGAACTTTGCTTCAGGATGAGAACAGAAATCGTGCAGTGGTGGCGCAGCAGCAGTGGGAGGTCCCATTAACTAAAGTGGTACCTCAGGTTAAGAACAGTTTCAGGTTAAGAACGGACCTCCAGTACGAATTAAGTTTTTAACCCGAGGTACCAATATATACAGTTTTGAAATATGCTAACCTTGGTGAAAGTGGGAGTAAAACAGACTGGTTTTCCACATATAAAGCAGGATAATTCTCCACACCCCACCAGCACTTCCAAGGTTTCAGATTGTTCCAAGCCTTGCTGAATCAACATCTTCCCAATCTCAGCTAGAAGGGAGCTGCCCAGGGTCCTGATTGGCCTTTGCCCTTGCACTGTACTTCTTGTAGCAGTTAATATCCTTCTCATCCAGCAATAGGTCGTACTGCAAAGACTTATTCTGGCTCATTCAACATGGAGAGAATTTAAGAAATAGCCTGAGCAGAAGGCCAGTGTAGATCATGCCAAATAAAGCCTAAATCTATACATGAAACCTCATGAAGTCACTTATTATTAAAACACTGCTTATCACTTCCTATTTGCTCAGGTCCGTTTGATTTTTTATGTCATTTCTTGTTCTATTCTAGTTTTAGGTTCTGGATTTTTTTTGTGCTTGTCATATTTTGCTGTTTGGTTTTAAATTAAATTTGTTTGCTGTGGGAACTAATTTTATTCATGATATTGTACACCATCCGGGAATGTTTTAATGAAGAGTGGTTAAGTAATTTGGAATAAATGCTCACCCCAGTTAGAAGGCAATGATCCAATTTCTCAAAACAGATAAATATTTACATAAAATAAATACTTAGCTCTTCAATCCTAATAACACACATATTTGAAAGTGTCATTAAGAGAACAATCCAAGACATCTGTAATCAAATGCTGAGTTGAGTTCAATCGTAATTGTGGATAGGAAGAATGGGAACCCATGGCTTTCCAGATGTTGATACGGTGCAACTCCATTGCCCCAGATGACTGGCCATGCCAGCTTGGACTAATGGGAGTCCAGTTATGTCCAATTAATGTTGAAAAACATCTGGAAGGCCACAGGTTCCCCATGTGTTTTGGATAGCCATCTAAGAGGTGTTTCAGATGGACATCGAAGAAGACCAAGCCAGTCACTTTGTAACTCAGTATGACCTTCCCATTTCTACAATTAAATCACCAAGAACTGTCATGCCAGACAAATGGTAATGCTTTCTATTTTTAACCAAGTTTTTAAGATTAGTTGGCTTTGGATAATAGCATTTTCATTTACCTCATACACTGTTCAAACTGCAAGCTGTTCATGAGCCAAGAGGAATCACAAGGATGGCTTGCAGCAAAAGTGTTGTGTTCTTTACCAGAACATGTGCTGGATACTCACAACATGGGGTCCTCTCTAGCTGTTTTGCCCTCTCCCATCGCTTCGTTGGATAAGATTCTACTAGTTCTGGAGGAAATAGGCTGGGAGAGAGTGTAAAAAGAGCCATGCTGGATCAGGCCCAAGGGCCATCTAGTTCAACATCCTATTTTCACTGTGGTCAAGCAGATACTTAGAGAAGGCTGCAAAAATCACCTGGTTGCAGCAGCACTCTTTACATGTGGGATTCTGAATAAGTGGTATTGATAATTGAGAGGCAAACTGCCTCTGACAGTGAAGAGTCATTTCGACTAGTAGTCACTGATAGCATTATCTTCCATGAATTTGGTCTACTCTGCTTTTAAAGCCATCCATGCAGGTGGCCATTTCTACATCTTGTGAGAATGGATGCCATTGTTTAACTATGTGCTGTGTTTCTGTTGCATTTCCTTAATCTTCCCACATTCAGTTTCCTTGGATGACCTTGAGTTCCGTATTTATTCATGCAGTACAAAGCTGTTGATCCATAACTACAATTGGGTAGTTTGTACCAACAAAATTATACTCAGAGTAGACATTGAAATCAATGGATGTGACTAATAAGCCAAATGATTCACTGGGTCTATCCTGAGTACAGTGGTACCTTGGGTTAAGTACTTAATTCATTCTGGAGGTCTGTTTTTAACCTGAAACTGTTCTTAACCTGAAGCACCACTTTAGCTAATGGGGTCTCCCACTGCTGCCACGCCACCAGAGCACAATTTCTGTTCTCATCCTGAAGCAAAGTTCTTAACCCAAGGTACTATTTCTGGGTCAGCAGAGTCTGTAACCTGAAGCATATGTAACCTGAAGTGTATGTAACCCGAGGTACCACTGTATAGCTTAGCTGAATAGTCCATATTCACTGAATGGGTTCATCAGGCTTTAGAACCTCAGACCCAGAATTGTCTGTACAAGAACCTTCCTCAGGGTAGGGCCATGTAGCCTAGCAGAGATGGTCCTACTATTAAGCACAGTTGGGCCGCTACCTGATGCAACAGATTCTGGGTATTATAAAAAGGCAGCAAATTGTTTGCCCTAATAATGAGTGGGACTCTGTAATTTGCATGATCTCCATGCCCCACTCATCATAACAAAGGTTGTTTCACTGGTATAAAATAAAATGAAACGTGTGTGATCACATATTCATGTTTGATCAATTGGATTGTCAGATGGATACACCTAGTCAAACATAAGCAGTGAGCAAGACAAATGCACATTACAGTTAGTGCAGTCCAGCTGTGGTATTGCTAAGTTTTTCTGAAACTATGTGAACAAAGCTATATTTGTTTTTTCCTCAATGCCTATTTTCATTAGAGCTGCACAGAACTATTCCAAAGCAGAGAACAATCAAAGGAAGCAATGTCCATTCATTGTTATCTTAGCTGAGATAGATACTGGTACACAAAATGTTTTGCACATCACTATCCATCATATATAGAGGGGCCAGTTCACTTTTCACTGGTCATATTACCTAGTGGTGGGAAGATAATATTCTCAAGCCCTCTGAGACTAATGTTCCATCCACTCCATAATTCAGAACTTTCTTATCTCCTTGCTGTAAATTTATCCTACAAATGACAACTTTTACATCCCCCAGAGTAGATCAGGGCTTTGCTGCCATTCTATCTTGTAAGCCATATAAAGAATCCTTCTTTTATTCCAAGCTCATAAAAATAGTAATGGCACTTTGTGAATCTTGTTTCCTTCATAAATATGCCTCATGCAGCATTACATCTTTCAAAGTTACATTTGGCAGTATCTTAGGTTTAATGAATAGCAGAAAGAGGAGAGGGGAGGAAGCCAATGTCTGAGGTGGAGGGGAGGAAAAGGAACTCCTTTTGTTTTTCATTAAAAATTAAGCAATGTCTGTTTACTAGCTTTGGGATTCGAGAACCAACATATATACAAATTATAATTGTTTTGTATGTGCTGCTTTTGCTTGATTGGTGACATCCTTTAATTAGAAGGACGCTGCTCACTGCAAAAAGAGTCTTGGGTTTCTTTTACTGATGACAGTCACATCTGTGTGCTGTAAAGTATCAAGCCAGTTTTTGTAAGCTTCGGGGAATGTTTATATTGCACCAACACCCCTTATTGAGAGACCAGACACAAGGTTTGGAGTTAACGTGGCACCAACTTTATTAACGTTCCTGCTATTAGAGCAGAATCAGAACTGTGTGGGCTCCTGTAAATCTGAGGCACAGAAACCGAAAATCCAATCCTCAGGTTTGGGGAGAGGCCTCCCCTGACTCTGGGCCTCAGAGTAGTTAACTCCCTGTTCCTAGCTATTCCTCACCTTAAGTGTGCCAAGAGAATGCCAAGCTCCTCCAGCCTTGAGGAACTGAGTGGTTGAGCAGAACAATCCTCAAGCAGGACTTCTGTCACTGCCCTCCAAACTATGGTTACCAGATTTTTTTCAATGTTTTTTGAAGCTGAGTAGCCACAGGGTGTCAGTAGTAGGGGTGGTGAGGCAAAAGACCCTGGGCCCAAGCACACCTGCATATTGTATAAAGATGCTTCAACGCGCAGAGTTTTTTTAAAAAACTGGGCAACGGCGAGTCGCCTACCCATGACTGCCGAGCCTTCCCTGATCTCCTTCCCCCTTAGTTTTGACAGATCAGGGGAGGCTCAGGAGTCACTGGTGGGCGGCCATTGCCCCGGAGGGGCCAGCCTAGTAGTGAAGTTGGCTCTGGCTGGCTTCAGGAGCTGCTCGCTGCCATGGCGCAGGGGAAATGGTGGGCACCACGGCAGCAAGCAGCTCCTGAAGCCAGCCAGAGCCAACTGTGCTACCAGGCTGCACCAGGCTGCCATGTTTCCAAGGGACAGATTTTTCCAAAAGATGCCTCAGGATGCTCACTAATTTATCCTTCAGCACTGGTTAACTTAACCCCACACTGTATCCATCACAGGAAAGGGAAAGCCAACCAATGATCCTTTAAAAAAAATACCATGGTAGTGTGATGTAAGAAAAGGAAAAAGGAAAACCCTGCCGTGACCAATCAGAACCTCAAAAAGGGTTCCTAAATGCCCCCCACTAAATCGTGATGGAAATATTACTCACACTGGCCTAAGGGCAGGTTGGTGGGTGTTGGCCAAGACCAAATGAAACCTACCTCCCCACCAAAACAACCAGTAAGCTTTGAAGGCAGTCCTCATAGTTAACTCTCAAGTCAGGGGGCTGAGTGTAAAAAGAGCTCTCCTTCTAACCAGCTAAGTGGCAGGAGGGGAATGAGCATGATTGTGGACAGAAGAATAAGCATGCAAAGAAGTGAACAATTGGGGGGAGTGGAATAAATTAAAATTGCTAGGATCTTTTCTCCTTGCAAACCTACATTTCGTCTACACTCTTATAGTGGGACCAGGTCATTGCTCAAGAAGTAAATTGCATGATTCGTATCCAGGTTTGATCCCTGGCATCTCTTGGTAGCACAGATAAGAAAAACCCCTGCCAGAGATTCTTGAGAGCTGCTGCCAGACAGAGTAGACAGCCCTGGCCTAGGTGAACTAATGGTCCAAATCACTGCAAGGCAGACTCGTATGACCTAGATGTTTTGAGGTCAAACAATTTGAGAAGTTTTTTTAAAAACCTACCCTCACTTTCTGTGGACAAGGAGGAAAGAACAGCTGGATAGAAAGCGTTATTGGAAGGAAAGTGCAAAGGGGAATGAGGACAAAAGTGAATGTGGGTGGGCTGGGTGGAGAAGAAATGTGGGATTTGGAAAATGCTTAATGCTATTTAAAAGAAGAAGCAGCTCGGCAAATTGAAAGGGTCTGGTCCATTCCTTGGTGAAGTCTTTGGGTTTAGAGAATCAGAACTTGTGGCTCTGGCAGAAACACTAAAGGAGTTTTAAAAGCCCACAGCCCACAAAGAGAAATATGTCTGTCTCCTACCAGTAAGTATTTGTGGCTGAGCAATGACTGTCCAGCATGCTGGCTCTTGCTTTCCTGTTAACCTACAAGCCACCTCCTTTCCCAAGATACTGTGTATTCTCTGCTCCCGTTCAGTTGGAATATGTGCAACCTTTAGCATTATCATGCCCCAAATTAACACTGGAAACTCAATAAAGGCCACACTTCAGATGATTGCTCAGAATAAAACTTTTGCTTTGGTTGGCAATTGTTCATTTCATGAGGGATATTAACATTCACCAGTGCTTATTCCAGCTTTAAGATGAAACATAGTTTTATGTGGTATGGTTGCTGTTTTTCTGATGGTTAGGATGATGGCTGCATGGCCTTGGTGATTCTCTGCAGACTACATCAAAGCATGATCAAAATTTGACAAGGCTTGGGAGAGTAATAGTTTAGGGGGACCCCCTAAGAGATTATCAATTCCATCAGTCCTTTGTAGAGATTAAGCATCCCCCAAGAGATTACTAAATGCTGTACTAAGTTTTAATCATTAAGAAAGAGATGATTCTGTTTCAATACATAGTGGTACATTGAAGGAACATGTTAGAGCCAATGCTCAGTTTAGAACGTTGGTATTCTTTCAGCCACAAATTTGGAGGACATGCTTGTGTGAGCGAGGTTCAAATTATATCTAATGTGCCACTGTCATACTCATTGTGAGAAAGTAGGAACTGTACCTTTTAAATACTGAATGCTATCCAATGCACTCATTCCATTAGCAGACAGATTTATGCTTGTACAATGGAACGTGCCTTCCTCTCCTCCTCTCATGAATGCCCCATGTTCTACCCAAAACTGCTCTGGGGGGTTGAGGGGGGTCCCAGAACAGATTTATGGGGTCACCGGGAGAAAGAGTTCCATTGCGCAAGTGTGAGCCCTTGCACTGATTGACCAAGTTATTTGACACTATATTGGATAACACCCAATGTCAGTAAAGGGGTGCAACTTCTTGTATTATATTGATAATCAATATGCCGCACTTCACACAAGTGTGCTCTCCAGATCTTTGTCAAACATTTTGCTAACACCCAGGGCTTTGTTTTGTTTTTCTGCTCTGTGATGCAAATAATAATCAACTTCAGCAGAAATATAATGCAAATTATTTGCCAAGAAAAGCTTAATTCTGCTATTTGTGGGGGGTGGTGGTATACAAGTTACTCTTAGCATTCATAATTTAAACTTCTTAAATTTGCATAATTTATTTTGGTTCTGGATGTCAGGAGGAGAGACAAGAAATGATGCACCTCTGCTTTCATTGATTGGAAATTCTACACTTTTTCTGTGCTCCCATGAAGGCACAGGATTTCCTGCTCCAGGAAGATTTGGAATCAGAATAGTCACAGCAAAAGGCCATAATGTTCCCATATCCCCTTACATTTAAGAATCTTGGGAAAGTTAGGCTAGTCAACCTCATCAGCAAAGGTTTCTTCTCAGTAGCATTTTGAACTGGGGCCATTTGAAGCTCCAGTAGTGCTGCTTCCATCCTTTCTCCTTTAATAATTTCTGAAGTTGCTGGCAGATGCAGATATTACATTTGGCTACCCTTTCTTTGATCACCATAGGACTGTCTGGCTATTAGTACTTTTTGAGCTGTTGCTACGTGCTGAAGCCAGTAATCACGCCTCAAAGAGCTATTCCCAGACACCGTTAAGATAAATGACAGGAACTTCTTGGAGCTTTTGTGGTAAGGTGGCCTACAACTCTGAGGTCTTCCTTAGGCCAACAGGGCTTCTTTCTACAGATGAGGAGGGCAAGAAAGAACCAAATAAAGGGTTCAAGGGACGTAACTATCCTGGCACACACAGTAAATAATATATAAGGCACTGTGGTAGGATAAACTTTGATGACAGGACACATGGACCTCTGAACTTTGTAATGAAGCTGTGCAGGATCTTGCCAAGCCATTCAAAGCAATGCTCTTTTTACCATTGTTTGGATTGAGAAGCTCTTCAGTGCTCAGCCAATCACAACAGACACTTTGCTAGTTATGTTTCAAAATAGTTCAAATGTGTTTCTCTTTCTTTCTTTCTTTCTTTCTTTCTTTCTTTCTTTCTTTCTTTCTTTCTCTTTTGTAAAGATCTATTCCACTTCATCTTCCTTGACCTGTATCAAATTCAGGGTAGCTTTGGAAAGTCAAATGAAAAAGAGGGTGATAAATACAGTGTCACTCTGCTCAGGTATTGAAAGCATGTTAACAAAACATGGGAGGAGGGGTCCCAGGGATGAGAGCACTAGCTGCTCCCCATAACAATTCAAGTCACCTTCCTAGCTTGTGAACCAAGGAGTCTCCCCTTACATCTTATAACCCAGATTTTCCAGCAACTCTCCATGAGTACTAGAGTTCCCCAAGCTTACCTCAGAATAGTAATAATAATAATAATTTTATTATTTATACCCTACCCATCTGGCTGGGTTTACCCAGCCACTCTGGGTGGCTTACAACATATCTAAAAACATGATAAAACATCAATCCTTAAAAACTTCCCTAAACAGGGCTGCCTTGAGATGTCTTCTAAAGGTCAGATAGTTGTTTATTTCCTTGAAATCTGAAGGGAGGGTATTCCATAGGGAGGGCACCACTACCAAGAAGGCCATGCCACTGCCGAGAACCCCCTCCGTGAGGTTGGCCAGACTGCTAACAGAGTAAACACTAACAATATATTAAATGCTCATCCAAAAATAAATTGATATGGACCAAGTACTACCCACTCCACTAAATTCTTATTTCTTATTATGCCACAAGTAGGGAGCTGATGCCAAAGTCCCTGCAGAGAAAATATCTCCAGATTACTCAGCCATGCAAACCGTGACAGTCTGGTAGAATGCAGGGAAGGAGAATTTCAGGCCCAAGGACAAATGCTGCCTCCAACTCTCACTATCTGGTCGTCTGGATTCTCCCACACCACACCGTCCTCTCTAAATACCATTTTTGCCTGGCTGGAATGTGTCCTTTACCTTTTGCTTGCCTGGACATAAGATAGAGAGTTGTGTGAGCATATGTGTAGAAAGTAGCCTAGATAACATATACTTCTGATGCTCTGCGCACTTTTGCCTCTGGCCCCGCCCACCACTGGCTTGTGGTCGCTGGAGGGTTTTCCTGGAAAGAAATGCCCTCAGGCTGAAAAAAGGTCACTCACCCCTGGTATAAAAGAGGCTGTGTTACATCAGGACCAGGGTGACCTGGCTTCGAATCTCCACTCAGAGTGAAGCTAACTTCGACCAGTCAATATTTCTCAGCCTAGTCTACTCCTTGTTGGAAGGATGAGCGAGAATTTCAATTTATTAGATAGGGCCTCTAGCATGCGCTTTGCATGGGTTCCATCCCAGGTCCCATCCCCAGCTGTTCTGACTAAAGTATCTCAGGCAGAAAATCTAGGAAAGACATCTTGCTGAAACCTGGAAAGCTGCCATGGCCCAGATTAAGCAGTGCTAGGCTTGCTCATTAGAGCAAAGCTCTGATTCAGTAGTGAGGCAATTCATGTTTCTAGGTTATGGTTGAGAGAGGAAAGCATTTTTATTTTCCTTGTACTCTGGGTCAATAAAATAGTCACTCCAACTGTAACAGGAAACTCCTTGCAGATGGTGAACTTGTAATCCTGTTTGGATCTGCTGTTTACATGCCCTCGTTTTTGTTGATAATTGAGCAAGAATGTACAGGGCATCTCTTTTAAGCCGTGAGAACACAAGTGATCATGTAGCATTTCTTCAATGACATCAGCAACGCTAATCCACTTGCAACATTTGTACTGAATCATATGCATATACAGTATAGCTTCCAAGCATCAGAGAAAGTTAGGAAATACCCTTCCAACAACAGAGGCTGCTGGCATGTACAGGAAGAATAGTAGTCACATCCTTCAAATCTAGAAACTACTGTCTGGCCTACAAGGCCTACCTAATGCTATAACCACCCCACCTTTCTCTGTCATTATATCAGTTCATCCCTGGTTCAGGTTCTGGGGCTTGGGGGGGGCTTTGTTACTAAAAACATAACTTTTTGAAATCAAACCCTAGATTTGTGAGATTCTTTCTAGTCACTTTTTGGCTTCTGACTCCTTTATGTTATCTCTGAAACCAATGGTTCTCGAACTTCTTTCTCTGGACCACACTTTCAGAATAAGAATTTGCTCACACCACAGCAATTTTTTTAATCAATAAGAAATACACTGGGAAACAAAAAGAAACAACTCCTAGTAATGTCTGATTTATAACACAGAACACAACTACTTTATAATATGACCACGGGACACCCAGAAAGTATAAAACAATGCAGCTACAAGAGAACATGAATCATTCCCAAAATATAATATTGATTGCCCTTGAGTCTTCCCTCCGCACTTGGCCATTTTCTCCTGCCAGACCAGTGTGGTACTCCACACCCTTTAAAAACCAGTGTCTTATACATCTTTAAAACTCTCTTGCCAGCAATGGATAGACATGGTAAGGAGCTATCAATTCATTTGTATGGAAAATAGGACAGAACCATACTGCTCTACCCTAATTCTACTCAGGTAGAACAATTGGAGAAAGTGGAAAGGAAGTATGAACAACTCAAGTGCAACTGTGATGAAGGAAACCCACATCTGCCCAAGGGGTAGGAGAACTGCGCCTGGCCACAATGCAGATCATAGAAGAATGAGGGGTCTTGGGGGTCATCAGGTATAACACCCTATTCAGTGTGGGATGCCATGGGTCAGCCCAAACACTTTTGGCTGTGCAATGAAACTTCTCTTCCCTGTCCTGTTCCCGTGTGCACCTAAATGAGAGGGTTGAGGGGAAATCTAAATAAGATTTAGGGGGTGCACAGCAGGTGCACTGAGAGAGAAGGGGGAGGGGGATTTTTGTTGTGCAGCCAAAGCTGTGGAACTGTTTACTTGGATAAGATCCCATATTCTCCAGAAAAGCAGTCAGAAGTCATAAGCCAAAAATCCACTACAATTCCTCTTAAAGTAAAAGGTAATGGTTAAGGACCCCTGGAAGGTTAAATTCAGTCAAAGGCAACTATGGGGTTGCAGAGTCCATCTTGCTTTCAGGCCGAAGGAGCCGGTGTTTGTCCACAGACAGCTTTCCGGGTCACATGGCCAGCATGATTAAACCACTTCTGGTGCAATGGAACACTGTGACGGAAACCAGACCGCACGGAAACGCTGTTTACCTTCCCGTCGCAGTGGTACCTATTTATCTACTTGCACTGGCATGCTCTTGAACTGCTAGGTTTGCAGGAGCTGGGACAGAGCAATGGGAGCTTGCCCCGTCACGGGGATTCAAACCGCCGACCTTCTGACCCTCAGTGCTTTAGGCCACAACGCCACCCGCTTAACCCCTTTCTTATATGAAATAACTAGTCCCACCCTTCCAGCCTCATACCAAAGGGAGGAGGGAGAAACATCATCATCATCACCATCATTTATATCCTGCCTTTTCTTTATATCTTTCCCCAGGCATTGTCTGTGGCAGCCGCTAAACTGAGGAACTCCCTTCCAACAGAAGTTGCATTGGGCAACTTCATTACAAAGTTTTCAGTGAATGCTGAAGACACACTTCTTCACCCTGGACTCTGACACCTGAAATGTATATAAAACAGCACCTATCTTAATTTTTGTGATTGTATTCTGTAACTGTAAGTTTTTTAACTAGTTTTAATGTTGGATTGTACCCTGCCATGGGACCTTACAGTGAAAGGTGTTGTTATTGTTATTGTTATTGTTATTGTTATTGTTATTGTTATTGTTATTGTTATTGTTTCAAGGGTGAAATATGGGGGAGCCAGGAAGTTTTGTATACTGTAGCCAAATCCAAAAGAAAATATATTTCATGAATACCCCATCATTTTCAAACAGTTGCTTACATGAGCCTCTGAATTCCCTCTGTTTACCAACACTAATTCCAAGGCTTTTCTATAACCCTAACCATGACCCCTACATTTAAGATGACAAAGACCTCTTTATACAGGACATAGCTTTATTTGTCTCGAATTGGGCCCTGATCCTAAACTTCGAAATTAAACCATTGTGTAGCAATTCCCTGCCACGACCAAACTTCTTCCTTCTCTTTCCCTGCCCCTTCACTCAAGCTTTACCCTATGAACTCCAGCAGCTGCTCATCTTTTTACAAAGTGCTCTCCATGCACTGTGCACTAAGGCTTTTATAGCTCTCTGCCAAGACTTTGGGATCTCTCTTCTTCTCACCAGCTAATCCAAAGTTTCCACCTGTATCTCTGGGCTATCCCTAACAATTCTGACCCAAAGGAAGTCTCTTTTAGAGTTCTGGCACACATTCTAGCATCAAGGCTTCTCCTTTTTTCTTGTCATGCTTCCCAAGAACAAAGGGAAAGTTCAGAATGCACTTTTTCTGTGCATGGAGAGAGTAATTGGAGTAAACAATCAAATGCTGGAGCTGGGTTATTATAGTTATTATACAGATGTTATCTTCTAACGCGATATTATTTAGCACTCTGCAAAAAAAATTAAAGAATTGAACTTTAAGAGCACACACTAATTGTATTGTGTTGCACTTAGAACTGTGTGTAGCTCTTGTGTGTGTGTTTTTCCTAAGTGAATTCAGGTTTCTTATATTGATATCTGTCCATCTGTTATGAGTCAGTCTTCAGAGTCCTCTCATAATTTTCCTAGAAATCTGTTGAACGAGTTTCAGATTTCAAACTTGATCATGGCAGCTCAGACTTTTGAGGAATCAGACTATCAGCTACTCAAGGGTCAACTTCACTGAAGGTAACATCTGAGGGCCATCAATATTAAGCCAGGCTGATGCCCCTTCAAATTCCTTGCAACTTTACCTGATGGGCAGCCCTCTGGTAATCATTGCTAGAGACCCTGCTTGAGGATTGAGCTCTGGGCTTCATTGAATAGGCACCTGCTGTACCAGAGCCCCTGAACTGTTTCCTGCTGTAGTTGTTCTTTACTGCAACCTGGTCCCACCTACCCTGGAGACTGGAGCTGTCCCAGGTCCTGCAATGTGTAAATTTGTCCTGGTCATAGATGCTGTTTTCTCTGAGCTGATTGCCCCCAGACTTTGTCCAGAAACCTATAGGCCAGCTTTCTTCAATCTTCTGCCCTCCAGATGATTTAAACGACATCTCCCACCATCTTCAATCACTGGCCATGCTGGCTGGGGCTGATGGGCATAGTGGCCCAAAATATCTGGTGGGCATCAGCTTGGGCATGGCGGCTGTAGACTCCCAGCTTCGCCAGAACATGGCAGCATTTCTCAGCTGAATGTGAGCAAAGGGTCAATGGGGAGAGGAGATTACCCCATTGCTGTGTGAAAGGCAAAACTGACGTGACATTAATTGTGTGAATTTATGTCATTGGAGGCTTCCCTACCATTGAAAATAGCAGCTGGCAGGGTCAGTGGGGCAATAGATAGGTATATCCATTGCCAGATGTCAATTGTGGGACTCCTTGACCTTCTAGTCTAGAAGTTGTGTCATGTCTTTACCGCAGTGGCTGCTGTGCCTCTTTCCTAGCTGTCGTGTTTGTACAATACTATGTACATAACAGCTATAAGCCCAGATCTTTGTTGTTGTTGTTTAGTCGTTTAGTCGTGTCCGACTCTTCGTGACCCCATGGACCAGAGCACGCCAGGCACTCCTGTCTTCTACTGCCTCCCGCAGTTTGGTCAGGCTCATGTTTGTAGCTTCGAGAACACTGTCCAACCATCTCGTCCTCTGTCGTCCCCTTCTCCTTGTGCCCTCCATCTTTCCCAACATCAGGATCTTTTCCAGGGAGTCTTCTCTTCTCATGAGGTGGCCAAAGTATTGGAGCCTCAACTTCACGATCTGTCCTTCCAGTGAGCACTCAGGGCTGATTTCCTTAAGAATGGATACGTTTGATCTTCTTGCAGTCCATGGGACTCTCAAGAGTCTCCTCCAGCACCATAATTCAAAAGCATCAATTCTTCGGTGATCAGCCTTCTTGATGGTTCAGCTCTCACTTCCATACATCAATACTGGGGAAACCATGGCTTTAACTATACGGACCTTTGTTGGCAAGGTGATGTCTCTGCTTTTTAAGATGCTGAGCCCAGATCTTACCTGATCTATTTCATCAACAATTTTGGCCTTGGAACAGCCTCACAGCAGACATTGTTAATACTTTGTATATCCAGTGATTATGAGTTTTCCTGTTACTTAGCCAATAATGATGGATCTTTCCACTACTTGAGCACAAAAGAAAAATTAAAACATTGCTCTTCTCAGGCAGTGGAAATAAAACTATATTATTCTGTCAGCAGCACTATGCAGCAATACTTTCAGTAATAAAAATATTGATAACTGTGTTGGTCTTATTCAGATGCCTGTTATAGTCTCTGTTTGAAACACCCTTCTGAATGATATAAAGATTTGCCCTGGGAGACCTTTCTCATCATTCACTAAAAAGTTGGCATTGTGGATATGTGAATTTCCAAATACATTTTCTTATCCTGCACAGATCTTTTGAGAAAAGCTGAAATGAAGATTTCAGTATTTTAAATAGTGAGGCACCCATAGGTCAAAGCTAAATATGTTAAATAGTTCTGTAGCTGGATGGTCAAATATTTGCCTCAGATGCTACATTGGGGAGTTCAGGCAATTAAACACAATTCTGTGTGTGCAACCATATGTAACTCTTTGTTGCATTTTAATAGTTAATGTAGCAGAAATTTGTCACTTAATTATAATCAAGAAGTAGCTTTTTTATTTTAAAAAGTCTTCAGAGCAGACTTGGGTTTTCTCCTCTTATTTTAAAGGAAAGGATTTTAGATGCAGACTGTGAGATTATTCCATTTTCCCTCTTTTTCTTAGAATTATCTTTTACATAATGCCTTCCAGACTGGGACAGGTTTTTTTCATAAACAACACTGCAGAATAGTAACAGATTTGCTGCAGGTTGCTCAAAGGCGGGCTTGGGGTTGGTTGGTTTGTTAATTAGTTAAGCTTACAGAGTTTGCCAGCAGCATGATGCAAGGTCACTATACTTTTTTATCACTGCTGGCCAAGCTTTGTCTTTTTGCTTCCAGCAAAGTGTGCTGTTGCCATTTGTTTTGAGCACTTTTTAGGCAAATTTATCCATGAAGCAAAGAAACAACCTTATTTTGACATTTGGCAAGAAGAAGAAGAAGAAAGAATCGCTCACTGACTCAACAGCAAAAAGTAAACTAATCATTCGTCCTTAAAACAGAAAGGCGTAAAAGGAACAGATACTGAAGTTCTGTGGCCAAACTTTCCAAACCTGTTTGCCTAATCTTAGAAATTCAGTGTCATGCTTCTACAACTGACCAGCATTTTCCACTGTGGTCTTGTAAACCTATATGTGTTTGAAAATCGGACTCTTTATATTTAAGGTAATGCAGTAAGCCTAGGCTGCTAGTCCTGAAGCCAGAGGCAGCTTCAAGGAAACAAGGAAAAGATAATGATAAAAGGGACAGAGAGGAAAATTAGAATTGTAGAATCATAGAATTGTAGAGTTGGAAGGTGATAAAGGGTCGTCTAGTCCAACCCACCTCCAATTCAGGAACTGCCCTAGAACCTGTTTTAAAATTTCCAATGAAGGAGGGCCCACCTCCTTCTGACTGGCAAGCAGTTCTTGCCATCAGAAAAAAATTCCTAATGTTATGTTGGAATTTCCTTTCTTGCAGCTTGAGTCCATTGGTTCGGGACCTGTTCTCCAGAGCAGCAAAAAACAAGCTTGCTCCATCTTCCATGTGGCAGCCCTTTAGATCTTTGAAGATGGCTACCATATCACCTCTCAGTCTTGTCTTCTGTTCTCCAGGCTAAACATATCCAACTCCCACAACTGTTGGTCACACCCCCTGCACATAGATATTTTCTAAGGAGAGTATGTGGCAGAATAAACCTTCCTCATATATTTCAGTCTTCCAGGAAAAAAAGTATATCATTTATATTCTATTTCTACCCAAGACAGGGTGGACAGGCCATTTTTACAAAGTGGCCTTTCATATTCTTTCATGGCCTATCATTTTTTGTATTATATTTCTGTTTGATTTTGGCTGAACAGAAAAGCAGAGAGAGGCAGAGAGAAATCAATTTAGATAGGAACAGGAAGTGGACTATTCCAATGCATAAACTGATAGTACTGGTATAAACTGATATAAAATTTAAGAAGAAGAATACATAACTACTACTACTACTACTATTATTATTATTATTATTATTATTATTATTATTATTATTATTTCTACCCCGCCCATCTAGCTAGGTTTCCCCAGCCACTCTGGGCAGCTTCCACCAAAAGATTAAAACTACATTAAAACATCACTCATTAAAAACTTCCCTAAACAGGGCTGCCTTCAGATGTCTTCTAAACATCAGATAGATGTTTATTTCTTTGACATCTGATGAGAGGGCGTTCCACAGGGCAGGCGCCACTTCCAAGAAGGCCCTTTGCCTGGTTCCCTGTAACTTCGCTTCTCGCAATGAGAAAATCGCCAGAAGGCCCTTGGCGCTGGACCTCAGTATCCAGGCAGAACGATCGGGGTAGAGATGCTCCTTCAGATATACTGAGCCGAGGCCATTTAGGTCTTTAAAGGTCGGCACCAACACTTTGAACTCTGCTCAGAAACATACTAGGAGCCAATGTAGGTCTTTCAGGACCAGTGTTATGTGGTCTCGGTAGCCACTTCCAGTCACCAGTCTAGCTGCCGCATTCTGGATTAGTTGTAGTTTCCAGGTCACCTTCAAAGGTAGCCCCACGTAGAGCGCATTGCAGTAGTCCAAGCGGGAGATGACCAGAGCATGCACCACTCTGGCAAGACAGTCCGCGGGCAGGTAGGGTCTCAGCCTGTGTACCAGATGGAGCTGGTAGACAGCTGCCCTGGACACAGAATTGACCTGCGCCTCTATGGACAGCTGAATAGCACTGGATCCAGACGTGGAGCACAATCCTTATTATTTCTACTCAGAAGTCCTATTGAATTCAGTGGTCTTAGTCCCAAGTAAGTGGGGTTTAGATTGCGGTCTTAGGGCTCGTCCACACTTATATTTTGCCCCACGCTTTCTAGGCACAGGTTCATGCTTTTCTGGTCAGCATCTGAGCCCTTTGGGGGAGGGCTGTCACTTTCTGCTTTTCCCTAGAAAACCTGATCTTTACTGCTAAATCAGAGCAAATGACACTTTGGGTTTTCTGCATATTGTTGTTTACTCCAATTCAGTGATAAACAGTGGGGTTTCGTGGGGGAAATGATGAGGCAAAAAAGGAGAAAGAACTTGGAAATGAACTAGAAAAGCCTGGACCTGTGCCTGGAAATGTGGGGGGAAGTATGGATGAGCCCTTAGAGTTATCTGTATGATGTCATTATAGGTTGAAAGAATTTAATTTTCAAAAATTGAAAAAGAGTTGATCTACTGAAATCAATGAGACTTAAGTAAGCCATGACTAACATATTTATTTCACTGGGTCTACTCTAAGTATGACTAAGCCATCTGGATCAAATATACAAATCACAACTATGGACCTTACAATTTAACCTCTATCTCTGAAGGTTAGTTCAGTGTATCCCAAAAGCTTGCTTCCAGCAGAATAATGGATCCAGTAAAAGGCATTATCTCACATCTTCAAGGTTTCAGATTTACAAAACAGCATTTTATTTATAAGATAATTTGTAGCCCACCCTCCAGAGCTGATTACAATCAATAAATTTGTATTTACTGCCTTTATATTCTTGCAACCCTTTTATTGTACTTGAGTAAACAGAACTTCTAAATAAGGTAGTTTAACTTATCAACAGATTTTTTTTTCATTTTATGGAGACTGTTGGCAGATGTTGGTTTTTTAAGCTAGCAAGTATATCTCTAGAGGATATAGATCATATTACTTTAGTACTGTACCAGTGTTTTTTCTATCAGTTAAAATAAAAATCAATTATGTGGAGCTGTTTGCACTGAGGGAACTTTGGGTGAACGAGAAAGCTGATAATCTGATGTTACTTTTGGAATAATGTACAAAAGCACAGCACTTGGCTTAAAATTCTCAGCTCAATAACACAAGAAGTGAACAGGTTGTTCCTTGCATGACCACAGTCAGAACTTTAATACTCTAGGAACCCCCTCCATTTAAACAAGTAAAGTTTAGAGTTCATTGGGTTTTTTATTATTAAATTATAGGAGGTTAACTTTTTAAACTACCTTTGGAGTGTTTTTATTATGGAAAAGTTGGTTTCAAACTAAGAAAATATTAGACTCTAAAGTGCTTGCCGAGGACAGACAGACCTAGATATCCTCCTGATTACCTGTTTATCGGGCACCCATTCTACAGAGAGATTGTACAATATTTTGATCCCATACTTTCTAGTACTTTTCCTCATCACTTTCCTTACTGCAAAAGGTCCATGAAACATGGAGTAGGAGGAGGGTGTTGCCAAGGTGTAAAGGGAAGGGGCTTTGAGCAGGTGTAAAAGGAGAGGCTTGGCAAGGGGTGGAGGTGAATGAGCGTGATTGGAGAGCAATATAAGCAGGAGTACAGCACCTAGTAAAATATAAAGATTAAACAGTCAAACCAAGCGCAACCATATTCTGACCTTCAGACAGTAAACAATGGACAATACACCAGACCCGACAGGGCTTAAGTAAAAATACAAAGGAACACATCAGAGTTCACCTCCTTTAAAGCAGTCTTCCTCTACTTGGGGCCGTGCAGATATTTTGAACTGCAAACCGTATCAGCCCCAGCCAGCATGGTCTGTTATGAAGAGAACCCTCTTTGCTCCTCTTGCTGAAACACACTAACATGGCTAACCCTCTGGAAAAGAATCCCCGTGTAAAGTGAAAAGGAAATATAATAAATGCACAGCATTTTTTCATCATTCCTGCAGGGTGGAGCCAAGAACAAACCTGTTTTATTAATGCATCAGATATGAAATACTTTAATGTGTCGACATGTTAAGAGGTCTGCATAGTGCATAGTGGTTTTCTTCATATTTTATGGTCATTTGTAAGCCATCCTTACCCCCCAAATGGTCCAAGTGGAAGTATACACGTTTTTTAAAAAGTCCTGTCCCTTTAAGGATTTGCCTGACCTTTATTCTGTGCATGCTGCTCTATTTAGGGGGCTCCTCCTATAAAACAGGGAAGCTCTGGCATTATCATGTATGCCACATTGTGCTTGTAAATTTTTCGCTTTCACAAACAAAAGATCAACTCCTTGTCTCCAGATTCTCATTTGTTTAAAATGGTGTCTCTCTCTCTGACACCAGGGGCTCAGGGGGGGGGGACACACACACTGTAAACGTTTCATGCAGCTTCATTCTAGAAGGTTGGCACCCCAGCCAAGATAGAGCTGGCTCTCTTTCCTTCTCCTCCTTTTTTTGGCAGCAGTTATGT
This sequence comes from Podarcis vaucheri, assembly GCF_965113315.1. Lineage (NCBI taxonomy): Eukaryota > Metazoa > Chordata > Lepidosauria > Squamata > Lacertidae > Podarcis > Podarcis vaucheri. Next base: position 62,206,272 of record NC_138766.1, on the reverse strand, counting down.
TGCATGTTTTGGTCCAGTTGCAGATGGGCTCCTTCCAACACTCTTCAAGAGCTGTTGGCTTATTTGCCTGTACTTCCAAGATCTCTGAAATCACCCACAAGGCCATTTGTTGAACAGGAAGGATTCTGAATGTTGAAGCATACATTGCTCTGCTCAAAGAGAAGGGAAGGGACGAAAGGGCAGAGGTAAGATTAAGAGAGGTGCAATATGTCCTGGCAAACAGTCGTGTTTCTTGCACATTAATCTGAGATTCAAGTAGATGATGTGCTGTTTTGAAATACTTTCCCCCAGCTGTCCAGAACTGTATTTGACAGTTTGCTAAAGCCATGAGTATTGTATTTAATTATCTAAATAGAGGACTGCTGTGTCTTAAAATTAAGACTTTGGGAACAAAACAGAGAGGTTCAAAAGGAAATGGGTTGTCTCAAAGTAGGATGATAGTATTCTGGACTTCCTGGATATTACAGCAGTGCTAAGCACACTAGCAGATGAGTGGATTCCTTTTAAGTCAGTGAGTCCTATTTCTAAGGAACAATGCTGAGGCTTATTCCCATCAGAGCATCGTTTTCACCATGCCACCAATGAACTAGTGATGCAATTGAGTTAGGAGCATTTGACTTGCACATTCTTTTTGATGGAGGACATCTGGTGATCAGAGTCTTGGAGGTTAAGCCAAGGAGGCTGGTTTCAGATCCCAGCTTTGTCATAGATTCCAGGAGTGATAATTGATTGTTTGTTGTTTATTGAAATCTCTTGTAATCTCTCTCTCCAGCAATCAAGGCAGCATTCAGTAAGACATGAAACAAAATGAGCTCCACAGCAATGACAAAAATCTGAAAAGGCAGCAGTGGTGAAAACAAACAGATATGCCGGCTAAACCAAAAGCCAAAGGAAATGAATGCCTCTTGCTCCTAGCCCTGCTGAAGTCTAATAGAGAGCAGGAATTATGGATAGAGGGAAGTACATTCTACAGTGTTGAGTGGGAGACCCACAACAGAGGGGTTTGAGGAGGTCAGAACTGGTGCTGAGAAGTGGACATGAAGGATAGTATAGACAGAAGTGCTGTCTGAGATTTGTGGAGCCTAGGCCATGGACACATTTATAAGGAAGCACCAGGACACTGAATGTTGCTGTCAAGAAATGGGGGGTTGAACTAAATGATTCTCGCTGTCCCCTTCAACCCAGTAATTTTATATCTGTAGATTTGATTCTGCTTTGATTTGATTTGACTGCTAAAGAAGTCAAACTGGTTAGGCAAGTTTAAGCAGGCATTCAACTAACCAGGTGTGCTACGAGAAGCCAGTGCAAGGTTTCTCACTAGCACAGTAGGGCCTTCCTCACCTCCCCAAAACCTGCTCTGGTGCATTAGGAGATCCCCAGAACAATGTATGTTGGGAGGAAAGGGGAAATCATTCAATCTGACAAACAGGAACACTGGTCAGAAGAGTGCAGTTTTATATTTCCTCTTTAACAAGTTCCCTTTTGTTGGTGGAATGGGTCTTTGCAAAACAAAAGAGACGGCCAAGTACAGGTAATGTCTTGCCATGGAAATTAAGTACAGGTAATGTCTTGCCATGGAAATTAAATAGCTGGAGATCTTTTTGGGAAGGGGATTATGTCTCTCTTTCTCCTGTCTCCTGTCTTCCTACCCCACCCAGCTGGAAGTGCTTCTTTGTTTTGGGGAAAGTTCTGTGCTTGTATAATGTGAATTTGAATATGTAGTGCTCTTGTGATTTTGCATTGTGTGCTTTGTTAGCACTTGAATGTTAATCAACTAGAAAGGTGTATCTACAAATGGTATTTGCTATACATATGGCATTCATCTTGATTGACAGAGGCTTGCAAATTGGGAGTTCTCTTAGGCCTGCAGTTTGGATTCACCTTTGGAACTGCAGTGGATATATGGTACATTAAATCACTCATATATCTTCTTGAGTAAAACCAGTGCTATTTTTGCTATTTCTCTTGGAATGGCAATGGTGCCTACCTGAGAGGTGCTGGAATTGAGTTCCAGTGAGTTCTGACTGGAAAAAAGCCCACTCCCAAATTTGCTATTGACCTACCCTTCACTTGATCCATGATCTGGGAAGAAAAGATAAATCCCTTTTCTCAGGCACTGTTGTTCCAATTTTCCCCTCCTACCACTCAGTGTTGTCTTGATGCTGCAATCCTATACCATTTACCTGGGAGTGAGACCAACTGTGGGACATTCTGAGTAGACATTATAGGACTGAGTTGGTAGCGTCACATATTGCTTGGTCTGAAGTCCAACAACTTTCCCACCATTTAAAAAAAGAACATTCAGTGTGATGGGTGTGTCATCTCCTATCTTCAACCACAAATCCACAGACATCTAAACAAACCTTACAGACCATTGGTGGTCCACGGACCACACTTTGTGAACCTTTTCTCTGAAAACCATGCTAGTCCTTTGCTCTGATGTTTAATGTTTTGTTTCTCCACCTTTTATATGTTTTACTTTGGGTTATCAAGACCTGCAAGAGAACTGTGTAGTGAATGCAGAACAAATCAGATTGGGGTGGAAGGAGAGAGAAAAGAAGATAAGAAAAAGAAATGATGTAATTGACACAATTATGCCAAACTGTTTATTAATGGCTTCATGGTTACAGTATGAAATCAATAGCATAACATGCATACTTGCTCTCATGTCAGTGCCAGTATTTAATTAGTTGTGGTAAAATGTTCAGATTGAAGGACACGGAGCATACATTTTTCTGATGCCAGATATATTATTACTCTAGGATCGAAGTTTTAACAAGGCCTTTAGTAACCTCATACTTAAAGCATTTGTTTTGGAAGAAACCCTGCAGCTTAAAGTATATGTTGGAGAGATGGGATTTTAAAAATATACACTCCATAGTTTATGCATAATCACTGAAATCAAAATAGCCCAGCATATTTCTTTGGTTCACAACCTAGTTGTACAACATTGCTATTTACTGTGATTTACTGTTGCTTATGTAACCTTTATTGCCAGAGGTCAGCGATTTTCAGATGTTCTATGAAGAGGAGGCAGTCATTTCTCTTTGCCCAGGACACATGTGCCAGCTCCAACTCTTTAACATAGAAATCGCTGATATACGGCCCCAATCAATGGAACTCTTGTCTGTCTGCTGCAGATGGCATCATGGTTCCAAAGCAATTGAGGGGCCAGAAGAGTCTCCCCACCTTCCCTTGCCAGTGACATATTATTCTGCCACCTTCAATACAGTCTATTCTGCCCAATCGCTCTAACCCTAAATGAGATGTGTGTGTCATTGTCAAAATATGGGCTACTGGAGACAGTAAGAAATCATCCTTGGCCTGAGAAAATTGAGCACACACCAGTCAGCCATGTATCCCGCTATTGGAAACATCAGGTGAGTGATTAAATAGATGTGGACATATATCATGCTTTGCCAAAGGCATTCCTGCTTGGTTTCTGAGAAGGTGAGATGCATATTTTCTGCAATGCCTAGTGTGGAAGGAAAAAAATAATATGTTCAGCTGTTTTACAGATCAAAGAGCAAGACATATTTCTGGGTCAATCCCAGAAATATCTGCAAAACAGTTAACTCCAAGAATCAGTCACCCAACTACGGATTTCAAGCTATAGTGACTTCTCTCTCTCTCTCTCTCTCTCTCTCACACACACACACACACACACACACACACACACCCCTCACTGTCTCTTTCTTCTTAATATTTTGTAGGTGCAATCCAAATATAAAATAACACTTTCAAAGGCCACAGTCCAGATGGTCAAGGCAAGTGCCCTTCATTCTTGTTGAAAGTCAAGTAAGGTCAAAATAATCCCACTCCAACATCATGACCGGAGTATCAGTAGTACGAGGCTTCCCAAAAGACAATAAATTGAATGCCAAGAAGATGAGAAGCATCTTTTTTCCAGGCTTTACTAATATTTCCTCAGAATATTAGAAGAAAGGGGATTTATTGGGTCAGATTCCTGGATGACAATTAACCTCTCTAGATGTTATTGGACTTGGAAGCAGTTCTTAAATTTTCCACCTGAAACAGTGAAATTCTGGGCAGTTTTCTGCTGTTAGTCCTTAGTCCTAGTCCGCCATTCTTCTCAGGCATTCTTCTGAGGGCAGAGTGGGGTCATGTTTTCTGGACCTGCCTCCAATGTCAAATCCTTATTTTCCACCCCACCCACCCCTACACCAACCATGTATGGGGGATGTTCTAAAGGGGGGAGGCTGCTGTACATACTTAGGAACCCTGCACTATTCAGAGTAGCGCAGGGTTTTAAATTGTACAGGACTGTCTTTAGGATTTAAAACACAAATCTTTCCCAGTCCTACTTGGAGATGTTGGGGATTGAACTTGGGAATTTCTGCATGCAAAACCACTCAGCTGCAGCCCTTCCTCTTTGGAGATGAATTACCTCATAAGCAATTTCCCTTGAAATGAAGAATTGTGCAAAATAACCAATGTGACCTCCAAGTTCAGTGTTTTGATGTGTTGTATATGTTGCTTAGTAGTTTAAAGAACTTGGCAACTTACACGGCAATTTATCTATTTTATTTTATTTTGGTATGTTTTCAAAGTTGTAAATAATGTAATGGTGCTTGCTATTATCTCAGTACGGTAATTCCAAACATCATTATTATTATTATTATTATTATTATTATTATTATTATTATTATTATTTCCCCCACAATCAGGACTCAAGGTGGTTCACACACACACACAAAAGATAATAACATTACCTCTTTTATGCAACTCTCAAAACTAATACAGTTGATTTTATGAGAAACCACTCTGTTTCTCCATGATACAAGCAGGATTGTTCTAAAATGAATTCCTATACTGTATTAAAGTTGGATATTGCAGTAAGGTATATGCAACCTTACTTAGCAACAGCCGCCGCCAGAGGGAGCCCAAAGATAGAGTGACAGCAAACATTCATTCAAACAAAATCCAGCAAGGGTTAGAGTTGGTGATGAATTATGGAGCTACATAGAATTCCGCCCCATATTTGAGCTTCATTCCTGCCAATTTGGAGAAGGGTTTAAGGAGCTTGTGGTTGTCGGAAGAGTCGAGAAAGAGAATCTCAGGACTGTATTGCAGCATATCTATTATTTAGTTGAGGTTCATCCATCAAAGTGAACAGGACACTACCCCGGCAACGCCATCCAGCATGCCTGCCTTCTTCTTATAACCACTCCTCAGCTATCAGCTTTCTCCTCCTTCCTTTGTGTCCCCCTTGTAGAATTCAACAGAGGAGAGGATGGGGGCAAACCTAGTATGAGTTGGCTGTGCCTGGCTATGGCTCTACCTTCTTTTGGCCTGCCAGTTCCAGTTAGCACTAGTCACCACTACTATTATGTACATATTTCTGATATTTATATCCTGCCCTTTCTCCAATAAGGCTTTCTCCCACCATTGTTGTTGTTGTTGTTGTTTCAATTTAGATCCTGCCCTTCATCCCAAAGGAGCCCAGGACAGCAGACACAGCAACACCAAAATTTATCTTTACCCTGTGAGTTGGCTTGGACGTTAGCGCTACCTAGGGATTTGTATCCAGGTCTTTCAACACATTCAACCACTATACAGTGGTACCTCAGGTTAAGTACTTAATTCGTTCCAGAGGTCCGTTCTTAACCTGAAACTGTTCTTAACCTGAAGCACCACTTTAGCTAATGGGGCTTCCCGCTACTGCTGCTGCTGCTGTGCCACCACACAATTTCCGTTCTCATCCTGAAGCAAAGTTCTTAACCCGAGGTACTATTTCTGAGTTAGCGGAGTCTGTAACCTGAAGCATCTGTAACCCAAGATATCACTGTAGCAGGAATGGACAATCTCCCCCTAACCCGCCCCCATCAAGGAAAATCTGTCAGGGGTTGCATGTTGATTGTGAGCCTGGCTAAAAGCCAGAGCCCAAAATTTTTTTATTCCCTCTCCCTACTCACCTCTCTTTCCCCCCCACTCTTCTTCTTCCAGGAGGCTGTCAGAGAGGGGACAGTTCACTCTTAACAGAACTGACTACTTGCAGAGAACTTTTGGAATTATGCTGCAGGCCACAAAAATCCCTAGGGCTACAAACTACCTATCCTTGCACTATGCCACCAGACTGCTGTTCTTTGTGCAAAATTGCAGCTTTTAGTCAGTATGTTCCCAAGCAACAATCCATTTGTTGAAAGATATGCACATCTAAGAAAACGTACAACCCAATTCAAAGTGGTATGTGTGCACTGATGTATATGTAAACTGCTGTATGTTCAGCAAGCATCCCATTTAATCCCGGTGGATGGAACCAAACTGCCATTGCAAAGAAATAATATGTGAATGGATTGCTCTTCCAGCTGAAATGAATGGCAAAGCTATTCTGAGCAACACAGGTGTGTTTGAACTTATGGATCAGGAACAGATCACTTGACTGAATTGGAAACTTTCTGGATATCAACCATGTTTTCTACAAAATGCAACTGAGATGATTGCTACTTCAGTATCTTGAAAATGACATGCCTACTTGTCAACAGTGAGAAGGAGCTATTTAGCTATTCATCTGAGCTAGTATTGCACAGGAGTGGGAAGGCATGAGTTAAGTTAGTTTCACCCTTTGTCAGAGGCTCACTCGGAAAACAATAGTCTGTTCTTAAAGCTAATTTTGAGGCCTTGAGCCAGGAGCCACACAATAAATTTGTAAACTCCCCAAAGAGGAGATGTTGCCATTGAAATATGCTATTTTTAAACGATTTGGTCATTTTAATTTCTGCAGTGACTAAGTACCTAGATAGACAAGGAAAAACAATGTTTTCAATAGCTATCCTCATTGGCACCATATGGTTCATTTATTAGGAAAGAAAGAAACCCTCAAGTTTCAGGGTTCTAGGCCAAAATGGGTAAGAGCCCATTGGCACAGAAATCAATCCTAACTCTTTTTTATTATTACTGCCCCAGAGCATCAGGTTATAAACTGCTGTCAGCAGAAGGTTTTGGGTTGGTTACAACATTCTTCAGGGAACTGTTATAGGCCTCAAAGTCAGAGACCATCAGCCAACCAAGAGCAGCAACAATTACCTCAATAGTTCTTCCTGTTGAACCACAGCACGATTGTGATTAAACAATAATTGCAACAGTGACAGCTCAACGGGACTGCTTAGTATTCTAAAAGGTTTCCATAAATGCAGATTAATTGGATAAGGTTGTGAATTAGGAGGCCAGTAATTCAGCCTGTGTATCTTTGGTGCCTGACAGGTTCATGGAATTATTTGCAATGTTTTCAGAAAGCCCCAGGGTCAGCCCAAAGTAGTGTCTTGATTCCCAGCCTTCCAGTACCAAATACGATGCTTATTTGGGCTGATCAAATATGTTAGATATGTAGGAGTCCTATAAATATGTAGTATCAGATCCTCTGGGCATTTTGGTTTATTTATTTATTTTGTATCCCCCATAATTTTCCTCTATGGAGCTGAAGGTGGTCACATGGTTCTCCTCATTTAATCCCCACAACAGTCCTGTGAGGTGGGTTAGGCTGAGAGGAGTGACTGGCCCAAGGTCACCCAGTGTCAGGCGTCAGGGAATCTGATCCCTTCCACGGTGGCAGCCAAGGAGCAGATAAACAAGAAGAGAAGAGTTCTTACCAAGTAATTTATTCCATAATTCACAGAGAGACATGAAGGAATGCAGTCTCCCTAAGATAGTGGCATTGCTCCAAGTAAAGTCCCACCCCCTCCATCTCTCCTATTCTGTGTCACCCCTGTGTTGAGCTTTCTGCCTCTGAGCTTTCTATTCTACTACCCTCAATGCCCGCCTAGTCCTGGAAGCACTGGTGGAGGAACGGGGGGGGAGAGCCCACTGCCCCCGGCACCGTCAGGGAGGGGGGTACCATCGCGACTGCCCCCCCAGACATGCGCCGCGCACCCCACCACCATGCCGGGCACTACACCCCCACCTGCCCTCCGCCCCCAGTGCCAGAGCATGCAGCTTCGACACTGCCTGGAAGGGGGGGTCAGGAATGCTCTCCAAAGACACTGAGTCTATCCACTGTCTCTCCCCTGGTATTTCTTCTTCCTGCTGTTCCTCTCCCAATATTTCCCAGCTTCTCCCCTATGCAGCCTCTGAACCTTCTGCAAACCACTGTTTTAAATTTATACTGTCCTCCTGTTCTCAGGAAGGCTCAGGAGAAGGGGGGCAGCCCCCACCATTCCTCCTCAGTCCAGCCCCTGACACCCAGTGAGCTTTATGTTGAGTGGGGATTTGAACCCTGGTCTCCCAGTTCCTAGTCCAACACTTCAACCACTACACCACAATGACTCTCAATCTGAGCCCCAGGTTGTTGTTTTTTATCTCTTGCCTTGATCCATGAAACAAACATCTGAAGGTTTGGTGCTTTCTGCCGGCGCAAAATTAGCCCACATGTGTGTCTTTGCTCACTCAGTTGGGCCAAATTCATACATTTCTCACCTGGGGACATCCTAGTAAATTAAAGATCTGTACAGCACAATGAATCTCTCTCCCAAGGAAAAGACTTTTAAAATTAATAATATGCGGTGCTTTTTTCTTTAAAAAAATGTTTAGGGGTATTCTCATTTTCCTACTCATATTGAAATACTGCCTCTCAATGAGGCCAAACTTAGATTCACAAAATGTTTAGGGGTTTGTGTACCCCTGCGTCCCCCCAGAAAAAAAGCACTGATAATATGCAAAACACATATGTGCATTCTTCCGTAAAATATATTATAATGAGTTTGGAATTGGGCTGGACATCTTCTTGGGTTCCCTTCCAGCCTTTTTGGTTTTATAGCTGTAAGACTCTAGCCTGCAGGAAAGGGGGACTGCTAAAATAATCAAACCAGTCTGTTTGCTATGTGAATAGCCTGGCCAGGTCCATTAACTATCTGCTTTGTAATGTAAGCTAGGGCAATGAATTGCCATAGAACCAAGCCAGAGATCCTTCTAGAAATTGAGCAGAGGTGAGAGCATGTGTTCCTTCTTCCCGTCCCTGGTTGGAGACAATGCCATTGAGGTATTTCTGTGTGAAGTAGAGCACAATAAACAGCAGTATGCTGATGACACTCAGCTCTATTTCTCCTTTAGATCTGCAGGTGAGGCACTGGAAGTGCTGGACCAGTGTCTTGCCTCAGTAATGGACTGGATGAGAGCCTACAAACTGAAGCTCAATCCAGAGAAGACTGAGGCACTGTTAGTGGGTGGTTCCTCAGACAGATGGCTGGATGGTCGCCTGCTCTGGATGGGGTTACACTGCCCCTGAAGGAGCAGGTTCACAGCTTGGGGGTCCTCCTGGATCCTTTGCTGTCGCTTGAGGCTCAGGTGGCCTCAGTGGCCCAGAGTGCTTTCCATCAGCTTCGGCTGGTGGCCCAGCTACACCCCTCTCTGGACAGGGATGGCCTAACTACTGTTGTCTATGCTCTGGTAACCTCAAGGTTAGATTACTGCAATGCGGTATACAAAGGGCTGCCTCTGAAGACGGTTCAGAAATTGCAGTCAGTTATTTAAATTGACTGCAATAGCATGGTCTGTATACAGGTTGTTTAAAGTGCAGCTGGTGCAGTTTGACTCAAGGGGAGTCAGAATAATCACTACCTTGCCTTTGGACCTTTTCACCAAGATATGGTAGAGTACTATTGTTCTATATTCAGTAAAATGCCACTGGGCTATTCTACTGTGGATTTAATATCAGTGTGAGACACTTAGGTAAATTGCCCAGATAAACTGCTAACCTGGGCAAACCAGTTCTTCGTTTAATGAATAACTCAGTCAAGGTATAAATTAAGTATATGCTTTGTAACGTAAGCTAGGGAAATTGGTTGCCCCACGGAAATTAAATAGGTAGGGATCCTTCTAGAAAGTGAGCAGAAGAAAGCGTGCCTCCCACCCCCATCAACAGTGGGTTTTTCCTGAGGGTACTCATGGGTACATAGTACTGGCACCTGTTTTTTCTAGAAGAAAAGCACTGCCCACACCCTTAGCTGTAAGTGATGTCAGCAGGGTGTTTTTGTATGAATGAAAATAAAAGACCATTCCATCTCAAAACTGGGCCTGGCTTCCTTTCTGTGCATAAGAACCTAAGAGCTGAATGAAGCCAGTGGCCCATCTAATACAACAGCCTGTTCTCACAATGGCCAGGCAGATGCCCAGGACTTGAATGCAACAGCAGTCTGCTATATGAATCCAGTTCTATGGCATTAGGGAGAGGAATTCCCCTAGAATCCTAATAGGAATCTGTTGGACTATTCATGTTGTGAGCCTTCCATCTCATGCACAGCCTGTCTATATGTTGTAAGCAATGGCATCGGTTTCTCCAGAGATTCCAAGGAACCTGGGACCCCTGAAGTTTCCCACTACTTGGTGATTGGGGTGTGCAATATAAATAGAGTCATACACACACACACAGCATGCAAACATCTCACAGCATTCTAATATCTGGCTGAAGAATGGGTTGACTTGTCTCCTTTGTAGCTCTGATGAGCAGACTGGGAAGCTGCCCTCATTCAACTCACAGTGGATTGAGCCCATTGCTTTGCTCTGGAACAGTATTTACTTTTACTTAATATTGCACATGATCCTGTTGCTTTATCACATATTTCTGAGCTACAGGTCCATTGCATTCTTTTTTGGGGGGAAATGTACACACGTTTCAAGTGTGTTCTCAAAATGTCAAGTGTGTGCACTCCTAAGATAAGGACTGACTCAAGACAACTGTCAAGTGTTTGTTGATGTGTGAATGCCCCTCAACTAACCACTTCCATAGGATTACAGAGTTTGCATGACTTCAGGGTTTGCCAATGCATTTAGAATTCTGATTTGCCTACAGAGCTTGGCATTGCCTTCCAACGAGTCTGTTTAATCCTTCCCCTGTTAACTAGCCCCAGCTGTTCTTGCTGGCTCACGGAGTTATTCTTTCTGAACTTGGGGTCCTCCTACAAAGAGCTGGACCATCCCTGGAAGACAATTTGCAAATTATCATTTATCATCTCTCTGTCCAAGAAAGTGTAACTGTTGATAAGTATCAGACTGCATTTCAAATGGCACATGTTCTTGCTCTCTGCTCTGAAAGAGGGTGGGTGGTGAAACAAACATTATTTTATAAGAGTATCCTAATCAACAGGCATAGTAAAGTGCAGTGGTTAGACCTAAACCCTGGCACTTCAAGAGATCCATCACAGCAATTATTATGCGGATAGGTTTGGTGCTAGGGGAAACCCTGTGAGAAAGAGACCTCTAGTAAGTTTAGAGGTTTAAAATGTAGAACTTTCTTTTAGGTTTTAGTAGAACTTTCCTTTAGAAAGAAATCTACCCCTCTTCCGACAAATTTTTAGGTGTTGGTTATTCATTTTTATGGCATTTCTTACCGGCCCTTCACTGTAAGGTCCCAATGCAGATTAAAAAATATATAATATACTAATAGAAAAGCAGATCAATCCAAAACAAGGAAAGCCATTCCAGACAGAGGAGAACAAATTGTATTCAATAGAAGAGTTGAGTCCCATAAGGCAAAATACCTTGGTCAAAGGCCAGGGTAAAGAGGTGTGTCTTCAGCATTTTGTGAAAGCTGTACAGTGAAGATGCTGGTCACACCTCTGTGGGGAGAGAATTCCACAGTTTAGGGTCTGCCACAGAGTAAGCCCTCTCCCGGACTGCCATTCCCTGCACTTCAGAACATATAGCTTATATGGATGCAGATATGCAGCCTAATTCACCCCCTGCGTAACTGTCCAAGGGCAGGGTCTAAAGCTCTTGGATAGCTCTGCATGACTAGTGCTGGACTGGAGCCCTAAACTTTGCACAGATGTACTTCATAAACCAAAGTTTGCAAAATTTGAGTTCTAAGACATATGCACAACACATGCAAATGACCTATTTCCAGAAGCAAGCAGGCATATAAACTGTTACTGTGCTCCACACAAGCCCTTGTATGTGTTATGGAAAGCACTGTGCATATTAAAAGCTGCAGACTTTCTGTAATACCATGTTCACATGCAAACGTTTGCCTTTGGAGATAATCTACAGTTCAAAGATGAAAAATGAGCACAGAAAATATTCGCTTCCATGCTTCTGAATAGGACTTTTCTGACTGTAAAACTGGGGTTGGAAACCTGTAGTCTCCAGATGTAGTTGGACTCCAACTCCTATGAGCCCCAGCCAGCACAGCTAATGGTGAGGGATGGTGGGCGTTGGGACTCCAGCAACATCTGGAGCCCACGGATTGCCCACCCTTCCTGTAAAACAACTCAAGTAGTTGCCTTGGGGGGCAATATTGAGGGGGGGACATAAGAATATAAGAAGAGCTTGCTGGATCACGACAGTGGCCCGTCTAGTCAAGCACCCTATTCTCACAGTGAACAACCAGATGCCTGTGGGATGCCCACAAGCAAAACCTAGGGATCGTTCACACTTCTGCTTATCCCGCCATTTCCCCCCAGGGAAACCCACTCTTTCACACTGAATCGGAACAAACATCAGATAGGTTTTCCATGACATTTGTTCCAATTCAGCAGTGAAGAGAGGGTTTTCCCAATGAAAGGAGTGAGGCAAATAGAAAGCCGCTTGGACCTCTGCCTAGAAAGCATGGGACAAGTGGAAAGCCAATCAGATCCATGCCTTCTAGGCACAGGACAAGTGAATTTTGGACAACCCCCTAAAGCACAACAGCATGCTCCCGTACAGCAGTTTCCAGCAACTGATATTTAAAAGTATACTGCTTATAACAGTGGAAGTACAACATAACTATTAGGATTAGCAATCATTGATGGCCTTATCATCCATGGATTGGGCCACTGTGAGCAATGTTTATCAGAAGGACACATACCTTGAAATGTTCCAGATGGTGCCAAGAAGCAACGCTCAGCAGCAAATGTTGTGTTTCCTCATCTGCTGTGGTGCTGAGAAAGGTTCTGGGGTACACCAAATGACCCATGTGGTGTATTTCCTCGAGGTGACAAAAATTGTTGAGGTACCCCCATTTTTGAAACTGACAGTGAAAATGCTTTAGAAAGAAAAGTTCCATCTTCTCAAGATGTGGGACTATTTTTGAAGTAGGGGAAATACTTTGTCATTCAGCAAATTGCAAAATCCAGCTGATCTAATTGGTTCCGAAAATGGTGAACAACCAAGGCAAAAACTTTGCACTACAGAGATTTCTGATAGATCTGTGTTTGAAAAGGCTCCATACTGTAATCAGGCTCAGAAAAGTTGCCTAATTACCACATTTAATCATTTACAATTAATTATACCTTGTATAGTGAATTAAAGAATGGTGGAAGCTGTTGTGTGGCTTCTATCATTATGCTCCATCAGGGTCAGTGTGAGAACTGAGCTCATTTTTGGCATCCTTTCAAAAAGCCCTCCAAAATGACAGTTTGTGCGTGCAGACTTTATATCTACAAATGTATACAGTATAGAATTGTCTTCTTTAGGAAAATTCACTTTACTTTTTAGCACCCTTTTACTTTTTGATGTTAATTCTGTGCTTTTCTGAAGAGCAGTCCTATTCCCAGAGCAAACCATTTTCTGCACATGGCGTGAGCTTTTCCGGCAATGCAAATCGCTTGTGACTTGCACTCAATTTAGTTTCCTGGCTGGATCTTGCTCAATATCTAAGGGAATTATAATTTTAGATGAGGATCGTTGGAGCTGTCTGTGCGTTTATATAGAAGCGTCCAAAATAAATACTCAGGAATAGTAAATAAACAATGTCACAGAATCCCTGTTTTTCAATTGCCACTAATATAGACTCCATTTGGCAACTTGAAACAGGACTCCTCAGGTTGAGTTTCATTTGTAAGCATTTTGTCTCTGTTGTATTCATAAAAATCCATTGCCCTTCTATTTTTCTATGCCTTTTCCCATAACGATAAACAAATAATTAACAAATCTGTTTTATTAGCAGAAAAGAAGTAATCTGAGCTGATGATTTACTGGACATCCTTCCCATCTGGGGAGAGTCTAAATAAATGGATTATAAGCCATCCTATGTTGTGGAGGGAAATGTTCTCAATAATCATTGTAGTTGATGGGATTTTTTTCCACAAAACAATAACTTCATCCTGGTGGCCCAGTCCTCAAGAGTGCCATTTAGTTGGGATGTTGCTCTGCCATGCAAATTTGCTTCAGAAATGCCAGCATCACTGGCCATTACCCTCCACCCCACAAACAAACAAAAAAAAACACCTTACACAATGTTCTGGATTAGTGCTGTGCTCAACATTTCTCCTGCTTTTTTTAAAAAACAAAACCATTATCCATCAATTTATGAGAAAGGAACTTACATTTGAAGATGTAAATTTCTGCAAAAATCTTGCCCACGGGATGAAGGATTTCTGTAGCGCTCACCTTAGTTTCAAGATGGCTAAGGGGTGTTTATGAGTGCATTTCCTTTCATTCTGCATTCTGGAATTGGTAGGGAAGATCTGCCATAACCTCTACATTCAATGAAGGGATAGTATTTGAGAAAACTCATAAATACATGAATTTAGCAAGGGCTGGAAATAATACCAGCTAGCTTTCTCATGAGGCCAGCCTGGCAACATCTCACTTGAAGAAACCAAAACTTGATATGTCCTGGTTTGTTTGATAATGACAGTGCTTTTTTTCTTGGGGTACTTGAGTGTACACAGTACGGGCATCTTTCTATCTAGAAGAAAAGCACTCGATCAAAGTGCATCACTTACTATAACAACTTCATGGTGAGTACCAGCACCTTTTTGTCTAGAAGAGAAGCACTGGATAATGGTAAGCCACTGGAAAGACATCAGACTCTCTGCCCAGTAGATTTTGGAGTAGGATTACCATTGGCAACAAGGGGGGGGATGCCTTTGGCAATGGGTTAGAGACAATGGGCCAAAGAGACTGACAGGGTACTGGAAGTGGAAGGGGAGGAGTTGTTTTCTGCAACTGTTGTTGGGAAGGAGGAAGTGGGCAGAACTCCATGTGGGAACTGAAGGGCAGCAGCCATGCTGGCTGGCTGGAGCAGGCTGTTACAGAGAGACACAGGGGTGGCACTCAGGATGCCCCTGAATCCAATGCTATACTGCTGGGTAGAACATGCAACTCTTCAGTTGCAAATGCTGTGAAGTCTCTCTCCATAAAAACTCAGGTTAAATATGTGTGAACAAAGCAATATTTCAATATTTCAGCTAGTGTCCATTGTGCCTCATTTTCCCCCAAGGAAGCACAAACACCAGTTAAGTACCAAGCTCCCTTGAATCTTGCTACTGCTCAGCAGAGATTGAGGGGTGGGTGGGCAGAAACACTATATTCTCTAAAGTGGTCTGCACTCTGCAGACTTCCTGTGTGCCTGTGTTGCCAGGAAAAAAGTCGTGGCATCTCCAGCTGGGCTTTCCTGTAAGCCCAGTAACGGAAACTGACTACTATGTGTTCATTGTTTTTGTTTTTAGGTGGTATTTTTATTGACCATCTTTGCTAAGGCGGATGGGAAACATGTTTTAGCAACATCTGGAGGGCCAAAGGTTCTACATTCCTGAACTCTTATCTTCCTCTATACATAAAAATGTAAGGCTGTCATCATGCAGCCCCCATTAGATTTGTAGCGCCACATCACAATCCTGGATTTGCATGGAGAAAAACCCAAGAGGCCAAGAAAAATAAGCATCATGGTTACATGGAGTGGGAAGGGTATAAATGTAGGGTTTGTGGAGGCAAGGGCTATCAATTGCTATTAGCCATTATGGCTATTCTCGGCTTCCACAGTTGGAGGCAGAAATGCTTCCAAAATCCAGAAGCTGGAAACCACAAGAGGGGAGAGTGCTTTTGTGCTTGAATTCCCTGCTTGCAGTTTCCCCACAGGCTTCTAGTTGGCAACTGTGAAACCAAGATGGTGGACCATGGGCCACTGGCTTGATCTCACAAGCCCTTCTTGTGTTTTTATGGTCTTAATGTTGGGGAAATGGCAGCGGGGTTGGCAAGCAAATGAGCTGGGACACCACCTAGTATATCTATTTAAAAAAAAACAAACACTGGTGGCAATTGGGTAATAAAGCCTCTCATGTACAAAGAATACTCTCCGGCATTGCATGAAGTGAATTCAAAACAGGGGGTGCAAACCAGATGTATTGCTAAATGTATCCCTTGGGATTGTGTCAGGTTTTTGTTTTTTTTTAAGTCTTTTGTTTGTTTTGTTAGCTGTTAAGTACTCCATGCTGAAACTTTTGCCGAAACTTTAGCAATGTGCCATTATTTATTTTGATATTCTTCTCACAAGCATTTCCTGGAAGTTTTGAGTGGATCTCTCTACAAAGAAATCAAGGCCCTTCTCCCTGTGCATGACTACTGCTAGTACAAATTTTAAAAAAAGCTATAAACTACAGGATTTTTCTTGACAGCTGAAATCTCCCATTTATAGAGATTAGAGGTCTAGGGAAAAAAGCTAAAGTAAACTGTAGTGTTCTGCTGTCTTAAAACACACAAAACACAAAATTTATGATGCTGTTCTGGAGACAATCCTAAACATACTCCACAAACTCTTTATAAAAGGAGTCATTTTCCCAAAGAAATAACTCTGTGTTCCAAAAGTTTGGTTCAGTACATGATGCCCATGTTCAAAGCTTAAATGAGTTAAAAGCATCACAGTTCTATGCTTACCATGCAATCCCCATTTTTAAAAGAGACTATTATGTGGCTCTTGATGAATTACAAACAACTGGGCTGTTTTTAAAGGATGCTTTTTTCATGTGATGCTGTACTTTATGGTATAAATACCATCACCAGTCACATTCAGGCTTGTTGTAAGCAAATTCAGAAGGGGGGGGAAGGAAACGAAGTTGCGTGAACATGCTCCAGATCTGATTATGAAAGCAGGAGATGTTCTGTGTCTCGCTGAATGTTTTACCATCACTGAAAATTGATTAATTAGGGATGTTGGTGGCTTTGACAATTCCCCCAAAGACAGCATTCTGTCTTTCTTTTTGTCTGTTTCTGTCTGTCTGTCTGTCTGTCTGTCTGTCTGTCTCTCTCTCTCTCTCTCTCACACACACACACACACACAAAACTATATATTGTGTCCTTTTTCTTTAACTTTTAACAAAAAGGAAGAAATGTTATGGCTTTGTCCTTAAATGTTAACCTACAAGAGGGGTGAAAGTGACATGAAACAGCCCAGAACAATATTCTGACATGGCACAGGCAGGTAGAAAGTTTTGGTTCTTTAATATCTCTTTTCATTTTAGTTGTTACACTCCAATGATGCTGCGGGGGGAGGGGGAATTTGTAGAAACCACTTGAATTCAGCATGGCTGGATAAGAGTCACATCCATTACTTTGCCCACTTTTGCACCTAACCCCACACCTATCACTGGAAAGTTTCCCACATCAGGATGTTGCCCTCCAGCTCAAAACAATTCCTCACACCTGGATTAAGTGATTGATTTGTGGACTGACATCATCCCCACATAGCTTTCAAGTGACAGGCACACCTGACACCCGCAAAACTTGCCTGATGTGATATGAGCCTCATGGAGAACAGTGGGAGGACCTCCAAGAGTTGGAGCTGGATGCCCTGGGGGAGAGCCCTAGAAGGTTGGGGGAGCCAAGAGTGGGACCCCAATACTGTGGTACCTCAGTTTAAGAACAGTTTAAGCCCTATTTAAAAACTATTCGGTTTACGAACTCCACAAAACCAGACCTTTACCTCGGTCTAAGAACAGAATCTGAACAGTGGAAGGGCACCAGCAGCAGAAGGCCTCATTAGGGAAAGTGTGCCTCGATTTAAGAATGGTTTCGGTTTAAGAACAGACTTCCAGAACAGAATAAATTTGTAAACCGAGGTACATGTCTGAGCCCAAGGAGGGGAACAGTTTAACTAGAGAGTAAGGAGCTAAATACAGAGGAGGTTTGACAGTGAAGCAGTACCAGATTTATGTATAAGCTAAACAAACTATAGCTTAGGGCCCCACTTTCTTGGGGGCCCCCAAAAAATTTAAAGGGGGGAAAAACTTGGATAAAATACCTATTTTGTTATGTGCAAAAGGCTTTAGATACCTATTAGGTCCATAAATTACCATATAGCATATAGGTAAAGGGACTCCTGACCACGAGGTCCAGTCGTGGCCGACTCTGGGGTTGCAGCGCTCATCTCGCTTTACTGGCCAAAGAAGCCAATGTACAGCTTCCAGGTCATGTGGCCAGCATGACTAAGCTACTTCTGGCAAACCAGAGCAGCGCACAGAAGCACCGTTTACCTTCCCACCAGAGCGGTACCTATTTATCTACTTACACTTTGACATGCTTTCAAACTGCTAGGTTGGCAAGAGCAGGGACTGAGCAACGGGAGCTCACCCCGTCACAGGGATTTGAACCGCCAACCTTCTGATCGGCAAGCCCTAGGCTCCGTGGTTTAGATCACAGTGCCACCCACATCCCATATAGCATATATTAAACACAAAAAGCAGTAACAATTTGTTGTTGACAAAGGACAGCTGGACATATAAAGGGCCCTATTAGCTTCAGTAGCTTAGGGCCTCATCAAACCTAAATCCAGCCCTGCAGTGAAGGGTACTGCTCCTGCAATATCAGATGCCTCTAGCCAGGCACCTACTAGAGTGGAGACACTACTGCTTCCCCTGGCATTGAGGAGCCTTCCCCTTTGGGGGAGGCAACAAAGTAAGTTGGATACTGAGTCACTGCCAACCCCACCTCCATCACCCAAGGCATGAAAATGCCAACACCAGTGCGAACAAACCTCAGAGATTCAACCCACTCCAAAGAGTGCCTGTTTGCTTGCCTAGTCTGGAGACTCTACCCACTTGCCATATTAAGAGCTGTCTCCTGCCCACTCTTCAAAAGGAAGCAGGGCAAGGGAGCATGTTGGTGTTGGATCAATGTCTTAGCTTGCACTTAGCCATGAAATTCACTTGCTGTCCCCACCTTTATGCTTCCAAACGATACTGCCCTGTTATTGTTAATATGATTTTGCAGCCCTGCAGCTAAGATGGGAAGTGACTAGCCCACAAGAATTTTTAAAATGACCTTCATTTGTGGAACAAAAATGGCCGTAGGAGCAGGGAAAGAAACTTTATGGCTAGCTGGAGAGGTAGTAGCCAAAGGCAAGAAGCCCATTGCTGTTGAGATTAAGGACACAAGTTACTCTTATTTCCTCTCTTTTTTCCTATTGCTTGTTATTCTTTGTGACTGGAAGATGGCTCAGGCCTGACCAACCTGTATATATGTTCTTGATAAATTAATGTACTCTTTTAATGAATTGCCTTGATTTGACCTGCCACAAGCAAGCACTTCTATATGCCTTTATGAAGATGTGCTATATTGCTTTGGTGATTCCCTAGCCACTTCCCTGTATCTATTTTCAAAACACAAGGAGAAAGTAACATCAGCAGCTGCTTTTAAAAAGGTCCCAAAATTCTGCTAAGCTTTCCGGCAAATGTAGGCTTGGAAAACACTGCCATCTGGTGGTATTTTGTTTTTCTTCAGAGAAGACCGTAACGGTCACGATAAGTGAAATGACATTGTACACCCAAGGAATTAACTTTCACCGTTCAGAAGAGTGAACACCTTAACACAGAAGGAAATTGACTCTGGACAGATTTAGAAAGCATGAGAGAGGGCGCATGAAGTGTCCACTTTCACTACTGATAGTCAAATAGTAGATTTGCCATAGCAGATAATATTTGAATGTTGCATTTCAGAATCACATCAATATGATGTGTCATTGTGGCTGTCCAGTTCCAGAGTTTCTGCTATGCATATGTATAGCAGAATGTTACAATACAGTAAGTGCTGATTCACTGCAGTATATTAGCAAGAATGTTAAAGCAAAATTTCAGTCATTCATAAGGGCTTTTCTCCGGAAGTTAGGTCCATTGAAAATAACTAAGGTTACTTCCAACTAAAGCCAGTTAGCACTGGAGGGGAAAGATGCTACATATAAACAGTGTTGTGTGGTCAAATTAAACTATGTTTCTGCAAACAGAGCATATCCAGTTCATCAGTTTTGCCAAAATAACTGGGTCATGGAGTTAAATTATATTCATCTGTTTCTTACTGCCTCCAAATGTTTCCCAAATAAAAAAAGAAAAGAGTGTTTCTCATTATTGCGACTGAGCAGAGACTCAGAATATATTGTTAAATCATTATTTCTATGAAATAGTAACCAGAAATTTCAGCAAGTGAATTGCCATTTCGGTGTTGACAGTAATTTTAAATTGGCAGGGTGGTACCTCCCTGATTACATCTGGTACCTTGTGAGTTGATCATCAGGTTCCATAACAACTGTTACAGAGACAATGGCCCATTCAAATTAATGGGTATAGGCACTCAAGAATTTAACACTCCAATCCTATTGAATTTTAGGCAACAAATGTTTACTTAAGAAACAAGAGTTTCTCTGTGTTTGATATTTGGCTGGAATTTAGTTCCATCTGGGATTTAGTCCTGTCAAAACTAATTTCTTAATATATTTAGATGAGGTTAGGAGGGTTCAAAAAGTTCTGAGGAAAGGGATGATGCCAATAAATTTGGCATTTGAAAGAAAGAGGAAAATGCTAGATTATTGGTGAGTTCCTTTAGAACGGTTTGGAGATGTGATTGGTGAAGGGACTCCTCATGTAAAACGAAGTCCTGCTCTTTTGCAGGCATTGAAGAGTATCAGTAATATTTGTTATTGTTTTGGCCCATTTTCATACACAGTGGTACCTCGGGTTAAGTACTTAATTCATTCTTGAGGTCCGTTCTTAACCTGAAACTGTTCTTAACCTGAAGCACCACTTTAGCTAATGGGGCCTCCTGCTGCCGCCGCACCGCCGGAGCACGATTTCTGTTCTCATCCTGAAGCAAAGTTCTTAACCCGAGGTAATATTTCTGGGTTAGCGGAGTCTGTAACCTGAAGCGTATGTAACCTGAAGGGTATGTAACCCGGGGTACCACTGTATGACTATTAGAAATGCTTGCCAGTTATTGGTACAATATGAAGCAATAGGCATTGTTGTGCCTTGAACCACTGTCCACAACACAAAACTTCATTTGAGACTTCATTTGAAACTTCCGTCATTTGGTAAGGAAGATGGTGGAGATGGATTCTTCATAGAATTGTAGAGTTGGAAAGGGCCATGAGGGGTATCTGGTCCAGTTCCTTACAATGCAGGAGTCCTCTGCCCAATGAGGGGCTCAAACCCACAACCCTCAAATTAAGAGTCTTGTGCTCTACTGACTGAGCTATCATCTAGATAAGTATGTAACCTAGCATGTGGTGCCTATGTGCCCCTCCACACTGAGATTACATTGGAAAGAAGCCTCCCATTGTAACCAATAGAAGGCTTTTCTCAAGCCTAATTGCAGGACAGTGGTGGGTTGGGGGACTCACAGATGAGAATGATTAACTCTCCCCTTTGCAGCTGTGACTGCTACTCCCACTGCCAAAAATAATCCTTCGGTCGCTGCATTAGGCTTCCAAAAAGCCTTTTACTGTAGCCAAAAGAATGCTACCTCATGCCTAATTGCAATGGGGAAGAGGCTATTTTGGAGGTACTAATGGCTGCAGTGTTTGTGCAGTACCCATGACAGTTTCTCCAGATTGTAAATGGGCTCCAAAAAGGTTGGCAACTCTTGCATTATATGCTGACTTGGCTGAAAACCAGTATGGTCTTGTGTGTCAGCTCGTGTATCCATGGCCAACACTGGCAGTTTCCCACAGCTGTTGCATGATAATGGCGATGTTGATGATGATGATGATGTCAGGTCCCAGAGAAGGTTACAACAATTTAAAATACTGTATTAAATGTTTAAAAGTTTGCAAAGAATACAATCACCAAAAAAGTAGGGAAGGTCCTAAAACTACACAAGTAAACCTCAAGCACTCACAGAACAGGCTGCCCAGTTGAAAAGGCTGGGGTGCTCTCTCCTAAGTAAACCGGATCAGAAGCCCTGGTATATAGAGGGCCAAGAAATACAGGACCTTGAACAGCTCTAAGTGAGCCCTGCTGGCTGAAACTCTATCCTACTAAGGTAGTTACAGATAGGTAGCCGTGTTGGTCTGCCATAGTCAAAATAAAAAAATTCCTTCCACTAGCACCTTAAGAATCACAAAACAGAGAAACCAGTAGGAGAACACTTCAATCTCCCAGGACATTCTATACAAGATCTCAACGTAGCTGTTTTACTACAAAGGAATTTCAGAAATAGACTGGAAAGAGAAGCTGCTGAATTGCAACTCATTACCAAACTTAAAACCATGGAGAGACCTGGTCTGAACAAAGACATTGGATTCTTATCTCATTATACATGACTAAGCCATTTTTCACCTTCTCACCCCTTCCCTTTTCCTGTAAGACCTATTGCAGTCGTTAAGAGTCGTCAACAGGCTCATCTCAGCTATCTGCCAATCTCCCATTCCCACCACCCTTCTGAGTAATACCCCTCCCCACCTTCTCACTATATAGAAGGATCTGGCAACTTCTGTTTCAGTGTATCTGAAGAAGTGTGCATGCACACGAAAGCTCATACCAAGAACTAACTTAGTTGGTCTTTAAGGTGCTACTGGAAGGAATTTTTTTTATTTTGACTACTAAGGTAGATGTAGAAAGGTGTCACAGCAGTGAGATGAAGCCAATTGGAGCCTTATGTGGACTGACAAAATGTGTGGCATGGTTGCCTCTGCCCTTCTAGAGGAACCACATGGGTTGTTAAAGGATGTATAGTACTAGAATTTGTGCTTCAGTACTGTACGTGTGTGTGTGTGTGTGTGTGTGTGTGTGTGTGCCATATTGCTTTAGAACTGTGTATTAATAAAGCATTAAAAATATGTCCTGAGTCTTTCTTGGGTCAAAAATAAGAGGGCTTCGTGCTCTTGGGCTGCCTAAAAAGAAGAAGACACTGCTGGGTAACACACACTGCAAGGTCCCAGGATCATGAGCCATGACACTGCTCATCGATGGAAAGAGAACGCTATACCCAGCCTATCTCAAGCCTTTGTTTCTGCTGCTTCAGTTTCTGTGTGCCTGCAGTACAAGAAGACAAACAGTGGTCTGCCAGCAAGGACTCTTTCAGAACCCCCAAAGGATGTCACTTGACAGTGACAATCCAGCCAAACTGCAGCCCGCCCACCTAGAATGGAATAGGATATATGCCCAGCTAGCCCAAAATGAAATAAACAGCTGTCAGGATTGGGATTTTTAAAATACAGTAGCTAAATCCTATCTCCTTTTCTTATTCTAATCATTAGTGTATTCAATTGGAAAATGTTGGGATGGGATCCAAAGTTTTCTCTGTAAACTTAGTCAGACATTTCCTTGCCTGCACTACGACTTCTCAGATTTCCCTTTCCAATTGCAGCTCCCTCGGCAGCTCTTTGTCAGTCATGTGCTTATGTCCTGCTTGCAGGTTTACCAAAGGCATCTAGCTGGCCATTGTGAGACCAGCACGCTGGACAACATGGGCCATTGGCATGATCAGCAGGTTTGTCTAGGATGAGGAGCTCCAAAAAGCAGCGCATATGTAGGAAAGTCAGGTTTGATGAGTTGAAGAAACAGTTGACTAAAGTGCACGGGTTGGGTGTGTGAAACCTAAGTTAGGGTTACCAGACGTCCCCAGTTCCCGGAAACAGTCCCCGGATTTGCAAATCTGTCCCCGGACAAATTCCATCCCTGGAATGTCCCCAGATTTGCAAATCTGTCCCTGGAAAACGTGGCAGCCTCAGCAGCCTGGAGCTAGCTTGGTAGTGCAGTTGGCTCTGGCTGGCTTCAGGAGCTGCTTGCTGCTCGCTGCCATGGCACCCGCCATTTTTCCTCACCGGAGGAAGGAAAATAAGCTGGAAAAGGGAGTAGATAGCAAGGACAGGGCAAACCAAGGGACACTAAGAAACCCCAGAGCAATGATCCAGCTGATGGTTTCACAATCCAACAATCCAACTCCTCAAGTACCAGGAACCTGTGCTTATGATCCAAACTACCAGTGGATATTTCCTGACCAGCAGGGCAAGTGTGAACACTTTCCCCCTCCGGGGGAAAAGGTTGGGTATTACAAGTGGCTTCTTCTGATGTCCTTTGGAGATAAGGGCTCCTTCCTTCCTTATATTGGGAAGACCTGTGCCACAGAACAGAAGATCCTATCCCAGGGTTGGATTCAACTGAGTCCTACTCAGAGAAGACCCATTGAAATTAATCAGCTGAAGTTAGCTGTTTCCATTAACTTCAGTGGGTCTACTCTGAGTAGGATTAGCATGGGATATCAAGTCCCAATGCCAGATAGCCTTCACACTGTTTCCAGATCTAAAATATAATTACCCCACACTACTAAGACTTCATAACCAAACTGCTGGTTGGTAAACCAATTTTAATCAGAAAGCAAAATACAGTTCATTGGACACAAATCTGTTTATAAATGCATGTGTGTGTGTTTTCTGAAGATATTATATTTGTGGAGAGGACATTTTCTGAGGCACATTATGGGCTACATTCATATACAGGCACAAAAAATATGCTTACATTAAAAGAAAAGCAACACCCCTATTAATTTACACTCACAATATCCAATGCATGATGCACAGTGCTTCAGAACAGACTGATGATGCATGACACTCCTGTGCGAAGAATAATCAAGGCACAAATTCCATCAAGGTGTCTCCTCCTAATGGACAATCCACAGAGGTCCAGTGCCTAACCGTTATTTGTGCCTTGGAAACCGGTCTGCTATGTTCCCAATAACAATCTACTTTTCATGTGCTTCCCTATTGTGATTTAAATGTGTGTTGCTCTGACAAAGTACATTCAACTAACTGGTGTTTTAGGAAAATGTGTTTTAATCCAGCCATGGTGCAACATATAATTGATGTAAAGCTCTTCATTTTTAGAAGGCCCAAATTTACATAATATATAAGTGGTGGATTAGCAGAGGGCTAATCACACTGAATGATGACAAATATTGAATTGCCAAAAGACCACATAAAGTAAAATATCAAGGAATGGCTTTTAAGAGAGAGAGAGAGAGAGAGAGATGGGAGAGGGGGGTTGTGTATTATTTCCAACTGCATATTGCCATATGAGCCACAATTTGAAAAGGAAGTTATATCGGCTAGAATCTTGAGTACTGGAAGCAGAAAGAAGTCTGGAGATTATCCCATTATTTTACCCCCCTGCAGCTCCAAATGCCCTCCTGAACAGCATGAGCTGAGAGGATGAGAAGTTGACCCAAATCATGTGGAAGTTAACCCAAGTCATTACATGAGCAGAGCACCATTTGTGCAATGTGTATGGTCCTTTCCCCTCCCACAACTTTGGGTAATCCAACCTTCTTCCGGCACTATGCCCCATCCTGTGCTGCTCAGAAGAGTCCCTCAACCATTCAGAGATATTTTTTTAGCAGTAGAAAGGGAAGTCCCATTCCATAGTTTTCTGCTCCCAGTACTCCAGATCCAAGCTATTCTTTCATTTTTCTTCAAGATTTCATTTCTATAAGTACCTGTGGGACAGCAGAAATCTACTCATATGGGATAGCCAATATGGTGACCGCTGATGTGGCTGGACTACAACTCTCATCATCCCTTACTAATGGCCATGAGAGTTGACTGATGAGGGTTGTAGTCCAAACACACCCGGAGGGTACCATGTTGGCAACCCCTGTACTAATATATAACAATGTTGTGGCCCATTACATCCTTGGTGTAATTGGTGGTCCTTTCACAGTTTGGCAAGAAACATCTACAGATAACTTTGCCTTGCTCTAATGGATGACAGCACATTGGGAAACCTCCTCCGGAGACACACCAAAGCAAAATACCCGATTCCGGCTAAGAAGCCAACCAAAAGAGTGGTGCCAAAAATCCTTGGTGCCCTCTTCTTGGCCACTCGAAATGCAGTTGGAAGAACTGCAGAGATTAATATGTTGTTGACATGTCCTAAAACCTTGTGGAATGCTTTTCTCTTCAAGACACGCTCATAATAGGCTTCCAAGTTAGGCCGCTTTCCGTTCCCCCAGTTTCTCCTTGCCAATCCAATGAACTTCAGTCGATGCAATGTAACAGCAAGGGATACATCGGCCAAGCTGAAAAACTGACCGCAGAGCCAAGGCTGGTGTCCATTTTCTAATCAGAATGAAGGTTAAAAAAAAAAGTTAGGGCCTAATAAAAAGTAATAGGATGAGAAGGACCTCAGGCCTTATGTTTCTGTCACTGTTTTCTCTATTATGCTCAAATAGCCATCAGTCCCAGATTGTTCCTGGAAAAGGCATTAAATTGTTTGTTTATTTGCATTTCTAAATTTTCAGTCTTAAAGCAACAAAAGTGCTTAAACAAGAAAACACTGGGAACCTTTGACTTAACCAATTGCAGTGCTTGGAATTAAAAAGTTTCTTTTTAAAATGTGCTGATCAAATGTCTGATGTGCAGTGCCAATATATCGAATAATATGCTGCTTTAACTGAGACAGCTACACATTGACCAAGAACTAAATATGAAAATTTCCCACCTGGAGTCTCTTCATTCCTTCTTTGCAGCTCAGTCTCAACTTGATCCAAAACTTTTTCCAGCTCATCCAATATTTTCTGTAAATACTTTATGTTATCATGATCCATCAGTTTAGACTAAGGAAAATAAGTAGATTATATATTTAATCTGCAGTCCCATTTCCTGGGAATAAGCCCATTGAACATATTGAGATTTACTTCTGAGGAAGCATGCATAGTATAGTGTCATAAGCCAGGCATCTATGCATCCAGAAGTGATCAGTGGAGTGTCGTAGCTAGAATGGCACTGCTCACCTGACTTTTAAACACAGAGTGTTCTTGCTGGTTCCTGAGAGGTGGAGGGGCAAGATATGGGGAGTGCAGTGTAGGTGCAGCAACAAGAGTGTTCGTTTGGCATGATCACCAGGCAACACTCTCCTGAACTCTCCAGGCCTTGCCCCTCTCAGGAACAAGCAGCAATGCTCAGTATTTGGAAAGAAAGTGAGCAAAACTGGAACCCACTACTGGTTGCATAACAAAACCAAAACAAGTATAGAACAAACAAGCAACAGTAATAGCAAGTAGTGTGGCCACAAAAGCAGAGTTATTACAAAAAAATTCCCCTTAACCTTGACTTCTTCTGAAGATGCATACATGGTATGACAAGAAACATATCACATTAATATCACATCCAAAGAAACAGCAGCATTCTAAGTTGGGTTTTTGACTGTCAGATATTGTCCATTCTTACTTTAAGACGTTTCTGCTTCGCTATATAGGCATCTTGAAGATCTGGGTTTTCTTCTGCAAGTTTCTTTAATTCAGACTCAGTATTGCCTATTTGGCCTGAAGAAACAACAATGAGCTCATTAAAAACTAATAAACCACGTCCCTCAAAATACTTCTGTACAGCTATCTATATTAGAACATATCAGTTAGAAACTCTTTGATTTAAGAACTTGCCAAATGAGCGTTGTCTGCCTGCTCCAATATCTGACTTTAGTATATACTTTAGTATAAACACCTCTCTGTCACTGATGCAGATTTAACCCCTAAATGCACTAAAATTAATTTGATGGGAAACAGTATTTTTTAAAAAAATGGTGTTGTTATTGTCAACGGAAATAGTTTTATGATAAACACACAAAAATAGAGTTAAAGCATTCTATCTAACACTGCACAAGCAGAGTTCTCATCAGACAATGGTACATACTACGAATTCTAGTTGTGGCGTAAGCTGGGATCATAGAATCTACTGCTAATTCAGGATGTAGAATGCAGCCATGTGTATAGGCATCCATTGGCAAGGAATCCAGGAGCTCTCTGTAGTGCTGAACCCTGGGATAGTACATGCTCCCTTCTTCTGGAATCAGCCTTGGAATTTTTTCTGGGGTGAAAAATTAGATAGATAGATAGATGATAGATAGATAGATGATAGATAGATAGATAGATAGATAGATAGATATACAAAGATGATGGTGAGAACAAAATTGAAGGATCAAAGTTTAAAGTCTTAGTCACTGCAATACTGTGATTAGAGAAGGTTCAGTTGCAAACCTTCATGCTTTCAGACAACAGTAGGAGAGCACTATTGCCTCATTCAGTGGTACTGCACAAGCTTTCTTTGCAGGAGATCCCAGGTTCAATCCCTGTTGCTTCTAGTTAAAAGGATCAGGAAACAGCTGATAGGGAAATCTCCTGCCAAAGTCCCTAGGTAAAGGTAAAGGGACCCCTGACCATTAGGTCCAGTCGTGACCGACTCTGGGGTTGCAGTGCTCATCTTGCTTTATTGGCCGAGGGAGCCGGCGTATAGCTTCCAGGTCATGTGGCCAGCATGACGAAGCCGCTTCTGGCGAACCAGAGCAGCACACAGAAACACCATTTACCTTCCCACCGGAGCAGTACCTATTTATCTACTTGCACTTGGCGTGCTTTCGAACTGCTAGGTTGGCAGGAGCAGGGACCAAGCAATGGGAGCTCACCCCGTCGTGGAGATTCGAACCACCGACCTTCTGATTGGCAAGTCCTAGGCTCTGTGATTTAACCCACAGCGCTACCCACATCCATTTTGCCAAAGTCCCTAGAGAGTAGCTCTCGCCAAAGTCCCTAGAGAGCTACTATTAGTCACAGTAGACAATAATGGGCAAATGGACTATGAGAGAGATGGGAGTAATAAAATCATAACCCATGTCAAAGAGTGGCTATAATTTTTATCCCAAACCCATCCCACAAAGTTTCCTAATCCCATTTTTCAGTGTGCCACAAGGACTAAACTGCACATTATGTGACCCTCCTGGAAGCATTTGGGCATCTGTAGACAATCGGTAACATTTGGGCAATCGATTGGGCACCTGTAAACAAATCCTCATGCGGCAAGGTGTAACACACACCCAACATTTACATTACGAAAAATCACCAAAGGACTCTTCTTACCGTTCACAAAAGTTTCTTCAAGATAGTCGACAATCTGAGTTGCATCACAAATTATGTTTTCTCTGTGGACGAGTACAGGGACTTCTCCGGATGCATTTAAACGCATAAACCAAGGCTCGTTGTGTTCACTCAGTGGAAGGCTTACATCATGCTCTTCACATTTCAGTCCCTTTTCAGCAATCACCAAACGCACCTGAAAAATATATATGAACATTCTTGTTGAAGATTTACAGCTGTCTTATTAAAAATACACATTTCCTATTAATAGAGTTTGGAAATACACATGAAGAATCTGAAACTAACAGCATTATTAAAACATTATACATATAACATTAATTAATTAATTTGTTGCTGCTGCTGCTGCTGCTGCTGCTGTTTTGAAAATGAGTAACATACTATTTAATTTGGTTCAACATTGCAGGTGGATTCTGGTAGGGACATTCTCACAACATGATACCCATTAATTTCCTAAGTGCACTCTGTGGTCTCTGTAAAGAAAACCATGTATGAAGGAGCAAGCAAATATTGTTTCTCCCTTTTGCTGCTCAAATTATTTATCCTTGGAAACAGCTAACTGTTTTAAATTGAATAAAATTCTATGACAGGTAGTCAGTGTGGTCCATTCTAGATGTTGTTGGGACTACAGCTCCCATCATCCCTGACCCTTGGCCATGCTGGCTTGGGCTGGTGGGAATTGAAGTCTAATAACATCTGAAGGGCACCACATTGGCTATCCCTAGACTATGACAATTGTAAGGGCTCTGAGGCCTGTTTATGAAGCACACTGGGCTCCCCTTTCCCTACTCTCCCCTCTCCCTCCTTTTTTCTCCAAATGCATTCTTGCAGCTGCATTTAGATAAACAGAGTGTCCATCCACACCCAGCAACCACCTTTTAGGTGGGCAAAACATACCGAGGGAGCTGTCCGGGTTCTGAAATCTGACATTCTTAGAAACAGCCACACTAGCTACTCACCTTCTGGGAACTGAAGGACTGAGTCCAATGATAGAGGATCAGTTTGTCATCTGTCTTCAAATATACTTCAGCTGGAGGCATTTCCCCTGAAGCCTGGTCCTCCTTCTCTTCTGCCATTTCACCTTTTCTCTCGGCTCAACTCACCACTCCGAGATTCTACCTATGAGATTTTGCTCTCTCGTCGTTACTGAGTCTGCTCCATGGACTGAGCATGCTCACTGCTGACAGATGAAGCTGCTGTTCTGACGATGCCCTTAGACTCCCTTGGACCCTGAAATGGGAGAAATGTTGAAATTGCCATCAGTTTGAACCTAGGGAGATTTAAAAGAGGCACAGAGGGAGAACAACAACAACAGAGGGAACCTATATAAATGCAGAACACAAAGAATTGGAAGAGGGTTCTCTTGTATGTATCCTATTTTCTAATTTGCAAAAAATAAAAAATAAAAATGAAGGCAAGACATTGTGATTCCAGTCAAGAATTTAAATTTGAGGCAGCAAAAACCTGATTGCCAGACAGCCCTCCAAGAATTATTTTATTTGATTTTCACAAGTTGAGAAAGGAGGTAAGTTCCACAAAGAGAAGATTTTTAAAGAGAGCACAGGAGGCTACGCTAATCCCTTGCAATCTCAGCCTTCCATTCCTCTACTTCTACAATTTGATTAAACTCTTTCCTTGAATTTTAATGGTTCCTCATTACACTCCATGTTGATTAATTTACCTTGCTTTTGTCAAAGATGGTTGCATATAAATTTTTTCATATTTCAGCATTAGCATGCATTTAATGATGTCAAATAAAATGCTGACAGCAGGGTGGAAATTACAAATAAAAATAAATATGTTTTAGAACCTAGGGAGCATGAATTATATGTTTTATTTTCTGTCGGCTACCATAGCCAGCTTATAAAGAAAGGTGGGGAGCCCTTCAAGAATATATATAAAAAAAGAAAAAGCAATGTTAAGTAATGTTAAATAGACTATATGCAAATACAATAGGGGATGTATTGTGAGACATTGTCTACATCTGGCTACTACCAATGTTCTGAACAAGGGCAACATTCAGAAAGTGAAAATTGGTGATGTAAAATCTATAAATACAAGACCAAAATTTGATGATGGAACTCCAGATTAGCCAACTTCCTTAATAAGAGTGTCAAACTGCAATCCTGTACTGAATTAATTTGGGAGTAAGTCCTATTGAAGTCAATGAAGCTTTCTTCTGAGTAGATATGAACAGGATTGCATTGTCAGAAACAGAATTTATATTTATATGCAAGGGTATCACTAATCAGACACATTAAATCTAGATGAATAAATTATAGAAACATAGCCAGAAAAAGGAAGAGTTCTACAACAATTTAAAACAGGGATTGGGAACCCTTGTTCCTCTGGATGTTCTTGTACTACAAGTCCCATCATTCTTGACCACTGGCCATGCTAGCTGGAGCTGATGTCCAACAACCCCTGGAGAGACATAGGTTCTCCATCCCTGCCTTAAAGACAAATACATATACTGTGGCACTAACTTACTTTGAGAGGAAACAACTTCTGATGAGGTACACTCTTGTCTATTATCAAGATTCCTCGAGATTTCTTGCTGTTTCTAGAAATCGCACAGCCTGTAGGAGTGATGAACATGCATCCAGTAAACAACATGTCTCTGAATGACCACAAGAGGTCTCCATATTTCGAGAAATGGTTGAGGAAATGGAAGGGGGGGGTATCTGTGTCCTACAGAGAAGTTCAAAATGAATGAGTTTTCATTTTTCTTAACCAATTATATGCATTTTGAATCCATATATCTTTTTATCTATCTCTAACTCAGGGTGGCTTACAACAATGTAAAAAATCATAATACAATAATACATATATTAAAATGCAAGGCATACACATAGTGGCGTAGCGTGGGTTGCCAGCACCCGGGGCAAGGCAAGTAATTTGCGCCCCCTAACCCGTGGATTTGCGCCCCCTAACCCTAACCCCCAGATGTTGCGCCCGGTGCGGCCGGCCCCCCCTGCACCCCCCACGCTATGCCACTGCATACACACAAAGAGGAAAGTTTTACTTGAAACCCCCAATGTGCATATAAACTATATTACGTGAGATAATTATGAATCATGTGTATATGTGTAAAGCAACAACAACAACAACAACAAAACCCTCAACTCCAAACACATCTCTGTTCTACATGAGACTGACCAATGTGGAATCTGAAATCTGCTTGGCTCTTTTCCCATGTTTCCCTTGGGAATTTTCCAGGGGAAGAAACCCCAGCCATTTTGGAAGGTGCTTCCTGTATTCCCAGTTGTACATAATTCTATACAAAAACAAATGTCTAGAGTAATGAACAGACCGAAGTTCTGGAGCAAATTGAAGGCACCTGTGATCATGATTTCTCTTTAAGGACATAAGGGCACTGCTTTCTCCCTCAGTGCCTCATTCGTTGGCAACGAAGGTGGCAACCATTTCAATTTAATACCAGAAGTGCCGTACAAATTGGACTGTCATGTTGTGTGCTATCATATTGCACTAGGAGCGTAAGAAGTCACCATTCAGATAAGTTCTTTAAAAAGGAAAAAGACTACTTTTACTACTACTCACTGCTCCACTCAAATCATAAATGTGAAAATGTGATCTGGAAGCAGGGGAATACAAGGATGGACATGGAGAAACAACAGCAGGGCACACAAATACAATACAAAAGCCATTTAGCTGCTGTTAGAAACTTTTGTATCCCTCATGATGCATAACATGACTTAAGTAGCATAATACCGCACTCCAGTTTCCTAGTTGTCCGTATTCAAAGTTAAGACCCTACCCTTCAAGTCCTAAATATACTTAGTAGTGAGATCCACTGGGTCCCATAGGACTTTCTCGTGTGTCGTTGCCTTTAAGAGAGGGGCCAGGCAATTGCTTGGGATTTTTCCAAGCTCTCTTACACAGGTCCTGTTATATCTGCAATGTGAGAGTGGTATGTAAAACTGGACATCTTACCTACAGATCTGCTGCCTGTGTGAATTGAGCCTCAGATCTGATTACTAAGTACAAAATACGGGGATTGCTACATTTTGTTTTAATAAAGAGATTTTATTTCAAAGACTACAATTGAAAAAAGATTTATAATGAAATTACATTAATGATAAATGCATTCTGCTGTTCTTACCTTACTTTATCCTAGCCTTCTTTTTTTAAAAAAAAAAAATTTAAACATCCCAAACAACTAATGTACTCACTATGGCAAAGCTTCAAATTTAGATTGCATTTCATCTTAGAAATGCAGAAGAGCAAAAACAGAGTCATCCTATACATGTTTCCTCATGAGTCTCAACAAGTTCAGTGTAACATATTTCCTGGAAAGTGTGGTAAGGATTGCAGGCTGACTAACCAGACAAATGAATGCATGTTCTCTTAAACTAAAATATCATGATTATATCTAGATGAAAAATCATATTAGAGAAGTGACTATTGTGATTAAATTCATATAGCAACTCAGCAGAAAACATTTATGATCTCTAGGAGTCACCCTGCTCTGAAACAACTCATTTAGGGTGACAGTCTAAATTAATTCATGGATCTACTCTGTTTACATGCTCTCCCACTGAAACCCCATTGAACTGTGTAAGTGATTTTCCTGTTGCTTGTGATATTATTATGCTTATATTAAAATCACACTGTCCACAGAAGAATCAGAGCTACCTAAAAGGACAAAACACTCCACTACCCCACATTTTTTTTATTTAAAATGTAATCACCACAAATCAGCATTTTCATTTGCAAATGAAAATTAGCTAATTCAGATTAATAAAGCATTTACTGAAGACTCCTTGAATTAAAAATATCCAGTTAGAAAAAAACAGTGAAAATACAAACCCTGGACTTGTAAGTGAGAATGACGTTGACTGTGTGCCCTGTGTGAGAATGGGAGGGAGAAATTAATAGAGCAGGCAACAGCATGTGTCTGAAATAACAACGTGCATTCAGCAATGCCACAGTAGACTATTATATCAGCATAGAAAGAAGCAAAGCAGAAAATCCTCAAGAGAACATCTAGCTATTTTTCTCAAATTACATAGAGAAAAGTAAACCCAAAAGGGAAAACATTTTATCATTTGTATTGTATTGTATTGTATTGTATTGTATTGTATTGTATTACAGTGAATTTTTATACATTCTTTTATACACCAGGGAAAAGAAAGTTAGCAGGAGGAGAGAGGGAAAGCAAATCCCAGTTCATCCACTATCAGAAGAGGCATCTGCCCCCATCTTTCCCTCTGAGAAAGAATGAACTGTGTCCATAGGAGCTAACACAATAAAATATTTGAGGGGGCTGGGCCCCCACAAAATTGATGGCCATTCCGGACCCTCGAAGTGTCCCTATTCTTCAGGGACATCCCTGATTTAGAGAAGCTGTCCCAGTTTCTGATTCAATTCCAGAATGTCCCACTGTTCCTTAGGATGTCCCTATTTTCACTGGATAAAAGTTGAAGAGTATGGAGTTATCTGACCCCCCGAGCCATCTGAAGGCAATCCTATATAGGGAAGTTTTAAAAAAATGTTTTATTATGTTTTTATATATGTTGGAAGCTGCCCAGAGTGGCTTGGGCAACCCAGTAGTAAGATGTGTGGAGTTGTTGTTGTTTAGTCATTTAGTCATGTCCGACTCTTTGTGACCCCATGGACCAGAGCACGCCAGGCACTCCTGTCTTCTACTGCCTCCCGCAGTTTGGTCAAACTCATGCTGGTAGCTTTGAGAACACTGTCCAGCCATCTCGTCCTCTCTCGTCCCCTTCTCCTTGTGCCCTCCATCTTTCCCAACATCAGGGTCTTTTCCAGGGAGTCTTCTCTTCTCATGAGGTAGCCAAAGTAGATGTGTGGGGAACAAATAGTAAAATTAACATTATGAAATGGGATGTCCCTATTTTCAACAGAGAAATGTTGGAGGGTATGCCATTCCCATTCAAATGGTTTGTGTGCACTATGTCATGTGATCAATTATGTGGGGCAGGGCTTACCCGAGCCCCCACAATATTTTATTCAAGTTGGCACCCCTGGCTGTGTCCAACAATGATGACCACTTAGGCCAAAGCCCTGCTTAAGAGAGCTTCATCTGTCAGGGAGGGGATGATGGAATTATGCATCCAGTGCCTTTATTTCATTGTGTGTTGGCAGAAGAGGAGTCCTGCTGGGTCTATCTTGTCCAGCATCCTGATTTCCAGCACAGGCCAGCCAGGATACTCCCAGGAACCGGAGTAAAGATCTAAACTCTATTGTTGTCCAGATCCAAACTCTATTGTTCGACTTACACCACCTTTTTTGCTGGCTTAATTTATGCTGGGTTTCCAGGTCACATGACAGAGTTGAACAGGGTTAGAATCCAGCCTAAGTCCCCCCCACCCCCTCTGGTCCTGCCCTCACCACACTCCTCCTTCTGGATTAACACCAGTTTGGGATCCACTGGGCCCAGCTCAGCCAGCTGAGTCAGGATGGGGGAGATATGCCGGCATGTGTCTGGCTGAGCCAAGAAGTAGGGAGAACATGAGAAAACCCTGCTGGGTCAGTTCAAAGGCCACCATCCGGTTCAGTGGCCATCCATATATCTATGTGGGGCTATTTGTGATTCAGAAGCTGCTATTCAGAGGCATACTTCTGGCAGTGGAGGGAAGTCCACCCACGATTTCCTTCCATATGTAACAGTCATTAACACTGCCAAAGAGCAAAGGAGACCAAAGCAGTGTGAGAAGATGGACGAGGAGAAGAAGAAAAAGGCAAACAAGAGAGATAGCAAGGCTTATGGGCAAGAGTGCATCATGACTGCATCCAGTCAAAAACTTGAATTGCATGCCATCAGTAAGTTTTGAAATTTGTAGCTAAGAGCACATATGTTTCAAGGAAGATAAGCATGTCTTATCCTGCCCATTCTACAACAATATTGCTGAATGTCCATTTTCCAAATAGGTGAGATGAAAACATGTTTAGGCCACTCAGTGAGTCTGCAGCTGAACCAGGAATTCATTTGACATCAATAGCCAAAATGCTATTCACAAGGCTAATTTCCTCTTCCACCCCCCCCCAAAAATAAAGGCAGCCTGCCTTTTGAAAAGTTGTCAAAAACCAAATTCTTTTCTCATGTATCACTGATCTCATGTATCATTGCTCCAAAGTCAATGTAGCTATGCTCTGTAACTTTCTGATTACTGCAGGTTGTATTTTAAAAAAAAAAACAACAAAGGAAGAGTTAGTGATTGGAGGTGGTGATATTTTAAAAAGACATATATTTCATCTTTTTAGAATTTATATTTCACAGGCATTTCTCAGCCACCTGAAAAGATAGCTGGAAACATTTGTGCATGGTGGATAAATATAGTGCTCTCCGGTGCTTTTCTCCTTTTTAAAAAAAATGGTATTTGAAGAAGTGTGCATGCACATGAAAGCTCATACCAAGAACAAACTTAGTTGGTCTCTAAAGTGCTACTGGACATCTATCTATCTATATCTATCTATCTATCTATCATCTATCTATCTATCTATCTATCTATCTCTATCTCTACTGCATCAGACCAAAATGGCTACCTACCTGAATCTAAAAAAAATAAAAATGTTTAGGGGTACTCTCACCATTTTATACTTCAAATCGGGAAAAATAAAAACAGTAAATGGACAAAAGTACAAAGATTCACACGTTGTTTAGGGGCATGAGTACCCTTGCGTACCCCCAGGGGGGGAAGCACTGGTGCTCTCTCATTTGAAAGCATTTTTAAATTAGTGATAGAGATACCTGGATAATTGAGAGGGTTTTGTCTACTCCATTTTGTGTTAACACTTTGGTACTTCCACCACAGATGGTTGTGTAACACCGAAGAGAATATTAGAGGCAGAGAAAGAACCCTTTCAGTCTTCGCTTTTCATTATGCAAGGAGTTGCATGCTTCTGTCAGTGCCACAAATAACAGCAAGCTCTCACGCAGAACACACTCCCATATCTTGAAACACTGAGTCAGCTGCTGCTTTAATATATGGCCCAAGAAGTTAACACTCTCTGCTCAGGGACCATATGCCCTCCTCCCGTTTTTGCTTGATGTCAGCTTGATCAGGACAGGAATTAAGTCTCTCTTAACCACAGCTACTTTTGCAAATGTTTTATCAAAGCCTTTGAATGCCTGGCAGCCAATGGCCCCACTGGGTACTGGGAATGTGATCTGGGTCTCCGAGTGGAGGAGCAGCATGACCATATTTATGGCTGTTGCTATTCTGGGGCAAGCATGCTGCCTCCTCTCTCCTTGGCACCAGAAGCACATTGCCTGTCCCTTCGTCTTTCAACACTCACTTCTAGCAAGAGAGGATGAAGTGAAACATACAGTTTACTTGGGAGGAAAATTGCTTGCATGCATCAGTCTTTTTAATGGGGGGGGGAGGGAGAATCTTAACTGGATACCCACCCTACATATCCACTGTACACAATAACATGGTTTACTGTAGTGGCAATTTAATACGCTTCTTATATTTAGGCATTATAGATCTATAACTCTTGCAGCCTGTTCTTTACTTATAAAATACAGCTAATCTCAAGTGTTGGGTCATACAGGTTCAAGGCTGTGTTGGGTTATCATCACCTACCACATCTTGGCTTGCCGTCATATTTAGCAAACTGTATAAAGCAAGCATCAGCATGCTTGTTGGGTGCTGCAAACACTGCAAAATTCCTACAAGTGAAACACTTTTCTGTAGGTATTAGCATGCAGCACCGTTGTATATTTGCCACTGTTAATGCTCACCTGCACATCTGTTTTACTACATGTACAGGCACTGGAAAGTTGCAGTGAGCGAGAGCTTCAAAAATGAGGTTCAGATCTGTGTGATTGTCATGTCTCATGCTCTGTTTAGAGCATTATCCCTGTTGGCATTTCATTTCATTTCATTTCCTTTACAACTTCGACTTTACCACTAGATGAAATGTAGCTGATGCGTCTCAAACCCTTGGTATTTGCCAACATGTGAATATAGGCTCCAGTGGATTGAGTCAAAGAGACCAATTGTGGGTGCTGTAGAGAGAAATGAGGGACAGATGGGACTCATCAACCTGGGAAGGCAGCCCATCTAGGAGAAGGAAAACTCTGATCCTAAACCTTTCTGCCTTGTGGCTATATTCATTCATGAGAAAGGCTTGGGAAGTAAACTCTG
This sequence comes from Podarcis vaucheri, assembly GCF_965113315.1. Lineage (NCBI taxonomy): Eukaryota > Metazoa > Chordata > Lepidosauria > Squamata > Lacertidae > Podarcis > Podarcis vaucheri. Next base: position 62,168,296 of record NC_138766.1, on the reverse strand, counting down.
AGGAAAAATATGTACATGCTGCCAGGTGAATCTTCTTTGGGAGAAGAAAAGGCTAAAGTGTAAGTCTTACACAAATCCAGACTGGAGTCCCTAAGACGGTTGGAAGGCGTCTTGTATGTCTCCTTCCGGCAACACCTGCAGCAAAGCTAGTGCCAAACATTTTGCTCTGCTATCCTTTGGACCACATCAGTGAGACCGAGAGGGGGATACTGTCATCTGGGCAGCCCAGGACCTCCAGACACACTGCCCAGGCTTGCACCCCAAAGAGGTCACTTTGGTGCTGCTAACACAGCAAAAACAACACAGGAGGCAGTAATTATAAGTTACTGGTCTCTGCAGACACAGCAGGCACTGTGATTCTCCAGTGGTTTGACTTCACCTCCAGAGGTGAATTCCATTGCCTCTTGAGACAGGTGAATGCCAACAAATTTGTGTGTGTGTAAGAGAGAAGGGTGTGTGAAAGTTAATGAGCTAGAAACCACGGTGCCTCATCTTCTTCAGAAACCTCCACTGAATAGTAGAAGTGCAATGAACTTGCGTCTGTGTGGATGCAGGGAGGGGCAGACTACACACTTGCCCTATATCTTGACTTACTGGTGTATATGTACAGTGGTACCTTGGGTTACAGACGCTTCAGGTTACAGACGCTTCAGGTTACAGACTCCGCTAACCCAGAAATAGTACCTCGGGTTAAGAACTTTGCTTCAGGGTGAGAAGAGAAATCACACAGTGGCGGTGGGAGGCCCTATTAGCTAAAGTGGTACCTCAGGTTAAGAACAGTTTCAGGTTAAGAACAGACCTCCAGAACGAATTAAGTTCTTAACCCGAGGTACCACTGTATATATTGCATCCTATTGTATCCTACAGGTTCGGTTCAGGTCGTTTGTGATGATATCAAATTTAGGATGCACAGACAATCCCATGTTGCAAAGGACACCTGGCAGACTTTCAAGCACAGCATTAAGCCGCCCTGCAATCATATGCACATTTATGTTCTGCTGGAGGGCTTCCCATAGGCATTCAGTTGGCTGCTGTGAGAACAGGATGCTGGACTTGACGAGCCTTTTAGTGTAATCCAGAAGGGCTCCTCTTATGTTCTTATAGGGTAGCACGGAGACAGTGTTGATTGCAGGATGCCAAACAGGCCTCATGCGCCAGAATAGAAGTGGACACACCTGCAATAAAGCGTGTCATCCCTGCCCAGGAAAATTGGCTTCACATCCAGTAAGTCCCATTGAAGCAGCAAAATATACTTCTGAGTAAGCATGCTTAGGACAGTACTATTAATAAACAATGAAACTTCCTATGCACTAAGTCCTATTGAATGCACGGGGGCTCAACCCAGAACAAGCATGCCTACTGTCAGTTCTCAATGTCAAAATACTTCTGTTCCATGTTTTCTAAAAAGCCTGTCGTGGCTGGGTCTTGGATATAATCTAACAAGAAATTAGATATTAGTGTCTGCAATGATGTATAACCATCTGCTCTCTGTGTAACCAGATGTTGTAAACAAGTGAAAATGTTGAGCATTAGCTTTCTGCATCATACAGAGAGAGAGTAAATATGATGAACTAGATGGTATAGTTCAATGCTATATATTTCTACCCAGTATTTCTTGCTAACAGGTAAGTATCCTTGAGATATTAGCCTCAATTGGCCCTAGAAAAGCTCAATGGTTATTGCCCATCTCCACTCAGGAGCTCACCTGCAGAACCAAAGAGAAAAATAAGGGTTTGGTTCTTCCCAGCATGATATATACATGTGGGCAAACTGGAGGAGAGGAAAACAATACTTAACAAAAAGCGTATGAAAACAGCGGGATAGCTGAGTGATTGACATGACGGTTGATGCAAAAGTAGAACCCTATGTAATCAATGTGTTTGAACACGGTTGGTAGAGCATCTGCCTTGCACGCAGAAAGTCCCATGTTTAACCCACGGCATCCCCATGTAGGGCTGAGAGGCATTCCTGCTTGAAACCACTGAGAGCTGCTGCCAGTCAGTGCAGACATTACTGAGCTAAATGGACAGATGGCCTGATTTTGGCATAAGGCAGCTCACTGTGTTCCTATGTAATAAAAACAAATGATACCCATTTGACTTCGCGAGTTACTTCCCAGGTTTCCACCTGTGTAATTCTCCGCTCGAAAAACTTCAAGAAATATATCTGAATAAATATGTGTGTGTGTTGTAGTTAACTAGGTTCTACTCAGAGCAGACTCACTGAAATTAATGAAATTAACTTCGTTATGTCAATTACCTGGATATAACCATGTTGTGCATAACCTTGGCAAGGCCTGCCTTTCTGAGGAAATGTCTTAAGTGCTACACTAATTATCTCTGTTTACCTTATTCAAGACTTTTGTTTTTATCATTCTACTGCATGAGGAGATGAGACTGATGCTGGCTTTCCTATTAAGTTTATGACTAAGGTAAGATTTGAACTGAAGACTTCCTCGCAGCCCACACTTCTGGCAAATAACAATGCCAGTTCACATTGTTCTACAAAATACACATGTCTTCAGCAGGGACTCTATTGTTTTTCCATTTGTGAGACTATCATTTAACCCTGGACACTGCTACTCCTCCTTGGAGAGAGGGACTGACATTTGACTGTCATTCCACTTACAGGACTGTCATTTAACTGCCATCCCACTCTGAACACTCAATCCTTCTCGTTCCCATGGCAACCTACATTCCACCGTTTCTCCAAGGCCCCCTTCCTATAGTTTTTTATTTCCATTTTCTCCCTTGCCTGTCATAGTTTTCCCTACCTTCCATTTTGGTACCCCAGTGCCTCTGTAATACCCCCTCTATTTTTCTCTGACCCCCACCCATTCCTCAAGTCAATTCATCGTTCCTTTTTGCATCAATTCATTTTTGCAGAATAAGCTCTGACTTCTGGAAAAATATTTGCAGTCCCAGAAGGAAGTACCAATGAGGTCAAGGTAGACAGACAGGTAGTTTATTTTGTTTTGGCCATAGGCCATCATCAACAGAGGTTATTTCCAGTAGTTGTAGAAAGCCTTGTTCTCCTGACTTATCTTTATTGTTCTACAGTCACTGTTCCAGCACCCAGTTGTTTGTCAAGCCCTGTTTCGTGGGAATGCAAAAAGCTGACTTTTGATTGAGACAGGAACTATAATTCATCTATTTATTACTTCCAGATCTTACCTACATATGTAATTCCCCAACTGCCACCACCGGCACCATTTTATTCTCACAGCAACCACTTAATTTTTTTAAAAAATCTCTAAACAGTTTACATGACAGTCACTTCACATAGAGAATGTTATTTTTAAATGGTCTCCACCATAAGAAACAACTGTGGATCTGTCCCATGTGTTCCTATACATTTCACAGTTTGGACTTTCTTACTGTAAAACACTTTGATAAACTTCTTACATCAACCACTTTTAAGAACGTAAGCATCTCAGGGGCGGACCTTGGTAATATGCTGCCCTGTGGGAGGCCATTTGACACCCTCCCTCCAGCCCTCACAGGGTTTGGGAAGGAGGTGCAAAGCTCTGGCAGGGTCCTAGAGCCCTCCTATCTCCTTCCCAAAGTCAGGTAAGTGCTCGCCCAGCATTGGTAAGGAGGACTCTAGGACCCTGTCAGAGCCCTGGCGCTTCCAAGCCATATATGCACCTACTGGGCTTTGAGAAGGGGCTCTCCTCGGCTGCAGGCCCTGTACAACTGCACTGCACGCACTGCCCTAAATCCGCCTCTGCCCATCTTGTTTAGCATACTGTTCTCATGTGAATCCCACAGGACATAAATGTAGATGTGATTACAGCGTCTAATGCTGTGCCAGAAAGTCCACAAATTGTTCTCTTTGGACTATCTGTATATCCTAAGTTTGTTAATAATCACAAGCATTTCATGGTTTTCCCACAGCAAAGGACTCTACTTCCTACATTGCTCCATCGGGAGAACTACCCCTTCATTCCTGCTCTCTATTTGAGAACACATTTATACCATGACTGCTAAGCTCGCTCAGGTTCAGAAGACACACTCATCCAAATGTTGCTTTAACTGCTGCACCATGCTGAGACAAAAGGACTGGGGAGAAGCCAAGTGGGTGGGGGTCCTCTTCAGGAGCCCACACCTTGGCTTGGCTTATAAGAACATGAGAATGTTGGATCAGGCTAATGAATCTTTTCTAGTTCAGCATCCTGCTTTCGCAGTGGCCAGCCAGAAGGTCGGTGGTTCGAATCCCCGCGACGGGGTGAGCTCCCGTTGCTCGGTCCCTGCTCCTGCCAACCTAGCAGTTCGGAAGCATGACAAAGTGGAAGTAGATAAATAGGTACCACTCCAGCGGGAAGATAAATGGCATTTCCGTGCGCTGTTCTGGTTCGCCAGAAGCGGCTTAGTCATGCTGGCCACATAACCCGGAAGCTGTACGCCGGCTCCCTCGGCCAATAAAGTGAGATGAGTGCCACAACCCCAGAGTCGGTCACGACTGGGCCTAATGGTCAGGGGTCCCTTTACCTTTACCTTTAAGGCCAATTGGATCACCTCTGTTTCTATATTTGTTGACGCTCTCAGAGAATTAGTGAGATGGGTAACTGATTAAATAGTCAACAAAATGAGCACAGCAGTAAGAAGAGTTTTAGCCAGCACAATCCCTGCTATGCTCATTTTCTACTTGCAAGGAGGTGTGTTGTTTGTTATTTTAAACATTGGGAACCTTCACAAATGGCATACCTCACCTATAGACTGAAGTGAGATACAGTGCATTCTGCTACCTCACCTTATTGCATCAGATACAGCGACTGGGGCACCTTCCTTTGTTGGGAAGATTGCATGTGATTACTGATAGAGGTTAAAGGTAATGGATGGTTTAAGGTAAACAGAAATCTCTCTGGAATGTATGAAAGGGAAAAACCAGGCCATTGACAGTTTGGCTCCAGGGCTGGCGAACTTCCAGCACCAGTCCCCACCACAAGATATCTTCACACAACTGGGAATTAAGCAGTAGGAGGGTTCAAAGCAACTGTGAAACCTGTCATTTTAGAAATTAGCAGGTTGCTTCAAAAGCCACACACAGACAAGTTCCCTCAGAAGAAGGGAGGAGCCTACTTAGGATCAAGCTTGCTTGTGCCTAAAAGCTTCTGAACTGAAAGCTTTCCTTTTTGAGTCTAGATGAGTGGAGAGAGGTTGCAGAGCGTGCATGGTGAAGGAAACGCGCTCTGTGCATGCTCAGAGCTCCTAGCGTATTATTACTTGATATGCTCTCAGCCAAGAGTTGTGCCCAGCATTGCAAAGCAGCTATGGGGTCGAACCCACGGAATGTTGTTTTTTAAGTGCTGAACACCTGTTCAACACTTTCCACAAGTGCATCTTCCTAGCCCACACAGGCTGCGCATCCACATACATTGAAAGCACATTGAAAGCACCTGTCTCCTCGCCTCCAAAGAATCCTGGGAACTACTAGTTTACCTCACAAAGCTACAGCTTCCTTTGCAGGATTGGGGGGGGGGGTATGTGCTTTAAATGTGGTTTAAACGTATGGTATTATGGCTCTCCCCCGCCCCCATGGTCTTGGGGTCGCTCCCTCACACCTTTGCCTGTGCTGAGGCGCCGACAACACCCCCTTCCCCCTCAAGCGGGATCCGCCTCTTTTAACCTCTTTTCCCCAGCTTCAAGAGTCCCGGAAACTGCGCGCCTGCCTCGCTCGCCTGAGGCACCTGCCCCGCCTCGCCCCCTCCCCTTCCCGCCTTTTTCCCTCTCCCGGGGCAGGAGCCGGCCGGCGGCCGGGCTTGGGTGGGGCAGGAGGGGACGGCGGAGGGGAGGAGCGCGGCTGAGGGCGGGCGCCAGCGCCGAGCCGAGGAGCGCTGCCTGGGACGGAGCGCTGGCATTTGTCGCGGGAGCCTCGGCAGGGGACGCAGCGCAGCGCCCCGAGAACAGCAGCAGCAGCGGCGGCGGAGGAGCCGAGCTCGGCCCGGGCGCGCCCCGCTCCCCCTGAATGACGGGCGGCAGGTTCGACTTCGACGATGGCGGCACCTACTGCGGCGGCTGGGAGGAGGGCAAGGCCCACGGGCACGGCATCTGCACCGGGCCCAAGGGGCAGGGCGAGTACGCGGGCTCGTGGGCGCACGGCTTCGAGGTGGTGGGCACCTACACCTGGCCCAGCGGCAACACCTACCACGGCTACTGGGCGCAGGGCAAGCGCCACGGCTTGGGCGTGGAGACGAAGGGCAAGTGGATGTACCGCGGCGAGTGGTCGCACGGCTTCAAGGGCCGCTACGGCGTGCGCCAGAGCCTCACCACCCCGGCCCGCTACGAGGGCACCTGGAGCAACGGGCTGCAGGACGGCTACGGCGTCGAGACCTACGGCGACGGAGGTGAGGGCGAGAGGCGGGCGGGCGGGCGAGCAGCGGCCGCCAGGGGGCGCGCGGAGAAGGCGCGCCACGGCTTCCACACGTGCGCGTGTCCAATCCCCGGTCGCCGGAGTGCAGCGCTGCGCTCGGCAGCTTCCCGAGTTGGTGCGCTCGCTCCCTCTTTCACTTTTATTTTTCCGCGGGTAGCAGGTGCATTCTTTGAAGCGTCCCGCTTGAGAAAGGGAACGCGCGGCGCTCTAGGTTCGAGGAGCAAAGGAGGAGGAAGAGAGCCTGCAAAAGTTTCGCCTTGCTCACCGCGAGGATTGCGCAGAGTCCAGGTTTCTCTGTAAAAAGTATCGACCCCACCACCGTGCATAGGTGGCAACCGCCGCGAAGCCGACGGCCCTTTGTAGCTTCATGCAAAAAGTGAGAGGCGGCTGACACCCTGCTGCTGCTGTTGATCTTCCGCCTTCTGGGAATGAAACAGGCGCCGATAAGGCAGTATTAGCACATTTGTACGGCTTGTCTTGCACAGGCGGTTTGCAGCGCAGACAATAGATAATGCCCCACCCCACCCCCCTTCTATCTTTTTTTGCTACAATCGCACAGTTCAGTTCATCAGATACATCCGAGTGTGGGCGCGTGTCCACCAAAGCCTATGCCACAATACATATATTGGTTAGCCTTTAAGCTGCCATAAGACTCTTTGTTGTTTTGGCTGCAGCATGCTAACCACAGATATTCCTCTGGAATTTCCAAATTGAATTAGATCCTCCCTTCAGTTCTCCTATAAGCTGATATTAAAAGAGTGAGGAAAGTCCACCCTTTCTGCCACTCTGATTGCTGTGACAGTATGTTAAGTTGCTAAGGGGGATCTAATCTGCATTAAATCATATTTGAGTAAGCACCCTGTTATCTGCTTGGGCACATAATTGCAGTAGGTGTTGTGGGATGAACTGAGTATGGGCTGCCTGACTTAAATTTAGATGGTTGCCTAGGTTGCCTTCAGACATCCTTTTCCCACCTCAGCATTTCCGTGCAATACAGTTGCTTAGGTCTCTCCTGAAAACCCTGAACGCAGTTTTTAGCTTGCTCAACATCATGAGTTTGAGGCTGCATGTACGCCACACATTTAAAGCTCACACACCCCCAAAAAAGAATCCTGGAAACTGTAGTTTGCCAATCACAGTTGCTACAATTTCCAATACCCTGAACAAACTACAGTTCTCGGGATTCTTGGAGGAGGCAGATGCATGGAGTATTTAAAATTAACTTTTACAAGGGAGGAATTAAATGTTACGGTACTGTTTTTTAGGATTGTTACTTTTCTTTACCAGCTGATAGAAATATTTCCATTATTTTACCTTTCTGGAATGCAGAACCTTTTTGCAGTTTGTTCTTCTGTGCCTGATGGCAAATTCACACAGTAGCGGTGGTGCGTTAGCCCTTGACACCATGCTCCTGAGCCTGCTACTGGGTAAACCTCATTCTGGTTTAAACAGAAGCTGCGTCAAGATAGCACTGGTACCCCAGAGTGGCAGCAGGCTAGTTATCTTTTCTAGGCCATCCTCCCTTATTTCTTCTGGGGTGTTCAATCAGTAATTACCGTAAATCTCAACAAAAACAAGGATGAAATAAAAAGCCACTTTAAAACAAATAAAATCCAACAGAACAAAACAGAAATGTGATGAAAGCTTGGGGCTGGGCAAGCTCACCAGGAGAGTGCATGCCATAGGCAGGGTGCAAAAACCAAAAGACACCTCTCTGTAATTGCCATCCAGTTAATCTTGGGTAGTGGGCAGAAGGTCCTCAGATGAAGGATAGAGGGCATAGTCATATTTGTGTGGAACAAGACCATGTTCCCATGGCATTTAGGGATTCATAGGTTGTAACCAGGACTTCAAATTGTACATGGCAATAGGCTGGCAGCTTGTGTAGATATTTAACTACTGGTGGGATGTGATCACTATTGATGTTTGCAGTCAGCAGCCTAGCAGCTGAATTCTGAAGTTCCCAATAAATCTCCAAAGGCAGCCCTATTTGCAACATGTTTTAATAGTCCAACCGAAAGTTTACCAGGGTACGGAAGCAAACTGTGAGCAGGGCATGTGCATCAAAAGAAGTTGGTGCACCAGCCATAACTGATGAGTTTGACAAGGCCGAATAGTTATATTTTGAGATCAGTGAAGATGGTTATTGTTCTGAAAGCACTTACAGCATATTTTACCATCAATATCTGAAATGTGAACTAGCCTTGCATCTAGGGGGGAAAGTTCCTAATTTCTTCTGACAGCAAAGTGAGCATAACAGGGGGCATGAAACAGGAGTTCATTTAGGTCAGTTAAGAGTACATCTTGTCCAGATAAATTGTTTCCCTGACATACTGTACTTGTGTCATATTGAGCACTGTACAAAAAACAAAAATAGGCTGGATCCTTGCCATTTACAATTACAAAACTCATCTAAAGCTGTTGAGCTGCTTTTGATTTATTCCAGCCCAAATGTATAATTGGATCAATCTATTTAAAATTTCAGCGCACTGCATACATTAATCACACAACCACCTCAAGCTATGGAAGAGGCAGGATAATAATATTTAAAGTAAATAAAACTTGGGCATGTTTATCTTGCTTGTGTTAGCAATTAATGCTGCATAACTAGTATGTAGGAAGTTTGCTGTGGTACATTATTCTGCAAAATGTGGTCGGCAACACAAAAAAGTCTTGTGTTTTAATATCCTAATCCAATTGCCCTTCATTTGGATAGAATTTGCCATAGATTTCAACAGAACTTACTTCCAGGGAAGTATAGTTAGATCAGCGGTTCTGAAACTTATTTTTATGAGCCACAGTTTCAGAATAAAAATTTCCTCATGCCACACCATTTTTAATTGATAAAAAAATACACTGGAAAACAAAAGAAAACAACTCTTAGCAGTGCTTGATTTAGAACACAACTGCTTTATAATATGATCAGGGGATATCCAGAAAGTATAAAACAATGCAGCTAGCTACAGAAGAACATGAACAATTCCCGAAATATAATTATAAACGAGGCTCTTACACACGTACCGTAAGTATATATACAAAGGTATCACTTGATGCTCTCATTTTGAAAAATTATCTATCCATATTCCGCAAATAAAAATAATTATTTTGATACTTTACTACACTACACTGAAATGTTCAAATGTTTCTTTGATTGTCCTTGAATCTTCCTGCCACATTTGCTAGCCTCTCCTGCCACACCCTTTGAGAACCACTAAGTTAGGGTATTAGCCTAACTGCCCTGTTCTCTGCATGTTTATTGGCACACAGTGGGACTTACGTAATTCAGTGAAGAAGCGAACTGCATATTGCATATTAACGCACACAACATTCCCCAGAACTTCTTCAAAAAAGAAAAGAAAAGGCTGTTTCTGGAGCAGGAAAGTGGCCACTGAGGCTGGGGAAGGGCATAAGGCTCTTCACTTGCCCATCATTTCCCTGCTCTACATCATTTCCCACATGCAGCTAGCCTACCTGGCCAGTGTGGGTTGTTTTCATCATCACTCAGAGAGAATGAGTTAGCTCTTGACTGGTGGTAGAAGAAGAACAAAAGTCCATATATTGCCAGCTTCAAAATATGACTTTTTATTTTAACATTGCAAGACAAAACCTACGTCAATTTCCTGGCAGATATCTCTAGATTTAAAGCATAAATCTGAGTGGTGCTTCAGTATATCCTTTGTGTTAAATAGAGACTAGCAACATTTTTAATGGAAAATGCACAATCCTCTGTGCAGGTTTACTTGGAAGTGAGTTTGACTATAGTAAGGTTTTCTCAGTGCAGGACTGCAGCGTCAGAGTTCTTTTGTCAAAAGACCAATTCCTAATTCTCATCCAACTGGCCATGCAATTTTATTTGCAAGGCTGGATTGTATAGTGATCTGCGGGGTGGGATGTTGTGTGCTTTAAAATCTAAAGTTCGTGTGTTAGATGTCATTAATGAGAAGTACCAAACATGCCTTTCTGTCATGTTTGTGGGTGGCCGCTTTTTCTCAGCTGTTGGAAGAACAATATGTGAGAATAAAAAGTAAATATTAACTATGAAAGATAAATATTTTACTCCTAAGGAATACATTTGCTAAAACATCAAATGTTTATTTCAAATGGGTTTTTGTAGTTTGTTGAAATTGTTTTAAACAAAAGAGAACCCTAATCTGCATCTTGCTTGTTTTAGTATTTGTAATTCATATATTTTATACACTATATACATTATAATCTTTAAACTATGGGTTGTATCCAACTAAGGTATGGATATTGAAATCAATTGACTTATCTGCATTATTAGTTATTTCAGTGTGTCTGCTTTGAGTATGAGTGTTCAGATCTGGGTACTGGAATGTTTCTTAAAATATTTTTCAGGTGACACAAATTTTATTTTTTTCTGCACCTAGGATATGCAATAAAATATGTGTGCTGTATTCCTAGAGCCTGCTGTATATTAAATAATAACTTAAAGAATTGAAATACAAAAATGTATAGCAAAAACATTTTAAATCTAGGCTGAAACTTTTTTGATAAATGTTGTTGCATTGATTGATGGTTTAAAAAAATGGGAATGATAAATCAGCACTGTCAACAGAAAATGAAATAGGAAACCATATGTAAAAAATGTACGTCAAGATATGCATAAGCTAATTGTATGACCACTCAAAATCACAGTCAGAGAGGCTTCATTGCTCCAAGAAAGTGTCCGACAATACATGTTATTCCCAAATTATCGAAAGTTTGGGATGAGTAAGGCTGCAATTGTATGCATGCTCACATGAGAGTAAATCTTTTAAAATCGATGGGCACGAGTGAACAAGTTCAGCATTGTCTTTCACATATCATTGAAGGCAATAGAACATGTTAGTTGCAACTAACTTAAATCCCAGTGCTTTAAATTAGTTGAATTTAAGGGCATTGGGGTTTAGATGCAAGAAGCTTACTCAGTGGCCTTGGGCATGAAGCTCACTGAGTAAATGTAATTACTTACTTGCGTTACACCATGATGCTGTTAACAGCAATGGCGATCCTGTGGCCCATGGTTCAAATTAGGCCTGCCAGGCCTCCAGATTTGGCCTGTGAGGCTCTTTGGGGCAAGCCATGTGTTAGGTGTGGAGATCTGTTATCACTGATCTTAAAACTTAGTACTGCAGTGCTAAGATGAGAGATAAGCCCCTGCTCTTTGACAGTAAAAAGCAGCAGGCAAAGGCTTATCTCTTATTGCTGTGGTCCCATAGCCAAATAGGGTTGTTATGAGTGCATAACAAGTTAATGGCTCATATACATTGCGACCAACATTCACTGAGTTCTATAAAAAGTGCCTTTGTACATGATGGATGCAATTATGATAAATTTGATACCTCATTATCATTTGCCAACATCCAGTAAGATAATTTAGGGTAGCCCGTGGATTTCTAACCTGGTGACATGTCTCATCAAGAACAGGAAAACTGGTAGGCCTTGCTATACCATAGAGTTCAGCCTCTGATGCTACCAGTGAACTCAAGGTCAAACCATTCCAGGGTTCCAGACTGGGGACAAAACAGAGTGAATACTATCTTCTGGTGGGCATGCTGAAATGAATGTCCAACCAGTTGAATTATCTCGGGTTTGTGTTTGTGCTTATCACATAGGAAATAATTTTAAATACTTTGATCAGCAGATTCCATGCCACATTAGAATAAGCATTTGAAGCAATGTATATGATATATATAGGTCATGGATCAGTTCCTAATTTGTTTAGGCTTTTTGTTATTTTCTATTTAAATCACTGGGGGGGGGGGAGCCTTTTCAGGCTGTGCTTATATAGTGGTGAAAATACGCAAGATAAATTTCCAGCACTGCTGACAAACTAAAATCGTTAGATGTTTATTCATTTTCCTTGTTTTTTTCTTATTTCTTTGGAAAGGTACATACCAGGGACAGTGGACAGGAGGGATGAGGCATGGCTATGGCATGCGGCAAAGTGTCCCCTATGGCATGGCAACTGTGATCCGTTCTCCCCTCCGGACATCTCTAGCGTCACTGCGTAGTGAGCAGAGCAATGGCACTATTCTACATGATATTACTTTGGACAGCCCTGCTGGAACAAGAGGAGGGTTTGTGTTGAATTTTCACAGTGATCTTGAAGGAATTGGTGGTAAGAAGAAAGGAGGCTTGTTCAGAAGAGGATCCCTTCTTGGTAGTATAAAACTTAGAAAATCCGAATCAAAATCGTCAATTTCTAGCAAACGCAGCTCTGTCAGGAGCGATGCTGCTATAAGTAGGATTAGCTCTAGCGATGCCAATTCTACCATTAGTTTTGGAGATGGGGATTGTGATTACTGCCCAGCGGAAGACCACGTTGATGCCACCACAACAGAAACGTACATGGGCGAATGGAAGAATGACAAGCGCAGCGGATTCGGTATAAGTGAGCGCTCAAATGGTATGAAATACGAAGGGGAGTGGCTAAATAATAAGAGGCATGGATATGGATGTACCATGTTTCCAGATGGCACCAAGGAAGAGGGAAAGTATAAAAACAATGTTTTGGTCCGTGGAATAAGGAAGCAGCTTATACCCATAAGAAACACAAAAACTAAAGAAAAGGTGGAGCGTGCCCTCGAGGGTGCCCAGCGGGCATCTGCCATGGCAAGAACTAAAGTGGAAATTGCAACCTCAAGGTAAGTCATTTCAAAGCATTTTATTCCTTGCTCCAGTGACACAAACCAGAAACACTTTGTTAGCTAATAATCATATTGGTCAAAATGGTGCATGTGAAGGTTTCAATTACATTTTTTACAGTGGAATTGCATGGTGTGACCCTTGGAAGATAACTCGGTTCAACAGTTTTGAGGAGGCACTGGAATGAAACAGGCTTATTGGATTGAACTAGATTGTTGTGCATTATAAGCATTTATTTTAGGGTGTCTTGAGTGGAAAAATCCAGTTAGGAACCATATATGCATTCCCCATCCAATAATTCTCAAATATTCTTGGAAATATTTCTAGCTACTTGCCCTGTAACGACCTCTGAATGCAAAGTGTATCTCATCTTGATCAGATACCATAGCATCCTCTAAGGATTCTCCATATGGGCAAGGCCCATAACTTCTGAAGGAGACCCCATCATGACAAAAGTAGTGGGGAATTGGTTTGACATTTGGATTAGTTTGCTTCGCTGTTTCAGGAAGTATGTGGGACGTAGGTATTTGCCATAGATGTGACCTGACAAAAGTATCTCTTGAAAGCCATATTGATTTGTTACATGAGTGTTCTATAAATGCAACATTGTATTGGTTTTTAATCTTTTATTTTGTAAGCAGCTGCTTTGGAAGCATTAATGCTGAATGAAAAAGAAATGTATTTGTGCACAAATTAATACAAAGCTTCCTGAGTATTTATTTCAATACAAATTGTTTTTGAGGGCTAATTCAGGCTTCTCGCTAGTTGCAGCTGCCACCTGCTGGTTTTATTTATTTATTTCATTTTCCAATAGCTTTCCAATTCCTTTCTCTCTTTCAAATTCCCTTATGTAGGACAATATTTCCATGATTGTAGAACCTATTAATGGAAGATAAACATTTCAAACCATAATCCTACAAAGCTCTAACAGTATTCTCAATTGTAAATTAATTCTTTGGTTAGGAACATGGAATTGATGAGTTCTAGAAAAACCCGTTTTGCAAGAATGGTAAGGATAGATTGCTGGAAAATGATACGGATTGCACTATCCAAAACATATATTCATAATATTATGTGAAATTATATGGTGGGGAATATTATAGAGTACTTGCATTGCAGTCTTAGCAAGAAAATATTCTATAACTGAATTTGAAAGGATGTATTTGTATTGCACTATTTTAAAATATGACCTTGTACAATTGACCCCTGACATTTAGAGTAAATCATCCTGCTTGTAGGTAATAAATCTTAAGTGGTACATTCACTGTACATGCAGCAATGAGTTTGCGGTTTTTTTAAGTAAGAGCTAGGCAGAAGGTTCATATTTGAATTATGTGATGAAAAGCAATTTTTAACAAATCTTAACCAGCAAGTGCATATAGAACTCTGGTTTAAAAGGCTGCACCTTGAAAGGAAATGTACACGATTATGCAATTTGCCCTCCAAGGAATGTTGGTACTTGATTCCCTAAAGAAGTAAGGAAGAACTTGGCAAGCATTATCAGCTAGCAAAGTGTTGCATCAATAGCTTAGTCTAAAATGTGTTCAAGGAACCATCTTATTAGACTTCAGATTAACAGCTCAAACCACCTTTTTAGTTTTCTCTTAGTAATGTATAATTTGAAAAATGGCCTGCTCTTCCATTGCCTTTGTAAAGTTTGCATTTTTTAAAAGAGGAATTCAGTTTTTGTTGAAAGTTTTTAAAATTTTTGTCACCAAGGATTTGTGATGAAGGCCACATTTGCAAGTAACACTAATGTATGGTTTATCAAGCTGCACTGTGGATGAATTCAGTGCTGTCCCATGTAGCCTGAGCAGCCCCACTTCACTCCTCCCTTCGTGATAAATAAACCACAAAGAGGCTAGCTTGTGGTTGCATCAGAACCCAAAGTGTGGTAACTATGATCACTAGCCAGCTTGAAGTCATGGGTTTGGAAGTTACACTAAGCTACCCTCTGCAAGGATTGTTTACCTGCTCGTGGAAGGGAAGAGCAAAGTGTGGCTGCATGCACAGTATGGCTTAACAAATCATGTTTTTACATCTTAGTTTTGTGTACAAATGCAACCATTACTAGTTTTATATGTCCTGAATCAGGTCGTTGATTCAGCTAGACCACTGCTGTCTGCTTTGACTCACATCCACACTCCTGGGTCTCAGTTAGTCTATGCTCAGTTAGTCTATGCCAGTGTTTTTCAACCACTGTTCCGTGGCACACTAGTGTGCTGCGAGATGTTGCCTGGTGTGCCATGGGAAAAATTGAAAAATTCGAAAGATTTTTTTAAAAAAAAAATGTCAAATTTTCGCCCACTAGGCGGGCGCCGGACTGTGTCCACCCTATTTTCCATCCATCCTGGGTGGGGATCAGATCGGATGGGATCGGATGAGAGTGGACAGGCGGTCCGCTCTCATCCAATTCCCCATAGAGAGCAGCGGGGCTGTGACATCTCCCTCTCCGCACACAGTGGTGGTGTGCCTCGTGATTTTTTTCATGAAACAAGTGTGCCTTTGCCCCAAAAAGGTTGAAAAACACTGGTCTATGCTAGTCCTGCCACAAATGCATCTCTTTCAAGTGGATAGGTCAGGAGTTGGAACTGTGGACTTCTGTATGCAAAGCATGTGCTCTATCACTGAGTGATGGTTTCTTCTTCCCAAAGACGTAAAAGGTCCCCCTATGGACTTACTTTTGAAAAGACTAGATATACAGAAGCAGTATTCAGTGGAGCAGCAATCCTTGAATGTATTCCATACCTCTGGTGTGAGACAGCTTCTTTAGTGCTAATCATGGGTTGACTTGAAACAGAATGATTAAATATGACTATTGAAAAGTTGAACTGAGGGCCAAACTAGATGTTGCACTGTGTCTAGTTTTTGACAGGTAGCTGTGTGTGTGTTTTAAAAAGCTGCATGCTGAGAGTTTGGCCAAAGGAATGGCAGGGGTGCTGATTAACCCTTTCACACCTAGCTGTTGTTTTGCTTGAAATTGCTTGTGGAAGAAAAGATATGGAAGCTGCTTTTATATCTATCAGTCACTTTTCTATTATGTCTGGAAAAGTAGCTTGGGGAGAGTTTGTTTCTGACTGGGTAAAAGGGCAAGTGAAGGTGTTAGTAAGAGTAATAATCTTAGTAATAGGAAGATAAGAAGTAATCAATTGCTTCATTAAAAAAGTAATACTAGGGCACTTTTCCATAGCCTATGAATATGCATTAGTTCGGGAGTTGCCAGTATGGAGCCCTTCAAATGCTATGCGTAGGAACACTCCTCAGCCCTTGCCAATGGTCAAGGATGATAAAAGGTTTGCAGGCCTTACATTATGGCTTTGCAGATTTTGGAATGTAAATGTGTATACTTTCAGCTCTTGTCTCCTTCATTACGTATTTGCTGAGTGTTACAGTGATAGGCATATTACACAAGCTGGTAAAAATAACTTTACTGGGCATCTTGGCCCAGTAAAGTCCATGTAAGTTTGAAACATGACTACAATATGAAATTTAATACTGGGGTTTAACAGGATTTTTTAAAAAAATCTTTCTCTGATTGGAGTATTGCATATACAGGCAGGTGTAGAGTACAGCCAGACAGAAGACATTCTGAACCCAATTCACTAGGGGTAATAGTGGAGGATGAAGGGTGCTTTATGCAATAATTATTTTTATTTCTTTAACTGTCGTCGGCATGGATACTCTAGCCTTGCAGTAACAGTTCTTGCTCACACAGAGACCAGGGGTTGGTGTGACATTAATGACGGAAAAAGACCCCCAGTTCTTAGCAGTTGGGGATATGTGAGCTGTGTGTTCACAGTCTTGTGGCAGTGCAAAAATTCTTACTGCTCTGTTAGGTCTTGGTGCCAGCTCACATATTAAGCAGAAGTCCAAGATTGCCACAGAGTGAACACTCAACAGGAAGCTGCAGCCAGTCACAGGTCTCTGACAACTGCATTTATATAGCAAGTGTTTGCCTTGTTCACACAGAACATAATTAGGTAGAAACGTAAAAATGTCTTAGGTGTACATCTATAAGATACAGTGTGCAGATTTGCCCCGTGAACATGACATGCGAAATCATCAGTTTACAACTTATGTGGCAGTAGATTCTAGTCAGCTAGTATATAATATTTTTGCAAAGAGAATATATAATATTTATTTGGAAGCCCAGATCTGTAACTTCGAGACCCTGCAGCAAGTTGATGTCGATCTTGTTACCATATAGCTAAGAGAGACCACAGCACCACCCACGTCCAAACCTCTGAGCCTCGTGGGCCTGCCGATCAGAATGTTGGCAGTTCAGAATCTGCGCAACGGGGTGAGCTCCCATTGCTCTGTCAGGGCATCTGCCAACCTAGCAGTTCGGAAAAAAGCATACCAGTGCAAGTAGATAAATAGGTACCACTTCAGCAGAAAGGTAAATGGCGTTTCCATGTGTTCTGGCGCTTGTCACGGTGTCCTGTTGCACCAGAAGTGATTTAGTCATGCTGGCCACATGACCTGGAAAGCTGTCTGTGGACAAACGCCGGCTCCCTCGGTCTGAAGCGAGATGAGCGCCACACCCCATAGTCACCTTTAACTGGACTTAACCATCCAGGCGTCCTTTACCTTTACTTTCTACCTTATAGCTAAGGGACAAGTAGTATATGTAAAAAGTGAACCAGGATGAAATATTTAGTGGTAAAAACAGGATATATTAAGGATCACATGATTCCTTATATCCTGGTCTGATCACTGATTTTTTGGGGGGAGGAGGGATCTTGGTTAGCAGTCCCTCATTGCTCAGATGCATGACTCATAACTGCAAGAAGCTGTCTATTCAGTGTAGTGGGCGCAAGCTATAGAACTCTCTTCCAGCTGAGGGGAGACAGGCACCCTCTCTGTTGAACTTCAGGTGCACGACTAAGACTTTCTTCTTCCAACAGGCATTTTTTTAAGAAGGTGCTTAGTTTTATTATAAATTATGTTGTTATGTTTTGTGACAATATGTAGCAAAAACCATTATACAAGGATGTTTGCATCCTTGCTTCTCATGCCAAAAAAAGGGGGGGGGAGGAAATGGCATATGAAGAAGGGAGAGAGACAGCATAACAAAACTCTGTAATACCGTGAATGAGTTAAAAGGAGAGGGGAAATCATCATTTATTTTGCCATTTCAGAAACGTAAAAACAAGGCCCACCTCTCTTGATGATTAAGTATTGCATTTCTTTTATATGTAATTTTTATCATTAAAATAGTTTGCCAAGTTTTCCTTTAGCAATCAGTTAAGGTAGTGGGATCTTTATTTGTCCCCTTTTTGTGCAATACAGTGGTGCCTCGCAAGACGAAATTAATTCGTTCCGCAAGTCTCTTCGTCTTGCGAGTTTTTCGTCTTGCGATGCACGGTTTCCCATAGGAATGCATTGAAAATCAATTAATGCGTTCCTAGGGAAACCGCCTTCAGACCAGGTCCGGGGACAGTCTGTCCCCAGACCTCTTCTGAAGGCTGGGGGGGGACAAGGGCTTTTCTTCCCACCCCCAGCATTTTAAAATAAACCCGGGACAGCGGAGGACTTCTCCGCTGTCCGGGCGATCTTAAAATGCTGGCGGGCGGCATTTTAAAATCGCCCCGGGACAGCGGAGGACTTCTCCGCTGTCCGGGGCGATTTAAAAGCCCCTGGGAAGGCAGGCAGGGGGGGGCAAAGACTTTCGCCCCCCGCCCGCCTTCAGAAGGTGTCCCCGCCCCGCCGCCAGGCTTCGGAGGAGGTCCGAGGACAGTGGGGAAGACGCGCTGCGCTTCCCCGCTGTCCCTGAGATTTCCCTATGGGCTGTCGTCTTGCGAAGCAAGCCCATAGGGAAATTCGTTTTGCGAAGCGCCTCCAAAATGGAAAACCCTTTCGTCTAGCGGGTTTTCCATCTTGCGAGGCGTTCGTCTTGCGGGGTACCACTGTATACTGTTTTGCTGTTGTTAGTAGTAGCAATCAGTTGTATATCAGTATTAATGACTTAAGGATGAAGCATCAAAAGGAGAGTTGTTTTAGGGTTTCTTGGGAGATCATAGCCTGTACATATTCATATAGTATTCAGTACAGTGGTACCTTGGGTTGAGTACTTAATTCATTCTGGAGGTCCGTACTTAACCTGAAACTGTTCTTAACCTGAAGCACCACTTTAGCTAATGGGGCCTCCTGCTGCTGCTGCGCCGCTGGAGCATGATTTCTGTTCTCATCCTGAAGCAAAGTTCTTAACCTGAAGCACTATTTCTGGGTTAGCGGAGTCTGTAACCTGAAGTGTATGTAACCTGAGGTACCACTGTACTTCTGTTCTTTTTTAAACATCTTTTTTGATTCTTAGATATCTTTACAGCAGGATAAAAATATCCTAAATTATGGTTAGTATATTAGTATTCCTTAATATATATATATAATTACTGCACGTTTTATGGCTCTTTGACATCTAAGATTTTAAATAAATGTGAACTTTTTATTTCAGAGGTAGTAAACCATGGACGCTAGCTTTCATTAAAAAGATCCTTCTCTGTGGTGACACATATGGTACCTGTAAGGCTGGAGAGAGAGAGAAATATTCCACCAAGCAGTGGAAGCAGAAAGTGCAGAGAAAACATATTGTCTGAACCCAGAATGTTACACTCATTTGCATGTTGGATAGAGTTGCACTTTGTGTTTTAATGTAACGGTAGTAGGTATAAAGTAATGAGCAGAAATATGACTAGGCCACTTCTGCCTCCTTGTCAGCTAGAGCCTTCTCACTCAGTAAGAGTGCTGGTGCTAGTTTGCCCCGAACATAACTGACCCCTGGTAGAGCAAGGCTCGGAGAGCTGGTGTTTTTCTCTTTGTGAAGGAGAGAAGATTGAAGGGCTGAACTAGTCTCCTGTTGAATACTACAATTAGGGGGATTATTAGATTTTAGCAGCTGAAACACTACTGGCTGAATTCACTATTGTTGAAATCCACCTAGGAGGGGAAGTTTGGAGCCACCCTTGGACTTTGCTTAGCAATTCCTTTTAGCTTGGATCTTGCAGAGCCACAGAAACCACCCTCTCTTGCCACCTGCTGAGGTCTCCTCTTGAGACACACCCTACTTACCGTACTACTTCTACCTCCCTGCTGCTTTATGGAATGATCTCCCCTTGGTGATTAGGCAGGCATCAGTTGTTGAGTGCTTACAGCATGCTATTTGCTCAGGCATTCCCAGGCCATTAGTGCCAGCTTTAGCACCCCAATGTTAATATTTTACTAGCATGTTTTTATGGATGATGATTTGTTATATTGTTATATAACAATATTTCTTACATTGTTTTGGTTGTAAATTACGTTGGTATTGTCTGGAGTGAAGGCGGTATGGAAATAGTTTTGTAAGTAAATAAATGTAAGTTTGTCAACTTTTTTTTCATTTTTAGAAAAGAGGCCTTGTTCCTTCACTTTTGTACAGATCCTATATTAGGCAATTAATAACTAGTTCAGCCTTTGGCAATCTGGTGCCCTGCAGATGTTTCAGACTACAACTCCCATCAGCCCCAGTGGGCACATGCTGATGCAAGTTGTAGTCCAAATTAGGAGGGCACCAGATTAGTGAAATCTGAACAAATTCATTTAGCACAGCCCTTAACCTTGATGGTTGGCTAAAATGAAAAGAAAATAGGTTTGAATCAAGCCATATTTATTTTAAGCATCCCCCTACACAGCTTTTAATATAAAATTCCTAAGGCAACTAACATATTTTAAACCAGTAACAGTGGTTTAAAGCAATATAATGCTTGAGACATTTAAAACCCCTTAAGTGTCAACGACAGGAGCCAGGATGAGGTCAGTGATAACTCACATGGTGTCAGTTGTTAACTCTTTAGTCAAAAAAACAAACAGCTCAGGAGGCCAGGTCTAGTGAGCACAGCAACTCTTCCCAGTAGCTCTGCTTCCCAGTGCTCTTTAAGACTCCTCCCCTGGTTCCTTCCCCAGCAATCTGAGACTCCTCCATCTTGCTTGTCTTTGCTCCACCCTCTTCATACCTCTTTGGGTTCTAGTAGACCAGGGGGGAGGAGAGCTGGTCACTGCAGGAGTGGGAGACAGACTGACTTCTTTACCAGCCTGACTCTTCTCTGCCTCTTGGGCCCCCTCCTCTCCAGCCTCTTCTTCTATCTCTGATTCTTGACTGCTTTCTGCCACAGAGTCTTCCTGCTCAATAAACCCCGTTACCTTTTCAGCTTCCAACAGCTCCTCCCAGTCTTCTCCCTCTGACCACTCATTGTCATCCCACCACCAATCCCCTGGCTCTGAGCCGTCTTCCCTTTGGGGTTCTCCAACTAGTACCTGCCACCACTACTCCAGCCAGTCCATGACACATGGAGCCAAGTAATTAGATAAGGATGGGAGCACCATGAGTCAGTCCTCTAGAACACAGGTGCATATTGAAGCAAGACATCTGTCAAATGTACATGTCTTAGACCAGGTGTGTCTAAATTGTGAGCTTCCAAATGAATCCCCTCATCCCCTAAAATTGGCAATTCTGACCGGGGTTGTTGGGGGTTGGAGTCCAACAAAATCTGAAAGGCTTCTGCCTCTCCACTATTACCCATTTGTGGTTCTCATAATTAAAACAAATGGGTTGTATTAAATGTGGTGTTAAGTAGATCATTGCATCAGCACAAGGATTTCTTCTTGCACAATTGAAACATCTCCCTATCTCCTCCCACGTATGTCCCTTAAATCTGTTTTGGGGGTTCCTTCAACCCTCCAGAATAGATTTGGGGGCAGCACAGGAATTTATGTTGTGCTAGTGGTAATCCTTGCATTAGTGCAACCTTTTACTTTCTTCTTGAAAGCAAGCTGTTAGTCAGAACAGACAAAATGTACTCATTTCTAGATGTTTCAGTTAATTACGTTAGCAGTTGCAGTTAACATATGAGCCAAAATTGGTTCCAATGCTCGGAATGTCATCTGCAAAGCAGAATCAAAGTTATGGACCTGAACCCCGATTTTCTGGTCAACTCCACTACCAGCCAACTATACTTCAGTCTTGTGTGGAGTGAGCTTCAGTTTGTTGGCCCTCTTTCAGAACTTTACTGACTTGGACACCTGTTCAGAACATCTTCCTCACTTGAATTTGATGTAAATGAGAAATAGAGCTAAACATCATCAGCATACTGATGGAACTTCAAATCCCCAAACGACCTCTCCCAGTGGTTTTATGTAGCTGTTAAACAGCAGGGGAGCCAAGGTGGAAACCTGCTGAACCTCGCAGCATTAATGCCATCAGGCAGAGCAGCTGTCGTGCAGCACCATCATCTGGAAACTATCATTCAGGTAGGAGCGGAGCCACTGAAATGGAGTGCCTTCAATTATTTGCCCCTCCATTCTCAGATGTTTGGATGTGGTGTGCTAACATTGCAGACGTATCAAAAACTGTATTTTCAGTTGCCTTGGGCAATAGCATTGAAGCTGATTGTTTGAAGGAGGTTTGTAAAAAGGACTGGGCAATTTAACTGCTGATCTACCTGCATTTTGGCACACCTGATTTCTAAGCCACTTGCAGATTATATCAAGCTGTAGTCACAGTAACAGACTTACCTCTACTTCCTAGCTGCCATGTATACTTCTGAGCTATATTGCAGGTTTTGGCTACAATGCATCCAGGTCTTAAGAATATCATCCATTCCCCAATTTCAGGATAGTTTAATTTTAAAGAGCTACCAAGAATTAAAATGGTGTTGCTTGTTAACAAATTTCTGTTTGTGAACTTAGATTTGTAACAAGCATTCTACTTGAGATTCAGTCACCAATAAACATTAGCAACACCCTGCCAGCCGTGTGGAATTATGTGCAGGGCAGACAACTTTCCACTCTGGATTAAGCTGACGCTACGAGTCTCACTTTACGCAAGAACTAAACTGGGCACTTGTAAGACTAGTGCCTAGCAAATCTTTAAAATGCTTTACTTATTATAGATGCAATATGAATTTTGTGTTTAGGAGGAATAGGATTCAGCTGATGCCGATGGTATTAATATATGTTCGCTTGCTTTTGTACCGATCTGATAGAACCTTTGAGCACAATGCTTGTAAGATATGAAAATGCCAAAGTTTACCCACTTTGACTGGTGGGACTGAGAGCAAATGCTATATTTTATTGATTTGTTGTAACTTACTTTTAGATGTCATATGCCCTAAAAGCTGGGCTAGAATTCCTTTAACTATTGCTTGTTTATTTTAATATGGACATATTGAATGAGTCAGAAAACTGTTTGACAACCAGTGCAATTGATTATCCTAGTAACTGCATTTTGTACCAACTGCAATTTCTAATCGGCCTTTAAAGGCAGCCCTAGGTAGATAGCATTGCAATAGCCGAATCTGCTATAACAAGTACATGAGTAGCTCAGACCAGGTAGGGTCATATACTTAACCAGTGTAAACTCATTTGATTGAGCTGCATGCTGTATAATTGAATTTGTGGTTCTATTGATTGCTGCCTGTTTGCCAGTAAGATCCAGTGGAAAAATGGTAGAATTTCATTCCAGTCCTAGAACAGTTACAGTCGAACTGGTTGACCTTGGGTAGAATTAGTTCCCTTTTCTTCAACAGGAATAACAGTGGCATACTTAATGGAGAATAATACATTGATACCATAAGCCTAAGCAATAGAGTTTCTGAATAAAACAGAAACGTGATGTAAAGTGCAAGCACCTTTTGTTTTATTTTTAGTCTGACTTTTCAGTCACATCTCAGTTCATAGAGTTTACAGAATCAGGTCATTGACTTTGCACTGCCCTGGTTCCTTTAATGTAAGTGAAAACAGCTGATTAATCTCATCTCCAAAATTGTATATAAAGATATTGAAAACAGTAGGTACTGTTGCTAATGGTGTGGGGGGGAGGGAATGGTAAGCTCACACTTTTGACTGAGAGAGCTTAGCTATTTGGATATTTACTGCTATATATTCCTTCCGCCTCTTCCATTTGCCATCCAGAACTAAACCACTGTGTTATAGGACTGTGAGAGACTGCTGTGCCCTCAAGTATATTTGTGCAGTTCCCATTGATTTCTGTGGAAGTTGGTCATGCATATGTCAGGACAAAATTAGATTGATTTGAGCTGCAACAGCAGAACAAACAAAAACAGAAAACATGTTCACATTATGGAAGTCAAGGAATTTGCTGGTTGAAATGCACATTTTCATAAATAAAACTGACTGCTTGCTAGATATTTTGTAGCTGTGCAACTCAGGCCCACATTCCTCTTCCTTCTTTTATAAGTTTTTATTTTAAATCCCAACCCCCATTTTAAGCTTTGACAAACTGTCTATTTCATTCAGAATCCTGTTAAAGTCAAAGGGATATGAGTGAGTACATTGCTCAGCGCATTGATTAGTCTCTTTGACTGGTTTGAATTCTTTCTCATTAAGGGGGTCAAAGATGTTAAACAAAGGGATATGTCTGTTTTAAACTCAGTGTTCAAGGTGACATTTTCACTATTTGAATATTGGCTGTCCAGAGGTCACTAGGCTTTATTGTTCCACCACATTTATATGGGGTGTTTTCTGGGGACTAAAGTATTGTTTTGATTATGAGATGAATGTCATTATATTCAGAGATGAGTAGACTCTATGATCTCCTGGAAACTAGGGCACCACTGGAGTAGAAAGGAGCTGCATCACCAGAGTAATAAAGAGCTGATCATTAACTTTATTTTCGGGGGGGGGGCAACTTCATTACCCAGAGAGCACAACAACTACATCTACATAACAAAGAAAATGCACAGCATAGGAAAGACATGCTATTCATATAATGTGGATTTTGTAATCAAAGTGTCATGCGAACATGTACAACATGCTACCAAAGCTTCCATCACATCACCTACTTCAGGGATAGGAAACCTGCGATCCTCTAGCTTTTGTTGGACTAAAACTCCTATTATCCCTGACTAGCTGGTTAATCTGCTTGAAGCTGATGAGAACCAAACAACATCTAGAGGGCCACAAGTCCCCCCTCCCTGTCCCACTGGGTCATAATTAAAAACACCCCAACCACTTTTAAAAAGTTCACTGGACAATATTGTAAGAATGTTAGCAGAGGAAAATTTCTTCTTCACCACTAATTGCTGCAGCATAGACTCTGTAATGAGCTCTTATTTGTGCAGACAGACTCTCCACAAGACTTTCGTCACTTCCACTCTAGCAGTCTGTCAACTTCCTGTATTGTCCTCAGCTCAAATGTGTATCAAGGAGCCAGATGGACTATGCTCAGCGGAAAAGGATGCTTAGGAATGATCATGTCAACTATGAGGGTCATCCTTGCAATTCACATAGTGACTAGGGATTTGACAGGCGCTTAATAAGCCTTACCAGCAAAAAATCTCATCAATGTCTTCCAGCCCTGCAGAGTAGAATAGTTACTATAGACCCAAACTTCAACAAGAAGTGATCCAACCATGACCTTAAGAAACAACAACAAAAACCCTTCTTAGACCATCATCTTCTTGCCTGGTAGGGGAAAAAAACACAGATCAAGAATATGTCATGAAAGCTATGAAGTTTTGAGTCATCCTGGAAGTGGTGGTCTTGAATATGGATGGTGAGTTTCTCCATAATAGTCATATTGGAAGTTTTCAACACCAATCCAGAGAGCACCTCCATCAGCTTAGCCAGAGAAACTGGTGGACAGTGATGTGAGACATAGTTCAACAGAATCAATACTTGTTGTAATAATCTTTTGTAAATCTTTTTGAGTAATCTGCCTGAAGAGTGGTATATAAATACCTTAAATAAATAAATGAAATCCCTAATCTGTTTTGTGCACTGATCAAAAGATACACTCCAGCTCTCCATATGATAGATGGTACTTGCCACTTGCCACTAACTACATTTTCGAACTTAAGAAATGGGTGATAAATTTAACTAAGAAAGCAAGTGACTGTTACAGCAATTTGCAGTACTTAATACATGAATAATGTACATAAAAAAATAGGAGCACAATTTTCTTTTTCTTATTGCATAAACGGTCTTGAAGGATTCTTATTAAAGACCCAGTGTCTTTAATTGGCTTCCCATGAGATAAACAAACAAACTTGGAACTTTGGCTATATTTACATAGTTGCAAAGTTCCAAGTTTGTTGTTTGTTTATCTCAGGGTCAGCAAACTTTTTCAGCAGGAGGCCGGTCCACTGTCCCTCAGACCTTGTGGGGGGCCAGACTATTTGGGGGGGGGAGGGGGGAAGGGAAATGAACGGATTCCTATGCCCCACAAATAACCCAGAGATGCATTTTAAATAAAAGTACACATTCTACTCAAGTAAAAACATGCTGATTCCTGAACCATCCATGGGCCAGATTTAGAAGGTGATTGGGCCGGATCTGGCCCCCAGGCCTTAGTTTGCCTACCCATGGTTTAGCTTATAGGAAGCCAATTTGCCTCATAAGTACCACAAATGATGTTGTTGTTGTTGTTGTTGTTGTTCACAGCTGAAAATATGAAAACAGCCAGTGAAACAGCTACAGAAGGCAAACACATTTATTATGCAAACTCATCCTTAACAATTGGCACCTCCATCCTACCGATTCACACAGCGCTTTTGAGACATAAGCCAATAATAGTCAATGTAGTTATGGAAGCATCCTGTATAAAATAACATATTACCATAATTACACTGTGCAATCAGAATATGTATGTGCATTATTATTGCTTTCCGCTTTTGCTATGCTGATAGCTGCATTGATTTGATGGGATTACATAGCACTCCAGTGTGGATGAAATACAAACAGCAATGGGTTGCTACTTGTTTGTCAGATGTATTAAGAGCACCATCATGCTTTATCACAAAGAAGATTATGTTAGAAAAAGTGAACTCTGGATTAGCATGTAACAGAATCAAAGCAATTAGCTATTTAATGGGATACTGATAATTCTAGATATAGCAACCCAAAATTCCAAGTAAGGAGTGTTTAATTCCCGTGCTAATTAAAATAAAAGATGAACACATGAGGTCATACGAAAGAACACTGGGTGATTTCCAGTGTTAGCCATACTGAAAGTAAACCCACTAAACACAACATATTTGCTAATCTGAGAATGTCTTAGTTGAATATCATTCAAAACTTATCAAACTTCCTGCTAATTAAAGCCATTCTCACACAGACACATTGTTTAACTATTGTGCAATGAGATACATCTTCCTGGCATTTATCCCCTTCCAAGCCCCTATTTGGTAAAGTTCCTGTGGCTGCAGTGAGCACATGTATGGCAAACAAAGCAAGGTGTGTGTGTTTGAAAAGTGAAGACAGCAAAGCTCACAGGCTTCTGTGAACATACATTTGCACCAATGACAACCTTAGAAACTCCTTTACTAAATACAGGTGGACTCTTATTTTGATGGTGAGTTTAATTTTCCTTCTGGTTCCTGTACAAACTGCAAATAAGGTTAATTATTGCATGACCGCAAGAAAAGACTTTGCAAAACTCTGCAAAAGAATTAACTAGATATTTGTATATACTAGGTATTTATATTTAACTTTTTTTAAAAAGCAATGATAAACATCCCTCTATTTCATCTGTTTCCCACCCCAACCCCCAGTAAAGAAATTTCCCAGTTACCATAAACTCTCAATAAACTTCACAATGTATTGAAGTAAGCCAATTATAGGGAGGGAAATGGAGGGGAAAGAGAGTGGGGAAGGAAAGCATGGTGTTGGGAAAGGCCTGAGTGACAAAGTATGAACCAACCCAGACCCTACACTCATCGTCTGAGTCCGCCCTTATTGTGCCTCCTCCACAAGAGGTCCGGAGGGTGACAACATGAGAGCAGGCCTTTTCTACAGTGGCTCCCCACTTGTGGAATGCTCTCCCCAGGGAGCCTTGCCTGGCGCCTTCATGACATATCTTTAGGCACCAGGCAGAAACACCCCTCTTCTCCCAGGCCTTTGGCTAATTAAACAATCATAGATGCCTTTTGAACTGGAGGCGGGGTACTGTTTTGTTTGTTACTGGTATGCATTTTTGTGCTTTTATATTGCAAACCACCCTGTGATCCTCGGGTAAAGGGCTATATAGAAATTTTAATAAATAGTAATAAAAATATATGAGACAGATGAAAGCAGTCCATTTCATAGTTACATGTAATGGGGGGAAATCAATTTCCACCTTGTGGGGAACCTTTTTTATCCTATGAGCTGCATTCACATATGGGAAGCCTTCTGAAGACTGCAAGAGGCAAAAGCGGGTGGAGCAATGGGTGTGACTCTTACCTTGGTACAATAAATAGGCCATGGAAAAGCCAGAGGTTTCTCTGCACGTAGCCACACACCAGCCAAGTGACAAAGAAGCATTATCACAGTTCAAGAACACATTTCAGCCAGCAAAAGCATTCAAAGGCAGCACAGAGCAGGGCTGTTTAAGGGTGTGGCCTGGGGAGAGATCTGAAGGCCAGAGGGCTGCATCTGGCCCCCAGACCTCAGGTTTCCCATCCCAAAGGAGTAGCCAATGTGGCATCCTCCAGGTATTGCTGTATGGAACTCCCATCACCCCTGGCCATTGGCCTTGCGATTACGGCAGATGAGATTTGGAGTGCAACAGCATCTGGATGACACCACCCTGGCTATCTGTGATGCAGATGTTCAGGAGTAAATGGTGTATTTGTTCTGTAATCTCCACCACTTGTATCCAGAGGGGCTCCTCCCCTCTTTTAACTGACAAAACCAATACAGTGGTACCTCAGGTTACATACGCTTCAGGTTACAGACTCCACTAACCCAGAAATAGTACCTTGGGTTAAGAACTTTGCTTCAGGATGAGAACAGAAATCGTGCTCTGGCAGTGTGGCAGCAGCAGGAGGCCCCATTAGCTAAAGTGGTGCTTCAGGTTAAGAACTGTTTCAGGTTAAGAAGGGACCTCTGGAACGAATTAAGTACTTAACCCGAGGTACCACTGTACATCTTCAGTCCATTGGTATGCCCTTGGGAGGGTTTCTGTCTTCTGGTGCTGAAATATCAAATGCTTAGCTACAAGCTAAGGAGTTCATACGCCTCCCACAAATGGAACAGCTTATGTGTACATTACTGCTCTCTGGTGGGTCAGCAGAGAAGTCTGTCTAAATAAGGAAATGAATGAAATTCACTTATCAGCATTCAGCAGGAATATAGCCCACTGGCAACTGATACAGTAACCCATCTGGATGTGAGGGCGACCTGGCTGTGACATCTGTCACCCCATCGATTGCCAGGGTTGATTCGGCTGATCCGGCTGGCTAGGCTCCATGTGCATCCCTCCCAAAGCTGCGCGCTCGGTAGAAGAGGACAACCATCCCAGATAGAAGGAGTGTACCGTTCTTCGGTCAAGGGTATACGATAGCTGCGCTCCCCTGCTAGAACCTCCAAACAAGTAACCCATCTTTCTGCTGCTATCACCAGCTGACTTACTTATGCCTCATGTACATTTATAATCTAACTGTGTTTCTGGGTTGGGTGTAAAACATTTATATTCTATATTCTAACTTCTAACTAAAATGTTAGTATTCCTGCCCTGCAGGGGCTGTACTAGATGGCGTTTGGGGTCCCTTCCATCCCTACAATTGTATGATTCTGTCTCAGGTTTACCTTATATATTTATCCTGAAAATCTGGCAGAACTGGATTGTTACATATCTCAACTGTATGGCTGCCAGTACCAGCTAAATCAGAATACACTCTGTTCTAATATCCATAGTGCACACTGCTATAATACAAAGCAAGTCAGTGATGGCAGTAATCTGATGCCCTTACTTCATTCCCAGGAATCTTGTTGTCTAGCCAGCAGCTTCCAATGAAATCAGTGACAGAGCTTCTGTAAGGCCTCCTTTGTTCTGTTAACATTAAGAATGTTTTTGTTTCAGATTGCTGTTTAGTGTCAGAGTTCGTTCCACTACCCCATCTTATTTGCGTGAATGTTCTATTTAATGCAAGAGTTAGGCCAGAGCATCTTCTTTCTCCTCCTATTCACCAAGGTGGTCAGTTCCAATGCTTAATAATTTGTTTATATTTTAAATTGTAATAGGGTGGTTTTTAGTCATAAGGTTCTCAAGGTAGCTCACTGATTATACCAAATTCCATTGTGTTGCTTCTGGTGTTTGTTTTGTTTTTCTTCTATGCTGTCTCTCTCCTTGACGTATAATCAAGAGCTTAAAGGTTATCATACATGCTGTGGAGCGCTGATGATTTGAAACTTGCTGCTATGTTTAAGACACAGGCATATACCGGTATGTGTATAATATATAGCATTTGCATTTATTCATTTTTGCTTGGTTCTTAATTTTTGTTCTGTTTTTATTATTGTTAGCTATCCTGGAGATCTTTTCTACAGAAAAGGATAGTACAAAAAATGCACAAATAAAATACACCCACAATATTCATGTGTACAATACACTTCGCTGTGTTTCACCATCACAACAATCTAGGAGTGGTCATTCTTTTCCCTATTTCACTAAAGCCAGAACAGTGACTAAGACAGGACCACTAGATTAATGCATCCATGTGTGGGTTGAAATTAATTGTGCCCTAAACATACAAGTGTCTAGCTATGCTTCATAATTTCTTGGATGATGAAACCTTGGACTGGAACTATTGTTGTTAGTATTTTGATTGTTTACCTACCTTTTACCATTAGGTCCCAGGGTGGGTTACAACAATTAAAAATGCAAAATAGCAGAGCTAGTAAAGAAACTGGCAGGTGTGATTTCAGCTATTCTGGGCTCAGCCACTTTTGCCATTCATTTTCTAGGCACAGATCTGTGCTTTCCTAGTCAGTGTCCAAGGGTTGGTTGGTTGGTTGGTTGGTTGGTTGGTTGGTTGGTTGGTTTGCCCCAGCACTTTCACCACAAAAACATGTTCTTTAACACTGAATCAGAACAAATGAAAATTTGTATTTTCTGCAGACTGCCACTTGCTTTGATTCAGCAGTAAAGAACAGGGTCTTGTGGGGAAAGCACCGGAGCAAAGAAAACTTAAAAGTGCTCTGACACATACCGGAAAAGCATGGATATGTGCCTAGAAAGGGTTAGGCAAAAGGTAAGTGTGAATGAGCCCAAGATCTAACATTTATGAAAATTCTTGGAGAATAGGTGAAGTGCCACAAGACTGGAGGGAAGCAATTTTTTCCCCATCCTCAGAAGGCTGCAGGAAAGAGTATCAAAGCAGCTGCTGATCACTCAATCTAGAACACACTTAAGCAGTCAGTAGTATGCCTTTTTATTGTTAGTTTTGCAGGGTGAGGATGCTGGGATTACAAAAAAAAGGCACTTAGTGTTTTGATAAAGTTAATTAGCCTGGTCAAGCAGATTTATTATATTTTGACAAGGTCATCCATGATATTCTTGTTGGCAAGCTGGCAGAATGTGGGGAATTATTATTATTTTGGGACTATACCCAAAGAATGCTAATGAATGGCTCTTTTTTAAGCTGGGCTTCACATGATGTCAAGTAATTAAGTTCAAGCCATAGCATTTGCAGCTTGAATTAAGCTATGTCTGCAAGTGAAGAATTAGAAATGCTTCCAGGTCTTCCTTAGTGACTGCAGCTTGAACTTTCCCACGCTTGACGTTGTTTGATATCAGGTGTGAGAAAGATGGGTTTGGGTCTCACAAAACTGCCTGGTGGGTCAAACACCTAGGGCTGACACCTAATCAGCACCACAAGCTAAATGTTCTCCACAACTCCTTTAACATCTGCTCTTGAGGTCAGCTTGCAACACAGAGCTATCTATAGGATTGTTACCTTAAGTTATTCTAATATGGCAGCAAAAAATCTGTTTGATGTTCCCACCATCCCTGACCATGACTGGGGTGATGGGAGTTGAAGTCCAACAACATCTAGAGGGCCACAGGTTCCCCATCCCTGCTAAATGCACACATTCTTGTGAGTAATGCTGTGGTCATGGTGTTTCTAGCTGCATTTATACATCATGATCAGCCATGGTTTACCATGACAGGAACAAGCCTCCGCAAGCAATAGATTTGCATTCTCCTTCCTCTCATGCTTGTTCAGTGCAGCCATGAGGAGTTCACTTCCATTTTTGTTTATGCAGACCTTATTGATACAGCTTGGACAATCTTAGCTACGATTTGTTTGAAACAAGCCAGCTTCAAACCATGGGTTATGAAACTAGCTTCTTTAAGTTTAACTATGGTTAAAGGTTCAGATAAACTGACAATTCACATGTAACACTGAGCCAAACCATTGTTTAGCACAAACCAGCAGGTTTCTAACAGAGAAATAATCACTGCTTATAAGACTATGCACAATTGAGGAGGACAGAGATGGAGAATGTTTTTAGTGGCTCAGAAACAGACATTAACTGATGTATGGATGTGAAGAATCTCAACTTTACAAGTGAAGTGAATTTATTCCACTCCATCTCTTCCCCAAAAGATACCTTAACAAGCTATATCTTCCAATCCTTGGCAAGTTTTTTTTCCGTTTTGACATACAAATAAAGTATTTTTGAAATGAATTGTGGACATCATACTGATAAGCAGGATTTTTATTCTCTACTGCTTCACAATGTTCAATACATTGCTTATGTAAGTGCTGTGAATACCTCTTAAGACAACTGATGCGTACAGTGAGCTCTGCGATTTACGTGACCAGCACACAATACCATCAGCGTAAATGCAGACTTAGTTCTAGCATGGCACTAAGTTAGATTTAATATATCCCAAATGTCAGAGCTGGATTTTAAAGTAATTCTGCTTTCCCTGTAATACATATTGAGGATTTTCAGTATCCAGAGGCATCATCAGATGAAAAAAAACAAATATTTAGCTAGGCAATATCTAGAAGGGTTGCCTCCAAGGCTTGCTGAGAGAAAAACACCATAGTTGAAGATTCTGTAAGCTTATTGCCTAGAGAGTTTAAATTATTTTAGCCGGAGCTCAGCTGTGACATTTGGGCTATGTTAATTGAAGCGTAGCACCATGCTAGAATCTGGCCTGCATTCATACAGACTGTGTTGTGAATTCAGTAGGACTTCTGCTACAAACGTTTATGTGATCAGTTACTCAGCCGTGGTCCTCTGCTCCGAATATGAATCCATTGTTTCAGATCAGCATAGGTTTTGATCTGGAACAGTTGCCTTGGGGCAACTGCCATTTTGCTATCCAAAAACAACTTCAAATGCTTTTCCATTGCCATTAATCGAATGGCAAGCCTTAAGTCTCATGAACATAGTCTTAAATCGGATAAGCGTAATCTTTTTTTGTGTTGATATGTGGGTTGCTCTTTTGTGCTGAGCTGTGGTTTGCTGTATAGTTAGTGCAGTGTTGTTGTATATGCAACTACATAGGAAGCTGCCATGCCTTACTTCCCTTGCCTGGTATTGTCTCTTCTGACTGGCAGTGTCTGTCCAGGATCTCTGACAGGTGTTTTCCCATCACCTGTTACATTAATTGGAGGTGTGATGGACTGGCCCTGGGACCTTCGATGTGCAAAGCATATGCTCCATTCACTGAGCTGTAGTTGATACACTGTGAATTAGGTCAATACAGAGGGTTGCTTATATAGGCCCTTTGATAAACCACAGTCTCATCATGCTGGGTGAATTTAAATGTTTGCCAGCCATCAGGAAAACAATTTATATCCCTCATAAATATTTGAAGCTTAAAGATGGTGCAAGAGTGCTTATCAATTTAATTTTGAAATAATTTGGGGTTTTTTTGCATTTGTAACGAGGCTAATGAGGGGTTTAAACAAAATCTTAGAAGTTGCTTACATACTGCAGCATCTTTTCTTTTTAATATACAGCTGTTTTAAAATTAAATAAATCTAAATGCAACTTTGCAAGCTGTTCTGCAATTACACCAAAATTATCAAGCTGCTGGGTAATTAAAGCGATTTCAAATATGCCTTGCTGTGCAGTGTCTTGTATAATTATGTTGCTCATCAAGCATGAATGTACATCTATGTGTGTTTGTGTGTGTGTGTGTGTGTGTGTGTGTGTGCACGCGCACACACACGCACACACGCCTTTATACATTGTAAATGTATTTTCACATTTTCTGCAGGCTTCATTATACCAACTGCATAAATGCAGGAAGAGACCATGGCAGGGGAGATTATTTAATAATCTGGGTTGGGGAAGGCATTTTGATAGTATCTATTTATTTCAGTTATATAATTCATTGTTACAATCTGTTAACAATACTCCCATGGCAGAGAACATGAATCTAGATGAACAATGTGTTCCATTTGTGTTTTTGAAATGAATGATAAAATGTAAAATAGAGAATACTTTTACATTAACTGCCAATGTGTCATGTATGTATATGTATGTGCATGCACCCAAAAGATTTCTGCAGTGTTACAGATAGCAGTAACTAGCTTGGTCTTCTGTGTGAATAAACTAAGAGCAACTATTTTGAATGACTAAGCAGAGTAAATCTAGCCTTGCAAATAATTGTGGGAGCTGCACTATCATCCCATGGCTAGTGTATAGTGGCTGGGGGGCATGGGGCTGGGGGAGATATTGGGTAGCTTGCTACATGTTCGCTGCCACCATCCACCAAAGGCCTTTAAAATAACACATTTGCCCTGATGTATTGCTGACTGACAGCAGATTATCTCCCATTCGACCACAACCTATGAAAAGGACTTTCCACCACATCCAGTCCAATGAGTTCTCTGTCCATTTGGCAGATAGTGGAGGCAGCAGGTTTTTATAACAACAACAACAACAACAACAACAATTTATTATTTATACCCCGCCCATCTGGCTGAGTTTCCCCAGCCACTCTGGGCGGCTTCCAATCAAGTGTTAAAAACAGTACAGAAAGATGAGGTCTTTCTACACATCACCTCTATGAAGGCACTACTCACAGATACCAGCCCAAGCAGCATGGGTTTTGTAGCAGAGGCAACGCAGCAATCACTAAGTACCTCTCTAGGATGACTCAAGTAAAGCAGCTTGCAGAACAAGTTGGGAGAAGAGGTATAATGGAAATCAAGATTTATTCCATGCTTTATTTAGACCCACCCCCTCCACCTGCAGCAGGTTTTTAGAGCCCCACTTCCTATTCCTGATTCCTTTATTGTGATTTGATATATCTACTGTTAATTTTTTCTTGGGAATGCTGTGCAATTGCATCCATTTATTTCAATGAAGCTTGCATAGCATAAATTCCATAAATTTGTGCCCTGTTGTGAAATAATTGATGCTTCTACTTACATATTCAAAAACTGTTTTTCTTGGGTGTTGCAAATTTGTTTTGTTTTTTCGTTGCTTCTTTCCTGTTAAGAAAGTTCTGATCATTTCCTTTATAAAGATGTGCTTCAGATTTTTTTCTGGAATTGGTATTCCTACCCTACCTATTTGAAATTAGCCTCTCCCACTTCTGTTGTTGCTGTTCCTGTGCTGTTGTTTTAAAAGACTGAGTGCATAACATTTATTCATATATTTAAAAGATTGTTCTGATGTTATTTAATGGAGGTACCCATACGGTTCTCTGTGTACTTCTCAACTTTGAAGACACATTAAAAACATTCATCTCCCTATGGGGGTAAAAAATTAAAGCTTGGTAATTCAGAATTGTGTGATCCCAGCTATAATTAAATGCGCTCATAAGAACATAGAGTCATACCAGGAGATTTTTCAGTCTAGATTTTCAGTTCCCAGTTTTGCCAACATTAAAAATATTTTTTCATTTGCTGATTAAGCAATATAAAGCAACAGTGTGCCTTTCAGATGTTTTCCATAACTGTCAGTTACATCTGCAATTCATTTTAGCCAGTTTATTTGGATTTAAGGCATTTCTGTTTGTTGGTTTAAAAAAACCTGCATTTGTTACATATGTTATTTTGACTACAAAATTACGAATTTGAATTCAGCTACAACATTGCCACACAGAAGGTTGTTGAAAAAGCTTCAGTCAAGCACATAACCTACAGGAAAACTCGGTTTATCATCCTATAGAAAATAGCAAGTTTGGGCAGCATTGGAGAAACTTTTTTCATCAGCGCAAGGATATCTGCTTGTGCAACAGAACTCCACCCCTCCTCTCTCTGCACATATCCTGTGCCATCCCAAATCTGCTCCAGAGGGTTGAGGGAACTACCAAAACATATATGGGGAGGCACGGGGAAGGATAGTGGGAGAAGTTTCCTTGTGCAAGCAGAAATCCTTGCACTCTCAGAGCGAGTTAGTTGGATACTGCCGCTTATTTTTAATTGGAAGAACTCTGAGAGTTTACCTTTCCCATCATGGTATTTGCCTGAATAGCAACTCAGGGATATGCATGTTTGTCCTTGCAATAATACCCATATCTTTTCTCTCACCTACATGCCAAGGTGAATAGTTATTTAAGATCCCTAAATCTAGGATAAAAACAAAGCTGTTTAGATGGGCAAGGAGAGATATCTAGTGCTTCTCCCCACTTTCTCTCTTAAGAGATAGATGGTTGCTATGGTGATTGCTGCTCCCATCTCATCAGCTATAACCTGGTTTTCCACATCAACTGAATCACTGCAAGCAAAACATTATCTTTATTCAATCATTAGATATAATATTGTTATATTACTTGTCTTAAGCATCAACATATTCACTTTAAATATTAGCTTGCCTAGCATATATGCATATATAGCACACTTTTATTCAAATAATCCCAGGTTTATATAGAAAATCTTACACTAGAGCATTTAAAGAAGAGTTTATGGGTAGGAAGATCAAACCATTAGCTGTAACTTAAAATACACAAAATATAATCCCCGACAGACAATATTGTGTAGGGGAAACTACACAAGAAGCATTTTTCCCATTACTTCTGGTTCAGCTCTACCATTTTAGGAAGAATTATATATGCACACACAGAGACACACATAAAAATCTAGAATTTTCAATTCAAATTTCATTGGTTGCATTTCTGGGATTTGTAAAGTGCATTGAATTGTTGTATGAAAATAAATAACACTGCATGCCAGTCATCATCTGTGTTCTACAGCTTGAAGTCATTTCCATCAACTTAATCTTCCCTCTTGAACTGGAGTACTCCTTATCACAGATTCCACTCTTTGCTTCCAGCAGTATTTCAGAAGAGTTCAAAAAAGGTTGGAATTCACTCCAGTGCACTGACGGTGACTTAATAACAAGACATTCAAATTACAAGTTATCTCTTAGTGGTGGTGTGTTTCTCTCAAAGTTATTTCCTAGCAAGGCAGTGTATATCACTTGTCATTCAATAAGACAAAAAAATATTTTTAAAGGTAGGTGACTCTGACCTTCATGGGTTGATGCTATTTTCCTTCTTAAATATTTAAGCTGGGTTGGTACCATTACATCTGAATTACCATAATTGGGTGGATCTGCCCTTAGCTGCCAAACTGACTGGTTGATTCTGTTTCAGACTTGTAATGTGTGTGGCCTCTCCTTTCTGGTGTGGCCAGTTGCTACTATGAGCCAAATTAGGCAAATACATACTGTAGTTTAAATATATGCAGGCAATATGCATGCTAACTGGGTGTATTTGACTGTCTGTGTCATCTGTGGCTAATTTTTTTAATAAACTGCAGAACATGTGATTGGAAGTGTATATTAAAAGATGCTGCAGTCTTAGAGAGTCAATCACTTTGTTTTGCTTACGTTTATACATTAGAAATTGAATTAGAAGTTAAAGAAAAAAGAGTAAACCATTCGGCTTAAGTTAAAATGAAATGATGCTTCAGGTTAATATGGAAAGGTCATAACACATCTCTACAAAAACACATCATGTGTAATAATGATGCTGATGATAATGAATATTTTTGGAAATGTATGAATATCAAAGCAAGCAAGATTTGATGCATTCTGAACCCAAACAAGGAACTAGTAAGTGCACATTATTTCTTTTTGCATGCATGGTATGTTTCTGTAATTTTAATTTCAATTTTCTAACCATAAGCTATTTAGATATGCTACTTAATTACTGAAATTATTTCACCTGTGACTTCATAAATACATTGGGTTTTTTATATCATGAAACTTCTGGAAAGTATGATCCTGTGACTGAAATATTTCAGGATTGTGCTTTGCATTGTAGATTAACTACTGACTGGTTTGTAAATGATTTCTTGCCTTGCTAAAAGGACCAAACCCTGTAATATAAATTTGTTGTTGTTGTTTAGTTGTTTAGTAATTTCTGATTCTTTGTGACCCCATGGACCAGAGCACGCCAGGCACTCCTGTCTTCCACTGCCTCCTGCAGTTTGGTCAAACTCATGCTGGTAGCTTCGAGAACACTGTCCAACCATCCCGTCCGCTGTCGTCCCCTTCTTCTTGTGCCCTCAATCTTTCCCAACATCAGGGTCTTTTCCATTAGTGTAGTGCTATTGTGCCGTCTAATGCCAGCCTTGATTGAAACTAGTGCCACAAACCAGTGGCATTGAACAAACTTACTGTGGAAATATGTTCTGATCCTGATCCTTCAGTTGTCTCTTTGCTTTCTCTTGTATGCAGTAGAACCACCTAGAGTTAGGGTTATTACCTTTTCTCCTGGCAGAACTCTCTTGCTTTCTCAAGTGCCAGCCAGAAAATGATTAGCCAGCATAAAGATGCAATGTCTACATCCACTGTCAGAGGCAGTATAGAGGCATACCAGTAGCAGGGGTTCTCAAGAGAAGAGAATGCTGTTGCCTTCAGGGACCTGCTTTCAGGCTTCCCATCAGCATCTGGTCACTGTGAGAACAGTGGAACAGTGGAACAGTAGAACCACTGTGAGAACAGCTGGAATTCCACCAAAAGGGATGCAGACAATAAGGTAGTGATGATAAACTGGACCCAATTCACGAGCTGAATCCTTACCTACTATGGATGCTTTAGTGGAGGTGCCTGCATTGCAGGTGATGGGACTAGATGACCCTCACGGTCCCTTCCATCTCTATGATTCTATGAAGAGCAGATTAGAATTTTTATAAATAAGTAATACTGTCAAAAGGCCATCTTTTAGCTGAATATTTCTTAGCTGAGTAATATTTCATAGGCTATATGGCTCGTCCTTTGCACAAACATAAATAGAAAATTATTCAGTGTTGTTCCAACAAAATTCTCTTGGTGTGCTTTGATTCTAAAGAAAGGTATTTTGAATATCCATAATGTTTGATCTTTTGGGCTGTTCGTTGACTGAATTACCATAGCTCAATTCTGCCATCTGGCCATTGCAGGGAGGGGGGAGATCTCCAAAGGATTTGGAGGTTGATTGGATATTATTGCATAGGCTTCCATTTCAGATTAATTGTGACAAGTTGCAGTTAATCTAAAGCAGGCTTCCTCAACCTTGGCCCTCCAGATGTTTTGAAACTACAATTCCCATCATCCCTGACCACTGGTCCTGCTAGCTAGGGATCATGGGCATTGTAGGCCAAGAACATCTGGAGGACCAAGGTTGAGGAAGCCTGATCTAAAGCACAAGTGGAAGCTTCTGATTGCCTCACATCTGCACCAGAAGAGGAAGGGGCATACTAGCCACAGACTCAATAGAGCTTTTTCCTATAACGCTGAACTGGGGATTACCAACATGTTGCCCATGAAGCTGCAGGGCCCCCTCCTATACAGAAATTATACATGAAACAAGAACTGTATCGTAGCCAATAGAATTGGTTGCCATGTGTATGTTTTGTAAGGTTGCAGTGTATGTTTGGTGCCCTCAACAGCTTTTCCCATTGGTAAATGTGTCCATGGGTCCATAAAACTTTACAGTCCCTGTCAACTATTACATCTAAGTAAGGCCAATATCTCAATAGACTACTGTGATGGAAAGTGGAGCTTTCATGTTTATGAACATTAAGATAAGGAGCATTAGGATTTAATACATTTTAAAACTGAGTGAGGTTCAGATGCAAAACACTCCCATTAAGTGTAAGCATAGGGTTATTAGAAGCTGCAAGCATTTAGCAGATAAATTACAGCAATAAATAAATCACTAATTAAGTCTGTACTTTTCACTCTTTGTGAATAAAAACCTTGGATTGAAAAGGAACTTCTAGTATTATGTTTATTTTATTTGTTAAAGTTTTCTTTCAAACACTCTTGAGTTTGTGGCAGGTCACGAGATTAAGTATAGTTGCTTTTTCCTTTAACCAAGAGGCAACTGCCCTGCTTACTCAAGAGGTGCATATTACAAAATTGGAAACAGAGTTCCTATTATCTGTCTTTCCATTTCTGTCTCTGGGCCATAGTCCTGGCTATCTGATTTACCATATTTTTCTGTGTATAACACACACACACACACACACCATGTATAAGATGCCCCCTAAAAATTTAGAAAATGGGGGGGGGGAGATTGCCCACTGTTGCTGAGCTTTTGGGGGTGAGGGTGAGCTTCTTTTAGGGGGGATTGCCGAATATTACTCACCTGCCTGGCCGACACTCGCGCATGGAGCAAAAAGCCTCCTAACGTCTGTCCCCTCACCAGCAGAAGCAGCCTCTTGCCCGCCTAATTGCTGCAGCAACACCCAATCAACGCCACCCCTTGCCAAAGACACCAGTAACACGCTGCGGAACATCTCCGGTTCACGCCATCATCCAATCCCAAGTCTCCCCTATGCACCACCCATGTATAAAACGACCCCATATTTTAGACATAGTTTTTCAGTAAAAACAAACAAACAGCCTTATACACAGAAAAGTACAGTAGTTTGCTTTTTTGTTTTTTATCCAGTGTATTCTTAATATTGCTGCATTATCCAGCCATGGCTTTATTCAATAATTTGTGATTGTTTAGTTGGAGTTTAGTTAGAAACTGATTTATAGTTATAGACATTTTTATTTTTTGCAATGGTGGAGACTTACGGTAATTTCAGTTCTGCATTTCTTTAGGGCAGGGTTGCATGTAAATGCCTTTGGTCTCTAGGTTAATAACTTTTAGTCAGTCGATTATATGCATTTTAATAGATTGAATAATTGATTTAAATTTATGAATGAGTTTACACCTGAGTAAAACCAATAGGTCTGAAACACAAATCATATTTCTTTGCTTTTTAATTATAGAGGTACGCTGTCCTGCTAAAGTAAACAATCTTACCTGTGTTTATCACAGCCTGAAACAATAAACTTAACCAGATGTCTTATTCCCTTTTCTGTTTGTTATTTCTTGCTCTGGGTGGTCAGCCATGGTTTAGTCTCTATTTTAGAGCCAGTACTGTATATGGTTAACCAATTTGGGCAGAACAACTTTGGGTCTCTGTGCTGAAAAAAATTAATTACACAACAGCTTTGCTTTTAGTTATACTTTGCTTCTTTACCTTGTCAAGATGTTGATGTCATCCCCATAAAGGAAAATGTTTAACTTCTGTGGCATTTCACATTTGCAAAAGTGCTTCTTAATTGAGATATTTTTCATTTGTTTTATGTTCCTCCCACCCCATCCTTCCTCCTTGAGCATTCATGACTATTATTATTTTCATGAAACATTTGAGTGTAATTTTTTTTACACATACTGTCTCTACTTTGCTGGATTAACCCACTGAACAAAAAAAATATATATTATGAATGTTTTGTTTTACTTTTGCAAATAAGTGGAGGGGGAAATGGTCCACACCAAGCTTTCTCTATCCTTGTTAAGTGTACCCCTTGCTATAATTCCAAAACATTGTTGCCCATATTGGATCTCTTGTTCTAGCTCTGCTCTGTAAACCACTGTTGTTCATTTTAATACTATGATGTGTTCATAGTAGTGGAGTAAAGATCCATTTTTTCAGGATCAAACTATTCCCCATTGGCCTCTCAATCTTTCAACATGGTGTTTCATTTAAAGCCATCAGGCCTCTATGGGCTTTTATCCTTTCCAGGAATCAAATTAGCTGACCTTTTTTAGATATCCTAATCACCTCATGAAAATCTTTCAGGCTCAAGCCTATTAAACATGAATGCCTTCCAGAGTCAACACTGTGCAGCAATCTCAATATTCATCTTTTCCCTTTTTAGGATCTAAATCTGAGCAACTTCATAGAATCATAGAATTGTAAGAGTTGGAAGGGACCCAGAGAAGCATCTAGTCCAAACCCCTGTAATCTCTCCACTCTATGAAAAAAGGTGAATTCTAATGTAAGGAGTCACTAGAAAGAAGACTTAAAATAAAACTGCCAATGTCGTAAATGCCTTATACACAGTCTTAGATGTATAACTGGAATATTGTGTATACTTCTGGTTGACGCATCTCCAAAATGATATTTTAGTGTTGAGAAAGGAATAGAAAAGGCAGCCAAAATACATGGAACAGTTTTGACTATGAGAAAAAGTTACAATGTCAGAGGCATTTTAGTTTAGGGAAAAGACAAGTGACGTTCAAAGGAAATGATAGAGCTGAATAGAATTATGCATAGCGTTGAGAACATGGACAAAAGAAACTACTGTACTGTACTGTGCTTCTTTACATAGCCCATAGTTAAAGTATGGGATTTGCTCCCACAAGCTGTAATGATGGCCACCAACCTATAAGGCTTCAAAAGCAAGTAAGAAAGGAGGTTCTCCCATACTCATAGGGTTGTCTGCTGCAAGAAACAGGATGATGGGCTTTGGCTTTATCCTCCAGGGCTCATCTTAAGAGATGCAACTGATCTGCTTACTAGAGAGGCCTCAACTTGAAGATGAAAACTATACACCTACCAGCTAGCAATGCTGATGATCTATGCAGTGTCTGTTCAAACATCATGTGGAAAGCAAGTTCTCCTTGGAACTTGTGGAAAGGAGAAGAATATGCCTGTTGAAATGGAGCCTTCCACATCTGGCAGACTTACTAATGCCTCCATCAAATATGCTAACTGAGAAGGATTCCATTTCAACCAGAAGCCTAGAGCATTCCTGGTCAGCAAATCTACTCATGAGGAAGAAGCCCAAGATTAGGGCAGGCAAGGAAATATAACTTGTCCCTGCTCTTGCCAGAATAATTGACATGTCTTGCCTGCACTCTTGAATTTCTGTGCCTGTCACTTCTGTAACATCCTACAGTATTTGGTTCAGTTAGTTAGTATATGAGACTGACCTCAAAGGCTGTATGGTATCTTTCTATCTCCTCTTATATAATCTTTTGAGGATCTTTGCCC
The DNA here is from genome assembly GCF_965113315.1 of Podarcis vaucheri. Lineage (NCBI taxonomy): Eukaryota > Metazoa > Chordata > Lepidosauria > Squamata > Lacertidae > Podarcis > Podarcis vaucheri. The sequence continues at coordinate 62,125,280 of NC_138766.1, read as the reverse complement.
CCTTTGTGCAACCTGAACTGTTTCCTTTTCTGTCAGACACTGGGTTGAATTCAGTGTTCTGCTGTTTTGATTTGACACTGCTGTCAGTGTCAGCATTTTGGCTTGTTAGACAGAATGATCCTCCTTCTCCTCCCCTCACAGTTCTAGGTGTTCTCTTGATCCCCTTAAGACAATTGTGGGGGGCACAGCTGGAGGATTGGGGAGAAGCCCCACTGCACAAGCAGAAGTCCTTTCTAAGTCCTTAGTAAGGTCCTTACATGGGCTTTTGCTGATGGGATTCATTCGGTGAACACCATCCTCTGCTTTGGATTAAAATGGAAGTATATACTTTACTGAAAAAGCTTTGGCTTATTTCAGGCTTACAAAACACAGTCCAGGTTTGGATGATACAACTAGTCATAGTATTACTTGTTTGAGCTATGTGGACGCTGACCAGGGGACAGAGGATGACACACAGGGACCTGTGCAGAAGAGGGAAGGATTTAAGATATGGCTTATCATTACATGTAAACACGGCCACAGTTAATGCATAAGAAACATCTGCAGAGACAGAACTGAGTCATGAAATCATTTTATGATTAACAGGTAAAAGGTAAAGGTAAATGACCTCTGGACAGTTAAGCCCAGTTAAAGGCGACTGAGGTATGGCGCTCACCTCGCTTTCAGGCCGAGGGAACCTGTGTTTGTCCACAGACAGCTTTCCGGATCATGTGGCCAGCATGACTAAACCACTTCTGCTGCAACAGAACACTGTGACGGAAACCAGACCGCATGGAAATGCCATTTCCCTTCCCACTTCAGCAGTACCTATTTATCTACTTTCACTGGCGTGCTTTCAAACTGCCAAATTGGCAGGAGCTGGAACAGAGCAACAGGAGCTCACCCCATTGCCAGGATTCGAACTGCCAACCTTCCAATCAGCAAGCCCAAGAGGCTCAGGAGCCACTGCTCTGTGCTGTTGCATCCTAATAGAGAAGTAGATTCTTTAAAACTGATGGTATAATGAATGTATTACTCTGTAGAGAGCTCTGACTCTTTGACCTAAAGTAGATATTCATTTCTGAACAATTGTGGGCTCTCTACTTAGAAAATAATGCTAATGTGATGATAGGCTGGGTCACTTTGTACCTGGGAGTTTCTAAAACACATTAATCATTCAGCCATTTGATGTAGGTTGATCAGTCCACTGGCATAACTAGGTATAGGTCATGTGGTGGTCATGTTTTAAAATTCAGTGAAGCGTTTCAATGAAAGTGTACAGGACAGAGCTAAGTACTCGCTTAACTCGGAACGTTAGAGCTTGCTTTAAAGGGTCTACTTGAAATGTATTTGGATTTGTGACAAATTTTCCATTTGCTTAATGGTAGCTAGTTTGCAGTGTGTTGCAGTTTTACTTCACTTGCTGAAGAAAAAAACATTTCCATCATCCTATCCAAACATGATGTCTTTTCAGATCGGTGGAAATTATGTGCTTGTAAACAAAGGCTGATCATGGGAAATAACACTTTAAAATATTGATATTCAGCGTTTGATACCAAAGGCTTGAGTCATTTATCTCAACTTGGAAAGCATGCTTTATTAGTAGAACTTTATTATAGGGAACAAACTGGACATTTTGGAGCAGTGAACACCTGTTAAAAACAAATGAGCAGACCTACAATTCCTGTATACAAAGGCTTTTAATATACTTGTTATGATCAGGAGTATATTGAAGTATTGTAATATTTTTTGCAATTCAATCACCAAGACATAGGTATCAATGTTTATGTTTGGGAAAGGGCACAGGCTTAATCTTGCACCTGCAGGTAGAGTTGGGAATGTCCTGTGACTGAAATCCTGGAGAACTGCTGCCAGTCTGCATAGACAGAACTGAGCTAGATAGATCAGTGCTCTGACTCCATATAAGGCAACTTCCTATATTCCTGGTAGGCAGGTAAGTATAGGTTAGACTGGAAATTGTCTATAGGTGTTCATGGGGGATCATATGCCCATGAAGGTAGAATTCGTTAGGCTGTGATTCTTCACATCTTTTATAAAAGTTATATTTTGCTTTAAGTGTCAGGTAACTATAGGAAATGTTGATAGATGATAGATATAGGTAAGTAGGTAGGTAGGTAGATGATAGACAGATAGACAGACAGATAGATAGACAGATAGATAGACAGATAGATTTGAAGTTGTATTGTTGCATGTCACTAGGCTCCTTAAATTCCACTAAGTTAAAGAACTCAGTACATATCCTGTAGAGGTGTAATAAATAGATGCATAAAATGTAAACACTAACCCCCCAATCTTCTTTGTTTTAAGATTAAGTGCTTGTGAATTATGTGAAGATTCCTGCAGTAGTAAAATTCCAGCTAAGTGTATAATTAAATTGGCTTACATTTTGTTGTGCGCACCATGGTGCGTATGTATGTTTACTCATATTGTAGTAAACCACGCTCAATAGTTTGCTCTCAAACCCATTACACAATCGGAAACAAGAGAAGAGAAATGCATTCTTAGGATACTGCAGGCTTTTTTAAAATGTGAAGATAGTGGATGAGTTCCAGTGTTGCTCCATTCATAGACGCATAACTCTCTTTCTCTGACTGAAAGCTTACACCGTGAACAGTGGATACCACTCAGTAGCAACAACTTTTAATAAAAGTTTTATTTAAGGCTGTTGGTAAGCTAACATTTGGTGAACTGAACAGCTACCTTGCCACTCACTAATCATATGCCTTATTTCCCACAAATTCCTTCTCGGCTTGTTGCTTTGCAGTGCAGCCCACCCTGTTTCCACAAGTTCTGTATTTCTTTCTCCAACCAACTCTTCCTTCCCTCTTCCCTGAATCTCGTACAGTGGTACCTCGGGTTACAAACGCTTCAGGTTACATACGCTTCAGGTTACAGACTCCGCTAACCCAGAAATAGTACTTCAGGTTAAGAACTTTGCTTCAGGATGAGAACAGAAATCGTGCTCCGGTGGCACGGCAGCAGCAGGAAACCCCATTAGCTAAAGTGGTGCTTCAGGTTAAGAACAGTTTCAGGTTACGAAGGGACCTCCAGAACGAATTAAGTAGTAACCAGAGGTACCACTGTACTTGGAGGTAGACTTTGCAGTCACTTAAGCCTGCTGCCAGCAGTCTATACTTGCTGCTCTCTCCTTTCCTTCTCCCTGTTTGCAAAAAACCCATGCCAACAACAGAAGTAGCATGTGATTCTGTAGTTAAAAGAATTATCACTTTGACACTGGTCAGTCTTTCTCTTAATTCTTTCACTGGAACTTGCCTCCTGGTATCAAAAGATGGGAGAAGAGCTATGACATCATGGCTCTGCAATACTGTGAACAATTTAGGGGTGGGGGGCATGCGTGCACAGGGCCAAGCAACAGCTTGAAGGAACAACTCCAACCCCACCTAGTCTTTACAATTGATTCCAATGGATTAAGGTGAACTTTTTTAAGCTATATCTTTCTAATGACATATTTGATCTTGCAAACAAAAGCAGCAAACAGAATTGTGAGACTTCTCTTTCTGCCTTGTTATAATCTTATAAAGAAGTACATAAAATTGCCACCAAGGAAAGGAAACCTGGACTAGGAGAAACTGATTCTGCAGTAGCATTGATGAAGGCAGTTAATGGAAAAATTGATAATTTTTGTTGTCTAACTGGCTTTCTGCCCTCCAAGTAAGTATTGGGCCTTTATAGGATAAGGCAATTTAATTATTGTTACAGGATTCCATTATCATAATGGTATTTTACCTTAGGCCATTTATATATTGTTCATTGTTAATGTTATTTGTTTTATATTTTTTGGCACATTTGGAACCTTGATGAGACTCAAGTATACTGGAAGCAATATATTTATGTTCTGGTCATTTGGAGTTGGGTAATGCTTTTTACTATATCTTTAATTTTGATATTTATCTGTGTAGTGTTGCAGAATATATGTCATTTTCAATTATATATTTTATATGTCTTAACTTATCAAAGTTTATACTCTTGAGTGTTAAAGGGTTGGAGCAACCAAATTATGAGAATATGGGTTTCAGATTTTATTAGAAAGGATAGCCCTCACATTATTTTTCTAAAAGAGATACATAGATGTAATCCACATTCACAAGACTGTTTTGATTTCTCAAACCTGGTGTATGTATGGCTTCACTCGTCTGTGCTGTTAAGTAAAGGGACTTGGCCAGCATTGAATTCTGGGTACGTATTTTAACCCCCCAACAAAGGCATTCAGAATCTTAATTCATACCTGGAAAATTCATTCCAGGTTCTCTTAGTGAAATGTGGGAAATAGCTCAACATACTCAAAACTATCAATTTTAATATATTTTAATTCCGGAGCTATTTTAAAAAGTGAAAACTGAAAAGGTTCTTTTTATAAGACGAGTAGATATACCCATAACAGTGATGACAGAAGCAGCACATTCTTATTCCATCTGTCAGTACTTTCTGTACAAAGATGTGACGCACAAGAGTTCTGATAAATGTCCCACTGTGTAGGAGTCTGCACTTACCAGAAGGATGATCTGTTCAACAGAACACAGCTTCAGTAATCCCCTGCTTGGTGTTGCTAGACTTAGAAGAAAAGGCCTGGCATTGGACCTAGAACCATATTGTCCAAATTCTTTACTCTCTAAATCACTTCTCTCCCAGGAGCTTGTTTAGGCTCAGGATGGCTCAGTCGGTATAGCATGAGACTCTTAATCTCAGGATTGTGGGTTTGATCCTGGGTTGGGCAAAAGCTTCTTGCATTGCAAGGGGATGAACTAGATAACCCTTGTGGCCCCTTCCAACTGTACAATTCTAGGGTTCCATGGTTCTGTGAAAGAGCAACCAGGCCATAACTGCAGCTCTGTGCATGGAGAAATAAGGGTCACCTTACCTTTCTCCTTACATCATCCAGCAAAGTCTGAGGCAAAATTGGTGCTTTTCACTGTTTACCAGCCATGCGTACACCTGTTCTCAAGTCAGTATAGACTGGTGCAAGTGGTTCTCTGCAAGCAAAAATTTCCTTTCTTTCAACAGAGAAAGAGATAATTTTTTGAACTCTAGCATGAGTATGGAAAAATCCAGTGAAGGTGAAGGGAAATCATCCAGAATAATACATATATTATATTGTTATGTAACAGTTTGAGTAAAAATCACCTGTAAAACATTGAAAATACCAGTCTATTCTAATAATAATATTATAATAATTTATTATTTATACCCCACCCATCTGGCTGGGCTTCCCCAGCCACTCTGGGCAGCTTCCAACCAAATATTAAAACACAGTTATGCATCAAACATTAAAAGCTTCCCTAAACATGGCTGCCTTCAGATGTCTTCTAAAAGTTTGGTAGTTGTTGTTCTCTTTGACATCTGGTGGGACGGCGTTCCACTACCGAGAAGGCCTTCTGCCTGGTTCCCTGTTCCCTGTAACTTGGCTTCTCGCAGTGAGGGGACCACCAGAAGGCCCTCGGTGCTGGACTTCAGTGTCCAGGTAGAACGATGGGGGTGGAGACGCTCCTTCAGATATACTGGACACATTAATACTTTATATATAATAATAGACACCCAGGGTTGAATTCAGTTAAGTCATTGCTCTTGTAGAATGACTTCCACTTGCATAAGGGAACTTCTCCTCCCCAAATTTTGTTAGCATAAGAAGCCCTCTGATGAGGCGGGTGAAAGGAGGGACTCTAACTTCCAAATGTTTTATTTATAAATGTTACATGCATGCAGAGTAAATTGCATGTGTGTACAAATGGTTTTATTTAACAGTGGTAAATCCTTAATGTGTGAAGCAGCTCTTGAATAAAAGTAAGTACAAAATAACTCAAAACAGAGACAAAAAAAACCCTGTGTATAGCAGAAGCAGCTGAGATTCAGAATCGGAATAGAGAAAGGAAGTCTTACGGAAAGAATGGCATAAATTATAACAAACCTCAAATGCCACTCTCTACTTGCTGGTTTGGCAGAGAGTGAGAGGACAAATGTCAGGAAGAATGGGTGAGAGCCAAGTGCTATGGGAGGCCATAGAGGGAAAAGAGAAAAGCAGAAGGCAGGGGCCCAAGCATAGGGTGAACAGCAGGTCAGGGCAGAAAAGAGGGACTGCCAGAGCTTGAGAGTTTTAGCATGTGTTGAATTGGAATAAATGTCAATGATAGTTAGAAGAACAGTAGAAAAAGATAAAGAGTGAAGATAAATGGGAAATGGTGCGATAACTTATTGAAGCTAAGTTTAAACATAAAAATCAAGACAAGATTTGTCTTTAAGGCTGTTCCCTTGCTTGCATATGTGATGACATACTGCTTCGGTATATGTATTGTGTATGTATTGTTGACAGAAAAGGTTGATTACACACAAGTGCGAGACATGAAAATGTACTGGAAAATGAAGTGAAGATAGTTTGCTACGTGGATGGGAAATAAGGAACTTTTGTATTTGTGGGCAGGATGGGAATAACAATGTATCTTCTTTTTCACGCTGAAGGAGGTCTGTTTTTACCTTCTGAGAGATTTGTATTTTGACCAGCTTTTCATCCATTTACAATATTTATTCAGTCAAGTTTTCAAAAGCTTTCATACCTGGAACAGTCTAATGTTGTTCCTTCCAGACATTTTGGACTCCCATCATTGTGGCTATTGGCCACGCTAGCTAAGGCTGATGGGACTTGTAGTCCAAAAGATATGGAGGGCACCCCAGTAGGCTAAGCCTACTTTATACTATATGGGTTACAGCTAGGAAGCCCATTGATGAGCTGGGCTTCTGGACTCTGCCCAAAGAGAAAAGAGGACCCTCCACACATCTTCTAGTTGGGGCTCTGGTGGTTTCTCCTTCATACCACACTCTCAAGGTACTTATCACAATCTCATTTGCAGACATGGAGATGTACCCACACAAATATGTATACTAAAACACCTTTCAGGCACTCTGCTCCAAAAATTATTGCATGGAGGGAGGGAGAGCAGAATCACATCCCTGTCTGCAATGTCTTTAATGCACAGGAAAGTAAAGGTCAGAAGAAGGGACCATGCTCTGTACGTGTAAGTGCTTCTGTAATTTAGAAGTCTCATTGTGCAGAGTTCTCCATCAAATAGACTATCCTCTTCAAACCTCTCACTCTGTCCACACACAGACACATAGATGAAGGGGCTGGGTGGGATATGAGGCAAGCTGGCATGATGGTGTGCTCGCTCGCTCTCACTCTCCAAGAGAGCTGCAATTCCTAGCATCCTAACAAACTGCAGTTCCCAGGATTCCTTTAAATGGACTCACATGGAGAAGAACGGAAGAAGGCAAATTATTTTTACATTTTGTGATTTATTCACATGCTTCTTGGGAAAATAATATACTGTTATATATTCTCATACTGTCTGCCTCTCACCTTTTATACTTTACCTGTGACACATGTTACCAGTACAATTCCTCCTGTTATTCTTCCTTGATCTTTGGACCAACTGTTATCAATGTGATTGAGGTAACAACAAATGCAAGCAAGGGCAAATAAAGTTTCAGATGTGCACCCATCTTTTCTTATGTTACTTTTTCGGCTGCTTTTGTTCTTCAAACTGATGAATGGTTTGTGTCAAATGCTCTGGGGGGTGGGCGGAATCCAGGGGGTAGTAGCCATGTTAGCTTATTGTAGTAAAAACAACACAGTGGTCCACATGAACTTTCAGCATAGTAAATTTGTTAGCAAAAACAACAATATTGTGGTATTTTAAGCACTCTGCAACCTTTACATTGCTCTGCTTTTTTCCTGTAGTGGCAATATGCCTTGTGTGGCATATTGCATATTGCCTGTAAAATTGGTGTGTTGAATTTTATATGGTAGCTATCAGTGACTACTAGCCACAATGACTATGGCTTATTTCCACTGTTGGCAGCAATAGGCTTCTGAATACCAGTTGCCAGGAATCACAAGTTGCTTTGCTTTTGGGCTTCCCAGGGGCATGTGGTTGCCCCCTGGGAGAATGATGCTGGACTAGATGGGCTTTTTTCATATTTATATGAATTACTTGTATTGATACAAAGGACAGCTGTGCTCATACACATTTTTAATGCCTTCTACAGAACTGCGCACGCAAGGGCTAAAGCTGATGCTGCAGATCAAGCCAGCCAATCTGCTCGTCAGGAGTGTGACATCGCCAGAGCAGTTGCCAGAGAACTTTCCCCGGGTTTCTACCAGCCAGGTAACATGGGAATTGAGTGTGTTTGCAGAGGAATGATGTTTTCTGCATCATTTTAAACAGATGGATGGGGGGTGCAGGGAGAAGACAACCCAAAATTCCCATTGTACCAGTTGATTTTTGTTGCACAAGCAAGTGGACATTATTGAACCCTATGTCACAGCTTCCACAACGTTGCAGTGCTCTGGGTTTTGTGATTTGCAGAAGGCATGAGGATTTACAGAAATAAACAATCTCCCATTCCCACCACCCTTCTGAGTAATACCCCTCCCCACCTTCTCACTATATAGAAGGATCTGGCAACTTCTGTTTCAGTGTATCTGAAGAAGTGTGCATGCACACGAAAGCTCATACCAAGAACTAACTTAGTTGGTCTTTAAGGTGCTACTGGAAGGAATTTTTTTTAGAAATAAACATATTAAGGCACTGCTCAACAATCCCTGCAAAAGTGATGCTGCAGTAGGTACAAAATATAACCATTTCTTCACTGGCCCACATACTGATCCCAGTGACATGGCAGGAGGCTCTTTAACCAGCAGGAGTGAATCAAAGATTTGTGTCGTGAAACCGGAACATGGCTTAAAGAAGTACAGTACTGTGATAAAAAAATGTTCTTATCCATGTCTTCCCCTGAAAACCAAAGAGTGGCTTAATAGTTCCGTTTCAAAGGCTAACATGGAAAGGAAAGAAATGACATGTTTTACAGAATATCTACCTGAAAGGTTCATGTGACCTTTGGCATATATTCTTGGGTCCTGATTCATATTCAGCTCCTTAATCCAGATATTAAGCAAGATACTTACCGTGTCCTCAGAGGACTGTTCTGTCTAAGTTTATGCATGTTTGAGGTGTTGCATTATCTGAAAGAGAACAAGCTAAAACAGTGTAAGGTTTCCATATCTGTTCCATCATGAAATCATTTTAAAAAGGACATTATTTAAGACCCATATTTTTGAGCAATATCATTTTCATACTAGGGTAATGCAGCATGAGGCTGAGAGATAGTTTGTCTAAGGCCAGTGAGTTTATAATTGACCTGAGACTTGAACTGGAGCCCTCATTCTGAATGCTACACCAGCTGCCTGAATGTATATCGGCATTTCTACACAAGAAGATATATGAGCCTGTAGTAATGCCACTGTAAAGCTCTTGTAATTTAAAGCCCTTGCTATGTTACTTATTTATAGATAGACGCTTACTTTCTTCATGTTTGAAATTTGAAATATGTTTTCACCTTTTCTAGAGCCAGCTAAGATCCACTCTGATATAATAATATGTAGCTTAAAACATTTCTGATGTAACATATGCATAAGTGATGTTGCCTGTTTAACAGACTCTTATTTACCAAAAACAAAAACAAAAACCAAACACCCAGCCTTAAGTACTTGGCAAATAAAAAAGTTTTTAAAAATTGGAATTCTAAATGTTTCAGAAGAAAGAAAAGAATTTCAAAGTTGTTATTCACAGATAACCATGTCCCAGTTGTTTCTGTTTCCTAAGTCAGGTTGTAGTAGCTCCAAAGCTTGCTGATAGGTCCTACAAAAATTCAGTGATGCATCAGATAGCCTCAGTCCTCCCTGCCCGTCATAGACCTTAGGACAAAACTAGATGAGACAGTGGAAATGTGTGAGCATATGCTGACAGATTGGTGCTATGGGAGTGAAGCTGCTAGAAGGAATAGTAGTTTTGGTCATGGAACCTTGCCATATTGCCTAGTTTAGACCTTGGGCAGCTGAATGCTAATAAGCTAGAGCCAGAAACCAGAACGTACATCTTCCACGTAGGCAAGCATAGTCCAAGCCTTCGTATTTTTTCCCAAGTCAGGGAGACACAGTAGGTTTGCTGGATGGCTTGAGCTGCCCTGAAGCCTAAATACACATCACACCTTACCCATCAACCTGCTCTTCATTTGTGACATCAGCACAAAAATCTGACAGTTCCCATTTCTAGCCATGGCAGCTCTCTGCACTTCCTGACTGTAGCTAGGCAACAGTCTCTTGTTGTGTCAAATTGTCCTGAAAGACAATATTGTGGGGAAATGTAATTTTACCCTTTTCTTGACTAGAAATGCTTAGCATGAAAAACAAGCAATCTGTCCTTTAATGAGTACACATCTGCCCATAGGAACTCCAAAGACTGTGGGTCTTTTTATGGAAAGAAAAGAAACTGAAGACAGCTAGCATCTTGCCTTATTTGAGCGTCTTTTTTCCCTTGAATGCAAGTGAGCGCAATCCACTTAAAGAGCCCATATATACTGAAAGCAAAACAGTCTCCCCAGTTTTCAAATCTTTTTTCTTTTGCTTGATGTGTGTTAAGTACCAACATCAGTTAGCTCATTGGCTGAAAATATTACCTATGAAACAAATGTGTCAGTTCTTACACTAAAACTGAATATAAGGAATGTCTGCCAGATATTATGAGTAAAAAAAGATTTATTGGTCTAATTTTTACAGCTATACAACTGTTTGTTGCTTATGCCATCCTTGTAGTAGTTTGTCATATTTTTACTGTTGTAATCTTTTTACTGAATGTCAGAAAATGTTGCATAACTAAAGTGAGCAAGAGGGAGTTACTTATTTTTGTTACTCAGCTATTTGAATCATTAGAAAAAATATATAAACTTCATCTGTGCTATGTGATAATAAATATACAGGCATATCAGGTGTATTCTAGGGGCAAGATATGGAATCGACACAGTAGCAAAGAGCTCACTGAGTTGCCACAGTAAGCTAGCTAGGGTTGCCATATTTCAAGAAGTGAAAATCTGTTGACCTTTACTTAGGAGAAAATCCTGGATGAAACGCCACTTTTTGGAAATTCCCCCCAGATGTCACTTCCGCCATTGAAATCCCACTAATGTCCGGGGAAATCCGAACATACCACAACACTAATCTAGCCATAAAAATGTCAATGCATGTGAACTAAATGTGGGGAGGAGTGACTGCACACAAAGGTTTTCCAGTTCAATCCTCAGCACAGTGTGGCTGTCAGTCAGTACTGAGACAATACTGAGCTACATGGGCTAACCGTGATTTGATACAAGGTCCTATTCTCCAATGGTTTGTGTACATTGAGGCTCCTAATGTCTCACTGTCCTTTAATACACAATGCCATGGGCATGTTCAGTTTCTTGAAAACACTGTCTGATAATTGCATTCACAAAATATGTCTCTCCGGCTTCCCATGAAAAATAATGTGCCCTTTGAAAGAGTGCAGTTTTAAACAACATTAATTCTCTTCTTGGATTCTGAGCCTTTCAAGGAACAGCGCATTCTAGTTTTCTTTAGTCTTTTCTATGAAACTCTGGAGGCAAGTTGTGTGTTTTTTCAAAAGCTACATCTCTAGGGAAAGCATTAAGCATCGTAACATGCAATTGAAAACAAGTTGCCAGCACTTCTGCATGGAGCATTGCCAGACACATTCATTGTCTTTATTATAAATATATATTTATAGCTGCCATAAATATTTGTCCTAACTAGGAACCTTGCTTACAAACTCTGTCTGTGAAGAGGGTTTTCGTGTTATATTACCGTAATTTGTTTTAAGAACACCATTTTAACTGTGATTCCCCGAATTTTCTTTTGCATAGTTAGGATTTATTTCTGTATTTGTTTTTCTCTATATGCTTTTAGGTTATGTGATGAGACAGAGCTGGTATACAGTTATAGTGCCTTTGCATTCTTTCAGCATTCTTTCCTGTTTATGGGAATTATCTCCCCAGGAAGCCTGTCTGGCACCTACAATAATGTATTTTTGGCACTGAAAGGTGATTTTTCATTTTAGCAGGCCTTTTTTATTTGATGAGCAACTCTTCTGCTGCAGTAGTTTTTAATCTGTTGTTTTATTGATGTTATTGTGTGTTCATTGGGGGGAGGGGTGAACTCTCTGTAAATAATCACTGAGAAGTGATATATAAACATATGAAAATGTAACCTAACCTTTAGGACCAGGTGAGTGTGGCCATAGCTCAGTGGTAGAGCACGTGCTTTGTTTGCAGCAGGTTTAAGATTCAATCCTCAGCCTCTCCAGGTAGGAATGAGAGTGTCTCCTTCCTGAATCCCCCTGGAGAACTGCTGCCAGTCAGTGTTGACAGTACTGGGCTAGATGGACCTGGGAGTCTGACTCAGGATAAGGCAGCCTCCAATTTCCTATGACTAATAAATATAAACAAATAAATATTAAATGAATCACTGAGGATTTCATTCATGGTATGTCCTGCAGAGGATCCTAAGGTCCATGAATAATAACAGCTTAAAGGTCCCAAGCCCTGAGGAAGCCAGACTATCCTCCATCAGGGCCAGGGCTTTTTCAGTGATGGCTCCGACCTATGTTCCACAACTGCTGAATTTCAGGGCTATGTGATGGAAATTATTATACTGTTCATAAGTCTTTAGGTCTGGAGACTAATTCTGCAGCTTTCCACTCTAAAATTATGCTGGTTGTTTAAGATAGGGCTTCTAGAAACTTTTGAAGAATCAGGCTATGGTAGATGCATAGGAAATGAAAAATATGAATTTTTGTTGTTATTGTTTATTGAGAATGCATGGCAGAATTTGTATTTGTTTAAAAACCAAAATAAAAATGTGTTTTTAAAAAAGAATGCATGGCAGACATATATAGCAAAGGGCTGATATAAAAATTGAAATTCGATTGTGGTTTTCACCAAGCGTCAGTGATAAGGCGAAAAGCCCAAAGAGGGATAGAGAAGTACAAATGGCACCAGAAAAGTCTCCTTTGGAGAAAGGGTTCACTTAGGTCCCTTTTCTTGCAAGCTGGTGGTAGAAAATTGGAGTAAATGTTGCTCAGTCTGAGTTAAAACTGCCAAAAAGCAAAAGAGAAAGAGATAATAATCAAATGGAAGGAAGAAACTTGATCAAGCGTAATACTGTGAAACAAACTTAGAGGTGATAGGAGTCAGCAAATTAGATGAGAGACGTGATCCTACGCCCATTGAAGTGAACTGGCAAACACTGCAGGCTCAGCCCATGTATTTGAAATGTGATACAGCCACAAAAGTGCTAATGCTATTTTAGGCTGTGTATGCAAACGCAAGACATGGAGAAGCAAGGTGATAGCCCTCTTCTTTGCCTGCATCTACTGGCTCTGCATGGGTTACTTGGTACTTCAGTACTGGAAAGATGCAGACAAGAAGGAAATTCAAAGAAATATTAATGCCAGAAATGAAGCTGCTTGACCCTAGAAGCTGCTTCAGGAAGAACTGACTTTGAAACTTGCACATGTTACCATAAACAATGCTTTCAAGTGGTGAAAACTTGCAGTGTAAAAACAGTGGGCATTTTGCCACAGTTCTGTTTCAGGTTGCCCTCAACTCACTCTCATGCTTTAATTTTGATATACATGGGCTTACTTTTTGAAATCAGGATGTAGAAAAGAAAGTGTCATATCAGAACTTGTGTCCACATTTCTTTTTCTGGGGTGGAAATGGGAGCAGAGTCCTAGGTTTCTCTGATGTCTTGCCACTGATTTGATTTCAAAATGCAATTTCTGATGAAAAGTTTCCAAGTGCATTTGTTGACAGAGAACACAAAACAAGGAAGCAGCAGCGTTTAAAAGCTGCATCTGTAAATACAGTACTAATGAAAGTTTTTCCTATGTTTTAGCTGAAAGAAGGGCATAAAAAGAAAACCACTAGTATTTATGATTTTATTTCTTAAAAAAATAAAATAAAATTGTAAAAGCGATTAATCCAAAAGTAAAATATCCCACAACAGCGAAAGAGAGTAAAAACTATAAGTCTGTTAGACTTATATTTGCTATTGATCTCCTTATTTTTGTTTCAGTAGCTTGATACAAGTGCTCAAGTTTAATTGCTTTTGTCACTGTTAAATTTAGGTCCTGATTATATCAAGCAGCGATTTCAAGAAGGTGCAGATGTTAAGGAAAACCCTGAAGAAAAAGCTCAGGAAAAAGCACCTACACCAAAAGAATCTCCTCACTTTTATCGAAAAGGCACTACACCTCCTGGGACCCCGGAAGAGAGCCCAAGGCAAAGCCCCCTCCCCTCTGCTGAGCCTTCCCCTGCAAAACAAGGCAAAAAGCAAAACTCCTCCTCTGAGGTCAGACTAATCCAAGAAAAAAAGAATTTACCTAGTGAAAATGTGACACCTGTGGTCAACAAACCTCTTTATTCAAAAGCACCTGTGAAGGAGGATATGATGGTAAAGCCCCAGCCAAAGTTGTCACCCCGCAACAATCCTACCCACACAGAGAATGGGGAGTTGCATGATCATTACCACGGCTATTACGTGAAAGCGAATCCAGCAAGGTACCCATTTGAGCTCGGGGAAGACGAGGACCATGCCAACCCATCATCTTCAGCACTTGCACTAGTAGCATCAGCTCAGAAGCCAAGCCCCAACAAATCTGGGATTCAGTTAGATGCCAAAGAATCATTAAAGAAGCCTGAATCTGTTGCACCAAAGAATCCCGCAAATAATGACTTCTATTCTTCAGTGGAGAGAGAAGTCAGTATGGTAGGTACTGAGCACTGAGAGTTCAAGTCTGGGCATAGGCCAGAAACCATGTAAGATATTTCTATTTAGATGAGTTGGCCTCTGAGTGGCCAGGCATATTCAGTGTATTTGGTGGTGTTTGCCTGCTATGTTTTCAGTTTAGTTTACATCTCCATGAGAATTCTCTCACCTTCAAGGGTACAAATGAGAAGCAGTTAATTTGAAGCCTAACTAGAACCCTTTCTGGATTCCTGTTCTTTAGGACTGGACTCTGCAATCCTAACTGAGCACAAACCTTTTCCACGTGGAAATAAGGTATTAAAAAACACTCCTCGCATTCAAGGTGCCCCATGCATTTAGCTCCTGCCAGCCTAGCAGTTCAAAAGCAGTAGATAAATAGGTACCGCTCTGGCTGGAAGGTAAACGGCGTTTCCATGCGCTGCTCTGGTTTCGCCAGAAGCAGCTTCGTCATGCTGGCCACATGACCCGGAAGCTATACACCGGCTCCCTCGGCCAATAAAACGAGATGAGCGCCACAACCCCAGAGTCAGCCACGACTGGACTTAACGGTCAGGGGTCCCTTTACCTTTATGGAAGTTGAAAAGGTACTCAGGATAAATCAGTTTCGCAGCAAGGACATTTACAAAATTAACAACATCAATCAGTTTGATCTCAGTGCTCACATTTTTCTTAACGTTCACATCAAATTAATATCTATGTAAAATATGCTCATAAAATATTTGGCAGGGATGAAAGCAAGCAGTGTGTACGGAATTCTCCCTTTCTTTCACCACACTTCAATAATACTGATAAAGTCAATGGTGACTCTTTCACCAAAAGGCTTTTACTTTTCGTACACACATTAACCCTATTCAGGCATCCCAAAGTCTGCATGGGGTCTTAAACTGTAGAAGGGGGTCAGAGCACACATGCAGGCCCCATGTTCACACAGCTTGGCTTCACTGAAGCCTGAAGAGGGCTTCTAAGTTCTGAATGTGCTTTAGAAGTCTTCCTAAGATGGAAGAACCTACAATATTAAGGTCACTGGGCGGCTTCTAAGTACCCCATTCAGATATTCTTGCAAATTCCTGCTCTAACAGCACACCTGATACCTGCAGACTGGTTGCGGTTTAATGTAATCCCCCTTTTGATTGCTGCAAGCCTAAATAGGCTAGCAGGATCAGCACAGGTTGCTCAGTGACAGTACTGGCAACCCCACCACCACCATTTTTAAACCTGGTGAACTAGTAAGTATTTCTTTTTTCCTTTGCCACTACTGTGTCTGCAATACTTAGGACTCACTGGAGGTCTGCCATCTGCAAATGTCCTAAAAACACTGAGTTACTTCTTCATATTACTAACATGTCCTTCAGACATTGCAGCAGCAGCAGCACGAAAGCTCCTTATCCATGACTCCATCACACACTGCCACTAATGGGTCTGCCCATGGGCTGTAAGGCTTATCACATGGGTTTGTCCCATGCAGTTGCCACCTGGTTAAAATTAAGGGTGACAGCTGGATGGGAAGGATCTGTGTGTGGTTGACCCCACTCACATAGTGACAAGCTTTTGAATGCTTTGGCAGCAGTGTGGAATAAAGTCACAGATAAGAGGCTTCTTGAGGAAGGGCACCTAATGCAACATGGACTGCTGAACAAATACTAATTTTATCATCACTGATAAACATGGCCATATTGGCAATTCAACACCATTTTTATGGGCAACTTGGGGAGGGAGGAATCTGCTTCACACTTTAAATTGGAATTACATTAGCTGGTGCTATGCCAGTGTTTCACTGGCATTGTTTGCATTCAGCACTGGGGATTGGCTTCATTTTACTAAATAGTTTTCTTTAACAGCAAATTTTGCTCATAAATCAAAACTAGAGATTGTTTCCCCAATCAAGATTTACTGGCTATCATTTTAGGGATGTTATCCAGTGAAAACAACTTCTGTTTTCATGAACAAAGATTCATTGGGTTTTTCACACACTCACACCCTTGCTGACTACCTTGGTTTATTCATACATTGCTATGTTTATGCTGTAAATGAGATTATAAATTTCTTGTCTTTCACAGAACTGCTAAGAAAGCTTCTCATGTTATATTTTTATATGTACCCATCAAATATTTCACATCTTTAAAATACAATGTGTGAAGTGAAGAAATGTATGTTTGTAAGCATGCATGGGTGCTTTAGAAAAGAATCTGAGATAGACTGTAGCTCCCTTACGGTGCATCCTTTTGTAGCAAACATGGGGTTTGTACTGTGCAACAATTTAGGAAACTTTTATTTCAGGATGTAGGAGAATAATCCAAAGGCTATAATCTTATCAGAGATGATTGACTCCTTCACTTTCCTAAAATTTTGGATTAACTTTTTGAACGTGCAAAGAAATCTGTGGCTAAAGTGAATTCAGGAGTTGTCCTCCTAGGACGGCAGATCGTGTAAAACTGGTTTTCAGGGCACAGTAAAAGGACACCAAACCAAACTACAGCTAATATTTAGAAGCATAAGAGGGAAAGAAAAACAGAAATATTAACTTAATGGTCATTTCACAGATGATTGTTTTCTTACATGTTAGTTGCCTTACACAGGCTTTGCCCTAAAGGGCAGTCTAGAAATATTTAAAATAATTTGCTGCAACTTTTGTGTAGATAAAAAATACACATAAATACAGAAGTGATACAAGTTTAACATGATGATGGTGAAACGTGGCCTTAGTTACTGAGTTAGCAAAAACATTGACAGTTCTTCTGCTCTTTGAGTTCTGTTCCAGAGAGTCTCCCAAATATCCAGATAAGAATGCAATTGATTCTTTGTCAAGTGAATGAATTTCCTTGATTGTTGGTTTGGATTTTGCCAAGTGAAATACCTGTCCTCCACCAATATAGGGATTGATGCTGTGTGTTTTTGATTCCACACGCACACACAACCCACCCCAGCCCAAAGGGTGTGCTTATGATTACCCCTTCAACCCTCACACACTTTGCCCAGAAATTTTATATATATATATATATATATATATATATATATATATATCGCAGATTGTATTTCTGCAATGATTAATAATGAAAAAAACAATAAGTATAAACAGGATGATAGAAAATTTAACAGTTTATTAGAATGTTATAGTAAAGTATTAATATTATAACAAAAATATGTACATCAGGCTTATATTTTAATGTTCACAAAATGCAAGAAAATCTCATTTTTGGTTACTAGTTATTATAGATTCGCATGAAGCTGTAAGACGATGACTGTGCCTTCGGTATGCAGTTTTGCTGTGTCACAGAGGGCAAAAAAATGAGAGAAAGTCTAAAAATAAAACAATTATTGGTGGTTAATGAGTAACATTAGCGCCTCAGTGAGACAGAAGTTAAAATGAACACACATTTTAGCAGTACCCAGTTAAGTTAGAATGTTGATGATGGTAGCTGACTGAATTATATTGGAATAAATGTCATCATATTTTTTTAAAAAAAATCAAGAACAAAAACAAGTATCAGGGAACTCTGCAGAAAGTCACTGCTAGCAAAACTAGTTCAGAGAGAATGGGCAAGTGGACTTTTAGCAAATTCCACCACCATCCCTACGTCCAGAGCACAGTTGCGGGTGGGGGAGGCTGCCAAGAACATTAGAGGAAAGGTTAGTGCCTTTATGCAAGAAGGGTATTCTTCTTTTGCACGGACACCATTGGAACAATTGAATGTGTGCTACAAATGAGGTAGCTCAGTTTGTTTTTTACTTATTTCAAAGCAAGAGATAACCTCTCTGTCCTCAGGAGATCTCCTGTGTAGCTTCCAGTTATTTTGAGCATCAAAAGTATTTCCAAAATGATTTGTGTGCTACCAAGGTCTAGTTGGCACAGACGTTTTGTATAATGTTGCTTGCAGATTTCCCTTTTGTCTTCAGTACTATTTCAACCCTTGGGGGGCGGGGGGAATTACCTTCCTTATTCTACCTCTTCTCCCAGCCTTTTCAGAAACAGAGAACCTCCAGTGAATCATTCCGCAGAAATGAGAACCGCAAAGCTATTGGAGATACTATCTGATGAGGTTTGAGAGCTTAATCAGAAGTGCTAGAAAATGTTTTGAATAAGTCTTGGAGTACTGAAATGATTTTTTGTTTATATGACAATATATTGGTAAACTACTACGTATGTTTATAAGGGATACACTGATTCTAAAACAAAAAAAATTAGAACTATGTGAATAAATCACATCGTTGGGTTACAGGGCTACCTTATATCAAGCCAAGCAGCTGGTCTACAGAGCCCAATACTGTCTGTTTTCATAGGTAGAGGCTTTCCAAGTTTGGAGCCGGATATCTTTCTTGTCCTGGTACATGATGTTCTTTTAGCCAAAGAAAACGGAGACTGGCCATGGGATCAATGAGCAACAGCCCTCCCCTTCACTGTGCTCCATAAATAAGGGAAATCTGCATGAAAAATAAGAACTACTATTAGTTATAATAGTAGACTAATCAAAAACTAACATTAGCTTTTTATAGTTGATCGTCTTTTTCTTTTAATATGCTGCCTCCTAACAGTGAGCCAATATGTCACTGTATTATACCGCGGTGTGCTGTTTTTTTTGGTTTTTGCTTTTAAATACTTCTTTATTTTACATGCTTCCCTTTTTTATGCCTTAAGCTTACTGTTATATAAGAGTTGTACGGACAATTCCGGGCATGCATAACGCTTTTCTGTTACAGCTTCTTTCTAACACCTGTTCAAATCAGTCATGGAAAGCAGAGACTAATTTTGCCTTTTTCTATTTTAAGCGCTTGTAGAAAGCTGTGAAGCCTTATTTATGGCGCTTCACCCTAAAGCATTTTGAAGTCTCACTATAAATGTTTTAAAAGCCAGAAATAAAAGTCACATTTTTAATTCCATGGGTGGAGCAAAGTTCTCTGGACTTTCTTTGATCAATCCAAAATGCCTAAGCAATTCAGAGCGGGGGTTTTGGCATTGCTCAAGGTTCCCCGTCCCATTCTCTCATTCTCACTCCTTGAAACTCTCCATTTATCTTTCTTCATAATCCAGCAAAGCATAACCTTTTTATTTGAGCTTAATCCATAAATTTAGTTCCATGGTAACATTTAAGGCTGCATTCACATGGTAGTTAATTTCATTTCCCTAACTGTTGATTTCCATATTACGTTTGAGCTTTCACATGATATAAAAGATGCTTCTGGAATTCTAGTGGAATATAGTTCAAGTTTAGGATCATTTGGCTGTTAATTGGCTCCAGATACAATGCATTTGTGGCCCCATTAACGCAGAAAATCACAGGCATAAAGTGACAAAATTTTGGGTAGCATAGTCATATATCACTTCCCTGCTGTTTTATGGGTAAGTCGTGAGGGAACAGAAGCATACATGATATTTATTTATTTACTTACTTACTTACTTACTTACTTACTTACTTACTTACATACATACATACCCCGCCCATCTGGCTGGGTTTCCGCAGCCACTCTGGGCGGCTCCCAACAAAATATTAAAAATACAATTAAAACATCAAACATTAAAAACTTCCCTAAACAGGTGCAGAAAGAGTGGAAGAGTTGTGAAGTTGTCTCCAATGGTGTTTGTTGTTGTGCCACACCACACCCACTGCTGTGAATGGAATTTAGCTTGACGTGCCAGTATATTGGTCAAAAGGCCACGGTTCCATAATGCAACAGATACTGCGGCATGAAAGGAATGCTAGAAAAGGAGAAAGTGCTAGTCAGGAAAACTAATTCAATATCCCCTGAATCTGAATGCACCCTAATAATGCTAGGATCATATTGGGATTGAAATGTGCCTTTGAAGGTTGCTCTGAGATTATGCATATGGTGTAGCAGAGGCTGCTCTCCTCAGTTTAGAGCTGAGGTATTAACTGCCACGGCAGTAATGTGTGGCATCATCCCAAACGCAGCCTGTTGTGGAGAGTTTCTGGGCCACCATCAGCCACCTTCCGGAATCAGTAGTTGGTGGTATGGGAGTTTTTCATGTTAGGCCCCAGATCAATGTGCTACACATTGCAGGCACAGAGGACTAAGTCATCCTAAGGATGCCATTTCCAATACCTTCTACATAATGTGCTGCTCCAGCTGTTTGAAAGGTGAAGAAACAGCACTTCTTCATGATCCACTTGAGGAGATTAGGATAACAGATGACTATATGCTCCTTTTTTGTGTTAAAGGAAAACCCACATATTTTAAATTGTGAGAAGTCAACAAGAATTTTTTTTAAAAAAAGAAGAAGAAGCAATTTTATACATTTCATGGGCCAAGCATGACCTGCTTATAATAATCTTTTCACTTTCACTGAAACCATTAAAATGATGTCTGTATTACAGGCAGAGGGGATGGTTAAGTTGGTTGTGCTTTCTTACCATTTTTACATCTATTAACAGCAAAACATCTCAAAGTGAATTGTTCCTCTGCAGAGGATTTGTATAATCTGGCTCAGATGAGGGAGGGGAGAATGTGTGACTGACATTGCAAGGGCTAACATTTCAATATAGTTCTTTTGCTAATCTTTGTTTGCTTTTGCAAATGTCAGCGAATTTTGTTTTGTTTTTTCCACTTGCCACGAAGGCAGAAAAACCTTCCTTCAAAATATATTATTTATAATATTTGTACAGCAAATAGATATCAAGGTGAAATGGGGTTGAAGCCTTCCACTTTTTTTTTTCAATCTTCACCTGCACTTCTAAGAACCTATGCACTGTTTGAAGCCCTTAGTGTTGCTCTGTTTTCCACCGCATAACTAGATTTCTAGGGAGGGAAACTGCTCAATCCATATGATAATCACACTTTTATTTACTTTCTCCTATTTTAGAAGATGTTACATAGTTGGGTGTCTCAAGAAATCACACTAAAGATGTGTTGAATCAGGAACAAAATTTATTGCTTCCAAAATAACATTTCAAGAGGGCATAGTAAAACCACAAAGAAGAAAGAGTCACATCTTGTGTTTTTGCTATTATGACACAATTTAGAAGCAGAATAATGTTCAAGGTTACGGTTGATCTAGTCATTATCTTATTTTTTGTGAATGTAATCAAACTCCATTTTATTTCATTTTCAGGGTCCTAATTCAATCATGATTGTCCTGGTAATGCTGTTGAATATTGGTTTAGCCATTCTTTTTGTCCATTTTCTAACTTGATTGGAATTAGGAAAGGTAAGAATGGTCTCATGTTTCACCTGAAATTCTCTCCTGCCCCCAAATCTCAGTTCTAATCCTTCCCATTTCAAATGACAAAGCTTTACTATTTGCAAAGTTTAATGTTCTTGGCACTTTAATTTTAGCTATGCCTGAATGTGATTCAACATAGTTACTTAATGATATAACTGTTTTGATCCTTCAGTGAAGTCATGACAACTAGTGGCGTAAGCCCACAATTCTCGGCAGTTGTGTCATCAGCCTTTTAAATGGCACGAGTCATGTTCAGACACAGGGAAGGAGGCATGGAATTAGGATGGGACACAAGAGAGATGAAACTTGGAAAACTCAGCCAGGGGCCTGAGCAGCAGTTCCTCTGCTGAGGATTTATGGCTTTGAGGTCCTCTGAAAGCTCAAGCAAGCAAGCAAGGTGGAAAAAAAACCCCTCACACACGAGCGTGCACACACACAAGCTTGCGTTGGTTACTCCATCTGTTCCAGCAAAGAGTGTGACTAAACTGGAAATGTACAGAGCTGCACTTTTGATGATGGAAGCTAACAGCTGCCTTACTATTTTGCCGTCTGATGTTTTTGGTGGGGGAGATGGGAAAAGCGACTGCCAGAGGAATGTGGTCAGAGGATTCTGTTGCTGTGGAAGCGATTCCAGTATTCACTCCTATCTCATTAGAAGAAATAGTTAGCAGCATCACTCACCAGTCTTATTCCATTACCTGCTGCTTTTAAAATCTCCTTGCAGTTTTCTGGGAGATTGTGTTTCATTTGCTCATGCATGATTCTGTTAATTTACTATTTATTTAAAATCATTGTACAGCCATAATGTAATAATGTAGACCAGCCTGGAAAATTTCAGTAGTTTTCACCTGCTTCAGAAAAACAAAGCCTGTAGCATATGTGCAGTATAGATATTTTCTTAGAAGGCTCAGTTTCTTCACAATTTTTTTTTTTACCTAAGCTGGTAAAATCATCTTCCTCGAAGGCTTAGCAGGCAATATGCAACAGTGTTTTAAGCCATCATTTATATCTTCCTAGTGACAGTGGCAAGCAGAGTTGTTTTTTTATGCTGTGAAATTTATCGGGATGTATCGGCGTACTGGATGAGCAAGGTAGAATATTTTGATAAGTGTGCCACTCAGCAGTTTGGATCTTAACTCAATATTGCAAAATTTTGCTGGCATTTACAGTCTTGCCTGATTGCACAATAGAAACTGTTCATTAACATAATAAATAATTATTTTTAAAGTTCAGGCTTCATGTTGAATACATTCAGGTAGAGCATTTAAGTCTGTTAACAATGACTGATTATCAGTTTGATGCCTTTTAATGTTGTTAAAATGAGTCTGTAATATTACCTCAGCCAGTTAAAACTTAAGCCTCAAACTTTCATTTGGATTCTTTGTCTTAACTAGATTTACAGTCCTGTGTTTGATGATGTGATCCATTTCCCCCCCCCTCCCTGCTGTAGTTACTGTATTCCATATTACTCAAAAGCATGCTTGTTTACTTATAGGAAAATTGTACGTGGAGTGGTCATTTTGAAAGTCAGCATTTTAATTAGAAATAAAAAGTAAAGGGTTTGGGTTTGGGTTTATCTGAGAGAAAAGAATACTTTTCAGGAGTTTTATCCTATTTGTAAATTATAATTATAATTATTGTTGTTGTTACTATTATTATTTGCATGGTTTAATAGTGAGTTTTCTTCATAACTACATTAGTAATTGTAAGAGGCAGCCCATAAAATGGAAATGAATAAGGGATGGTTTTTATAGCCTGGAACAGCTCAACACAGGGCAGTAATACAGTGGCATTTTTTGCAGAAGTGGGTTTGAGAATCCTGTGTTTTGACCAGTGTGGAAATCGCGAAGAAAGCAGAAAGGCAGCAAATGAAACGTTTAACAACTTGTGTTTGTATGTTTGTTAAGGAAGGAAAACTTGTTTTACTTTTAAATTTAGAAAACTACTTCTTAATTGAGATTCAGGTTTTTAAAATTGTAACAAGCCTTGATGTCCTGTATAAACACACTTTCTTATCTACAGTTCACCCCAGTTAAGTTATTGCTTAAAATAATTTTGTAACTGACATTTAAATTTTATTACATGTTTATTTAAAAAAAAACATGGCTTTTGAAAATGTTTATAAATTTAAGCATGCTATTTCCATTTATAAATATGTATGATTTATAAGCTTTTTTAAAAAATGAAGCTCCAATCAAAAATTGTTGGTATTTTTCTAAAATGTGCACAGCTGTATTTTACATAAAAGGCTATTTATAGATGGTTGTATACTGTACACTACATTTTGGACAGCTCATTGATCTGCCAATGTACTTAATGATATGTCACTTTGTCTATTTAAAATTTCTTGCTGTGAATGAACTCTTTATCTAATGAGCTTCTTTATTTATAATTCTGGAACACAAAATGGATAATGTACAGTTTTCTTAACTGTATTTGCTCTAATAAAAAGAAATTGTTACTAATGTGTATATGGGTTTTCTCTTTATATATATTTGAAAGCCTGTGGTCCGTCCGTCCCCCCAACTTAATGAATGTGAAATTGATTAGCAAACGATAGGTATCATTTACAAATGAAAATCTCTTGTCTTACCTGCTGTCCTTTCCCTTGCCTCATACAGATTAAATGCTTTATATAGTTTCCAGTTCAATCGTATGAATAATGCTTCTTTAAAGTGAATGAGTGAAAGGCCAGAGTTAACATTATAAAATTGTTCATTTATTAAATACAAAGCACCCCACAGTCCTCATTTCAGAGGTATTATGTGGGCTAAAACCAAGTACCATAGTAACTCACCAAAATTACTCATCCTAGCTATATCTTTACCCTATAAGCACATGTAAAGTTACAGATCACATCATAAACTATAGAAAACTTCCTTTAATTCAATGTCATTTTCTTAAATGTGCCATTGGAATTATTTCTACAGAATAGCCCCTTTCTAAACTATATTTCCATTTCTTATCTAGAGGCACAAAAAGAGTGAGAGCATTACAGTAAGCCATATAATTGTTAAAAGCACACTAGTCAAACGTTTTATTTGGCTATAGTACTCATGGCTGTAATGAAATTTCAGGTCTTTCCAGCATGCGTTTGGAATGAAATGCAGTCCTAATACTGTGAATATATCAGTTTACAAGGAGATTCAACCAGGGACAAGCAAAGGATTTACCTTGCCTGAAATATGATTATGCAAAATTTGTTTTACAATTATAAACCCTTTTATGTTTTATTAAGCTTCTCAATATCCACTGGGTGTTTGAAACAGAAATTGTTAATATGTCCTATTTAAATTGTGTTAAATGGTGAGTTTGCCCCAGTAACACTCTTGACATGCTGAGAAAATGAAAAGTTTTCTTACTTATTTAATTAGGTAATTTTCATGCCTGCTGACAAATTGCATAGATGCACACTAGCTATCCAACAATCAAAGCACAATCAAACAGGATTCGTCATTTTTTAAAAAGTATTCAAGCCAGTTTTCCCTTCACTTGAAACATTTGCTAACAGATGTTCTTCATTCCCATTCTTATTCTAGAGACAAAGAGGATGTTAAATCGGAGAACAAAATTATTGTGGTACTTGGAACAAAGTTGTAATTGAAACAGCTAATAATAATGCTGAAAACTGCCAAAAGCAGGCACGATCTTCAGCCTGCTTTACTGAACTGGCACTTGCAATATACATCACTGTGAAGATATTTCTGTGTGCACATATATATGACATGCATAAATGTTATTTGGGGGAAATGAGTGTTTATGGTAGAAGATAATGAAGCTGTATAATGTCTGATTCCGATGGTAGCCTGAATTCATTGTAACATGCCTGGAGGTTTCTTGTTGTACAGAGACATCTTAGGATGGGGGTGTAACTGGTGAAAGTGGTCACTGAATCCTTAATATATAGACTATATGAGAACAATGGTAACAAGTCATCAATTAGTACAACAATGCATTCAACTAAAATAGATGGTGCAATGTAACTGAAATATACACAGAGGATTTTAGCATTCTGGGACTTCTGTTTTCAACAGTCTGTGAAATGGTGAATAACAAGTAAGCAACATGTTACAGGCAGTGTTTCAATTTCACAAGACTTTAACCCTTCTTCACTATATAATCAGTTTCTTACCAAGGTAAAACAGTGCTTGGAAACTAGGAGCATAGAAAGTTGCCATAATAAACCTTAGTCATTATTGTTTATACCAGCATCAGCCAGATGTTCAACTTCAGGTCCACTGCTTCCTGTCTATTGGCCATGATGGCTGGGATTGATAGGAGTTGTAGTCCAACAACATATGAGGGCACCACATTAGTTTTGTCTACACTGACTGGTAGCAGTTCTGCAGGGTTTTAAGCAGGAGTCTCTCACAGCCATGCTTGCAGAAGCCAGGGATTGAACCTGGGACCGTGTAGCCTTCCCTTACAATCTTGTGCCAATATATTTCATGACGCAAAAAGAAAGTCAAATGTAATTGGGCTTGTGAACTATACTACACGATTTCCTTCTAGGATCAGAATGCAAAAGTACATACTGCTGAACATGGATCCTCTGGGAATTCTTGTCTTACTGTGACCTGATGGTGCAATCATTATTTTAGCACTTGATATATAGGCCCGCAATCTCCTGGGTGAAGAAGAAGCATGTGCTGCAAATTTCTCTTGCTGTTTATAAATTCCGCCTTCATACCTTGAGCTAGGTCACTGGAACTATAGGAAGTTGCAGATTGCACTAAATGCCTCCTGATTCTTTATCCTCCATATTTGAAGTTCAGCCCCCTTCACAGAAATATAGCCTTTCAGAACGAGGTGCCAAGCTTCAGAAAAGCTAGGGGTTTACACAGTGCAGGGAAGATTTTACAGTTGCAGCAACTGTGACCCATTTAGCATATCCAGAAGCCCCTGTGCAATTGTAACCAAGAATATGCAAGGTTGTCCAGCTGGGATTGTATCAAAGTATCATATGCACCTGAAGCATATACTTCATTTGCACAATCATGGCAAACTTAAACAATCCTTGATAAGTCTATCAATGGCTTACTAGCCAGACTGGCTTTCTTTGAACTGTTGTTAGAGGCAATATGTCTCTGAATACTAGTTGCTGGGAATCTCAAGTGAAGAGAGCACTGTTGCATTCAACAGTGGACTTCCCATAGGCATCTGATTGGCCACTGCGAGAAAAGAATGCTGGACTAGATGGTCCTTTGGTGTGTTTTTAATCATAGTGGTTCCATGTACAACCTTCACATAAACCTGTGGCAGCCCCTAGACACTCTCAGACACAATTATGTGGTGAATCACTATCTATATGAACTAGGACCTATGAGTTCTAGAAAATACACTAGTATAAAGGCCTTGCTGGTATATCCACAAGGCATTTTATGAGGCTCCCTGCCTGCCTGTATGTATGTATGTATGTATGTATGTACCAATGGGAGTCATTTGTGGGAGATCAATGGCTTGAAATAATCAACATTCTCCAATTTAACAAAATAACTTTTCCAACTGGTCACCTGGAAGTAACTGTTGCTTGCAATAAGCATGTAGCAAAGTGGTTCTTTGCAAACATGTGGTAATAGTGGGCTAGATTTAGCTGCTTGATATAATATACTAATTTCATACACAGCTATTTTTGCCTTTCCAAATGCCATCAGAACCTCTTTCTGGATAGCTAGGTGAAACATGCTAGCCATTAGAGTCTAAAAAAGAGTTTGCCAAAGTACACGTCATTCTTTGTTGGGCTGTGGTCAGGATGTGAAGCAGAGTTAATGGGATGGCCCCAAGATGTGTTCACGTCAGATAACAAGACCTGGTGCTCTGGAGATGCCTTGCAACCTGAATTGACAAGCAGTCCCCCCAAAAAAACTACACATTAATAATACACTGTAGCCAGTGGTTGAATAATATTTCCTCTTTTCACCCAACCCCAAAATCATTCCTCCAGTGCTAAAAGTTTAATATGCTAGGTTGGGACTATTCACATAACCATGTAGCTAGGTTACCTAGGCTGAAACCACATGCCAATTTCACAATGCAGTCTACAAAACTAATGGATTGGCTGTTTTGTGGGTTTAGCTGCAAGCTCATCATATGGTGAAGCTATCATGTAACCCTCTCATCAGAGGCACAAATCAGTCTCTAGGGGCAGATTCTAGACATGCTAACTAATCATGTGGCTTGGCCCCACATCTTTAAATATGTAGGAGACATCCTTGGCTCATCCCATTACCTAGTTAGAAAGAGGCATACTTTTATCATTACATTTGTCAGGAACTGAACCTTTATACCAGTGGTTTCCAAACTTTTTTGAGTTCCATAAACTCAACTCCAGGGCCCCCTACCCCACCCTGTAAATATCACTATTCAGGAACCACTAAGGAGGATGATAACACAGCAAAATTCAAAACAGTAACAATTAATTGCTCATTCATTCAGAATCCAATTGAAACTGTTTAGTTCAATGAAATTGATAAACTTGACTCAGCAATATCAGCTTTTCAAAGTCTGATAGTCATTTACCTCCAGCACCTTCACCCACCCCCAGGGGGTAGTACCAACCATTTTGGGGGAAACCGCTGTAAAGCAAAAACCACCAGATTCCCTAAGATTTTGCTTTGCAGTTACGAGACTGAGAAAGTTTCCTTCTCTGTGAAAGACCTTGAGAACCGAATTGGCCTGCATAGTGATGCTGGTCATGTTTTCCTTTGTCTTTAAAACACACACACACACACACCAGTTTCTTTGCTTTTCTGTGTGTATCTAGCAAGTTACCGCTGTGGTTATTAAACTAAGGCCATGATGTGAGCACTGCATAAGAAGGTCAATTAATCACAAATACACATAGCTAAGATGGTTTATATTGATTGACTGCATAAACCACTGCAAGGAAAAGGTTTTCCACTCATGAGATTTTCCTGCTACTAATATAATGGGGGTTGGGTGTCTGAATGAAGAGATAAGACCATATTCTGAATAGCAGCTTCCTAAATTCATAACTGCAAATGTCAAATAGAAACAATACATAAATCGCATCAGAAGACACACAGATATGTAGCTGTTCAGGTTGTTGTTTTTACCAAACATACCTGCTTCTTACGACTAACAGTGAGTTGAATGCAGAATTATGTAAAGTTTAGTAGTGACCACAAGCAGTTCTGTAGTAAAAAGCCATAGCAACTGAAATTTCTTTCTCCATTCTCCAATCTACACATTACTCTTATTGTTCATTTTTCTCCTTTCCACATGAATGACTTCCTGATGATGATTCATAGCTATAGAGTTTATTTGGCGCTGGAAGGCGCCAAATGGCCATTTATCCTGGGGATCCAGAACTGTCAGATACTATCTGTAAGAAGCTAGGCCATCAAGTGAGGCTTATTATTGTGTTGTTTTGAGAGAGCGCAAGGAGTACTATACATGCTCCAGGAACACTAGCTGGTTCTTGCCTGATAGTGGACCAAATTAGGGGAAATTGGTATGTAATATGCAGTAGATAGACTGTATGAAGTTCTAGGCTTCATACAGAATTTTTAGCCATACGCAATTTTGAAAGAAAATATTTCCACACACACACGGTACCGTTTTTGTAATACCAATCCCACATTTTTTCACATTGTGACCAGTAATTTTGATGTACTAAGGAGCTCTTCCACTCATTGTAAGTTCTCTCGTCCCCAGATTTGTAAACCAGCAAAAGCTGTGACCTAAAGCAGCAGAGTGGAAAAATCAGTTTTAGGTATGTACGTACATCCTGACAAACACTTTTTGCCTACCTAAATTAACAGCTCCCAAATTGCAAAATCCACAATTGAAAAGTTACACCAAGGTGTTTTTTCCCTGCTTGCCAGATTTTTTTTTT
Organism: Podarcis vaucheri; assembly: GCF_965113315.1. NCBI lineage: Eukaryota > Metazoa > Chordata > Lepidosauria > Squamata > Lacertidae > Podarcis > Podarcis vaucheri. The sequence continues at coordinate 62,095,583 of NC_138766.1, read as the reverse complement.
TTTAATCTACTTTTCCCTAACCACCCTATAGGCATCTAAATGTTTATTTGTCTTATGTTTAGAGTTATTTCCAAAGCATTGATCTAAGTCTTAATGGGAATATCAGAATTTGCAACAAGAGGGAAAGTGCTGTAGCAGTGCAAGATCAACAGTGGCTCTTTTGTTTTTAAGGCATCTTTTAAGGGGAAAAGGGTAGGGCATATCTCTCACTACAAACTAATTTCCCCTGAAGCATCCTGGGAATTGTAGTGCTGGTGAGATGAAGTGTTGAAGTTTTTTCTTTTCTTTTAGAAATGCCTGACACCCACCTACGCATACATAAACATAACTACAGTTCATTTGGAAAAAGGAATGACTAATTTATAGTTTAGGTGTGCCATAATCACTGAGGCGCCCCAGCAACTTTGTTTTTGTGCTTCTAACAATTAAACCAGTTAGTGCTCTGGAAACTAATCTTGGATCCTCTTAATTAACTATAATCTATATTCATTAGTAGACACATGCTTTCACTTTAAGCCCAGACATTCTACTGCAAATAAGAATTTCTTTTAATAACTACTCATAACTACTCTGCTCCATTGCACTGCCTGAAGGAAAAAGTGAGGGGATTGTGGTGGTCCTGGCATGCCAGACAAAGTATTGTACTCTGGTGAGGCCTTGGACCTCATCATTGCATCATGAGATTTTGAGCACAGCCTGAAGGCACTTGAAGCCAGAACCAGGAATGTGAGCTATATCAGCCCATCTGCCGCTTATGCACATCAGGAGTTGCCAGGCTTCTGCAAATTAGAAGCAAACAACCCACTAGCCCAGAGAAGCAAAATGGACTGGAAATCATCATCATCTCTGACAGGCCATTTGCTGGTCAGTTTTCACTGTATCTGGGGTAGTCTTCCTCCTGGATGCAGCTGAGGTCCATAAGCTTCAATTAGCTGCATGCGGCTATTTCAGTTCATTTCTTTTATTACTATTTGTTTATACCCTTGGCAGAAGGGGTTGTTACAGATGCAGAAGAGCAGAGGGGAGGAGCAAGGGAGCCAGAGGATCTCAGCAAGAGGGAGAGAGGCAAAGCATTCATGGATTATGCTGTGGAGCCGACACGCATGACCCTGTGTTTTCTTTTTCCTTTTGATCTTCTTGTCCCCGATCCAGACAGAAGACGGAGAGCTGCCAGGTGAACTGTCTATTTTTATTTTGGCTTACTTGCACTTCAGGCGGCTCGGTTGTTTTCATGACTTGGGGAAACTCTCAGGGTCTGTCTTTCAGGACTCTTACTCTAAACCACGCCCAAAGCTAAGGCGGGTTACTCATGCTCAACAGTAGCTTGCAAAGACTCAAGACATATGGAAGGAGGAAGGAGGAGTCTGGTGAGCTATCATCAGGCCATTGCATCATGGTCTTGCCAACTGTCTGCCCAGTGCTAATATGCTAGAGGTATTCTTCGGGGGAAAGAACTACCTGTGATTAAGAAGAATAAAGCTGCTGTCCAAAATGGCAGCCCCACATCAAGTTTTCCCTTCCCTTCCATGATGTGCAGTATGGCTTACTGCATGACCCCAGATCGGCTTTTCCATGCAGCAGCCCATGGTATGAGACAAGGGCAGAGAAATGCACAGTGTAATTACATTGCTATGCAAACAAAAGTTGTACTAGACACTGGCTACATTCACCCCGTACATTGAAAGTGCTAGGATACCATAACAGGCATGGCTTCCTCCAAAGAATTGTGGGAGCTGTGGTTTGTTAGAGTTGCTCCGAGTTGTTAGGAGGCCCCTATTCCCTTCACTTCACTGTATGGAAGTGAGAGCTGGACCATAAAAAAGGCGGATCGCCGAAGAATCGATACTTTTGAATTATGGTGTTGGAGGAGACTCTGGAGAGTCCCATGGACTGCAAGAAGATCAAACCTATCCATTCTTAAGGAAATCAGCTCTGAGTGCTCACTGGAAGGACAGATCCTGAAGCTAAGACTCCAATACTTTGGCCACCTCATGAGAAGAGAAGACTCCCTGGAAAAGACCCTGATATTGGGAAAGATGGAGGGCACCAGGAGAAGGGGACAACAGAGGACGAGATGGTTGGACAGTGTTCTCGAAGCTACCAGCATGAGTTTGACCAAACTGCGGGAGGCAGTGGAAGACAGGAGTGCCTGGCGTGCTCTGGTCCATGGGGTCACAAAGAGTCGGACATGACTAAACGACTAAACAACAATTCCCCTCACAATTCTCATAGTTCCTTATGAAAAGGAATTGATTGTTAAATCACCCCGGGAACTGTAGCTCTTAGAGAGAAACAGTGGTCTCCTAGCAGCTGTCCACATCCTTAACAAACTACAGCTCCCATAATGCTTTGAAGGAAGCCATGGCTGTTTAAAGTGGTATCATCACACTTTATGTATGTGGTGTGAATGTGGCCATGACTGGGGGGCGGGGACAACTTGATTCAGAAACCTTTGCTAATCTGAGTGGATGGCTTCCCTCCTTGGACATTGCCTGCAGTTCTGTGCTGCTCTTTTTCTAGCCTTTGTGGCTTTTACTTTATTATTTTAAGTGTAGATTGTGTTTGTTTTAATGGTTATGTTTCTGTAACTCCCTCTCAAGCCTTTTGGTGAAAGGTGAGCTGTACATGATCTATGAATAAAGCTGGCTCCTGCCCAATGTATTGGACTACAACTCCCAGTAACTGGCTGTGCTGGCTGGGAGCTTTAGTTCAAGCATGTGGAAAGCACCAGGTTGATGAAGACTGCAATCTGGGACTACTGATTTTGACAGCAGCCCTGCATTTGTCATAGCATGTGCAGTTCTTCACAGAGTGCAGATTCATGTTTAACAACCTGAATAACATGGTCTGGTGTTGCCAGACCTGAAAAACACCCAAGGATACATCTTTTTCTTAGCGCATTTCATAGGCAGCAGACTGGAAAATCATACTGTGAGAGATGGTGATGATCAAGTGAATATTATATGGTGAGATATGCAGCAGAGGGTGTTTTCATATTCAGAAGGTGTGTCCTGTATGCAGCTTCATTTCTTTGTCTTATCTTTATGTGGGGACACAATCTGTTTGGAATCTGCTTGTTAGTTAATGCCATTAAACTAGAAAACAAAGATGCTATTGTATCAGTCTGTGTACACCACTTTTCTCTGTACTTTCTCTCTTTCTCTGCTCCTCACCACCCCCTTCCCCTATTAAGACAGGGATGGAAAACCTGCATCATTGGATTGCAGCTCCCATCAGCCCTAGAAAACATAGCCAAGGATGATGGAAGATGTAGGCCAACATCTGGAGGGCCATAGGCTATCCATCCCACCTTAAGACATAGATGCCAGTGGCTTATACCAAGAGTTCTGTGTCACAGAAGCTAAAGATCAGCTCACACTTCCACCGTAGGGACCTCCATCCCATCAGAAGCATCTCCGCTGGACTTTCTTTTCATTGTTTGGTGCCACTTACAGGAGTGTGACATTGGCTAGGTGAAAAGCAGTGCACAAGGCACCAGTCCCAGTCTGACAGGTCTTGGTGTACCTGGATGTGCTTTTCATTTACAAGGGCAGATGCTGCATTTGGCTTCCACTCTTTGGGGATAGGTTTAATTACATATGGGAAACACTTCCATGACAAAGAAAATACAGATGATTTCGTTTTTGCTATTGACCAATCTAATACCTAGTATTCCAACAACATCTGGAGGGCCACCGGTTCCTCATTCTTGGCTAAGAGCCATCCCCTACTAGGCATCACTTTATGTGCTTCAACCTGGCTTCCCACATTACTGGAAGTCATTGGCATCACTGACCTCTTGCCATATTGGACTATGCAGGTGAGAGCTAATGTAGCCAGGAGCTAACTTCAAACCATGCTAGACCCACCTCAGATAATGTATCCAGAACCTGCCTGATGCTTTTCCAGAAAACATGCCTACCCTTTTAAAACCTAGAGTTGTGTTCAATGTTGGGGGCAAAACAACACTCTTAATTCTACTGTTCATTTTTTCCACATATTTTTCACATCTGCACTTCAATTGATATGCTACATTGACTAGGACAGCATTCTCTTGCCTGGTGGTCTCTAGATTTCCTGTTATTGTTGTTGTTGGAACATTTATGTCCTACCTTTTCTCCAAGGTGGCATACATGGTTCTCCCTCTCCCCATTGTATCCTCACAACAATCCTGTGAGGTAGGAAAGTGACTTGCTCAAGGTCATCCAGCAAACCTCATGGCTGAGTGTCGATTTGAACCTGTCTCCCAAGCCTTAGTCCAATACTCTAACCACTACACCACCTTGGTCCTCTTTTTGAACTACAAAAGGGGTTTTTTTTTAAACTACAAGTCCCATCAGCACCAGCCAGCATGGCCAATGGTCAGGCACAGTGGGAGTTTGTAGTCTACCAGCATCTGATACTGTTCAACAACATTTGGAGGACACCAGGTTGACTAGCCTTGGATATGGATTCAATTTCTAAATGTCTGCCTTCTGCTTTTCCATTCCATACTGTCTATATTCAAAACCAATGTATCCCAGAATTATTTATGCCAGTTGTGAAATATATCATCAGTTCAACTCACAGATCTTGCCATCGCATCTTATTAGGAGCATGAGAATTAAAGAAGCTTTTCCCACATTACTGCTTTAAAGCCTTTTGTTTATGTTTCCATTGCCCTTCGCCACTTACTGTATATCTGGAGGAATTGCAGCTCCTAGCTAAGTGAAGAGGAGTAATATTGGAAAAAGAGTTCTTGACCTTTAGCTCAAGAGGACAGTGTGCAGGCTTGTGGACATAAAGAGCAACACTCCACTAGTACTGTATCCACGTTGATGTTTGAATTAAACTCACTCCATGGATGTGTGCATGTAGAGCACTTGACAGCCTACAGGGGGCGGTGATGCATGCACAGATTGGTGCATGCGCAAGCACATCAATTCATCACAGTTGCAAGCTCCTGAAACCTTAGGTACATGCCACAAATACTTTGCATGCCATAGTGGGAGTCAGTTGTTGTGTCTCTGCTCACAAGTTATTTTTGATAATCCAGACATGCTTCCATCAAAGCTCAGTTGACACAGCATGTTGCGTTGGTAGGAATGGCTAAAAAAACCAACGCAAGGCTCTCATTAAAAAGTTGCCACATGCAAGACAGAAACAGTAACAAGGGGCAGCTTTGTTCTTAAAAGTTTGCACATTTTGCCAGAAGACTGAAAGCCCAATGCAATTTGGTGGCACCTCTCAGGATCGAAGCTGTTTAGAGGGAAGGTCTGAAGAACATATAAATTGTCATTATATTCCAATGATATTACAGCACTATATTACAGCTGGTGGCTGTTATCCATTCTTTTGTACAAACTAAGTAGCAATTCAGAAATTGGTTCTTTGCAGGGCTTCCAGAAACCTGTGACTTGCAATCTGCTGCAGCATCATTCTGATCCTATTACAGCACAGAGGAGAAGATGGTGAAATGCAAACAGGGGACACAGAAAGGGCTGAACTACTCAATGCCTTCTTTGCCTCAGTCTTCTCCGATAAAGAAAACAATGCCCGACCTGAAGAATTTGGAGCAAATGATTCAGCAAAGGAAACACAGCCCAGAATAACTAAGGAGATAGTACAAGAATATTTGGCTAGTTTAGATGTATTCAAGTCTCCAGGGCCAGATGAACTGCATCCAAGAGTATTAAAAGAACTGGCAGATGTGATCTCAGAACCACTGGCAGTCATCTTTGAGAATTCCTGGAGAACAGGCGAAGTCCCGGCAGACTGGAGGAGGGCAAATGTTGTCCCTATTTTCAAAAAGGGGAAAAGAGAGGACCCAAATAATTACCGCCCAGTCAGTCTGACATCAATACCAGGGAAGATTCTGGAGCAGATCATTAAGCAAACAGTCTGTGAGCACCTAGAAAGGAATGCTGTGATCACCAATAGTCAGCATGGATTTCTGAAAAATAAGTCATGTCAGACTAACCTGATCTCGTTTTTTGACAGAATTACAAGCCTGGTAGATGAAGGGAACGCAGTGGATGTAGCCTACCTTGATTTCAGCAAGGCATTTGACAAGGTGCCCCATGATATTCTTGTAAAGAAGCTGGTAAAATGCGGTCTTGACTATGCTACCACTCAGTGGATTTGTAACTGGCTGGCTGACCGAACCCAAAGGGTGCTCATCAATGGTTCCTCTTCATCCTGGAAAAGAGTGACTAGTGGGGTGCCACAGGGTTCTGTCTTGGGCCCGGTCTTATTCAACATCTTTATCAACGACTTGGATGATGGACTCAAGGGCATCCTGATCAAATTTGCAGATGACACCAAACTGGGAGGGGTGGCTAACACCCCAGAGGACAGGATCACACTTCAAAACGACCTTGACAGATTAGAGAACTGGGCAAAAATAAACAAGATGAATTTTAACAGGGAGAAATGTAAAGTATTGCACTTGGGCAAAAAAAATGAGAGGCACAAATACAAGATGGGGGACACCTGGCTTGAGAGCAGTACATGTGAAAAGGATCTAGGAGTCTTGGTTGACCACAAACTTGACATGAGCCAACAGTGTGACGCGGCAGCTAAAAAAGCCAATGCAATTCTGGGCTGCATCAATAGGAGTATAGCATCTAGATCAAGGGAAGTAATACTGCCACTGTATTCTGCTCTGGTCAGACCACACCTGGAGTACTGTGTCCAGTTCTGGGCACCACAATTCAAGAAGGACACTGACAAACTGGAACGTGTCCAGAGGAGGGCAACCAAAATGGTCAAAGGCCTGGAAACGATGCCTTATGAGGAACGGCTAAGGGAGCTGGGCATGTTTAGCCTGGAGAAGAGGAGGTTAAGGGGTGATATGATAGCCATGTTCAAATATATAAAAGGATGTCACATAGAGGAGGGAGAAAGGTTGTTTTCTGCTGCTCCGGAGAAGCGGACACGGAGCAATGGATCCAAACTACAAGAAAGAAGATTCCACCTAAACATTAGGAAGAACTTCCTGACAGTAAGAGCTGTTCGACAGTGGAATTTGCTGCCAAGGCGTGTGGTGGAGTCTCCTACTTTGGAGGTCTTTAAGCAGAGGCTTGACAACCATATGTCAGGAGTGCTCTGATGGTGTTTCCTGCTTGGCAGGGGGTTGGACTCGATGGCCCTTGTGGTCTCTTCCAACTCTATGATTCTATGATTCTATGATTCTATGATTCTATTACGACTAGAATATAGGAATCTAAACTCTGTACATACATTTTCAGTTGCTCTTCTGCATTGTTCTCTGCATTGGCATTTTTTATTTGCTTAACATAATCATTCTAAAATAGAAAACGGCATAATCACTGAGGCCACAGAACTTGTTGGTTAAAAGTAAATATTTCTGCCATGCTTCCCAGAAGCCTCTCGCTTTCATTGTTCTCCGCCTGAACTGGAAATAGCAGCACTATTTCAGAATATTAGAAATGCTCTCCATTGGTTTCAATAGGACAATCAAGTACAGGCTTAAATATCACCTACTGACACCAGTGGGTTGTAAAAATGCTTAACTTTGGGTCACATTCTAAAGCTGAAATCCTAACTCCACTTACCTGGGGATAATCACCATTCAATAGGAGTTGCTCCTGAGCAGACATAGTTCGGACTGTGGTGTAAAGCGACACTCCTGTATGCATTTACCTGGGAGTAAGCCCCAGTGGACTGAGTAGAACTTGTTGCCAACCAGACAAGCATAAGGTTGCACAATAATATATTTTTTGTGTGCTCCTCAGCAGCCAGGAAAGGTGTGAAACACCCACACCAGATTCTCAAATAGGCTTCAAGGTCCCCAGGATTTCATTTCCATTTTCCTCATTAGCAATTTGAAAGTAATACATGATAGACTTCCAGTCTGTCCTTTGGTGCTCAACACTTCTTTCATCTCTAAGCCTCTCCTCCATTAAGAAAACTCCCTGATATTTTACAAAATGTACAGGTTGTTTAAGGACATGTGAATGCTAGGCATTATTTCTCCTTGACTTCACAGGACCTGCTCTTGTCAGGCTCATATGACATCAAGCTGAATACCAATCCAAAAAGCTCAAGTAGAATAAAGTTGAGGCATCTCATTTCCACCCACTGATAAATTTACAGGCGCCATTAGGAATACAGCAGAAGATCATCAGCCAGAAGCACACATCAGCATCCTAATTGCTTCATAATAGATTAAAAGGCATAATTTTTTCATTACACTCGCTCCAGTGCATTAGGGTAGACGTTCTTTTAAAAATTATTTCAAAGTAGCATAAATCATGGCTCAAGAGAAAATAATATCTGCCTAGGACTAGTCCTAGTCTTGTGGGGAAAGGTACAAGATATCAATTCAAAACCATATTAATGATAATGTTGCTGAGTATTCAGTTCGCTTTTAATTAATTTTAATTCGCATAACTCTTCATACGAGTCCATTCATACAGAAAGAAAATGATTCTTCTAAGGTTGACATCTTCTGTGGGAGCTGAGAATAAACCATGGTTTAAAATGAGTGGGCAACCACATTCTCTTGGGAATAGTCCGTCAGGCACCACATATCAACTCTGGATGGAGCTGAAACCAGGCATGGATATAGGTGGAACCTGGTAAGTGGAATCATCCCTTCTCCTCCCATTCTTCCTCTTCTTCCCTGCCCACCAAGTGAGGAATAAATATTTCTTTGGGAAATTAACCGGGGGGCTGCATAGATCTCAAGACACAACATCCAGCAACCTCAGTTTGTCCATAGCTACCACCCACCTGTCTGCCTTCTTATAACTATTGTGCTACCTTGGTACTCGAACGGCTTGGCTCCCGAATGCCGCAAACCCAGAAGTAAGTATTCTGGTTTGTGAATGTTTTTCAGAAGCTGAATGTCCCACACTGCTTACGCGGCTTCCTTTGCAGGAAGTTGCTGCTGCCAATTGGAAGCTGCGTCTTGGTTTTTGAACATTTTCGGGAGTCGAACAGACTCCAGGAATGGATTAAGTTCGAGAACCAAGGTACCACTGTGATCCGGATGGTGGTCACCTTCCTCCTCCTCAGTCACAGTGCTGCTGTTGCAGAATTTAGCAAGGAGAAGGACAGGGACAAAACTAGAATTAGTCACCTCTGCCAGTCATTGCCTCTGTCTGTCTTGGCCTGTCAATCATAAAATTGTAAGGACCCAAAGGCTCATCTAGTCCAACCCTTGCTAAAGAACCACAGCTAAAGAATTCTTAACACATGGCCATCCAATCTCTGCTTAAAAACTTTGTGTGAATGAGAGTCCCCCAGATCTAGCTTCACCTACTATTGGCCTTCTCTGTTTCTTCCACCCTACCAGTTCCAGTGGGCACCAGCCGCCAGTGAAAACAAAGGAGACTTGGTTATATGAAATCTGCATGCTTAGATGTTCATATGTGTTTGCATCCCCTTTGGTTAAACAGGAAAGGGAAATAAGTTCAGTATTTTGGTTCCCTAAAGGAATGAACAGTAGAACCAAACAACAGTGAGATTGATCAGTGACTATAGACGTCTCAACATCTGATCAACTATAGTCACCCACTGGACCTCATTATTGGTTAGTTTTACTAGTCACCTCCTCTCGTAAACATTGACATTGGCTTTGTTGCTGTTTCCATAATCAAAAGAGATACAAACATACCTTAGCACTGTGCAACCCGTTCACCCAAGTTTCCATTCTTTTCAAGTTGTGTCTGACATCAGTCTTGTTATTTATAGTTTTATATGCAGCAAAATATTTATTCCAAGCTCCAGTGAGGGTGGTTATTGTAAATGCCAGTGGATTATTTACGAGGCATAGCTAATTATTTCTATAAATGCCTCTTTTAAATAGGTAGGATTATTTGGGTATTAAGATCCTTTTGAAGTTCCTTGGTATTTTTTTCCCTAAGGAGCGAAGCTATGAAGAAGTGTGTGTAGCTAATGATATGAAAGCACATCTTTACGTGTGGTTTTGTTTAATTGTAGTATTAACAATACTTGGATAAAATGAATACATCAGATAATACTGAATTACATTTTAATTTAGATGGAAGTATACAACAATCCCCCATGATCAGTCTCTGAATATATTTTGATAATGAACAACAGAATAATCAAAGACATAAAATAATTAAAAACTCGTTTTAAAAAGAACTATTTTAAAAACATACAAATATATCTTATAATGCTGGGATGTGATTCATTTGCTTCACTATTAGCAACAGCAGCCATATAATCAGGTTCAACTAAAATAGTGTTGTGAGATGGGGGTGGGTGAGAAGGAGAAGGTTAATAGGTTGAGAATGACTGTCAATGCTCCTTAATAAGGAGTGGCAAAATTGCCAGGCATATCTTCTGTTAGGGGAATTACAGATGAATATCCCCAGAAGCCAAGGAGATAGTTGAGGAGCATGACTTACCCTGCTGCTTTAACTCCAGCCAGACTGGTGGTGGGGCAAGCCAGATGTGAGGAGAACAAATAAGTATATTCAGAAGTCAGGCTAGTGTTTTTGGAGAACACACACTAAACCTTTAAAGCAGATTCAAAGCACATTCTTTTCCTCAAAGAATTATGGGGACCGTAGTTCGCCACTCACGGAGTTACAATTCCCAGCACACCCAACAAACCACAGTGCTCAGAATTCTCTGAGGAAGAAAATGCACTTCGAATGTGCTTTAAAGGTATATTATGTACACAGCCACTGAGAAAGTGACAAGAAGAGAGCAGGCTATGGGGTGTACCTTCTGACGGACTGCTTCTTTCTGAAAATCTGATGTGCGTAAGTAGATCTGTTTGAATGCTTAAGCTGGCTGTCTCCCCCTATGATCAAGCTATATATTTGTAAACAAACTCAAAAATTATGAAACGTCATCAGCCTCCAGTGCCCTCCTTCCAAAAGGAAACCAAATCAACAGAAGCATTATGCCTTGGAATTGCCACACCAATCAAAGTGGATCAAGTGTAACACTATAAAATGAGTGCAGCTGCTTCTCTCCCCAATTAAAGTGCCTGTTTTTATCCATCAGTTGCCACCAAACAGAATGTTAAAAATTAGGTGGGTAAGTACTGCTGTGTTTAGCTTATTTATTTATGATCTTCAAACCTACCCTTTAAAAACCTCTAAGCAGCTTACAAAAATACAACATAAAAACAAAGAAACTGTATCATAAAAATAGATACCACATAAAAAACCAGAACAGCAGTACTGTAAAATCAGATAAAAACAGGAATTCAGTAATAACAAAGTTACGGGTCTGGGGAAAGATATGTATCATTACAACATGTCTGAAAGCAAATGATGGATAATGGAAGGGAATAGTATTCACCCATTTGGGGTCAGCGCCCTGTGAGGTGCAGCAACCCAGAAGAGCTAAGTCAGGAGAATCTGTGGCCAGCCCTCCAGATATTGTTGGATTCCAAGCCCCATCAATCCTTGACAACACTGCCATATCTATAGAGTCATAGATCCCTCACCCCTGATCTAAATGACCTTACAGGTGTATAGAGGAGGAGACTATATTTCTGTATATCAGGTGGCCCTTATCTTGTGAGGTCTTCGGGTGAAGGGCAGTATATAAATTTAATGAATAATAAAGGTAATGATAACAGTTCTACCTGAATAGCCAACAGGGTGACCAGACACAAAGTAGTAGCTTGCTATAATCTTGAACAACTGAAAATAATTGAGACCTTTAGCCCTCAGCTGCACAGCTACCAAAGGCTTAATAACCTGAGCACCATCTTCCTTTCCCCTGGTCCCATTCATCTCCCTTTCAACATTGACCTATTCCATATACAGTGGTACCTCGGGTTACATACACTTCAAGTTACAGACTCCGCTAACGCAGAAATAGTACCTCGTGTTAAGAACTTTGCTTCAGGATGAGAACAGAAATCGTGCTCCGGTAGCGTGGTGGCAGCGGGAGGCCCCATTAGCTAATGTGGTGCTTCAGGTTAAGAACAGTTTCAGGTTAAGAACGGACCTCCAGAACGAATTAAGTTCTTAACACGAGGTACCACTGTACCCTTCTTTACTAAATATGAAGATAAAATATGCCACACTCTGGTGGTTATTAATCTCTTTTTAATGCATGGAGTACAATGGCCTTATCTGGTTTTCTTTGTGTCTCATTTATATAATTAGAACATATTTTCCTATTTTGTATCTCCCATTGTGCAGACACAGTTTGAGTCCCCCCCCCAAAAAAAAAGTTGTTACCAGACACTCATTTAGATATATCATTCCTCTCAAAGCCCATTGAGCTTCAGACATTTCTTTTACAGTCAGTGAATATTTTTAATGAATTGCAGTCTGCCTAAATTAAAATGTAGCACATGTGTAAAAGGACGTCAGTGGTACCATCAAAGATATATTCAGTATACTATGACATTTCTGTCTCTGAGAGAAGTTCTGTTAGCTGGCTCAGGAATTCCTGTTTGGAATGGGTATTCGCAAAGTGAGAAAGCAGGCATTAATCATATCATCTGTACGCAGACTGAGATCCTACCTGCCTACAGACTGTCTCACCAGAGTGGTGGATGCTCTGGTTATCTCCCGCTTGGACTACTGCAATGCGCTCTATGTAGGACTACCTTTGAAGGTGACCCAGAAACTGCAACTAATCCAGAATGCGGCAGCTAGACTGGTGATGGGGAGTGGCCGCCAAGACCCTATACACTGGTCCTGAAAGACCTACGTTGGCTCCCAGTATGTTTCCAAGCACAATTCAAAGTGTTGGTGCTGACCTTTAAAGCCCTAAACGGCCTCAGTCCAGTATGCCTGAAGGAGCGTCTCCACCCCATCATTCAGCCCGAACACTGAGATCCAGTGCTGAGGGCTTTCTGGTGGTTCCCTCACTGTGAGAATGAGGTTACAGGGAACCAGGCAGAGGGCCTTCTCGGTAGTGGCCTCCACCCTGTGGAGCGCCCTCGCATCAGATGTCAAGAAAGTAAACAACTATCTGACTTTTAGAAGACATCTGAAGGCAGCCCTGTTTAGGGAAGTTTTTAATGTTTGATATTTTGTCGCTTTTATTATTATTAGTAGTAGTAGTAGTAGTATTCTGTTGGGAGCTGCCCAGGGTGGTTGGAGAGGCCCAGCCAGATGGGTAGGGTATAAATGATGTTTGTTTGTTTGTTTGTTTGTTTGTTTGTTTGTTTGTTTGTTTGTTTTATTACTACTACTACATAAGAGCCATACTGGAGCAGACCAAAGGCCCATCTATCTCAGCATCCTGCTCTCACAGGATTTGTGACAGGGGCTTACAAAAAGTTGGTGCTGATGAGTGAGAGAATACTGAAGCAGAAGAAAATCATCTTGCACAGAACGAACCAGCTTGCCTCGTAAAGAACTTTCTTGGCAGGTTTGCAGCTTTTGGCAGCGGGACGTATTAGACAATGAAGAAGTAAATTGGCAGCCTTCAAGGAGGAAATTACCCTGAAAGGCAAAATCCAGGTGGAAATTCACACGGCCCTTGACCGCTGCTCCCCTTACATTTCCAAAACAAGTGTTCACTTTTTTCACTCTTCTGCACTTGGCGTCAGCATGATGGCACACACACCCTCCTGTAACACATCATCAGATAGCATTTCACAGTATGCCAGCATACCGGAGCATAATATCTCTGCAAGCCTAAGATCTTTGAAGATTTATGACTCTGTTTTCCAAGCATCAGAATGTAGCTTTGCTCCTTGCTTAAAAAGTGATGCCAGCATGAAAATTATATCTGCCCATGAAGCTTGGAGAGGGGGGGCAGGAATACTGTTCCATCATGCTAGAATTTTCTATAATAAAAGCCTCATTCTTCTAACAATACGGTAATGTGATGGATGCTATATACTATATTGGCCCAAATATAAGACGCACCTGCAAATAAGCCACACCTTTAAGACTGAAGGAGGGAAAAGAAAAAAAGACAATACCTGGGCTGCTTCCTGGGGGGGGGGGAGACGCACTGCTCTGCCGGTGGCCTTCCCCCTTCCCCCTTCTTTCCGGCGGCTTGAGGGAGGCTTGGGAGCGGCGAGCGGACTGCACACTGTTGTCCCACACTCCCGGGCTGCTCTTGGGGGGGAGGCCATCAGCAAAGCGGTGTGACTCCCTCCCCCCAAGAGCAGCCCAGGAGCATGGAGCAATGGCATGCAGCCTGCCCACTGCTCCTAAGCATCCTCCAAGCCGTTGGGGGAAAGGGAAGGTCAGGAATACAGTGGTACCTCTGGCTACGTACTTAATTCGTTCCGGAGGTCCGTTCTTAACCTGAAACTGTTCTTAACCTGAAGCACCACTTTAGCTAATGGGGCCTCCCGCTGCTGCCGCGCGATTTCTGTTCTCATCCTGAAGCAAAGTTCTTAACCTGAGGTAATATTTCTGGGTTAGTGGAGTCTGTAACCTGAAGCTTCTGTAACCTGAAGCGTATATAACCCGAGGTACCACTGCATAAACCACACTTTAACTTTTCGCTGTGAGAATTTGGAGAAAAGGTGCCACTTATATTCGGGCCAATACAGTAAGTCGGGTATGCAGCTTGGGAGTACTTCTGGACCCATTGCTGTTGCTTGAGGCTCAGACGGCCTTGGTGGCATATAATGCTGAACTATAGACATGCCCCCGGCTAATAAATGTGAGATGGGCGCACAAACCCCACAGTCTGTCAAGACTGGCCCGTTCGGGCAGGGGTACCTTTACCTTTATACATAGACATACACACACCTCTATCTCAATCCTAATCCTAAATGGTCTAATACAGATGACACTATTCGAAACATTCGAAACATCACTATTCTGTGATGGTCTTATTGGAGCCCTGAAGAAAAATGACCATAAGAGACTCACAAAAGTGGCCAAAGAAGGACTATATAATAAGATATATTTGGTCTTTATACTTCTCTCCTCTTCTTTTTACCAAATTGTCTGGATTCTGATTTATCCATGATCTCATACCCATCCTGCGTTTGGGGGGGAAATAGTGTTTTGTGTTTTTGGGTTTTTTTTTGTATGTATGCATTTTCTTTTTTTATATTTAGGGACCTTAATAAAAATAATTTTATATTTTATATTAGGTCTTTCCTAGCCCCTTTATAGAAACTGCCATGCAAGAGAGACCCACCCACCCACCCACCAGAGTTATTAGGGCAGCACCTATCGTTCATTGGGGTTTTATTTTGTCTGCCTTCTAGTGAATTGGGAGGGAAAAGATTAAACCTTGCATAAGCACAACAGCTGTACATGCAGCCTCCCTTTGTTTGAGCACTGCCTGCACGCTTCTGTGAGGTCTGATTCAAGTTTGATGTGGCCCAGTGTGCCTGAACCCCCCCAGTGATGTTCTCAGCTCCTTCCACAGCTAAGATTTTCAGGGAGAAGTGCAAAGGTCATGCATAGGCCATCATGCATGTTTATTTTGAGTATCTAGAAAACTGCAACTAGCCATGGGAGACATGTCTGGCACCAGCCTTTGCTCTTCCAGCGTTTCCTATGTTGCATTATAGTTTGAAGGGGCCCCAAGAGCTGGAGGATATCCGCAGGGGAATGAACACATTCACTGCTTCGGGAGGTAGCATTTTATCCTGCCCTTTATGTTTTATTTACTACGCACCAGATGATGTATTAATCTAAACGCTTTGATTTTCAACCATGCAAGGATGCACAAGGAAAAGAAAAGGTAGAACGACTATTGTGGTTGACTGCCGAGACTAGTGTTTTTGGTGGTGCTATAGGATATAAAAGGTAACATTTTAAAGACTTCTAAAGCTCCATTGTGATCAAGTACAATTAATTTAAGCAGTGTCAACTGGAATTAGAGACTATGCTTTCTGAAGAGCTGCAAAACCCTATCTCCTAATTGCTATGTGCCACAGCAGCTGAAAGGCATACCTTGTGCTTTTTAAAACAATAATATATACTTTTGTCATTCCTACAATAATACATAATGACACCCAATTGCTAAACCAATTGTTCAGTGCAGCAATTTCTTGACTTTTTGGGCTTGTCCATTCATTCAGCAGTTGCACACTTGACTCCCTTCCTGGTAACAGTGGGTGGTTATCCTCAAGTTATACAGGTTACTACAACATGTTGTGTTGCTTAAAGCTACAGTGTTATGGAAGGAACAATACATTTTCCCAGTTCATTTGTTTCAGGGGAATTTGACTGTATTTTACTCATATGATAACTGGGGGATACCTGTGGGTACCTTCCAAACCAATGACCCTGTGTCTATGAGGTTAAAATTTAGAAGGCATAAAGCTGCTGAACCAGCCAAACCAATTCCTTTGTTAAGGTGTTAGTCTTATTTGGCTAGTACAGCCATTTGCACGTCCAAAGAGGTTGCACAGTTGCTGTGGAGATAAATGGGTGAGATATCTTCCGTCTCACCTAGCTAGATGCCACAACATTCTAGGTTGGAAAACAATAAGGAAAGAGGGCATCTGTGTGTGTGCGCACGTGTGTGTGCTTTGTGCTGAACCCAAAGCTGTGACTTGGGGTTTCCATGGAAACCTAATGGGGAGGCAATGGGGAGAGTGTTTGTGCTGTGAACCCCTGCATCCTATGCTCAGGCTGTATGTATGTGTAAGAAAACATTGTATAGTATATTAGCAATAATACTAATAATAGCAATAATAATAATAATGACACCACAGTCTCCACTGGCATTCATTCCAAGGAAGTTGAATCCTGGACAAACACTGGAACCCCTGGAGTCTTTTGCTGCTCAGAGATTGAGGTGCATGCAGCAATAATATTTAATATTATAGAAGCAGAGATAGTGATGGACAAATAGTGATAATGGGTGTGGATGGGTGGGTATACACACACACATTTGTTTCCAGTTCTTGGGAAATAAGTAGGTTGATTTGTAACTCATATATATTTTAAAAATAAACCTAACACACACAGAAATCCAGGGCTGCATTCTGTCTTGAGCTACATTTTTGAGCTCGCGTGTGGTATATCATTTAATTTTTTCTCCCCTCATTAATGCCAACATATATTCCCCTCTCCCAGAAAGGGAATATCTGGAGATATTCATTATCCATGTTGCTTCCCACAGATTTATTTAAAGTAGGCTACAAATTGCCTCCAGGCTTGCAACATCAGATTACAGGGGCTATCGGTTTGCATTAGTCACAATAACAGGCATTCCTACGACTATGAGGCTTGCAGGGCACTGGTTAAGAATTGATGCTACCCAACTGTTTCGTTTTAATTCCTATTCTCTGCACAGGAATCTCAGCCAAAACAACTTGAATTGGGCTGCATGATGAGTAGACCGCCTGCCTTAAAGAAAACTGAACATTCTAGCTTTCTTACAAATGCCAAATTACATATGCCAGTCCTGAATCTATAAGTCTGGGGTGCCAAAAGGGTAGGAGGAATTTCTACTCCTGTGGACACATATTTATAGATGTTTTAAACCAGAGAACATTAGTGCACTATACAAATAGGACCGTGCAGTTTTAAACACGGGGTGGGTGGCAACTCCCACTAACCTCCCTAAATTTCTTGTCTCTGTTTGTATAGAGGCTGTACAAACCATTTTTCATATGACTGCATTCCCTTGTGACATCATCCTTTCACCCTCCAGGTGTCCTTTCTTTTGGATCAATAACCACAGAAATCCACAAAGGCTTCTCTTCAGATTCTAGGCATGCTGGTTTGAGTAGTATTCTTTGCTGGCTTTGCTCTTTTTCTACCCATTAAGCTACATATTCATTCTGATTGCACATTGCTTGTCAAGAAAATGCCAGTGATTCTATTGAATTCCACTACATTTGAAGTATCTTGTAAGATGGAGCTCCCAGGCTTGAACATTTACTCAGACAAGTGGGTTATATCTACCAAGTCAATATGACATCTAGAAAGTCGGAGAGTCAGGCATTAGGCCAATTTACAATGCAGTCCAATGCCTGTTAATTCTACAGCAAATACACTGTTCAGTGAGGTTTACACTCAGCTAAGTGCATAGATTGTACTGTAAGGATTACAGCAAAATCCTATGCATTGACAGGTGGGTGGCCTTATGGATCTGTCATAGTGGTTCACAGGTGTGGGGAGCACAGGATCCAACTTGCTGGTTAGATTTTTTTCCTCACACCTACTCTAACCACTGCAGTGGGACCTCAGGTTAAGAACTTAATTGGTTACAGAGGTCCGTTCTTAACCTGAAACTGTTCTTAACCTGAAGCACCACTTTAGCTAATGGGGCCTCCTGCTGCCGCCGGAGCACGATTTCTGTTCTCATCCTGAAGCAAAGTTCTTAACCCAAGGTACTATTTCTGGGTTAGCACAGTCTGTAACCTGAAGAATCTGTAACCTGAAGCGTATGTAACCCGAGGTACCACTGTACATGGCTTTAGGGCTGGGCGATATATCTATACACCATCCCAAATCGGTTTGAAGTTAACATTGTGGTAATGGTTTCATAATAAGTAGTACCTTGGTTTTTGAATGTAATCTGTTCTGGAAGACCATTCAACTTCCGAAATGTTAAAAAACCAAAGCATTTTCTTACAGAAAGCTCAATACGGAAGCCATGTGGCATATTCAACTTCCGAAAAGCTTTAAAAAAATGAAGCAAGTTACTTCCGGGTTTTTTGAAAACCAAAATCCCACTATATGCAACATAATGATATATCACAAAAACTATATGTGTTTGTGCTGTGTAAAAAATCATGATGTGGGGAAAATCGTGAAGCCGATCATTGCTTCTCTCATGATTCATTCCACCCCTGTTGTTCTGTACATACCATTGGAGGTTGGATTTTATAAACCTCAGGTCATATTAGACTTTGCAACTCTATAGCCCCCAGTCACAAAGTCTCCTGTACATGTTCGACTTAGCATTATATCCAAACCGGGCCTCTTGGTCTGTTTCTCCTGGAGAAACCAGAGGCAGTAAGCTATACCTCAAAGCTTGGATGCAGCTCATGGTTTGACTAGCGCAAGATAAACCATGATCCTGGGTTCAGACATAATGCTAAATGAATCAATGGCCTAGTTTACAGCAGTACAGCCAGAGAAGATGAAAAGTAGCTGTAATATTTTCTAGGGAAACCAACATATTTGCTCATTTACACTAAGGCTATGTATTTGTTAGGATCTCTGCCGGATTCCTACTCATGTGTAGGACCTCTTGACAGTATTCACCATACATTTAAAGCACCTGACCTTCCCCAAAGTGTTCTGGGAACCCTGGCTTATCCTTCACAGAACTACAATTCCCAGCTCCCTTTAAAAAAAACTACAGTTCCCAGGATTTTTTGTTGGGGAGGGTCACGTACTTTCAGTGCATGGTGTGTATACAGCCAAAGCCATGGTTAGGCTAAGGGGAGAGGGAAGTGTTTACTGGTTTGTGGTTTTCGTTCTTTTTTATCCTTATGTATTTCGTGCTTTTATATTGTATTTTATGTTGTGAACTGCCCTGATATATATGGATGAATACAAATGTACTAAAATAAATAAATTACACAAGAAGCAGGTCATAGGCTCTCTTTCAATGCCATGCTGAACATGCAGGTGTCAGGGAAGCCTGGGGCTGGTGGCTTTCCTTCCACGCATTTAGCCTAGACACCTTTCCTTTGTGATATCTAAAATGTCTGTCTTTGGCAAAAGAACAACAACACCCCCCTCCTTGCTCCTCTACAATTTTCATTTACAGAGCTTGCAAAATCTCGATCGCTGAGATAGCTCGGAGTCGGTAATAGACGCTACAGAACACCCTGACTAAAGAAAAGGACTTGATTACAAACCAAATTTGAAGCAGGATGTTGGATGAAAACTGAGCTCAGAATGCTACATTCACTCCTGGCTGTTTGCCCCATTGCTCTTTATAGTCAGCAAGCCGGCATGGAAGCATTTGACTGGATGCTGACTGCATAAAACTCGGGGCTTGCTTCTCCATTAAGTTTCTGCCTGGAGAATTCTTACCCTGTGATATCATTCCATGAGATTTCAGTTCCCTGCTTTGGCCAAGCAAGTGCTACATTCTTTTGCCCAGCCGGAGGGAAACGTGATGCCCACAGAGCCCACACACTGCACTGCTGACATCACCCACGTAGATGGCAGCTGGGGCAGTCCAGAAGGATCAGGGCAGAAAGGATCACCACTGCATGTTCTTGGCTGAGGCTGGGAGTTAAAAAACCTTCTCGCTTCAGGAAAGCTTAGATTTAAACATGTCACTTCCCCTTTGTTGTTGTTGTTTAGTCGTATAGTCGTGTCCGACTCTTCGTGACCCCATGGACCAGAGCACGCCAGGCACTCCTGCCTTCCGCTGCCTCCCGCAGCTTGGTCAAACTCATGCTGGTAGCTTCGAGAACACTGTCCAACCATCTCGTCCTCTCTCGTCCCCTTCTCCTTGTGCCCTCCATCTTTCCCAACATCAGGATCTTTTCCAGGGAATCTTCTCTTCTCATGAGGTGGCCAAAGTATTGGAACCTCAGCTTCACGATCTGTCCTTCCAGTGAGCACTCTGGGCTGATACGACCATTTGAATTTCAACCCTTGGGGATCTGCCCCACTTGACCATTTTACCCTTGGCGAACTGTGGCTCAAGTTCAAACTTGCTGTGCCCGCAAAATTAGGCACTGGGATTACAAATAGTGATGCAACCTCCATGTGCTTTGCGGATGCAGCCCAATAAATGTTTAGGATGGAGGTGCTGCTCGGTAGTAGCATCTTTTGAACTGTTCTGACACCCACGGCAAATATTTATCCATGTAAAGAGGTGGCAACTTTTCATAATAAGTACTTCTCTTCAAAAAAAAAGGTCGCCTATAATGGCTAAACCCCAAGATTATGAGGAATGGAAGGGCCATGGCTGAATTGTAGGGCATCTGCTCTGCATGCAGAGGGTCCCAACTTCAATCCCCAGCATCTTCAGGTAGACCCAGGAAGAGCTTCTGCCTAGAAACCAGGAGAGCCGCTGCCAGTCAGTGTAGACAATATTGAGCTAGATAGAATCATAGAATTGTTAGAAGGGACCCCTATGGGACCTAATCCAACCCCCTGCAATGCAGGAATCTCAACTAAAGCATCCATGACAGTTGGCCATCCAACCTCTACTTACAAACCTCCAGAGCCAGTGTGGTGTAGTGGTTAAGAGCGGTAGACTCGTAATCTGGTGAACCAGGTTCACTTCTCCGCTCCCCACACTTCTTTGAAGTCTCTCAGCCCCACTCACTTCACAGAGTGTTTGATGGGGGAGGAGGGAAAGGAGATTGTTAGCCGCTTTGAGACTCCTTCAGGTAGTGATAAAGCAGTATATCAAATCTAAACTCTCCATGAAAGGAGAGTTAACCATCTTCCAAGGGAGGCCATTTCACAGCTGAACAACTCCTACATTCAGAATGTTCTTCCTGATGTTTAGTCCAAAACTCCTTTCTTGTAACTTGAATCCATTGGTACAGGTCCTACCCTAGATAGCAGGAGGAAACATGCTTGCTCCATCTTCTATGTGACGGCCCTTGACATATTTGAAGACGACTATCACATCTCCTCTGAGATGGAACAATGGTTTGACTCAGTATAAGACTAGGTTCCTATGTTCTTATGTCCTACAAAATGAAATAGGCTTGTAGACTAAATTAGTAGTGGCCAGGGGGTCAGTGCAACTGGGGCTGTGTTGCTCTGCTTCCCAACATCATGCTTTGCTGCCAGTTACGCGGGAGCAAGGGGCAAGGTATCAGGGAGCTTGGCATGATGCAGTGCATCAGCAGTGGTGAATTGGCTCTGCCACTGCACCGGACGATGCCAAGCTCTCCCTATTGGCTTGCCCCACCTCTTCTCCCTCTCGATAACCAGCAGCTACATTAAGCATTGAGAAGTCAGCAGAGCAATGCAACTCCACCCACTCTAACGCCACTGGCCGCTACTGAGCTAAATGAAAGAAACCTGTAAATACAGTTCTTTTAAAAGATTTGTCATTGATCCCCCCCTCTGCAACTATTCCAGTGCCATGCAGAATGCCTTTATGTTGCCTGAATTGTACGGAGCCAACAAAATCCCTTGGCTGAAGCAGAATTGCCTCTCCTTAAGATTCCTTCGCCTGGGTGGGGCACCCAGCCCACATGCTCATAGTTATCACTGCAAGCAGCAAATTAGCCCAGCAGACATGCTGTCCTCTCACTTGGCAATGAAATCCCTGCTAAGAATACACTTTGCTGGCTTGAGCTTAATAAATCTCTGGACGTCTGGGTGTTCAAAAGAGCCCCCAGAATTTGGTTCATGTAAAACTCTAAAAGTGGTCATAGAACCATGCTGATGTTTTCAATCAGAAATCCCCATGTAAAATAAAAATTGTTACCTAAAGATGAGGATTTGAATTTATCCCCTGCTCTGAACTTCATGACAAAACTCTCAAAGCTTAAGTGATCTAAACTAAGGGTACTAAACCAGAACCTTAGCAGCAGAAGAAGAAAAGACATGAACCTTATACTAGAAGAAGGTAGGAGGAAGATTCAGACTAGGGTCTGTTGAGCTACAGAGGCACTCAGAATGCATGTCTTGCCTTGAATCCTTTGCTAATATTTCTGCAGTAATGTGGATCTGTTCTCCCCCCAGATTGCAGGGCCCCACTGATATAAAACTTCTCCCCAACAATGGGGTGTTCTGCATACACACACAGTTGTGTACCATGTTGAAGTCTCAGGCAGCTCTTTTTGCCCTGTTTGTTTGTTTGTTTGTTTGTTTGTTTGTTTTGCTTTTGCATCACTTTATTCTTCTTTCCACCTGAACATCGTCTGTTCCCTGTGGGAACAGCTCCTTAATTAACCCTTACTTTATCTCACAACCATCAGATGTAAATTAATAGTCCCTTGGGAGGTCATCTTTCCAAGGTTAATCAGCACAGCAACCACCTGTTATTGCCTATCAGATTTAAATCTGCAGAGTGCTGAGTTGCTTGGTAATGTACGTCACTTGAAGAGTCATCTATACGGCAAAGGGTGGCTTGGATTTTTGGACTTGAATGGTGCAAAATACATTTGGGTTAAAAAAAGATCTATAAGTAAAATCCCTTGTCCGAAGCAGAATTATAAACATAATAAGTTGATAATGCCACTTAATTCTCTTAGACCCTGCATGATCTAAGCTCATATAAGAAGCATGATTACTCTAAATTATACCAAGCCCACACTGCTTCCAGGAGTTGAGTGATATGTTAAAAAACAAGCAAATAGGAAACCCCCAAGCCAACTGTGTATAAAACAAGTGACTTTCTTCATTTTTCTTTTCTGAACAAGTTGTTTCACTTTATATGTTCATTTGTTTAAAGGAACATTTATAACAGCCAGCATTTTTACAATGAAGTATAAAATAAAATCACTGAAAAATCATAAAATTATAATATAATTTTATATTATAATATAATATAATTATAATATAAAATACATAACAAATTATTAACACTAAATCAAATTAATTCTGTAAAAATGCTAGTGAAACAAAAATATTTTAAGCAGGTCAGAAAATATCATTATGGCCATGTAGCTAAATGACAAATGTTGATTTTGATCACTTTCCCTTCCAGCAGCCCTTATAAGAAAAAAGGGTTAGAATCAGTGCTTTTTTTCTTTAAAAAAGTGTTTAGGGGTACTCTCATTTTAGGGATGCAGGTGGTGCTGTGGGTTAAACTACAGAGCCTAGGACTTGCTGATCAGAAGGTCGGCGGTTCGAATCCCTGCGACGGGGTGAGCTCCCATTGCTCGGTCCCTGCTCCTGCCAACCTAGCAGTTCGAAAGCACATCAAAGTGCAAGTTGATAAATAGGTACCGCTCCGGCGGGAAGGTAAATGGCGTTTCCGTGCGCTGCTCTGGTTTCTCCAGAAGAGGCTTAGTCATGCTGGCCACATGACCAGAAAGCTGTACACCGGCTCCCTCGGCCAATAAAGTGAGATGAGCGCCGCAACCCCAGAGTCGGTCACGACTGGACCTAATGGTCAGGGGCCCCTTTACCTTTACTCTCATTTTGACACAACATCACCATTTTATAGTTCAAATCAGGGGAAATAAATACAGTAAATGGACAAAAGTACAAAGATTCAAAAATGTTTAGGGGTATGCGTACCCCTGTCCCCCCCCGGGGGGGGAACTGGTTTGAATACATATGGCAGGTATGTATCAAAGCTTCAGTTTACCAATATGGAAGCTTCCGTTTACCAGATCTAAAATTATATCATGATGCATTTAAACTTAAATAGCCGATCCATATTGTTAGACTTGATCAAGGAATCCCTTGGAAGTCTCCCTGGGGATTCTCTCAATAAGAGCCTTCCCTTTTCTACCACTCATGCGCTTTGTCATTTAAAAACCAGAAAATCCATTCCTTCAGACTTCTTCAGTTCATATAACACAGTAGGTGATGTCTTATTAACTTTGGAGTGGGACTGCACTGCAGCACAAGACTCGGTGGAAAGCTTTTTAATCAAATCACTCCAATCACCATAGGATGCTGCTTTCTATCAGGTCAGAAGATTGCCTCTTATGTCAGTCCTACTCACAGCAGACCCAGTGAAATCAACAAACAAGACTAACTTAGATCCATTGATATCAGTGGATCCACTGATCCAATGAGACAAATCAGATTCTTTATCTATCAAGACTAGTAGTGTCTACAATGACTGCAGCTCTCTAGGGTCTCAGGCACACAGATAAATTTCCATCACCTCTTACCTGACCCTCTTAAGTGGAGGTACCAGGAAGTGAACCTTTAGCTTTCTAAAGGCATAGGATGTGTACATCTCCCAAGCTATGGTTTCTCCCCCCATCGTTCAGAGCACTATTGCTAGGAAGGAAAGAAGGAGGATTATTGGTTTGTTTTCATTTTCATTTACTGTATTATGTCTTTTGTGTTCTCATTTTGTATTTTAATGTTGCGAACTATCCTGTGATCTTTGGATGAAGGGCAATATACAAATTTACATCATCATCATCAATAATTGCATCTGTGGGGCTGCTTCTCAGTCAACAAGGTTAAGGTAAGGTTTATTCATACATGACATGACATCAGAGCGCTTCCTTTGTTCCTAATTATTTTATTACAGTTCATAGAAAACCATGCAAATGTTTTTTTTTTTTTAATTACAACCTATGCTTCTGATTAGCACAGTGCAATATGTGACAGGATCTGAGGAAAATAAACTTCCTCAGTCAGGCTAAAGCAAGAGTTATTTTGAGACAGGCAGGATGTTGGAGCCAGACTGAAACATCTTGAAAAATGTCCTATTATTTCCTATTTGCTCTGCGGTGGAAAATAAGGGAGCTCAAATTAAACCCATCCTGCATTTTCAAACTCTAAGATAATTTATCAGCATCTTTTTTTTTTCCTAAAATGAGTTTTTAAATTCTAGAGTATTCTTCTAGACTAGAGTATTATTTTCTTTCTTTCTCTTTAAAAGAAACTTCACTTTCCAACAGTGGCGTAGCGTGGGTTGTCAGCACCCGGGGCAAGGCAAGTAATTTGCGCCCCCTAACCCGTGGATTTGCGCCCCCTAACCCTAACCCCCAGATGTTGCGCCCGGTGCGGTCGGCCCCCCCTGCACCCCCCACGCTACGCCACTGCTTTCCAAAATCAGTGTCAGCCTGGTTGAAGCTCAGAAAGCTCTATGGATGCTCAGTTCAAATTCCACCTCTGCTGTGGAGCTATTGGGCATGTTGTTCTCTTGCTTTGCCATCAAATTAAAATTGCCATTATACCAACCTGCTTCACAGGGTTGGCAAAGCCAGTGCTTTTTTTCTAGGCGTAAGCTGTACTGGCACCTCCCCCCCAAAAAAATGTTAAAAGTGTGGCTCTTACTGTAACAATTTCATGGTGAGTACTGGCTGCTCCCCCCCAACCCCCCCCCCCACAATTATACTGTAAAACACTGTGTAAATGGAAAGTGCCAAAGGATTATAATTTGTACATTTTCCCTTGATGTTGTATGCATTTCTTGAGAGTTAGACAATTTCTCAACTGAAGATATCAGCATACAGTGGTACCTCGGGTTACATACGCTTCAGGTTACATACGTTTCAGGTTACACACTCTGCTAATCCAGAAATAGTGCTTCAGGTTAAGAACTTTGCTTCAGGATGAGAACAGAAATCGGGCTCCGGCGGCGCGGCAGCAGCAGGAGGGCCCATTAGCTAACGTGGTGTTTCAGGTTAAGAACATTTTCAGGTTAAGAACGGACGTCCAGAACGAATTAAGTACTTAACCCGAGGTACCACTGTATATTTAAGGAAAGCAGGTTATGTTAACAGGCTCTTAAAACTACTTTCACGTATGTGAGAGCCAATGTGGTGTAGTGGTTAGAGTGGCAGGCTAGCAATGAGGAAAGCCAAGTTCAAATCCTCTCTTAGACATGAAGTTCACTAAATAACCTGGATGCCCCACTGAGCTACTTAGAAATGTGGGCAATAAATGAGGGTTGTTGTTTTTTACAAGTTGTTGGGCAGATGGGACATTTGCCCCTCTTCTTTTTGTCTGGCTTGATAATAACTGATCTTAATGATGTGAGGCAACAGTCTGATATCATTGCTCTCCCCAAAAAATCAGGAAGTTTTCTAAGACTTGAGTGACATTTATGCATTAACCCTGAAATGCTTGGTCCAAAGTGATTCTATGACTTCAAGCAAACTAAAACCGCATTACATATGCCAAGCATAGGTGCAGGATGCCATAAGAGGTGCTTATAAAGTTAATCTCTAGTGTGGAAATTGGAAACTCAGCACCATAGTGATGTCAACCTCCAACTCTGGAATTCTCTCCTGCTGGGTTTTCTTTGCTGCTTTGGGAACATGGTGCATGAAGCTGCCCTCAGGCATTTTGTGCTTAGCCAAGGATGGCAAATCTAGTAGATGGGGAGAAAAATCCATGTACGATGGCATACAAGGATCCCCAGAGAATCTCATAGAAGAGTGTAAGCCCCCGGCAACAAAATATATGTCTGAAAATGCTTGGCCTTATGTCCGGAGATGGCCTGGATCTATTCTGTGCAATTCTGAAAGGATTTTGGAAACTAGCAATTATTTTGAAGTAGGGCAGGAACTCAGTGCCAAGTTTCCCAGGCATATATATTCTACTGAATTTTACTCAGAATAGAACCACTGAAACTAATGAACTTTGGCTTTTACTTTCAACAGGTCTACTCTGAGTAAAACTTAGTTCAATACCTCCCATTGTGCTTGAATAGTAGCCATTGGTTTGTTGCAATTTTAAGTGGAATTCAACTATAGTAGAGCTTTTCCATACTTAGACCATACTTTTCACACCATACTTTTCGAGCAGTTTGATATGGCCAGCAGCAGAGGAAGCCTCTCGAGGCACCTGGAGAGGGGTGCCCAGGGGCGGGGCCCATGCAACGCCCATAAGGACGGCTGCCCGCTGCCTCCCCCCCCCCAGCTGTAGGGTGGCTGAGGCCCCATGGCACGCCCGGCCCCTATGGGTGTCGCACATCCTGTCCTGCCCCTATGGGCATCCCTATCGGTGTGGCAGTGATCCACCCGGGGGGTGGATTTTGTCACACACACCCTGAGGGAAGACACCCAGGGCGCACAACCCCCACCGCACCCCCCTTTCCCCACCACTGGATGTGGCTTCCCCCACAAAGAATCTTGGGAAATGTAGTTTGTTTAGGGTTTAGAGAGTTGTTAGGAGACCCATGTCCCACTCACAGTGCTACAAATCTGAGCAGTTTACCAACCAAGCCCTCTTAATGGGGAACTCTAGGATTCATAGCTCAGGGGATGGAACAGGTGTCTCTTCACAACTCTCAGCACTCATAACCAATCTACAGCTCCCAGAATTCTTTGAGGGAAGCCATGACTGTTTAAAGTGGTATCAAAGTGCTTTAAATGCTTGGTGTGAATGAGGCCTGTATCTTCATATGTAGATGGCAACAGAGTATATAAGCATTCGAAGGCAAATACAAATATATTCCTTGTCACACAAACTATAGCCTTGCAACTCTGTACCCATGAAAATATACTGTAGTTACAAACGAGGATATTGCCATGAGCATAAAGGCAGGGCTGGGACCACAATCAGTATGTGTGGGAAGTTTGCTGTACACTTTCCAAGTATGTCCCCTGCTGGTTAGACTCACGAGGGGCCAAATGTCTATCTCCCAGTCTGTGGCCTGATATTATGTCTCCCTTTTGTCCTTCAGTTGAACTCCTAGGCATTATCTACTGCATGTGCCAAGCTCTCTCCCTTGATCACTACACACCACCAATTCATCTACCCAGCAGCCAGTGTGCTCAGAAAGACACGCTCCTGCCAAAAGCTTTTAGGTGGAAAGCAATGTGTGTCCAAATCGAAGAATTATTCAGAGCAGAGGGACACCAAAAAGGAGACAATCCCTGCTTCGGATCAGAAGCGATGAGGGCAGCATCTTTGAAGTTGGCTGGTGCCAGCTACAGACTGGCTGGAGACAAGAGAAACTTATCTCAACTCTGGACATGAAAGACATCATGTTCACTCACTCTCTTCCCCGTCCCCACTCAGCTGCCTCATTTAGGAATGTACCTAGTGATTTCTTTGGACACAGCTCAGCTCATATGATAGTTAATTCTGGGTGCAAAGCAGCTTTTGAGATATAAAAGATCAATGAGCAAATTATCGATCCTGTCAGAGCTCTTTAGAGCTAATTACAACACACTCCGGCTCCTGACTGTTCACCACAGAAACATATTAAGATCACTAAGCTGTAATAAGGTCACACAGTAATTCAACTCACATCTTTCCTTGTGGCTAATTAAATTAATGCGACTCCTACTAATAATAGTGATAGTAGTAGTAGTAATATCATCATCATCATCATCATCATCATCATAATACACTTTCATCATCTTCTTTTACAGGCTAGTCCTTTTAAAATAATAATATTTTTTATTTTTATAAAAATTGAGAGGAAGGGGGATAATCATACAAAATGTCTGCCACTTGATATAAACAGAGCTCATTCAGGGAATGTATCCAGTTCATGTCCCTGAACTGTGTGGCAGAGATTTCCTTGCAGCTTGCTCAGATGGTTTGCTCAGTGCCTCAGGCAGGCCGATGCAGCTGGCACTACAGCTTGTGAAGGCTTTGGCTGCCTTACAAGTGTCAGATTTTTCTCACAGACAAATTGTACTTGAGTAGTGCTGCCAATGTAAAAGGCGTGCTCAGGAGGACCTCCAGCAGTGTTAGACCAGTATATCTGGCTTCTCTTCGTTTTAGCACCCCTTTTAAAATGGAAAAATTGCATTAACCACAGTCCTCATGCAGGAGCTCTTGTTCTCTGCTCAAACGTTTGCCTCAGTGTCCTAAAGAACTGGTGACGTAAAGGATCATATTCCACCCATGTGTCTTTTTTTAACCTTATGAGAACCCAGCACTGCAGCGCAATGTGTTGAGGAGGGCTTTAGTAACCACCTGCACCAGCTGTTGGTATTTGCTGAAAACTGTATTGCCTCTCATGTCAAGGTGGATCTGAATACAGGCATGTGTAACTTCCACATGTATTAATCTGGAGGATCAGCAGGATTCAGACACAACATGTTTATAATAAAAGGATAAAGAGGATTGCGTATATTCTGTGTTTGCACTAAGAAAAATAATGTTTTGCTCCGAAGACGCTCCAATGTTGAAACTGCTTCCTATACTGGTCCCCTTTGAACTGTGGGATATTTACAGTGCAGTCAAAGCAGCAGTGCATGTTTGCTGGATAGGCACATGATAGGAGCCGAAGCTCAAAGAGTTTTCCTCTAAATTTGCTAGAGAGAAATCAGAGCCACTCCCATTGTACCCTGACAGGGGGAGGGTGTAGCCATATATAATCTCCTCACCTGGCTGGGCAGTTGCTCTTTGCTCTTTGACCTCATTCCAGCTCAGACTCCATTTTAAACTGGACTAAAGTATGTATTTGCAACTGGATTACCATTTTAAGCCTGCCAGAACAAAAGACTGTATCTGTTACTCTTCAACAAGAATTCTGAGTGAGTAAATGTTATTTTTAACTTTTACAAGACTGTTTGTGTTAGTATTGTTTTGAGGGGGAGAAAGGTGGGATACCAGGAGAATCCAGTCTGCCTTAAAGCATCCTGGATTACAAACTAAAAGGCTAAAACTAGACTATCTAAGCTTCCCTTTTAAGCAGCAATGGTGTGCACTATGCTGAAATAAGAAATAAGGCCTGTCTGTTTCTCCTCAGATCATAAGCTGTTTTTGTCCAGTTTGCTCAGTAAAATCTTAATGGCATTTTACTTTCTGCAGTCAGGCTCCATTTGTATTTTGCTAACTTAGGGTTGCACTATAAATGCAAAGTACACCTAAGTGAAGATGCAGATAATAATGTTCTTTGTCTCAAGAGTGCAGTTATCATGTTAGAGCCTGGATGTTTAAAGTACTTAATCACACAGTGGCTTACTGTCAGAAGTCCTTTTTATCTACAAACATAGGAAGCTGCCTTATACTGAGTCAGTCCATTAGCCCATCTAGCTCAGCATTGTCTACACTGACTGGCAGTGGCTCTTCATGGGGTTTCAGGGAGGGTTCTCTCCCAGCCTTACCTAGAGATGCCAGGATTGAACCTAGGGCCTTTTGCAAGCAGACCAGATCCTCTGCCACGGAGTGTAGCTGGCAATAGAATCACAAACAATAGAGTGGGTAGAGCTACCCACCCTGGAAGAATGGCAGATGAAAGTGATGGACTACATGACACTGGCCGAGATGACTGGCAGAATCCGTGATCAGGGAAAAGAGACGGCAGAAGAGGAATGGAAGAAATCTAAAATTTACCTTAAGGACTACTATAAACTTGATGAATGATAGAATGTCGAGATTTCCAGAAAGAAAGGGTTACAGTGATATAAGATTAGATTAAAGAAAAGATTAAGTTGACAGAGATTGGAAAGAAACATTTAGAAGTTGTTAAAAAATTATGGACATTGGGATGCAGAAAGGGGAGGTATGGGGAAGTCCGAGAAGAGAGGGTTATGAAAAATTGTTATGAAATTATACGTGTTTGTATGTCTTTTTATGTGTGTGTTTGTCTTAAAAAACTTTGTAAAACCAATAAAAATCTTATAAAAAAAAAGAATTACAAACAATAGAAGGCCATTTTGGGCCATCTTCCTGGGCTACCATATATACTTCAGAACAGGTATCAGAATATAGTTTCTGTGGAACCTTTGTGGCTTGCTGCATCCATCACATCAGGCTGCATGTTCAGTTTTAAGGTGAAACATACAGCAGTGAACAGGAAGAGCTAGCAGTTGCATTGTCTGAGAAAGAGCCTTACCTTTAGATTATTTAAATGCTGCTCCAGTGCTGTGTATATGTTCTGTGCTTTGGAAAAGATTCCTGTAACTTCCCTTGATGTCAGAGTGTGACTGTGATGGTTCAAAAGCCTTTGCCCTGTTACTGTTTAGCGGTATCTGCTTGGTGACGGGTTCTGAAAGGAGAGTGAGTGTTGGTTGCATTTAGTATTTATAGACCAGGCCTGGATCAGGTAAATTCATTTTGACTGGTTTGAGAAACAACAGGCCCCCATTGGCTGAAGTTCTAGTCAGTGAAGAAAAGGCAGTTAATGGTCAGTGGGGGAGAAAAACACATCAGTTGGAGAAATTGCTTGAATATGGAGGTGTGAGAAAAGCTGAGGCCTGGTTATTAAGTTCTTCCTTTCTGGTGATGAAGCTGAGTTTCCTGCATTTGGAGAAACCGTGGGGTTCAGCACATCCAGAGTGCAATGGATGAGCCTCACCTGGAGAAGCCTCTCTCTGGAGATCAGGAGGGATCCTGGCAGCTGTGTTAGGCTAAGAGGTTGCCCTATATTAAGGTCTAAGCAGAAGAATGTTACACAAGCAAGTTTTGAAAACTAGTGAAGCTGTCCAAGCAGCCAGAAGTGCAACAGGTGGAGCTTTGGTGTCAGAGGAAGATTACACCCAGCAGCTGGATGGGGTTGTAAGTGAATTTGGCTGAAGTGGAGGTTTAGGGAATTTGGCCTGAGGTAAAAACCTTTTAGAGGCTGATGTCAGCAACCCTGTCTCTTGAGACCTTACAAACTGCAATTAAGCACGTTTAAGGCTCCAAAGTAAATATCACTGCTTTCTTTCGAACATAATATCCTTTAATAAACAATCTTATTTAATAGTTCCTTCTGTCTCCAGTGTTGGTGTCAATTTCACACCTAAGCCTACTATATCAAACTACTAGGGGGTTTTAAAAGCATTTCTAAGGGAGTGCGTGGCCATGGAAAAGGTCACATTATGGAAATCTTGAGTTAGCATGGTGGGGTGCACCAAAGACCCTGAAATATAAAAACCAAAGAAGCACAAACATGCAAAACATGTTTATAATCATGGCATGATGCCAAACTAGAGTGACACCTTTCATGTCTCATTTCCATGACGGTCCTTATCATAAGAAGAGCGTTCAGGATCAGGCCCATGGCCCATCTAGTCCAGCCTCCTTTTCTCACTGTGGCCAACCAGATGCCTGTGGGAAACAAGGGCGCTTTTCCCCTCCTGTGGTTTGCAGCAACTGGTATTCAGAAGCATTACTGCCTCCAACTGTGGAGGGAGAACATAGCCTTCAATAGCCCTCTCTTAAATGAATTTGCTAATCCTCTTTTAAAGACATCTAGGTTGGTGGCCATCAGTCCCTTGTGTGAGGTTGGGGGGGGGCACACATGTTTTTGCAGACTTTCCAGGAAAGAGTGGCAATGAGAGAGAAAAGGTGGGGAAGCAAAAGAAAGTCCCGAGAATTCTAGGAGATAGGCCAAATTTCACAAAGCCAGAGGGTGAGGGGTGGGATCTGTACAGTTAGTAAAAGAAAATGCTGTCGTTTGGTATGGTTTTCATAATCTCAGGACCTCAAAATTTCATGTTTCATTTACCTCCTGGATTTAGAAATGGTGAGAAGTGACAGAACGAATTCTGTTCTTCTAATTAAAACCTCTTCTGTCTCTTTCCAATCGGTTCCTCTGGCAACACAGATCACAGGCTTCAGGATGACAGGATAGCAGGCGGCGTCTTTTCACGCAGATCAGGGACTAGAGTAGGATGGGCATTTGCTTGATTTTTCCCCCTTAACTAGCAAAAAGATGGTACAAAATTTTGTTCAGTTTTTGCAATAAATGTAACCTATAGAATTATTACAAAATGATTACAAGTACAGAAGAATTAGTGTTGGCTGTCAACAAATATTATGTTACAATGTGGAATGTTTGAGCCCTTTGATTTATGTAAATCATATTTGAAGATGTGTGAAACTTATTTTGCTATTAATTAATAAAAGGCCATTAAGATGTGTGTGTTTTTTAAGTGCTAACACCCCCCTCTTTTACCCTTTTATTTATTTGTTGTTTACAAGTGCATGCTAATTCTTTCATTCAAAACCTGCAAGGATTGAGAGCAATCTCCTGTGCTTAGCATAACTTGTAGCACAATTTTTACTAAGCCTATAGTAAACTCAATGGGACTTATTTTTAGTGTACAGGTAAAG
Organism: Podarcis vaucheri; assembly: GCF_965113315.1. Lineage (NCBI taxonomy): Eukaryota > Metazoa > Chordata > Lepidosauria > Squamata > Lacertidae > Podarcis > Podarcis vaucheri. The sequence continues at coordinate 62,062,164 of NC_138766.1, read as the reverse complement.
GATTGTGATGTCAATTATTTGCATTACTTCAATTGTAGCCCTCCCCCCCCCAAATGGTTTGGCAGAAGGCAAAGGATGTTATGCGTATGGCATTGTTGTAGGGGGCAGGGGGATAGGAAGATCTTAGAAGGGATCCTGTTAATAAGTTAAGCATCTTGCTGAGCCAAAAACCAAATCTGGATCATGAGTGATTATGTGCACAGTATTTAAAAGATGAGGTTTTATAAACCAGTTGCTCAGAAACAAATATACTTAATGTTAAAACTGCACCATGTTTATTTTCATTAACAGGAAAAGCGTTAAGAATTAAAGATTTCAAGCAGGAACCTTAGTTGATTTGTGGCAGATTCAAAGAAATTCAGGCTCCTAACTGGTTCAAAGATGTAATCTTTTAGTAGAAGCAGCTTCTCCATACTATCTGCTGCTTATCCTACCCGAGATTTCTCAGTTGTCACTTAGAGTAAGCATGTGTGCCTTCCCCTCCCTGTTTTCTGTTCTCCCTATGTGATAAAATAATTTGTGTTTAATCTACAGTAAAGTTCTGTCCACATGTCTGGGGCAAAAATCGGGAGGTGGGTCAGGTTTATATATGCAGGCCACTCCCCCCCAACATGTCCCTTGTCTGCTGACTCTACTCTAGACCTTCCTGTGTTCAACAAAAAGGTCTGAAGAGGATTTTAAGTGCATTAGGTGAATGTGCTCAGACGCCTCTCAGTGGCTGGGAACGCTGCTAATACAAGGTTTCCAGCTACAGAGCTGATTCCTCTCCTCCTCCTCCTCCTCCTCCTCCTCCTCCTCCTCCTCCTCTTCCCCTGCACATCTCCAAATTCTGCTCCAGAAGGGCCCCCCTCCCAACTCCCCAGAGCTGCTTTTGAGAATGTGCAGGGCACAGTGCCGGTGGAGCTGCAGTGTTGCACAGAGTCCTATGGAACTCCACCCTGAGTGCATGTTAACATTTCCCAGCTGATGAAAGAGAACAGGAAAGCTGGAAGCACAATGAAATCTATGCCTGACAGAAATCTCCAGCTTGTGGACTATGGCAGTTGCTGCTAACCAGCTTTGCAGCTACTTTCCGCGCCTCTTCTCTTTAGTTTTCTTCCTGTAATTCACAAGCAAACAGAAGATGCATTCAGCAGCCTTTAATATTACTCCCCTTTGAATGACTGAAAATCTATTTTCATTGACTGGACAGCAGGCAGAAATGGTGATTCTGCAGCTGTCTCTTAGGACAATATGTAAAGTATGTTTGGCATGCTGGATGCCTTGTTGTCTAGCTATCCAATAGAGAATTCCCTAGAACAGGATGTCAAATATAAGCCTATAAGGACACCCCGCTTAAACCGGCCTGTCATATATAACAGTGCAGCCCTTTTGTTTTGCTTTTCCTTCCTGTGGCAGGAGAAGAGGGTTACTCTTCTTGCCATGGAAAGCCATTATTAAGATGGATGCAAGGTGCTGAACCGGAAAGGCAGGAAGTCCACTTCTAGATTTCCTGTGGTGAACGGGAACAAGGACAAAAATCTAGGCTAGAGTGGCCTGGAGGAGAGGGTTTCTAGGGGTCACAGAGACTTAAAAATGGGTCATGGCATGGTCTGCCATCAAAAGACCCAAGTAACTCATGGGAGTTTATAGGAGGAGCCACTGAATGTGATTTTCTCCATTTCACAGATCCTTAGATTTAGTTGTTTATGCTGAGCTGCTACTCAATAAATGAAGCAAATGAGTGATTCAGTATGAGCTTCATAACTTCATAATGTGAATACAGCATGCAATCAAGTACTGAATAGGTTTGATTTTATTTATAGCTGTTCTAAACGTATGGCGGGGGGGGGGGATACCAAAGTTTGCATGACCTCCAGATCTTCAGGAGCGAAATGGATAAAAGTTAGCTTTAGGATTGAGGGTGACTCCTCTGTTCATCTAACTGATGTTTAAAATTCATGCTACTCATTAATAAAACAGCAGAAAATCTTGATCACACATCTCTGTGACATCTAAACCTTTAAATATGTGTAGAATTCAACACAGTGCATATAGATGTATATATTTCTCAAAAAACAGTATTTCATTTGAATCACACACATATTTAAGGGTCAATCTAAATGCAACAGAAGTGATGCATGATGAATATCTTTTACGGCTTTCGCTTTACTGATGTTCAGAATTTATGCCACTAATTAGTACAACAAAAATGTTGATATCTCCTCTGTCACATCTAGATTGACCCTTAAATGTGCATGTAAATATGACTTTACACATATTTAAGGTTTAAAGTTATCTGTATAAGCACTGGAGCGCTGGCAGATCTCCAAACTGGTAATCACGTCTTTTTTCTAATTTATAAGCAATTATGAGTCTCTCATTTGATCTCATGCTAGTTTACTGTGTAGATAAGCCATCCTGGAAATTTTTCATGCAGATTCATTCTGAATCAGACTGGACACGGGCTAGAGCTCAATGTTGAGCCTACCAAGTGCCTTCGCGACGGCAAAGAGGACCTTCTTCACCGCCTCTATTGCATCTGCAGAAAACAACAGCAGGAGACTCTTTCAGGTGGTTCGCAGTCTATCAGAACCACCTTCATCACTGGGGCCTGGTAGGGACCCCAAGATCTCCTGCAATGCTTTTGCAAAGTTTTTTTTTTTGCAGATAAAGTCTCTCAGATTTGGAAGGAGGTAGACTCCACCGTGGAAGCAGGGCCGGGGTGGGAGAGTGCTGGAGTCCTGTCTAGTCATGTTACATGGGATCAATTCCAATCTGTTGCCTCCAAGGATGTGGACAGGCTGCTTGGACGAGTGAAACCGACCACCTGTCTCCTTGATCCTTGCCCATCCTGGCTAATAAAAGCGAGCCGGGAAGGGTGGGTGATGGGCTCTGTGGGGTGGTGAAGGCTTCCCTCTGCAAGGGAGCCTTCCCAGACCCACTGAAAGAGGCGGTCATTAAACCGCTTCTTAAAAAAAATCTTTAGACCCAGCCAATATGCCCAACTATCGCCCAATCTCAAATCTACCATTCTTGGGCAAGGTGATTGAGCAGGGGGTTGCTGAACAACTCCAAGCACACCATGAGGATGCAGATTTGGATCCCTTCCATTCGGGATTCAGGCCTCACCATGGGACTGAAGCTGCCTTGGTCACGCTGGTCGATGATCTCCGGCAGGCTAGGGACAAAGGTGAGAGCTGTTTCCTAGTTCTGCTGGATCTCTCAGTGGCCTTTTACACCATTGACCATAACATCCTTCTGGACCGTCTAGAGGGGCTGGGAGCTGGGGGCACTGTCATACAGTGGTTCCGCTCCTTCCTCCTGGGCCGTGTTCAGAAAGTGGAGGGGGGTGAGAGTTCAGACCCACTTGTGGGGGTGCCTCAGGGTTCTGTCCTCTCCCTCATGCTTTTCAACATCTACATGCAGCCGCTGGGAGAGATCACCAGTGGGTTTGGGCTGGCTGTTCATCAGTATGCGGATGATACCCAACTCTACATCTCTTTCAAATCAGAACCAGTGAAGGCAGTGAAGGTCCTGTGTGAGTGTCTGGAGGCGGTTGGAGGATGGATGGCGGCTAACAGATTGAGGTTGAATCCTGAGAAGACAGAAGTACTGTTTTGGGGAAACAGGGGGCAGGTAGGTTTGGGGGACTCCCTGGTCCTGAATGGGGTAATTGTGCCCCTGAAGACCAGGTGCGCAGCCTGGGAGTCATTTTGGACTCACAGCTGTCCATGGAGGCGCAGGTTAATTCTGTGTCCAGGGCAGCTGTCTACCAGCTCCATCTGGTACACAGGCTGAGACCCTACCTGTCCGCGGACCGTTTCGCCAGAGTGGTGCATGCTCTAGTTATCTCCCGCTTGACTACTGCAATGTGCTCTGCGTGGGGCTACTTTTGAAGGTGACCCGGAAACTGCAATTAATCCAGAATGTGGCAGCTAGACTAGTGACTGGGAGTGGCCTCCGGGACCATATAACACCGGTCCTGAGAGATCTGCATTGGCTCTCAGTACGTTTCTGAGCACAATTCAAAGTGTTGGTGCTGACATTTAAAGCCCTAAACGGCCTCGGTCCTATATACCTGAAGGAGCGTCTCCACCCCCATCGTTCAGCCTGGACACTGAGATCCAGCGCCAGTGGCCTTCTGGCGGTTCCCTCATTGCGAGAAGTGAGGTTACAGAGAACCAGACAGAGGGCCTTCTCAGTAGTGGTGCCCGCCCTGTGGAACGCCCTCCCATCAGATGTCAAGGAAGTAAGCAGCTATCCTCTTTTTAAAAGACATCTGAAGGCAGCCCTGTTTAGGGAAGTTTTTAATATTTAATGCTGTATTGTTTTTAACACTCGATTGGGAGCCGCCCAGAGTGGCTGGGAAAACTCAGCCAGATGGGTGGGATATAAATAATAAATTATTATTATTATTATTATTAAGGCAAGGTTTAAATCCATTCAATAAATACAATGAATTATAATAATCTAATAATCCTAACAAGGATTGCTGCTTTGATAACAAGTCTGAACTGATAGCTCTGAGACAGCAGATGTTGTTCATTTCCTTTTCCACTGAATTATTATTTCCTTTCCTGGCACTATAGTTAGTACAAACTGCGCAGACGCTTATCTACCGGACATTTGACATCTTCATGCTAATGGCTGGGGCCAGGTTACACACATATTTTTCATGTTCTTTGGCAGCGCATTTTACCTACTGTGCATTGAAAGAAATGCAGCATTAGATAGGAAGCCTGCAAGTAGCACCAGATTTTAGTTGTTTTTATTGCACAGCATTTTATATCGAAAGCACCGTGAACATTATTTCCTTAGGCACTTCAGATGTCTACTGCATTGCTTCTCATGGTATAAAATCTGAACAGAAAAGAAGTGTTCAAAAGCTGGCATTTGTTTCTTCGTCTTTACACCAAATAGGATGACCAGGCAGCCTCCTTTTCAGAGGACAGTCCTTTAGCTGAACGTGTTCTCTATTTGAAGGGTTGCTGAGTCCAGGTCAGATTTAAATGGAAATCATAGAATCATAGAGTTGGAAGGACCATGAGGACCATTCTAGTCCAACCCTCTGCAATACAGGAATATGCAGGTGTCCCTTATGGGGATCGAACCTGCAACCTTGGTATTATCAGCACCACACTCTAACCAGCTGAGCTATCAGTGGACCAAAGAACTGTAAGAAGGAAGAGCAAGGGGAGAAAGGTGTCAATCCGCTGTTAGCATCTAAACAGTAGACTGAGCAGATACACTGGTCGTTCAATCATAGTCTTATTCCCCACTATGGTGAGTTGTATTGTACAGTAGTTCCATTTAAATTATTGATTGTATTCATTACTTGTATTCCACTTTTCCGACAATACATGTAATTTTTTGTAAACTGTTCTGTCAGTATTCGCCCAGTTATTCTTAAAGTGTTTTCCGTAGAACTGCTCCACTTGATTTTTGAACATCTATTTATCACTCCCTTTGGTCTTGCTTGGCAGTAAATATCTGTACACGATCATGCTTGCATCTGCAGAAGCAGAGGAAAGCTTCAGTATGCATTAACAGCAGTATAGTACAATTCCCCTCCATGGCTGCACTAACCCAACCCTGAATTGCAATAATGGAGGAAAATAACAAATACCAAACTCAAATATTTTAAAGTAAATTCACTAGTTGTGCATGGTGATGCCTCTCAGTTCTTCTGAGCAATATGATTGTGCTATTGCTTTATAACAATACAATTATATAGAGAATAAGAGATTGCAAGTGTGTTGTATTTTACGGGAAGGGATCCAAGTGCATGCCAGAACTGGAGGACTGTGCAATTAGATTAGATTAAGCACAACAGATCCACTTTTGCAGTTTAGAAAGTGACAGGGAAATGCATTTGTGGGGTAAATAGAAGATGAAGACACACAAACACCCCACAAGCAAATCAGGATGAATGCAGGATGAATGCCCATTGTTATATAACCACCCACAAAAATAAAACACAGAATGGATGCTCAATAAAAGTCAGTGATGATAGCCTAACCACTGTCAGCGGCTTCATTTTCATAAACAGCCTTCAGCTACAAAATCATCTTTTTTTCAGAACAATACAATGGTCATAGGAAAGAATCATATGAGGAAATAAAGGCTAAGAACTTCCTTTGGAAAGGGTTCCTTTAGTAGTAAAACAGGAAATTATTCATTCTTCCTCTTGGTAGCTGATGGAAAGTCCAGGGTGTGTTTGATAAACACACACAAAAATGTACTATCTGGCACTTTCATTACTGTATTCTGTAAACATTGCTTTACTACATAATCCAAGCTCAGTCCTGCCTGGTCACTCAGAACAATCAAGTTTATGCACAACCCCAAACTAATGCAGCCAAACACTCCTCCTCTCATTCTTCAAGTTGCTCGCATATGTCAAATACCTTCCAAGAATGAATGGAGCTATGTAACCTGCTCCTGTGCACATTTTCTTGGATGTAAACACAACTGTGTTCAATTGTTCGTGGCATCCTTCTGTCTCAAGACAATGGAATAGTGCACCATCAGTGGTGAAGTCAAACCACTGGAGAGTTACAGCGCCTGCTGTGACTGTAGAGACCAATTCAGATGAGATATGTTCTATTGCAGCTGGGGCAGATGAAGTCATCTGGTTTAACTAGTGCAGATGCACCATGGCATTTATTACCAAATAAGTGTGCACAGGATTATAGCCTTAATGCCCAAAAATTATAAGCAAAAGAAAATTGGTTGTATAGGAATTGCTCCTTTAGGTAAGTGTGCAAAATGCACAACCCACTAATATACATTTGACCAGTAGGGGCTGAATCAGTGACCACAAGTTTTGGCTCACATTGGTAGCTAGCCATTATTTGTTACTGCCACTGACCCCATCTTTCCTCCAAGTTCTGTTCAGGGGATGAACAGAAGATTCAGGGAGAAGGAGCAGGGTTTCACTTCTAACTCCGATCTTTACTTTTCCCACAGCATATATTTAAAGCACATGGCTTCCTGCAATGAATCCTGGGAATTGTAGTTTACCCCTTCACAAAGCTGCAGTTCCCAGCATCTGTAACTAACTACAGTTCCCAGGATTCTTTGGGAGAAAACCATGTGTGTTATATGCTTTAAATGTATTGTGTGGGTGGACTTCCGGGTTAGCGCCTCCGGTAATGGCTGAATTCCTCTGATCGGGAGGAACTTGCTTCGTGGAAATTAGGGTCTGGCCGCCACGGCGAAGGCGGGGACCCACAAAAAATCACAGGCAGGAGAAGCCTGTGAACGTGGGATTCGGCTGGCACCTTTTGCGCCTCCCCTACTCATGGGGAAACCTGAGTGCGGGGATCCGGAGCGACGTGGGGTGAGTGGCGCGGTGCTTCGAATTGACTGCTTCTTTCACAGAGTGAAGCCGCATTGCTGTTGCCGGAGAGCACTGACTTTTTCCTGTGGACAATTTGATCTTAAAACAACTACCCATGAGTAGAACGGAAAATTGGATTTTTAAACGTCTTAATTTGGCACCGAAACAGGGGAGGTTTCAAACAGGAAGTCCGCCTTCCCCTTTTGTAAATAGACTGAAGCAAAGAGGCTGCAAGCTAAAGTCTTGGAAAGCTTTTCATATAGGATTAAACTTCCATCGGTTAAAATCATCAAACCCCCCTTGGAAGCAGGAGAAGAGGGGGGAAATTTTAGACCGTGTAAGCCTGCAGGAGAGAGTGAAAGAAAGTAAATTACTACCGTTCTGAACCTGGAAACGGGCTGCTAGTAAGACTGAAGTTTTGGATATGCTCATTGACTGTGAATAGATCGTTTGTTGACAGTAAGTTAAAGAAGAGAAATACATTGTTTCCATTGTCTCCTTCTGCGTTTAAAAAGGTGTAAAAGTAATTGAAAATTGAAACTAATTTTTGATACAAATAGAAATTGTTTCCCCCTAGAGGAAGCCTTTGAAATTGTTACATGAGCGGAGCTGGGGGAATTTCCAGCTGCAAGATAAGACTGTGAGAATCTGGGATTGACCTTGGACTGCTAAGAATGTTGACAGAAGAAGCCTTAGTGGTTGCATTATGTAAGATTAATGACTCACTGGAACAGCTCCATAAGAAGATGGATGTGATGATTATAAAAATTGATAATTTGGAACAAAAAGTGCCTAATTTGGGACAAAAAGTGAATATTAATACAGAAACTATTCAGGAATCGATACAGGGATCTACTTTGACATGGCAAATTGAGGAGAAGGCGGGGGAGAAAGTTGTTGTTGTGGAACCTAAAGTAGCACAAGCTCCAGCCTCACAGATGCAATTTGATGACTATAAGTTGATGCCTTTTATGACTGAATTTAGAGAAAGTCAGACTTTGAGGATTGGAGCCCTGCTTGGACTGGAGAAGGAAAGTTGGATAGATCCCTTCATGCAGGGATTTATTGACCTTTGGGACCTGGACTTGGGTCAGGAGGAGACTGGAGTTGTGGGGACCGCCAGACTTGGAGGAACTTTGAAATACGACTGGAAATATCTTTTGAATTTTAGTGTTAACTATGGAGATTTGGCTGACTTGTCGAGAAGGAATAAAAACATTGCTAGGTGGGAATTTCCCCGAGATCTACTTTTCAGCATCAAAGGAAGGAAAATAAGAACAAGATCAGGAGAAGACAAAGTAAAGTGCAGGTATAAATATGAAGAAGATCTGCAGAAGGGACTTGGAAAAGAGTTAAGAGCCTCGGACAGAAGATCACCAGGTTGATGGACTATATGGAATTGACGGAAATGACTGGCAGAATCCGAGACCAGGGAGAATAGACGGTGGAAGAATATTGGAAAAAGTTTAAAATCTATATATGGAAATAATGTAAAATTAATGAGTGTTAGAAAAATGTCGGAAGGGAATTATACGGCTTTAGTAGAAATGTTTTAAGGAATTAAGCATAAATAAGTATTATAGTATTAATGGAAAATAAGGTTAAAATATGTTAAGATAATCATATGACAGAAAATAGAGAAAGATGGAAAGGATTTGCTGAAATAATTAATAGAAATGGAATACAAAAAGGGAGGTGAGAGGAGGTCGATGAAACAAGGGAATGAAAGAGAGGATATTGAGATGGTATGATGTGTGTTTTTTGAATTGTTTTTGCTTTCGTTTTGTTTAATGTGTTAATGTTGTGTTGTGTATTGTTTATATATTGTATTGTATTGTTTTTTCTTTTTCTTTTTTCTTCTTTTTTCTTTTCTTTTCTCCTTTTTGTAAGGTTTAAAAGTAATAAATATTATTTTAAATAAATAAATAAATGTATTGTGTGGGTGTGACTGTGTCTCTGAACCACAACACTGTCAGAGATAAACCCTGCCTCTTCTCTAAAGCCACTTGCAGACAACCAATTTAATGAGCACTGAGTTTGATTTTATTTTTTATTTTTTGCTGAGAGATTAAACAACATTGACTATTTAATGAGCATTTATCCTGATTTGCTTGTGGAGAGATTAGACCATGTTGCATTAGGCAACTGTTATCATACACCTTCCAAGGTCTTTTCTCATCACTTTCCTTATCACAAAAAACTCCAGACTTTGTAGGGCTTGTTCTGCAAAGGCTCCAAACCAGCTTTAATTGTGCAGCCTAAGTTTGCTGGGGTGTAAATCTCACCCTAAAATTGTGATGCTCTGAAAGCACCATAAGTCTAAGGCTCAAGATAAGGCACCAGGGCTATTGCAGTATGAAGTTAAAAACCAGGGGAGGGACAAAGGGAAAGGGAGCATGACTATCAAACTTGTGGGTTTTTGAGCTTAATAAGCTCCCTGCTTTTATTGCCTGCCAGGAATGGCAGAAACGGGGACATTGCTAGTGGACTGGATTTGCCATAATGGGTCCCAAGTTCTGCAGGTCTGTCTTAGAATATTGCATGTTTGGAGTGCAGTGCAAAGCAAATATATTTGTCTGCCAAAAGTGAGACTATACTTCTTCAAAAGAAGCCGAGAGTCAACAAATATTGGATGTGGACAATCTTGTCCACCAATGGCTATCCTGAGCTGAACTGCTTCTGATCTCTGACAATGTGATCCTTGTATACTCAGAAGTAAGTCCTATTGAATTCAATGGGGCTTACTCCATGGCAAGTAGAGTTAGAATGGCAGCCTGAGGTCACATCTTCACTATACATTTATACCACATGGCTTTCCTCCCAAGAATTCTGGGAACTGTTAAGGGTGCTGGGAATTGTAACTCTGTGAGGGTTAACAGTGGTGTAGCATGGAGGGGAAGCATAGGGGCGGTTGTCTAGGGCACAAAAGTGTTAGGGCCGCAACATTTCAACACCTGGTGATGCCTCAATACAGCTGTGAACTTCCGTCACTGAGCTGCATTGAAAATGGCTTCTCCATGCGAACAAGCAAGTGGCCTCTCCAGACAATGGAACAACTTTTCTTATCTCTGTGGCTGCGATCACCTGGGTGACACAGATGCTGTTAGGCAGTTGAATGTGCATGCGTACTCTGTTTCCCTCCTTTGCCCCCCTCCACATGGCCCTGGGCCCTGGCAACCCATATTACACCACTGAGGGGTAAACTAAAGGTCCCAGGATCCTTTGAGGTCAGTCATGTGCTTTAAAAACATGGTGTTAATGTGACCTGCGTCTCACAAAATGTACTCTTGTAAAGCTGCATAGGATAAATCAGGAATGGGGGGGGTGTGGCCCCTTCCAGGAAGCTTCTAATCCAATTGTATACCAATTGGACAGGTGCTAACACTGGAACCAAATATTGTATTCTATAGTATTCTAGCTCCCAACGCATCCTATAATTTCACATTTATTGATAAGGCTATTTTTGACACTGCTAGCATCACTACTTTAACTCTTGTCCATGAAGGCTAAAGAGAACTATATTGCCAGATATGCAGAAGCAAAGGAAGGGATGGAAAGCTACTGCTTAAGTAGGCCTTACACTTTAAGTGAAATTGGTCTCTCCTCCCTTCCCAGGTTTGTACTGAGTCATCTGTGCAGCAGTTTATCTTCAAGGCTTTTGGCCTTTTTCATGCTTATCTGAAATGACAGGCTACACATTTATTGTTTGTATTCTTTTGCATTCTTTTCCTGACATGCATTAGGTGGGGTGGTGGAAAGGTAGCCTATAGCTTTCTCTTTGCGAATTTTGTGACATTTCCATAGGATCTGTGCTGTTTTCAGCAGTAATCGTCATGTCTCTATCCACCTAAAATATTAAGATGCTAGCTGGTTTCTAAAAGGCACCTGCCAGGCTTATATATATATTCAGCCTTCACACATAACTGAAGGCAGCTTGCCCAAGTATTCTACAGGATCATTCTGATTAACTTTCCGAGTTCAAAGGCAACCCAGACTCCCAGCACCTTTCCCCTTACATTTGGAACCATTCACCCTGTGTGACCCACAACTGGGTGAAGTGTATTTTTACCCAGGAGTGAGAGGCATTGAAAATACAAGCACCTGTCACATAACTCTACCAAGAACATTGGAGTGACATGAGCCTTTAAGGAGCCCCTTGCATTTGATGACATCAGTGACTGGTGGTTTCTTTTGCTGTTGTTCTTGACAGAAACCACTCTGATACATGAAACTAACTGATGCTTCAACTGTAAGTACAATACATATTTTCTTTCTGTGGGTGCAGGTTAATAGCATGTCCAGAATGTGCACCTAAATCTCAAATTCACCTGACAACATCACCTCTTTTGCTGTCCCTGTATGAGCTAGCTATCCTAAGAGCCAAGTCTGTCGATTTGGATTAATGTAAATGTTTTTGAAAATGGTTGATGTTTGGTAACGTGGGTAATAAAAACGTGATACACATTTTTTTGACACTTTGTGAATATGTGTGCTCCTTTATTGGTGAGAAATATATGTTTTGAACACTACACCCCATGAATGCTTAAGGGATATTAATTCTTAGAGTGGGCAATAATGGCTGAAGTTCCTTTGGCTGGTTTCCTGCCATACTATTGAGTGTCTTTTTCACTTACCATGGAAGATGTGCGCCTACTTCTTCTTTTATTTATGTATCATGTGGCTAGAATAATAGAACTAACCTCTCTAAGCAAACATGATTGGATGTAGCATCACCCACAGTCCCCACGTTGGTTTGTTAAGTTGTATATTGGGAGTCAAGTTTGCAAATGAATTTCCTTAAATTAGCCATGCATGCTTGAGAGTTAGTAAAATTGTGAGCGTAGCTTCATTTCAGTGAAACACACCACAGCCTAGTGGCTACAGAGCAAATTGCAACTTCACTGCCAGGAATATTGGCTGTGCCCACATTGCCAGCTTTGAAAACAGCTAGGTTGTTCCTCTTCTTGGTTCAAATCAAAGTGCTTTGGGGAGGGGGTGGGAATGCATCAAAACGCAGCATTTCAGAAGAAATGAGGGGATAGATACGAGACAGAAACTGGTGGTAGCTAACTGTGTCCAAAGCAGCAGTTGAGACGCTCTGAATACAGAGTGAGGGGGGGGGGTGCATCGCCATTGACTGAACACAGTCCTCCAGAGAGCGAGCTGCATTACTCACGGTTACCCAGTCTCTTTTACAGTCACATAAACCCAGTGAAGAGCCACTGCAACAAACCCAGATGCCAGCTCTGTGCTGATACCCACTGCACTGTAGTAGCAGCACTGTTACAGCTTCCTATAGTACCTGCCCAAACATCAGGTCTCATTCTCCAATGGGTGTGTGCCTGCTTCCATATTAACCTCCCTATGCACTCAGGTTTGTCTGTCAATGCTTTCCTCCAATTGTTTCTGCCTTTTGAGGTGACCCGTGGCAATTAGGACTATTTTCAGTCATGTCATCCTTTATGCAGAACTTTCTCTTCAGGAAGGCTCATGTGGCCCCACGAGGTTACCTTTCTCGGTGCTAAGAAAATACTTTATCTCCATTGTTATTATTTCTTATTGTCTTTTCTGTTTTATGCTGCTTATGATTGCTGTTTTCCAAACATATTCTATATTTTGGATGTCGCATTTTATTATTTCATTCGTAACTTTGCAAACCACCCTGGGAATAAGTCACCTGACAAGCATGTCCTTCAGTATTCTGTTCTGGGCACACAGACCAATCTTTATGCAAAATAAGAAATGGGCATCAAAATAGGACATTGAAATGGCTGCATTAAAAATGAACAGGAGTCTCCCAGGCATCCTGTTTCTAGTTTGCAACAAAATTCACATCACCATTATTCTGAAAAAGAACATCAAATCGTGACTCCAGTAGAATTTACAAATGCATTTTATTGTGTTCACTTATGGCTGTATTGGTGGAACAGCACCTCTGTTAAGGTACAAGAGGCACCCACTATCTTTACTTTCCAGAAACAATGGAAGGTATTTTTATTTTGGCAATCTTTTCCAGGTTTAAAAACATAGAAAATGAACATCTATCTTCAGTTGCTTTGGGTACTGTTTCTATGGTATATTTGTGTGAGGGGTTTTTAAAAATGGTATATACGGCAAAAGGTATTGCCAAAGACCTCTTCTCTTGTATAAATTTCAGCTTTGTGTTGAAATGTAACAGACTGTACCTCTGGTCTCCATGGTCTTTGGAACTCACTGCTCATATTTGTTTGCTCTATGCTTGCATGTGTTTATGAGTACATCTGTCAGCTGAGGATAATACTTCAGGCATCTGATGAAGTGGGCTCTCATCCACAAAAGCTTATGCCACAATAAATCTGTTCATTGTCACAAGCCTCTTTGTTGTCTCCTCAAAGGAACTCCGGCATTCCTTAAGAGTTCTTTCACTAGAAACCACCTGGCTGTGACATATTAATGTGAAAAAAGGAATACCCACAGTTGCAGTAGACACTGTGATGCTAGATGATGCACAGGGAACATCAATAATTCCTTGTTCATTGAGACAATGCTCTTTTGTTCCGTTTCTTCTGAAGTGTGACAAAGGAAGCATTGAAAAGTGAAATTAAGCACCAGCCTTGGCTTTCTCATCCTCTTGGAAAGCGGTAAGCAGAACAGGGTGTGATGTCGCCATTTTCTATACGCTCCCTTACCGCAACGTGCTTTGTTGCTGCTGTTCATCAAACACAAATGTATTGTTCTCTGCACTGGATCCTTTGTTAAGGATTCCTCATTCAGTTTTGGCCACAAAATCTGAATTGCTCAGAATGGCAGGCATCTGAAATTCAGCAAGTGACATCATAAGCTTTGCAGGATGTGCAAGAGGCATCATGACCCTAGGGAAGCCTGTGATATTTTCAACGGTTCCTAAGCTGCTTTGGGGGGGGGGGCTTTAATTGTATAGTGTGTGTGCAGCCTGTCAGTAGAGTCTCAAAGCAGTTAAATTAGACAATCCAATCAAAATGCAGTATGACACACAGATCACCTGACCATGTTGCGTGGACATTGTACATGCACCTTGGCTTATGTTGCAGTTCTATGGGCAGTGAAAAGCAAAATGGGTGTGCTAAGCCCAAAGCTTAGTCCTGTGGCCTCCTGCATTTATACTTGCTTTTATACAAGCTGTTAATTCACCAACAGCAGAGAGTGATGTGGGAAAAATAGCAAGAAGGAAAAGGCAGTCACGGCAGTACTTTTAATCGCACACCAAAAATGTTCAGTAAATTATGAAAGCAACCAGTTGCTGCTCAAGGAGTACACAGATGTGTGTACTCATATGGTGTGTGTGCATATGTGTAAATGTCACACACACAGAACCAGCCTTTAGCAACAGCGGTGATAGAAATGAACATTTGCTTTCATCTTCTAATTTTTCAGACAACAGTCCTGGAAAACCAGAACCTTTCAGCTGATTATTTCTGTGACTAGATTTGATTCCACTGCTCTCTGGAAAATAGCTCTTGTGCTGTGAAATGGTTGAGAAGAACTTCTTTAGTTTGAAAGTGGCTGTTTAATGATGATTGTGTAATTCAGGCAAGCTATCAGCTCCTTGTGATGACCAGCGAATGCTTTTACAACAATTGTGTATTCTCCCTAAAAGAAAGAAAATGAGTTAATTTGTAATTGTGAAAGGTGCTTATATTGTGCATTCTTAAGTCCCAGCGATTTCATTGGAGCTGAGGGCTAGTTTAGAACTATCTGCTGAAGTTGCCTCAAGTTGATATTTCAGGGGATTCCGGAATAGTGAGTCAGTGGTCCAATGTGTCAACAAGCATTTGTATTATTACTGTATTTTTTGCTCTATAAGACTCACTTTTTCCCTCCTAAAAAGTAAGGGGAAATGTGTGTGCGTCTTATGGAGAGAATGCAGGCTGTGCAGCTATCACAGAAGCCAGAACAGCAAGAGGGATTGCTGTTTTCGCTGCGCAGCGATCCCTCTTGCTGTTCTGGCTTCTGAGATTCAGAATTATTATTTTTTTTTCTTGTTTTCCTCCTCCCAAAACTAGGTGCGTCTTGTGGTCTGGTGCCTCTTATAGAGCGAAAAATATGGTACTTACTGGTTTCTGTCTTTTTGAAAAATTTCCCAGAATGTTAGGTAACACAGTATTGACATATCAGAGTAGTCATAAAAGTGGTTGCACACAATATAGTCCTTGGCAAGTTAAACCAAGCCCTGTGTGTATTCATCTGCACATGTGACACTCCCAGGCAAGCAAGCTGTTCATTCATGTCAATGGAAAGCAGCCTCCATCCTCAAAAGGATGGGCTCGCCAGCAAGCCAACAGTTGTTCCTGTAATCTGAAGCAGTCAAGAAGTTGGTGCATGCCATACTGCATGCTGTGATATGTTTGCAAGTCATGGCAAGACATAGTCTAAAATAAACTATAGTTTACTGTGAATTAACCATTGTGCTGGTGCATGCTGATTAATTGTACTCACTTCCCTCCTCCCTTGGGGATAAACCATGGAGTTATGTGTGACCCCGATCTTAAACAAAACACAAGTTGTAAGCTAAGAACAAAGCTTGGTTTCCATTTGTGGTTTATCTGGAGAGGAACAAACCATGAGCACTGCTAAATGTTGTCTAATCACAAAAATAATAGCAGAATTAAATTCCTCACACCCAAAAACATATTTTTAAGACCCCTCACAGAAAAAAATTGCAAAAAATTAAGTTTCACCCCATAAAATGACACACCCTATACATAACACCAAGTTAGCCACTCCATTCAAGAGAGAGGCTCTCCTGGTGCCTTCATTACATATCTTCTCCCGGACCTTTGACTCTAATGAGTCAAATCTATGGCCTTTTCAACTTGAGGGGCAGTATTGTTTTGTTTGTTACTATGCTATTTATTCTTATATTTTTATATTGTAAACCACTCAGTGATCCTCAGATAAAGGATAGTATAGAAATTTAATTAATAATAATAATAATACATAATACTTTTATATTATCAAGTTTTGATTCATAAAGTACCTCTGCATATGTTGGCTCGTTACCACTGATTCTCACAGTTGTGTTTATTGTCTCTGCAGAAGAACAATCATCAAGAACTTGAGCATGACAAAAACAACATTATCCCATTATTCTTTCATTTCACTTTTAATTTCACTTTTCATTTGTATACTGCCTTTCTATATACACAATTTGGTTTACAAGCTGAAAAAAATTACAATTATACAAATACTGTATCTGTACCTTAAGAAGTTTACACATTTCTTCAGTGGGTGGGATTTCTAGAACAAATGTAGAGGGGTGGCATCTAATAGAGGAGCCTCAGAAGTGAGATTTATAGAATGCTGGAAAACTGACAAAGTACCACCTTGTTTCAGAACCTAAGTTTTAAGGCCTAAACTGTAACACCTCTACAATTTGGTTTAAGGAACTGAAGTAAATATAAGCTGCACATTTTCCATCTTGTTTAGAAACCTGTAACATCCACTGAATTTAATATATAAATTTACTGTTTCTTGAAAGAATCCTGTCTCCTGACACATCTTCAGTTTTACCCTTTTTTGTTGGGAGGGGGTAATCTGTTTAACTTCCCTAAGTCTCCCAAGTCCCAGAGTTTCCTTTCAAAAAGCAAAAATAGCCAGTTGTGAGAGGGGCCACGCCTCAACTTTCCAGAGGCCAGTTGCTATGGTATTAATGGCATCCCACATGAACTGAAAATGTGCCCTAGCACAGTGCTGTGGATGCATGTTTGCTAACATAGAACTACCCTTGTGCATAGCAATTAGTGCAATACTGGTTTAGCCCTATGGAAGTCATTGATGGAAGAGTAAGGCTGGGATGAGAATCAGTTGAAAGTAGCTACCTGTATGAGGGAGAGGCTGCCTTACACTGAATCAAAACATTGACCCCTCTAGCTCAGTACTGCTTACACTCACTGACTGTAGCTCTCCATGGTTTCAGACAGGAGAACCTCCCAGCCATACCTGGAGATGCCAGGAATTGAACATGGGCCCTTCTGTGGGCAAAGCACATGCTCCCTTTCCCCACTTTACCACTGACTATATCATTAGTTTAGCCTGGTAGCAAAGACTTAAAAGTCACAACTGTTGTTCTGCTATGATCCAGCTAGATCTAGAAAAGTGTGATGGAGGGAAAAAGTGATGGCCCCATGTAAGACCTACTCTCGTCCCAGTACGATTTTGCATGTCTTCTACATGTGTCCCAGTTTTTGGACACACAACTGTCCAAATACCTTTAGCAAACAAACAAACAAACAAACAAACAAACAAACAAACAAACAGGAGACTTAGAAAAGCCTGTGGAGGATTTCAAGCTAAGAGCAAATGCAGACCCTATATGTCAGCTAAAGGTGCCATAATGTACTCTTACCTCCCTTCAGAGCTCCACAAAATGTATAGCCATCATCCACACCTTCGCAAAGGGTACCTTTCCATTTTACGGCTTCAAACCCTTTAGACCATATGTTTACATGTGCTCTCAAAATGGTTAAATCAGCCCCTATAAAAAATAACACAATAAAGCATGTTACATGGCAACAATTTCAGTTACAATCTTGACAACATTCAATGGCTTTCTCAGGGAAGGCAAAAATACACTTGTGATCTAGAACACTTTCTGAGCTCATTCAAATCCAAAGGAATTTTTACAATGTATTTTGTGTAATAATCTAGATGAATGAGACATGAATTGTAGACTATTATCCTCATACTTCCACCTCTTCACACACACAGCTTGGAACAGATAAAAGCTTCATTCTCCCATTGTGTAATTGTTTCCCATATTCCCTTTTCAGTAGCAAACGCAGGATTGAAAATTCACTAAGGATACCTGGCTCTCAGAAGCATTAGCAAATATAAAATGTCCAGAAAACAACAAAAGGTTGCTTTGCTTGCAGTATTACAGAGAACCTCTAAACGAACAAACAAAATAAGAATACATCCAGAGTAAATTATGTGAAATGTATGGACAAACCAATGGAAGTGGGATTGGCTCATGCCAAATGTCTCTCCTTCCCACCTCCACGTGATGATAAAATCTTCTCTAAAAGCCTAAGGACAAAATGGCTTCATTTGTGAGTTGATTTTCAACATCTGCTTTCTGTCCTTGAGCAGCTGTGATAAACTTCTTCTTCTGCCCAAGTTTTAACAGCATCCCTTCTGGAGTTCTATGGAATAGGTTGTATCACTAGTGCAAGGCAGGGCACGTGATTTTCACTAATACACCCTGCCTCAACTTAGCACCCCTTCCCAAAAAGTGTTTCTGGAGATTGGGAGACACACCCCTCCCAAGCAGTATGGGATATGGCAATCAGATCCCCACCCCACCTCCGTGGAACAACCTCCCATAAGTACAAAGCCACCAGTTAATACAGCCCAGCAATGAATAAAACTTTCAGGTTGAAGTGCATCTTGTAGTAATGTAAAGCAATGAGCTTGGTGTTACTTGAAATAGGAATATATCTTACTTGGAATCCAGAAAAGAGTTCCCCGCCATTTTCTATTACCCTTTAGTGAACACGGCTCTACTGTAAAGGAGAAGTCTTTTGTTGGAAGGCCTCTACCTGCGTAACAAAGAAAGTTTAATAATGTTGCAAATCTCATTACAAAATGGCACAAACCTTTGAACTTCCTTATTAGAGCCTCTGCTGAAATGCAAAATGCAAAACACTTCACCTTTGAAGTTAATATTGTTGCACGTCACCCCAATCTCTGAGAGGTGTGAGATTCCTTTGGAATGAAGGACAGCAGAGAGAGAGAGAGAGAGAGAGAGAGAGAGAGAGAGAGAGAGAGATACGTACAACTGAGACTATGATGGAGGGGTTCGCAGCATTAACACTCCAAAACAGTCAAATCAAAGCACATAAAGTTTTCCAAAATCATGTGATAAGAGGAAGTCTGTACAGTGTTTTCCCTGAGAGAAGTGTTTTTGTTTGGGGGTTTTTGGAAAATGTCTGCTGTATATTCAAAATATAAAAAACTTATAAAATAAATAAGGAATCAGTTTTGTTTTTTTTAAAAAAACCACTCCAAAAGGGTCTTGCTTTTCGCATCGCAGCAGCCTTGGATTCAAACAGAAATCAAGCATTGCTCTGTCTCTCTGGCTTTTCATCCTGATCACACTGAAGTACAGTACTACAGACACCCAAGTTGCATTGTGCTACTTTATCCATTGATCTGTGGTGATGCACTTGGAAATACAGTAAAGCCACCCTTTTATGGTTATCCACATATATATATTTTTAATACTCCTTTAGCTAACCACCTGTACTTTCTAAACAATGAGCGCTCACACCTTCCTTTGTGGGTGCCCTTTGTGGGACCACGCACAGCACCTTGGTCATATGGGACCCACCAGCTGTTTGGGCTGGCCTCCCTCCCTGTGCTAATCATTGGAGGTTCCAGCCTAACCTCAGGCAATCAGCACCACAGGGAAGTGGGGCCAGTTGCTTAAATAGGAGGCGGAGCTGACAGCAACCGCGGAATCCTTTAGTCTATCTTCCCTTAATGGGGGGGGTGAATTCACAACCTCCCCCCCCCGGCGGCAATTCCAGGGTCCCCTCTTAAAGGGGTTTGTATATGGGAGTCGCGGGTGGCGCTGTGGGTTAAAGCCTCAGCGCCTAGGGCTTGCCGATCGAAAGGTCGGCAGTTCGAATCCCCGCGGCGGGGTGCGCTCCCGTCGTTCGGTCCCAGCGCCTGCCAACCTAACAGTTCGAAAGCACCCCCGGGTGCAAGTAGATAAATAGGTACCGCTTACCAGCGGGAAGGTAAACGGCGTTCCGTGTGCTGCGCTGGCTCGCCAGATGCAGCTTTGTCACGCTGGCCACGTGACCCGGAAGTGTCTTCGGACAGCGCTGGCCCCCGGCCAATAGATGTGAGATGGGCGCACAAACCCCAGAGTCTGTCAAGACTGGCCCGTTCGGGCAGGGGTACCTTTACCTTATATGGGAGTCACTGGCCATACACTGAAAGGTTGTCAGTGAACTTCCCTACCTTGCAGGGATATGGGGTGGGCTGCCAGCATACGCAAGCATCTTGCTGTGCACCCTCCCATATCCCATTCACCATGAGGAGCCCCAGTTCCCCCGGCTGGTGAAGCTGGGAGAGATACACGCCCAATGCCTAAGCCAAGGTCTTCCTACATCTGAAAGGTTTAATAAAGTTGTGGCCAATTTTTATTCCATAACACTTTGTCACGAGTCATTATTCCTTCTGATCGTCTCTCTGGGCTGGGGGTCTCTGCCTGGACACAGAATAGCAGTAGCATGATATCTTCATCAAGGCCAAGTGAAAGTCATAAAAGAGGAAGAAGTTTCCGGGAAAGAGATTGGCAGAGGCACAACGATAATACGTTACAAAGTGTTAAGATGGTGAATGAGGAATGAGGAAGCTGTCTACAGGCTCACAGAGGGACAAACAAACCGGGTGAGGCACCAGCATCTCTGATCTGTGTGAAGTTTTAGAAATGGCAGCCACCTCAGGGGAGGCCAACCCAGATCAGCACTGATATGCAGGGCGAGGGGTGTAAACCTTTATACACATACACACTTTCCCCTGTGAAAATTGCTTCCCTTAAACTGCTGCTTGTCACATTAGCATGCACACATAACTTTTTCCATAATGTAGCAAATAACAGTGTGTGTGACTTCTGTTGGGGGGAAATGGAGGCAGGTAGAAAGAGTTATGCACATATCCTGGCCTGGTCACATTCAAATCACACCCCTACCCCCACAGAACTGCTATTTGCAAATGTTTAAAGAGACGTGAGATGCATGAAAACAACTGAATTTGGCCCTCAGCTAGTATGTGCCAAGTGTGAAATATCTCCGATAGCACCAAAGTATATGAGGACCGGGAAGCAATGGCTGATCTCCCTTGAAAACTATAAAAGCCAGCAATTATTCATGTTGTACTCCAGCATTATTTGCAACACACTCTTTTTTTCTGTCTTACTTAAAGAAATGGAAATTGGAGACAGAAATTAACGTGTGCAATCCTAATGAAAACACCTGGAGCTTTAATCAGAGGAAAGGGGGAAGTGATCCTAATTATTTCACAAACGCTATTGGAAATTAGAGCCATCTGATACTTTACTTACTGCAGTTGGAATATAAAATGTCTACGTCGTCTGAACTGCAAAGCAGGTGTCTGTCTTCTGCCACAGTAAATCCACAAACGGAGAGAATCATAACAAGCAGGAACATGTTTCTATGTCTGTAAACCATTTCGAGAGCAGGTCACATAGAAGGATACAAGACGGTATTGCATCATTTTTACTTAAGAGGAAGAAAGTTACGCTTAGTCACCCACCCTCAGACATGTGATTTCAGGGGCTTTTTTCCCCTTGTCGTTTTTAATTATTCTTCTACAGAAGGTGCGCTTCAAATGCTTGAAAGCCTTTCCCAGTTGCTTAAGAAGAATACCCTAATTTTGCCTGATTATCTATACCTAACCTAGTTTGGACAAAACTACATTTCAAGAAGTGAATTCTAAAACGGCAAAAGAGAAAACTAGTGAACCATTGTGTTTGTCTCACAATATCAAATGAGGAAGTTGCTCACGATCATCTGAGCTCATGATGGTACCAGGGTGTTCATGCATAACCCTGCTTTCAGTGCCTGCAAAGGTTTTGGGGTGCACATATTGCTTCCCCTCCCATCTGTGCCTGTCCTATAGCTTGCGGCTGAAATCCTATAATATTTCATATCACAGTTATTCAAGAGTTGTTGTTTTTGATAAACTGAAATTGCAGAGTTTTGAGAAATTAAAAGTTAAAGTGCGAGATTGGCTTCATTATTATCAAATAATGGAGGTTTATAAGTTGGACAGGAAAATTGGCTTCCAGGTGGAAAAATCAAAATTAGAAACAGAACTGTTAGAACCCAATACTAAGAACTTGTCAAGAATGTATAACTTGCTGTTGAAATGGAATACACAAGATGAAACAGTGAAATCAGCTATGATAAAGTGGGCACAAGATATTGGTCATAACATTATGTTTACTGACTGGGAACAGTTGTGGACCACCGGTATGAAATTTACGGCATGTAATGCCTTAAAGGAAAATATTATGAAAATGATTTATAGGTGGTACATGATTCCAGTCAAGCTTGCAAAAATTTACCACTTGTCTGATAATAAATGTTGGAAATGTAAAGAAACTGAAGGTACTTTTTTTCACCTTTGGTGGACATGCCCAAAGATTAAGGCTTTCTGGGAAATGATATATAATGAAATGAAAAAGGTATTTAAATATACCTTCCTTAAGAAACCAGAGGCCTTTCTCTTGGGCATTGTCGGCCAATTGGTGCCAAAGAAAGACAGAACAGTCTTTATGTATGCTACAACAGCAGCAAGAATACTCATTGCAAAGTATTGGAAGACACAAGATCTACCCACTTTGGAAGAATGGCAGATGAAGGTGAT
Source organism: Podarcis vaucheri (assembly GCF_965113315.1). NCBI lineage: Eukaryota > Metazoa > Chordata > Lepidosauria > Squamata > Lacertidae > Podarcis > Podarcis vaucheri. Next base: position 62,039,423 of record NC_138766.1, on the reverse strand, counting down.
AGACTACATGGGACTGGCAGAAATGACTGGCAGAATCCAAGACCAGGGGAAAGAGACGGCGGAAGAAGATTGGAAGAAATTTAAGAACTATCTTAAGAAACATTGTAAAATTAATGAGTGTTAAAATGATGTGGCTTTAGAAAGTAAGTGGATTACAGCTGTAAAGATTAAGTCAAAAGAAAAGAAAGGATAACAATTAGATAAAATTAAGGGTGAGGATTTGCGGAACTAAATATTTGAAATTGGAATGCAGAAAGGGGAGGTATGAGGAGGTCGGTGAAGTAAGTTTTAAGAAAATAAGGATTTGAAATTATACTTGTTTTTTCTTGTTTGTGTTTGTTTATATTGTTGTGCCTGATATAATTTGTGAAACTTTAATAAATATCTTATAAAAAAAAGAGTTGTTGTTTTTGTACTGCTTCTGTTGTGTCCTCCAAATGCCAGACAATAAAAATGCAGTGATTTGGCATTTCAGAACTAATAAAGCGGAATGACACCTCTCTTTCTCTCTCTCTCTCTCTCTCTCTGTGTGTAGTTGATAAAAGGTAAGTAGGTGAAACTGTTATGGTTAAAAAGAAATTCAGAAAATATTTCTAGATCTGAGTAAGGTAAAGGTTCTACAGCTCTGGATTCCTACACACACCAGTTCTAACATCTTGGCAGCTGTTCCCACTCTATGCAAGGGACCACTCCCCCTCCACCAGTTTATATACCTTCCCCACAAAGGCTGCAGTCTGTGCCTTTGTGGCAACTTCCTCTATTCAGCCCTTTTCAATCCCTTCCTGGTTCTGAGAGACAGTGGTGCAGGAGAAGGTGGGGAAGCGCCTGGCTCTTGTCTGACCTGTTTCTTCCTGCTCTAGAAGCTGCCCCTGCCTCTGGCCTCCTGGCTGGTCCAGTTTCCCACAAATCACAGCCCTCCTTCCCCCAGTGCACACTCGTCAGTGTCATGCCAGTCCCTGACACCAACACTATGTAACACGTCTGCTGAGGGAGATTTACTGGCTGTCAGTATGGTACCAACCAGTGTTCAAGACTTTGGTTTTAGGTATTTACAGACATAAGCAACTTGGGACCAAATTATCCAAGGGACCACCTTGTCTGATATAACCCTGCCCAGCAACTGCACTGCTCACAAGGCCCACTGCTGAGAGTATCACATGCCCCAGGGGTGCTTAGTTTGTCCTAGAAAACTGGGCCTTCAGTGCTGCAGGTCAAACTCTCTGAAATCAGTTACTTGAAGTTAGACAAGCACCTAGCATCTTGATACTTAGGTAGCTGCTGAATAAATTTAAGACTTTTCCTAATTTGTAACCCCATAAATTTATGGAATATCAACCGTAATATCATATAAATTGTTGGGATTTTTAGCATATTCAGTACGTTTCTTTGTATTTTATTGCATAACACATCAGTAGCATTTGGCTGCATTTTATAATTCTACAAAATAATATGAAAAATATTGTGTTAATAGTTCCACTTCTTGGAATTATTATACTGTAATGCTTGTTTATGTCAAGAGTCTTTAAAGATGTTGCTATTTTCAAAGGCCTCACCAATGCTACAGTTATGAGTCCCTCTAGTGGTTTATATAGGTAGAGACATCTTAGCAAACACTTGTGCATTCCTTGATACAGACTCTTTTCAGGATATTCAATTCTTAACATTTGAGACCAAAGAGGTTTTCAGGTACAACAAAATCTTAACCCTTTATTAACCATGCACTCTCCCAGCAATTTAAGAACTGTTCCATCTGCACAGGAAGCTATAGTTAATGGTTCTGAATCCTGGCTTGTTTGGAAAGTCATTAACTGTCATTCCTGTTACATCGGAAATGGAAAACCACGGTTAATGCGGCTTCCTGAATTGTTTCCCTGCTTGAATAAAGGGTAAAAGAGCTGTGTGAGGTTGTAAGGAGTTCATGCATATGTTGGCTTAATTTGATTTTCCAAAGATGACCAAAAGACTCTTTCGTATGATTAAAAGCAAGCCTTAAGCTAATCAAAGATCGACCAAACATCATCCCGTTTATGTAAATTCCTTTTGTAACCAACTCCAGTTTTATTCATTTTAATCTGTGTTCCTTTTACTGAACAAACTACTTTTAATGAAGAAAAAAACTGCTATGGGATTTTGCATCCTGGATTCTATAAAATAATTTTGAATAGTCTGCACGTATACACACATTTTATTCAGAAACATCTATTTCCCTTCGCTGGATTCTTTTGATTCTTCGAAGTCAAAGGTGAAGGGCTTGTCATAACCCATAAGGTGATTATAGTCTTGAGGATACTGAAAAAGCATAGGGTTAACAAGCATTGATTTCGTTTTAGCATAAAATGATGTGAACATCTTGCTGATGTCGGGAACCTTCACATCCTTTTGATGGAACACAGTTTTCTTTTCCGCCAAAATAGCATTATACGTAATAGCTGTGTACGTGTCTGTTTCAGGCTTGTGGTACAGGCGGATGATGTAGCCCTTTGTAATCAAATGCAGAGTAACTGGAGTTACAAATGTAAAGAATCCTATAACACTGTAAAACATAACTTGCAAGGGAAGGTTGTCGACAGCCACACCAGTTTTGTAGAAGATAATAGGTATCATGCTAAGACTAAACATGCTGGTAGAGTAAGAGAAGAACTTCACGCCTGCAAGAGAAAGACAAATTAATATTTAGAGATTGGAAATAGCTTGTGAGCCCATACATCCTCAGAAGGGCAGCTATTACTGTGTTAGACACTTCCCCCCCCCAAAAAAAAATCATATGACTGTTGTTTAACCCTCACAGAGCTACGGTTCCCAGCACCCTTAACAAACTACAGTTCTTATGATTTTGGGGAAGGGGGCAGAATGTGCTTTAACTGTACTGTGTTTAAGGAAGTTTTTAATGTTTGATGTTTTATCATGTTTTTAATATTCTGTTGGGAGCCACCCAGAGTGGCTGGGGAAAACCAGCCAGATGGGCGGGGTATAAATATATTATTATTATTATTATTATGCAGCCCTGGGCTACAGAGAGTGACAAATTGCCACTAGGCATATCAAAGGCCAGGAGAAGCAGTGCTGCACTGCTGACACTCCCCCCCCAGCTATCAAATTCACTTGGCAAATCCTCAACTGCCATAGAAGCAAGGCATTCCAACTTACGTCCTTTACACAAGTTTCTGGTGAACAGAGGGTCCCAATTCCCAGTGAAAAGTAATTTTAAATACTTCAGAGTGTTTAGAACCAAAACATAACAAGACACCTAACGCTAATATACTCACCTAGCACTGCCTTTGCCAAATTTCCACGATAAACTAATCTGCCATGTTCAGAATCTTCATGCAGGGAGGATGTGCTGAAGCAGCGAAGAGGCTGCACGTGGAGAGATGGAACCTACAACAAAAACAGATAAACACGGATTTTGAGTTTCAGATTGTTATATCTACATGCACCATTCACTAAAATCATATGGCGCTTGGCTAATAGTACATCTGATGAGTAAACTATCCACCGCCTGTCACCTGACCCCCTTCAGAATGAAAGCAAGCACTCCCGGGACACTACCACTAGAAAAAGAAGCGGTCCACGCGGCAGCACCTGCTCGCTCCCCACGATCGCGGAGAGAGATCCCGGGGCTCCACGCCACCCGAGTCGCGGCCTGCATAGGGCAGCCACGGAGCGCCGGCCCGGCTCCAGGACTCCAGGATGCTTCTCGGTAAGCAGGAGCGCATGATATCTCCCGGCGCCCCGCAGCCACAGTCGGAGGCTGGGCGCGCGAAGGCGAACCCCAGCCCGGAGCGGCATCTCCTGAGCCCCACGTCCTTCCCTGCTTAAGGCGGATCCAGGGCAAGCAAAGCCGCCGCCGCCGCCGCCGCCGCCTCGGTCCTTCCCCTTCCGGTGCAGCTTGGCCGGGAAGGAGGGGCTGGGAGCCGGCTCGCCTTTGCTCGCTTCTCACGCGTGGATTGTAAGACAGGCGTTCGCTAGGAAAGCGGGATCATTAGGTTACAAACCTGCCTGGAATTCTGGTCATTCAGGTGGTAAATCGGGATCTGTTAGTACACCTGCAGCAAGGATTCTTTCGGACAGCAGCAGCAGCAACAACACCCCCGCTCCCGCCCTAATTTGTACTAAAGAAAGTTTGGGTTTATTGGGTGAAAAGGCTGTGAGCTCCCATCACTTTTGGTTTTGGACTCAGGATTCTTTTTGTTTTTTTGGGAACCAGAATACAGTTCTAGTCTACAAAACAAAACAAAAGATCCTGTAAGCCTGAAGTCTGCCCAACCCTGCTTAATATCACAGAATAGAAATGATATTCTGATTTCTAGTCTTTAAAGGCCCTGCTGTTTCTGGAAGGGATCCTAAGATCAAGATCCGGAGAGTAAGAACTATGGAGTATAATGGGGCTCAATTGCGAGTAAACTTTATTAATTAGATTTCTATCCCACCTTCTCACCAAGTGTGCTTTGGTCAGTGAAATGCAAAGTAAAAAAGCGAAACATAAAAACAAGTAGGTATAACAGTAAAATGTTTTACTATTTATCAAATTTGAAAGGGGAGGGGGAACCAGTTGAGCAAATTGCACATTTATAGAGAACAAGAGGCCACAAGCACATGGAATTGCACTGTTTTTAGTAAAGCATTCTGCATGGGTTCCAAAGTTTCCCATCATGTTTTCAGTTTTTAGGTCAAAGTAGTTTTATTCCACAACAGGGCTGCAGCTCAAATAAAGCCACAGGGCCATTTTATCTATGGTCTTGTATTGGGAAATGCTCTGCCCAGGTTGGCATAAATAACCAAGTTTATTATTATTATTATTATTATTATTATTATTATTTAATTTATACCCCACCCATCTGGCTGGGTTTCCCCAGCCACTCTGGGCGGGTCCCAACAGAATATTAAAAACAAAAAAGATCAAACATTAAAAACTTCCTTAAACAGGGCTGCTTTCAGGTGTGGCACACGTCATTTGAAACAGACACCAGGTAGCACAAACAGGATTAGAGGTGGCCTAAGACTTTTTCAAAAGAGCACAGTGGCATTTAAATACTCTAAGTTGTTTCAAGGAATAACATGCTTGAGGGATTTGGCTAGACATGTTGCTTGGCAATAGTGTTGTGTGTGTTCACTGCAGCATAAATGTGTGATTTTTGATGGCCCAATATTTATGGTGGGATGGATAGATACTGAAATCTCATTTCCTTAATTGTATTCCCCAAACAGCAAAAAAAATGGGAGTATTTCAGCAGCAAGCAATTTGTTTGGGATCTTATGGTGAAGGTCATTAACAACAGATCCAATGTGGGTTATAATTTAAAATGTAAAACATTCTGACAAATTAGGGCTTAATGACCTAAGCCAGTGGTTTTCAACCAGTGTGCCATGGCACCCTGGGGTGCCTTGAATGATGGTCAGGGATGCCATGGGCAACATTAGCCTCTGTCCCTCTTTCCTTCCCTCCTCCGATGCCCTCTCATGCCTCAGCCTCCCAAAGGCTTTGCACAGTTGTTTATTGCAGCGGCCCTGGCTACAAGCTCCCCTGGCAAATGCTACCTCTTGGGCTGGTTGCCAGGAGCTGAGGCAGCCTCGGAGTAAGCAAGCAAGTGGGTGAGGGAGCCCAACCAGCCAGTCTGCCAACCCTTGCTTTGGTAATGGACAGACAAGTCCCAGGCCCTTGTGGGGCAGTGTCAGGGGGCACCTCTCTTTGGGGTGGTGTGAGGCAGCTCAGAGACCAGGGGCGGCAACAATGAGTTTCCAGAGGACTCCCAAGGAGAGGCTGAGGGAACACTTCACAAGGGAGGGTATTCAAGAAAGGGTGAGGGACACTCAGCTCTACAGGCAAGGGGTGACATAACTGGGCTCCTGAGCCCCACAGGGGTGCCGCAGAAAGAATATAGTTGGTCAAGGGAGCCGTGGATTCAAAAAAGTTGAAAACTTTGGGACTTGATACCCCGCCTTTCACTCCCCTTAAGGAGTCTCAAAGCAGCTAACAATCTCCTTTCCCTTCCTCCCCCACAACAAACACTCTGTGAGATGAGTGAGGCTGAGAGACTTCAGAGAAGTGTGACTAGCCCAAGGTGGTTTAGTGGTTTACTTAGAACACTAAATCATACTTCAATCATATCAACATTTACAGTCTAATTGAAAAAGCACTTAACTTGGAAGTAATATTAAACTCTATAGGGTTTATGGGAATTAAGTATTGAGATTAAAGGCAACAATCCTTAATTGTGCATTAAGTACAGTATATTAACAGTGCTTCCTATATATTTCCACTCAGAAGTAAGTCCCGCTGCATTTAGAGCTTACTTGTAGCTAAGTCTTGGACAATTCTATTAACTGCAGTGGGGTCTTTGTGTAAGGTATTCTACAGAACATCAAGGAAGTAAAGTCTGTGGTAGGTAATGTAAGCTATACAAGCATTAGGCAAAAATAGGCATACTTAGAATGTTTTATATACATACAAGATGTGGTCTACATAATAAGAGCAATGGTGCAATGATGAATTGTTAATTCTAGAAAGAAAGAGAAAAGGCCAATGGACCAATTTTCTGAGGAATGAACTATCTTCCAATTCTGAGTTGGTGCTTTTTGTCCATAAAATAAAATATTTTGCATAAAATAAAGTATGATAAAATATGATAAACTTTCTCATCCAAAACAGTATGATAAATATTGGAAGGCTTGTAGCAAGCTACTGTATGTTAATATGCAACTAAATCATACTCAGAGGAGACCCATTGAAATCAATGAACTATTCTAGCAGGTCTACTCTGAGAGTTATTTTGCTGGATATCAACCATAAGATTTCCCCCTCTGTTTGTTACATTGGTTGTTTCTTGATAGTTTTCAGTTAACTTAAAATAATTAGGCCTTGTCTTCTGAAGACATTTCTCATATTATTTTTGCCCTCCATACTTGAACTATTTAAGATGCACAATTGCCTGATTCAGTAACTGAGTGCCTCACACACTTCGTGCTTTCCTGATGCTGCAGGAAAAGCCTTTTTCTGAGTTTTCCTCCATTTGTTACATTTCAAAGATCAGTACAAGACACAAAAAATATTTCAAACACATATCTAAAATTTAATCTTTAAGACAAAGCTTGAGTCTTAGCCTGCTGTTCCATTCTCTCCACAGCATTCTTCAAGCATTCTTCATCTTTGAAGAAGTACACCCACAGTTTTCTTTCCATCTGTTGTAATTTATCATTCTCCAAAACCTTCTTCTTAGCCTTTATATCAGCAAGAAGATCCACAATAAGAAGATTCAGTTTATTCAACAGAAATTCCTGCTGGTGAAACTGCTCAGCCAGTTCCTAAATATGGGGACAAATACAATAACAACAAGATCAGTTTATGTGTACTCTAAATACAGGTTGAAGTAGAAAAACACCACACTATCTTCTTGCAAATTTCAGCAGCTACTAGCCATACATTTTTAAAGTTTGCTCCTTTAAAAAGCCCAAATTTATGACCTAGATTAGGGATCTATGAATTTTGGCTCAGCTGTCACCAAGCTTTTAGTTGTGGTTGCCATAAACCCTTTCCTTCTGAGCCCCTTAAGCTCATGTAGAGAACTCACAGGGGTCAGTTCTTGCAGGTTCCAATTAGTTTTCAAAAAGAGAAAAACTGTGCAGGACTTCAGATGTTTTTGTCTTCTCAGAAGGCATCAACTCCTACAAAAAAATCAGCTTCTGGCTAGCTAGGTGGTCAGAGCCAAAAGGCACATCCTGTGGTACCTATCAAAACATGGACAAGATGGGAAAGCTTGATGATATGAGAAGTTCCATTGCTGGATGTAGTCAGAGAAAGGATCCCGCAAGGTTTGGAGCACAGACAGCACCTCTCTCCTGTGGTGGCTGAGTAGTTTGGAAATTAAGAGAGGAGGTGGAAGGTGCTGGCCAGCTATCCTGCACTCCCTATTCCTACAGCCATGTGTCCAGTTCTAGTATAGGGAGAGAGTATAATAATAATAATAATAAATAAATAATAATAAATTTTATTTATATCCCGCCCTCCCCAGCCAAAGCCGGGCTCAGGGCGGCTAACAACAATCAAATAATCAAACAATCAAATAATCTAACATTCTAAAACATTTCATTATAACAATTACTTAAAATCAAATTAATGGCAACCGTTAAGCAAAGTTCTGTGCAGGTTGCCAGAGGAGGGAGTCAGGCTGGGCCCTGACCAAAGGCCTGGTGGAACAACTCTGTCTTGCAGGCCTTGCAGAAAGATGTCAGGTCCCGCAGGGCCCTAGTCTCTTGTGACAGAGCGTTCCACCAGATTGGAGCCGCAGCCGAGAAGGCCCTGGCTCTAGTTGAGGCCAGCCTAACCTCTCTGAGGCCTGGGACCTTCAGGATGTTTTTATTTGCAGACTGTAGGTTCCTCTGCGGGGCATACCAGGAGAGGCGGTCCCGTGGGTACGAGGGTCCTAGGCCGTATAGGGCTTTAAAGGTTAAAACCAGCACCTTAAACCTGATCCTGTACTCCACCGGGAGCCAGTGCAGTTGGTATAGTACCGGATGAATGTGATCTCGCAGCGAAGACCCCATAAGGAGTATATACCAGAGCTCACTACCCTGAGTCTCAGCTGTTGGCAGTGAATATGGTCAAGCAGCAGAAAGGGCAGACCTGGGCTAGACTGTTCAGAACTTCAGGAGGATTCACTTCTGTCTACCTTGTTTGTGGAGGCCCACTGCAAATAGCATGCAGATTTCTCGGTGTTCAATGTGAAAATGATAAAACGATAAGTATTATCAAGCACACTATACAACAATCAGAACTGATCCTAATCCAGCTACTCACCAGGTTACTAAGACAGACCCTTTCTCCTCCACAGTACATAGAATTGCGAAGTGAGCCTAGATCAGCATCCATCTTTGACAGAAGAATTTGTTCTTGGCTAGATACTGCTAATTGATCAACCACTGACATTGTGTCTAGATGTAATTTTTCAGCCATCTGCTCAAGGCCTTCATATGTTCTGAACAACTGCTTTGAATTACTTCCTTCCAGAAGTTGACACAGCCTTGAAAACAAGAAATAGGATTTGCTGATGTACAAGGAATCTTCCAAAAGCAGCCCGAATACATGATAAAGGGGGATCAATGCAATTATTTCAGTAAAACTCATTTGTAGAAACTGATTGTTCATTTAAGTATGGCAGCACAACAGTAGCTTTTGTTTTCTCTCTGTAACTCTGTAAAGGAGTTGCAGAAAATAACAAAATTATGAGACCATAGTTGGTCCAATTAATTCTCTCATATACAGCCCATTACACAGGAAATAATTGTTGCAAGTTTGGCTATACTAGAGTTGCACACATTCTTAATTCATATGAGAAACCACATAAGTTATCCCAACCCCAAAATAGGTTAAATCCAATGATTTAAATAGGTTTCTGCATGATGATTCTGTATAGGTTCAGTTAGCATGACTTCCTAATTTGATAATCAGCTTAAATACAAGTATCCAGGCTTAAAACCTCAATTTTGTTCATAAATGCTTAAGCTTGGGAGAAGGCATGCCTCCATACATCAGAAGCAGCTGAAAACATTCTAAGGCCAGGAACATTTATGTGTATAAAGAATTAAGATCATCAGCAAAGGCCAGCCCAATACATTCAAATCACTATGCTGGCTCAGAGTGGTTATCTTTTTGAAAAACCCACTGATTTCAATGGAACTTACTTCCACATTTAGGATTAGTTAGTTTTCCACAATAGACTTCAATTAATACATTCATAATTCTATCAATAATCAACTGCTTACCTCTGTGCAGTAGTATCTTTTGAATCAATAGTGTTTCTTGGTATTTTATGATGGCTTATTGATGGCTCTGACATTGTTTCTAGTACCTGCACCAAAGTATTACTGCTCTGTTTCAGATCTTGTACTATATTTTCCAGGAGACGGCTATTATCCCTAAGTTTTCTCAACTCAATTTCATAAGCCAACTGAAGAAGTTCAAAGGATGCCTTCTGTTTGATCAACTGATTACAAATTTGATCTTGTCTTGATATGTAGTAGTCCTGTCGAGCAATCTGTAAATCAAAGTCACCCCTCACCACAGGCATATTCAATAGCTCTGCATCCTCCTTTACTAGCAAAGGTAGAGTTTCATTGTTTATTTGAGCCAAGTGCTTTTTGAGTTTTGAAATGTCGCTGTTCAGGCTAGAAATTCTGGTTTCAACATTTTCTTTTCCAGGAGTCTGCAAACAAACAAACAAACAGATCCTGTAAACCATACACTTCTACTGTCTCACTTCTGTCACTAACAAGTTCCAAATTCAGATACTGAGCTTCTTTAATAAAGGAAGAAAATTTTTTAATAAATAAAAAATTCAAAATGTTACTTTAGGAATTAGACAGATACACAAACAGAATACTTCTCTAGAAAATAATACTAATAAGGCTCAATACCTCAATAATTTTATAGCTATCAACAATATACCTGTAATGCCATTTTAGTTACAGTCTCATTAATTAAAAACTGATTAAAGAGATATACAAAATCCAATTTAAGTTGCTTTTTTAAAAAATAGCCTGGTGGTTAAAATTAAAATAGAATTTTTAAAAACTTAAAACTGATTCAACTTCACATTGACTGGGTAAAGTCCAATTGCCATGGCACTCACACACCAACCTCTGCTCATACAACAGAACTTCTCCTTTCTTTCCAGGGAACAGGAGCAATGGCTTTGTTGGCTACACCCCATACTCTTTATACAGTATCTGTACAGTGACAAAGAGTCTGGTTGTAAAATAATAATCATCTTCAATACATACCTTCTTTAAAGAACAAATATTATCCTCTGCCCACTGGAGACCCGATTTCATGCTTAGATTCTTAGCTTCTTGCTGAATCAGCTGATGCCGAGCACAAACATAAGCCATCTTCAACCTGGTTAGCTCTTGCCTATCCTCACATACATCATTGCTCTCATCAGAAGTAAAAGAATTCCGTATATCTACAAGCTGGAAATTGTCTTCATTAGAACTTTCAACCAACTCAGATATACCTTGGAAAAATTGTTTTTTTGTATACAAAGTAAGGGCTGCTGTGCTTTGCTCTTCTTGACACAAGTATTTATCTAAGGCAAGTTGGGCTAAAAGGACAGGAGCAGGGTCCAATTCTTGTTGTCTGGATGCAACAGCAAAGAAAGAGGTCAACTTTCCAATTTTTTGAGTAAGAGACTGCAGCTCATTGTTTATCTTTGTATTCATGGCATTGAGAATTCCCTGTGCCTCTTTCAGGGTTTTAGGTTTTTCCTCTCCTGTGTCTTTCAGCTTCAGGCACAGAAGGTTATTGGCTGAGGCCACTGATTGAAGCTTGTTCCGACGATGGCTTTTTAGGTGTTTCCTTTTTTGAAGGGTCTGAAGCTCATCCTCTAATATTTTAAGGTTTTCTTCTTTGTCTTCATCACAACTGTTGGTTTTAAGTTCAAGAGACTTACATGTCTTCAGCGCTTCATCTAGAGCATCCTCTTCTAATAGTGGGTTTGCGGATTTAAGGAGCAGATTAAATGACTGCAGCTCTTCTTCAGATAAGGTATGACTCTCATTCAATGTCGTACAAAACCATTCTAGAAATGACTTATCTTCCAGTGTTTCAAACAGCCAGTCAAAGTCTTCTCCATTAAGAGAATCTGCCTTTGGATAGCCAATCCTCTTTAGAGTTTCAACAAATTTGGGACCGCAGTCCATGATTTCAAAATCAGTCTTCAACCTTGGATATTTGTAGATGCTTGTCAATAGGCTTCAAAAATATCTGTAGCAAACGAAAGTATAGAGTGATAAACAGAAAATATACTTTTAAGTAAAGTTCTGCAAAAAAAAAAGACAAACAGAACATACAAAAAATACAGTAAACTATACATGTTTTTCACTTGCTAGATAGAATATATATACCGTAATTTTGCTTGTTTATTACAAACTAGCCAACCCATAGTTGCCTGTCAACACTATGCAGAAAAACACTGTAGCAATTGCTTAATGATAATCTCAACTGTCTTGTAGAGCTGGCAGTAAAAAATGCTGCTTTGCTGCATTAGCTTCCAGGCTAAGACAGAAAGAAGGCCCAGTTGAGCCCACTGCCATCACACAATAGCAGCAGTCTGGACAATATTCAGCAGATCCTGCATGCTCAGCCGCTCCATGCCCCAAATCACCCTGCTTTGGGGGGGGGGGTCTGCTGGTTACCACCAGCAGGAATGCTGCCAGAGAAAAGTTGATGGAATGCTGTCCATCTCCTGTTTGGGTGAATGCACTGGGACGTTCCTCACTCAGAGGTAAATCCAGCAGAGTAGAAGAAGTTCCTACTAAGGAAGTTACAGAGACATCACCTTGCCAACAAAGATCCATATAGTTAAAACTATGGTTTTCCCAGTAGTAATGTATGGAAGTGAGAGCTGGACCATAAAGAAGGCTGATCGCTGAAGAATTGATGCTTTTGAATTATGGTGTTGGAGGAGACTCTTGAGAGTCCCATGGACTGCAAGAAGATCAAACCTATCCATTCTTAAGGAAATCAGTCCTGAGTGCTCACTGGAAGGACAGATCCTGAAGCTGAGGCTCCAATACTTTGGTCACCTCATGAGAAGAGAAGACTCTCTGATGTTGGGAAAGATGGAGGGCACAAGAAGGGGACGACAGAGGATGAGATGGCTGGATACTGTTCTCGAAGCGACCAGCATGAGTTTGACTAAACTGCTGGAGGCAGTGGAAGACAGGAGTGCCTGGCATGCTCTGGTCCATGGGGTCACAAAGAGTCGGGCACAACTAAACGACTAAACAACAGCCGTATTAGACTTTTTCCTTTTTACCAACATATTTTATTGTGGCTGAAGCTTTTGTGTGTCAGACACCACCAGATCAAGTGTGGCATGGCCTAGTCAGCTCCTGGTGGCCTCAGAGGATTAACTTTTTCCAGATGTCAAATTCTCCAGAAGGTTGGCTCCTGTTTCAACAAAGGCAGAATACTTACCAGTTACATGTGTTTGACAGCACACCCCATCACATTCAATGGCGGATCTCAATTAGCACCACATCCATGCACATTTACTCCCAATGAAGTACAGTAAGCCCACAACTTACACTCTTTTAACTTGTACGTATTCAGCTTTACACACTTGGCTAAAAAATAAATTGTAAGAGGGCAGGCGTCCAGCAAAAAAGAAGAGAGAGACTTTGGCAATCCCACGCGCCATTGAACCCAATGTGATGTGACAGTACAAGACGTTGGCTTTAGGTGTGAACCCCAGAACATAGCCCCCACATTAGTGGTGGGCTTACTTTATGCAAAAGGAATGCAGCTCTGGACATGCTACTGCCACAACAGCGGTGCAGGCCTAGGCACGCGCACCTACTCGGAGGGAAGCCCCACTTTGTTCAACGGGGCTAACTCCAAAGTAAGTGCGCAGTGGGTTGCAGCCTAGCAACGCAATCCTGTGCATGACTGTCTCTCAGGGGGCTTGGCCTCTCAAGTGTGTCTAGGATTGCAGCTTTAACGATGAAACTCTGTACATACCCTCTCAAAAGTAACCCACCACTGTGTTCAATGGCAGCTTATGCGTGCACGGAACTACAGCCTAAATCTGTCTATCCTTTACGGGGCGGCGAGGCTCGTTTCCCTGTAGGGTTGCACCCAACTAAGTTACACGCGAAGCAGATCCACTGAAATCAATGAACCCAAGTTATCATGGATCAATGGATCTACTCTGCATTGAACTACCCTTTGTTTTTTGTTTTGCGCAAAAGAACCAAGACAGCTGGTGGCTCCTTCGCCCGCCAGCCCAACCCCCTCTGCTCGACTTACTTCCGAGTAAAACTTGCAGAAGATCGGCCTCCCGATAAAGGGATTCCAGCTGCCGCGACGGTTTAGCGGGCGCCACTGGAGGAGGATTCAAACCTCCACCTTCTCGCGGCGGCTGACATACTGCAAAGTCTCGCGAGAGCAGCTCAGCCCTTCCGGGTGGCGAAACCGCGCCTCACTCAGCCTGCCGCTTCTTCCGTTCCAGTTCCTGTATCTGTCTTTTACCTCCCATGGGATTCGACTGATGGTTGGGCCTCTTCGGCGCGGCGAATTGCCGCCACTCCGATGTGTGCGCATGTGCGGCTGGCTATTTCTAGTGAAGCAGCCTCTTGCGAACTACGTTTCCCAGCATGCCACGGGCACGCAGACGCGACGCGGCTGGGGTTTTCCCGGGCCACTATTCTACGAATTGCATAGACTGAAGGATGAGGAGCGCATGCCTTTTTCTGCAATAGCATAACATTAAAATCCCGTGACATGGGTATACTGGGCTCATCAATGTAAGACTGAAGCCGCCCCCTTGTCATTTGCGTAGATAGAAAGAACTTGCGCAACTAAGGAAATCCCGCAGGAGAAATTACCGGGAACTGTGGCCCCGTGATCCCAAGGATGCAAATATCACGTTTTTCCCCATTAAAGCGATGGGAGTTGTTTATATTGTTTATGCTTTATTTATAAACTTAAACACTATAGTGACACTCCCATTGCCTGGAAATGGGATGTTCCTTTTACTTGTCTGGCATTTCTCTTTTCCACCTGCAGCGCAAAAGTAAATAAAAAATTAAAAAATGCCTAGATCAGCTTTCATAAAGTTAGCCAGAACCTCCTGGAACCTTAAACTACAGATGCAAACCTTGGACTGCAACTCCCATCTTTCCTGATCATTGGGAGTTCAGCAACATATGGAGGGCTACAGATTGTTGTTGTTTAGTCGTGTCCAACTCTTTGTGACCCCAGATCACCCTGCCTCAAAGACTCAAAACCAATCTCTTTACGGTGCTGCCAACCTCTTTGTTATTGTTGAATCAGAGGGGAACTACAGGGGGCGCTACTTCAGCCTTTCTCTCCCCTCCCTCTCTCTATGGTTTTCCGTGCGCGTCCACTTCGGAGACCGGAAACCGGTGTCTGTGACCGAAAGGAAGTGGTTTGGGGCGGAGAGGGGGGGCGGTTGTCCCGGCTGGAACCGTGAGGGGCCTGAGAAGCTACTCGGCGAATATCTTTCGGGCGCTGGCAGGGCAGAGGTGAGCCGGGACGGGGGAGCGCCGGCGGGTGGGGCCGACCGGCAAACCCTTTCCTTCCCTTTCCGCGTGTTGTGACTGCCGTCGGGGACCCTTTTCCTCCCGTCCTGTTGACTTTGGGAAGAGGCCGGGTGAAAAGCAGATCCCGTTGCGACCGAGGCGCCGCTGAGCCTGAGGGAACCGAACGCGTTCGCCGGGCGGCGCTTTTCTGTCCGCTCTTAACTGCGCTGCGCCGTCCTCGCCTCACTTCGTCCTCCCCCTTTTCTCCACCCCGACTCGCCCCCCGAAAACTCTTCCGTTTGCCTCAGACTCTTCCCCCTGTCGCCGCCGCCGCTCCATATACGAAACAGACGGCCCACTTCTGTCGAAAGAGCCCAGGGGCACCTCAGTCCCATCGCCTTGAGGAGGAACCCAAAGCTACATCCACATCACAGTCTCCATGCGGCCTGCGCTTTTTTCATCCCACATGATCTCGCGTCTGGATTTTCCTCTCACTGTCGCGCTTCTTTTTCCTAATCAGTTAAAACCCGAGTGTACCCAGATTTCAGTGTTGCTTGGCTTCTAACCCTTCTTTTCCTAAAACCGCCGGGTAGGGGGATCTTCACGTCCCAAGTCTCGTAAAGCAGTCTGTCTGTGTATAGTTTAGGCATGGAGTGAGTGACCTGAAATCAGCCTTTATTTATGCAGTGAACCCCCCTGTTTTTCAGCCTCGGTTCCCAAGTGGCTCTTGCTGGTATTTTAAAACAGCTTATGACACAAAACAACCTGAATTAAAATTCAGAACTCGAGTTATTTCCACCCCCGCCTAGCAAAACAAAGCAGTTTTTTCTTGTTGCTTTAAAAATCGGTTAATGGAGGGACCAGGTGAATAGGTAGAGAAACAAGAGTTTCTTGACCAATGTGTAACCACTAGAAAGGACCAGTGTCTGATATCCAACTTTAGCGTTAAAGGTGGGGATATCAAGAGCCAGGCCCATGGCCTAGTAAATGAAAGGAGCTCACTTCAGGACTTTAACTGTTCTGGTTCAAAGCTCCTCTGATGTAGCACCTGGTGCGTGTATTCTAAAGGTCACAATATAAGTAAATCTTAATAATTTTCTTTCAGAAATTCGAGGACTTCCTCTTTTCATATGATTAATCTTAATGGTGTTTGTGTATGAGTGGACATAATTTTCATTGCATTGCCATAAAAATAATGAATCACATGTTTTAGGACACAATTAGCCAAATTCCAGTTCATTGTTTGTGGGTGAATTAATCAGCAATCAAAACAAAACTTCTTTCAGATGCGCTTGAGAATACATTGAGTTAAAATTATTAATTTTTGTACCAGGTAGTGGGGACAGTTTTTACAGGCAACATACATATAGGAGCAGTCCTATACACAAGAAACTGGTGCATGGTAAACCCAGCTTAAATTAAACCTGCATAAATTACACCAGATCCAATATTCATTCAGAAACGGCTACTGCTGGCTGAGCTGGCCTAAGCTTGACAGAGGGAGAATAAGCCTTTAAAATATTGCTTGAGGTAAAGTTCCCATTTTGCTAGTTTAACTTACAATGGGTTGCCAGGTCACATGACTAAGCCCAAATCTTCCCTCTCTGGTCCTCCCCCCACCACACTCCTGGAATACCCCATTCTCAGGGCTTATGCTATTTTAAGATCCTCAAGGGAAGCTCAGTTGCTGGGTTCCAGCTGGGAAGTGGAAATATGCCAGTGTAGCTCTGAATGATCCAAGGGTGGGGGAGTTAAGGTGGCATAGCCTTACTGTCCTAACAACCTCCAGGGTCAGTCGGAGATCTGCCTGATCATAATGCCACTCATCCCTGCAGATCTTGCTATGGGATAGGATTGTTCCCATAATCTTCAGTGGCCCAAATATTATTTTCAGTTACAAATTTGATCAAATTGCAGTTCTTATTTAGTTTGTTTCTAAATTTCATTTCAGTTGATATTTATTATAGCATGTAGACAGAATATTAATCAGTGTGCTTGTATGCTAATTATGCAAAGAGACCTTCATATGCTTCCCCGCCCCATGATAAATTCAGGAAAGCTACTCTTAGAAAATCTGCTGCCTAAGTGTTAAATAGCTGTTGGTATCCAGCAACCTTTTGAATAACTACAATATAAAGCTTGTACCAGCAGATCTGCTTGCAGTGCATTTGTTGGGTGGGGAATTGGTAGGCTGAAAACAAGAATGTTAGCAGATACACAGTGTGGGAAAGTAGCAGATAACAGATTCTTATATCTGGAAAACTATGCAAAAAGCTTGGTGGATGTTATGCTACTTACAACATACAGATGGTTTATATTCTAAAGGTCAAAACTCCTCTTTCTGTTGTCTTTTATCACTGTCAACAAAATTAAAGAAGGCATTGTCTTATATCTTTGATGCTCTTCCATAAAATAGTAGGCAGAACAATTAAATATCTTTTTAGAAATGTAGTGATGGGACCTTTTATAGAGTTGTGATAAATCATGAGACACACCTAATCCTTTATAATGTAGACAGGAAACAAAAGGGGCTTCTCATAAGTTTTTGGAATGACATGATATAGCAACCATTAATTACATCATCCATGAAAACTTGCAGGCTTGTGCGGGTTGTAAATAACCTTCCCTCTTCTGCTGTGTTATTTCTTCCCCAGCACTTGCATAAGTTGTCAGATATTATTCCTTTGCAATAATGGAAAGTTTTTTTTGTTTTTTCAAAACATGGGTGTAACCAAGTATGGTGTTGATCACTGGTGGGAGTGAAATGTGCAGTAGCCATTATGTTAGCTAAGAACTCCATTGAGACTGGGAAGAGACATTATAGGAGTGGCATGACTAGGCAGGAAAGTGGCCAAGACCCAAAGTTTCATTAATGTAGAAGGGTAGGTCATTCAGTTTTAAGTGTTTTTTTATGGTGGTGTGTTCTCCCTTTGGCTGATTTGTGATATGAGATGGTAGTGAAACAGTTTTGTGTGTTTGTGTTGCATTTTTCTTCCCTGCACCCCCAATGCTGGGGGATCATCCATATTTTTTTTGGGGGGGGAGGGGAAGTTCCACTGTGTGAGCCAAAGTCCACTTGTGCAACAGTGAATTTTGTTGTTTTGATTAACTTGTATTCTTAAATAGTGAAGGAAGTGACTATAAAGGTGATTCCAGTCCCTATCTGTGCCCATTGTGATTGTCCCTTCTTTCATTGTTTCTTCCCTTGCACCCTGAAAGAGTGCTTACTGGCTTATAGGAAGTATAACTTGTCTCAATGAAATAATGTTTATTGCTACTTCTCAGCAAAAATAAACCCCAAAGCACCTAAATAATATAATTTAATAAACCATTCAAAATGAAAACACATTTTACTGTTTGTGTGTGTGTTTGTTTGTTTGTTTGTTTGTTATAGTACTAAAGTTGTATTATGAAAAAGTCCATCTGTCTATAGAAGCTAGGTAGAATAAAAGGCATCCACCTACCTACAAAAGCAAAGGATAAATCAGTCCTGTTGGACAATAGGAAACTTTTAATTACATATCATATGTGGAAGTTTTCAGTGTTTAATGTTGTATTATGTTTTTACTATTTTTGCTGGGAGCCTCCCAGAGTGACTGGGGAAACCCAATCAGATGGGTAGCATATACATATACATGCACACACATCATCATCATCATCATCATCATCATCATCATTATTATATTTGGAACTGGATCTCCCCAATGAACTTAAAGGAGTGGTTATTTCTGGGAGGGCCAGTGCCTTGAAAATTGACCTTGAGACTATATTGAGGACCAATATTTTCAGTTGAGCCTGGCAACTTGTATCCAGTGAAGACCCTTATATGCTATCTTGGCTTTCCGTGGCCAACATCTGGGTAGCCTTATTCTGGGCCACTGGAAATTTCCTAATTCTTTTCAAGCAAAGCTCCACATAAATCATATCACAGTAATCTAGTCTTGAAGTTAAAAAGGTATGTATGAATAATTCAGATAACTTACCTCTTTTGGGGTGAGAATCTGGTTCAAGCAGGACCTGAGGAAAAAGTAGTTCCAATAAGCCAAAAAAAAATACTTTGGTAGAAAGCCATTAGGCAGGTATTCAGACAGTGCCCCAAAGTTAACCTATCTAATTGGATCTGAGATCTGAATTGGAGTCTTGTGGCCAAAAAACACCCAGATGAGATTATGAGGTTATTCCTGGAAATTGTCATGGGATTGGTTAGTCAATAAGAAGTTTTGGGTGACCTTGATCTCATACTGGTTGGTACTGATTAATGAAAACACTGGTCTACATGTGATGTGGTAATGTGGCACAGTAAACATAGCTGAGTCATGTTTTTATTTAACTTTAATATCAGCTATAGAAAGGACTGCCGTTTATGACCTTTTACATTGCCACCAATCCACATATTTTGCTTTTCGCAATGAACTTAAATGTATATGTACTTTTCTGTTTGTTTTCAGATATTATTGCAAAGGCTCTAGGGGCAAAGAACCAACCATCTGATAAGAAGAGATGGGTAAGTGTACTGTGAGAAATATCTTTGGCAACAACCTTTGCTTTGTAAGCATATCATAAATGCCTAGTTTTATTTTCTCCATGTTTTGGTAAAATGTTTAATGACATCTTGAAAGCAACGATACAGGATAGCTCAGTTGGTAGATGAGACTCTTAATCTCAGTGTTGTGGGTTCAAGACCCACATTGAGCAAGGAGATTCCTGCATTGCAGGAGGTTGGACTAGATAACCCTTGTGGTCCCTTCAAACTCTACAATTCTGTAATTACTTGTGGTGCTTTTGTACATAACTCTTTTTTCTGGAATACCTCTTAGCACAGATCAGACCGAGATCTGCTTAGTGTTTGCAAAGTGGCTGCCTTATGTCCCTACAAACCAAGCCCAGAAAGTTCTAGAGTATACTTGATAACTGGCTGGAATGAATGGGGCATATGGGGGCAAGGGAAGAAACAGAACAAGGCTGCAATCCTATAATCCCTTGGAATAAATGACATTGCACTCATTAGAACTTAATTATAAGTAGACCTGCCCTGCATTGTGCTGTAAAGCTTATTTCTACTTGTTTAATGCATGAAATTGTATATGTATTTAATGCCTAGCTTCTATCAAGGAAGAGTTCCAAATGACATGTACTATACCAAAGAACAAAAGCCATTTGGTCGAAATAATGCACCAGCCACCTGCAACTGTTTTCTGTTAGTTTCTATCAACAATGCTGAGATGAAGGAAATATTTCCCTTGTTTCTAGGTGAAGTTGCTAATCTTGCATTTTTATATTGATATAATAGGAAGTTAACAGAGTTTAAACATCAATGAGAAAACACTTCAGTAGATTCAAGGATTTCTGATTAGTAGATCAGCACCCATCCAATGTGAAAAGGTGCTGAGCAACTAAGGAGATAAAAGCTAGAAGAAGAGCCCTGCTGGATCAGAAGAAAGACATAGTTAGTCTAGCATCCTGTTTCCCACTGTGACTAGCCAGATGTCTGTGGCAGTGGTAGGTAGCCTCTGGTCAGCCACATCCTTATCTAGTCAACTAGGCCTGTTCCAGCAGATCCCACTCACTTCCTAGTCATCCCATGCCATTTTATGGAGCTTGAACATAAGGCCTTAATTGCAGACAGAGCTGTCTCTTATGTCCAATCTCAGTGCTAAGATTGGAGATAAGCCCTCTGCCTGCTCTTTCAGAGTAAAAGGCAGCATTTCCATTAACCCCAGCACCAAAGTGGGAGTGGAGAGAAATATTCCCTTCTACTTTTATCTCTGAGCTTAGCACCATGGTGTTTAGTGCCAAGATCAGGTGATTAAACCCCTCTGCCGGCTCTTTAGAGTTCTTCCAGCGCTGGAGTGAAGAAGCCTGGAAATGCTGAAAATGTATTTATGTGTGCCTGCATGTCTGGTGTATGAATGTGTTTGTCTGCATGTATCTATGTGTGGGAAAGAAAGGAAGAGTGCTGTGTACATGCATGACTGTTGCATATGTGTTTCTGATAATGGAAGAATAGAAGTACAGTGGTACCCCGCAAGACGGAAAACTCGCAAGACGAAAGGGTTTTCTGTTTTGGAGGCGCTTCGCAAGACGAATTTCCCTATGGGCTTGCTTCGCAAGACGAAAGCCCATAGGGAAATCTCCGGGGACCTGTTTTAAATTGCTGGCGGTCGGGAGCAAAGACTTTCGCCCACAGCCGGCCTTCAGAAGAGGTCCTGGACCTCTTCTGAAGGCCGGCGGGGGGCAAAAGTCTTTGCTCCCCCCCGCCTGCCTTCCCGGGACAGCGGAGACTTCTCCGCTGCCCCGGGCGATCTTAAAATGCTGGCGGGCGGGAGCGAAGCGTTCGCTGCCGACCCCCAGCATTTTAAAATCTCCCCGGGACAGCAGAGAAGTCTCCGCTGCCCCAGGCGATCTTAAAATGCTGGCGGGTGGGAGCGAAGCGTTTGCTCCCGCCCACCCGCATTTTAAAATCTCCCCGGGACAGCAGAGAAGCAGCCCCCTGCGACCCTCTCCCGGCTGGAGAGGTGACGTGCGCCTATGGCAGGAGCCTCCATAGGCGCGCGTCACCTCTCCAGCTGGGAGAGCGCGCGCGGGGCTAAAGCAGCCCCCTGCGACCCTCTCCCGGCTGGAGAGGTGACGCGCGCCTATGGCAGGAGCCTCCATAGGCGCGGGTCACCTCTCCAGCTGGGAGAGGGCGCGCGGGGCTAAAGCAGCCCCCTGCGACCCTCCCCCGGCTGGAGAGGTGACGCGCGCCTATGGCAGGAGCCTCGATAGGCGCGCGTCACCTCTCCAGCTGGGAGAGCGCACGCGGGGCTAAAGCAGCCCCCTGCGACCCTCTCCCGGCTGGAGAGGTGACGCACGCCTATGGCAGGAGCCTCCATAGGCGCGGGTCACCTCTCCAGCTGGGAGAGGGCGCGCGGGGCTAAAGCAGCCCCCTGCGACCCTCCCCCGGCTGGAGAGGTGACGCGCGCCTATGGCAGGAGCCCGCCAGCATTTTAAAATCTCCCCGGGACAGCAGAGACTTCTCTGCTGTCCCAGGGAGATTTTAAAATGCTGGGGGTCGGCAGCGAAGCGTTCGCTCCCGACCCCCAGCATTTTAAATTCTCCCCGGGACAGCAGAGACTTTGCTCCCGCCCGCCAGCATTTTAAAATCGCCCCGGGACAGCAGGGGCTTTTAAAATGCTGGCGGTCGGCAGCAAAGCCCTCCTGTCCCCGGAGCTTGCGGGGCGGGCGGTGGGAAGAAGGGCTTTTCTTCCCACCACCAGCCTTCAGAACAGCCTTCTGAAGGCTGGGGGTGGGAAGAAAAGCCCTTGCCCCCCCCCAGCCTTCAGAAGAGGTCGGGGGACAGACTGTCCCCGGACCTGGTCTGAAGGCGGTTTCCCTAGGAACGCATTAATTGATTTTCAATGCATTCCTATGGGAAACCGTGCTTCGCAAGACGAAAAACTCGCAAGAAGAAAAAACTTGCGGAACGAATTAATTTCGTCTTGCGAGGCACCACTGTACATGCATTTTTCTTTTGAGTGTTTATTTTTTCCACATTGCCAACTCAGACCCCAGCAGTGTAATATGAAGTTAGGATTTTTTGCCCCAAAGTCTTTCACTTTACACCTAGTTGCAGTGAATAACATTGACGGGGGAAAGGCCATAGTATTGAGTACTAATTGATCACTCAGCTGTGAGTACTAATTATCCAGGCATGTCCTCAATTTCTTTGCATTCAGAAGGTATTAGATTCAATCCCTGGTATCTCCAGGTAGGACTGGGAAAGCCTGTTGTCTGAAATAATAGAGAGCTGCTGCCAGTATGTGTCGATACCGAGCTAGACGGACCACTGGTCTTGCTTGGTATATTGTAGCTTCCTGTATTTCTTCCATCCACTTCACTGATCACTCCTAATTCCAGGTCATTCATGAACAAGTTAAGTATCCCAACATAGATCCTCGCAGACATGTCTTGCATCATTGTGAGAACTGTCTGTGAATTCCAACTCATTGCTTCCTGTTCTTTAACCAGGTGCTGATTTCACAAGAAGATCTTTCCTCTTATCTCACTACTACTAAGTTTGCTCAGGAGTCTTTGGTCAAAAAGTTATTGGAGCACTTTGACTGTGTTGGTGTTTCTAGTGTTCTTGCATTTCTTAATTTACTGTTCTTAATTTAACATATAATTAAACATTAAAATGAAATTTAATATTTTCTCATTTATTTATTCCTACGCTTTCTAACATGCATTAATTGAAGTAGAATAATAATTGTGTATTATAGATGGAGAAGAGAAGACATATGGGGGCTGTGAAGGCCCTGATGCTATGTATGTGAAATTGATATCCTCGGATGGCCATGAGTTCATAGTTAAAAGGGAGCATGCACTCACATCAGGAACAATAAAAGCTATGTTGAGTGGTCCAGGTAGGTTCAATATAGCGTAGCTTACCCCAAAAAGGCATGCATTTGGATTTCATTGTGGTTTTCTGTTGCTTGTGATGTGGGCACTAGAATAAACCAAATTTTCAGCTACTTAATTAAAGAAGCTCACTTTTCTTCTTTTTATTTCTATGCCTGTCAAAGATAATGTGGCCAACAACTTCATGTACATGAAACAATAAACATATTTTGTAATCCAAGCCTTTATCTATACTGACCACTTGAAACACCCTTGCACACCACTGTGCTTGAGTACCAAAGGCTAGTATCTTTTCTCAGCTAAGATTTGTGTTTGTTTTCCTTATATAATTCCTCTTTGCTTCTTTAAGTGGGTGATAAACCCAAGAGGTCTATAATAGTTTGATCAATGACATATTTTGTAGAAAGAACAATAGACTCTGAATACTTCATTCGTTCTTGTTATTATGAATAGCAATTATTTATATAACAATGCACATGGTACTTTGCAGAGAATGAGAGGCATGAACCTTCTAGATATCAGTGAAAGGGGAAATGATAGGAAATCTCAACTTTTCATTAAAAAATAGACATAGTGGCTAACAATAAAATCCAGTTCATAATAATAGATAAGCTGCAACCCAAAAAAACATTGCCTCCTAAATTAGGCTTAATTACAGTTGTATATGGGGACCAGTAAATTGTGCCAAAGTCTTCACAGAGAAAGTGAAGGAAGTATGAAAGAAACATGAGAGGTAGCATCATGGAGATGTTTTGGGAAACTGTTCCAGACATAAGATAAGGTGAAATCATTTGACGGAATATGTCACAGGCAGGGGTGTGTTGAGATATAACAGTAGAGACATACATATTAAAACCATACTTATTGTCAAATTTTAGAACTATTTTTTAAGTACTTATATGATGGCTTCCTTAAATTAACTGGCATATATGAATATATTATGTCACCTTTTAAATTTGGTCTGGACTTATAATATGAAGTTCTAAGATGAAAAGCCAAAATAGATTAACATTTGCAATGCTCAATCCATGTCTTTTTCTATAAGCCCTGTGGTTTGAGAAAACTGTTGGTCCACAGGCGAAACTTGACTTGCCAGGGGTTCAAATTTGCTCTGTGAGGGTGTTTTCCCCAAACAGGTTTAGCTTAGCATTTTATCCAAACCCAGGCTTGTGGTTTGTCGCTTTTCAGAACAAACCTTGGCTAAAGCTCATGGTTTGTTTGTTTGTTTGTTTGTTTGTTTGAATGTAATGCTAAGCCAAACCATTGCTTAGCTCCAGATGGCATGGGGAGGAGTGAAGCAGCCAAAATTTATCCACTAAGTACCCTCATTCTCTCATTCTTGCTTAGCGTTATATCATCATCATTTTATTTGTATGCCACTTTTCCATAGTTAAAACCATGCTCAAGGTGGTTTACAACATAAAAAGATTTACATACAGTGGTACCTCGGGTTAAGTACTTAATTCGTTCTGGTGGTCCGTACTTAACCTGAAACTGTTCTTAACCTGAAGCACCACTTTAGCTAATGGGGCCTCCTGCTGCTGCTGCACCGCCGGAGCATGATTTCTGTTCTCATCCTAAAAGAAAGTTCTTAACCTGAAGCAATATTTCTGGGTTAGCAGAGTGTGTAACCTGAAGCGTATGTAACCCGAGGTACCACTGTAATCACAAACATAACAAAACTAGTTATAAATACAAAACTAATCATAAATAAATAAAAAACATCAAACAGTACAGAACCAAACTGAAGCAAGGTCACTGATGTGGAAATTAAATATCAATTCTCAAAATGGAATAAGTAGAATCCATGACAGCCAACCTTCTCCTTAACCAACTTACTGCTTTCTTTTGGCGTAGTCCTCTGATAATTTTTAGATTGTATGTAAACAATGGCCAGCCTCCAAAGAACTAATTTAAGTGTACTTAAGGGTTCTCATTCACCTGAAGTGTGTGACTAGTTCCTTTTTCTTTGAACAGCATTTATTTGTCATGTAGAAAACTCCTGTTAGAACTCCCCTGAGTTTCCAGAAGCTACTTTTTCTGTGACATGTTCATGTATGTGGGGTGGAGTTGGGTAAGAGGTTACCATTCAAGAAAAAAGAAGTCCAGAATCCGTTTGAGTGCCCAAAACTAACTGTCATTCTTTGTACTAGTGCTGAAAAGGGCACTGCCTGATTAACTTGTTTTTACAGCTTCTGTCATGTTCAAGATTTCACTCTGATCAGGCCACTAGTACCTTCTGACGTGAAAACTGTCATAAGAGTTGGTTTTGTAGGATAAATATTGTTAAAATATTCTTCTGAAGAAAATATTCATAAAATAAAAATATTGTTTCTTTAGCTGGTCAAAATTGAAGTAATTTTAAAGCATAAAGGAGATACAGCATTCTTAAAATGCTCAGGTTCAACTGGCAAATAACTCTACCAAATCATACACAACGTTTTGTTGAAATGTTTACTTGCAGAAAGATCTGTGTGCTCATTTGTCTTTTTTATGTACACAGGACAATTTGCCGAAAATGAAACAAATGAAGTGAATTTCAGAGAGATTCCTTCCCACGTCCTATCCAAAGTATGCATGTATTTCACCTATAAGGTTCGCTACACTAACAGCTCTACAGAGATTCCTGAATTTCCAATTGCACCTGAAATTGCACTGGAACTGCTGATGGCCGCAAACTTCTTAGATTGTTAAAGTAAATTATAATAAAAATGTAAACCTTTTTTTCTCCCAATATTTAATGCACGTATTTCAGTTAGTAACTTTTTCATATGGCATGTTCTGTATGTTTGGTTAAGAAGTGTAATGGTCACTGCAGAGGCTATTGCTCACAGTGATTTTGCATAGGAATCATTCGTGCTCTGATTTTGTTTTGCTGCTTACATAAGTAACAGACTTCTTACCAACTGACAAATAAACATGCTAATTTAGTGGACGACTTTGCCTTATCCTTTTTGGGATGACAGAACTCTATTTTTTATGCTCTTAACCCATTGAAATTAGAGAAGTGCTTTCTGAGAGCAGATCCCAGCTAAGACTCCAGTTCTGTATCAACTTAGAGTATGCCCCATTGTGTACAGTTGGACTTACTTCTGACCAGGTTGTGTTGCAGATTTTTTTTTAAGGTTTCTTTTTTGCTTTGTCTTTTATGTTATCTCAATTTTCAGTGTTCAATCATTATACAGTGGTACCTTTGGTTATGAACTTTATTTGTTCCGGAGGTCCGTTCTTAACCTGAAACCATTCTTAACCTGAGGTACCACTTTAGCTAATGAGGCCTCCTGCTGCCGCCATGTGACCGGCGCACAATTCTGTTCTCATCCTGTGGTAAAGTTCTTAACCCGAGGTACTACTTCCGGGTTAGCGGAGTCTGTAACCTGAAGTGTTTGTAACCCGAGGTGTTTGTAACCTGAGGTACCACTATATAGTTATGCTTGTAGCAGGTGTTAACTGTGATGTTCTTGTGTTTTCATTTTCCTTGATTTTTCCCCCCTAATGTTGGTAAGTATTATTACATTCATATAGTAGTCTGTTGTGGATTTTTTTCACTGTTGTAAGTCATGTTTACTCCCAGTATGTTTTTAAATGTACTTGCTGATGCTGTAAAAATGATGATTCACTACTGCAATGTCAAATGTGAAAAATGGAAACCTCTAATTCCATAACAGAAATTGTATTTCTTAATTAATTCAACTTAGGGTTCGACTAGATCCTCTGCAGCTACTTATTAGTAATTGTGGTTAATAATTAACCACAGCATTGGACAGCATAAATGCAAGTTTGTCTTAAATAGCAAGTTATATCCTCCTCTCTAGAAAAATGTTAGGTCAGTCGATTGATAGATGGAGCAAGTGCTCTTCGTCAGACAGTGCCTTTGTTCCGAAATACTGATACTTTCCAAAATATTTATTTATTTCAAAAGATAATATAATGGTTAAACACAGTCGTCTCTAAGTGGTTATACGAAACTCAATACAGTAGAAATAAAAATATGTTAAAACTATAGTATCAGAATGGAGGTTCAACCGGGAGGGGGCCTG
This sequence comes from Podarcis vaucheri, assembly GCF_965113315.1. Classification (NCBI taxonomy): domain Eukaryota; kingdom Metazoa; phylum Chordata; class Lepidosauria; order Squamata; family Lacertidae; genus Podarcis; species Podarcis vaucheri. The sequence continues at coordinate 62,011,947 of NC_138766.1, read as the reverse complement.
TCTGACCTCAACTTAAAGTGAGTTCTACAAAAATGGCTCCAGTATGCTGAACGCACGGTTCCTTGTGAATACAAGCTGTGCATCTAAGCCATGAAGAACCATTCACAGTGACTCCCCCACAGTAATGAGGTATTTATGCAACCCATAACTTTGGAAGATTTTTTATATTTAACATTTGTTGCAGAAGAGAGAATCGGTTGCAAATACACATAGACACTGAAAACATTTGCTTCCCTGATGTGTGGATCCCATTAAATTAAATATAAATTAAAGCCCAGGGCTTCACAGATCTGTCTACAGATAAGGTCTATGTGTCAAATACTCATACTTGTTAGTTTTAATAGATGTACCAAAGTATAGTTGCTCTTATCTGCAAGACAAAAATATCAAAAGTTGCCCTTTCCAGCTTTTGTAGCTTAAGATCAAATGTTGCTGACAAAAGGTAATCTAGACTATGATTACTATCTAGAAGAAACCAAGTGAATGTAGATTTCATGAGAATTAGTGATTTTAATTTCTTATTGCTTACAGGTTAAATTGTGAAATTAATGTTATCATGAAACTTTTAAAGAGTGCATTAAGTGACTATTTTTATTAGTTCACCTGCCTTGGTTGCATGAGCAGTAAAATGATTTGTTGTAGATACTTGCCCCTGTGCAAATCTTGAATATTTTACTGATTTTATACTTTTGTTTCATATTGTATTAGCAAAATGCCTACCAAAATGGGTTGAGTTAGTGGGGAAGAAAAATACAGACCTCTGTTTCCTCCATCTCACCCCGGAGTTGTATTCCTAGTGGTAGCAGTCTTTGGGCACCACTTTAGAGTAAACACAAGTGAACAGAGAGACAGTGCTCTTTAGGTTGTCATTCAGTTTGTACTTTCATTTGCACTGAGCTCAGAGTTACTTTGAGCTGAGTATGGTAGGAATGGGGGAAGTTGTATTCTTCTTCCCCTTTTGGTTTGTTTGTGTAACAGGAGCAAGAATTTCCTCACCTGTCATTTCTTCTAGTCCGCAAGGACTGATTTCTTGAGACTATAGTGACTCTCTGGAATTGCTTTCCGCACCTTGGCTTAGAGTTGCCAACATAGGAGCATCTTATGCGTGGAGTGAATGGAAATTTAGAGACAACTGCCGCATCGTAATCTAATGTATGCACAATATGGCCTAGGATCGGTCCTGTATTGCCACAAAATCCCTAACTATCTTTTCTAAGCAGGGGTGGAAAAGAGACGGTCTTATTTCCTTCCCAGAAAGGCAGAGTGATGATTTTGTTCATATGCTGTATTCATTTTCCAGGTGGGCATGTTTATTGGAAGTTTAGCATGAACAAGAGACAATATTTCTACATTCTCTTTTTAATATGTATATGCTTTCTTGCCTGCGGTTTGATTTTTTAAAATCGTTTTGCTTCTCTTTCCTTCCTTACTAGATGAGTAGAAAACTATAAATTATTCAGGTGGAAAATATACCTTATGGAAGGAATTTAGCTTCTTTCAAAATATACTCTATTCCCAACAGCTCTTAAGTTGGCACGCTTTGGTGATGTGAGAACTAGCACAATTCCATTGAGGTCTACAGTCATTGTTAGTGAGATGTAGCCTCCTTGAACTGCAAACTACAGTTGCTATGCAACTGGCCCAACAAAGAGAGATGAATATATAATTTCCATAGGAGCAAGTAAGAGGTGAAACAGCTATGCTGTGAATTAGGTGGGATAAAATGATCCTGCTATTTGCATGAGCTATACAAATATCCATGTATTTATGAAAGTAGATTACATAACATGGTAGAATACATTTTATCTGATACAAACTAAGCCTACATGTGTTAGGAAGCTTATCCCACTCTAAAACCATTTAACTTAAAGAGTTGTTACTACATAGTGTACATCTGCACAATCTTAATCTCATACCCTTAAAATCCATGCATCCTTTCCTGAACTGCAATGGAGATAAATTTTCCATTCTTGTTTTTCTTTATGAAACGTGGTCTTCTACCTATGTTTCTGTTGAAACAAGCCCAGCATAGTGGCAGTCTTTGAGACTTACATTTAGCATGGCTAGTGCTAGATAAATTAAATGTACAGGTGAAGGGCAGGATACAAATTGAAACAAATAAATACATAATTGGCACTTTAATTAATTTCATTAACATTTAAGATGAAGTATGCTTCTGAACTTGTGACATAGCATTACCAACCTTTGATCACAGTAGCATCCTTGAAGACTAAGCTAAATAGACAAATTTTGTCTAGTGCTTATGGTCTGCTATCTACAACAGTCATAGGAACCTTATATTTCCAGTGTGGCCTTTGAAACTGAGTTATTTACTTAGAGTGCCGTAAAATCTTGAAGGCAAAGTTGAACGGACCATGTGAGTTGTACTTGAGGGCAGAAATCACACACACAAAAGTCCATAACTTTAGGACTATATACAAGTTGGATGTTGGATTTCCTTCTGTTGGTTCATTCTTTAATACACCATTAAACCATAGGGCTTGATCATGAAGTCCCTAAAATATTTCCACATAAAAAACCCTGAAGTCTTAATGAGTGCAACTGTTTAAGGACTTCTGCTACCACAGGTGATTGCAATTCCAGTAGTTCCTTGAAGTTCCAGATAGACCCAGGGTTGATTTTGCCCACCACAAAATCCATTAATGTATATGGTTATATCCCGACAGATGAAAGCACAAAGTTAATGGCTCCATGTAAACAAGTTAGTGCGTTGTAGCACACTGTAGCAAAAGAATCATGTGGTCTGAAACAGAATCCCTTGTGCTATTCTCTGGACATGGCCCTGTAGGTTGGAGTGACCCCACTATAACTCTCTTACCCCATACCCACCCCACAGATCTGGTCCAGAAGGATACGATAGTCATATGACAAGCTGTGGAAATATTCAGAAACTCTTCATACAGGAAATCCATCAGGACAACCAAAGCTAGTCCCTTCCCAAGACTACCTGAACCCAGACTGAAATGGGTCCAGCTAATTCTTACTTTCCAGTAACTCCTGCAATCCATCCGCCAATACTCTGCCACCATGCCCAAGAAGTGGGTATTTGCAGCTGGATTCTAATTGTAAACCAAAGACTTCAGGGTGGGGTTCTTCAAAAGTGGATACACTGCCACCTGTTTAAGTGCAACAGGGTTAAGAACACAGCCATTGTATCCTGAACCCACCTGGTCAATCCACCAGACTGATTTCCCCCAGTCAGGATCAAGTGAGCAAGAAGATGATTGCATCATTGCAATGGTCCTGTTCACATCAACAGACTGCATAAACTGAAACTGATCCCAGAAAGTATGGTAAGACTACATTGGGCACCTCAACTGGGATTGCAACTACAGCGTCCAAGGAGCTGTGGGGATGAATGGCTTAAGTGCTGTGCACACGGCTCAGTGCATTCTATTGAGTGTTTCAGATGGCCAACCACCACTTCTGAAATGACCAGCCAGCAGAACACCCAAAACAGCACTGCTGAGGACACAGTGGAGGCTGTCAAGTAGTTCTTCACCACTGTCTGACAGGCAGAATTCTGTAGTGTTTCGTCAGCTTCAGAGAGAGTTTTCCACCACCTGTTCTCCAGCCTGCATTACTATTCATGGCTCCTCGGCAAATCAAAGCATAGTGCAGGTTCTGCAGCACCAAAGAGGACTCTCTTCAGCTTGCCATCCCACAGTGACACCAATGCTTCAACAGGTTCACAGTGCTCTGGAAAATCTCCCATAGCATTCAGGAATCTACCAGATTCCATTAGTCTCCAGAGGTGGACCATCAAAATCAGTACCCAACTCTGGTAGAGTAGGAACGCTGGCAAAAGTCCAAACATCACCAGGAAGTGGTCTCCATGTCCAGATGATCCCTCTGTTCACTAGGAACAAAGAGTAACTAGACACAGCTGTGTGTGTTGGGCCAAAGGCAATCTGAGACAATCCTGTGGTTTTCATGATGGCCATGAAATCCCTTGCCAGCCCTGAGGTGTCCTTGGTATAGATATTGAAATCACCAAGGAACATGATCCTGGGTTCCTTCAAGACTACACTGAAGACTATCTCAGCCAGCTCAGTTTAGTGAGGCTGCTTGGGGCAGTTAAACAACAGTATCCCCATCCTGTCTCCATGACTCCATGCAGGCACTCACCTCCAGCTCCCAAGTGGTGAGATTTCCTAGTGCAGAAGAGTGATTTTGTGAACGATGTCAATGCCTCCCCCTCTCCTTGTCTGGATTAGTGTTGCACAGAATACCCAGATGAGTAGAGTTGCGTCAGGTCAGGGCTGCCTAGCTCTCCCATCCAGCTCTCAGCTGTGTAGGTTGCCCTCTTCATCCACAATAAGAACTGGGGCAAAGTTCTTAACCTGAGGTACTACCAGGTTAGCGGAGTCTGTAACCCAAAGTGTTTGTAACCCAAGGTACCACTGTATATCCCACCTTTTCTCCAAGGAGCTCAAGGTTGTGCTTATAACTTTGCCCCATTTTATCCTCATAACAACATACAGTAGTAGGGCAGGTTAGGCTGACAAGTGTTGACTGGCTTAAAGTTGCCCAGTGAGCTACATGACTGAATGTGAATTTGAACCCTAGTCTTCCAGGTCCTATTTCAACACTGATGCACGACAGGTTTCACAGAGACACAAGGGCAGAAGGAATAAGAAGAAGAAGAGTTTGGATTTGATATCCCGCTTTATCACTACCAGAAGGAGTCTCAAAGCGGCTAACATTCTCCTTTCCCTTCCTCCCCCACAACAAATACTCTGTGAGGTGAGTGGGGCTGAGAGACTTCAGAGAAGTGTGACTGGCCCAAGGTCACCCAGCAGCTGCATGTGGAGGAGCGGAGACGCGAACCCGGTTCCCCAGATTACGAGTCTATTGCTCTTACCCACTACACCACACTGGAGTTATGAAGATTATAAAAGCCTCTCCTAGTAGGCTTGTGTTGCTTTCCAAGAACCTCTGGGGAATGTCCGAGTACATCAGCAAATTAGAGAGTACAGATAAATTGGATTTAATTTGATTTTTCTCTTTCCATCTGATGTATGGGAAAGAAAGGACTGCGTAATCGCAGTGAGAAGATCCTTTAATTAAAGTAGGTGGTGCTATTTACTCTGTGCCAGAGTTACAGAAAAACTGATTCACAGTGGGTGTGTTCTGGCAGCCATGAAAGGCTAGACAACCTGATCTGAGAAAAATAATGAAGGTGAGTCCATTCCCCCACCCTTTCTCATGCCCAGCTCAGTGGTTGGGTCTACATTCTGATTAATCAGTGTGGTTTGTAGTTCATCACATGTTCACTCTGTGCATAGCATCTTTCTGCATACCTGGCATCTCTAAATTTATATATTCTTTCATAAAATGTCTAATTGAGTACAAATAATATTGTAACATCAGCAGAACTATGATATTTTTGAAAGCTTCACATAGGGTGACATCCAGTGGTGTGAGCCTGCTTGCACAACAGACTTCTGCTTACGAACTGGAACTTCCCCTTCCTCTCCTGCCCCTGTAGCCCACCCACCCCGGTGCATTCCAGAGCATATCAGGGAGGGGGGGCTGCAGGGAGGTGGTGCACTAAATGCTGTGTACAAGTCTGGCCACAGACTGATATGAAATGAAAAGGGCAGAAAAAGATCTATCAAACCTCTGGCAATAATTTAGTTTTACAGAACAGTGCTACTTAGTAGTATCAAAACAGATAGCATGGAATTTTCTGTGTTGTAATAACATTTTGATGTTTGTGATTTTTTCTTTTTTGTCAGAGTGACCTCATATTAAAACAAGGAAAATGGAGGTAAAAATCTCACTGTCTCTGTCTTATTCCCTATATCAGGGGTCTGCAACCTTTAAGATAAAAAGAGCCACTTGGACCTGTTTCCGAAGGGGAAAAAACTGGGAGTCGCAAAACCATTACTACATTTAAAACAAATATAACACTGCATATATTGTTTCTTACCTTAATGGGTAAGACAGCGGGTGGGAAGGTGACGTCGGGACGGTGTGTGACTAACGCACGCACCGCCCTCATGCAACGTCACAGCCAGTACAGCGCCCGCCACAGTGGGGAGTGTCGGGGCGCACAATGCGCCTCCTCCCCTCGCTAGTATCCGCCCCGGAGCCGCGGCAAAGGTGTAAAAGAGCCACATGCGGCTCCGGAGCCGCGGGTTGCAGAGCCCTGCCCTATATGTATGAATGAGTAAGTGAGAAGATGGGATATTGCACAAAAGCACTGGTGAGCAGGTATTACCATGAACCCATTGTTAAACCTACTCTGACTTTAAAAGATGCGGTCTTAGGAGCCTAAGTAATTGTTTGTCTTTTGAAGTTGAGGTACATGTTTTTGAATTAAATGCATTGCAGGGGTTACTTTCAGCTTTTTAAAATTAATCCTATGCACATTTACTTTGGCATAAATCAAGGTGGCTTGGTTCCTAATATATATCAACCCAAGGAAGTTCACAGAAAGTTTCTTGTCCCTTTCTCCCCTCTGCAGTGACCTGCCCAGGCACCGAAGACCCTCTTTAGAGGGTCAGAGGCCTTCTGAAAACGGGATGGGGTGTAAAGGGCTGTTGAGGAAAGGGGAGGATTGCCCAAAATTGGGCTTGGAGCCTAAAGTAAGTTTACTTCAGGAAATTTATAGAAGTAAAGGTTTGTAGCCAATGTTAGTTCTATGAAGAATAGATTAATTGAATATAATGAAACTAAATTCATTTATTTCAATGAGTCTACCTACCAGAGGCTTTTGGGGAACCGCAGGTGACTGCAGGGTAGAGGAAGTAATAGAAAATGTCTGTGAATTTATTTTGGGATCTAAGCCATTGAAGACAGTGGAATGTATTTCTGCGTAAACATAAGGTTGTCATGCAATTTCCTGGTGTGGTTATTTGTCATTTGCCATTAATTATGGTTATTCTTATAAGTGCTTTCTTTTCCATGGGGAAAATTTATTTTTGGACAATGTTTTTAAATCACCAGTACACAAAAGAGACCGTTTTTTTCTGGTTGTATTAGAAGCCCTACTGATTCAGAATGCACAGAGAATGTAAGATTACATAAAACCTGTCAATTTCTGTGTACATATTGACAGGAAATTGAAATAATTAAAATAAGTGAATAATCCAGTGTGAAGAACTACTTTTAACACCATGTGACTTTAGAGAAGGAAAGTTGGATGATCATATTAATTAACAATACTACTACTAGGACCATCATTAGGTCCGTAAATAAAGTTTGGGGTGTGAAACTAGCCTATTTCATGAAATATTTTCTTCCAGAAAGACTAAATAACAGGGCAAAACCACCATATAGAAGTACATATCCATTCCCCCACACCCCCTCCAGCAAACTGGGCTTGTCATTTTAGCATGACTGTTATTCTCGGACTAGATTCTCCTAAACAATATCTGCACCCTCCATCCCGCAGCTGCATCCTATTTTTAACTCCCTAGCTCTGACTACTTTCTCTCTGCCCAAATTCAAATTTTGATGGGACTGACATTACACTGGCAGAAGAGATATTTGCAGTTATTAAGGACAATAAAACTCTTTGTCTCTTGTCAGGTTCAAAGTTGCAGAAAACTAAAAGGAATGAAGCATTCACAATAAGCCAGACAGCCACACTTTTAGCATATGTTCTATTTCTATAATAAATCACATCTAAATATATTCAGTGTAAGTAGCATTTCAAAAAGAGAAAGGTTATTTGTTATTGAAGTTAATGGTTTCCTTTTTCTTTTCTCTGCTTTTTCATTACAGGCAGCCAGTTGTACGTACAGCCTGATACTCTGTGTATTTACTCAAGCCCTGCTGAGTTCAATGGAGCTAACTGCCATGTATGTTTAGGACTGCAGCCATGAAGGCCCATGTAGTGTTTGTTTACCCAGCAGTCAACTGAGCTGCATAAGGCTTATTCCTCAGTAACTGTGCGTAGAGAAGTGTGTCCTAATCAACACAGAGGGCTTAACTTTTTGAGAAAACATGCATACAATCAGATTCCACTGCTGAAATTCTTAGTGCTTTCTGTAGGAAGTAAGTCCCTCAGAACTAATCACAAACCATAGAAAAGTAACCGACTGGAGTTTAGCTGGTGCTTTTTAATAAATACAATTGGAGACCAAGAACAGCTGGGGTGAAAGCTATTGAACAAGATTCCTTGGAATGTACACTGAGTTTTTTAATATACAGAAATATTTAACAAGAAATATGAATGCCACCACAGTACTTCCTGGTTTCTTTCTTACAGCAGGTAAGAGTGTAAAACAGAGTAACAACTCATTTACTTTTAATAATATAAAAATCAAACATCCTGCAGAACAACAGGGGAATTGGGATTTAGTCATTCTTGTGTTTCAAATCACAAGATAGCATATATAACAGTTTGCAAAAAGCAATGTGACATGAGTAGAAATTGTAAAGGCTCCCATATAGTAGGTAGCCTTGTGTACACTTATTTGATAACTTTATGGAATACAGTAGAACTTCACTAAGTAAACTTAGACTCAGGCTAGAATATTATTTTAATTGTGCAGTGCTGGTCAAATACATGAATTTAAAAGTGTATTATCAGTAAGGTAAATGGACCCCTGACCATTAGGTCCAGTCGTGACCGACTCTGGGGTTGCGGCACTCATCTCGCTTTATTGGCCAAGGGAGCCAGCATACAGCTTCCGGGTCATTTGGCCAGCATGACTAAGCCGCTTCTGGTGAACCAGAGCAGTGCACAGAAACGCCGTTTACCTTCCCGCCGGAGCAGTACCTATTTATCTACTTGCACTTTGACGTGCTTTCGAACTGCTAGGTTGGCAGGAGCAGGGACTGAGCAATGGGAGTTCACCCCGTTGCGGGGATTCGAACCGCCGACCTTCTGATCGGCAAGCCTTAGGCTCTGTGGTTTAACCCACAGCACCACCCGTGAACCGTATTGTCAGTAGTAGTAGTTCCTTCTTCATCATCAGCATTTGCACAACTACATACCATGGAAGTTACAACTGGGGGCCCCAGCTGCTCCACCTCTGTCCTAAAGGACAGGGACAAGATTGTAGGAGGTCTGCCTTACTTTGCTGGGTTGCTCCTAGAAACCCTCACCTTAAACGTTTTCCTCTGGTTGCAGGAAAGTACCAGGATGGCACTCAGCACCTAAGATTATTATAATTATACTGTAATTATATGTTTATTTATACCCCGCCTTTTCCCCTGACGGACTCGGGGCATCTTATAGATAAAAAAACTGGGTTTCTAATTTTTGTAAGCCGCCTTTATTTTCGATTTAATAGGAAGCAGAGATTAAACAATCACAAAAAACGAGAGAAAAGGGCGATCTAGGCGAGAACCGTTTCAGGCAGCCGACATTGGCGCCCCGCTTTTCGAAGGATGGGATTTCTCGATGTCCGCTCGGAACTGTCCCTCTCGCCTACTTGGAAGCGACCGCGGCAGCGGTTCTTCCCGGCGCATGCGCTCTCTCCTCGGGCTGGCCGGCGCGCCCACGTGACCCGGACGGGGTGTGAGGGGGAGGAGGCGAGGAAAGGGTGCCGGCGCTATTGCCGCCGCCGCCGCCGCGCTGCGTCTCTCCGCCTCTGTCTCTGTCTCTCTCTCTCCCTCCCGGCCCGGGCCGGCGGCTCAGAGAGAGGGAGGGAGGGAGGCGGATCCATCATGGCGTCTATGCAGGTGAGCAGCTTGCGGCGGCCAGGCTGGGGCGGCGTGTCCTTTCGTCCCCAGGTGTAGAGGGGGAGAAAGAGAGGGGGGACGGGGGGGTGCGGAAAGAAGGCGGCGGGGCCGGCGGGCGGGGGGGGGGAGGAGGGAGGGCAGAGCGGCGGTTGGCGCGGGGGCGGCTCTCCTCTCGTGCCCCTGCTGCTGCTGCTGCTGCTGCTGCGCTGCTCTCTGTGGATGCGGCTCCGGGGAGGAGGAGGAGGAAGCGGCGGCTGTTGTGGCGTTTCCTGGGCGAGCGGCGGGAGGGACTCCGTATGAGGAACTTGGCGCCGGAGCGAGGGGAGCCTGGGAGCCGAGCGAGGGCTTTGGGAGAGGCCGAAGGGAAGCCCTTCCCTCAGCTGGGGCAAAAGGAGCCGGGCATTTATTTGGGGTCGGGGGGGGTGGTAGGTGCGCGCGCGCTCCAGGTTGGGCCGGTACCAGGAACCAGCAGGTGCGTGACCCCCCCCCGGCTCTTCTTCCCTTAGGTGTGGTTTAGGGCTGGGGTGGCTTGGCCCGGGCTGCTGCTGCTGCTGCAGCTGATTGGGAGTCAGGAGGAGGCGCCGGCGCCGGAGAGCTGAATGGGCCTTGCTGGCTTTTGCTGTGACAGGTCTAGTCGCACCTCAGGGGTTTCCCCTTTAAACTTCTCCCTTTTCTTCAGGGTAATTTTCAGCGCAGGGCTGATACGGGGCGGTTTGGGGTGGGGTGGGGTGGGGTGGCGATCCATGAGGGGATGATTGAAGGAGAAGGGTCGCTCAAAGTCAGGAAGTGTGGAAAGTCATTCTGACGTCCTTCTCCTTTTTTTTTATTGCATACGTTAGTCACTGTATGTTTTGCTTTAGGAAGGAGCAGCGACGGTAGCGCCGTCCTCTGCCTGATGCTTTGACGTTTCTCTCTTTCTCTCCCGCTCCGCCCCCCCCACCCCTTCTCACCTATTGTGCCTTGTCCTTCAGACTTCAAAAAGGAGAGCAAGCTTGTTTGGTGTGAAATCTCCTGTTCAGATCTGCCCTTCACCAAAAGGTCCCGCAGTTCGCAGTTCGCCCCACCACAGAGCTGCTCTGTGGGATTACTGATGTGATGGTGCACGAGAAGCAGTTTAGGAAAGATGCTAGGCTACGAAATCAACAAATCAGCACCATTTATTTATATCATTATTACCTCTTGTGGTGGTATTAGGCTACAGCCCTTTGTAGATAAAGTTATACAGTGGTACCTTGGTTTAAGAGCAGCTTAGTTTATGGGCAACTTGGATTAAGAACGCGGCAAACCCGGAAGTAGGTGTTTTGGTTTGTGAACTTTGCCTTGGAATAAGAACACGTTTCACTTCCTGTTGAGTGTGTTCCATTTGTAAATCGAGTCCCCCACTGCTATGGGAAAGCACACCTTGGTTTAAGAATGCTTTGGTTTAAGAACGGACTTCAGGAAGTTTGTAAACCGAGGTACCACTGTACTCGGAATAGACCCGTTGACATCAGTCATGTCCTATTGTCTTCAATGGCTCTACAACCCATAGAGGTGGACTTACAAGCTTGACCAGCTTAGACAAGTACATCATCCTATGAAATAGGGCTGCCTGTCAAAAACACATATTACAATACTAATGTCTTTTAATGTTCCACTGGGCTTTCTGTTGCTTTTGGATGAAAGCAGTGCATCCAGTGTTGCGCCTTTTTTTAAAACAAAGAAACAAGGATTTATATACTGCTTAATCATCAAAACCTCTGAGCAGTCTACATAAAATATAAAACATAGGACAATATGTATGTGATTTCAATTTAGAATTGATGTTAAAATATAAGAAGTACAGTAACTACATATTTTAATATCAAAGAACAAAGGATATTTTTAAATTATGTGAAGCAAGATTAAACAAAACATGCAGAACAGACATCTAATGTTCCAAACAGATGGACAGACAAAAATCTAAACCTTATTTATATTCAGTTTAAATAATACAAGATTGGAAATTAAATTGCCAATTTTTTTTCCAAGAACTTGACTTGTAAAACTGCGTTGGAGCAGTTGGAGAATAGTTCTTTTAAATGAAGGCTTTTTTGGATTCACACAACATTAATGTTTTTGTGGGTTCTCCCCACTCCATCTCTACCACTCGGCTTCTTTTACATTTCCCTTAGCTTTTACACTGCAGAATGAGAACTTGCAAGTTTCTCAGTTCTGTGATCGTTAAAGTGCACTACTTTTAGTCACAATAGAAATTGTGTTGTATTTGTTCTAATTTCTTGGTAACTTTCTGGGATTGTGAAATTCAGCTCTTGTTTCTTATTGTGGATACTGTGCTGTCAGGGGTATTGATTAAACTTTTGGATAATATGCTAGGGATACCTTATTTCCCTAGGCAATTTGATCAGAGAATCAAGTAAAGGTATTTAACATCATTTCCAGCTTTCATGTCTGTATAACACTCTTGAACACTCTTGTATTCCGTTCAGTCTTAGGGAATAATTCATCTGATGACATATTTAATTTAAATGTGTAATTCATTCAATTATTGGTGTCACTTCCCTGTTTCCCAGGGTATACTGTATCTCAGGAGAGGGCTTGACACTTTGGTCTTCTCTACTGTATCTAGTATGGGGCACTAGATATTTAGTAGCAAGAAATTGCCCAAAGAGGCCACATTTATAAAAGAATTCTGCATTTTCTATGGCACTGCACCAGTTTAATTGCCTAGAGCAGAACTTTCCAAACTTTTCATGTTGGTGACACACTTTTAGACATGCATCATTTCGCAACACAGCAGTTCAGTTTTACAAGCAAATTGGTGATGAAACTAACGCCTTTCCAATCCCAAGGACTGTGGGGAACATTGTGGAGCACACCTACACACTGCAGGTGACACACTAACGTGTCACGACACACAGTTTGGAAAGCTCTGGCCTAGACAGCTAAACTTTTGTTTATTCTTTTGTGTTGCATGCAGGTCTCCTACTAAGCAAATAAAAACAATAATGTTTGAATATTTTAAAACCAGCAGTTTAACTTGTGTGTGTTTCATAATCTATTTTACCACTTCTAGCAATTGAAGGTGGTGTCTAAGCAGGAAGTAAGCTAATCTTAGTGCAGTGGGTGCATGATGGTACATTGATACATACCCCCATTCAGCCATGAAGTTTGCTAGATGGCCTAGGGCAACTAATTCTCGCTTAATTTTAACTGTGCTATTTTTAAAAATCTGATGTGGTTTTTTTTGTGTATGTGTGTGGTATGTACACACACAGTGTATGTATAATACACTGAAATGAAATGCAGCTGAAGGAAAATAAATGCATGTAGCATCATGAAATACCCACCTAATAATATGATGTAGCACTATGAGATTATGCTCTGCTCTGAACACATTTTAGGATTAAACAGTTTAGGATTGGAACATATGTCAAGAACTGACTCATTGTAATTGGACATGTGAAACCACATTGCTTTTTGGATTGGTTCAGATATAATGAGAAACCATAACCTTTCCTAGAATGGGAGTGAGTTGTTTTGTCATTAGGCATTCCTCTCTCCCTTGCCCTCCCCTTCCATGCGCACAAGAAGGATATTAGAAAATTTCACTTCATTTTAAACAAACTAGTTTCCTGTAACATCTAGATTCAGTGAACTGTGGTGTTAAGAAAGATAAGTGGAATAGACAGTTACAGATAGGTAGCCATGTTGGTCTCCCATAGTCAAAATAAAAAAATTCCTTCCAGTAGCACCTTAAAGACCAACTAAGTTAGTTCTTGGTATGAGCTTTCATGTGCATGCACGAAATAGACATTATTTTGGAATAGACAGGAACACACCATGCTTTCAAATTCTGACTGGTGTATCTGAAGAAGTGTATCTGAATTCTGGTGTATCTGAAGAAGTGTGCATGCACACGAAAGCTCATACCAAGAACTAACTTAGTTGGTCTTTAAGGTGCTACTGGAAGGATTTTTTTTTATTTTGGAATAGACAGGAACACACCATGCTTTCAAATTCTGACTTGTTCAAAACTATATTTTAAACAGTTCTCTGAGTTTCAACATAATGGAGAACTGCATCTTATGTGGAAGTTACATTCCTGGCCATCTTGTGTATAAGTAAAATTGTGTAAAGCTGGAACAACCCCTAGAATACCATCGTTGCAGTTACCGATGAGGGATGAATGCAGCTCTTAGTCTTCCTCCTCCTCTCTGTCACTGGATGATGCTTCAGATGATATTAGGACCAGGGGGTTGACTGGTAGCCAGAAGTGCTTGGTTGTGGTTCAGATCCAGAGGCATGGCCACATCTAGTGCTGCTGCTGGCGGTTTCTTTGTGAGGAACATTATGATTGGCAGCTGCTGCTGTTGTGTCTTGAACTTGTCAAACATTTCCTTGAGAGCATCTGTAATCCCATGGATGATCTTGAGGCTGTGTTCCATGGAAGGGTCAAATTCTGCAGTCAGATCATTTGTGTGCTTTATCACTTAGAAGAGTTGAGAAAATTTCTGGCTCATGCTTGCCATCCTCATCATCACATTCTGAACTTGATCTGACCAGTTCCTCTAGCTCTTCAATAGGCAATACCTGTTGACCCTCAATTAGTTCTTCCACTTCTTCCTGGATGAGGTCCACAAAACCACAACCACCCATTTGCCTGACCATCTGCACAATGTTCTCCACCCCAATGGCAATGGTTGGAAATCCTTTGAAATTGTGTGTGCATTCCTTCCACAAGTTTCACCAGCATGTATTCACTGTTTCAAGCTTGATTGCATCCACTGCCTGTTTGATGTAGGTGATGCAATGAGCAATGTAAGCATGAAATCACACCTTGATCCAGAGGCCTGCTTCATAAATGTGGGAGCCACATTTGATTCAGAGGCCTGCTTCATAAATGTGGGAGTCTTGCTTCTCTAAGGAGAGTGTCCATGTCATCTTGGCCAACAGTTTGAAAGGCATCCACAGCATCTGACATCTCCCATTTTGTTTGAAAAATGAAATCCAACTTGGAATGGATGCAAGTAATTTTATCTGCATAATAGTCAGAGTGGACCACCAAAGTTTCTATCTTTTTCCTTCCTTGACAAATTGTAAGGGGTTTCACCACCCAGAATTGCTCTATTAGATGCCCCTGAATACAGATTAGGCTGTTATGTTTGTATTCTTGTTACATTCTCAACTCCTTGGAAACCAAAGAGATAGATGAACTCTACAAATAAGTCTTTGGGAATAAATGGGTAATTTTTCTATTCCAAGGATTAGTCAGGACCATGACAGAACCACCAGGCATGTCAGTAGGAAAATCCAAAAGGACTTCAGGAATGCATTTGGCTTCATGAGCTTTCAGTGGCAGCCTATGTAATGGGTACTCAATCCCTGCAGGTACCAAAAGCAGCCCAAATCTGACTAGGTAATTATCTGTCTGTAGCAATGAAACCAGTGAATCAAGCATATGCCAGGCTGAATATCATTTGAGGCTTAGGGTTGTTGTGGGGGACAAGAAGTCCTGAGCTGTTTTTCTCAAGGTGGCATTGGCATGAATATATGTCTCAGTTGAGAAATGGAGACTAGAAGATGGTAAAGTGGGCTGCAAACAGGCAGAAACTATTCTGCTTTGAGAAGTCAACACTACGTGCGCACATTTATATTTAGTATATTCAGTGGATTGTTGGGCTGAGTGAGTGAAACATTGATGAGCCATGACAATGTTGATCCCTATTCATGCTGATCCTGTACCTAGGAACTCAGTAAGCAAATTGGGAGAAGATAACCTCACCACCACCATCATCCAACCTATCTCTGTAATAATCAGCATCTTCATCCAGGATTAAATCCTGATGGCAGCAGTGTTACCATTCATCAGCCTAGCTTTCAGGAGAAGCACTTGCAAGTTTGATGAGTTGCAGTCATGTGTACCAGGAAATGTAGGGTTAAAGGAATGATTTGAAAGTGAGAGAGCATGCAATGCCTTGTCTTCCCTTCACCTGACCTTTCCAATTCCCACTGTCTTATCTGCATCTGCCTAGGACTCTGCAAAAGGTAACACCATCAGCTCCAGTATCCCCCGCCTCCCTGCCTATCCAAATACATATTTAATGGGCATGCCTTCCAGTCCCAAAGGCAACCTCCTTTGGTGCTGCCCCCTTCTGGGTCACCACCACTGGTGCCCTGCAGTAGGACTGGTTTTCAAAACCTTCCTCACAGGACTGCTACAAATGTAAGCACAACTGGTGCTGATAGTAATGTCCTCACTGTGGAACTCCAGAATAAAATATACAAAAATGAAAGCAAGATAATAAGACAAAACAGTGTGTGTGTGTGTGTGTGTGTGTGTGTAATTGTACTACCTCAGCAGGCAAAACTTCCAGAAATATCAATGAAAAAGACATAAAAGTAACCATCCCATCAAGGATAAAGGTAAAGGTAAATATATATTCCTCCCCACTACCAACTGCTTGCTTAGATTGTATACTTAGGCATCTGAGGTAGTCTTGTTCTCAGAACTAGCCAGACTGAAATGTGTCAGGGTAGCCAACATAGCACACCCCATTTGTTGTTGGAGTACAACTCACATCAGCCCCTGCTAGCGTGGCTAGTAGGCATGGAAGATGGGAACTGTAGCCCAATAATTTTTCATCTGAGGCCACTTTAAATTGGCCTGCTATCATTCACTCTGAGCGACTTGACCAGAAAAAGGAGAGTTGAAACTAAATGGAAGGTTTTTCCTGCAGGAAAGGGTAACTTTTCATTGTCTTTCAAAGAGGTACATGGGCATTTGTTATGAAATCGATAGGGACTCGCCACAGTGATCCATGCGACGGGCATCTCCAGGCTTGACTACTGTAATTCGCTCTACGTGGGGCTGCCCTTGAAGCTGACCCAGAAACTCCAGAGGGTGCAGAATGCTGCAGCAAGGCTCCTCACGGGGTCTCTACCATGGGAGCATATTCACCCAGTGCTTTTCAAACTGCACTGGTGCCTGGTAGAGTACAGGGTCAGATTTAAGGTGCTTCTTTTACCTTTAAAGCCCTTCACGGCCTAGGACCCTCGTACCTACGGGACCGCCTCTCCCGGTATGCCCCACGGAGAGCCTCAAGGTCCATAAATAGCAACACCCTAGTGGTCCCGGGCCCTAAGGAAGTTAGATTGGCTTCAACCAGAGCCAGGGCCTTTTCAACTCTGGCTCCGGCCTGGTGGAACGCTCTGCCTCATGAGACCAGGGCCCTGCAGGATCTGATTTCTTTCCGCAGGGCCTGTAAGACAGAGTTGTTCCTCCTGGCCTTTGGCTTGGAACCAATTTGATTCCCTCCCTCCCTCTCTTTCTTTTTCTTTTCTTTCTCCTCCTGCGAGGAGGCTACATTTTAATATTTTCATGTTTCAATATTTTAATGTATTTTAATTTTGTTTTTAAGTTGTAATCATTCAACTTGTTTTTATTATTGCTTGTAAGATGCTCTGAGCCCGGCCTTGGCTGGGGAGGGCAGGGTATAAATAAAAATTATTATTATTATTATTATTATTATATTATTAAAAACCATAAAGCACATTTAAAACAGTTCTAAACTATGCTGCCACTTCAAAGAGAGCTTTAAAAACTTCTGCATAGGTCACCCTCATGTTGCATGTTAGAGCACATGATCTAAATATATGCCAAATGCTTAGTGTTAAATATTTGATAAAACTGTGATTGTATTCCAGTGGCAAAATCTATTTCCTTGAGTCTAGAAGGACACAGTGCCTTTGAGAAGAGATCTCTGTAAGGTTTGCTGGAATTTGTTTTCTCCCCACACCCACCTCAGCAGTCCAGGGAATAGGAAGTCTGTGTGCATATCACATATCTCCATTCAACTTTGACTGTGCTCTCAAGTGACTGTGGTGGTGGTGGGATATGGTAGGCATTTGCAGACCTTGCATTCTCCATAGTAATACCTGTGTGCGTGTGCTGTGTAGTAAAAATAGAAGTCTGAGCTCTATAGGGATCTGTCTCCCTATGGATGCTGTGTCCTTACATGAGAACAAATCATGCCTTGCTTTGCATTTGAAAGTAAAGCAAATTTATTAATAAAGTGTGTTGAATAAAGTGTGTTGAATGTAGTAGATGTGAGGTAGGGCAGAGATAAGGCACAGATAGTTCACCATGTGAAATTAAGGGATGATATGTACCAGGATAACCTTAATTTTTACCTTCTAGCTTTCCTGTTTTCATAGTTGCTGACCCTGTATTTCAAGGCTGCCATAATTGTGTCTAATTTGTTACTGTCTAATCATTTTATACTGTATTCGACTTTTACAGAAACTTGTACTAATCCATTCATTTTGCTTCTAATTTCCTTTAAATATTCTCTTTTTGCTAATAGCCTAGTAATTTGAGTGTAAAAAGGGTGGGGTTGAATTCTTTCCCCTTGTTTTAAGTAAACAAATTAGTCATTTGTTACTTCTGTACCTCCTGAGTAGGTCTGTGATACAGTATAAAATAAGAGAATGCATTGGGGAACAACTGAAGCCTGAGCATTTTTTAAAAAATACCTATAAGTAAAGGACAAAACTTGTCTCTGCAGCTTGTGTATAACTTGTGACTGCTGCTAGTGCTGCTACTGTTCTCTAGAAACAGAAATACCAATTATCAATGTAAATTTGTGAAAACTTCCTCTTCCGCTTATGTTTGGGGATTTCTTTTACAATGTAGCAACCTGCCAATGTTTGTTTCATTGACATAAAATGTACAGTTCCTTTCCATATTAAAAGCCTGCACCTGAAATGAACAGAAGGACTGTGTGTTCTTCAGTTGTAAGTTAGTGACTAACACCACAATCCGAACCATGGTTTAAGCTGCACAGCCCTAATTCCACTTACCTGTAAGCCCCATTGAATTAAATAGGACAAACTTTTGAGTTGACATGGTTAGAGTTAGCACATGGTTTAGGATTGCAGTATAATTTACAAGGTATTATGTACATTATTATGCACTCTTTATGCTGGAGCCCCAGGGTAGAGTACAACAGTTAATTAAAACAGAAAAAGTACAAAATTTCAATTAAACAATAATTAAAATTGCAACAACACAATAAAATATGTTGGCAACCTTCTTTTTTTTAACATCACTATGCAGAACTCATCATTGCCATCTAACCATGCTGTGTTGGTGGTTTGGATTTCAATTCCCCACCCCCCACCCCACTTCCTAGTATGAGAAGGATCCAGGGCAGCATCTATTAATAGTATTTCCCTTTTCTTCCTGTTTTAGGCTTCCTGCACCTTTAAGCAAAGCCAGAATGCCAATATTAAGGAAAGTCTGCTTTGCATAATCTCTAAACTCAGTAAAATCTTGAGATAAATTTTAAAATAAAATCTCTAGCCCTCATTGTAACAAAGGAATTCTAAAGAGACTAAAGTTCAAAAAGGAGACTCTCCAGATGTAGGCCACAATAGTTTAATAGTTTAGGCACACTCAGGGCTTTCAAAACTCTCAGTGGACACCACCTCCCTGTGCCATAAAGCAGAAAGTCCCTCCATTTCTTATGTGGGTTCTCCATACAGTATGGGTGACTATTTGTGAAATACAGTGGTACCTCGGGTTAAGTACTTAATTCGTTCCGGAGGTCCGTTCTTAACCTGAAACTGTTCTTAACCTGAAGCACCACTTTAGCTAATGGAGCCTCCTGCTGCCGCTGCGCCGCCGGAGCCCAATTTCTGTTCTCATCCTGAAGCAAAGTTCTTAACCCGTGGTACTACTTAGCGGAGTCTGTAACCTGAGGTGTATGTAACCTGAAGCGTATTTAACCCGAGTTACCACTGTACAAGTCCCAAGTTCCGCTGGCGATGCAGAGGTTGTGTTCCATTTCTCTGGATCTTGACTACTTCGCTACATTTTTTAAAAAAGAAGCTGCTCATCACTCTGAATATTACTGCTATACACCACTATATGGAATTAATAGTACCAAAGGAAAATAAGTTGTTACACTTCTCAGGAGATGTTTCCAGAAATGTCATACAGAATTAAAAATTTAGACACATTGCATAGCATTGACACATGTCAGTCTTTTATGATATGAATATTTTTCTAAATTTTTGACATGTATCATGTAAGCCTGTTTGGCAATACTGTTTGTTGGTCTGCAGTAATCTGTACTAAACAGTTACAACTGTAAGGAATATATTATTTATGAAATATTTAAAAAGCTCTTCCTCCTTTCTTTTTTTAGAAGAGGCTACAGAAAGAATTGTTGGCTTTACAGAATGACCCACCACCAGGAATGACTTTGAATGAAAAGAGTGTCCAAAATTCAATTACACAGTCAGTGTGTTTACATTTTCATAATTTCTTTTCTAGCTGAAACTGAAAATGGGCTGGATGATGTGTTTTCCTAACAATATACTGTTTAAAAAATTGTGAAATGTACAATATCTGACCTATGCATTAATTATATTTGCAAGCTTGTTATAGTATACTTATACATAGTTATTGGCCTATGCATTTATATTAAATATATTTGCAAGTATGGTATAGTGTAAATATGGGGTTGTATCCAGTGCTACTGCACAGGGTTACGCTGGTGCAATGGGATTTGCATTTCCTCTCCTCAGGCCATATGCCCCCAAGTCTGCTCTGAAGGGTCCCCTAACCCCTCTGAAGCAGATTTTGACAAAAGGGAGCAAACAGGAGAAAAAGAAGTTCTTGGTGCTTGCAGAAGTCTCACGTGCTTGCTGATCTGTAGCATTGGATATAGTCTATAGTAAGTATAGGATTCACACAATCAGCAGCTGGAGCTGTTCTGTTACTCTCAAAATAGTTGGGTGGCAGTAAAGTTACAGAAGTTTTCTTTATTTGTTATATTTATACCCTGCCTTTCCATAAAAAACGCCCAAGATGGCATTTTTAAATGAATAAATTAAGAATGTTCTGCTTTTTATCTAGTTTTGGGGCTGCTCATTCTAAACGGAGTCACAAAACTCCACAGTTGGAATGCAGACTGATTTTCAAGGTTTTCATTCTTCTACCTTTTCATGTGAGGTACTGAAATAATTAGAAAGTGAAAGGGCAAAAAACCTATGGACAATTGTTCTGTATTCTATAAATATTTGTGTTCATGTTTGTTGACTTTTTTGAAGGGAGCTGTGGACACAGTTGTCAGTATAGCATCAAGGTTTCCAGTATTCAGAACTGTACACATAGTTTACACAACTGAATTAGGAACTGCTTTCAGCAATGCACGGGTGACTGAGTAGTGCTGTCAGCTTCAAATTATTTAGGTACAAACATTGCTCACTTGGAGACATGATTTACAAGGGCATCACTTTTTATAGAAAAGAATGGTATGTGGTTCTGGTTGTTTTGTGAATATTGAGAACCCTTCAGCCTTTTTCCCCATGAAATAACAAGTTGGGGTTGGCATCACAAAATATTTCTTGTTATTGCCTCTACCTTTCAATAAAGTTAAATCTTAATTGCTCTTGATTAATGTATTCATAATGTTTGTCAAGTCATCAAGACTGTAATTTAAAATTTATATTCACAATTTAAACAAAAGCAGCTCTTGCTAGAATTGCAGTTTACCTGTCTACCCCTCCCGCTTTGAAATAGCTAATATTATTTGTTATTAGATATTTGAATGGGTTATAGTCCAAATTTGATATCAGGCACAGTTCTGCTGGCAGGAGGTGGTAGACTGAATGTACAATTCAGAGACTTCCTTTAAACATGGCCAAGGATTAGCTCATGCAATGGGACTTTTAAAGATTTTTTTCTGTAAGCATTAGACCTTCCTCAACATTGAAAGTTGCTTTTTGCCACTATGAGATTAAAAGAAGACCCTTTTCAGTGTAGGAAACAGCTGCTTGCAAACTAGAACTCAAAACCTCCACTAAATATATTGAGTTACTAATTTTTTTCTCTGTGTTGTGTAATTTATTTTATTTCCAAAGATGGATTGTAGACATGGAAGGTGCTCCTGGAACATTATATGAAGGGGAGAAATTTCAGCTGCTATTTAAATTCAGTAGTCGGTATCCATTTGACTCTCCTCAGGTAACTTACACTATCATATATTTAGTTTCAATTTTAAACCACTTGTGTAGCAAGAGTTGATTATACATTGATTACAACTCATTGGGCGAAAGTCATTGCCACTCCAGCAGATATTGTGGAATTTCCCTTTTTCTCTCCTCCCCTGCTCTGAAGGGTTCCCCAATCCTGTGAAGCAGATTTTGGCACTACATAGGAGGCTGAAGTGGGGAAGGGAAAGGCCTCTGTGCATAAGTGGGATGCTACAATTGGATATCACACATTGTGTTATCTCTTCAGAGAGCAATAATAATAGGGTTTTTTCTGGCAGTAAGTGCTGTTTTGTTTTTATTTATAATTTTCATTTATATACAGTATATAACAACAATTATTCAATCATAATTTTAACATTTCAAACTCCAACTCACTACCCCCTCTTTCTGTGGTTCTTTACATTTCTTTTCATCTTCCTGCATACTCCAAATTATCTCAACATATTATTTTATATATCTATTCCCATATATATTTTGAAACTGCAGGTTTTTACATTAATCCTGCCAATGTGTTAATCTATTTACAGTTTGTTTGTAAATACTCAATAAACCATTTCCATTCCTTTCTAAAAAAAATAAAAATGTTATCTTGATTTCTTATTCTCCTTGTAGGTTCGCCATTTCTCCGTAGTCCATTAACTTCTGTATCCATTATTCTCATGTCAAGACCTCTTCTTCCTTCCATTTTTGGGCACATAACATTCTTACAGCTGTGGCTGCATACATAAATAAATTTATATACGGTTTAGATAGTTCTGATCCCATAATTTCCAAAAAAAGCTTTTGGGTTTTTAAAAAATAAATGTTATCTTTTCCAGTTAATTACATAACATCTCCCAGTAAGCTTTAACCTTATTACAAGGTACCATCCACATATGAAAAAGGTACCAACTTTCTCTTTACATTTTCAACACATATTCGACTTTGATTTATACATTTTTGCCAATTTACTAGGTGTTAGGTACTATCTATATAGCATTTTCATATAGTTTTCTCTTGAACTATAACATGCTGTAA
Organism: Podarcis vaucheri; assembly: GCF_965113315.1. Taxonomy (NCBI): domain Eukaryota; kingdom Metazoa; phylum Chordata; class Lepidosauria; order Squamata; family Lacertidae; genus Podarcis; species Podarcis vaucheri. The sequence goes on along the minus strand of NC_138766.1, from coordinate 61,989,225 downwards.
ATTTTATATCCACATTCCATAAACGTTCCTGTACATCCATTTCTACATTATGACTAATATTTGTTGCCCAATGTATCATTGAAGATTTCACTTGTTTGTTCTTTGTCTCCCGAGCAATAAGAATAGTTTAGCCATAAATTGAGCACCTAATTATCCACCATGGCAAATAATATTGACATTCTGAGTGGCATTCCTTGTTCCAGCAATTGACTGTGAACCATGCCTTATCTTTATGCCTCATCCTTAGCACTCAGAAATTTGCCTTCGTGCTTGTGACTTAAAAATGGCTTGCTAAACAGGAGCAAACTGGATTAAAGTTTATATGTAACATGGCTAGCTGTTTTTCACTGAAACCAAAAAGTGCTGCACAAATTCTGTGACTTACCTGTATTTATATTAGAATAAAGTTATAAACTCAAACAAAAAAGCAGTCAGTCCTTGGTGGGGCCCCTAAGCTAGCTTAGCCCTCTGAGGACCACGGCATGTATACCCAGCTGCCCAACCCTCTGCATGGGCCTGGTTAAGGACTTTCCTTTTGTAGACTGCTTTTGAATGAGGTCTGCCTGGCATGTTCGTTGACATCTTTTTGGTGCCTGGTAAAATACTACCGTACCTTTTTTTCTTAGACCATGATCACGTTATTCACTATTAGTGTGCTGCCACAGTTTTCTGCTTTTGTTATTGAGGGTGAGGAGAAGCTTTGTGTATTTTTCATGAATAGCATGTGCTTTTATGTGAATGTGTTGATGTTATAATGTATTTTTACTTTTGCTCATGTATTTAAATATGATGTAAATTGATTGGACACCTTATTGTGTAACAAGTGGTCAACCAGTTTGATAATTAAACAATATCCTTATCTTGGGCAAAAGAAAGAAATAGCAAAATCTGTGTTGTGTGCATGGAATAAAAGAAGATCTGAAATCATACCTTAGGAATTATTGTATATAGAAAAGAAGAAGTGAAATCCCATTTATTACATAGTGGATGACCAAGTGCTAGACTCTAAAACCTACATATTACAAGATAGGGAAAGTAGGATGTAATTGATGTTTTTTCCAAAATTGGAAAAGGAATAATGAGTATGGATTATTTAGTTTGGTTGAAATTATGTCTTTTCATAAGGCATATGTTCTGGTCCAATGATTGATATCATAAAACATGGAAGTTATATAAACTGTGTAATTTCCCTCTCAAATTAAGTAAATCATAGCTGATATATATATATATATATATATATAGAGAGAGAGAGAGAGAGAGATACTGTCAATAAAATGCTAATATATTAATTCTTTATTTTGTTTTTAGGTCATGTTTACTGGTGAAAATATTCCCATTCATCCTCATGTTTATAGCAATGGTCATATCTGTTTATCTATTCTAACAGAAGACTGGTCTCCAGCTCTTTCAGTGCAATCAGTTTGTCTTAGCATTATTAGCATGCTTTCCAGCTGCAAAGAAAAAGTAAGTCTTTAGAAATAGCCTTGTGATACTACGAAAACCTCCCATTCTAAAACTGAGGTTTTATTGATACTTATTAATTTTCCCTTTCTAAGCGTGATGGAATAGTTTAGTAGTTCTAAGTTAAGTGATATGCCGGAACTGAAGGTCAAATGAGTCAATATTTACTGGGGGGGAAATATTTCTGTTGAGTAACTGTTACTGCAATAATAAGGTTTTGTGTAGAAGAAAGGCAATTGCTTTTCTAATGCAGTAAATAACAAACATTAAGACTGAATAGTGTATATACCAATTTCAGTTACTGAATTAGTTCATGTAACAAAAAGGAGTGTCGGAATATAGCAGAATGCACTTGGTCTGCTCTCCAGTACACTTACTTGGGATTAAAAGCCCCATTTAACTCAGAGAGACTTACTTCTGAGTAGATGTGCATAGATTATTGCACTGTAAGGTATGCAAACATTTTATTGAATAATAATTTGGTGTCTATTCAGACAAATGCTAGAATGCTAACCTATGTTATTTCAGCAAATATAAATTATAGCACCTTAAAAGTTTTTAAAAATTATTATGCACAAACGAAGACAAGAGCCTACATGATTATCATGCATCTCAAGTTCACTTTTATTCCACTGAATCTTTATTGCATAGGTAAAATAACCCTTTCTGCTTCAAAACCATTAAGTTTGCAGCATAATCAGAGGGTATTTTGACTTTTCAAGCTGGCAAGAGTTGGAGAAGAAGAAAGCTCCTAAATGTCAAGTTCGCTTATCATTGCTATTAATGCCTTTTTTGCATGTATGTATAATCTTATACTGTATATCAGAAATATACTGATTTGATGGGCCTTTATTGCAGAGACGACCACCTGATAATTCATTTTATGTAAGAACATGTAACAAGAATCCAAAGAAAACAAAATGGTGGTATCATGGTATGTATTGACCTTGATGAAATAAGCAATGCATCTAAGAGCATTTGAAGTTCCTGGGAATAACAGTGGTTAGATTTGCTTTACTGAACACAATACTGTATGTGAGGAAGAGTGATAGCTTAATGGTAGAGCACTTGCATGCTATGTTGAAAGCCCCAGGTTCAGTCCTTTGCTGCATTAGTAACAGGTTTAGTTAGAAAAAACCTATGCCTGACATTGTCGAAAGCTGTTGGCAGTGAGTGGACACAGTACTATCATATTTGATATAAGGCAGCACTTTGTATCCTGGGTGGTCTTCAATTGAGTTTTACTCAGAGTAGATCTTTTAAAATTAATAGTCCTAACTTAGTCATGTTCATTAATTCCAATGGGTCTGCTCTGAGTAAAATTTCATTGAAGGCCACCCATGTATCCTGTGTAAAAATAAGCCTCCGATATCCACAGAGATTGAATTGGATCTGGACTTGCAGCTAACTGGTGGAATTCTGCTTTTACCAGAGGAAGCAAGGAGGCAATTTCTACTAATTTCTGCTTTCCTGTGCCTCCTGAAAATTTGGGGGTTGCCGTATTCTCTGGAATACCATGAGAGATTCCATGGCTACACTGAAGCAGGAAGGGGAATTGGCAATAATTAGTTCTTCCCCCCCTTCCACCAGCAGGGAGCTTCTGCTGGATCTCTGTCCCTTCTGCAAAATGCAACAGGCCTTCTGTCTATGGAATGGCCAGTTTGGATCCAACTTAAGAAGTCCATAACACTAGAACCCTTCCAGCCTCAGCCAAGTTGTGACACATACAAAGAGTCAGCTTTTATTTTAGGTGCATGTAAGGAGTTGCTGGTCATGATATATATGGGTACCAGTTACATTGGACTGTATCCAACTGCACGAGGACTTCCACTTATGCAATTCCCTTTCCTCTCCCCATGTGCTTCTTCAAAATCTCCTTCTCCACTGTGCAAGCCAAGAGGGTAATGAAAGAAAAGCATTCAGAGCATCTTATCAGGGATAATAATATCTGCTGTGGCTGGACTTGGATGGGAAAGATCAAGAGCAGAACCTAGCGGCATTCTGAACCTTTTTTCCTTGAAAATCTAGGTCCCATGGCAATGATAGAGGGATGAACTGTTGTTTGAGGAAAAGCAAGCCTAAAATCTGCTTTGGTTCATAGTTCTTTGCATATTGGCCTTAATTTATTTAAACAGAACAAAGCGATACATTGGTTCAGATTATGTGGTCTGTTTTTCCAGAATGTGTAGGTTTTCATAATTTTCCAGGGTTCTTTATTGAACAAGCAAATCAATATATGTTGACCTTGTTACCATATGGTAGGTGATATTTTGGCCTTAAATAATTTTGTAGATTTTGGACATCAATATATGTTTAGTACATAATTTTGTTTTTGCTTTGCTTTAAAGATGACACTTGTTGATGCCACCATTTTGTGATACTCCTAACAGAAGATAGTCCTACTGAGAAAATGAGCACTTTGATCATTCAGTCTTTGAACTTTTAACCTCTGACTGGAAGTGACAAATAGGCAATGAAGACTACTTCCCTTGACTGCATTTTTACTGGTGTGCATTCTGGGCGCATGTTGATCGCTGGTTCAGTCCATGCTACTGACGTGCTTTTCTTAGTCATACAGTATTAATGCAGGTGTTAGAAAATGTCAGAATTCAATCTTTAAAATTTTTGGGAGAATTCCAGGTCTTCATGTATTGTGCAATAATAATAATTTCTTGACGGTTTTTGGTGTACCCATTGCCGGCAAAAGATTGTATCAGGAAACTTATACCCCTGCCACAAGAAAAGTTAGGTGCATGATAGGGCCTATAAAAAGTTTGTAAGTATATTGGTATTATAAAGTAACCTATCTTTACTTTGAAAGCCACCTAATTGTTTAGATTTGGATTCTGTGCACTGTGATCATAAAACTAGCAGCGTGAGTTGAAACATGCTTAGCTAAAGAACTAATAAGATCATTGCATATTTACTGAACTCTCAATGTTTTCACAATGAATTCCTCCCCCCCCCCCCAAGTTATATCAGCAGAGAGGTACGTACTATGTTATAGCCCTATGGTAAAATGGATACCTTTTGTGTGTGTATTATATTTCTGAAACAAAGGTATGAATAAAATAGAGTAGGGGTGATTTAATCAAGGCAAACTTTGTTCTGAAAATGGGAACAGACGGCAGTGACAAAACTGAATTTGCTGCAGTCCATGATTGGGCTTGTTAATATGTACACTAGAGCTGTTTTCCAAGTAGATTGCACACTGTTATTTCATACTAGCCTTCAGCATGAGCCCTGTTGCCTACACAATATTTCATGTATTTATATGTTTGAATTTTTTTGTTTGAGTTCACTGTTTCTTTTGTTGTGTTGTATGTCATATTTGAATGTTACAAAACAATATTTTCACTGAAAAGCTGTCAGAAGATATTTTCTTGTAAATTATTTCTTTACCTTGTAAACATTTATCTTGTCTTCTAATCCTGTACTATAAAGGAAGAAATACATTTTGGACAGAGACGAACTGTTTTGACAAAAAAGTGTGGATCTTTTTATTTAAGTTTAGACAAAAGTATATTTTTCTTACCTTGTCCCATACAGCCATAGCAATTTTTCCAGGTTTTCTCCTTCAAAGATCTGCCTACAACTAGATTTACCTTTTATATAGAAAAACAATTGTTAAACAATAGTGAATTGTTCTTCACCTCTGTGTAATTTTATGATACTGCATCTAGGCTGTCTTTTTAGGAAGCACTGATGTGTCTTTTATAAACTTACTACCTTTACACATATGCAAACTTTCTATTTCAAAGCTCTTTTTAATGTTGCCTTATTGCACTAAAAAGAAAATCAAACCTAGTAGTCAATAAATGAATGTCTGAATTGAGTACAACTCTTACTTGATTTTTAAAGTAAGAACCAGGTCAGCTTAGCTTAAAAGAACCTACTAGGATTGGCTGAAGATATTCTAGCGTTTTTTTTACTGCTGTGTTGTAACTTACAAATTTTATAGATATGTACATACTACTGTATCTTCTCTAATATTTAAAACAAATATAATCATTAAACTCAGGGTGGGTACAAGTCAAATGGAAGAAAATAAGTGTTCTGTATTGGCACTGAATTACAAACTATCAATTTGGTAGGGCTGTTTTAAACAAGAAATTGTTATGTTTTCTATTTTGAGGGAAACTTTATTGGCTTCTTAATCAAAAATGAATAGATGCTGTGGATATAAACTTGTATGTAGATGTTCATAGTCCTCCTTTAAAAAATGAGAAGTATTGCTCTTCAATTTCTGTTCAAGCCAAAAAAAAAAAAATACTGAGGGATTGGAAGGTGTATATCTCTTTATAATTTTCTCTTATATTTTTACTTGTAAATTAATTTATAACAATCCATTATGAGATGTATACATACTGATAGTATGCATGAGCAGTAACCACTGAATATTTAATCAGCATCTTCATATTTGCATAAATCATCTAAGGAATGTTGGAAAACTGTATATTTTTCTTCCGCAAAGCAGATTTACATAATTAATCATGTCAATCTGTTCTCTTAATCCACAGTGAAGGAACACCTTCATAGATCTGAAACTTTAGATTACTTTGTCCATCTAAAAGACTAATGTAATTGTTCCCACACTGTGGATTATGTTACAGAATAATTGTTTAAAAGGATGTTAATGTCCATTCTTAAAAACAATCCATGCACATATTTTCATTTATATAAATATCACAGTATGGATTAAATACAAATTACCAAACAAAAAATTAAGTATCTGGGTGTTTTTACGCTACTGCTGTGTTCAAAGAACTTGATTGTTATCTAAAAATACTATTAATCTTAATTTAAATCAGGAATAGGCAATCACCAATGTAAGACTTCATATTAGCAATGAAGTTCTTCTTGCTTTTGTGATGGATGAAATTACTTGCTTCAGCAATGAAAACTGTTTCATAAGAATTGACCTGCAGGATCAGACCAAAGGCTCATGTAATCCAGCATCCCATCTCCTGCATTAGCCAACCAGATGCTCCTGGGAAGCCAGCAAGCAGGACATGAAGGCAATAACTCACTTCTAGCGTTGCACCCCCAGCATCTTTCAGTTGGTGACTCAACTGTCTTCAAACCTGGAGGTAGCATATTCCATTATGACTAGTAGCAACTGACAGTCCTATCCTCCACTAACTTGTCGAAACATCTTTCAAAGTTATCTTAGCTGCTGGTCATCTCCATATATTATGGCAGCAAATTCCGTGAATTAATATGTACTGTGTATGTTCTGCCAATCCATACCATTGGATAACCTTGTGCATTATGGAAATGGGAGAAAAAAGCTTCTCTCTACCCATTTTATCTGCACACATATTAAATTTTAAAGAGTGGCTGGGACCCATCAAATGGGTGGGGTATTATTATTATTATTATTAACAGACACTTAAGCTTTCTAATTGGGAAAGGTGCTCCAGCCTCTGATCATTTGGCTGCCCTTTCCCCAGCTTTGTGTTGTTCTTTTTGAAAACAGCTGACCAAAACAGTTCACACTATTCTAAATGTGGTTGAACCATAGATTTTATATAAGACGTAATACTGAATTTTAAATTTTTCATATCCCTTTCCTGATACTCCTTAGCATGGAATTTGCATTTTTAACAGTTGCTGCACACCAAGCAAACAGGTGAAGTTAGGAGCTCTTGACCCAATGTGCACTCATATTGAATTGCATTTGCTATGTTATGCCCCTTCTCCCAGTTTGGAGAAGTCCTTTTAGAGCTCCTAACAACCCATTTTCATTTTATCACATGGAATAATTTGATGTGATCAGAAAGCTTGGCCATCTCACTATTCATCCCTATCTCCACAGGACTTATTTTAAAACCATTTGTGTCAATACAAATCATCTTGGGACGTCACTTCTAACATTTCATTGTGAAAAATGTCTGTTCCTCTCCGCTTCCTGCTCTGTACCAGCACAGCAGATGCCAATCCATACAAGGACTTGCCTTCTTATCCTGTCACTGCTAAATTTACCGTACTTAGAAATTCTACTAGATCACTGCTAACTTCACATAGGAATTCTACCCTATTCACATGCTTTTTGGGATTCATAAGAAATCTGTCATATTGGTAAGGCATGCCTTTCCTTTACAGAAGCCATCCTTATTCTGCAGCAAGACTTGTACTTATATATGTTTACTAATTTTAGCTTTAATAATACGTTACCCAAATTCACCTGGAACAGACATCAAAATAACTATTCAGTTATTTCCTGGATCTCTTCCTGTATGATATGCAGACTCGGAGATTTGCTAATCATTAACTTGTTGGTAACTCCTTCAGCTTCTCTTGGCACCTTTGACTCCGTCCTTCAGATTCATTCACTCCTCAGGAAAAGAAATCTGTCCATATATAGTATCCACCTTTCCACTTCTGCAGTGAAGATGCAAATACTTCGTTCAGTTTTTTTGTATTACCTCTCAACATATCCCTCCCCAAACAACTCCCAGGCTAATTTCCTGATTCTGATACATTTAAATGAGTTGTTTTCTTTCTTAATGTTTTTAAACAATATGCTCCTGAGATTCCCTTTCCCCACTTGCCTGTCAACTTGTATGTATTTTGCCAAAATCTGTGCACCCAGCCCTGTCTTTGCCCTACATTATCATTCCTTCCAATGAAGACTTTCTTTTATAGCATCCTTGACAGACTCTGCTTGTTAACTATACCGACAACATCTTGTACATCATGCCTTTCATACAACCTGTGGTGTATCTTTTATCTGAACTTTGGTTCTTGCAGTTTTAAAACGCCTGCAAGCCCTTTCAATGAAGTTAATCCGCTTGAATCTTCCTTTCAACTTCTTTTTAAGTAAATCAACTCATATATTTTTAAAAGAAGTGTCTCTTCAAGTTAAAGAGAACTTGGAACAGTTTACAATTCAAGAGAAACAGAATCTCAATTTGCATCTGAGGGTCAGCATGCATGCAGACTGAATTATTGAGAATAACGTGTCTGAAGTAACAAATACCTTTTGAATTGTGTGTGTTCCTTAAAACTGCAGGACGACACACATCTTTTGTGGGGGTTAAAAAGCATGAGGTGGTAAGCAAATGATTTCACTTTAATTGGTGGTCTTGTCTAGTGCTGGCTTCATTAATGTACTGAATGCCCTGTGGGTATACTTGCAGAAAAGCAGCAGTTGAGCAGTAGAACTGTAAAATTGCTTGTCTGTTCTGGTCAGTAATAAAACAGTTCAAAATCCATGCCATGAAAACATTGTTCTTCAAAACCTTTAGGAATGTTTTTGAACGTAAAACTGGAGAAAGGAAGAGATAATTAGACTATTGTCAATGATGTTTCACGAAGTGCAATCCCATTCATGCATACTCAGAATGGTGTCCCATCAAGTTCAATAGAACTTACTCCCTAAGTAACTATGTGTAGAATTGCAGTGTAATCTTAACCATGTCTACTCAGAAGCAAGTCTTACTGATTTCAATGGGGGTTGCACTCAGATACATGGGGCTAGGTTTGCAGTGTAAATTGTCCAATTGCACTGAAAAATCCTTTCTTTAGAAGATCAACTCAGTTGTGATATTTTCTGCAAGTAGAACAATTGAACTAATTTATTGGGATGTAGTCTGTTTCTTTATGTATAAAATTATCTGTGTTTGAAACATTCCTATTCCTCAATAAAGTACTTTTTCAAACAGAGCACCAATTTTGTCTAGGTGCCAATTACAAGGATGACAACTTCAATACTAAAAACTCTAATTTTGTTCAGGAATCAGGATATAGTTTATGTCAACAAAAGTCCATAAATTGCCTACATCTGTGCAGGTATGCAGATATCTATGCAATCATTTGCTGTACTAAAAAGATGTTCCTTGTTAGAGTCCATGTTTGTTGTTTTCCTAGGACCTGTTCTCTTTATTGAAGGAGATACACAGCAAAGGCAACAAGCTGGATTATAACCTTTCATATTCTTACATTGTTTTTAGGCTTTTAATGGTAATGTATGCTGCAAGTCTGCCTAAGAAATATGTTTACTGAGAATGACAGGTCCTAATGCCTGCAACTGGACCCATGTTATCAGGCTTCTCTCTGTCTACTAAATGCTTCTCAGCTGTGTGGTTCAGCAAGTAAGTCTGGAAGACCAGGAATTATAGCAGTGACAGAAAAACAAGGGAGATGTTTTCTTCAGGAAAAAAAGTCACAGAATTGTTGCTATCTGAAAGTATGGCTGGGCAAGAGTACTGAAGCAAGTTAGATATAGAATTAAAGCTCTTTATTTTATAAACACAATGATATCAAATAGGACAAACCTACAATGAATTGAAAAATGAGGAAGGCATGCCCACTGAAATCAATGTAGTCATGAATAATTTTAAATCCATTGATTTCCATGAGTCTGCTCTGCAAATTAATTAGGTATCACCCTAATATATTTATTTTAGAAGTGCTCTTAATAAATGCATGGATTCGTTTGTTAAAATTACATAGACTTGATTAATTCTGCAAAAGTTATATTTTGGCACACGTTCATCAGAAGTCATCACTAGAGCCTTGTGTACAGGTCCATTACTGGACAGAGCACTGCACTTCTCAGTCACATTGCTGAGCAGACATTTATAAAATGGTGAGCATGTGGTCCTTGCATAACAGCATTTTATTTACCTGTAGTGAGCACATGATATTTCAAATACAACTGTTAGGATCAATACATCCCCCCAAAACCTATTGACCACCCATTCCATTGCTTGACAGTTTGCCACCTTCAGGCATGAGTGGCTGGCAAAAAGTTTTCTTTGTTGAAGACTTACTTTGGCAAAGTTTGGGTTTTGATGGAGGAGAGAATGATGGAGAAGCAGTATCTAGAACTACTTTGGAGATTGGGTGGGGGAGACAATACAAGGGCCTGGCCTCTTCAGAGTGGCCTGTCATTAGCTAGGTCCTCGTGATTACAGTTTTCTGTCAAGCAGAGCCCTTTCCTTCTAGACTAGCCCTACTATTAGGGAGTGTGAGATGGCTGCCTCATATACTGTATCAGATTCTGAAAGATGGCAGCAGCCCCCAACTAGTCCTCCTAAGTCTTTTAATTCTACATGCAACTTTAGTAACATGTATTGTTACTCACCTTTAATCATAAGGCTCCAGGGCGGGTTACAACAATTATAACTTTTGAACAATTTACTATCACCCACTCTGCTGATCCTAACACATGGGGATGGGGGTCTACAGGAAAGAAAGCGGTCTTTCAGGAATTTGTATTTGGGACATGCGTTGTTGAGGGCTTTTAACACTTCAGTGAGTTGGGCCTAGATTCAAACAAGCAACCAATGCAACTGCTTTAAAATGAGGGTTATGCGAGGTCTAAATGGAGCCCCAGCTAGCTATCTGGCTGCTTCATTTTGAACCAGTTGGAGTTTCCAGGTCATCTTCAAGGGCAGCCCCATGTAGAGTGCATTGCAATAATCCAAACTGGAAGTCATCAGAGCTTGGTGTACCATGGCCCAGTCATCATTGCCCAAATGGGGCCATGGCTGGTGAAGCAGCTGGAGATGGAAAAAGGCACTCCAAGCCACTAAGTCCAAGGCACCCTGAGTCACTTGAGCCTCCAGTGACAGTGTTGAAACCAGGAGCACCCCCAAACCACAGATGTGCTCTTAGGGAAGTGCATCCCCATCGAGAGCAGGCAGTACAGACAGAAAGAAATCCTCCCCATGCCCCCTCAGGTATAAATAATAAAAAATTTAATTAGTACTATCATCATCATATGACTGATTGATGAGCGGGAAGGGGAAGATCTGCATCCTTATCAAGATGCTGGGGTCAGCCTGCCCACCCCCGGAACAGAGTCTACTGTAATTTTTCTTTCTCTCTCCCCTTCCGCTGCCAAAATAGTTCAAGCCTTGGGGTGGGATGTGGGGAGCCACCCTATTCTAAAGGTCATGAAGCTTACCGGGTGGCCTTTGGCCAATCACTGCCCTTCTCCACTTAACCTATCTTGCAGTGTTGTTCTGACGATAAAATGAAGAGGGGGAGTATGTGGGATAAAAATATAAATTGTACAAAATACAGTGGAGAACTGTATTTTGCTGAAGCAGAATGTTATTTTTGAGGGGAGCGTGTTTTGGGCTGAGCCCTTGAAAACTCCAGCCTCCAACTACCTACTTTTCTTAAAATCTACTTTGCCTATAGTGTTGCGCCTGATCCTCCAAAGGCTTGCATACAATTGGGGGGGGGGGAGGAAGAAAAAGAACAACGCAGCGCAGTCCGCTCAGTCTGCAGGGGAGCTCCTGTTTCGGATCCGATGCAGGTGCAACGAGTGGCAGCCAGGCGCCTCCTCGGCTGCCAGCGCCTAGCAGCCCCGCTCCGTTCCTGCCCACACGGGGGGCCACAAACCCGGCGGACCAAAGCGACGTTTCTCGGAAAGAGCCCTGCGGTGCCCGGAGCTGCCGCTGGGGGGCGCGGCGAGTCCTCCGCCGCTCGGGCGGCGCGAAGGGAAGGGGATGCGGACGGGGCCATTTGCGGCGCCAGGAGAGGGGGGGAGCGGCGGCGGGGGTCGCGCGCGGGGAGGCTTCCGCCGCGGCGGCCGGGGAGCGGGATGGTCCAGGGAGCTCTAGGCCGTGGCTCTCTGGCCGGCACCGGCGAGCAGGTCGCGGCGGTGGCGGGCCTAGCGCCGCGGCCGGCCGGCGGGGAGGTGTCGGAGCGGTTGGTTGGGGCCGGCGGCGGCCGAGGCGCGGCGGCGGGGTCAGTTCTCTTTAGTGTTTGCCGATGTTGGAGGCGTCTCCAAAGTGTCCCTGGGAACCAGGTAACTGAGGCCGCGGGGGGTGCCCGGACGGACCCCGACGGGACACCGGGAGGGGCTGGGGGGGAGCAGAGGCGAGCGCACCGGCTGACGCCGGGCTCGGGAGATGCTGGAGCCTCCGCGGCGTGAGAGGAGCCGCCTCCCTGCCTTGCCGTCCTCCTTCCCGCTCTGCCCCGGAGGCGGGCGGGTCGGGGACTCGGTCGTCGTCGTCCTGAGCCTGGTCGGTCGCCCTTGCGGGGCGGACGAGGCGCGCAGGTGAGAGGGACGGCTGCCCGGGGAGCAGCGTGCTGCTCTCGAAAGGCAAAACAAACACTAAATAAAAGAGCACGCCTGAGCAGCCAGAAAGAGCCCAACGCTCTCCTCCTCCTCCTCCTCCTTGGAATGGACGTGCCTTGAAATAAGGGATGCCCCCCACTCCCAAAAGGGAAACAAGTTCTCCGTCCACTTTATATAAATACCTGCCTGTTTCTTTTCGGCCACAGAGCTCTGGTTATTGGACCCCTTCATTGCTTAGCTTAAAAACCTCCAAAACTAGCCTCCTCCTCCTCCATGGCTGTCCCTAGAGAGGGTGTGACTTTTTTTTGGCTCAGTTGCTGCGGCACCTAGTGGAAGCTGTATTGATCTTCACAGCTCATTCCCAAGTCCAGGGACTGCGTAGGGAACCCTTGATTCACCACTTTCTTAATCCCCATGGTTCATTCTTTAATGTGGAGTTAGGCAGGAGGCTTATAACCTGAGGAAGCATGGCTTGAATTCTTCATTTGACTGCAACTTGCACCGCCTATAAATTACTTGATCACTTAAAGCATGTCTTGTCCTATCATCGTCTCCCACCCATGTGATTTTGTGTTCTGTTGTAGCCGTGTTTTGTTTGTACTATGCCTTGGGCCATTATTTTAATAGTGAACGTTCATTATATTTGTATCCTGCCTTTTTTCCAAGAGGCTCAGGGCAGTGTAGATCAAGGATTCCCAAACTGTGGTCTTGGGCCACCTGTGTTCTGTGAGCCTCATTTAGTTGGCCCATGACATGTTTGTAGATTTGTGGTTAAAAGACGGGAACGGTACATCCATCACATTTCATATAGATTTATATAGATTGTATTTTTGCACTTCTTTATTATATTTTACTGTTTTAAAATTTGAATTCTATGGAGTTAAAATTGTAATACAGTAGAGTACAAAATATGTAAGAACCAAAAATAGCAATGAAAATACAATTAAAAATAATACATCATTCAGCACAGTGAAATACAATTGTTAAAATGGGCAGAAAACCATTAAGTGGCCCACCAAGACTGATGGAAGTTATGGCTTGCAGAGGAACAGCCTATATCTGCGGAACCAGTGCAGATGCTGCCTGGAAATGGGTGACTACATTCTACAGCAGGTCCAATTTGATATTACATTTATTAATGTAATATCAGTATATAAAAAAGCATCATACACAGGACCTATCCTTGAAAGATGTAAGTTTCCCCTGATGTAGAATGCAGTGGTTCATTGCTTGGCAGCATCTGCAACTGGTTCTGCAGATATAAGTTGGCCCCCTGCAATCCATAATGCCCACCAGTCCCACCAGCAACCCTAAATGAATGAATGTGGGGCATGCCCACCTACTCACCTATGTAATACTCTGTCAGGTTAGATCTGATGGAGTTGCAATTGTGTTTGAAGGTGAGAAACAAAAGTTATGCAGGAAGGCATCAGTGGCTTTCTTTCATTTTTTAAACTTCTCCCCCACCTTTCAATGATAAAGCTCAAGACAGTCTACATAGGTGGTTATCTCCTATACAGGTACTGACTGCACCCAGGTTACATAGCTTCAACAAGGGGATTGCGTCTTCTGATACTTAGTTGTAATGCCCAAGAGAATGAGTAGGTTAGAAATGAAAGTAAATGAATAGATTAGTTTTCAAAGATCAGGGTTTTAAAGATCATACAAAGTTATGTTTACAAGTAGATGATATATGTTGTATAGTCAATTAGTAAAGGAAATAATACCAAGTAAAAATATATTTGTATTGTGCTAGTGATGATCTGACACCAATTGACTAAGTTGGTGTGATGGCCTGGAATGTTTATAAATACTCCCAAGTGCCTATAAGCAAAGCAATCCAGCTTTTCTGAGGAAAGTTTGTCTTTTAGCTCATTTTCATTATACACACAGTGTTGGGGACAAGCATGCTGGGCATGCTTGAGGACTTGGAAGAGGTACCATGAGACAGAAAGGCGAAAGGGCAAGGAGGCTGAAGGAATTTCACATACTGATTTGAATTAATCCACTAATGTTTCAGACATCTCCCAGTTTCAGTTTTATTGGATTAGCTGTTACGAGTGTTTGAATATTGCTTATCTAGCCACTCTCTGAACTGATTAATTCCATTAAAACATTTTTACATCTGGTCATAGTAATATTTTAAGTTGCTAAAATGCATAGTGATACATGAATTTTAGTAAGGGCAGTGCAGTGATGTGAAAATGTGTGTCAGTCACAGATACTTCGTGACAAAAAGTTATTGAGTAAACATTTGGTTTATAGGAGTTCTGGACAGCTTTCATAAGAGGGAAAGAGAGACAGAATAAATGAATTGGGACGTTGTTGCAAGCCACTATCATCTTTACTTTTCTGATTGTTAAACTGTCAAATGATACATCAATATGATGGGTTGCATTTTTATTAACTCTAATCTTTTTGACCTCTGACCTGCCTACTCAGCTACCTAGTTTTGATGCCATTGGTTGAGCAGCCAGATGTCATGTCCCAATGGCTGATATCATTTTAGCCCAATACCAATAACTTTACCTCCAGCACTTTAAATATTGAGTACATGGAATAGTCTTTTGAATAACACGCTTGCTGTTGCAAATTAGCCAGGTGGTTCAAGAGCCTTTCAGTGAAAACATTAGCCACAGTCTCATGCACTTACGTGGTAGAAAGTCCCATTGAACTCAATGCGACTTAATTCTTTGTAGAAATGCATAGGATTTCATTGATTGACAGCTACTGCTTAGTTGAAGGAAATGATAAACTCTGTACAGTAAGCCCACAATTCACATGGGGGTTATGATTAGGGACTTCTGAGTTTTGATCATTCGGGAGCCAATTTGTTTGGGAGCCAAGGTGTTTGAGATCCAAGGTACGACTGTATTATTTACTAAATTTATATACTCCCCTTTATCTGAAGATCTCAGGGTGGTTCACAAAATAAAAATAGAGGATAAAAGCACAAAAACAAAACAGTAACATCCCCCCTCACAAACACGTGGTTCAGGCTTTGTCAGACCTCAGTGCAAAAAGTTCCAAACCAGGGAGAAGCCACCAATAAGCTGTCCCATGGAAGGTGCCCTTAAGAGTCTGTACTCAGTTGGTGTAAAGCACCAGACAGGGCCTGCCCACCCATGAGGCAAGATGAGGCAACCACCTCAGGCAGCAGAATCTACAGGGGCAGCAGATCCCGATGTAGATCTTTATCCCTCCACCTTGTTCCTGATGCAGGTCTTCACTCACTCCTTCTTCTCTGGCAGTGGGGGGCGGGGGGGCATTTTGTGGTTCACCTCAGGTGCCAAAATGTCTTGGTCTGGCCCTGGCATCAGAGCTGAACATATGAAAGACGTAGCTAATACAGCCAAGACTGATAATTTCTTTAATTGAAAACTGTTTTTGAACAGTTCAGTTGGATTGCTGGTCATATTTGTGCTTTCCCTTAGGGATGGAAAGAAGCACAAAATAATACTAATACTTTGATGTATCTTTCCCCCCCTTCAGTAAAAATCAATGGCACAAGTCATGATGCAGACCACACCAAATCACTCTGGACCTCCCCAGTCTCCAGCAGTGCTAACCCCATCAGTAACAGCAACAGGTTCAGTGGTTCTTCAGCCCTCAGTGAATGGATCCATTCCAGAAGCAGCTGTCAATTGTAATAATTCCACAACTGGACAGGTGGATTCCATACCTTCTAGCAACTCACAGGGTAAGGCGGTGGCGGATTTAAATTGTATTTTCTTTTTGTGTTATCAGTGTTAGGGGGGTTGGAATAAGTGATTCACAAAGAGCACAGAATTAAAGAAGTACTCAGAGGCACCTAAAACACAATTAGTGCAGTTTCACTGCTTTTGTTGAATTTAGCTTAAAGTAGAGTTTTGTTTCCTGGGCACTATCGAAGCCCTGAAAAGAACTCACCTCTCTCCCAGCTTGACTGTACCTTCTACTGAAACGTTTAAAACTGCATGAAGTTTTCCAAGTGTATTTTCTACACTAGGACAAAATGTCTAAGACTTTTTTGTTTTTGTTTTTTTTTGGCAGCAAGTGGTATTTCTTTTGTAGCTCTGTAAGTAAAACATTGTTCCTGTCCTTGTAAACTGAAACACTGGCCCCAAAAGTAAACCTGCAATGAAATTTTCTGTTGTTAATGAACATAAACAATAGGAGAAGAAATAAAATCACAGGAGGAATAAAATATTAGCAATTCCCAAGCCTTCTTCAGTTCAGGGAGCAGTGATTAAAAGGCTTAGATTAGAGGAGATGTTAGAAATGGAGAAACAATAAACAGAAAAAATGGGTTAGCTCTAGACTTGCCCTTCTGCTAATGGAAGCCGATTCATCCTTCTGTAGTAGCCATCTTTCATGCTGTTCTGGTAGACCCTCCAGCCTTCTGGAGCAGTTTATTTTTAGGGGCCTGCGGGCGGTGGCGTAGGAAGGGGTGTTTGGTGGCTGTGGGCCGCCCCAGGTGTCATCACTGGCCTGCAGTGTGCCCGAGCCACACATCTCTCCTGGGGAGTGACACACTGACTTGGACACCTGCAGGCTCTGCGCTGCCCGAAACGGCAACGTGGGGCTTGTGGACTCAGTGGAGGTTCTGCACAGTGTGCTCTGCCCCGGATTGCACTGCTCCGTGGGTGGCTTGTGCCACCCCTGGGTGCAGGACTGCCTCTCCTATCCCTCTTTCCACCAGTGGGAGAATTGAATGAGTAAATGTGACTCAGGTGATGTCTGGATGCAATACAGATACCTCGGGTTACAGATGCTTCTGGTTGTGTTTTTTCGGGTTGTAGACCGCCGAAACCCGGAAGTACTGAAACGGGTTACTTCCGGGTTTTGGCGGTCGTGCATGCGTTGTAGCGCCGAATTGCAACCTGTGCGTGCACAGATGCGCAGATGCAGGTTGCGAACACTGCGGGTTGCGAACGTGCATCCCGCACGGATCATGTTCGCAACCCGAGTGTCCACTGTAGACAAATTGAGTTCAAGAAATTTTAGTACCGTATTTTTCGCCCTGTAGGACGCACTTTTCCCCCTCCAAAAATGAAGGGGAAATGTGTGTGCGTCCTATGGGGTGAATGCAGGCTTTCGCTGAAGCCTGGAGAGCGAGAGGCGCTGGTGCGCACCGACCCCTCTCGCTCTCCAGGCTTCAGGAAGCTATCTGCAAGCCTTGGGAGCCCGGCAGGAGTTCCCACCGGGCTCGCAAGGCTTGCGGGCAGCAGCCTGCAGCCCGAAGTACGGTGTGCTCTCTGGAGTGCACCCCGTGCTTCGTGAGATGTCTGCAACCTTGCGAGCAACAGCCTGTTCTGGGGGCTGGGGTTGGGAGAAGCTCGGGCTTCCCCCGCCCCGCAAGCAAGCTCCAGGAGCGATGGCAAGGGTGCGCAACCTCGCCATCGCTCCCGGACCCGTTCTGGGGGCTGGGGTCGGGGGTCTCAGCATCGCCCTTGAGCCAGTGCCACTAACTGGACTCATCCACTTCAGCCCCGACTGGGCTAGGCGAGCTGGGTAGCACTTCCAGAGACCACCTTCTGCACAGGAACAGGTCAAAGTGCTGTGGACTCACAGCTTAGAGTTGTGAGCACCGGATTCACTCCCACAAGAAGACAGTCGTTGCATAGCAGAGTACAGCAGAGTCTAGCAGAGTATATAAACAACTCGGAGAGCAGCTCTGTAGAATATCTTCTATATTCTATAACTACAACTATAATACAACTATATACAGAGCTAAATAGGTCTAAGCATAAATGAATGCTGAACCGCACTGAGTGTCTGCAGCTGCTCTTAGCAGCAACCTTATCTAAACACACAATCTTTCTCTAACACTCTCTCTCTCCAACACACTGACTGACTGACTCTTTGATGTGGTGCTGGAGCAGAATAAGTAGAGAGCAGAACACGTCTCCTCCTCTCTGGAAAATCAGCAGACGCCTCAGGAGATTCTTGGATATGGGAGGGGTGATATCTCCTCAGAGGGAAGCTCGGGCTTCCCCCGCCCCCAGCCCCGAAAGCTCTGGAAGCGATGGCGAGGTTGAACGCAACCTCGCCTTCGCTCCCAGACCCCCAGCCCGGAGGCTAAAAATGAAGCCAGGACAGCTAGCAGGATCCATCCCGCTCGCTGTCATGGCTTCTTTGCTCTTTGGGGCTCGGGGGGGAAATAATTTTTCCCCCTTTATTTCCCCCCCCCCCAAAATAAGTGCGCCCTATGGGCTGGTGCGCCCTAAAGGGCGAAAAATATGGTATGTGCCAAAAACGAGCACATAACAGGTATTAATTATTTGAAGTATTCATAAAGATTCTAATTAGTAACTTAACATTAAGGAATTTATATAACATATATTTTAAGATTCATATGGTTGAAGTAAAAATACATTAGGTATAAGATCCTGACTTTTAGACTTACCATCCAAATTCAGTTTTTTCTTCAACATGGTGTCTGAGATTTGTTTTCCAAAGTTTTAGCTAGATTCTTTTTTTTTTTTACTATTTCTACAAACTGATGATGATGTTTCCATATAAAAACAACCTTGTATCAATTTTATTTACAGTTCCTTTACAAGATAACATGGCAAACCCCAAAGAGAAAACTCCAATGTGTCTGGTAAATGAGTTGGCCCGTTTCAATAGAATTCAACCTCTGTATAAGCTCTTGAATGAACAAGGACCTGCTCATGCCAAGGTAACTTCATACATTTCCAGTGTATATTCCATTTGTTACCATTAGAACAGATTATGAACAGAGTAATCCTTGCTGAGTGTAACATCCCTGCAGTTCTGTAACTTTTATGTTGCCACTAAATACATGATTTTTTTCTTTCCTACACACATAATAAGTCTCAGTTGTACAAACTTTCCCTTATGATTTCAACCACGCAATTCCAAAACTGCTTTGTTTTAATGCACTCCTATCACAAATGGAAGAAATACCCTTTCGTGACTTCATAAAACCAACATTTTCCATCTTCTGCCTTCTTCATGATCCTGTTTTCCAGAGAAACCAGTGCCACCAGATAGTGATTTTGATGCAGTTGACCTTATAATTGGTTGATACAATAAAAGAGGATCTGGCTGTTAAAAGTTGACTCCATTCTTCTTTGGGAATATTTATTTGGATATCTTTATCGCCCCCCTCCATTGCCTGGTGTGTAGCTGCTTGTACATTACTTTAAATAATTGTGTGGGTGTATGCACACATACACATCTGGATCCATAGTGACCCAGAGTGGAACTTTGCTCACAGGATGGACTTGCTAGTAAATTGTGGAAGAGACCATTTTCTCAGATTGCTCCTTCCCCTACAGTCCCTTGTGCCCTCTGCAGAACAGCATGGGAGGTGGTGTGGTGTGGGGCACAAGGAGAAGGGAGCAGTCAGTAAAAATCTCTCTCCCTTGTCTGGCAGCAGGAGCATCTGCTAGATTCAAATTCTTTTCATAAGCAGAAGGATACACCTTAGTATCTAACCTTATGCCAGCTGTTACATAGTTCTGCATCCAAACTTGGGTGAAACACAAGGTTGCTTTGGTAGATACATACAGAACTTACAGAAACATACACAAGATCTTTGTTTTTCCTTCAGTTCTATAGGATTAAAATAGATTGCCATGAATTTTTTTTTTTAAAAATAGCGCCCTTCCAAAGCTACCATCAAATTAAAGCTTAAATTGGCAGACTGTGACACTGAGCCAAGGCAGAGACCCTTTTCAATCTTTTTCATTTTTACATAGGAAGACAAAAAGCACCAACAAGTCTCAGAACGCAGGGTCACAGAGGTGACCTATGATTTGATAGTAAAAAATACGAGGATCTATAAGGATTTGTCCCTTTGCTCCCTGTTTTGCTGCCATGGCAGTACTGGAAAATACCAGGCCCATGATTTCTGCATTTCATTAATGTGATTTGTGGTTTATGGTGGGTGTGGGTGAAAACAAGCCATTTCAAGAGGATCAGTTTCAATGGTCCTGACTTTTGTGTGTGTATGATTCTCCCCCTGGTCTCCACTCCAGTCTCACAGGTTGCTCCCCTTTTCCTGACATTCCCTTTTGATCATTCTGCTTGCTGCTCAGCTGCTAATCTCAGCTGAAAGAAGAAGTGGGGAAGAGCATTGCTCTTCTTACTTCCTCCTTAGCTCTATGCAGTGCTTCCAAGGACATCTGCACTCTGGGAGTGGGAAATTTGCCACCCACGTTACCAATAGTTCTGAAGTTGTTCCATCAGCTGTGCAAAAAAGTGGTGGTGGGCAATATGAATGGTACATGCAGATACACCTGGTGTTTGTAAACTAGAGGTAATATATTCACTACTCACCTGTGCTTGCTAGGGCTGATGAGAGTCAGTCCAAAATCTCCGGAGAGTAGATGACATATTTCACAAGGGTTGCTCTTGCTAACATTGACCTTATTTACTTGCCCTTTACGTCTTTGAAGATGTTCACGGTGCAGCTGACTCTTGGAGAGCAGACATGGGATGCTGAAGGAAGCAGTATTAAAAAGGCTCATCATTCTGCTGCTAGCAAAGCTCTGAGTGAAACTACCCTCCCCAAACCAGCACCTAGGCCACCCAAAAACAATGTTAATAATAATCCAGGTAAGTCACCATTCTACTTGCCACAGTATTCATGAATGTGTTCAGCCTGGGTTAGTGTCATTTCAGCTGTGGTATATAGCATCCATAAGTGAAGCTGGAAAACAGGAATCAGCGGAATGATGAAAAGCTATACTCTTATCATGAGATTACATAATTATTCATTTTATTTCCATAGCAAGAGCTATTGAGCTTTCATATTTCTGCAAGATTCAGCTCCAAAGTATGTAAATTGCATTAATATGAACTGCATTAATTTGTTGGGGGAGGGAATAGTGACCAGACACAAAATCAACACATTTGAACTGCTTATTTCTCTTAATAAAGCTAGACAAGGAAGAATTTTTAACTCATGTCTTTGCAAGAGGGTGTCATGTGAAAGTACATGCGAAGGATGCGTTCGGTTATACATTTTGCACTGTTTGACCAGCAGAGGGCTGTAGAACACCTGTGATTCAAAACCTATGTTGCTAAATTGCAAAAGGAGGGACGTCAGATCTACTATATCACTTTTCTGAAAGCAAACTATGTTTTTGACAGAAAAGCACAGCTAGTAACAGTTCTGTTGGTATAGTAAGATCATGACAGGACCAACTAAAATGTTGTGTGTTTCTGCTTTATTTGTCAAAATAAGATGATAAAACCTTTACTACTATAGCAGTTTCATACTGATATCTATTAAAATAAAACTTGAGACTCTCGAAAGCTGAACTAACAGAGTTCTGAATGTAAAATTTGTTTCAGAATGTAGATTACTACATTCTACAGTCTATAGAATGTGGATTACTACATTCTGGGGTGTATTTCACTGCATATTGGGAATGCCTTGCCTTTCCCAGTACATCTGTTGAGATTGGCAAAGGAAGTTTGCTGGTGCTGCCTGTTTTCTGTGGTGACACAATACAGGGCCTTCTCTGTACTGGCACATTGACTGTTGGACACCCTCCCTCTGAAAGTATGTTTGCCACCCTCAGTAGCTACCTTTTGATGCCAACTCAAGCTGTGTTTTTTCATTCAGGCTTTTGTAGACTAAGCATGAATATTAGTCATTATTGTCATTGTTAATGTTTTCTGCTGTGTATGTTGTAATGATTGTTTTAGATTTTTCAAAGTTCTGTTTTTATTGTGTGTTGTATTCATGTGATTGACATGTTATGCCTTGCATGGTTTAAATGGATGTAGGATGATTTAAAATTAAACTAACAAATAATAATAATCATTTATAAATAGTTCTCTTTATCAGTACAAAATTATTCTGTGCAAATCACAAAGCCAAAGTGTTGTGTGGAGTGACAGTTGGTCTAATACAGTGTATTATTTTGCCTTTCTGGTGTTAGTTATCCTGTATATAGGGTAGCTTCACAATATTCAGTTCTTACATGGAAGACCACCCAGTAAAGAAATTGATGTGAAACTTGTTTCATAGAATTGTCAAGTTGGAAGAGACTTCCCTGAGGGTCATTTGGTCCAACCCCCTGCAATGCAGGAATCACAACATGCGGTTTCCCATCCAATTTTTAAACCATACTAGACCCTGCTTAGCTTTGCAAATGTGCTAGTAGTTTTCATTGCTACACCACTAGGAGGAGTTTTGTAAGATATTACAATGCCACACTGCTTTTAAAATGTTTTATTGCATTTCTTTGTGTTTTGCTTCTGTAAGCTGTCTTGGGTGCTACTTGTGCAGAAAATGCAAGAATTTTAGAAACCAAATACATTTTATTTATTTAAAGTATTTATAGACCATGAGTAAAACATACTCAAGGCAGCTCATGCAATACCTGATAAAAATACAATTTCCAACAATAGTAAAACAGAAGTAGAATACCAAATCTTCTTTAACACATACAAACATTTATAAAACCTGGTAGTAATACATACACTTTAAGTTCAAAAATAAAACACTCCCCCCCCCACAAAACCATTTGCTATTGAGAAGGAACTCAATAGCAGCACAGAGAGTTACTTATGAATAAGCTAGTGAAAATGAGTGAGTTTTTAAGGCATCTCTGAAGTTTAATTCATTGGTTAGCAATGAATTCAAAAGTCATGAGGCCATTGCAGAGAAAGCCACTCAACCTAGTGGTGGGTAGATGACAGATCACTGGCATTTGCAAAGCACAGAGCTGTGGCTTTGCATGGTTTGATTCCAAACTGTGGACAAAAGTGGATCACCTGATGTCTTTGTGATGCCAAAGGAGTGACAAACTTGGCCTGCAGGGGATAAGGGAGATAAAGATCCGGCCAGCCACCAGCTGCATCCAGTTTCCCCACCTGTGCAGTAGAGGGTCTGTGTCAAGAACTTGGCAGTAGGCCAGTTGTGTGTGAGGATTGGGGTCAGGAGTCTCAAAAGCACCCAGTGAGAAAAGCTAGTTGTTGGCTACAATTGTGCTCAGGGATGTAGGAATAGCCATGTGAGTGCACATGCCCTAGATAACCAATTCATGCTTGCTTTTTTCATGTATCTTTATTGGGAGCAAAATATACCTGTTATCCTTTGTGCTTTCATACATAGTTAAGATTTTCCATCTAGGTAGGAATATCATTTGCTCCATCCTGCTTAGCACTTTAATACAAACACTGCTAAGAAAATGCACCATAGAGGATGCAGATCACTTTCTGCCTTCTGTAGTTTCATTAAAAATCTGGTATCTGAATGGATGAAGGACAGGCTATAAATATTTTTTAACAACCATGTAAAAATAAATGAAATCAACAAGACTATCTCCATGCTTAAGACGTCTGTAGAATCTTCTACCCAAATCTAGATCTGATTTTTTAAAAGCCAGTTCTGCATTCTAACCACAAATAATTTAAGTTGAAAATGGAAGCAGTGTTGAACTTTGTCTTTCTATTTCACTTCTTAAATGCTGGTTATATCTTCTTGTTTTTGACAGGCAGCATTACCCCAACAGTGGAGTTGAATGGTCTTGCTATGAAAAGAGGAGAGCCCGCCATCTATAGGCCATTAGATCAAAAGCCAGTTCCAAACTACAGAGCAAATTATAACTTTCGAGGCATGTACAATCAGAGGTTTGTGTGTTTTCAAGTGTTCCTTTAATTTTCCTGGTTCTGACTGCCCTTCAGAAAGCAACCTCAGGGCAGCTTTTTAGCCTCCCGTTTCTACTTCTTGCTTTTCATTAATTGACATCTTATCTGCTTCAAGTGTGCTCTGAATTCTGAAATTTCCCTTTCCTTCTGGATGAGATTGAGAAGCTGCATCTGGAAAGTTAGCAGGAAACGGAACTGTTCGTCCATCCCAGTAGATATTTATGGCATTCTTCAGTTTGCAGATGTTGTTACTGGATAGCATTTGGCTTATTATTTTTTCAAAAAAAAACAACCCCACCGCAATTCTGCATTTTACAAATCTCCCGTTTAAGACATTCCTAAGAATGGATGTGATCTCTCAACAGCTGTTATGTGAGAATAGCAAAGCTTTCATTTTCAAGCTGGTCTCTACATTTTTTAAAGACTGACAGTACAATCTTATACATGACTATTCAGAAGTAAGTCTCACTGAATTTGTTTTCTGGTAAAAGTGGATATGATTGCAATTCACAAGCTTCAGAAGCCTATGAAAGCCTATGAATGTGATCTGTAGGAGCAGTTTTGGCAATAGAGGTCACAGAACACCCTTACTCCCTCTGGGAACATCCCCAACCCCCAGGAGATAGTTATGTTTTCTAAACATTTTGATCCAGTTAGGCATTATTAACATCTTTATAGTTTTGTAACCTGGTCATCTAAGGGCATGTGATCATCAGTTTCTCTGCCTTCCCCCACCAATGGTTAATTGACACCCCCCCCATCAAAGAATAATTATAGCATTATTGCAAAAGAGATCTCCCACACAGTGGTCCCAGGGCATGGTCAAAAGACAGATGTTGCTGCCAACTTGCTATGTTAAGCAGCTGTCGATCTGGTCATTTCCTACATGGAAGACCACCTGGGAACATCATGTACACTGTCTTGAATCCCATGGTAGAAGATAGAAGGGATATAGATGTTTAGAGGTCTAAATAAATCAAGGTGGCACAGGATAAGATTTTCTTTTCCTTGATTAACTGTTTGCTGTGTATTCATTTTTCATTTTCTTTTTTATATGTTAAATCTGCCAATAATAAGAATAATACTAATAATCTGCAAATATCAATATATATGCTTTTGGAGACATTGAAGGAAGTACATACAATAAACAAAAATTACTGATTCTTAGAATAATATTTACGTTTTCATTCCTTATAAAATATACTACCCTAGAGCCCAAACAACCCCAGAAAATAAAATGAAAATAAAACAAGCAAGTGTGCGTTGAACTCTCAGTGGCTCAGCCTCAGTGGATGCTATGTTTGCCGCTCCCAGTTTATCAAGCAACTCTTTAGTTGATTAATCTCTTTGTTAGGGCTGCAGTCATAACTCCCAGCAGGGAGAGTGGCAGGTTTGATGAAGCAGTGCAGCCAGTGTGCACCCACAGCCCTACTGCTTCACTGTGCCAGCTCCCAGGTTGGTGCATCAGAGACCCAGATCAGTCCTGTTGCTGTCGCATGATGGCAGCACATGATCTGCTAGATCCTGAGCCAGCCCACCCCACCCCCATAAATGCCCCATTTTGGGATTTCCATCGGCTAACACTGTTGGTAGCTTCCATCTGCCTCCCATTCTTCCAGCATGGTAGATCAGGGGGTTGGACTGTGTTGCACATGAATGGAAGTGTAGAATTTTAAAAAATAAGTGTTGCTATTCTTTTATCAAAACAGCTGGTTTCTTAGTACAGCCAAAGTGGAAAATATTGTCAGATTCTGTGCAAATAATTTGGGTGGTAATGGATTTGAAATGCACTCCTCCTTCCCTTTAACCCTTCCAGTGCCTTATTCTCATGTGCCCTTGAATGCAAGCCATTTCGCTAGCTAGCTAATATTTCTAAAGATAGCCATAAAGGGCTTGGTAGTGAATTCTTATATTGAACCTTTCCACTCATCTGGAGAACTGTCCACCAGAGAAGGCAAGCCAAGCTAATGTTTGAAGGACTTGCATTTCCCTGACAATCCTAGGAAGAATGTGGAACCACATGAGCCTGTTTAGGGCAGGATGGGGAGAAGCAGAAAAGTGGGATAGAAATATTTTAAGTGAAAAGAAATAAAGCAAACGTTAAACATGGAATGTTCTTGGCAGGGGAGTTCAGACTAGTCCAATTCAGATTCCTGAAGTACAGAATGAATTGGAAAGACTGAGATCCTAACACTTACAAAATGTCCCTGCCACATGTAGCTTGGTTTTCTTGCTTGGGTCATTCAGAGATGATTACCATACAGGGACTTTCTTGCAGTGTGAGCCTACTCTCTTGAATGCAGCACCCTGATTGTGGTTTGGTGTGCATATAGGGTAAGAAGGGGCAGTCCTGCACTGGGACTCCTGTGCAGGTTGGGTGAAGACTGAATTTTAGCCCTCTACTTCTCTGTAGTAGGCAGTCTGTTTTCAGGGATGCACTGGGAAAGCTGTCACTATTCAAACCCCACTAGCCAGTGCAAGTATAGTAAAAGAATAGCATGTCTCTGTTGGGGTAGGACATTGGGCTTCATTCAGTCCTTTGCATCCTCCTGGTTTCTTCAAATTTTGGGCGTACAAAACCCACGAATGAATCAGAGCTAGTATCCAACTTATTTAGCAGAGGTATGCTTTTGAAGTATGAGCAGATCCAATGATCCTACCTTTTTAAAATAACAACAAAAGGCCTTTGCATTCAGTTTTCATGTACAAATAGCTAGTGTGCGTCTCAGGAGACTAACTACAGGGTAATCTACACATTACACCCAAACTGCATGTAAGGAAAATCCAACAGTCTTTTTGTAAATCAAAAGCAAGGAGGCTGTGATTTTGAGCCGAGGGGTGGTGCACCTGCATGTAATTATTTCTCCACTGACTTTTCCTTCTTGGTTTCAAATCTGTAATTATCCTTGTAAAATGGATCTGTAACTGAGGGATGATTTTGAGCAGGGGAAACTACAGGTGGTTAAGCCCTACCACCATCCCTACTCAAAGAAACAGCCTTATGAAGCTGCTTTCATTAAGCACAAAACAAACCTGTGGGGTTTCATGTCATGCAGTTACTGTATTGTTTACTACTTTGGATGGAAAGTTAATCATGTTATGGAAAGACAACTCTCCATAGTTTCTGACCACACAGTAAGCCCAGTGTTACCTGCCTCTCTGTTCTTCTGAGGAGGTGAGAGATTCTATATGACCAACCCTACGGCAGAAGGCTGTTTTCCTGTCATACAGTTATGTACAGTGAATTTTGAAGTAGCTGTCAATCTGTTCCCCATGATTTCTTTTCACTTTTGAACACAGCTGCAAGAAAATCCCTGGAGAATGCTACCCTGTGCCTTTGTGATTGGAGAAGAGATTTGGTGTGATCCGAGGGCATGATTTGCTTAGCTCATGTGGTTAGAGATGGTGTCACATGAAAACGTTTATGATGGCTTCCACACAGCTGGAGTAATGTAGAAACCAGATATGGGAAAGGAGGCAGGTTACAGTGTCCTCGCTTGTCTCCATATTTGGAGAACTGTGAACTATATCTACAGGAGATGCAGAGAGAGAGTTATTATGTTCATAATGACTTAGTCAAGTGGCTGCAGTAGTGCAACGTAGAATAATTCTCCTAGGCCATCAGAGGGCAGTATGAATTTGTCATTTGTGTTTAGCTTTGACTGCAGAAAGCTCACCCAAAAGCTTTTTCAAGTACTTTCCTATTATTTCATATCTATCTTTTTCAGAATCTTAGCAATTGGGTAGTTATAGAGTTTTGTCTCATAATAGTTTTCTTAAAGTATTAAAATGGATGAGAATATAACACCTTGACTGTCATAACACTGTGATCAATCCAATCTCACCAAATTGGAGGCCCTCAGAAATTAAGAACTAAATGGTCACCTTGTTGATACTAAGCTCTGTCACAGCGGCCCAGTTTACGTAAATCTATAATATTGTCTGAGAACAATTGAGAAGCAACTTCTCCAGGAGGTCATAACACACGAACAAAATCTCTCTCCCAGGAGTTTTGGTCCCAATAAATCCGGAAGCATCCAATGGTTTGATGAGCGTAGTTTGATGAAAAGAGCACTAAGAGGCTCCTATATTTCTCACAGGAAATTGGGGTAAAACTATCTTTCCCCAAGCTATTTTCAACGGCTTGGGGGGGGGAATCAGACCTTATTGTCTCATAAAAAGTGTCAGAGTGATTCATGGTTGCTGCTTTTAAATGCTTCTCTTAATAACGACTCTAGAACCTTCTGCTAGCTGACTTTGGGAGCTTTATGCTCTTGATCTGAAGTTCTAAATTGTTGTATCTTGACACAGGTCTGGGAGGACCACTTTAGACCCATTGTTCCATTCCTAGATGGCCTTGCATCCAATGTAGACCCTCTTTATGGTTCTGTATTAGCAGCCCCACAAAATAAAACCCAGTCTCTCCGAAAGAAGTTTCACATACAGTATAATATAATTAGCTGAAAAGTGAAAAGGACTCCAGGAATTGACTATATTCTTGCAGAGCTTATAAGTGTATAAGCTATTGTTGACTGCCCTTATTACTACAATAAGCAGTTCTAATATGATCCCTTCTAGCTAGAAGAGAGCACCATTAGTACTCATTTTTTTTAAAGGGTCAAGCTAATGATCCAGAAACCTAGAGACTTAGCAGTTTGCTATCAGTTAATGGCAAAGTTATATCCTAGGTTCTTAATAGATTAATTTACTTTTTTGGAATCAGAATATACTTACTGATTTTCAAGCAGCATTTAGAGAGAACCACTCAACCCTTTACCTACTGTCTTGTGCTTTGCCACCTTGTTAAAAAATATCCAAGACCCCTGCAAGAGGAGCTGTTTACTGTCTTCATGAATATTAAGGCACCTTTTGATTCTATCCCTAGAGGCAAGCTGTGGCAGAAATGACATTGTTAGATGACATTCTTGTTGATAAAAGACCCCACCCCCTTAATTCAAGCTACAGTGGTACCTTGGGTTACAGACGCTTCAAGTTACAGATGCTTCAGGTCACAGACACTTCAGGTTACAGACTCTGCTGACCCAGAAATAGTACCTCAGGTTAAGAATTTTGCTTCAGGATGAGAACAGAAATTGTGCGGCGGCAGCGGGAGGCCCCATTAGCTAAAGTGGTACCTCAGATTAAGAACAGACCTCCAGAACGAATTAAGTTCTTAACCCGAGGTACCACTAGCAATAGCCTTTTACAAATTAGATATGGCAATTGGACAGCTTACTAAAGATATGCCCATGGCCAAGGGACCTAGGCAAGGATGTATACTTGCCCCACCTTGTTCAGTCTGTTTCTGATTGATCTTGAAAATGACCCAAAAGGACACCTGCTAAAACTTGGAGGTGTGTGTGTGTGTGTGTATCCTATTTTATGCAGTACTTTTATCCTATTCTAGATTCGGGTTAAGCACAATTCTGGATAACCAAATTATGGAACAAGTTAAAAGCTTCCAATATTTAGGGGTAGTATTCCATCATACTCTGTCACAAATCCTTTGCATCCCAGAAAGCTCAAGCTAATTCATCTGCTATACTACACCTTTTCTATACCTAAGGTGGTCAGTATATCCCTGCAGATATTAACATTTTTAATGCTAGGGTAACTTTCTAATTTATTTTTGGAGCTGCTGTTTGGATTAGGGGAGTGTTGTCTGAGTCAAATGCTGTTCAAGTTAAATTGCCATGAGCCCTTCTGTAGATCCCAATATGTGTTCCTTATGCAGCTACATTTTGGGAAAGGGACAGTGTCCTTTTGAGATAAGAGACTGGTTGGCAGTCTTAAAGCTTTGGCTTCTGATCTTTATTTTTAAGATAAGAACAGAGCTTTTAGCACATTTATCTGGGAACACCTATTGTAGTTTTTGAACATAGCTTGTTGCACAAAAAGTTGCCTATAATGGATGCTTGCCCATTCTCCTCCAAAAAGCAGAGATATAGTAGTTATAGGAGACTTCAACTATCCTGATATTTGTTGGAATTCAAACTCTGCCAAGAATGTAAGGTCCAACAAATTCCTCGATTTCCTTGCTGACAATTTCATTTCCCAGAAAGTAGAAGAAGCAACAAGGGGTCATCTCTCTTGAACCTGGTCCTCACCAACAGGGAGGAACTGTTTGATGAAGTGGAAGTACAAGGAACCTTGAGAGGAAGTGATTATGTCCTTTTAGGTTTTATTATACACAGGCAAGGGAAAGCTGAGTGTGAAGTCCCATGGTCAGAAATACTCAAAGAGAAGCAAGTCCAAGATGGATAGGAGTTTCTTAAAGGTAAAATATTGAAGGCACAAAGGCAGACAATTCCAACAAGAAAAAGAGGGGGGCACCTAAAGAAAAGGGTGTGGCTGCATAAGGATCTTATATATATATGTTGGAAAGTAAGAAGGGAATGTACAAGAAATGGAAGAAAGAAGAAAAAACAAAGGAGAAGTATACAAAAGTAGCCAACACTTTCAGGGAGAAGGTGAGGTGGCCCAAAGCTCAGAATGAACTCAGGCTTTCAAGGTGTGGTCCATTGATCGGTACACTATACATCTATTAAAGGGCATACCCATGATTTATTTTAGCAGGGGCAAGCTTTATGTTGTGGGGGTGGGAAAACTGAGTTATTTGCGACACAATTGGTCAGTTAAGTATTTTTTTTTATTTACTTGATTTAGGAGGGGCATCTGTGCCCCCCGCCCCCCGGGTTTGCCCTTACTTCTGTTGACACAGCCTAGAATAGCATTAGTCTTTTTTTGCTGCTGCATCACACTGTTGACTCACGTTAAGCTTGTGGCCTGCTAAGACCCCTAGATCCTTTTCCAATGATTATGTGAAATGGGATATGACAGTGTGCCTGCCCTGGTAAAGCAAAGACTTTGGGACATTTTCCCCCAATAACTTGTAGCTTATTCATGTACAACCTGTTCACCTTGTTCTTTTGGTATCTCTTTTGATGATCCCTTCCAGTTAGCTGCCTGCTTTAGGAATCGTCATGTTGCTCCATAAATTTTGTTCTGGCCAGAAGTGGGAAATCAGGCTAGGGAGTAGTGAATCAATGCTTGAACACAAGGCCAGAAAGAGTGTTGCTTAGTTAAAGGCCTGGAGAGTCACTAAAGTCCAGTCAGTGTATTCAGGGTTTGGACTGACCAGGATGCCTTTAAGGAGAGCAAAATCTGTACTGCAAGTCCTGATGGCTCAGTTTAGTAACCAGCTGGTTGCAAAAAGCAAGGAACCTGGTTCCTTCATCTAAGTTCCTTAGGCTAAAACTGAATGAAGCAGGATTCCGATTACAGAAAGAGAAATAACTGTGTTTCTTCGTTTTCTATGTCATCCAACTCGGCTTCAGTGCACTGCCATCATTGGATTAGGTTTGAAATTGAATTAATAGTTGTTAATTATCTGCACAGTAACTTTTATTTTGCCTTGCTTTCCATTACCATACACTTCCCACGCGCCCCCCCCCCACATTGTTTTAAGGGAAGTGTGGAGTA
Source organism: Podarcis vaucheri (assembly GCF_965113315.1). Taxonomy (NCBI): domain Eukaryota; kingdom Metazoa; phylum Chordata; class Lepidosauria; order Squamata; family Lacertidae; genus Podarcis; species Podarcis vaucheri. Next base: position 61,957,625 of record NC_138766.1, on the reverse strand, counting down.
CAGCTGTGCTAGTGCTTGTTTCTAGGAAAGGAAAAGGGGGAAAGTCAGCCCATTTCCTGTGACTTTTAAAAAGCAGAAACATCTGTTTGAGAAAGCGGTCCCTGGAGCACAGTGGCAAGGGAGCCTGCAGGTGATGTGCTGTGCCATTGCCAGTAGCTATCACATTGGATGATAGTGATTAGCATTAGGGCTCCAGAGGTGGGGGAAGCATTTCGTATGGGTCTGTCAAGAAAGGATGGTCCTTTATGGATGCTGTACATTTTTGACAAAACAAAGTGCTTTCTAGCCTTATTATGTTCTTTTGAAAGCATAGAGGGCATGAAGATGAGTGAAGAATAATTCTGGTTATGGATTTCATAACCAAAACTTCACCAGTGGGTCATAGTATTGGGACAAATCACACCACCTCTCTCCCGCCTTTCAAATCTGTCCACACAAAAAACACACCTTTTATGTGAAGCCTTTGGCTTAACTCCTTAGTCTCTACCTACCTACTGAAAATAGGCCCAAGTATGTGAAGCTGCACTAAATCATCCCTACTGCTTTCCTCCTTTTTTTCTGCTCCCTGTACCATCAAAATGTAAAACGTAAAATTCAGGTCATACTCCATGTGAGCACATACAGTGCACATTTATCTATTACTAGGCTAACTGTCTTGAATAATTCTTTCTTCAGCTCATTTGCTTTCTAAGTCTAAACTCCTTTTTTCTAGCTTGCTAATTAATAGATAAGAAAAGGCCATCACCTTTGATTAAACCATTTGGCATCTGACTGTTTGCCCCTCTCTGTTGGAGAATTGGTTGTTTATGCCTACATCTGTGTTCCCTGATTTTCAAGTAGTTTAATAACATAGATTGTATAATATACCATCTGAATAAGTTGCATGGCTTAGCTTTATCTCTGTAGCATCAGTAGTGGTAAATATAGTACTGAACTAAGTGGCTGAGGCACTTCATTCTTTTTTGTTTACATGGCCACTATGTTGTCAAATGCAGTGTTCTTTTCAGTGTAGGGAAAAGATGGTGCTACAGTTAGAGATGCAGCATTGTTTATGTTCTTGGACTCTAATGAGTTTTTGGAAAATGTTCTTACTAACCACTCTGCAGACTGTTAAGACTGGAGAGTAATGCAGTTCATGGGAATTTTTTTAAAGAGCTGAAGTAGATAAGAGACTTGGATGTTCTGTCTTTCCACTTTGCATAGGGAAAATTAGAATTCCTTGCTTTATATAATATGGCTGAAGTACATTACAAAACTTAATTGCAATCCTTTTTATAATCACCGTAACTTTTTTCCCACATCCCCCACCTCCGTTTGTAAAGCCTTGGCCAAGGTCAACATCAGATTTTATTTACAGATAGGTAGCCGTGTTGGTCTGCCATAGTCAAAATTAAAAAAAATTCCTTCCAGTAGCACCTTAAAGACCAACTAATTAACTTAGTTGGTCTTTAAGGTGCTACTGGAAGGAATTTTTTTTATCAGATTTTATTGATCAGCGAAATACAGGTTATAGACCTAACCTGCCTCTCTGGGGTAGACAGTTTAAGCAGCTGCTTCTATTTGCTGTAACAATTGACATAATCACGCTTTTACAAGATTTCCAGGTATGTACAAACAGAAGAGGAAGTTATATAAATAGAAAAACATATGATAGCATAGATGAGTTATAGAAATCATGCTAATTGAATAATTTTTCTTTCAGACTAGAAACTACTGAATTAGGGGGATAGTACTACTAGTCCACGCGATGGGGTGAGCTCCTGTTGCTCTGTCCCAGCTCCTGCCAACCTAGCAGTTCGAAATCATACCAGTGTGAGTAGATAAATAGATACCACTTCAGTGGGAAGGTAAATTGCATTACCATGTGCTCTGGGACCATCATAGTCCTCCGTGCACCAGAAGCGGTTTAGTCATGCTTGTCACATGCTGGCCACATGACCTGGAAAGCTGTCTGTGGACAAACACCGGCTCCCTCGGCCTGAAGCAAGATGAATGCCGCACCCTATAGTCAAGTTTGACTGGACTCAACCGTCCAGCGGTCCTTTACCTTTAGTACTACTAGTGCTTATTATTTATATACCACTTTGGAATTTTAAAAATGCTTTGTGTACTCTAAAGTAGTTTGGATATTATGGTAAATCCATAATTAATAAATAATAAATCATCAGCCCTGTATACCGGAAGGAGCGTCTCCACCCCCATCATTCAGCGCAGACACTGAGTTCCAGCACGGAGGTTCTTCTGGTAGTTCCCACACTGCGAAAAGTAAAGCTACAGGGAACCCAGCAGAGGGCCTTCTTGTTAGTGGCACCCAACCTGTGGAATGCTCTCCCATCAGATGTCAAGGAGTTGAGTAATTATATATATATTAGGAGACATCTTAAGGCAATCCTCTATAGGGAAGCTTTTTAAGGTTTAAGGTTTTACTATGTTTTTATATATGCTAGAAGGTGCCCAGAGTGGTTGGGGCAACCAAGTTAGATGGGTGGGATACAAATAATTTGTCACCACCATCATCATCATAACTATGGGAATGAGCTACAATGAACTTTGGACTTCTACATTGCTTTGATGAGATCAGAAGCATTTACCTAAATTTTTAAAAATTAACTACAGCTTGTCATTTCATCAAAATCCAACAAGCTATGCATAATAGTTGCATAGCTGGGAACCTGTGCTAAAAAAATATTCTGATGAAACTTTTGAGGCCCTTGAAAGTCTGTTTTTTTGTGTGTGCTGAAAATGTTCTCTGGAGAACATTTGGCTCAACCCAACATATTTACACAAAAAGTCATTAGGGAGTTATGAAAATTGTGAAGGGAGCAATCAGTATGCTTAATATAAGTTATTTATAACACAAAACTGACAAATATAATTTGCATGGAAAAGGAGGAATTAAATGTGCACAGCCTGTATATCAGCTTGTAATGTTACTTGTTTCATTAAGAGGTTTCTAGAGGCAAGCACTCTTTTAGGAATGTTTATGCCATCTGCAAAAATACAGGAAATGCAATATGAAAAAAAATGCCTGATACAGTAATACTTTATTTGTGGTGTGGTGTGTGTGAGTGTGAGTGTGATTTGATAGCCATACAAGGAGAGGTCCTAAGGGATCCTTAGTATGCAATTAATATTTTGGCTGGAAAAGAACCAGATTGTTTCAGCGTGCTTATATGTTATGACATCATATGCCAGTAAAATTATAATGAACAGAAATTTTGTTTGCCTCTGTGGCAAACCAAAATGAGTTTTGTAATTGTCAACAGACCATTGCGATTTATATAATTACAATGGCGCCTGATCACACCAACTTGAAGGCATGTTATGAACCCCTGTTTTTAGATGTTAAGAACTAGCTGTAAACATTTACTCATGGCTGAAACCTTGCATGCCAGGTCATAGTTTTAAAGCTGATTTCCAGCTTAATACTCTCCGTTCTTAAGTGATATAGTGGCCTGCTAAAGATAGACGCCTATTTTAAAAATTGGCTTTTTGAGCATGCTAACTGAGGGGCGGTAGTCAGTGTAAGTTATACTCAGACTAATTGAACTTAATAATTTAAATATTTAAAATATTTACAAATTGCCAATAACCATAGATCTCTTAAGTGAGTACCAAATAATAAAATGCAGAATAACAAAAATCAAGTGTGATCAGATAAAAAAATTAGCATTCCTAAAATGCTTGTTGAAGTGGACATGTCTTCGTGGCATGTTGAAATCTGTACAGTGTTGACATTTTCTTCACCTCTATTGGGAAGGTATCCTACAGCGCAGGACTACTATGAATGTCGTGTGCTGAATGTAGAGAGGTTTGATTTCAGAGGCATGGCGCATCTTCAAAAGCTCAGTCCCTGGTGATTTCACTTATCTTCACTTCTATAAGGAGTGAAGTGCTCTGTAGGGCACCTAGGTCCAAAGTTGTTTAAGACTTCATACACTAGTACTAAAACCTTGAACCTGGTCCAGTAGCAGACAGGCAGCCATAGCGGTTCCCACAGCAGTTATTTAGTGGTTTCAGGAAGCTATTCCTATCAGTAATCGAGCTGCCACGTTCTGCAGCAGCTGAAGCTTCTGGAGCAGGCTGAAGGGTACTCCACATAAAGGACATTGTAAAATTAAGTACTGAGACTGCCAGTGCATGGACTGCCGTGTGTAAACTCTCCTGGTCCCAGACTGCCCCTAGCTGTCTCACCAGCTGAAGCTGATAAAATGCAGTCCTAGCCACTGAAGACATCTGTGGTGCTAGTGATGGTGTTGGAACAAGAATCAACCCCCAGGCTACCGACTTGCTCCTTTAGACCCATTCAGAGCTGGTCATTGGTCAATTTCCCAGACCCGGGGACCACTCATCCACAGTCTTGCCATGTTTCAGTCTCAGATTATTGGCCCTCGTTCAGCCCACCTCTTGAGTCTAGGCGCTGATCCAAGGTTTGCATGGTTGTTGCTCTGGAAATTCATGTGTATCTGTGTCTCAAGTCTGTTGTTGTTGTTATTTTGGGTAGTGAGCTATAGATGCAGAATTCAGATTTGAAATAAAGCCTGCACAGAGTGATGGTGAACCATCAGGTTCCATATTATTATTTGGGTTCCCAGACACCCCCTGTAGAGTGTCCTGGTTTTTCACTGGAAGTGTGGCATTCCCAGACCTCTCTAGCTAAAAGAATCGCAGACGACAAAGTTGAGGAAGAGCTCAGCCTAAGGCCTTTGGAGAGCTGTTCCCATTAGAGGTTGGTAAACTGGGTTGAAAAACAGCAACATTGTGACTTGGTGTGAGGCATCATCTCCTAGAGATTTCTGGGCCGCCTACAATATACAGTGTGTGTGATTTGGATCAGGGAGCTCCAACTTCAAATCTCCACTCAGCTCTAAATCTTACACGGAAACCTTGAACAAGTAGCTATCTTGCAAATTTATTGTGATGATAAAATTTAGTGAAACCCACATTTGCTGCCCCAGACTCCTTGGAAGAATTGTTTTTCAAACTACATTTGTACCCTGCATTTCCTTCAAGTAGTTCAAGGCAGTTCACATAGTCCTTTCGCCCTGCTCAGTTTATCCTCGCAGCAACCCTGTGAAGTAGATGGGGCTGAAAGAGAATGACTTGGCCAAGATCACACAGTAAGCTTTGTAGCTGGTAGAGATTTGAACCTGAACCTCCCCTGTCCTAATGAGACACCCGAAAGGTGTGATATATAAATAACCTGTATGAACAAGGTATTTTTGTTCTTGCCACTTGCTAAAAAATTCCAGATCCCTTTGAAAGAGGATCCAACCAAACTTCTGTTTGATTGCAGTCAAGCAATCAAAAAATCTTGTCATACACCAAGATATAATCTAGAGAACAACAGTCAGCTGATACACAGTCAAAAATGAAAAGGAGGGCATGTTTTAAGGAAAGTAAGCTTTAATCCCCACAGTGACTAGATCTCAAGCTACATAACAGGAAGGGAAAAATTTACCTTGGCTCTGAATGTTTCTGTCTTGTTCTGGCATGCTTGAGGTGACAGCAGGCTACTTCATTTTGTTAGCTGTTTTCCCTTCCTTACGCATTTGTCATAAGTATAATAGCTCTCCCGTATTCTCAGAATATATATATTAGTTCTTAGGCTGCAGTCCTAAGCATGCTTACTTTGGGTGTAAGTCCTATTGAATACAGCGGGACTTGCTTCTGAGTAAACATGCGTATGATTGTGCAGTTGTTTATTTATTATTAAAAGCATTCCCAATGTATTGAGGGTGTTTTACAGACTTCTTGGTTCATTATATTTAATACTATTTAATAAAATTTATATACCACTTGATTATAGAAAGAAACCTCAAAGTGGTTAATAGAAAAATAAAATTATCATTAAAAAATATAAACCATAATTTAAAACATACAGAAAGTGAAAACCCACAAGATTCCAAACAACATGTTTGCGATTCACAAAATACACTTGGAACTCTGTAGGGAGAATATAGTTGGGGGAGCTTTGTGAAGCAGACAACTGGCATTGAGGAAACTGTTAAGTGTCACCTAACACCATTTTCCTGCTGCACATTACCATCTGCCAAAGTTACTGGGGGGGGGGTGTAGCTGAATGTTATATGCAGTTCTATGTAGATTTGCATGTAACTTCCAGTTTGCTCTGCAGAAGATTTTACTATTAATAAGTATTTATATAATGTCATCAGTGTATATGGCAGTTTACCACATAGAAGAGGGCAGGTCCCTGCCCTAAGGATCTTACAATCTAAAATATAACACACTGGAAACATCAGAGGAAGGGAAAGCAGTGAGTAGTAAGGCAGCTTTGCTGTGTGTAGTTTTTGTAAGTTAAAACAAATTATTTTGCATTTAAAACACATTTTGACATCTGCTGTGAGGTCTACCCATGGCAACTTTTTAATCAATTAAAAGGTTTTTAACTGATAAATTGACTAAAAGTTGTAGCTAAATGTTAATACTGGCTTTTTCAAATATAATTTACATACAGTGTTTGCAAGTTGTTTGGTGTGTGAATTTGACTTGCAAGAGGACTTAATGTTCCCATAACTTTTTTCCTAGATATCACTGCCCTGTGCCTAAGATTTTCTATGTCCAGTTGACTGTGGGTGACCATGAATTTTTTGGTGAAGGGAAGACTCGCCAAGCTGCTAGACACAATGCTGCCATGAAGGCTCTTCAGGCACTTCAGAACGAGCCAATCCCCCCCAAATTACCTCAGGTTAGTGATTCGCGCCTTCGCTTCTTAAAGCCATAGTAAGCAAGATCTCCGTAAACTGGTGCCCTAATTTGGAAGAACTTGTGGGAAGAATAGACATGTTTGTTTTTTCCTTGGTCAACCTTTTTATATCAGTTCTATTTAGCTTGCAGTAACTGAGGCCATCAGCACATTTTGCTTCTTAAAAAGTAAAAAAGAACCATCCTAATTAGGGATGGCATGGGATCTCAGCCGGGGAGAGCTTGAAATGAATAATGTGACCTTCTGCTCCTTGAAAAGTTTTACCGCATTTCAGTTCTGGCCCAGTCCCCTTTGTGCTGACCCAAACTAGAAAAAGAGGTTTTCAGCCTGCCTCTCCCACTTCCCTATCAGCCCCACCCCAACACATCCTCCAAGCCCCTCAACCTTGCTAAAAGCATTACATCAGGGACAAAAGGTTCATCGAAATGAGAGAGATCAGACGAGGCCTCATTAGGATATCATACATGAAGCATAGTTTCCTGTTGGAGATCACTCCACTTCAACATCATTAGTATTATCACAGTGACTCGAGTGCTTGGGTTGAACTCTATGCACTCTTACAGCTTGATTTCTGCCTATACTACCCTCCATTTGCTGCCCCTGCATCATATGCTGCACCATTCTTAGGGGCTTCCCAATCATGTAGAAGCAGATTGGGTGATAGGGATGCCAAGGAAATCCTTTTCCACAGTGGAATTAAAATCCAGCCCGTTGACTCTCTCGTTAGGGTGAGAGATGGAATTCTCCATGTAGCTCTATATTTGTTGATGTTCTTATCTCTAGAAAGGTGCTTTATTTAGAGTAGTTAGGACGTATTCCAAATGGTTGTGAGTCATTGTTATGGAAGACATTGCATTGCTTAAGATTGTGTGACTCTTTTTCTTGTTATGGTCTAAAGCAGCCATGGCCAAGGTGGTGCCTTGCTGGCTGGGACTGGTGGTGGGAGTTGTATTTCAAAACATCTGGAGGCACCAGTTTGGGCAAGGCTGCTCTGTCATGCAGTAGACCAGAAAACTAATCACTCAGGAAAGTTAAAAAAGAAAAGACCCCAAGTCTCTTGGGGAAAAATGCCAAATATCTGAGAGAACGGGAGTGTAGGTTGTATCTTATCACCAGTAATGCATATGTATTATCCAGTTGAGTTCTGTGACAGTCACACCTGACAGTCAACCCTATAAACGATGAACCATCCATTGCAATTCATATGCTGGGAAAATACCAGCTTTGATGCACTCTGGAGGAAAGATCTCTAATTCTGCACTTACATTCCCTGCAACCAAAGGGTTGCAGAAGTGCCCTTATTTGTCTCTCTCAAAATAAAAAAAATTAAAAATCATACATACTTAGTTCTAGTTTAGCTAGACCTGACTCCTTACCCTGAGGAATACCCCCCCCAAAATAACTCCACATTTTCCAAATGATGACATTTTGATATGAAATCTTGTGCATGTGAATGAGATCACAAAGTCATTTTGACTGAGCTTCTGAACAGCTGTCAGATGGTTTTAGGCTTTCAGTCTATTAGTCCCTTGGTATATCATTAGTTTGCTCAGTCTTGCAGTTGTAAGAGTCAAGGCTTTCATTATTCAACAAAATGCAAAAAAAAATTATATAAAAGTAAATGAACATATAAAAGCTGGTTGAAATTTAAATTGCAGATTGAAAGGTCTGGAATGATAGAATAGGTAAATCTAAAGCACAACTAGAGTTCACCTAATTGAGGCACAAGATGCCCAGTTAAAACTGCAGGGCAGGGTAAAACAGATCAAGACCATGGCATGAGGACAGAATGGCATACCACTGGTACCCCCACCATGCCATATTCCCAATTTAATTTCCCTCTGAAGCTGCTAGTTGCTCCATAGAAGTAAACATAGTTGCTCCATAGAAGTAAAGAAGTTTTATCATGGGGGAAACAGATTCAGTAGAGGGGCAGGTGATTTAAAATGGGGATGGCACAGGCAAAGGAATTAACCCTTTCCTTCCCTGGCACTATAGCCCTGGTTGGCCCTGATTGGCCATGGGTAGCTTAAAAGGCAGAAAGCACTGAGTGACCACTCTTAGTCAGAAGATACAGAGGATGTGTTTTCAACAACACCACTCCTTTATAGATAAAAATCTATATAGAGCAATTGTATTTGAGCATTGAGTATAAGTGGCATAATCCTACAAAGGATAGCTCTGACTAAAAATCTTATGCATGCTTACTAGGTAATCAGACCTAGAAGACCCTAAGCCCTGGAATTTGGCTGCTAACTAACATGTAGAAAATCAGGTTGCATTCATAGTCATAGGACAACAGGAATTTAAATCCCATAGATTTCAATCTGATTTAGTTAAGAACAACACCTGCTGCATTACATCTTTAGAGATTTTCCTTTGATTGCTTTCAAAATGTCAGACATGTAGAAATAAGCTAATGTACATGAAAGAAACAGTGGTGTAAGGCAGACTATGCATTATATCACACAATATAATACTTTGGGATGAGGGGAACGTTCTACTTTCATTCTCTAGCATTTCACACTGCCGTTTTTCTGAAAGGCTCTCCAGCAGTAGAGCTGTGTGCAAGACCTTGAGGGGGCACTGACAGAGAAGACAGCAGTGGGCTGCATAAAGAAGTGATTCTTTTTGTTACCACTGCTGATCTCAGCACAAAGGGTTGTCCATGACTCCTGCTCATAGAATAACGCTTACTATTTGCATAGTAATATTCTCTCAATAGTCCTTATAACATCTCTGAAATCCAGAATTATTATCCCCACAGGGCCTTGTGACTACCACTGTGGTTGCTCCATTTCTAGACATAGAATCATAAAATCATAGAACCATAGAATTGTATGAAAGGGACCCGGAGGGTCATCTAGTTCAACCTCATGTGATGCAGGAATCTCAACTAGATCATACATGACAGATGGCAATCCAATCTCTGCTTAAAAACCTCCAAGGAAGGAGAGTCTACCACCTCTCATGGGAGTCTGTTCCACTGTTGAACAGCTCTTACTATCAGAAAATTATTCCTGATGTTTAGTTGTAATCTCCTTTCTTGAAGCTTGAATCCATTGGTTTGGGTCTAGAGCAGGAGAAAACAAGCTTGCCCAACTTCCCTGTGACAGCCCTTTAGCTATCATATCTCCTCTTTCCCAGGCTAAACATACCCAGTTCCCTCAACCATTCCTCATAAGGCTTGGTTTCCAGACCCTTAACCATCATGGCTGCCCTCCTCTGCACATGTCTTTACACATATTTACACATATATACAACCTGAGCTTACATTGGAGGGGCTCACAGCATTAACATTCCAAAAGGTCTTGTTCCTCCATTGGTCACAGCCTTGGACTCCAGCAGAAATCGAGCATGGCTCTCCTTCAGTTTTGCAGCTGGTCAGAGTAGTCACAAAACTTCTCAGCAAGAAACAGGGCAACTGAGGTGGTAGACCGTGTGCACTGTAGAGCTGCAGATAGATGAAAAGTCCCTCTACGTGCTGTGGCATGTTAAGCACAAGCTATGTACTAAACAAACAAGAGCCTTCTAAACATTGGACAACGTTGGACACGCAGAGTCTTTTAAGGCACTGGATGTTGAGACTTTATGGGGTTGAATCTTCATTGTGTCAGTTTGAGGAAAGCACAACGCAAACAGCAGTGAGGAAAACGAGTCCATGGGAACACGAACCTGCTTTCATGAAAGAACTGCTGTACAGCTGCCAAATTATTTCTGCCAAGCATCCAAAGTGAGGCCTGAGAAGGGAGTACATAGCCAAGAGCTTTACTACTGTGATGAGACTCACACGTAAACCATGGATCTTTCGGAACCACCAGTCATCCATCCATCCCCTTTCCTTTATTGCTTTTTCTTGGTGGTAAGGAAGTTTATGTGAAAGAGTCTCAAGGGTTATTGCTGCTCAGTGCCAATAACTATAAATAATGCCGGAGAGTACTTGTGTCCCTGTTTAGCCTCTGTCTGCTTTTATAATGTAATAATTTGAAGGTAAAGGAATACATTGGCTCACCAGTTAAGCTTTGGTCTGACCATTGAGTAAAGTGCAGCTGATGGCTCATAGATCAACATTTGCTTTGCTTTCTGCTGCGGAAGCCTTATGCAGACACACAACCTAACCATTGTTGATTTTTCTGAATTCTAGATTAAGGATTATGGATGAATTCCTAAACTATTTAAAGTACTGTCCACAAATTAGGAAGCATACCCATGGTTTGAAGTGAGTTTTCAAACCATGATTGGTGTCAACCATGGCTATATTTTATGGCTGCGCTGGCCAAACTCTGCTTAAAGGCAGTTTGCTATCTCTCCCCGTGTAGACAGGCTGACAGTGTTTATCTGTACTGGTCACAGACTAAATCTGTGTTCTTGCCTTCCAACAGCATACTCTTTACAGAAATTAGTGACTGAGCCTTCAGCCTGTTGTTTGGGTTGGACTTTTGTGAACAAGCAACCCATCCAGACAAGAATTTAAAATTAACTCCATGCCCTGAAAGAACAGGACCACTTTTCTTTTTTTACTCAGGATCAAGCCGCCTCTGCTTGATCAGAGTGGCTGCAAATGTATTTGTTTGCATGAACATTTTAGTGAATATGCTTCAGGGTCTTGTTTTGCTTTAATCAAAATTTCTTATTTTGCTTGACCAGAATGGAGAGCCAGGTAACGAAATGGAAGATGAAAAAGATGCAAACAAGTCAGAAATCAGTGTAGTATTTGAAATTGCACTGAAGCGCAGCATGCCTGTCAGTTTTGAGGTAAGTTTGACATTGTATTCTGCTGGATATATAATATTTGGGAACGGGGGAAAGGGAGAAATTCCTTTCCCCCTCCCTATAGGCACTTTGTCAAATACAGTGCTACTAGATACATGTTTATTGAACATGCATACAAAAGAGAAAAATAATGGGTTGGAGCCATACTTGCCCTGACCAGAGTATTTTCCCTAGCACCCTCCCCCCTCCAGCTTCCTATGCCTTCCCTCAAGAATTCTACTCTGGAGGGTGGAAGACCGTTTTGGGCAGGGGGAGTTCTGAGAGCTGCACAGGGATAGAGCCCTTCTGTTCTCAAATCCAACCCAAATGGCAAGTAATTTCTATTAATATTAAGTTAAATATAATTACCGCATTCTATTCCCCACCCCCGAAGCTGCTATTTGCTCCATTCTAGAGAGTCCTTACCGTTAGTTTTTTGTTTCTACTTTTCCTCCTGCAGTATATACATGACTGAGGAGTCAAAATGTTCTTTGAACTTCCTCTTGGTTTAAATCTTTATTTACAGACAGTCTGTTTGTTTCCGTTTGTGTGCGGGTACAGATATGTTTTTGCCTGGTGCACCATGCTTCATTGATGAACTACAGTATATATATTTTATAGTTACTATTTCTTATTTAAGTAACATTTTCCTAGGCATTGCTGTTTTTATACCTACAACAACTGTTTAAGGTGGCTGAGGGTTCCATATCCAACTACAGCACTCTGTTTAATAACAGAGCACCCTGACTAAAATGCTGATTAAATTGGCTCATTCGTTAGAGAGTGAAGGGTGGATGTGAAGGAGCTGGGCCAAATATACAGATACCTGCTTATTTTACCTTCCTAAGCAATAACCGCATCCAATCTTTACCTCTCAACCTTCAGTAGAGAGCTCTGCTGCCCTGGTCCTGAAGGCCTATGACAGGAAGGTAGTGCTCCTGCCATGTGGTTCCCAAGAGGCTCTGGGTGTTTGACCCTTGGCTTAATTGAGAATAATAATTTCACATTGTCTAGCAGATAAGGAACAGGTATTCTATGAGTTTTTGTTAAAAGGTACTTTTGCCAAGATGTGTGTGGGTATCCAACTAATTGGTTCCATCAGCCTAAGGATCCAGAGAGTTGGAGGAAACCTAGAACAGATTTAGGGGCCTCATGGTGGGAGGAGAAGGGGGAAAGTTCCATTGCACAAGCAGAAATACTTTCTCAGATGGAACGAATATGTTAGATACTGAGAGACATGCCAAGGCTTACTTGGGAGTAGGTCCTATGGGCTAGATGCAGACTTAAGTTGGTTGCATGTAGAACCCATTAAATCAATGGGTTAATCGTTGATTAATTTCTGTCATGTTGTTTTTGGTGCAACTAACTTTCCTATCCTAACCCCACTTACCTGGCAGCAAACCCCATTGAATTAAATAGGATATAGTTCTGAGTAGCCATAGTTAGGGTTGTACTGTTACTCTGGATCCAAATCAATGTGATTTATTCTGAGTAAGCGTTTTTCAGATCATGCAATACATCAGTCTTGTGAATTAAGTCTGCTGAAGTTACTAGGTGATAATAAAAAAATAATAGTAGTAGCCTGTTGTGAGTTGGTGGACAGGGTTAGAGAGATCCATCCATCCTGCAGCTGTCCACTGTATTTCTATGCTGGGCACAGATGTAGGTTCCCCCTTCTCTTGTAGCACACTTGGTTTCTATTCTAGGTATAGGCGAGAGACCAATATGCCATACCTCCTTGCTTGCATGGAATTCCATAAACTCACCTGCATGGAGTTCCTTGTCATCTGTGGCTACTTAACTACAAAGCTGTTATCAATGTCAGATGGGGTACAGAGGGAATAGGGACACGGGATACAACAAGCAAGATGGGAAAGGCAAAAGAAGAAGCTGAGAAACTGTTTCTTTGCAGCAGGTTACTCAGCTACAGAAAGACAGATATTGCAGCTCCTCACCCAGACCTGGCAGTTGCTACAGTTCATTCCTTTGGCCTATATCCTCAGTCATGATGTTGACCTGCACCACCCTTCTGGCTCTGGCGGGATGGAGCAGGACAGTGGCAAGGGTGGGGAAGTACCAGCAAATGAAGATGCACTTGCATGTACCACTGCCACCACCAGTCCACTGCTTCCGTTGCCACTGCCTTCCACAGCCCATACTGATCCTGGCATGCGGTAGTGCTATCACAGCTGCAGGGGTGGTGCTGTAGTGGTGCCTCACATCACACACCACAGTGAACAGAAATAGGCACTACACTCCAGGCAATAACACGTCGTAAATTCAAATAGATGGTGCTGCTACCTGTCCTTGGAACAGAGAGGGTAGAAGTCTGTTTGATCCCCACTAACTGATGATGGAACAGCCTGGCATTCCTACCTATTCCCTTCATATCCCTTCTCTAGGACATGAGTTACTGCTGCTCTCCTGGGCTCCTACTCCGTCCTTAAGAACACCAGATAAAGCTTTATAAGAGGCTTCCTTGAATATTTTGCTCTCTGCAACATTAGATGGTCTCAAGTTGTACCCTCTCTTTTGCATCAGCCTCCTGCAAATTCATGACAAAATTTAGTTGATAACTCAAAGCAGTCACCTCTGAGGTAAAAATCTTGCAAAGAAAAGGTAGCATAATCACTGTCAGAATTTAGGTTTAACCCAGACCCTATATTTGGAAACAATGCAGTGACTCATCATTTTGTAATAGGCCACAGGATTTGGTGTTTGTAATAGGATTTTACTTTAGGAACTGCCGGTATTATTTTGTACCAGGCATGCATTAAAGCTTTCAGATGTCTTTGTTCACATGATAGTTGCAAAGCAGCCCTCGTTTTCTTTGGGTTACAAAAAACACAGACAACATTATATCATTGCTCTTATGTAAGCCAGCAAACAGTTAAAGATATTTTGTGCTTCGTGTAAACAACTTTTTTAAGACTTGCACAATATCTGGAGAATGGGTGGGGTGTGCAATGTAACTAGGAGCCAAGTTCTGCCCTCTGATGTCAGCAGCACTGCCTGAGGGCAAAATCTTGCCCTAAATATTTAGCCCAGAGGGATTACAGTGTTGCCTAATCCCATTCACTGTGCTTGATGAAGTGGAGTTAGGGTTTGTTATCTAACATCTTTTAGAAACATTGTAAAACACTTTAATGAGAGATGTGGTATTGGAATAAAACACTTAAAGATCAAAGTTTTACCCTAGTCATATTCTCCAGCTGCCTATTGATGCTGTTCTTCTAAGAACATAAAAGGAGCCCTGCTGGATCAGACTAAAGGTTCAACTAGTCCAGTATCCTGTTTCTCACAGTGGCCAAGCACTTGCAGGGCCTGAAGGCAATAGTCCTCCTCTCTTGCTACTCTCCGGCAACTGGTATTCACCACAAAGAAGAAGAAAATTGATTCAATTTATTACTCCACCCTTCCTCCTGAAGGGGGGGCTGCCTCCGTTTATGGAGGCAGATTATAGCCAGCATGACTAATAACCCTTGGTAGATCTATCCTCCAATAACTTTCCTAATCTCTTTTTAAAAGTTGTCAGAGCTGGTGGCCACATACTTGAGTTGCCATTCTTGCTGTTTCCAGCTCTCCAGTTAGTCATCATCCATGTGCCACACAGAGACACACAATGGGGGGGGGGAAACCAGGAGCATACTTCACAGGTTCTTCAGTAACATAATGCTCAAGTTGAAGAGGAAGGTACCGTGCGCAAGAGATACCAAGAAGCACAGTGTGCGCGCCCCGCAGCTGCTGCTTTGGAATGCGCCACATGCACTCATTTTGCAGGTTTGTATAGGTCTTGAGTCATGACCTCAACGCTCACCCTACTCATTGGCTTGGTAACTGTATGAGCATCGTGGTGGAGCCCCTGAAGGAGAAGTAGCATTTACCACCAGAGTGGGACCTGTGGAGGGCCATTCCTTTTCGGTGCAAAACAAAACACATGGGACATATGTGCTCTAGTGCCAGAGTGAGACCTCACATTTGTCAAGGAAAATAAAATTTTAAAATAAGGAAGCATTGGGGAAATGACAGCTGAGTGGTGTGAAGAAACGGAGCATCTTGTACAATGTTTTTTTTAAGGGAGAAGCAAAAGCATTCATGTGACATGTTTACATATCCTTTTGTCATATCCAAAAAACAATCTCTCTCTCTCTATATATATATATTAAAAACCTATTTAGAATATCACTTGGCCAGATGGGGAAGGTGGTGCAGGGTGGGAGTGGGGGAGTGTGTTACTTGTCACTAGTTATGTAACAAGCATTGTCCAGTAGTTCCCCATGGCAAGAACACAGCAGGTGATGCACATAGTCAACGGTGCTGGAATGCTTACGTAAAGCCTTAGTAAAGCCTTAGTAGCAGTTTCTGGCTGACAGCTACATTCAAAGTTCCATTTATCATTGTGAAATGCTGGTAATGTTGACAGATTCCTCACATTTCAAGTTACAGCAGAAGCTTTATTTTACAACTAAATTTAATCTTTCCAATGACTGTACTGTGTATATATTCACTTATGCTGTGGCATTGTTACTGCGGCATTCCCTTACCAATTGTGATATTTTGTCATTTATATAGGGGCCTAACACGGTGTGCTACATATCCAGTGGAACAACTCATTCTCTTTACAATGGAGTCTGGAGTAGGGCCTAAAAGCCAGTAAAGTGAGCATACTTAGCTTCTCCTACCGTTTTTCTGTTAGGCACCACAAGGGATGTTTCCCTCTAGACTGAAAATTCTGAGACCAACATTGCAATTCATCTTTGCTGTGAACAGTGGCCACCACCTTCCCTTTTCTGTACAAAGCAACTAATCAAAATCTAGTTTAATTTTTAATATAGTTTATTTATTTTTTAAATTTCCTGTAGATGGAGTTAGCTGTTGTCAGTGATATGAGTACGCATCCATTACTGGAAATATATAGTCAAAGTACTTCCCTTTTGTTTGGCTTGTGGCCATTATAAGGAGCGGGGGCAGACAGCCATGCACAGCCAGAGGTTACTCGAGTTCTCCATTGCAGCTTTTGTTGAAGAGGCAAGTCACATTTTGTACTGCAATAAGTGATATCTCTTCAGCAGCAATAGTGGCTTCCTGTGCCATGCACATACTTGTTCCACATATGCAGATGGTGTCATGCAACAGGATTTGTACTTTGAACGGTTTTGCAAAAGCAAGGCAAAAATCTCAACATTACCACAATATGTAGATAATACTCAGGGTAGTACTACTAGACATTACCTTGGAAAGCTCATGTTTGCTAATATGAGCGGAGAGGCATTTATAGGGGAGAATCAGTGGAAAGCCCACTGAGTATTTTTATTCTTCGCTGGTCTTTTATTACCATTTCAGAGTCTTTAAAAATGGCCAAGCATGGGTGCTAGACACGCATTGGTTCACCATCAAAAGGCAATCTCTGAATCCACTCTGTGGTCCTCATAGCTCCCCTTACAACATATCTTTGAACAAATTGTTTTACAATTATAAGTCGCTTTGAGGCAGTTTATGTAGTAAGCAATAGATAAATACAATAAATAATAACAACTCACATGTCCCAACTCATTTTATTCCATTGAACACACTGACTCTTAGAACTTTGTTTTTATGTTATCTCTGTTTCACACTCTCTTAGCTATACGTTGCCTTTCCAAAGCAAGCAAACAGTCTGAGGGGATGGTATAAGTAGTAGGTGATAAATTTTTCAGCAACATTTGCGTATAATGTCCCTGTATTCAAACTACTTCACATGCACTATCTAGTTGCAATCCACACAACAGCCCTGTACATTATGTCAGCAATTTTATCCTCACCATCCCCACCATATTGCAGACAGAGAACTGAGGCCTAACGCCACCTAGAGAATTCATTGAAAGAGGCAAAGTTTGAACCTGGAACTTCCTGATTCACAGTTAAATCTCTTCATCTCTATGTTGCACTGGCTCTCTCAGTAGAAGTCAGTGGGATTTACTGCCGAATGAGTTTATTGCGATCAGGTTTTTATGCAGATTGGATTCTTATAAAAAGTTATAATCTAAGAAAGGCGTTGTTTGGTTGGAATGAAAATCTACAGGGGGTAAAATTTTACTCTCTGACATAATATACATTATCAAGCCTTCTTTAACACACCTGGTTGTTAATCTTCCAATTTCTGCTCACCGTATTTCCATACAAATAATTATAATAAGGACAAATTTATGTAATAGAAATGAATCCTAGAATCATTTCATTTGCATGTCCTGTCTTGGCTGATAGGTAATAAAGGAAAGTGGACCACCACATATGAAGAGTTTTGTTACCCAAGTGTCAGTGGGAGAATTCTCTGCAGAAGGTGAAGGAAACAGCAAGAAACTGTCAAAGAAGCGAGCCGCAATAGCAGTCCTGCAAGAACTACGGAAACTTCCCCCTCTTCCTGTGATCGAAAAGCCAAAGCTTCATTTTAAAAAACGCCCCAGAACAATGTTAAAGGTAATGATGCATTCGAATAATAGAAGTTGCCAAACTTAATGCTTTCATTTGCCTTTTATGGTTTGCAATGTATGCAGTGCAATTTTTATTTTGCTCAGGAAGATACACCTGTGGCTTTTTTAAAGTTGAGGATTACTTTTAGTCACTTCCACAGAACATTGCATATGGTTTGCATATGCATCTCATTCTGGATCCGACTTCTGCTCGCACATACAGTTCTGGAACTCCATGGGTAGAGAGCAGTAGTACAGGGGAGGAAAACGTCTGGGGGGAAGCATGTGACAAGCGAAGGTTAAGCACCCCATTCCATTCTGCCCCTTCTCCATTACAAACAGCCCTTTGAAAGGCTGCCAATGTATCTTACAGTTGGGCCCAGGAAACAGCTATTTCTATACTAGAATATTTTGCCTTAAATTGCAAATAGTACTAATGCCAAAAACATAATACTATATGATACAATATGATATTTTATTCTATAAACCCAGACATCATTACTGGGTTTTTAAACATTTGCTTTTCATTTAAGACAAACCTAATTATTGAAAATAAATAAAGTGACCTTTTAGTAAGCTAATCATTTGCCTTTCCCATTTTTATTCACTTTAAATAAAGATAAAGGACAGAACAGAGCTTTGTATTTCAAAAGTTAGGTAGCTGTTGTTAATAGGTGTGCTTGCTATAACACACTGATGCTTCTAGCTCTGTTCCTTCCCAAGTATGTTTGTGCCACCAGACAGCAGTCCTCGTATAAAATCTATCCATCATTTGTTTTTGCTGCCTTTATGATACCCATTTGATGAGTAGCTTTGTTTGTGCTATTTTTGCCTTTATCGTGTTTTTTAAAAGATGTTCCAGTGCTGAGACAAAGTAGTCCAGCTGCATCCAGTTAGATTGTTATGGGCTCATAAAGTTTATAGACAAAGCTGAGCAATACTCCTTGGATCATAGCAAGAGCAAAATGCTCGTTGCAGCCTTGTCATCCGCCCGATACTGCTGCACCAATCTGGCTATGAAAACAGCACTTGAAAAGCTAATTTGGCAGGCTGGACCAGATGCTCTGTGGCAGGCCCAGACCCTGGAACCAAGGTCACCTGTGAACAGCTGCAGAGTGGTAGTGGGCCAGGGTTCAATTTTCAGTAAATTGACAGGTGGAAGAGGTGCTTAATTGTTCTCTTGCCAGCTGCTTTCCCTCCCAAGAATGCCTTGCACCCTATTGCCTTATTATTTATAAATTTCAGCTATAAATTCCTTCCCACGAGGCACCCCCGAAGCAATTTACACTATAACATATATAAAGCAGATATTTATTTATTTATTTGCATGTATAAGAAGGGTTTTAAAAAAATGATTATAAACACGAAATCAGTTTGAAACTGCACATACATAAAATCAGTTCGAATCCAAGACAGATACCAGCTTGGATAACGTTTTTTGAAGGTTTGTGGACAAAGGAACATCTTCAGCAGGCACCAAAACGACTATGGAAAAGGTGTCAAAGTGCTAACATCTTGGCCCAAGGGCTACTACTATGCTTTTAAACCATTGGGGGTGGAGCCTCAAAAGTACATTCAGGACCTGGAATGATATATTAGTCATTGTTTGGATCTAGGATTCTGTAAGAACAAATTCCTTGAACCCAGTGATCTGTCCATGGTCCTGTAAGGCTTTGATCTGATTCTTGCTCCTGAACTTCAGACCTATATTGGCTGCCTGCTAACCTGCTGGTGTCATCTGCCTGCCCTCCTCCTCGATCCTGGTTCTCACTATCTTCTCAGAGGTTTCCTTGGCTACTTAGCAGCAGGACAGTCTCAGTCTGGGAGAGACCTGCACATTGCTGAGCAGTGAGCCAGACAGGCCCAGAGGAGAAGCCTACTACCTTGATACAGCCTTCGTCTGCTTGGGGGGAGGATCCAGAGTGAGCGGCTAGAAGAGAAGGGGAGCAGTGGTCAGTTCCAGCAACGTCACCAGCTGAATAAGTCGAGCCTGAGTAACTCTGCTTTGTTGTTACTTTCTGTAAATAAAAGCTAATTGCATTTCATGTCTCACGTTCTTCCTGCCCTGTGGATGACCTGTCTGTGCTGACAGCACCTTGAAACAGGGAGAGGTCTTTCGTGTTACCTAGAACTTGATTTTTTTATTATAATTTTATTAAGATACCAAGGATTGAACCTCAGACCTTCAGCACACAAAGCATGTGCCCTCCCTAAAAGGAGAAAAGGCTCATGGAACTACAGCGGAACAATATGTGTTTGTGTACTAAATGACAGGGGGGGGGCAGAAATCCAGGTGATCTTGAGTCAGATTATCTTTGATATATATTGATGAAATTTGTCAAAGTTAGCTCCTTCACACAGTCTTGGAATCTAAGACTTTGTGTCTGAAGGAGGTGTAAACTTTTCTGTTCAGGGTTTTTACATTAGTTAACCAAAGATTGCTCTTAGCAGTGAATTCAAAGAATCAAATTTCCACGGATTGAAAGCTGGTTTTCTTTGCTCACACTTTAAAATAATCACTACTTAGAAGTTGTGTGATATAACTCTTTGATTCTCAGGAACTCACTGCAGATCCAGGTCCTAGTTGCCTTATAATTATCATGTCCATAAGTACTTGTTGAATGGTAACCAACCCATCCATCAAAACTGTTTTTTCTGTTACAGGATACTAGTGTGCTTTCTAGTGGTGTAATGAAGCTTCTTTCTTAACCTCCTAAATTCCTGTGAGCTCAGGTTTCTTAAATGGAGTGTTTATTCATGGTGGCAGTGGATTTATTGCTTCTTCTAGGATTCATGAGCTTCAGTCTAGAGGGGCTGGTCCTGATTTGTGTATTCATCCGAAATTCCTCCTGAAAGCGGGGAAAGGGCTAGAGTTAGACTTATCTGCATTAAATCTGATCAAACTCAGGTGTTGTACAAGTCAGCCATATGCCATCCCCTATATAATTTGTGAAACATTACCACTTCGGCTCAGCATCATAAAAACGATCTTTTTAGCTTCTCATCTCCACAAAAGATTTTGCAAGCATCCCTTCCCTACCTGATTTTATTTTATTGGGGTGGTTTGGGCAGGGGGGGGGGTCAGGAGGAAAATAATTATGCAGTAAAGCAGTTAAAACTATTTCACCATGAATGATGTTTCCTTGCACCTTGTTAAGTTGCATGCAGCAATGCAAAGCAGGTGCTTTTAGAATTCAGATTCTTTCAGCACAGTTACCCAGCTTACAAGCTCTAATTACTAAAGAAAATCACAAAGCTAAATTTGATGAAAGGCAGCCCAAGCAACAGCAAACAGTTAAATCTGGAGGGTTTGGCTATAAGCTGATTTAATTTTACTGAAGCTGGCCAGCATCCGTCTGTCTCGGGAGGCAATGGAAGAATGCCCCATCATGGGTGAAACCAAACCATTGGAGAGTTAAGCTCCTACAGTGGCTGTAGAGACTGATATGAGAGAGACACGTTTGTTGCAGCTCTCACTATTGGAAGCAATTTACTGAAGCTATTAGAACAACTTATCCATAAATTTGCTAAATGTTTATCATTTGGATTAACAGATGATAGCCCATTTCTGATAAATATACTCTATTAATGCAAGTATTGTTTGGACAATGAAGAATAAGACTTCAATATTTGAGGCCCTGACTCTCAGAGAACAAGCTGACCTAAAGAAACTGAGGTGGTCAGAGAGGTTGTTGAACATGACATTCAGGGATGTGATAGCGACATACCACTTCCAGGCTCTGAAGTCTCAGGGAAGAAGGATGTCACTTTGAGTGAGAGAGAAATTGTCCTTTGGAAGAGGCCTTTTCCTTGGGAAGTGAGCAGGTTATTAACTCATGTCAAGGATATTCCTGTGAGACTTCTTGGTAGTGGACAGTTCATTCACTGGTGACATATATAGCTGTGTTTCTGATAAGCATGAAGGCAACCTGGTGACTTGCCTGCTTGGTTCAAGGGTTACAGATCTTACACGTTGCCTTGATGAGCTGGTAGATAGGGCTGGGGAGAGTTCAATGGTTGTGGGGCATGTTGGCTCCAAGGATGTGGGAAAATGTTGTTTTTCTAGGAGAAAAAAAATAGATGGCTATGTAGTAGGTTGAAAGTCCAGGTCGTTCAAAGTGGCTTTCTCTGAAATGCAAGCCAGGGCCTGCAAGACAGGCAGAGCTGAGGAGGCTCAGGATATGAATGAGACAGTGGTGTCAGGAGTGGGTGTTTGGAGATGTTAGGCATTGGGGAACATTTTGGGATGATCAGGGCATGTACAAAAAGGGACAGGCTTCATTTGAACAGGAATGGAAGTACACTGTTGGCACTTAAAATAAAAAAAAGGTGACAGAGCAGCTGGGAGAAAGCCGATAGGAGCAGAGAATTATCCAGTTCTGGATAAGTCACCCAAAATCATGTGTTTTTTATTGTTCAAATGGGAGATGGGTAGAACTGGGCAGTGAAGGTGCAGTGGAATATTATAGCAATTCAAAGAAGCAAAAGTGCTGTAGGGTAAAATGTATGTGCCAGAGACATTAGGAGAAAGACATTGCATTATAGATGCTTATGTGCTAATGCCAGAAGCTTCTGAGCCAAGATGGGTGAGCTGAAGTGAACATAGATATAGTGGGCATAACCTGTGGAATGGAAGCAAACAACGGGACATCGTTATCTATGAACTTTTTAGGATGATCAATGAAGGGTGTTCTGGAAATAGTGTCACACTGGATGTTGAATAGAGTCCAACAAACTAGAAATCCCAAAAGGCACAGTCTGTGAGTGGCAATACTGGGCCCCAGGGGTAATTTAGTAATGGGAACATACTATCATCCACCTGATCAAAACGCCCAGAGCAATCTTGAGATGGAAAGTTAAACCAAGGAGGCATTCAAAGGCAGACATGTTGTAGCAATGGAGGCTTCAGTTACTCTCACATGGACCAGTACATGTGTGTTGCAGTCACGACAAAAAATAAGGCTATAAAAAGCTACTAGCCAGGATGCCTGTGCACTACCTCTATTGTCAAAGGTGATAGGCCTATGAATACTAGCTGCTGAGAATAACAAGTGGGAAGAGAGCTGCTTATGTGCTTCCCATAGGCATCTTGTTGGCCACTGGAAGAACAGGATGTTGGACTAGACGGGCCTTTGGTTGGATCTGGTAGGGTTTGTCGTCTGTTCATAGGAGGGATTTTTATTTTTCCATTTATATAGTCCTTATCTAAATCCTAATGATATTTATGGTTTGCATATTGATAAGGTAGCTCATATTTATTTAAGTAACTTGCACACTTTTGCTGTGTGTATGTGTGTTTTAGTGTTGTCTTTATTATACAGTTGTTTATTGTTTAAAAGTGCAGTGACCTATAACCAAACATGTTACATTTTGAATTACCGACTAGCTTACATTTACAGTGGTGCCTCGCAAGACGAAATTAATTCGTTCCACGAGTTTTTTCATCTAGCAAATTTTTCGTCTTGCGAAGCACGGTGTCGGAAAAGTTTTGGAAAAGCTTCAAAAATCACCAAAAACCTCAAAAAAGGCTACCACACCGTGTTCTATGAGTTGCTCCTCGAAGTCAAGTCGCAACTGTATTAACGGTGTTAAGAAAAAAGAAACAAACTTGCAAAAAATGCGAGACGTTTTCGTCTTGCGAAGCAAGCCCATAGGGAAATTCGTCTTGCGAAGCAGCTCAAAAACTGCAAAACCCTTTCGTCTAGCGAGTTTTTCGTCTTGCGAGGCATTCGTCTTTCAGGGCACCACTGTAACAACTTTATCTTAGCTGACTTGCAGATCACTGCTGAAGTCTGTATGCAAACTTCATTCATACCTCACTTATAAATTCTTCCTTACTATTGTGGCATAAGACCCAAACACATATGGCATTAGATAAATTATTTTGTGCCTTAATCTCCCTGCACATGTTACTGCCAGTGCACACTTCCACACTATCAGGTTTGATAGCTATCTGCATCAAGCAAGCATTTACCTTACACTTAATTTATCATGGGGGATGCTTTATATAGGCTGTCTGGGGGTGGTGGGGCGAGTGTCAACCTATCTTTCGATCTTGTCTTGTTGTGTAATGTTAGGAAAGCTAATCTCTCTGACCTTTCTCCTTTCCTGTCTTTATAAGTGGTCCAGTAAAATTCACCAAGCTCACAGTATTGTTGCAAGGACTGAAATGGACAAAACCCTTCAGAAGGGTGGGTTCCCTAAGTAGCTTCTATATTCTGTATAAATTGGAATTATGTCTGAGGTAAACTCAAGGAGCAAGAATGCCTTGGTGCAAATCTGGGAGGTTTTATTGAGTTTGGAAAGCTGAAATGAAAAATATTCTGGGAAAGGCACTCCACAGTTCTTTGTGCAATGTAAGGCAGAGGTTAGGCAACTTTTCTGTTTTGTTTTTTAGTGAAAGGTGGTAGGATCAGAGAAGACATCTATTCAGGCACCCCAGGCCTCAAACTCTAGAGTGAGAGAGAGCCAGATAGTGCCTGAAACATTGTGCTGTGCAAACTGTCAAACCTTGGTTTCTAAAACTGGCTTGTTTAGACAAACAATAGCTAATGCTGACCACAGTTTCCTGTTTGAATGAAAAAGGAAGCTGCCATTAACAGGAAATGAAAGCAAAAACTTCTGAACTCCTCCTTGCAGTATGCATATGAGAATGTTGTGGTTGTTTGAAAAAAGTTATTATACAGGTATAGTTTATTGTGCATAAGCAAGATGGGTGGATGCCACTTGTTTTCATATGATGACACCTGTAGAGATGTGTTCAGGAGTTCTCAACGGATGTAAACTGTTGGAAGTGGAATGGGTGAGAACGCACCTTCGCAAAGGAACATACTTTATAACTGTCTTCAGAACAAAGCCTGTTTCATTTATTCCTCTCTCTTTTTAGACTGGACCAGAATATGGTCAAGGAATGAATCCCATTAGCCGTCTGGCTCAGATTCAACAAGCCAAAAGGGAAAAGGAACCAGAGTATCTTCTTATTTCAGAAAGGGGAATGCCTCGTCGCCGAGAGTTTGTTATGCAGGTGCCTCAAATTGTGTTCAGATTGGTGCTTTTTGCTCTACTTATTTTACTCTGACAAAAGAAGAAGAAAAAAGATTAACACAAGTATAATATTTCACATGTTTTAAATAATCATTTAAAACTTTTTTTGTCATTCTCTGTTCAACTTTTCTTGCCATAGAAGCAAGCTAATGAGAGGAACAGTGCTGTCATTTATTTTTTTCTCTGTGTTTAACTAGCTATGCCTGCCAAAAGGATGCATTTTTAACACACAAACCTACATGTAAAATATACATCAGTACAAGTATCCAAATGTTTCCAAATGTTTGAAACCACTGGTTATCAGATTTGGGGAGCCCATGGGCACATATGGAATTCTGAGAATGTGGTGTGGGCATCACTCACAAAATGGTTGCCCCGGGGTGTGTCATAGCATAAACGGCTGCCACATCTAAAAGAGCAGAAAAAGATGCAGAACCACAAATTGTGCATATATGGAAAGCTTTAATAAAACAACGTTGGAAACATAAACAGCCAAACATACTCCAAGAATCTCTGTTTCCAAACATTGCTAAGTCTGGTCTGTTGTGTTGCCTGTTGCTGGTGACATGTTGCAAATTAGAAGAAACACATACATAAATATTCCTGAATTCATTTGTTGCATTAATATAAACGTATAGTCACAAGTAAAAAGATGCATTCAGTGCTGGCTGGCTAGTAATCATACTCTTGTTATTATTTGCTTAAATATTGTTTATCCCACTCTTCAGTCAAAAAAGACTCCCAGAATGTCAGTACAGATCATTAAAACAAAGCCAGTCCCTGTTCAGACTTACACTCTGAAAAGACTGGACATAAAAGGATAATGGATTTGGATGGAGGAGGAAATAAGCAAATGCATTTACAAGTTCTTCATTACAAAAATATCAAACTCAGAATGGGAAAGAACAACTCACTAGAGACAACTCATCAGAGAAGTGGTGGAAAACACGGCACCAGACTAGTGTGATGATTGAGGCTGAACATTATCTGCAGTGTGCAGAAAAGACTCAGCAAGCAGTTTATTGTTTCAAGTCCAGGGAAAAGTGAATCAGTCAATACTGTAAAGCTAACCCCCCCAACAGTCATAAAATTGACAACACACCCTAAACGATCTCAAAACTTCAAGAGTTGTAGAACTGAGAGAGATCATTTGATGAGGTGGGATTAAAGCCCCTTGCAAAAGAGCTCTTTGAAGCAGCACTTCTTTTATTAGGCAGGGAGAGGAGAAAGGAGCCTGCACTGTATAATGCAAGTTTCTTTGTTCTCTCCCCCACTTCCTACTGACATGCTTACTTAAAAGAGAGGCACAGAGCTACTTCAAAGGGCACTTTTGCAAAGGGCTTTAAGACAGTCCTTCCTATTCCATTTGATCCTCCATTTACAAGCATCCCTCTCCAACATCAGGGATGGCAAGGAGAAGTGTGGGAAGGCTCACAAAGCATAGGTCTGGCGATGCTCTTTGGACTGTAGTTCCCATACTTGGGAATCCCACTCACAAGTGATTTTACAGGTGGGCAGGACAACCCACAACAATGTGATGTCAGTATTAAGGATCTAGCGTCTGGAGCCAAAAAGGTTCCCGGCCCTGTTGTATGGCTAAAACTGGTCAGATGGTTTGTTGCAGGGGGACGGGGGGAGGGCTGTGATGAAAATTGCCTTGGCTTATCATATAAGCATAGCTGTCAACCGTCCCTTATTTGGCGGGAAAGTCCCTTATCCCAGCGCTGTGTCCCGCTGCTGTCCCTTATTGATGATGTCCCTTAAATTTCCCAGGTTTCAAAGGAAGCAGCTCCTGTCCCTCCCTCCCTGCTGGCCAGGGAGGAGGGAGGCTCCAACTGTGTTGCTTGGCTGCGGTGCTCACCCAATAAGGTGTCTAAGAACGACGGGGGTGGGAGCTTGCATGCCTTGTGCCAGTGAAATTGGCTGCGTTGCCTGGGGACTCGTCTTTGCTCAGCGCTTCCCAGCAGAGAGGTGATGGTGGTTTTCCTTGCTGCACTGCCTTTGCCGGGTTGCTGTGCTGTGGGAACCACCACTTGAGGCTTTGTTTGGCTGCTAGCTGGGCTTTCTGCCTTTGGCTCTGAGGGGCTCAGAAGTTGAACATACCTGCGCTCTGAAAATCCCTTATTTTGGCTGCTGGTCCCTTATTTTCGAGGCTGCAGGTCCCTTATTTTCAAATCTGTAAGTTGACAGCTATGCATATAAGCCACCATTACTGGGCAGCAAAGGATGGGTGCAAGTCCAACTCTCATCTTTCTCCAGTGCAGTGCTGACTGCAGTTGGGAGAGGGGCATCCCTAGCCATAATCAATCTAGAATATAGGAGGAAAGGAGGAAAGCTGTTATCTGTCTGTCCCACTTGCAGTCTCTCTCTCTCTCTCTCTCTCTCTCTCACACACACACACACACACACACGAAAGCTGGTCATGAAAAAGAGAAAGGATGTTGGATACTGACAATTTTATAGACATATTACACATTATGCCTTCTCTTTGAAGGGACATTAGTTAGAATACGCTCCCATCAAAGTTTTGCATTTTCAGGTCTTGCTGATTTCAATGGGAGAATTAAGCTTGTGTTTGAAACTCCTATGAAAAGCAACAAAGTTGTTTGACTGTAGTTTGATCCTGCCTGTTTCTTTTAGTTGAGATGTTTCTACTGGTTGTAAATAAACTTTGTAACCCAAGACACATGATACTG
Source organism: Podarcis vaucheri (assembly GCF_965113315.1). Taxonomy (NCBI): domain Eukaryota; kingdom Metazoa; phylum Chordata; class Lepidosauria; order Squamata; family Lacertidae; genus Podarcis; species Podarcis vaucheri. The sequence continues at coordinate 61,929,957 of NC_138766.1, read as the reverse complement.
TTTTTGAAATTTTCATGCTAAAATCATATCACATTAGACAGAGACAGAGTCCCACAAGATTTATTATGGCCTTCACAAACTTATCAAAGTAAATTGTCTTTTGTATAAAGTGCCTAAACCATGTTTTCATTTGTTCTAATTGAATGTGGAAATAAAGTATCTAGAGATAATATGTTCATTTTTATCTGTCACACAAAGAGCAAGTTTAGATGTGATGAAATGGATCCAATTACTTATGCTGACCGTTAGATAAACAGAAGAAAACCTCTGATGACATTAGTTGGTGTTCTGTTCCCAAAGTTAATTTCAGCAAGCTTTTTCTTTGTAGTCAGACCTTTAATCCTTGATAGAGGTTACAATAATACCTAAACCAGCTTTACAGGTCTGAGAAAGAACAGTTCATGCATCATGCAATTAATTTTCACTTCATTGTAGTTTTCTAATTTTATTTTATTTTTAAACCAAAACATTTCATTTGTAGCATAATTGTACATGTCTGTTCGGGAATAAACCCCTTTATGTTCAATGGGACTTTCCCCCAAATAAGTGTCTATTGAATTGCAGCCTTAATCTCAGTTCACTTTCTTTAGAACTTCCTACCTGCACAGGTCTGACAAAGCCTGAGCCTCAGCATATTTCAGAAACACTGCAAAACGTTTGCAGTGAAATAAACATTTAGTTGCAAGGAATGCACAGAGAGTGCTTTTAATGATTTGATAGATAGCAGATTTTGTTTTGTTTTGTGAATACATAATTTATATCAGCCCTGTTATTTCCTTCAACTAAGCAGAAAGCGTACAGGATTGCATTTGTAGTGTTTTGAGGAAAGACTTATTTTCTACAAAAACAAATTCTGTATGATGCAGCTGAAATCCAAAATTATGAAATTATGTAAGTGTGATCAAACACATTTCCCAAGAAATAAGCTTTCAAATTGTACAGTTATACAGTACATTTCCTCTCATTTTATCTTCATAGCAACCCTATGAAATATGCTAGGTTGAGAGAAAGTGACTCCTGAAAGTCACCAGTTAGTTTTGTGACTAAGAATTTGAACTCGGATTTCTCTTATTCACAAGTTCAGTACAAAAGTACTACAAGAACTTCAAATACATGTTTGTCTCTTAAGACACTCACAAACTTCAGAAGTGCTTCTGTGCATAAGTATATTCCTACTCTTACTTTCCAAGATCAATGTTATAATGATTAACACCTTTTTGTTCTGTTTTACTAGGTCAAGGTAGGAAACGAGATTACAACAGGTACAGGCCCAAACAAGAAGATAGCAAAAAGGAATGCAGCTGAAGCAATCTTGCTACAGCTTGGCTATAAAGCCTCATCTCCACTTCAAGAACAGATGGAAAAGGTAAGAATTATACCTGATACAGGAGAGGGATATCTTCACGCTCCCTCAGCACATAGTTCTTCTAAGCTCTTAGACAGGGATGGGGAACCTGTGGCCCTCCAGATGTTGGGCTCCACCTCCACAGCTGGCATGGGAGTCAGAGATGGTGAGAGTTGTAGTCCAGCAATATCTAGAAGGCCACAGGTCCCCATCCCTGACCTAAGACTTTAAATATATTCAATCTCATTGCTGTGGGTAGATGTGTTCCCAGTTTGCTGTACCTAGATTTAGCTTTCTGTTGCAGTGGTTCATAAGAGACAGCATCATAAGAAAAAACCCAAAAGCAAAGCAAAGAGGCAGGATCTCAAGAAGGTTTTTTTAAAAAGTTAACCACATGACATAGTCCTTGTAAAATACTCAGTAGAGCAGAACTTTCCAAACTGTGTGTCGCATCACATTAGTGTGTCATCAGCTGCAGTGTGTAGGGGTGTCGCGCAAACACTCCCTGTGCTCCTCCCAAGGCTGGAAAGGGATTTGCTTAACCTTCGGTTTGCTAGTAAATCTGAATTATTGTGTCACAAAATGATTCAGGTGTAAAAAGTGTGTCACCGACATGAAAAATTTGGACAGCTCTGCATTAGAGTGAAGCGTTGATTAGGTGTCTTCTGTGGAGAAATCCTGGGGCTCTGAAGATCCTTAGGATAAGTGGTTTGAGGATGGAGGCTCTCAACATCATTTTGAAGCCTTGCCTCTCTTGGTTTTTAGTGCTTCCTGGCAAGGGGAGATGCTTCTTCACCTGATGTCAGTTGTTTGATAAGTAGGCAGTCCTGCCCACCTGTCAAAATGGCCTGTGCAGCTTGGGAATCTTAGTATCTGACCACTAACTGGAAATTTTTCCCTGCCCGTGGTCTGCCTGAAAGCAGGTTTCAGACGTAATTGTGATGAATTGAACCTAGGATCTTCTGCATGAAAAGTGTGTGCTCTACCACAGAGTACAACCCTTTCCCCATGCAATGCCTGTATCCATCTAAATCCTTATTCCAAGCACATTCAGACACGGTTCTAAACTAAAACCTTTCCATGGTGTAATATATGGGATTTTGCCAAGAGCTGCTACTGAAGGATAATAAAACTAGTCCTCAAACATCTTGTGGTAGATCAAATTGTGATCCCACACCCCTGAGCAAATTCGTTATAGTAACAAAATGAGTTCCTTTCAAGTAGAGCTGTTGCCTTGTTAAAGAATTAATAATTGATTAAGCAATTTATTACATTTGCATATGAAAATTGCATATGAGTAAAAATATTTTTTTCTAAAGAAAGGAACCTATGCTTGTTTTCAGACAGTGCATGCATGCATCTTGGCAGGCATCACAGAAGAAAAGGCATTCATTGCAATTTGAGAGACAAGGGGTAACACCTCTTAAGATGGTGCTTGCCGTGTGTAGTTCTTATAAACATTTGTATTAAATGCTATCCAGTTTAATCATGGACACCTTTTTGATCAACTGAAAGCTTTTAAATAAATTTATCTAACCAAGAAAATCTACAGTGCTTGGGGTTTCTTAGATTAAGGGGGAAACAGCCATTAAGAGGAGACATGAAAATCTTGCATGGCATTGAATAAGTGGATACAGAATACTTTTTTTTCTCCTTCTGGGAGAAAAAACTGGGAGCCATCCAGTGAAACAGATTGACAGGAAATTCCAGAGAGTGCGTAATTAAATTATGGAATTTGTGGTAACAACATGTGGTGATGGCCCCTAGCTTAGATGACTTTAGAAGGGGATTCAACAAACACGTGGAAGAAGAATCAGTCAGTGGCTACTAGTCATGATGACTGTATTATCAGCTTCAGATTTAGAAGCAGTATGGGCACCCATAACTACTTGTTGCAAAGGAACAATGTTGCTGAGTATCTGTTCCCAGGGCGTATGGGGTGTTAGGAGAGGGGTGGTATCTCTGGTGCTCCTTCTGGGGTAGGTTCCCCAACTTTGGTTCCCAGTCTGTGGCTCCCAGAAGCTGTCAGTATGAAATAGCAGCCACATCATGGTGAGTTAGGGACTTCCCCTGCATGAGAAGGCAGGCTTGGGCAGATTGAGTGGACGAGAATAGTAGGTTCAAGAGTCAAGAACTGGTTTCTGCCAGTGCTGTAGAGGGAAGTGAGGGGCAGGTGATGCTCTTCAACCTGGGAAGGTAACCCATGTAGGAAAAGGAAAACCTCCACTGCCTTGAGGAGGAGAAAAGCCTAAAGAGCAAACCCTGCACAAATCCAGAGTGGAGTCCCTAAGACAGTTGGATGGCACCTTGTACGCCTCCTTCTGGCAAGTCCTGCAGCCCAGCTGGTGCCAGATGTATTGCTCTGCTTTCTTTTGGATCACGCCAGCAAGGCCGAGAGGCAGGTCTTGTCATCTGTGCATCCCAGGACCTCGGTACACACTGCCCAGGCTTGCGCCGCAGGGAGGTCACTTCTGTGCTAATGCAGAGGTTTGACTTCAGACCCAGAGGTGTATCCTGTTGTCTCTTGAGACAGATGGATGCTAACAACATCCTGTTGCTAGATGGCAAAAACAGGAGACAGTTTCGTGTCGTATTTGTGGGCTTCTCAGAGACATCTGTTGGTCATTGTGGAAAATAGGGTGCTGCACAAGATGGATATTTGGTTTAATCCAGCAGGACTCTACTGATTTTCTTATCGATAAAACAGTGCAGCAGAACTTTCTTAACATCCTACCCCTGCTGACAAATTTCTATGTATACTGAAATGTTATTTCACAGTATTTATGCTTTATATCATGCAGTCATTTTTGTTCTTGTTTATCTTTGTCAGCCAGGTGACATCAAGGGGTGGAATGGCCAAAATGTTGAATATCCTGAATCAGCAAATAACAGTAAGTGACATTTCTATATTCATTCATTTTTAATATTCTCTCACCTTCTGCTCCGCATTAAACTACCATTTTAAAATTATTATAGATAATGTTAGTTTATCCAGGACATTTTTTCTGGTACAGTATATGTCTTTTTTTAAGGTTTATAGTCTTGTGAAGAAAGATGGTAGCCTATGTTGTGCTTGTGAAATGATACATCACAATATTTTTCTTTTCTATTTTGCAATGCGTACGTTGCCTAATACTTTATTTATTCCCCCCTCCCACTTTTTAGTCTTTGGCTAGCAATCTGAACATGAGCTTATGTTTGAAGGGTAAAAGACTGGGACAAAATTTCAGATATTGTAGAGATATCAGTTATGCTTGTTCCATAAGGTTGGTTTTGTTGATGTTTTTATGTTGTCCTTCTGCTCTTGATGGTTGGCATCTGAGAAGTGGAAATCTATAAAGGCTTGACTTCTAAAGATTCCCAGAGCATATGTAAAACCATAGAGACCATTAATGAAGTTCTCTTGCCAGTTTCAAAGGTTGTGTGAGTAGACCTAATCATCCGACTGAGTCTAAGAACTCTTGGCTTGGGAAAATGTCCTGAAGCATTTGTAATTTCTTCCCAATGCATTCATTTTGAGATACACAAATTTTAAACGATTCTCTAGAGGCCATGGTTTTTAAAAACAGATGATCTTTGGTCCTATGGAAAAACATGGCTTAAACTAAAATTTAGGTGAACAGATATTTAACGTTCTTAGAGCAAATCCACATCATACATTTAAAGTACCCCCAATGCATGCTTAAAGCATGTGACTTCTCCCCAAGAATCCAGGTAACTCTGGTTTGTTAAGAGTGCTGGGAACTGTATCTCTGCAACTACAATTCCCAGGTATTTGCCCCTAGTCCATCTTCTTCTCCCAAGAATGTTACTCTGTCCTCAAACTTGCCATAATTTCCTCTAATCTTATAATGAAGCTTCTTCCGGCTTCTCTCAAATTCCTGTCATCATTGTTTCACCTTCTGCTTGCCTTTCCTCATTTTTGTGGTTCCCTTTGGCCCTCCTGAACATTTACTGCTTCACACATTTCATCCAGCTGTCTTTCCTGATGCACATCACTGACAATCTCTGAGACACTGGCAAAGAAGTAAAAACAAAAACCCTAACTCTTAAGCTTAAAAAGTACCTTGGAAATTTATGTTTCTGATCCAGTTCATCTTGTGTTAATAGTAGCTGAAAAGACTATAGTTAGTTTCTGATATAAGAGTTCCTGATACACCTGAGCCCCACCCATCTCAAAACAGGACACCGGGTAATCCAGTTGAAGCTGGCTTTATGGGTGTGAAAGACCAGTTTTAATGGATCTGGAGAATATAGATTAGTACATGTCTGTGCAGATTAAGGCCAGGCTTGTGTGTGTGTGTAACAGCTGCTTCTTAAGCAGAATTCACCCCATTACATTTTAACATGCTTAACTTGTTCATGTCAATATTGAATTTAAATTTTGGCTAAATAAACCATATATGGCCTTTAAAACTGGGGTGGTTGTGGTGGTGTTTTGCTTGTTACTATGTTATGCATGTTCACATTTTGATATTGTAAACTGCCCTGTGGTCCTCAGATGAAGGGCGGTACAGGAATTTAATAAATAAAATAAATAATAATTAATAATAATAATAATAATAATAATTTATTATTTGTACCCCGCCCATCTGGCTGGGTTTCCCCAGCCACTCTGGGCGGCTTCCACAGAAACCAAAAACACTAAAATATCATACATTAAAAGCTTCCCTGAATAGGGCCGCCTTAAGATGTCTTCTGAATGTCAGGTAGTTGTCCATCACCTTGACATCCAATGGGAGGGCATTCCACAGGGCGGGCGCCACCACCGAAAAGGCCCTCTGCCTGGTTCCCTGTAGCTTCACTTCTCGTAATGAGGGAACCGCCAGAAGGCCCTCGGCACTGGACCTCAGTGTCCGGGCAGAACGATGGGGGTGGAGACGCTCCTTCAGGTATACTGGGCCGAAGCCGTTTAGGGCTTTAAAGGTCAACACCAGCACTTTGAATTGTGCTCGGAAACGTACTGGGAGCCAATGTAGGTCTTTCAAGACCGGTGTTATATGGTCTCGGCGGCCGCTCCCAGTCACCAGTCTAGCTGCCGCATTCTGGATTAGCTGTAGTTTCCGAGTCACCTTCAAAGGTAGCCCCACGTAGAGCGCATTGCAGTAGTCCAAGCGGGAGATAACCAGAGCATGCACCACTCTGGCCAGACAGTCCGCGGGCAGGTAGGGTCTCAGCCTGCGTACCAGGTGGAGTTGGTAGACAGCTGCCCTGGATACAGAATTGACCTGCGCCTCCATGGACAGCTGTGAGTCCAAAATGACTCCCAGGCTACGCACCTGGTCCTTCAGGGGCACAGTTACCCTATTCAGGACCAGGGAGTCCTCCACACCAGCCCGCCCCCTGTCTCCCAAAAACAGTACTTCTGTCTTGTCAGGATTCAACTTCAATCCATTAGCCGCCATCCATCCTCCAACCGCCTCCAGGCACTCACACAGGACCTTCACCGCCTTTACTGGTTCTGATTTGAAAGAAAGGTAGAGCTGGGTATCATCTGCATATTGATGGACACCCAGTCCAAACCCCCTGATGATCTCTCCCAGCGGCTTCATATAGATGTTAAAAAGCATGGGGGAGAGGACGGAACCCTGAGGCACCCCACAAGTGAGGGCCCAAGGGTCTGAACACTCATCCCCCACCACCACTTTCTGAACACGGCCCAGGAGGAAGGAGCGAAACCACTGTATAACAGTGCCCCCAGCTCCCAACCCCTCTAGACGGTCCAGAAGGATGTTATGGTCGATTGTATCAAAGGCCGCTGAGAGATCCAGCAGAACTAGGAAACAACTCTCACCTTTGTCCCTAGCTCGCCGGAGATCATTAACCAGTGCGACCAAGGCAGTTTCAGTCCCATGATGAGGCCTGAACCCTGATTGGAAGGGATCCAAATGGTCTGCATCCTCCAGGCGTGCCTGGAGTTGTTCAGCAACCACACGCTCAATCACCTTGCCCAAGAATGGAAGATTTGAGACTGGGCGATAGTTGGCCATACTGGCCGGGTCTAAAGATGGTTTTTTAAGAAGCGGTTTAATGACCGCCTCTTTCAGCGGATCTGGGAATGTTCCCTCACAGAGGGAAGCATTCACCACCCCGCAGAGCCCATCGCCCAGCCCTTCCCGGCTTGCTTTTATTAGCCAGGATGGGCAAGGATCAAGGAGACAGGTGGTTGGTTTCACGCGTCCAAGCAGCCTGTCCACATCCTCGGGGGTAACGGATTGAAATTGATTCCATGCAACTTGACCAGACAGGGCTCTGGCACTCTCGCGCCCCGGCCCTGCTCCCACGGTGGTGTCTAGCTCCTTCCGAATATGAGTGATTTTATCTGAAAAAAACTTTGCAAAATCGTTGCAGGAGATCTTGGGGTCTTTACAAGGCCCCGGTGGTAAAGGTGGTTCCGTTAAATTGCGGACCACCTGAAAGAGTCTCCTGCTACTATTTTCTGCAGATGCAATAGAGGCGGTGAAGAAAGTCTTCTTCGCCGTCGCTATCGCCACTTGGTAGGCTCGACGTTGAGCTCTAACCTGTGTCCGGTCAGATTCGGAGTGAGTTTTCTGCCACCGACGCTCTAGCCGTTTATATAACATCTAACAATATTTTAAAAGCACTGTATATTTTTCATCATTATAGATCAGAACACTTGTCAAAGCACAATTTTGTTGAAATATAGGAGATGGGTGGTTAGATAGATTTAACCCCACAAAAGCCAACTGCAATATCTAGGGTGACTGTTGAGTATTGAGAGTGTTGTGATTGGTGCCAGAACTCCAAGAAGGCCTTTTCTGAACCAAGAAAAAAAATGACTATGCCATAGAATGTATCTGTTGGCCGTAGAAAAGATGGATGCCCAGGGTGGAACTACATACTACCTCAGAGGAAAACAGTGGTGTCTCTCAGGAATGAGTGTATTTACCAAATTATGAACGTGAAGGGGGCATTTTTAAGGGTGGATTGGTAGGAAATAGGGGGGTGGTTGACACCCCCCCTTGGCAACTACTCCTTGATTCTCCTTGGCAACTACTCCCTCACACACACACACACCCCAAGTAATTTTTCCTACCTGCTGGCATTATTTCTGGTCTTAGAATCAGAATTGTAACAAAACATGGCCAAAAGGGAGAGATTGTGTGTGCTGAGGAAAGGTAGGATTAAGCACCCCCCCATCATCTACTCATACATATCCTCACAGGTCCACCTTAGTGTTATGAATCAAACACAAGTTGGGAATCCCTTTGTTTGTCTCATACTATGTAGACCTGCTCTCAGGGAACCTAGGATCTGTATTCCTTTAGGCATTCTATGCTGATAATAAAGAGTCCCTATGTGTGTGTGTGTGTCTGAATCTGTAGCTTTTAGGATCCCTAGCTTTTAGTCAATCCAAACAAAAGCACTTATGGCATTTATAAAAAACAAACATACATGACACTCTTCTTGGGTGTTGGTCTAACCACAGAGTTTAGACTGGCTGGAACAACCAGTCTGTCACAATAAGAGAAGCTTGGAACTGTGGGCTTGTACCTGTCAGTCCCCTACTGCATTCTTGCAGAAGTTTTACATGAAATTTCCAGCTGTAGTGAGTCCAGGTTCAGTGCCTCCAACTCTGACACCGTTTCCCCCCCTGGCCCTGCTCTTGTGCCCCTATCACAAAAAATAAAACAGGTTAAGCTTCCAAACAGTTGACTCTCAAAGAAATTGCCATAGTAGTATAATATGTAGGAAGATAAAATGGTCCTCAGAATATCTTTTAAGGATCTCTAGTTCCAATAACCTGTTTTGGTAGGTCAGTTAGAATTATACATGTTTTGTATTGCGAGAGCTTCAGTAGAGTAAAGCCCATCTGCAAGAAGTATCAGTCATCCATGGAAATGAAACCTTCCCATTTTCAAACTGAAAGCTAATTTGGAAAGGTAACTACCATTTTCTGTAGCTTTTCTAATGTTTAAAATGTGTTTTTGCTAAAGTAGCGTTTCCATGCTGTATAGATCTTCAAAGACTCTTTATAACATGGAAGTCCTAGTTAACCTTCCAGTTCTGACAGGGAACTTTTTAAATAAAAAAATCACTTGATAATTTACAGTGCAATCCTGAACATAGAATCTCTCTCTCATATTCTCTCATAGGTAGGTAGGTAGGTAGGTAGGTAGGTCTGCTCAACTGCTGAACAGCTCTTACTGTCAGAAAGTTTTTCCGAATGTTTAGTTGGAATCTCCTTTCTTGCAACTGCCATTGGTTCAGGTCCTACCCTCTAGAGCAGGAGAAAACAAACATGCTCCCTCCTCCATGTGACAACCCTTAAGATATTTGAAGATGGCTATCATATCTGTTCTCAGGCTTCTCTTTTCCAGGCTAAACATACCCAGCTCCTTCAAGCGTTCCTCATAAGGCTTAGTTTCCAGACCCTTGTTTGTCTTGGTTGCCCTCCTCTGACTACACTCAGTTTTCCCTTGCCTCTGTATCCTGAAACCCAAGAGAACATGATCACTTCCTCCCAAGTTTCTGAGCACTTCCACTCCATCAATCAGTTCCTCCCTGTTGGTGAGGACCAGGTCCAAGATAGATGACCCCCTTGTTGGTTCTTCCATCTTCTGGGAAATGAAATTGTCAGCAATGCAATGGAGGAATTTCTCAGACCTTACACTCTTGGCAGAGTTGGAATCCCAACAGATATCAGGGAAGTTGAAGTCCCCCATGATTACTATTTCTCTCCTTTTTGAATGTTTGGTAATGTCTAAACAGAACTGAGTCCTGTTGAATTGAATGGTTTTATGCCTAGGTGAGTGGGGTTAGGATTGCAACTTTAGGGTCAAATAGTCATGGCAGCCCATTCAAAAAAGGAAAAACAAAAAATCAAAACCCAGAATAAAACAGTTTAGCTCTGGTTATAACACAATCAGTGTTCAAAATAATCTTTCTTCAAGGTCATGTGACTTCTAAAAGTACATCAGATAGAACTTAAAATTGAAAACAACATTAGAACATAGTTAATCAGAATCATGGTTTAAACAAGTTCTTCTTAATATACATCAGGATTAAATTCAGTCTACATCTGAAATGTTCATGTGAAAATCCAAAACCATGGAAAACCTTTTATTTGAAAACACTTGTTTTTCTTCCCTAACTCATTTATTACTTTGGACTTTTGCATGAAATCAGGAACTTTGTTCCTTAGGAGTCCATCTGCTCCTGCTGTTTGTTCACCATCTGAAATCATAATCATCTGTTTGTGACACACTAATCATTTTCACAGTAACTAATTGTGATGTCACAAACAGATGATTATGATTTCAGGTGGTGAACAACCAGCAGGAACTAATGAACTCCCAAGGAACAAAGAAGAATAAGCATGGAGAAAAGCAGATATTCATGTCATAGGGTTTTCCCTCTTCCAAATCTAAGTTTGTCTGAATATAACAATTTATGTTTATTGGACAGTACCAGGTAAGAAGCCATGTCAAAACAATTTTAAGCACTGTTTACCAAAATCCCCTAGAAATATATTGTCAATATATGAGGGGAAATAATTTAATAAGAGTGTTAGAACATACACATTTACTTCATAGTTACTAATATTTTTTGATAAACCAAGTACATTAAGGCAGTTATTTATGAAATTTTGCATGCTCATAGGTTTTCATCTGAAATGAGAAACATACTTGTTTGACATTTATAGACCTTGTGTTTGAATAATTTTGTGAATTCTCTTTTGCACGTCTCCATATGTTTCTTTTGATCCAGGGACAGGGAATGTTAGTGGAGCCCTCCTGTGGCTAATTTAACACTTGTGAATTTTCTATGGATGATAATGAGTCACTTCAAGATTGAGTAAAATGTATTCCTTATGTTTGCTATATGAGAAAGTCAAATCTGATAGGCAGGGTGATACTTTTTTACAATTGTGTTTTGCTAGTTTATCTTGAGAGCTTTTTATTGTTTGCAAAGATTCAGTGGTTTTTCTTCTTTTGGTCTCTGAGGTCCCACAGTTGTGTTCTGCACTTGGGCAGAGCCATTTCCAAAACCTTCAAGAGCTTCAGCTAGGGAGTCTGCACTCTTGGCCCTGCCCCTCCCATCTAAGGGCAACAGAAAATTCTTCCACCCATGTTCTGATGGGTAGGATTGGTACATTCTTCTAAATGCATTGAGAACTGTATCTCTCAAAAAAATTCCTGCCTCTACGGGCCTTTGGAGCTTTATTTTCCTTGCCTTTCTATTAGCTAAGCCTTTATCCTTCTGATTTGTTTATTTCAAATGCATGTGATTAAAAAACATTTTTCTTTATGGCCCAGGTGCCTATAGTGCAGTGGTTGAGATAGTACATCTAGCATCTACCTTTGACCACAGTATCCTCTTAACTCTCTCAAGGGAACTTCCTCTCAATTGCCACAGTGCAGGACCAGTTCTTCTAGAAGTGGGATAGAGTCCTACATCACAATATCTGATACCTAAGCTTTTGAGTATAGAAAATACATCAACTTTGAAGGTGTCCCCAGATCTACTTCATGTGCATCGATAACTAGACACTCCTATGCATCTTTGTAGACTTGATTCTATTCCTTTGTTTCTATAAAACAATTTGGCTCTGTTTGTTGTCTGACATTCCAGATCTTGGAACATGTATTGTCTTTCAAACCAGAATGGCTATCTTCCTTTCTCATTTATGCCCAATTCCATGTCAGTCTCTACATATAATTCACAGATTTAAGGATATTGTATATTTTCTCATCCACACGCTAACCTTCTCTGGAAGATTCTGTTGAACCTGTGTCTTCCATTCATTTTGTCCTCCTGCATGGGCAAACTCTTCATACCTGCAACAGAAACAGGAAACCTGTGGCATTCCAGATGTTGTTGGACAGAGACGATGAGATTTGAAGGCTTCCTCTCTTGTCTTCAACCATATGTGACCTTCAGCTCCTTTCTAATAAGATGGCCTTTTTGGTTGTGACTATATCTATCAACAAGGTTAAGAAACTGGCTGCCTTGAATCATGATCCAACTTTCTTGTGCATCCTTTGACCAGACCTCAGCTTTCTACCTAAAGCTGTCTTTCATTTCAACTTGAACAAAGACATGAATGTTCCTTTTCTAGATTGATGGACCATAGTGAACCATAGTGAATCTGTCAGTTCTTAAAAGATTATTGCTACCACTTCTTTCTGTTACCATAAACTTGCATGCATCAGTTTTCTTCAGTTTTGTTTGCTAGCTTGTTCCCTTGGCTCCCACAGTTTTTGACGTAGTGTTGAGACATATCTTTATCAGCACAAGCTAGTTACGAATAGATACTACATTCTGCTGTATCTGTCATTTCACTGAGTCACCCATGCTGTTGGGTTTGCCCAGTTTTTGTGATGTTATACCTTTTGTGTCTGATGATGCAGATATTTTGTTAATGAAACAGCACCATCAAATATGTAATTTATAATACTTGCAGTAATTACCATTGCTGTCATTGACACTCCTAGAATTTCCACTTAAGGAACTGAATCCATTACCACTACACTTTTTGCCTCTTCTCTAAGATGTATAATTTAGTGTCTAAAAGATTTTTTTTTTTTAAAAAAGGCAACAGACTTAGCTTAGTGGATTTATTTCTTGCAGGTCACAAAGCCACAGTGCACTCAATCTTGATCTTCACCCTGCCTTATCCCAAAACCCTTAAAACCCAGATATTACAAAACAAAAAGACATGCCAGAGCCCTGTATAAGCCTCCATTCTGCTAAAGGAGAAGTACACACACAAAGGCTTACTGGATCAGAAACTGTAGTCCTCGGTTAGATGTGAACATTGGAATGTACATCTGAGTGCGGATACTACCTGTCAGCACTGTTTTCAGTAGAATGTCCATTTCTCATCTTCATTCTGATTAAGCAAGTCACACATAAATACTGGGGGAGGTGATAGTGTTAACCTGTCTTAAATAAATGCAGAAACACAACAGAAAATATTTGAGATGACAACATAATGTGAATCACTCTTCAAAACTCTTTGTAGAGTGCTGCTACCTGAACTCACTGCCCATTAAGTAAAAAATAGCAGAGCCATTGGTATTCCAGAAGAATTCAGTTGAGCAATGGCAGAGGTGTCGTGAAAAAAGCAGAATACATGTGAACTGCAGTTGAACCTGACTCTCCCACTCTTACTGTGTTGTCTACTCTTGGTAAAATAGCGACTGAACAGCCACTCTGTTTACCAGTACTGTTGTAGATGGCTGTTGTGATCACATTCTTGTGTTTTGCTGTTCCTTTTTTTCACAGATGTTTCTTGGAAATTCCAAAAGTGGTACTTGAAAACCATTCTCAAGAGTTTAAATTGCCTGGCATTTCGTGCAAACTGAATATGAGCATATAAGCACAATGTCTTCATGCTTGTATTTCTGCTCTTTTCTATTACTATTGAAAGGGTGCCTCAGAGTGTGTTTTCTGTGCCTTTTTGTGAAAATTAATTTATGATGGTACCAAAGGTACTGACAATTTGATTGTTATTACTGACTGAATAGAGAAATGCTTGGAATTATTTCATCACGACCCAGGTTAATAACAGCAATACAGTTCTTTATAAGAGTCCCCATGAGGCTGTTCAGAATATATTAAATATATACTAAACATACAGTGCATTATATCATATTGTCAAATCATGGTTTCATATTATGGGGATAATTAGAATAGACCTGAACTTCTTGTGCTACGATTTCTAAATCTTTCTATGTTCCTGAGAAACCATAGTTTGCTGTTGCATCTGAATGTGACAAGTTATGGTGGTATCCAGTGGTGTCACCCTACTGTTGGAAAGCGTCCATCAGTAGAATGGGGAGGGGTGGGATTACATCTTCCTCTGCAGGTCCCCAATCTGCTCCAAAGCCTTGGATGCCCTCTGGAGCAGATTTAGGGGGACTGTCGGAAGCTTGTAGGAAAGAGAGGAAATTACTGGAAATTGTTTCCCTCTTAACACAGATGTCTTCCATCAGTAGATTAACACCATTGGTTACAACCCTATGGTTTGAGCAAATCATGAGTTTTAGTTGAAATCAGGATCACAAACCAGAATCTAGCATTCCTGCCAAGAGCCAGAAAGAAGCTTATTAATTTTGGAGTGTGGGGAGACGAAGGAAGGGAAATGTGTGAGTCCAAAACTCTGTTCTATCTGACTGCACAAATTGTGTACACGTCTTGAGAAATACGTTTTGGATTTCTGTAGTTGATATGTTCCAAGACTTTTAGTCAAACTCTGAAAGAGATTGTAAAGTCAGAGATTGTGTAATTTCTGACCATTTTCTTAATAACAGCAACTTGCTAACCTACCACATGGTAGGTGTTTTTGAAGACTACTGTTCTATGAATACTGGGGGGGGGGGGGTAGTCACTAATGGTCCTATAAAAGCAGACCATTCTGAGACACAGACGATGACAGCACAGTCTCTGTACTTCTCCTTGGTTGAGGCTCATAAGTAACTTTCCATCCTCTTTCTGTTGTGGCGAGACTATAACTTAGTATGGTTGCATACAGGTTGCATTTTGTTTTCTTTTTTCTTTCTGTAAATGGCTAGCAGAACTGTTAAGCAAACATTTTAATGGTTTTTAAAAATGGATTAGACAGATTCATGGAGGAGAGGTCTGTCAGTGGTTGTTAATTTTGAATTGGTACTTCACTTTATAAGAAAGTAATCTTCTGAATACCAGATGCTGGGAACAATTAGGAATAGCTGCCACCCTTGTGTCCTGTTGCTTGTGAGTTTCCAGTAGTATCTGGCTAGCAGTTCTTGGAAACTGAATGGTGGACTAGAGCAGGACTTCCTTGATAGCGCCATGAATGAGCTTGATCACATTCAATACTCATATTGATAGTTAATTGCATTTTATTGATTCTTTTATTTATTACATTGTATTGCAATTTGAATAATAATAATATTATTATTCAAATTGTAATACAATAAAACACAATAGTATAAGAAATAAAAGAAGCAATTAAAATGCAATTAAAAACCACTGGACTAGTGGAATATTGTTCTAAACCAGCAAGGCAATCCTCAAGCAGTTTTTGAAACAAAAGATTGCGTTTGAGACTACTGTTTCAAGAAAACCTCTCTAGAGTTTTTAAATAATGAGTGATTACCACTGTCTTTCCAGTCTGCATATTTTTCTAATATAATTGTATACAGACCTTCATACATATGTATCTATTTACTTTCTTAAATGGGGGGGGGGGGTTGATAGTTGCTCCGCTGAGAGACCAGCT
Organism: Podarcis vaucheri; assembly: GCF_965113315.1. Classification (NCBI taxonomy): domain Eukaryota; kingdom Metazoa; phylum Chordata; class Lepidosauria; order Squamata; family Lacertidae; genus Podarcis; species Podarcis vaucheri. The sequence continues at coordinate 61,914,382 of NC_138766.1, read as the reverse complement.
TCATTTGGCTCATTTCTTTGCTGACCTATTTCCATTCTAACTGGTCATTAGAACTGCTACCTTTAGTTTGGTTGTTTTCATTTTCCTGCCTTTTTCAGACTGTGTTGTGTCTTTTATATTACAAGCCTATGTGCAAAGCCTGTCTTTTTAAAATTGATCTTATGTAAGCTACTCTGGGACGCGGGTGGCGCTGTGGGTTAAACCACAGAGCCTAGGACTTGCCAATCAGAAGGTCAGCAGTTCGAATCCCTGCGACGGGGTGAGCTCCCGTTGCTCGGTCTCTGCTCCTGCCAACCTAGCAGTCCGGAAGCACGTCAAAGTGCAAGTAGATAAATAGGTACCGCTCCGGCGGAAAGGTAAACGGCGTTTTCGTGCGCTGCTCTGGTTTGCCAGAAGTGGCTTAGTCATGCTGGCCACATGACCCGGAAGCTGTACACCGGCTCCTTCAACCAGTAAAGCGAGATGAGCGCCACAACCCCAGAGTCGGTCACGACTAGACCTAATGGTCAGGGGTCCCTTTACCTTTACCTTTAAGCCACTCTGGGAGCCTTTTTGACTGAGGAGCAGGTTAAAAATGTTTTAAATAAATAAACATGTCACAAAGCATTTTACCTACACAAGTTGTATTCATTGTTATGGAAATAAACCAATTACAGTCATACCTTGGTGACTGTAGTCACCAAGTGACTGTAGTAACTTGAATATTTTGGCTCTTGAATGCCGCAAACCTGGAAGTGAGTGTTCGGTTTGCGAACGTTTTTTGGAAGCCGAACGTCTGACGCGGCTTCTGCGGCTTCTGATTGAGGGGAGGAAGCTCCTGCAGCCAATCAGAAGCTGCGCCTTGGTTTTCAAATGTTTTTGGAAGTTGAACGGACTTCCAGAACAGATTCCTTTCGAGAACCAAGGTAACACGCTACTAGGATTTTTTCTTCTTGTTGTGTGTTTTGTTTAGTAAAAGTTAAATGCTTTTAATATAGCCACTAAAAGAAAACTTTAGTATTTTAATTTTTTTAAAGGAGGCTTTAATGTTACAGGTCAATGAAAACTCAGTGGCTGCAGGCACTTCCTATTGTTCCCCATGTGTGGGGAAAGGTTGAGTCAATCTATAAGTGCTCCTCAAACTTTCTGTAACATTTTTAATTCTAATCTAGAAGAAGTAAGATACTATTCATGTAGTACTCTGTGTCACAGACATAATCCTCCTATTTAATATTAAAATTGATATATAGTTATACACAGTTTGCTATTTATGATCAGAAGCCAGTATGTTTGAAAAAGAAATAACCAGGAAGTTGAAAGGTTTTTCTTAATCAGCAACTTAAGTATTGCAAAGCTATAATGTAATGCATTAACTGGTCTTTAAAAGAAAGTTTAAAAGTAACTATCTAGAATTGATAGTTTCTGCAGTGAAACCCCTATTTTGTTCCCTTTATAGTAGTGGAAATACAGGAAAATGTTATTATATGCTGTTACTTAAAACATGAGATTATTTTTATAAATATTGTTGGTAGTAGATGGGAATGGCAGAAACCTCAAAGGAGTATTGTGTGACATAATTTGTTGACGTGTATAGTGCTTCCAAATCCTCAAAACAAAAGGTGTTACATAAGTGGAAAGTCCTTGTCATTATTGCTAATTGAATGATGTTATTACAGTAATGTGGATACAGTTGAAAAACATATGGTATATTATGCGGGAGAGTTTTTTATTCATCCTATGCTCCATATTAGTTGTTTTAACATTTAAAAAGATTAGTAATCTGGACGAATTCCCGACTATTGTTCCAGACAGCAGTTAGATATTTGGGTGGATCATGTAAAAACACTGAAAAGGCTGAGAGAGCATGTGAAATGTTTGTTTGAAGTGATATTACATCAGTGGACTAGACATCTGTACTTTTTGATGTGGTTTGAAAAGGTTTATAGTATTGTACTGGAATTTTAAATGGGTTTTCTTTCACCATATTACTTCTGTTATTATTTCTGAACAAATACATGTATTTTGTTCATGTCCTGCTATTTAAAATGTTGCATCTGTATATATCTGAAGTGCTTTTATGGAGACTGGACTTGCATTAGGCCACATTCAAAGGAAACGTGAGCCCTTCACCATCTGTATTGCCATTGTCCCTTGATTTTCTCTGCAAATATGCCAGCAGAAATCATATATCTATTATTTCCCACTGTATTTCACCATCTCGGTTACAAAAGTTGGGTGTTTTTCTGATTGCCATGGTGGGACAGAAGGAGCAAGGCACAGATTTCAGGCATTTATTAAAGTGATGTAATTATAATTATTATTATTATTATTATTATTATTATTATTATTATTATTATTATTTATACATACCCCGCCCATCTGGCTGGGTTTCCCCAGCCACTCTGGGCAGCTTCCAACAAAACACTAAATACACTAGCCTATTAAACATTAAAAGCTTCCCTAAACAGGGCTGCCTTCAGATGTCTTCTAAAAGTTTGGTAGTTATTTTTCTCTTTGACATCTGGTGGGAGGGCGTTCCACAGGGAAGGTGCCACTACCAAGAAGGCCCTCTGCCTGGTTCCTTGTAACTTTGCTTCTCTCAGTGAGGGAACCGCCAGAAGGCCCTCGGCGCTGGACCTCAGTGTCCGGGCAGAACGATGAAGGTGTAGACGCTCCTTCAGGTATACTGGACCGAGGCCGTTTAGGGCTTTAAAGGTCAGCATATTTAATATGTTGTGCCCTGAAGATTCTTAAACTGAATCAGATCACTTCATCTAGCCCAGTATTGTTTCCTTTGACTGGCAGCTCTCACAAGATCTCAGGAAGAGGTCTTTCTCAGCCCTGCTCTCTGATATCATTTTAACTGAAGAAGTGAAGTACTGAACACAGAACCTTTGCAGAAAAACCTGTGCTATGCCAGTGAGCTATGGGCCACCAAAGGTTGGGTGGAACATTGAACCCCAAAATCATCGATCCTAACCTTGTTGCATTTGTATGTTGAGCCTGAATGAGCCCAAGTATAGTGTCTGATGTACAGTCTTCCTTCCCTTTTGAGGTTAATCCACCAGCTTTATTTTAAAGCAGGATGCCTGGTTCAAATATAACTCTAAGCCAGGACTCAGGAAAAAGGAAATCAAAGCTGTGGGGAAATCTCCCAACAACCATGTGGGAAGGTGGGAGGCTGAAGGCTGATGTTTTGTTTGGGGTTGTTCAGGTTTGGCATTATGTGTGAATGTGGCCTCATATCTACTGCCCTGCACTGAAAATATGGCATAATAATATTATTATGCATTTTTGGAAGATGGCTAAGATTTAAGTGTATCTTCCACATAGAGAAGCAAGAAACAGATGCCACGATATCATCACTGATGATGATTGACAATGATGAGACTTGTGAGGATGAAACTGATGGTTTCAATAAGAGGTATCTGAAAGTAGAATGTGTTTACTGGCAATGTTCTGTTTGGTAATATTTAAACAATTACAGGTAGAGTAAAAAGGGTCTTTGTTCTTGTTTTCAGCACCAAAGGGAATACTCCATCTCTCTCCTGATGTTTATCAAGAAATGGAAGCGAGCCGCAACAAAGCATCCCCTGGTACCCCTGTAAACTATTTGTCCTCCAAGGAAATGAGCCAAGCATCTAGTTGTTTCTTCAGCACATCTCCTGCCACTAATAATACAGCTACAATTGCCAGGGAACTGCTCATGAACGGAACATCTCCCACTGCTGAAGCTATAGGACTGAAAGGAATGTCAGTCACTGCCCCTTGTTCTACGGTGCAACCTTCAAAGCAACTGGAATATCTGGCAAGGATCCAAGGCTTTCAGGTATGAGTGGACTTGAATAAAAGACATTATCTGCATTATCTGCAGAATTACTTTAGCTTATTTATTTATTTAGAAGATTTAGAGTTGTAAGAATGTCAAATGATCCTGTATATATTCCAATGATTTTGTTACTGTCTTGTCTGTTGCCGCTTGGAACTTGATTTCCATTGGGATGGGGGGAAGTAACGCATGTAGTGCTCCTACATAATCATGCACAGCATGGACGGAAGAATATATAATGGTTTGGTGTTAATTTAAATACTGTCCTGTGACAAAAGGCCACGGGTTTTAATGTATTTTTAATCTTTGTTGGAAGCCGCCCAGAGTGGCTGGGGAAACTCAGCCAGATGGGCGGGGTATAAATAATAATTTTATTATTATTATTATTATTATTATTACTATTATTGACAGCAGGAGCTTAAATAACAATTGTTGTGATACAACTTGTAATAAAATGCATTCCTCAAAATATTTAGAAATTACTTCAGTCACAGTTGCCCTCCTCACAAATCCTGGTAGAAGAGGTGTGTCTTCACCTGTTTCATAAAGGAAAACAACAATGTCACTAGGCACACCTTGGTGATGAGGGTATTCTACAGACATGGAGCCACCATTGAAAAGGCCCTTCCATGGACCCCAGCACTACATATGTCGTCCTGTGCAGGGACCACTAGTTCAGGTATCATCCATTGATTTCACAGGATGGGCAGATGGATATCTGAGAAGGCATTCTTCTCGCTTATATACCTCGGACCTAGCCATTCAGGTCTTTAAAGTGTAAGCATCTTGACTTGGGCTGGAAGACAAAATGACAACCAGTCAACTTGTTTTTAAATGTGGGTTTTATGTACTAGGCCTGCTACTCCTACAAGCACATTTTGCATTAATTGCAATTTCTGGAGCATCTTCAAGGACAGCCTGATGTAGAACACGTTACAGTTGTCCACCTTGGAGGTTGTCAGAACATGAGTGACCATAGCCATGGTATCCTTATTGAAGAATGGCTGCAGCTGGTGCATCAGCTGAAGCAAGGCATAGGTACTTCTTATCCACCCAGGCTACTTGGGCCTGAAGTGACAGTGATGGTTCAAGGAGCACCCCCAAACTAAACAACTTGAAGGCAGGTGCAACCTGGTCAAAAACAAGCCATTCCTACAACTTCTGTATATGGAACCAACTTCTCACAGCACTTTCCATCAGAAGTCACCCAGTGCTATTCTCTGGAGCCACCCTTGGAAATAAGAGCAGAACCACGGAAAAACACTGCACCCCATCTCCTCAGGGAGTCAAAGAAGATACCACAGTAAGTGGTATTGAAAGCGCTGAAAAGCCAATAAATTTCAGCAGGGTCACACTCCCCTGCCCTTCTTCCAATGAAGATCATCAGCTAGGACAACCAAGGCCATTTCTACCCCCACCAGGCCTAGACACAGATCCAAGCATGCCTGAAGCTGCCCCATCATCTTTTCAAGTACCTTATTTTTCGCCCTATAGGACACACTTTTTCCCCTCCAAAAATGAAGGGGAAATGTGTGTGTGTCCTATGGGGCGAATGCAGGCTTTCGCTGAAGCCTGGAGAGCGAGAGGCATCGGTGCGCACCGACCCCTCTCGCTCTCCAGGCTTCAGGAAGCTATCCGCAAGCCTTGCAAGCCCGGCGGGAGTTCCCGCGGGCTCACAAGGCTTGCGGGCAGCAGCCTGCAGCCCCGGCGAGTGTCCGCAAGCCTTGCGCGCCCGGCAGGAGGTCCCGCCGAGCGTGCGAGGCTTGGGGCGGCAGCCTGTCGCCCGAAGCACGGGGAGCCCTTCAGAGGGTGCCCTGTGCTTCGGGCAGGTGTGCGCAAGGCTTGGGGCGGCAGCCACGGTGGGGGGGGGAATAATTTTTTTTTATTCATTTCCCCCCCAAAAGAACGAGGTGCGTCCTATGGGCCGGTGCGCCCTATAGGACGAAAAATACGGTACCTAACCCAGAAGGGGAATGTATACTATTAGTTAAATATTTCCATCATAAGAAGTATTGGCATGTACCTAACTAGCCCCTTTTATTTCAAAAATGTGTTTGCTTGTGCAGCAGGGATTCTTTTATTTTTCTAACCAACCTAAAGCTGCTTTTTAACCTTTGAGGTGGTGGTGAATAATTAAAAGTGGCTCCTGATGTGTTCTGGCGGACGGTTTGATGTTTGCAAAAAGAAAAGAGAACCCGTTTAAAACCAAAGGAAGGAAATCAGATCTTGCACTTGCTAACACTCACATTATAGCTTCTTTTTTTAAAAAAACAACAATAGTTATATACTTTCAGGCTTTCTTGGCGCTAGGAAAGAGAAACATTGAAAGCTTGCCCTGAGTCGCCGTGCCAGTTAGAGGTGGATATCTTGTGTCCCTCAGTTCATCTGCATATAGTAGGATCAGACAAATCTTGATGAAAGGAAATTCAATCCTCAAAAGTTTTCATTATCTCTTACATCTTTCTTTCACATCTTGTTGATTTGCTTTCAGTGCTTTATTTTCATTAGAGAAAACACAATTTATAGTAAGATTTTCACCAACTTGCTTACTTCCTTAGCTGTAAGATACAGTTACTAGGCACTGATTGTTTGTGCTTTTCCTATCTACTTGCCCCCCCTCTCCGCCACCCCCCCCCCAATTCTTGATTGGTCTTGAAAAATAGAATCCTTGTTTCCTTTTTTGCCCAGGTTGCTGCTGGTCATTCTACATGAACTTCAGTAGATATTCTCTCTAATTCCCACTTATTTCTTCAGTGTATCAAGAAGCTGGTGATTTTGGCTTCCTACCCGCACCCCTTTTGTTCAGTTCAGCTTAATACCTTGGCTGCCTGAGTTTTTGGAATGAGCATGAAGCTCTGTGCTGGATCACTGAGCACTGAGGAGAGCGTTGAACAGAATCTCTGTGGGAAATGGCTTAGTGGGCTGTCAAGTGCCTATCACCAGTCTCTTCCCCATCTCACTACAGAAAGCACTTTCTGTTCAAGATCTTAAAAGCCTTTTTTTTCCTTTACAGGTTAGTTATGTCACACAGGTTTACCAGAGAAGAAAATAGTGGATTGACCAGGATGGCGCTTATTTCATACGCCTTGAATGCCTCAGAGTTGTCTGTGGTTTTTCTTTAGACAAATTATTAGTTCCTGTGTGCTGAGAACAATCAACATTAAAATGTCTATTTCTTAATTATAAACACATCTTTGTTCCCCACTGACAATTGAGCATACACATTCCATATTTCAAAAAAAATTAACTAAACAATAAAAAACCTACTTCCCAAGAGGCATTGTTTACTATAATAAGAATAAGTATATTGATTTTTTAAAACCTAATTGGACAGTCTCCAACGTCCAACTAGAAGATATACCTTTTAAAAAGACGTATTTTTATTTAGGCTTTAATTTTCTGTATTCATTATATATATGTAAAACACACATATGTTACAAGCCATCAATATTTGAGACACACATACACTTCATGCTAGGCAAGTCTATTAAATTATTCATTACCCATTATTACAGGGCTCTGTTATTAAAAGAGCGGTGCTGTACTTTGATTCAGTTCGAATTAATGAAGCCAAGTACTTAACAAATGTTACAGTATCTGTATAAAGCATTCTTATTGTTCAGGTTTAGGATTATTATTTAAGCCACTTGCTTGGAGGCTTATTAAACAAAATGAGCTGCACATAAAAGAAGCGCTGCTATTTTAATGTTTACTTGCAATTTTGTTCATTGCTTCATAACTTAAACAGAAAAAAAAGTTTTTTAAAAGCTACAGTGCAAATAAAATACCCCAAATCATTTGGTTACATTGAAATATCTAGTGGAATTGGTTCTACATGTTGATGATTTATTTTAAAAATGTTATAGACCATTTTTTCAAAGTGCTCCGGGCAGCTAATAGTGAATATTACTTAACTTGTCCAATCAAACTATAGTTTACTAGGAAAATTAGCTGGAGTGTGTTGCGAAGGGTCAAATGAAATGCAGCAGGGCCTATGGAACGTACTGTGGTGGGGTTTCACATTCCTCCCCTTTTGTTGGAGGGTAGATTGCATTCCCACTCTAGATGCGAATGATACAAACATGTGCATAAAATACACATGGGTGTTCTGTGCATTGACTTGATCAAAACTTTACAGTAAGTATCCTGGAGGTCAGGATTGTAGTTTTTTGGGGTGGGGAGAGTATAATAAGGGTTAGAAAAACCCATCCCTATACTATACAGGAAAGTATGGAGGCTAAAGGGAGGCACTGTTTCCACCGATAAACATGCTCACCCCAATATTTAGCAACAAAATGCTCAGGTTTAAGGCTAGCAGACAGCTCCAAGCCTAAGCTTTGTAGCACTACATAGGAAAGCAGGGGGAAGTGTCAGGAGGGTAGGAAAGAAAAAAAGCCGTCATCCCTACAAAACTTTTGTTCAGGTTAGCTGGAGCCCTGAGTTTTCATGTTAGAGACCAAGGAAACACCGCACATCCCCATGGTTTTTCTGTATAAAATTCACATTTTCTAGAAAAGGTTTGCAGTACCAATTCAGCAGATTTCACCGAGTAAAGCATCTGAAATCTGTTATAGTAATTCACTACAAAACCTGGTATCTGAAGTTGTACAGGTATAAACCCGATCTGGCAATCAGTTCAATAAGATATGGTGATGTAAAGGGTACAGATGGCCTTGTGTAGAAGTTTATTTCAAAGAGTTCTGGCTGATTGATTTCCCCCCACCCCACTCCTGTAAATTAAAACTGGTGCACTTAGATGGTGCATTATTGGATCAGTCTTCCAATAATTGTTTTTAGATATGCACACAAATGTAATTTGTATTTCTTTGTTTGGAAGACATCCATGGGAAGCTCAGCATTTGCATTTCCTTTGCTCCAAATTAACCTCATAAGTGGAATATAACCAGCACCTATCAGAGTTTCCTTCCCCTTCCTCTCGTCTCCCCCTCATTTGAGTATCAGGAAGTATGACCTTCTCAGAGGTTAAGACTAGTGGTAATCTGTGAATAGTTAAGTAATTATTTACAGTTCTCCACCTGCAGAGATTATTTTCATATGTATAATGCATGCAATGTGCCATATAGTGCAACTACTACGTACGTTCTTTTTGTACCTCTCACCATTGTTCTTTAGAAAATGTAACATCCAGCTCTGGCACACTTCAGAATAGGTCTGCTTAAGTCAATATCACTTCTTAGCTCAAAAGTGACAGGAGTGTAAGAAGATAGTTGCTGGATTAGCCCAAAGCTCTACCTAGCCTGGGATCTTTTACATAATTGTAGGTAGTTCAACATGGTCTTGAAAAACAGTGTAAAGAGCAAAAAGTGGTAACCTTGTGTTGTTTTAAGTTGTGACCTAGTAAGCAGGTGATATTCACTGTGGAGTATGCCCACCTTTTCTGAATCTGGAAAATAAAACATTTTTATATTGCATGAAGGCCTAGTTCTACAATGTCTTACTACATCTGAATTTGGCCTAAGATTCAATCCAAACATGCACATTGTGGGTATGAACAGATCACACTATTTCAGCTCTTTCTATTTCACATTTGTGGATTTCTGAGTGTCTTCCATCCAGGTGCTCTTGGAGGAAACTGATATTCTAGAACTTTCTCAGTCAGGGTTTAGGCCCAGTTTTGGCACAGAAACTGCTTTGGTTGCCCTGTACTATGACCTCTGTTGGGAGAGAGAGACAGGTGTAATGTGTCCCTGTTAATTCTCCTTGATCTCTCAATGGCTTTTGATACCATCAACCATGGTATCCTTCTGGAGCTGCTGTTCGAATTATGGGTGGGCAGAAGTACTTTGTGGTGGTTCTGTTCCTATTTGGATGGTCGTTTCCAGAGGGTGATGCTTAGGGAGTGCTGTGGAGCTTTCAGTGTGTGGTTCCTCAATTGTGAATAATCAGCTAATAAGTCAAGTAATGTACATGCGTATAGTGATCCATATTTTCTTTAATTACTCCTCACGTTTTATGTTACCAAAGCATTAGAGAGTTAAAGCATCCATAGTTCTACAGTTTGAGATTTATAAGACCCTTCAGGTATTACATTGCTGTTTAAAGTGGAATTTATGGTTGTTTGTACCCAGTGCCAGTAGCCTTGATTCCTGAGGCTGGTCAGGAAGTTGACTTCTTTCATGGGTGTGTGGGAATGCATTTACAAATAGATGTTGCTGTGTATTTGTCTGTTAGCACACAGAGGAAAGATTATCAGTCCCTTGTATTTCATCTAACTGGATGACCAACACCAGGAATAAATAAATAAATTGTGGAGCATTTGTCTAATCAATCATCTGGCTCTAAACTTTCCCCCCTTTAGAACCTTCAGTATAAGGTAGTATTTGACATATGTTAAACACAGTGTTGTATCTTTCCCCCATGCTTTAGCTTTGAAAAAATAGGTGCTATTCAGAAAGGAAATTGGGTTCTGTTAGATGTTTACAAGAACAGTGAATCTCTTTGGACTGATTTTGAAAGATGCATGAACTCAGTGCTGTTTGCTTCTTACGATACAGATAAACTTAAGCAGGAAGTATCACAGAGCAGTGCTGTTGACCCTCTGAAATCCAAACTTCTGCAAAAGGAGTAATTACCATAGTTTTCCTAAGTTAATGAACTGAAAAGTAAGCAACATGCATATTTTTATTTCTATGTGGCAGGGACCTGGACTTTCTGGTCCTGCCTTCTCTGGCCCACCTCCTCCATTTCCAGGTCCATCTGATATCCGCACACTGGAATGTCATGTTTATGTTCAGGCTGCCACAAGAAGAACTCAACACATGAATACTTCAAATGGATAATCTACACACACCAGTTTTGCACACCATGCATTTCAGTTTTCATGAATTGGGCTTTTCAAATGGATACCCCTATGCAAATGCGACAGATCCCTATGCAATGCACCAGCATTGTGTATGAGGCAGAAGAAGGAGAGTATCATTCTGGTTTCCTCCTGAAGACATTGTTTTGGTCTGCTTTGGGCAATGACAGCAAAGTATTAATGTATGTTGTGTGATATTATGCTGAGCAGTCAGTTGGTGAAAAGATAAAAGATAGCTGTTAAAAGGAAGAATAGGTTACCCAAAGCTTAATGGTACAAACAAGCATGACTATCAAACTAAGACCTTTGGGCATTTTTGTCATATACCTCAGGTTCTCTGCTGGACACAGTCATCTATGATACCTCAGGCAAACTGTGACATTGATGTTATGTTTACTTTTTAAACACCTTCAGAATGTTGGCCCACTTCACTCTTAACATATCTGATTCTCAGGTGCACACACCAGTCACAAGTGAACACTGAGGGATGTGTGTTTTTCAGCCTGTGGGTTCCATGAAGATTTTGAACTCTTTACTGAAGTTTCTCTTCTGTTCAATGCTGGATTCAAACTTCCATCATCCCAGTCAGCATAATGGGCTGGAAAACCTGGGGCTGAAAAGAATAGAATATGAATTGGTACAAATCCTGTCAGACTGAAACATATCCTAGTACAATTGAAACCTCGGAGGATTTGCCAAGTAGTTTTTCCTACCTTCTGCTGGTACCTAATGTGTGAACAATCGTAAGGCACAGTATGATTGCTGTGGAAGCATTTCAGTAGCTCTCTATAGCTTGCAAGTATTCAGATAGCTTGGCATATTTTTAATAGATAAATAAAGGTCAAGTTACAAATATTATTTTCAATATTCTGGAATCAGAGAATTGGCGGCGGGGCAGAGAATGGGCATCCAGATTACCTATCCATTGCTGCCACTATGAAAAGCAGCAACTCCTTGTACTTAAAAGCATTGTAATACTTGGCATGATTTTTTTGTCCAAAAAATGACATACAGGGTTTTCGTGTTCTAACTGTTGCCAAACAGGAAAAGCAAATGGCAGATGCATAGAAATGGCAGGATCATGTATAAGTAAACTCAGGTATAGGGCTGAATGAATGAAATGCTGTTGCCTTATTTTTTTACCATCCTACACATTGTAGCACATGCTTACAACTAGCCTTCTAGTTGGAGAAATCCAAACATTATTTTTAAAACCAGTACATTTGGTTTTTGTTTAGTTTTTTAAAATAGCTCTAAAGCTGTCAGGACCTCTCAAAATAATGTAACCAGCACTAAACAAAGCAGCCTGTGCTCCCTGCCAAGTTCTTTTAAGTAAATCCTTGATAAAGTTAGATGCCAACCTTACACTGGAGAGATGCCAAAAGTTTAGAAGGCTTGAGTTGCTACAGCAGAACTAAAAAAAGTATGGCACTCAATTGTTCGTAGCCTGGTGCTTAGTTGTTCAGGTTTAATCTGCACTTTGATTTTCCAGGGTAATTTTTCAAAAGAAAAAGTAGTGAGAAACACAGATTAGAAGGAAGAAAGTACCATTAAATGGGGCTGCCTGAAGTGAGAAATCTAGATTTACAGAGGGCAGATTTTCAGAGATGAGCTTCTGATGGAAATAAGGTCATTCTGACATGTAAGCACACAAAAAACAGCAGTATATTCAATATGAAACAGGGATGCTTTGCACGGATGGAAATAGCTGTGTTTTGTATGTGTCATGTTGTGAGGCTGTAATTGAATTAACACCATATTTTTCAGCAGTTCTAAGAACAAAACTTAGACTGATCAACACCAGTTGCCCATTGGTTTGAATGTTTCTGGATTTACTTGCACGACACACAGTCTTTTCTCCTCCTCACTTTGGGCAAACAACAGCTTTCATAACCAAGAAGAAAATTAAGAGCAGGTGTAAGCATATTTGCACTGACGCAGAAATCAAAATGTTATTTCAAACATGATTTCTTTTTTATTCTCCAAACCTGCCTTAATTCTTCACAGATATTGGATTCAGCTTGCCATAATTATTCAGCTGAAATACATACTTTCAAAAAGAAATGCTGTCCGTACCTAAAATTAGCAGGCTTTGAAACAGGTCTTGCTATTATCTCTTTGGTTGTTGTTTTTTATTCCCAAGATGAAAGGAATAGGAGATCAGTGTTACGTCTCTAGACATTCTTGGCAGCCTCTCTGTATTTTTCTTTTGCTGTGAAATCTAAATAAAATGTAGGGTTCTGTCTGTATGTACACCATCTAAGGCTGCAATCCTAACCCCACTTCCCTTGGAGTAAGCCCCATTGAATTCAGTAGGACTCATTTCTGAGTAGACAGGAGTTATGATTGCGCTGTTTGTTGTCAGATGACTCCATATGCATTCAACATAACTATTTAAGAGGTCCATATTTCTGAATAATTAGTATAAGTGTACTCTTTCACAGCTCCCGTGTTGCCCATTTTTCTACCCTTTGTTTATTAACAATGCCCAACACAATATTTTTGGCAACATTAAATTTAAATGTTGGGCTGGTGTGGGGTAGCAGTTAGTGTTGCATTAAGACCTGGAATACCATTATTTCTGGGGACCTTAGTCCAGTCACTGTCCCCACTACCTCACAGGGCTGTTGGAAGGATGAAGCCAGGTGCAAATCATGTACAGCACCCTGAACCGATTGGCAGAAGGGCTGGATAGAACTCAGTTGGGATATATCTTTGGCCTCACTGCAGAACGGGGAACTCGGAACTCCCCACTCTAATTCTGCCAAAGGCTTTAATGCTCAAATCAGTGCATAAGGCACACTACAGGTTATAAGGTCCAGCAGGTATATAAGAGGTTCAAATATATAGCTAAGTGCAAGCTAGCACATTGATCCAACAAGCAACACCACCACCCCCTTAAGCCTTCCCTTTGAAGAGCATGGTGCGTACCGCTATTTTGCGGCAAGAGTTCCAAGACAGGGCAAGCAAGTGGGCACTTCTTGAGTTGCTTGGCTCTGCAAGGATTGTTCCTTCTGGTGATGGCGTTTCTCTGTCCATGGAGAAGGAGGTGGAGTCAGAGACAGCTCAGCATCAGACTTGCTCTCCATTGCCTCACTTAAACAGGGAACTCCATTGCCTCACTTAAACAGGGAGCTAACCTGAGGAGGTGCCAGAGGTAGCTGTATAGCATGTTGTGCTAAACTAAGATATCCAATGCTGTAGGGATGGAATGTTCTTCTGACCAACTGCTCAGTCTGTCTCTCCCCTAGATCTAGATCTCCATCTCCCAGACGGCTAGACCCCTGTTCAGGGCATCAGAAACTTTTGGGAGTTGCAATTCCACCTTCCCTACCCTGCTAGAACCCTCCCTAAGGTCCTGCAGCTCCAACTCTTTGAGCTCCTCCCATTGCTCCACAGGATCCGACCATCTCCAAGGGACTCTGGTTGTATCATCTGCAGCATGACAAGACCACCTTGGAGATTGTTTGAACTACTTTTATGAACAGCTAAACATATTGGATTTTAAATAACTGTCTAGTATAGCATTTCAAAGCAGTTCCCAGTGATCTGGAATTGCTAATGTCAGAATCCATTCATTCATAAATCCATTCTGTAAATAATAAGGTTTGGGGCCCTATAAAATTGATTTATCATTTTAATCACAGTCCGTACCTCTGCTCCTGCCAGCCCAGCTTCCTTTGATCTGTTGTACCGCTTCCTGGTTATCTCTCTGACCGTCAGCTCTTGTTTTAAGCAAGGTTAGTCTAATTCAGCTTCCCCCCCTCCTATTTGGACATAGCACAGGGGTTGAAGTAACACCACAAATTAAGGACTGTCTTTCTTCCATCCTTAGCACTATTTATATAGGCATGCAGTTTTAATTAACTTGGTTGTGCTTACAACTTGCACGAGCACAGGCTTCATTTTTGTCCTAAGTACCTGAAGCAACCTTATCTTTTCCTTTATTTGCACTTCTAACTATGGTGTAGGAATTATATAATTTCTAGAGACAGGTTCTGTGTTGTAATAAGTGTTTAAATCCATTTTCCTGCAGCTAATATGCAGATTTTTTGAGGCGGAAGCGTGTTATGAATGCTGTAAGGTAGAGTGTAGAGCTGTCAGTCTTTTCGCTGCTGCGTATCTTCCCCTTTCTATGCAGTAGCTACAATGGAAACTCTGCTCACCACTGTGAGGCAGACACAGCAATTAATGAACCTGAGGCGTACTAATCAAACATATGTTTTCTTGACACAATGATTGCGTTATATATCACATGTAAATGTTCAGGCCTTTATCTACTGTTTAATGATCTAGGAAGGGGTCTTTCTTAAATGTGGGTGTTTTTCATGTGTTCCTTAGACTTCTACCACAGGGGGTGAGCAGTTAGCCAGCTCCCCAGTGAGATTAGTAAAATACTATATTTAGTTGTGCCATAGATCAAGAAACTTCAGCATTGCAGGAAACAAGGTTTTTTTAAAAGCTATTTTAATGTGATATGAAGCCAGTTCAGCCTAAGATTTTTCCCCTTTATCTCTCACTACTTTTGAAAATTAGCATTAATTGTAAATAGTTTGAAATTACTTCCTTATATCTTATTTTGCCGTTTTCCTTCCACCATTCACGTAGCTCAAATCTGAAACATGTTACCTGATGTGTTAAAAGTCCCATTGAAATGAGAGGGTTTTCTTAAGGGTGGCTGAATTATCTGCATAAGATTGAAGTCACAGCCTGTAGTGTTTATGTGATAATTAGCAAGTTTATATGACATGAGCATGATAAAGTTTGTAATTTAATGTGGGGTGGAGATGGGAGGAAGAGCCAGAGAAGCATGTTAGGAGAATTATTTCATGTGCAATAGGAAGGTGAAAGTAACTACAGTGGTACCTCTAGTTACGAACTTAATTTGTTCCAGAGATCTGTTCTTAACCTGAAACTGTTCTTAACTAGAGGCGTGCTTTCGCTAATGGGGTCTCTTGCTGCCGCCGTGCCGCCGGCACACGATTTCTGTTCTCATCCTGGGGCAAAGTTCTCACCTCTAGGTAACTCTTCCAGGTTAGTGGAGTTTGTAACCTGAGGCGTTTGTAACTCGAGGTACCACTGTATTTATCCCATGAGAGCAGTAAAGGAGAGATGAAGAGAAGGCAAATATGCTTTCATGAATTATAATAAGACAATGGGCTAATTCAGACATTAACACCAAACTATGATATCCTGCTAAATGAGCCTTGACGGAACTTTGGACTTCTCCATCCTTTCATGCACCATGATTGACTTAAACAGCTATGGTTTGCTTCAAGCAAACTACCAGACTATGATTTGTACTTGACCTACATCCCTGGGCTGGCAACTGCTAACTGTGGGTTTTGCCATATTGCGCTACACGAGGGGAGGAGGAGTGTAAGAAGGGAACGTGTGCATATGAGGGTCCTTGCAGCCTCATTTGTGCAGTACCAGAACATGGTTTGCCATTACATCTAAATCAGCTTAGGGTCACCATCTTATTCTTTATTTCCCTAGCCCCAAATGATGATTGGGAAGCTCACCTGAGGATGCCAAGATATAAATCTGCACCATTGCACGGCATTGTAGGACCCGGTTGCTGGATCAATGTTGTTTCCCATTGGTGCTGCTACAAAAATATTGCCCCACTAATCAATTGTTTAGGTTCCTGTTAAATATAAGGCCATGCGAAATTAATAAATAAAGAGCAGTAACAGGGACAGGCACTTTCCAATTCTTTGAATAAATAAAAGGGACCTTCCCTCCCTATCAAATGGCAGTAGCCTGTCAGTTGCAGAGATTTGTGCATTGCAGGACACAGGGGCATTTTATTACCAGTTTATTTCTGTCTAGCTTTCTGAAACTCCTGCTGGTGCTTTGAATCATACAGGGTACGTTTCAGGGTTGGATACATGAACTCCACTGTCACCCATGACTTTTAAAATAATTTTTTTAAGCTAATAAATGTTAAAGGAAGAAAGCATTTAACCAGACAGAAATGTGTTTTCAAACTGTGAACAGCTAAGCTTTGGTGTGGGAAAATCTCTTCACATAACTAGCTTTTTCTAATCTCGTTGGTATCTGGTTAATGGACGGCTAATGCTTTTTCCAATAGAGTGCATAAATTTTAATTATTTACAGCCAAGAGCAGTAAGTAATAAATGGCTGCCTCCTAAGAACAAAACCCTTCACCTACAAATCTTCTAATTCATAGTTAGTGGTAAGCATGTTTTCATTGCAGAGCTATTTTATTGCTTGGCAGGACTGGACTTACAGAAAGGTTTGTGTGTCGGCCATGTAACACAGCACTGCTAATGCTGAAGCCTGTGGTTGGGATATTTTCTCCTCATTTGCTGCATTTGCAAATAGGGTTTCTTCTACTGAAAATCGGGAACATACAAATACAGAATTGGATCCTGAAAGCGTGGGGGGTAGGGGGAGGTAGAGCAACTAAAATGGAGCAGAGAGATAAATCGGATGGACCAGGAAAGGAAACCAACAACCCCAGAGCCAAGTGTAGATGGTTGGGTATCTTTTAAGACACAGAAACACTGAGAACTGTGGACAGAAGAGGGTGACATGCTTGGGAACCTCAGCAGGAAGCAGTTGGCTTGCACAGCTGTGGACATGTGTGTTTCGGAGCGGGGTTTAAAAAAATTACAGGGCCAGGTGTTCTGAGTGAGGATTGGCCATTAGGCACAGGAACTCCAGTATCTAGTGTCTGGCAGTTAAGCAAATTCTGGTGTGTAAAATTAAGTACACATGCTGGTTCACGTAGATCTTCACTATTTTCAGTCAATGTATGACATACTGGCTTATTTCTTGAAACCCAAATTGCAGACTGAGGTAACATTTTTCAGACACCTCCTGAGATTCACAGTCATCTGTGTGTGATTTTTATTTTGTAGATTGCATTGTTGCAGAATTAAATTAGTGGTGAGTTTAAGCATCTTTTTGACTTGTATATGTATATAGCCTCATGATTAAGATAGAAGGAGTACTGGTAACTTTGCAGCAGTATCAAACATTGTCTTGGCACATTTAAATTTCCCTTTATTTCTTACTGGCTACATGCATCAGGTGTACTATCACCAGTGTACAAAACTCCCATTGTTCTAGGTGCATTTTGTGACAAGGAGTTTCATTAGCAGTACTGCGCCTAAGATCTCAGATTAAAACTGCAGAGTGTAGAAGAAAAGGAGGACCTTTTTCTGCCTCCCCACTTCAATCTACTCTCTGAAGACTGGAGAAGAGACCCTCTTAAGTATATTAGGGGTGTGGGCAGGGGAAGGACTAGACCATGGGAAAATTGAACATAATATTTTAGCTGCAGTTCATTCATTTTCAGCTGAGACAACTAGACATTCCGTTGTAGCGCCCATAACCTAGGTTTAAGGTGCCATTTAGCTGCTAGATTTCATATCTCAGTTTCTAACACTGCCTATCACTGTCAGTTACTCACTAAATGAATGGGCACATAAGTTGATGTTGCTGAATGAAAAGCTTCGCCTCTGAGTAGTTGCTTTGGTTCGTGGACAATGCTAAGCCATGATTTGTTTAGCCAAAGTGTGTTTTAACTGAATGTCTGAACTCAGACCTGCTGACTCACCCAGGGTTGTTTTCTGGCAACAAACCACAGTGTGAAGCCGTGATTTGTTGTTGGCTTATAAACCCTGGCTTGCTTTAACTGCGGTTTGGCATTATGTCTGAGCCCAGAAGATTTGCTTAATCATAGTTTGCTTGGCCCTCTCACTTCCGGTGCTCACCGAGCCTCAGAGATAAAATCATCTGGAAGCAAGCCAGGCTACAGACAAGCGAGCCCTTATTTGTATGTTCGTCTATAAGAAAAGTATTTCTGTTCCTGCACTTGAATGTGATTGTATTGTGAAAAACTATTGCAAGCTGCTTTCAGAACCTCTTGGGATATAAAGTGGGATATAAGTATTCTAAATAAAGACTAACTTATTTCCTGGAGAACATGCTACCTTTACTCCAGGGGATATTTTTGTTGCTGCTTGAGGTTTTTCTTATGCATATGCTACAAGGTCATAATGTGTCATCAATATGCAATAAAAATGGATTCAAAGTGCTGCGTGGTAAAATGAAATATGGCCAGATCTGAACTATACACATACCATAGGAAGGAAAAAATAATACTGTGCTTTGTAATGGGTTAGTGATAGTGATAATAAATAATATTGACAAATAGGTCCTACAAGAAATTGTTGCAGCGTCAACTCTTCCTGCTAAGTATTCCATCCAGCCATGCCCTCTCCAAGTATATGCCATTCTTGTCCTCTTGGTTTTCCTGGTTGTCATTCTACCCTGCTCTGGAACAAGAAAGATTCTATGTCCATAGAGCATTCCCAGTTTTCATTGGGCTGATGGTGTATCTCTCTCTCTCTCTCTCTCTCTCTCTCTGTGTGTGTGTGTACGCATGTGTGCATAATAACAGCAGAATTTGAGTATTATTATAGGGAAATCTGGTGGTGAAGCACAAAATAATGCTAAAGTAATAGCTAATCCTTTTTAAAAGACTGAATATGAGAAAAAGATATACTAATATTTAAAGTACAAAAAAGACACCAAATTCTGAGCCCTTGATACATGTAGATGGGAAAATGACAGATAATTCTATTTACCTGCATATAATTTGTTGTTGTTGTTGTTGTTTAGTCGTTTAGTTGTGTCCGACTCTTCGTGACCGCATGGACCAGAGCACGCCAGGCACTCCTATCATCCACTGCCTCCCGCAGTTTGGTCAGAGCCTGCATATAATAGAAACAAATTAAAATGATGTTTAAGGCTGTTCAAATGAACAGCTAAAACATGAGAGTCTAACTACAACATACTACACACATCAGAATGCCTGAAACATTTTTTTTCTAATACAGTGGTACCTCAGGTTAAGAACTTAATTCGTTCTGTAGGTCTGTTCTTAACCTGAAACTGTTCTTAACCTGAGGTACCACTTTAGCTAATGGGGCCTCCTACTGCCGCCACACCACCAGCGCACAATTTCTGTTCTCATCGTGAGGTAAAGTTCTTAACCCAAGGTACTACTTCTGGGTTAGCAGAGTCTGTAGCCTGAAGCGTCTGTAACCTGAGGTACCACTGTAACAGTAGAATCATAGAATTGTAGAGTTGGAACGAACCCCAGGGATCATCTAGTTTGATCTCCTGCAATGCAGAAATCTCAGCTAAAGCATCCATGACAAATGTCAATCCAACCTCTGCTTAAAAGCCTCCATGGTTGGAGAGCCAACCACCTTCCGAGGGAGTCCATTCAACAGCTCTCACTGTCAGAAAGCTCTTCATGAATTTATGTTTAGCTACGGAATTAAAATGCCTTCAGATCTCTTTTGATTATTCCGAGTTAAACCACTGTGTATGAAGTTCCTAAGTTTAGTATTATGTTCTTTTCTGGCAAAGAGCCAGAAGCAATTTAGCAGGCCTACTTGGTGTGCATGCGATGGGGCGATATGTGAAAGAAGCCGGAAGACTTCATCAAGTGTTGAGCAAGATACAGATCTGCACAATATTCAAACATGCATGCTGCACACGTACACTGGTGATCTCAGCTATAGTTAGAGAAACTGACCTTCAGCATTATCTGTTTTACTCAGGCTTCTCAAATCAAATTGTGCTAGCAGGGGTTGATTTGGATTTTCACAGATTTTTGCCTTCCACTTTAGCTTATAGTTAGCTAGTTTGCTTGAGCATGGCTTTTTCTCATTCCCCAAGTAAAGAGCCATAGCCAGGACACACTGTGAGGGTCAAGTTCTTCATTCTCTGTTATTCTTCCGCTTGTGTTGAAGTGGTGGTGGGGCTGAGCAATCCACACTTTGATTTGTTTCACCTTACCAAGATGATGTACTTTCTTCTGTTATAGGCACACTACAGTGACAGACAAAACGGCAAAGAATGCATGACCTGCTTGACACTGTCTCCTGTGCAGATGACTTTCCATGGTATTGGAAGCTGCATTGAAGCCAGCCATGACCAGGTATAAATAAGACTTAACTGATTGTTTATTTATTGTAATGTCTGTTTATCTCCACAAGCTACACCTAGGTTAAGCATTTGAATATCTTAAGCTTGTCTTCTGGGATTTCTCAAGAATCTGAAAGAAACAAGTTATTCTGAGACAATGGAATTGTAATTATTTAGCTTCTGCTTCCTCACAGTACATAGTAAAATGCCAAAACTATTTTCTTTCATTTGTCATAAAAGTGTGAATACTCTGCTAGGATTTGTACTGCTAGAAAAAGGGTTTATTCAAGTTTGGTGCATAGTGATGGATATTTAAGACCTTTTTTAAAAAAAATAAAAAGAGGGGTGCATAATATGAATCCTTATAGCCTAAACACAGCCTTGGACACTTGGTATATTCCCTAAAAACTCTTGATTTCATGTTAAAATGTTTCTGGCCCCCAAAGGCCAGGAGTTCAAATGTTGCTTTCCAACCGTCCTCTGTGCACAATGGGATAAAGAGCAGGCTCTGTGGCTTGTCCCCAGCTATTGCTAATTATTATATATACTTCTCAAGATAGAGGTTCCATTTTTAGCTATCTCAGAAAACAGCTGTTGATAGACATGTCACCCATTAAGATACCTAATTGTTTTGAATGCCATGTAAGCTAATAACTATCTCCACATCCTGGGGTAATGAATTTCATGTTGTTTATAATGTCTTGTCCTTCTATCTAACCTGAATCTACTGCCAATTCTGTAAGATTCCCCATGCTCTAGTATGATAAAAGTGAAAATTCTCTCACTACTCTCTCCACATAATTAAAAATTGTAGAAGCCTTTTTTTATATTTCCTCTTAGTTAAGTTCCCCCCCCTAAATGAAAGCCCCAACCACTTTAGTCATTACTTATAGGAAAGATTATTCAACTCCTGATCAGCTGAGTTGTTCTTCCCTAGCTCTACAATATCATTGTAGCTATACCGTACAATTACATAATGACATTGTGATTCTTGCTGTTGATTCCTTTTTATGCCTAAAGTTTAGTACACCATTTTTTTCCCATTGCCAAACATACTGAGATGTCATTTTCACATCTCAGTGATAGTTATTTATATTTTAGTTTTTTTTAAAAAAAATTGAACAGCTTCTTATGACCTTCAGAAGAAACTTTGGCTTCCCAACCATGCTTTAAAAACAACAAAACCTGACTGCTGGTTCAGACTTAATGATGAGCCAGCCATCCCTGGCTTCTTTCCCCACCAGGAGGAAAGGCGGAGCAAAGCTGGGGTGTTTGGGCTGTGTGCACTAGTGAATAGCTCATACATAATCTAATTTCTCCAACCATGATTAGTGGCCAGCATTATGTCTGAATGCAGCCAGTGACACCTTGTATGCAGATTTCCCCATGTTCAGAATGTATTGGATGTGGCTTTGATAATGTTAGAGTAAGTACAGCAAATATTTTGCAGTCATGTTGACTCACTAGAAGTTAAATTGTATAAAAAGCTTTTGACAAAGCTCACCTTTCTCCACGCAAAATTTGTCCCTCAATCAAAGCGTTCCTGTTATGGTTGCCATCCAGTATGGTTTTACGTATGCCTAGTGCGTCATGGTCTTTTATTTCTGCTTGTCTGCCATGTTCCTGGTATTCTTATATAGAAGCCATAATACACCAAGACTCTTCTTATCCTTTGTCTTCTGTTTCATATTAAGTTAATTTCTGCGTTACTTCATGTGTAGGAAATACATGACAGAGCATTTGTTTTTCCTTGGCAACAGCTGGAGCTTTTTCTGGCACACAGCATACAAAAACCATCCATTTGCGTAGAATTTAATACTTCATGCACACAAGTAAGTTATTAATTACATCCCATATGCAATTAGAATGTAAACCAAAAGGACTTAGCTAGACGGAGAAAGGAGAGAGATCTGCTACCACTTTGTCTCTATTTGCCTGCATATTAATGTCTAGGTAAGCACATTCATTAGTTGTTGGCAGCAGGGGCAAAGCACTGGTGAGGGAAGGGAAATGCACAGTGCAGTGCCCTCACATCACACATTACCTAGAAATGGTGTTACAAAGAAGAGGGGGAGAAAAACATTACTGGCACCACCTAGTTAAGTCCAAGCACATCCTATGTGCACAAAAACCTTGAGTCTCTTTGCTCTAGGGTTGTTGTTTGTTTTACGAAACAGAATTCTGCTTTGGGAATTTATATGATTGGACACAGCCATTGTGAGCAGATATATTTGCATTTTATGTTCCTTTGCCAGACTGAGCTCCCGGCTCCTATGTGGCAAAGCACTCCTGTGCAAGGGCTGTTGCACCATGGGGTAGGAAGGGACACAGTACTCTGTGGCGTTCTTGCAAGGCACTCTAGTACTGTGTGGTATCTTGTCCACAGAAGCTACAAAAACTGATATAAACCTGTTCTGAGCAAGCACCGTAACAGTTGGGAATGTAAGAGCGGCAGGAAATAGCTACAGTAATGCAAAGGCTAACAAGATGCAATATTACGTGATGGTACTGAAACACCACTTTAAAAACAAACTTTAAATCTTTGCACTGGTTCAAAAAGTCAGATGTTTTGACTCTCCCTTTCTTCTCTCAACCAAGATCAAAAATTTTGGAAAAGAAAACTTGCACCCTCTGAGCATGAAAGGGCTCCTACCAAAAATAGGTGCTAATAAAGAGAGAGTAAGGGAAGGACACAAAGATTTAGCATTCAAAATGTGATGGCCATATTTTAGTAATTCCTGATTGATTGAAAATGGATACTCAAACATAGTTCATGGGCAACATCGTTTTAACTCCCCCTAGATAAATAAATTAGTGATTATACTTTCCTTCAGTGGCATTAACCTGTCTTCTTCTGATATTTATACTTCAGCTAAGAAAAACTTGGCAAGTTTAAACATTAGGGGACAATTCCTCCTTCTCTCTCTGCTGCTCTGTGCGTTTCTCCTGCCACTCAGATTGCAAATTCCCACATGTGTAAATTCTCTTACTGTACACCTCTTCCCGATGCACACACCCGCTGCCACACACAGGCAGACTTAGCCTTCCTCTCAGTTTCCTAATAAATACTGTTCTGTTTACCTGGTTATTTGATCTTGGTCAAAGCTAAAATATTTTCAGTGGTAAGAAGTATTACTTTCACAGTGTGTACTACCCATTGCAAATGTTCATATGCACACCAAATTTCAGCTCTGCTGCTGCTCACTGATCCACTCTTTGTGCCTTTGACCTGTTTTTCTCTTGCTCAGCGAAGTTGCTCAACTACAAAACTAATTATATAAATAGTATAGAAATCTGTTCCACCCACAGAAACTTATGCAGCATTTCCTTGATCATTTAGCACTTACAACAATAGTTTGTGCATTTGCTGTGTAATAAATAATTGTTATCTTGCCAAGATCCTGTTTGCCACCCATTCCCTCCCCCTCCCCCCGTCACTAAGTGAAATTGCATGGCCCACGTCATGGGCTTACCCAGGACAAACAAGATTGCATGGCTCATGGATTACACAATTGTTTTTTGCTACACTGGTTCCACTTAGTGTGATGCACTCAAAGCCAACCTTTCTGTTATAAATAGGCTAAACATAAAGCTCAGAATTTAGTAGCAGTGAACAAGTGCATCCGGCTTCAGCCATAACAACTACTTTACAGTGCTGAAACACAGTAAGACACAAACAGCCCTCCCTCAAGAGGACTGGATCTCTTTTCAGAAACAGTTTGGCCAGACTGCCAGTCGTCATCTTCTTTCCTGAGATGCTCTTTCCTTCTGCCCAGGTTGAAGCAGATCAGATTGGATGAACCCATACAGAAGTCATTTCTCCCTATCTTCTACTGCAGTATTCTTCAATCTTTTCAGACCCAAGACCTGCCTTTGAACCTAGCATACATTTGGAGACATACTTTGTAATTTTTCACCCTATATTTGTGTGGTGGTAGATAAGGCTGCATCCCAGTAATGTGTCCCGGTCCAGCGGCTGAAGACCAGTGTTTTGCTATGTAAAACTAAAAGGTAAAGTACCCCTGAGCGGTTAAGTTAAATCGGATTGGACTATGGGGTGCGGTGCTCATCTCCACTTTCAGGCCAAGGGAGCCAGTGTTTGTTCACAGACAGCTTTTCTGAGTCATGTGGCCAGCATGACTAAACCACTTCTGGCACAACGGAACACCACGATGAGTGCCAGTGCGCACGAAAACTCCATTTTCTTTCCCTTGCTATATACTTTACCTCAGATCTCTGTGCTTACTAAAATTCTCCTTAACGCTTGTCAAGATGACAGTGATGATGGAGCTACCTTGATTGAGGGCCCAGTGCAGCATAGTCTGGTTCCTTATGTATGGGCTTAATTATAGTTTTCATTCAGTAGTTCAAAAGATGCCACACCTCAACCCTTTTTGATTTCCACCCTAGAAACCTTTCCATAATACCCAGGTTATATGAGGAATTTTTATTTATTGAGGGTACATGCTAAAGAATCCCCCTTGTGTATAATTGAGCTCTCATTATGTAAATTGTTCATAACTCTGTAGTGTGTTGTAATGGGTGTTACTTACTTTGGAATGCTATAGCTTTAGCATGTTTCTTATTTCTGCTTTTTGGAACCAATAATCCTGTTTTGACAAGAAACAGTCTCAGGTTGCCACCAGATTGAGGCAGGTATATGCAGTTAGAGAGCAAATTGCCTCAACATGCATCACTTTGAATTGCATATATACCAGTGTTTTCTGTTATCAAATCCAAGTGCTACCAAACAATGACAGGCTGACTAATTATTTTAGTTGATACCCAAAGGCAAAACAACTAAATGCAGGAAACTTCAGTTTCTTTTTGCTGTAGAGTGGTTTCAGATGTTAGAAACAGGTGTGCTACAGACATTTCTTTCTCTAATTTGTGACTTCATTTTGTAACTAGTCTCACTTTTTAAAAAACAACAGATAAGTTGTAAAATTCTTTATAGCTCAGTTGGTGGAGCATGAGACCCTTCATCTCAAGGTCATGGATTCGAACCCCATGCTGGGCAAAAAGATTTCTTCACTGCATGGGGTTGGACTAGATGACCCTTGGGGTACCTTCCAACTCTACAATTGTAGGATTCTAGGTTATAAATTCACTTGTTGAGACTTCTTCACAATTAGCATTCATTACCCTTTGTAAAAGCAGTATGTGCATATGATCATGTGCCATCTGGTATGTCAGAATCAGAAGTACCAATTAAACTAATCTAGTTCATCAATAAACATACAGAAGAATAACAAAAAGTCCATGCTTTTGCCATTCTTTAACTACCATGTTTATAATTCTGATGACTAGTTCTAGACCTGCTTCTCAGCTGCACAAGGATGCTGTGCTGTCTGAGTAGTAATAATAGCTATTATGAATCCCAGAAACCTTTTGCATTGTCACAAATACACGGCAGATGTAAAGCTAGCACAAAAGACTCCACCAGAACTTGGAGGGGGGGAGATCTCTGGATGCTACAAACAGAGGAACCTCCTGTGTGTCATTCTTTCCTTGTCATGTTGACATAGAGGAGGAACTGAAGTTGTGAAGCAGGAGGGAGGCTGGAGCACAGTTTGTTCCACTGTTACCAATATCTGGCCGGTAAAAAAGTTGCTAGGAGATTGCTCATGCCAACAAAATTTAAAGCATCATAATTTAGGCTGGTGTTTAAAATTAAACTAGCGATGAAGTGGCCTCACCATGGGAGAAGCAGGCAGGTGGCTTGGAGCCATCTCCTCCCCCTCAAGCCCAGGCCCCTCACATTCTCCAAAGCTTGCTGCCTCCAAACAAATTGTGTTACCAAATGCAGTTACCATTCACTTTGCCCCTCTTCCTAATCTTACATATCTTTTGAGTTGCTTTCCCAGCCTATTATGGGAGCTACCAGAACAAGTTACTACTACTACTACTATTATTATTATCACCATCAACATTATCATTAATAAGAATAAAACTGACAGACTGCTTGACATCTAACAAGAAATCCCTTCCCCGGATGTATCTTGTGTTGAGGGAATCCTAATCCCCATTCATCATAGGGAGATAAAGGCCAAGGGGCAAGACACTGCTCCCTCCACTTTGAGGTGAGGTTGTATGTTTGTTTGTTTTTCCTGATAGGAGTCTCCTGCATGGTACTGCAAGCCATTGATGAGGGAGGTGGGGCCTGAAAATAGAGCACAAACTCTGGCAAAGCAAATGTTAGCTGACAAGAAACAGCAACAAAAGAATCTGAGGAGCATATTGCTAAAAAAAAAAAAGAAAGCAAATAATTTAATTTCTTTAAACACTTCAGTAGCAAGAAATGGACCAGGAAAACTGGAAAGTTTTAGTACTGCCTCACTGGAAAGATTGGTTTAACAAAATAATGGGATTTTGCTATGATTGTCAAATACACTTCTTATCTAAAAGCAAAAGCATCAGAGGATAGAAGGAATCAATTTTGGACAGTTCGTTTCCCTATATACAGTTGGGTATGATTTTTTTTAATCATTCCTAAGCTCAAATGCGATTTGATTCCCTCCACCAGCTCCTCATTCTTCTTTTTCTGATATATATAATTCTGGAGGTTTTGTATATAATTCATGTATATAATTCTAATTTAATAGTAATAAGTGAGAAAAGGCTGGTATATATTGAACATAAGAAAAGGCTGATATAGATTTAATATAAGAATATACTAAATATAAGAATGGTAGATATTGAATTATTATGATGTTTATTTGTAAGGTTTTTATTACGAAGAATATTGTTAAAATAAGTTAAAATAATACGTATTATGAAGGAATAATTATTATTTTAAAATTAATATAAATGAAAAATAATAAAATATGGTTCATTATATATTTTGTAGTTGGAATTTTAATGCACCCGCTACGAGATTGCTTTTGCAATGAAGAGTGGGCGTTAAGGGTTTTTAATTAAATAAATATACCATGTCAGTAAAATTGGCCTCCTTAATGGAGGACTGGAAAGTCGCCAACATAGCATTCACTTTTTAAAAAGGGATTGTAGTGAGAGATTGAAATTGCAGGCCTGTTTGCCTTACGTCTCTTCCAGGTAAATAAACACTGATTGTGTGTGGAGTGGCAGTGACTAACCAGGAAAGAGGCATTGCTGCTGTGTGGATGGCTCAATGAACGTCAGCACAGCGTGCAGCAGTGGGCGTGTTTTCTTCTTTTTTCTTTTTGTTTTTTAAAGGCAAATTCCATGCTGGAAGGTATTGAAAGTGAAATGGCCTGTATCCTAATGCCTTTATACAAATCTATGGCATGTAGTTTCATTTGGAAGATGGTGTACAGTTCTAGTTGCAGTTGAGAAAAAGGTTAAGATAGAACTCATAAAGGTCAGCCATTGAGGAAATGCTAAGGCATTTGGAGCTTTTTTACTTTCAGTGTTAAAAAAAAGGGGGAAACATGATTGGGATTTATATGGAGAAAATAGAGACAGCCCCCCCTCCCCAAGATTAGAACTCAAGGTCACCCACATAAATTGATTGGCAGTAGATTGAAGGCTGACAAAAGAAACTAGTTTTCCAAAAATAGGTACTTAATTTATGCATTATTGCTTTCAAAAGATAAGATTAGATTACCTTTTTTTTAAGGGAACATGACAAATTCCTGCATGCTAGGTTTTATGAATGGCCTTTAACTATGATAGCTTAATGGAAGTACCAGATTCAAAGGTGGTATGCCGCTGAATACCTGTGGCTGGTGTACAACATAATGGAAGGCCTATTGCCTACTGTGTCCTGCTTGTTGGCTTCCAGAAAGCGACTGCATAGCCACAATCAAAAACAAGATGCTTGTCTGGTGATCCTTTGGTCAGATTTATGAATTGTACTTTAAGCTTCTAGTTCATATCTAATATTTTGTTTTGGATTGAAAGATATGCTACCGGCTTACTTCATAATTTCTGCTTTATGGAGTATTATGTCCTTTAAAAAAAAAATCCATAGAAAGAGAGACATCTGCTCTCAAACCTTCCGTTTGTTTATTCTGGTCTTGTTTATGGCAGTGGACTGGATCACATATGCAGACTAGCTGCCTTTTTCTCAACATGATTTTTCTCCTCCATGTTTTGCTATACTGCAGTTGGAAGCAGTGTCCAGGAAAAAATGTCCATGAGAATCCGGACGTATGGCAACCCACATTGGCAGTGATTTTTTGGCGATTTTCCTTAGAAATAGCGTTTTGCCAATGACTTTGGGCACCCCCCCATCCCCCAAAAAACTCGAAAACTTTTTTGTCCAGAGTCTCACTTTTTGAAATATGGCAACTAGAATGTGCATGAAGACGGCTATTTCTCTAGTTGTAGTGGCATTTTTTGTAGCTGCCATGATTGCAGAAATGACTACAGATGGTTTTCATAGAAGAAGAGAGCATACAGTTTGCATTTGTGAACCAGCTCAGTGGTTTGGTGTGCTTTTCTTTCATTTTCTTCATGTTGCTCATGTCTGGGGAAGAAATGATCTAGCTTAAACAGAAGTGTACGAGGAAAAGGTGTGTTGTATAATTTGCTACACT
This sequence comes from Podarcis vaucheri, assembly GCF_965113315.1. Lineage (NCBI taxonomy): Eukaryota > Metazoa > Chordata > Lepidosauria > Squamata > Lacertidae > Podarcis > Podarcis vaucheri. The sequence goes on along the minus strand of NC_138766.1, from coordinate 61,885,257 downwards.
TAAATAATAGCTTAGCGGAAGAGAAAATATAGCTACCCAGTCTTGGACACAATTGTAATTAGAAGATAGTTGGCTGGAGTCATTGGGCTACAGAGCACCATAGAGTTTTCCTGCCTTCCCTAAAAGCCTCTTTCAAGGCTAACTCAAAGATGACTCACATACCCTCCAACAGGGACATCCCATTCCATAATGATAATTTTACAATTTATACCCCCACACATCTTACTGAGTTGCCCCAGCCACTCTTGGCAGCTTCCAACATACAGTGGTACCTCGAGTTAAGTACTTAATTCATTCCGGAGGTCCATTCTTAACCTGAAACTGTTCTTAACCTGAAGCACCATTTAGCTAATGGGGCCTCCTGCTGCTGCCGCGCCACCGGAGCACAATATGACATATGATCAGAAATATGACAGCATGTCAGCACCCTTTAGGTTATACACTGTCTGGTGTTCAGGTCACTCTTGCCATTTGCAAAGCTAGTTTAGGAAACTTTGTCTGCACCACCTGAAGTGTTCTGCCAACTCAGCGTTCTTCTATATCTCTTCATCCTTTGTTGGGGTGGAGCTACTTCAAAATTTAGTTTGGAACAGACGGCAAGAGGTTTTCATGCGGTTGTACTGTTTGTGGTGCACCAGAAAGAAAAATGAACCCTCCACCACCATTGTGATTCGAGGATCTGATCCCCGCTTGGGGAATAAAGACACGTGGACACAGTATGTAAGGTTAATGGGTAAGGAAAAGGCCACAACTTTGTTGATTACAGCATGTGTGAAGGTATTGGCTTAGGCCAGTGTTTCCCAAACTTTTTTGGGCAACGGCACACCTGTTTACTGCAAAAAAATCTCGCGGCACACCAACATTAAAGCCCCGCCCCGTGACGTCAGCGCGCAGCGTCACGCCGGGAGGGACGCACGAAAGTGACGGTTTTTTCCTCCCCCTTGCCGGGGAACCTCCAAGCTTTGGGGGTGGGAGGAGGCAGCAGAGCGAGGGACTGAGGGACGGCGGCAACTGAGGTGGCGGCGGCTGTTGTGGTGGTGGCGGCGATAGCGGGCGGAGGAGGGGGCGGCGGCGGGGCTTGAGGAGCCGTCGCCGGGTGTTGCTGCTGCTGTTGTTGCTGCTGCTGCCCGGACATGCCGGCCTCCTCCTCCTCCGCTGTCTCGCGCTCCTCCCTTTTGCACGCGCTGCCCCGCCGCTCGGCACCACCACCGCGGAGCCGCCCCCGGTTCGACGCGGATCCTCGCCGCCGCCGCCTCTCACCGCCCGACTCGCCCGCCTCCCTCCCACGGCACACCAGCCAATGTCTCACGGCACAGTAGTGTGCCGCGGAACATCGGTTGGGAAACACTGGCTTAGGCATTGGACCACGGAACATTAGACTCCACCCACTCGGAGAGGGGTGAGCCCAAAGGGGGTTTATTCACCAGAAGGTGGAGCCTGTTGATGCTAATACAGCTATAGGCTCTCTTCCTGATGTCACTGAGGGTCGTGCCATGGCCCCCCGCCACACTGGCATCGGACAGGATCCACGACCGCCGGATTCCTTTAGCGGAATACCCAAAATTGTTGGGGAAGGCGATGGCCACACCTTGCCCCCCGAAACACCAACAACACATTCCAATGCCTAACCGCCAAATACCACGAAAGTTGTGACGGTTGCTACGAGGTAGGCAAAAAAACCCAAGAGGCCGGGCCAATTTAGCCAATTGGAAAAAACTCCTACCAGGCCCCCTGGTTAAACAGGGCGACCAACCAGAGGTCCATAGCAAAGTCTCAGGAAAAGGGGTGACTCGAAGAAAATGTGTGTGCAATGGCGGGGATGGCTGGCGCGGCCGCATTTGAACGGCAAGCCACGCCCCCTCCGGGCTTCCCTATTGGGTGCCCAACTGGGGAGGGGCGTGGCACGCCAGCCCCTGGAGTTGAAGCAGGGGGCGGAGTGCCCCCTGCATGACGCGGGAATTATTTCCCGCTCACAACCCCTCCCCTCCGGGAGGAGGAGAGGCTTTACCAGATGACGTGGAAGGTAATAAGTGGGTCCCTTTGTGTAATCTTACTCAAAGCGTTTGTGCTCTCTCCAGGACTTTGTAAAAAGTTATATTTTTGTGAGAAACAAGAAAAGGATCTGCTTGTTCCTTTCTCCAACATGGTCATCCCTCTGCTGCCTGCTTAGTTGCTTTCTACTACCATCCCCTACCAGGTGGCAATGATAGCAGTCCCCAGAGCAGCAGCAGCAGCCCTTTTTAAGAAAATAAAATAAATTATGAACTTTACAGAGCAGGCATGTTCTGCCTCACTCAGAGCAGGGCTCCAGACAGTTGCACTTACCACCTTCATTTCTCAGAGTACTTCTGAGGCAGGTCTGGTCCTGGCAGCACTATTGCTGCCCAAAACTGCTCCTGGAGTTTGGGGAACAATTGGGAGTGGGTAGGAATATGATGCCTGTTGCCTTTGTCCATGGAGTTTTCTTGGCAGGGATACTGGAGTGGCTTGCCAGTTCCTGCTCCAGGTGGATCACGTTTAGTCAAAACTCTCCACTATGACCTGTCCATCTTGAGTGGCCCTGCATGGCATAAAGGTAAAGGTAAAGGTACCCCTGCCCGAACGGGCCAGTCTTGACAGACTGTGGGGTTTGTGCGCCCATCTCACATTTATTGGCCGGGGGCCAGCGCTGTCCGGGGACACTTCCGGGTCACGTGGCCAGCGTGACATCGCTGCTCTGGCGAGCCAGAGCCGCACACGGAACGCCGTTTACCTTCCCGCTGGTAAGCGGTACCTATTTATCTACTTGCACCCGGAGGTGCTTTCGAACTGCTAGGTGGGCAGGCGCTGGGACCGAACAGCGGGAGCGCACCCCGCCGCGGGGATTCGAACCGCCGACCTTTCGATCGGCAAGCCCTAGGCGTTGAGGCTTTAGCCCACAGCGCCACCCGCGTCCCTGCGCCACCCGCGTCCCTGCATGGCATAGCTCATAGCTTCTCTGAGTTATTCAAGCCCCTTCGCCACGACAAGGCAGTGATCCATGAAGGCTGGTCACCGAAGAAATGATGCTTTTGAATTATGGTGCTGGAGGAGGCTCTTGAGAGTCCCATGGACTGCAAGAAGATCAAACCTATCCATTCTGAAGGAAATCAGCCCTGAGTGCTCACTGGAAGGACAGATCCTGAAGCTGAGGGTCCAATACTTTGGCCACCTCATAAGAAGAGAAGACTCCCTGGAAAAGACCCTGATGTTGGGAAAGATGGAGGGCACAAGGAGAAGGGGATGACAGAGGATGAGATGGTTGGATAGTGTTCTCGAAGCTACCAGCATGAGTTTGAACAAACTGCGGGAGGCAGTGGAAGACAGGAGTGCCTGGCGTGCTCTGGTCCATGGGGTCACGAAGAGTCGGACACGACTAAATGACTAAACAACAACAGGAATATGATGCACGGGGAGGGCAGGTTGCAGATAGAGGAAGGAGACGAGGGGGCAGTTTCCCTCTCTCTTACATAAACCAAGGAGCAACTTAGGATCAAAACTAGAATGTGCTGATTGGGATAATTAAAAATATGTGAGAAGTGATTTGACTGTTCCAGTACTAAAGGTACTGAGTTCAGTATAAGCCTGCTTGCATAAGTTCTTCCTAGGCTCATAGCCTAGGATAAATCAAAATCAGTCCTGACCTCTTTTCCTTTTGCTCAGATGTCGTATTTGCAAATGTAAACATATGCTGTTTAAAAACTGCTGTACCTCAGTCCTTACAACATTCTGCCAGACCGCACTCTATTTTTAAAAGCAATGTGTGTAAAAATCTGAATTCCTCATAGCAATACCTTCTTATATTCCCCTACTTTCAGACGTGGATGGCAACAAGTTTGCACATCTTTAGGTTCTCCAGTGGTGCATTAACTAAACAAAAAAGACAACTTTACTTGTTTCGGAAGGCTTTATTAGACAATGAATCTTTGAAGACAGCACACAAAAGATTCTCCTATGTTTAGACTTTATAATGTAAACAACTAATTTAATGCATCACTAATGATACACAATAGATGCCATCTTACAACATGAATGTGAACAAGAAACTGATGTAATCTGAGAGATATTTCAAAGTAATTAATTTGGGAATAGGAAAAGCACTTCTATTGTGTAAACTTTCCTCCCCCTTTTTGAAAAAGAAGACAGTTAGAAAACTGTGATAGTTGTACATCTACTAAATAAAGTTAACAAGCCATCAAAGCAACTGATTTCTTAAAAATAAACTACACCCTTTGGGGGGGGCAGGGAAGCCTGCCATGACACTATTGTGGAGGGGTATATTTCTTAAAATCCACTCCTCTTTTCAATTTTTATTAGGAAATGAAAAAATTGTTTTTATCGACATAGCTTTCTCACTAATTAAACATCATTTTAAATAACATCTTGGTTCACAGGGATGCTTGTCAACCTTTTATACGTATTTATTTACCCGTTTTTGTTTTGTTTGTATTTGAAAACTACCTTTTCTTTTCCTTTTAGCACTTTGATACTTTCCTGTGCCCTTAAATTTACACACTAAATGTCTTGTTCTTGTATATATTTACCTTCCTTCCAACGCTTGTAGCAGTCTTTAGTTCACTTACCTCTCAGTGCATGTTCAAAAACATGGACATGTTCAATCCCAATTTTCTCGTTATTTATTTCCCCGTTTCTTGTTTAAATTCCCAAATATTTTCAGTTTACACCCTAAACCCACAGAAGCTACAAATCCCTGGCTTAGCTGAAGAGAAAAAATGGTTTGCTCTCATTCCTCTCAGCTTCCCCATACTTTGTGGCTGTTCACGTTCCACTCTGTGTATTGGTCGTATTCCATCTATTTGTGCTTGTGCAATGCTATCAACTGAGAAATAATTAAACTGCACGTGCTCAGCCCCAGGGTTTTTTCTTCTAGTTTTGGGGAGATTTAGACCTTTTCCCTTTCAAAAACACCCCAAGATTTTCTTGCTTTTTTCTTTTTGAGGGACCTCATCTTCTTCCAGTCTGGTGTAGTGGTTAAGAGCGGTAGTCTCGTAATCTGGGGAACCGGGTTTGCGTCTCTGCTCCTCCACATGCAGCTGCTGGGTGACCTTGGGCCAGTCACACTTCTCTGAAGTCTCTCAGCCCCACTCACCTCACAGAGTGTTTGTTGTGGGGGAGGAAGGGAAAGGAGAATGTTAGCCGCTTTGAGACTCCTGAAGGGGAGTGAAAGGCGGGATATCAAATCCAAACTCTTCTTCTTCTTTTTCTTCTTCTCCAGTTGTAGGGACCCACTGTTCCTGTCTCCCTTGACCCATTATGGCACCTACTCAATTCTGCAAACAGCATACGCACATACAGCCTATGAGAGGAGTTAACTATGTAGTTGGAGAGAATTAATCTTTGTAAGCTTCTCCAAAAATGTTAGGATAGGAAGGTTTAAAAATTAGAGCAAAAGTATGTATGTATGTATGTATGTATGTTTCAGAATATAAACTGCTTTGCATTGCGAGAATATCTGAGCAGTATACAGTATATAAAACGTAATACAGAACATAAAGCATTATTAAAACATATAAACCCAAAATAATTAAGAACTATGGAAATAGTATAGCTGTCTTGGAGAAAAGAAAAGGGTAGCCATTTTGGTCACTGCGGTCAAATGCCCAGTTTATCTCCAGTTTGCTGACCACTGTAAATTTTATAAGGGATATTAATGCTATGGATGCTTGACTAAGAAGATTGAGGATACCATAATGAGTCTTTTTGGAGAGCATTTATTACTTCAACTGAATAAGGAACATCGCCAGTTAGGCTCTGTATACTGAAGCTACACCAGAACAAAGAAGCGATTGAAGAAGTCAAAATGCCTTTACAGAATATAGTGACAGAGTATATATGGAGCGCATTAGAAATCACAGTAGGATAATGTCATATTGCTATTTTTACTGTTTCTGTGTTATATGTGGTGTTAAATGTATCTTCCACGCTAGTCACTTTAGATAGTTAGGCTAACGCTCTCTCTCGCTCTCTCTCTCTCTCTCTCTCTGCCATTCTTCCTCCACATAGTATTGCATTACAACTATTAAGTGATATTTGTAAGAGTAAAATAGTCCTTAAGATTGGAAGACAATGTTTATTAAACTGTGACATTCATGAGCATTTTGCCCAAACACACAGCCTCCTTGGTGGTGTAATATCCTGGCTTGTTCTGAGCTGATAACCATTGTTCCTGGGTTGGAAGAAATGAGAATCTATAGTTCATTGTGGTTTTATTGTGGTTTATGCAAAGGGAGAAGTGAAGGGACTTCGTGTACAGCAAATGCCTCTTGCATATCTCGGCTTAATAAACCAAAATATGAAATCAGGCTACTCAGTATTTGATAGTGGATGTCAGAGGATTTACATACTTTGGGGTTTTGCATCAGGAATTTGGGAGAGGGCTTTTTTCTGGCATAGAAGTCCGGTCACTGACAACTCACTGGCTTTGTAGTTATTACGTCCACGTACTCCAGAATCTAACAAGAAAGGGAAGTGTTGTTTTAAAATCTGAGTTAGACTGCAAAAGTGAGCTGAGATTTGAGCGAGAGTAAGTTATGTTTCAAGGACTTTGAAAAGAGTACACTGAGAGTTTGATCCAGCTGCTCATATTGATAGATCATCATCATTAATCCTGGGGTGTGAATTGCTGCTTTAGTCGCATCCAAGAGCTTTCACATACTCTGCTGGATTTTGGACTATTTTTCCTTTGAAGAGCAGAGCCCCGTGTCATAGCGTGAGCTGCTTTTGAAACATGTCTGGTTTCAGAAATTGTTTGTTACATATGGAAATCTGCAGTTTAAGAAACAGAAGTTCTCTGTCACCGTTCTTTATATCCTACCCTAAGTGTTAACAATGTGTTTATACCACATCTTTGAAGTCTGCATCAGTAGATGGCTGTAAGATTCAGTTTTATAAGCTGATGGTTTTATATACAAGATTCTAGCCTTGAGAGTTTGTAATTATGTCCTTGTTGGCCTGACCCATCTGCATATTGTGTTGCACCCACATTAAGTCTATAAAGCACAGGTTATTTGCTTCAAAACATTTCAATTGAGGTGCATAGGAGCTTAATCGAGGAAATGTGTTGTGCGTCAAAAGAATATATTTCCTGATGTACTGGTGATATTTTCTGCTGCTTGCTGTATGTCTTGCAAGCATCTTGCAAGCATCTTGCAATGAGCCCCACACAAGAAGTGTTCCAATGAAATTACCGTATTTTTTGCACCATAACACTCACTTTTTTCCTCCTAGAAAGTAAGGGGAAATGTCTGTGCGTGTTATGGAGGGAATGCCTACGGGTGGCATGCCTACGGATTTTCCTCCTCTAAAAACTACGTGCGTGTTATGGTCGGGTGCGTGTTATGGAGCGAAAAATACGGTAATTTATTTGCAGCTCTTAATGCTCTGAAATGAAAGAAGGAAAGAAAAACTTTTTTAACAGCAGTCACCACAGACATGTTATATATTTACTTTTACACACTACTTTTCATTTATAAATTTACACAAATATACACAAACCCATAAAAATCAAGAAATGGAAATAGTTAAAACATCCAAATAATAATAATTTAAACGTCTACAGAACTACTCTGTGATACTCATAAAAGTGCCTTTTTGTTTGTTACAGCCTATGGGAACTAGTGTCTAGTTATCATGTTTCGTTAAAAATAGAATATGAGGGGAGATTTGTGTTTGATGGGTATCTCTGTTTGATTGTGTAATCCTCTGTTCTGGTAATTCAAGTTAAAGTGCAGGTGGCACATAAAGCTCACTGATGATAGAGATAGTATTTAAACAAGTCTTTGCACTGAGGTAACATGTCATAAGTTTTTAAACCAAGGGTGACAGGAGCTACTGCTGCACTTTCATGTTATCCAGCAGTGTGGAAGAAATTTTGATGTACAGCTGGAATGATCAAACTAAACTAATTTTGCTTTCTAGCTCCGCTTGACATGACACTCAGAGGCACTTGGAAATTATTAAACTCTACAGTGTGCTTGGTGGATTTAACTTCCTCAGGAAGATTCTTTCTGAAGCTATGATATGAAAGGCATTAGATTCTGAAACCAGTTAGCAGCATTTGAGACTCTTCATCTATGTGCTTTAAATTCTTATATTTGATTTGCAAATTACACTTCTTTGTGTCTTAGCTCTGGCAGGCAAACCAGCTATTATGGACATTTAAAAAAAATATTTTCACTTCTGAATACTTCACCATACAGAAAAATCTCTCTGAACTAGAGAACTAGATGTCAGGGAAAAGAGGTTTGGCCTAACCTTCTCTCACACATCTAGAGTTCTGTGTGCAGGAGATTATTTTCGGAGGCTTTCAGCCACTCCGAGTCACCACCTGCATTTTGAAGCAGTACATACCATCACAGGCTTAACTCAGTAAGATCCAGGTTCACAGTAATAGTATGGGTGTATACTATGCTTGTCTCTCCCAGTACAGGTCATCGAAATAGATGCCTTAAACCTGTAGCAGGGAACCTCCATCCCATAGGCTACAGGCCTAGCATGGATGCTAATTTGGCCCATAAGGCTGTTTTTCCCAAACCATGCTCACTTGCCCCATGTCTACTTGTGTGGGGCAAGTAAAGACAGTGGTAAAGCAGTAGTCAGGAGACTCAAAGTGCCCTAATTATTGCTCATTAGCAAGCAGGACTTTCTGTAAGTGCTGATCAGCTGATTGGCACTGCCAGCAAGCTCTGCTGGGATCATCTGCAACTACTTATTGCAGCTGATCCCTGATCCAAGCAGGGCTTGCTGGCAGTGCTGATCTGCTGACTAGAATTTACAGCAAGCCCTGCGAGGGTCGACTTTAAAGTTGGGTCACCTGACACCACAGTCACCTGTCAAAATGGCCCATGGGTGCTGGGGATCCATCCATTCATACTTGCTTTAGACTAGCAGCGCCACAGAGTTATGTCATAAATGAAAAGCTTTGCAATGACTTCTTGTCCAGAGGAATAGCAAGCTGATATTAAAGGCTGCACATTAGTCCTCTGTGGCGTCCACATTGTATTTGCTCTCATTAGTGATCAGATGTAAAATATTAACAAATTCCTTTTCTCTTTGTGGAATCTGGTGGCTTATAAAAGGACTAGACTGAGCAGGAGGATGTCGTGGGAGGCAGGCCTTCTTGGGTATGATTGAGAAACCTGTTGAGAAAATAGGCAACTATTGACAGGTCTGATTCATGACTGAGTGACTCTTCTGCTAGTCTTCACATGATCCCCACAGAGAGAAAGCTTTGACCACCTGCTAAACAAGGTCTGTTTGAAGTTTCTTTTTAACATTTCCAAGACGTTAATTCAGCAGGACAGCTCCACTGGGGTTCTCAGTGTCACCAAATCAGCAGCTGTTGAGGTCCATTCACTTCAGCATGAAATGTTTATATAAGGGCTTCTTCCCCCACCCCCAAAAATTATTTTATTTGTGACAACAGCAAAATAAATAGGAATGTGAAGTTTGCATTATTCAGCTTCTACATGTGTGAAAAGTAGTTCAGAATAACATTATGTTGGTGGTTATACTGTGGGTATTTACTCCCTCAAAATAGACTGAAAAGCAATTGAATGGTCTCTCATTTGTTGTTACTAGCTGTTTTTGTTGTTGGTTTTATTCTGTTGACAACATTACTTTCCCCACAGTAGAGGAGAACAAGTAGGTATAAAATGAAGCACTTTAAACATTTAATTAAGGATTGTTATATTGAGAGTGAAGAAACTCTAACTTCAATGCTCTTTTTATGATCTAGTTTATCAATAAAATACTGTTTGGGGAGAGACTAGGACAACACATCTGTGTGCTCAAAGCCTTTGATATTTAAGTGCTTTTATTTGTTAGATATATTGTCGGTTGTAAATAGGAACTCTATCCTTCTGAATCAGGAGACTTGTTTTTAACCCTGGGTAATATAACCACATATAAATATTCCTGGCCCAAACTATTTTCTTTTCTCTTTATCAATCTTGTTAAGTCTTAAGTGTATTTTTACAAGTTCATTAATGCGTTCCATTCTTTCTTATGTGTTTTTCCTCCCCAGTATTATCAGATTTCATTATATGGGAAAAATTATCAGCTCAACCCATTATACAGCAAAGCAGTATTAAGTCTGTCTGGAATTTGCTGCTCTTTCAGTTTATAGGGACAATATTGTGTAAATCAGGCTCTCCAGTTTCAGTGGGAGGCACAGGGTTGAACAGCATCCATTTGTCAAGTTGATTGCTCCTCAGTGAGGCTGCCTTTGCTTGTCTTTGAACAGGAGTGAAATCCTATGTGAAGCTCCCTTTCTGTCATTTACACTAACATCCATCCTCTTAAACCAAGGCCTCCGAGAAAAAACAAAGTGTTGGCACAATATAATCAGTCACTCAAGTTGTCTGTCATCTGTTTTCTTAAAGGAAATGACTTTTAAGTTAGTGGAGCAGAAAATTGTGGAAAATTGGGAATAGGGTTGCAGTAAGTGGAGGAGGAATTTAAAACTAAATAGAAGATACCCTGTCCAATTCTATTTTTTCAGTATCCATTCCTAGAGTTCTATTCATAGATAATATTAATTCAACTCCTTGTTCACCTTGAAATCCTTAGTGTTCTAGGCAATGTTGCATGCCAGATACTAAATGTTTTATTTTTCAGATTTTATTTCAGAGAGTTAAAGATTAGCTGTTGCAGCTTCATATTGTGAAATTTCTCTCTTTCTCTCTCTTTCTCTCTCTCTCTCTCTCTCTCTCTCACACACACACACAGAGAGAGAGAGAGAGAGAGAGAGAGAGCGCAAGTTTAATCCTGGCCATGAATACTTTTTGCTTATTCAGAAAATTAGTTTAAAGGGTGATACATTTTAAACTTTACAGGGTAGGTCTGCAAATTATTGTCTGAAGGCAATAGCTTGATATGCAGCCCACTTATAAAATTTGTGGGAGTTAAGGCAGGAATGCAAGGTTTTGCTTTTTTCTTTCTTTTAAAAAAACATTTTATAAAGGAGCATTCAACCTGCAAGCATGGGTAGTGCATGGGAAAGTGAGAATGACTATTCTCAAAGCAAGGTTTGGAGAAATCGCCTGTCAGTTTCACTCCTGGCCAACCAATGTGGCTGAAGACTTACTAGCTTTTTGGAGGGAGGATGAAGCAGGCAAGGGGCTTCACTATATTTTGAGTTTCTAGTCTAATTTGGGCACAGTTAGGGAGCCGGTTGTATTGTTCCTCATGAGTGATATCATGAGCAGTATCCTGTATCTATCCATACAACTACATGCAGATACATTTTAAAATTATTAATGTGTATACAGGTAGTACTTCCCTGTCCACCTGCTCCTAGACCTACATGACATCTAAACATTTTAGTTTAAAAGATTTATATCCTATCTTTCAGCTACAGCAGCCCTCAGGGTGGCTTACAACATAGATTGAAAACAAATTCATACATACATAATGAAGGCTGCATTTAGTCTAAGAAATTCATGCATACATGGGTCACTTTTTCCATGTGCGCATTTGTGCACATATGAGTGGTTTCAATTTTATGCCTTTGAAATCTGTCTTGATGTTTCCCACCCACAATGGGTTTTGCTTGGTGGAATATTTTTTTGCTATATCTTGTCCCCTTAATTAGTACTTCCCCGTCCATCCTATTTTGTGAAAATTTGAGGTCCATTTTGGTCAAGCTTATAGTACTTGTGTACTTTCCGGGGCAATTTTTATTTTTAATATAGCTGTTTAGTGCAAGAGCACATTTGCAGAAAAGCTTGTTCAGGACTTTATCTTTCCTGACACTGTCCCTATGAGTCTGGGTTAGTCATCTGTACTTGCCATTGACAACATGCCCTTCCTTCCATTTCTTCTACATGTTGCTGTCATAGTGGATGCTTTTTGCTCACCACTGAGCTTTTTGTGCTGTCACATCAGCTTTTTAAGGTGTTACCCATTTTCCTCTCTCATTCGAATTGCTTGTGATTCTTCAGGATCCCATCACACACTCCTTCCCCCACTAGTATAACCAGATAATTCTACTGGTCATTTCCTTTAGTATACTGAAATTAGCTTTCCTAGAATCTAAGGTAATTCATAGTATTCATAGAATCATAGAGTTGGAAGGGACCTCGAGGGTCATCTAGTCCAACCCCCTGCAGTGCAGGAATCTTTTACCTGACTGAGCTGTCTTTGGTTTTTCCATTGGCAGAGCAAGATGGTTGGGTTGGGCTTAATGCAGAGTCGCTTTCCCTCAGAGTTCCAGTTTTTTAATCTACTCTGTCTCCATTGGGTTGATATCAAATCTCTCCATTCTTGTCTCCCATCTTCTGAAGGAGGAAGTTATCATTAAGGTGTGTAATAATATTGTTGGGAAATCATGCTTAGTGTAGTTTGCCTTCCAGCAGATGTGAGATGTGAAATCCTATATTACTGCTAAATCTTGTTTCCTGAAACATCTGCAATTTATTTCAGGAAAGCATCATCCACTTCCTCACCTTGACTTGGCAGTCTATAGTAGACTTGAGCTTCAATGTTATTTTTATTTATCCATTTATTTTTACCCTGATGTTCTCCCCAAGGCTACTGTGTTTACTTTCTTGAATTTTTGCAGATGTATGCATTTGTGACATATAGTGCTATTCCCCCTCCCTTTCTATTTATTCTTTTTGAACAAATTATATCCTTTAGTTGCTACACTTCAGTTATGAGAATCATCTCACCAGGTCTCAGTTATACTAATCACATCATAGTTACTTGCCTTTATTAGGAATTCAAGTTAATCTTGTTTATTTTCCACGACTCTTTTAATATATAAATGTCAAAAGCCACACATATTACATTCCAGTGTCTCTTCTCCTATTTTATTGTGGGATTTACTAGACACCACCCATAACTCCCACAGTTTCTCCTATAGCCCCCAAATCCGTATCTTCAGTACTTTACCAGTCAGTCATCTCCATCCTCTATAATAGAGGTTTTCAACCTTCTTGAATCCAAGGCTACAACTACCAACTACATTCTTTCTGTGGCACCCCTGTGGGACTCAGGAGCCCAGTTATGTCACCCCCTTGTCTGCACAGCTGGCAGCCTCTGACCCTTTTTTTAACACCCTCCCTATTGGAGTGTTCCCTCAGCCTCCTCAATTCTCCTCTCTCCTTGTGTGTCCTCTAGGCAGCTGTCACCCCTGGTCTCTGAGCTGCCCCCGCCCCAAAGAGAGGTGCTTTCTTTACGCCACCCCACAAGAGCCTGGGAAGAGGATGTCCCCAGTCTTAGTGACCCGACAGAGACTGGCCAGAGGTGAAGGTGAGGCCAGCACCTTCTTCACCTTGGTAGGCAGCAGGAGGCACAGCCAGGCCTACATGAAGGGAAGGCTCCTCTTCGGCGCCTGCCTGCCTGCCTGGCCTCCCACTTTTCCATCCACTCCCAACAGCAAGGGCTGGCGGACTGGCTGGCTGGCCCCCCTCACCCACTTGCTTACTCTGATGCCGCCTGAACTCCTGGCAACCAGCACCCCCTGGCCAGCCCCAGAGGCACCATTTGCCTGGGAAGCTTGTCACCAGGGTTGCTGCAACAAACAGCCATGCAAGGCTTGGGGAGGCAGAGACACAAGAGGGCACCAGAGGAGGCAGAGAAGGAAAGAGGGACAGAGGCCAGTGTTGTCCATGGCACCCCGACTATCCTTCAGGGCACCCCATGGTGCCACGTCACACTGGTTGAAAACCACTGCCCTATAGGGTTTTGTTTAAGTTGATATGTTTAACTTATTTCTTCCAAACACATTTCCCCAGTTGTTTAAAGTGCACCCCATCTCCTGCTTGAGAGAGCTTTGTTAAGGAAGGTTAGACTATAGCCCCATAAGCCAAACCTCTCTTATCTACACAATATGTGCAGCCAGTCATTTGCTAGAAGTATTCTTCTCTTCCCTTTTTTAGTTCTATTACTTTTACAGGAAGAATTTATAGGAATGCCACCTAGATTTGATGCAATCATAGTTGCGCCTGGCGATGTCATCTGTTTCCAGATGAATGTGTGAGAAGAGATAAGTCTTGGCAGTCTGTCCATTATACCTTGGATCTGCACAACATAATTCATGAATTATGCCACATAGTTGCCACACAGCTAACTCCGTAACTCTCTGTAGGGGAACCTCAAACTACCACCCTTCTTCTCTTTCTGCAGTTGGTATCTCATCCTAGTTTTGTCTTTGCAGAGATGCTCAGTGCATCCAACAAGTTGAATACATTCATATTATTTTTTTATGCTCCATAATCCTTTAAATAGCATCTTTACACTTTTTGACTAATAAAAATTGCTTCACTTTACTTAAGTGATAGGATTTTGTAGGCAGGAAGATCTGATGGCATTTTTAAAGTGTATCACTTAAGGTAATATATCTTTTAACCTCTCAGAAATAAGCATTGCAAATTCCATTGTTCCTTTTTTAGTCTAAATCAGTTGTTAGAGATTGTGATCTAAAAGAAAAATACTGGTAATTTTTTCTCTGCTTTTTTTCTTCTTAAACTGTTCCATGAACATGTGGAATTTGTGAACGTCAGAGAGGCCCTTTAGATCAATCTTGATTAGTTTATTTTTCTTAGTAAAGATTTTGATAGCCGGGTAAAGCGTTTGCTTGGAAGAGCATTCCTTATTCCTCTGGAAAGATGAAATATTCTCCACTAAAATAGTGAGAAACTATTTAGGTAACTGAATTTTTGATGGAGCGAAGGCTTAGATTGAACGTTGAGTATTCAATTGCCCTTTTCCTCATAATTCTTCTTCCTTTAACCTCAATGGTGAATTTTAAAGTTATGGCTTAATTGCCTACCCTCATTTTAGCCATTAGAATTCTGCCCTAAAGCAATTTATTATGGCTTTATATCCCTGAAGCAGCAAGACGATAATACTGTATTCTCCAGTAAAGAAGCATCTTTACAAGATTAATGTTAACATATTTCTTACACACAGATTGTCAGCTTTAATACCTGTGTTACAGTCTGGATCATAAGAAGAGCCCAGTTACTATGTAGTAGATTCTAGAATGGCGCATATTCTAAACTGCATATCTGAAAAGTGTATCTTCCACTTTTTCTGTATAATTTTCAGGTAATATGTATAATATGGTATCTGGGCAGGAAAGGTAGAAAAGAATAATCACCTTATTACATCCTTTAATAATCACAGTGCTGTGCTAGTGTTGAGTTCTGTGGCCATGTACTGAGAAGCTGCAGGGACTGTTCAAATCCCTGCATATCTACATGGGACATTAACAACTCGACAATGGCTGCAGGCACTTAAAAAAATGGTCTAGCTGTCTAGCATATTTCAAAATGCTTGACACAAAAATTGAAAATGCTTTGAATTTCAAAAATGCTTGAGAGGATCATGAGAGTTTTGCAAGATGTGTGGTTCCTACACACATTTCATTTTATTGTTATCATATTACTTCAGCCATTTTCTGATGGGTTGTCTACACATGGTTTTAAACTGCAGACTCAAAAAAATGTGAAAACAGAACAACTTAGGTGAGACAAAAATGAAGTACTTGCCTGAAATCAAATTAATTGGTCTAAATGTTCCACTAAGATTTTAATTTTTGTTGGTTTCAACTAGAATTTTTGAGGATCCAGTCTGTGTTTTATGTGTTCCAGTGGAGCAGAGTCTGGAGTGTTTCCAGTCCAGGTTTAACCAAAAGCTTCAGACCAGGGCCCTGGAGCAGTTGAGGACATAGATTTCCAGTGGACTTTTCTCATGATTAATGTGTGTATGAGTTTGTTCTAAATACCGTGTCTCCATCACAATCCTTCATGTTATGATTAAATTTTAGCATAAGTGTAACAAAATACTAGGACAAGAGACCCTTGGAGATGTCAGTATAGTGCCTGTTTGTTGCTGAGGAATGTTTACAAATTAATTTAAAATAGATGCAACAATGTTGAAGCCATCACATCATGGGTACCATGTCTGATTTTCAGCGAAGTGAGCAAGATTGATGGAAAAGTTCAAATGCTGGTGGCTCTTTGATAGATTTGGGCTTCAGTTGCAAAACAAGGTTACTATATTTTTAAGAGCTTTTGCTGTGAAGTTTAAATGACTAAATAAACAAATTGTTGTTATTAACACAAGTCAAACAGCCCTTTTTATAAAAAGAGAAGCAAAGCTAGTGCATATGTCCGCATTTTTTGAGGGAAGGCCTTCAGGGAAGATCTCAAAGGATGTGAGAGCTCACAGAGTGAAGGAGGACTAATTTTCAAACTCAGGCTTTTAAATCATGCTCACCCTCTGCTGGACTTGCTCTAGGGTATCAGTGCGCTTTTTAAAATGTTGCACCCTGGACTGGACACGTTATTCCAGATGCAACCCGATCAGTGCAGAACAGATGAGCAAATGGAACTCTTACAGTATTACTTAATTTCAGTATGTACGTATTTCGAGAAAGTGCATTTAGACATTTGCTGCTATGAGCGAAAATTTGATGGCTGCCAAAGAACTCAGATCCTTTTGTGAAAATGCGTTGCCTTTGAGACTATTCGCCTATATTACACAGAAAAAAGGCTGTTTTGCCATTATGTATGATTGATTCCACCCCAAAACATGTTCATTGTACTTCTTTTAAGAGTAAAAAGTGAGTGAGCATCTAAAAATATAAGATATGAAAGGGCCTCTAATCTAATAGCTAACAGGCAGGTGTCAGTATTATGAAAAAGCTTTTCATCATTGTGAATTTTCATGATGAGGTGTTGATTTCATGGGGAACTTGAGTTTGAAGGTCAGAAATAAAGCAAGTTGGCAAGGCATTGTAAGGAACTTGATGCTGCACCTATTTTGAAGTTATGCTGCTGGCTTCTTTCTCCATGATTCTCAATGAATACTAAGTTCATTAAAGGGGAAACAACATGAAAAGTGTATTGTGGCTACAAGACTCTCTTTAGCCATTTTCTCTTTTATTTGAGTTAGATCTTTTTTAGGCCGTGCAGGAGAAAGGAGCTGATGGAGACAAGGAAATAGAGTCTTCATTACTCCTGCCTCTAATTCCTTCCTGTAAATTTCCAGCTACCTCATTGCTTCTCTTGCCAATTTAGTGAGTAGATAAAATTTCCTATGTGTGTGTAAGTGATTTTCTTTTCCCTTGTAAATGATGTGAAGCTACTATCAAATGTTATCTTTGGTGCTGACGCAAGGAAATTAAGAGAGGTATTATCGTTCTGCTCAGTGTTCTTCTCAGAGAAAACTGCTGGTTAGGTCAATTTACTTGGCTCGATACCCTGCTTTAATCTTAACCTGGGGCGTACTTCAAATACACAGCAGCTGGCTCAAACGTCTTCATGCATGATTGCATGTTAATTTCTCTTCGTTGAGAGGTGGGAATCCAGCAAAAATGTCTCTGTTGAATGAAAACGTTATGGTGCTCCTAACGGGTGAATAAGCACTCTCATGTGATAAAATAAACCTGGAATCGCCACCTGAACTTTCAGGGGCCTGATTCCTCCAGGGCGTAAGACTTCAGTGGAATTACATCACGGGTAAATTTGTCCCAACAATTTTAAGTCTAGGAATGTGGCAAGAACAAAGCACTGCATTCTCTTCTGCTTCTTTCCCAGCTTTGAGGGCTCTGCTCAGAAGGAAATGTGCATAGCTTTCCAGCAAAAACAGGAATTAGGAGGCTTGAGTATGTGACGGTTGAGAACCAGATTTACCTATCTGTATAAAAATTGATCTGTGTTCAGGCCCGCAAGGAGCAGTATTTGCCTGGAGTTGTTGTATTACAGCCGTCATCCAGACTGCGCATATGGATCTGAACCTGTGTTCAAGTTGATCATGTGCTAGCCCTTAGTACAATTAATGTTTGATTCTGCTTTGCAGCTCGTGTGATAATATCACCCTTGTAATCAAACTTTGAATTGAGTCACATAACTGTGCAAAGTGACATCAAGAGCATGGCTATAATGCCACCTTCATAAATATATGGTTAGCTTTCCTTTCCAAGTTTTTGCTGTTCCCCTGTCTTCCCAAACTGAAAGTGTCCTATTTAAGCACAACATCCTGACAAAGAATAGGTCATATTTCTGTTGTAGTATTGAGGCATGGTATTCCCAGGCAGGCAAAGCTGGGAAGCATGGAGGCAGGCAGGAGGTAGAGAAATTCTACTATAAGTGACAGGTTGCTAACACTAAGAAGCCACAAATGAGACAAAATGCATACAGGGTGGAGAGACTTTAGGATGGATGTATTTTGCAATTAATACGTTCAGCTGAGTTGTTGTTACACATGAGTCAATGCAACATGCACTTAGCCTCAAATTGTGTGTATCTTTCCTTCCAGTACTAATGGGGAGGGGGTGGTTAATTTTCTCCCAGCAAATAAAATGCAAGAACTGTGAAACCAAGCACGCATATCCCAAAGAGAAGCTCACAGGGCAAGCCAGCAAATTCTGACTCCACAAAATGATGATAACTATGTAGGCTGGGTGCCTACAAATAACTCACTAGGCTCGCCCTCCTCCAGGCTAGATGTTGGTAGATTTAGCAAAATGTCAGAGAAGCAAAATAAAATATGTTGAAAAGATGAAGAGCTGCCCATCTAATATTTATACTGTTATCTTCCATAACTTTGTTTTAAGGAGAGATGCTGCCATTAATTAAGTTTTGTGTGTGTGTGTGTGTGTGTGTGTGTGTGTGTGTGTAGCAAAACTGGTAAATCATTTCTAGAAGGACAGCACGGTATAATAGGGCCTGATCCGGGAAGGTGCTGGATCCATTTGGTACCTAATGAACTCCACTGACTGGGTGCTGAGAACTCCCAGCACTTGACAGAATCAATTGCCTAATGAGCAGTCTGTATTCTGTTGGCTTCCTCATAAATCAAGTGTCGCTGCTTTTAAATCATTTGTGCCCTTTTTGTCTAAATTTATTAGGGTAGACAAACTTTCTTTGAGTTACTCATTATTGTTGCGCCCCGCCACAACATACAAAGAGCAAAGCTGTCATGTCAGAGGGGTTTGTGAATCAGAACTGTAGGGCATGTCATTGTCACATTGGTTTTTTCTGCTATGCTTCAAAAGAGTTTGCCAGAGTTCCCCATTAACTGTCCTTATTTTTGGACAGAAACCTGACTGTCACTTCTACTTAACTGCACCCATTCCTAACCTCTAATGATGTGCACGCTTTGTTTTGGGGATATGCATTGTGTCGAAAAGCATTTTAACAAGATATAAAGTGTTGGTGTGTTTATTATAACAAAATCTGGAATTTAACCCTGTTTCCAGCAGACTCGTTGGTAACAGTCATACAGCTCTCCTGATGGTAATATGTTCATATTCTCATTCTCCCTTTCTCCCATTCCCTCACTCTCTCACATACACACAACCTTATGAGTTCATCATTTTAAAAGTTTAAATGTTTTAATAGATATTCCTGTATGAGTCATCCTTTCATCTTCATTGGATTTAAATAATGAAGATGTACTTCTCAAATGTTTAAAAAGTCTTTTTTACGTACGTAAGCCTCCTTTGTTCTTGAAAGATAACACAAATGAGTCCTAGACTTTATTTTAGGTCTTAAGTCAGTCTTGCAGCTGAATGCAGGCAGCATTTTCTCCTTAGCTTAAAGGCCTAACCATTGAAAGAGAAGTTACTCTTACTTCAGCTTTTTCAAAGAAGGAGAGAAGAAAAACGTGGTGGTGGGAGGACAAAGAAACCCAATTTCCAATTAGGAAAGGAGCTGTTTCTGGTTGTCTGAGGTGTCTGTTTGACGAGCAGTCATGCAGAAGTAGTACAGTGTGTAAGCCCCTACTGTACATAGAAGTAGTCATGATCCAAACTGTGGGATAAGTAATTAAAATAATTAGAAATAAAGAAGCTTTGTCAGGGTACACGTTCTTTTTAACAAGGCAACTAAGGCCAAATATTCAAAGCATTTTTTAAAAAAAGTTGGGAGGTTTTAAAGAAAATCAGGTGAAACATGTTGCTGTTTTTTTTAAAAAAAATCAAAATTCAAATTCACAAACTTATTTATATTTGAACATACCTGGGTTTTCCTTTCTGTGTTGATCTATACGCATGCCTGACAAAGGCACACATGGGACAAGTATGCACTGTTCAATCTTCTCAGCTGACATTTTGCTCTGAATGTGTGGGTGCCTTTACCCTAAGTTGTATGAGACAGACAGTCTATCTTGGGCAGTATTGACTAGTCTAAATAGCTTTCTTTATTCTGAGGCAGAGGCATTCCCAGCTCTACTACTCAATATCCTTTGATAGTGGTAGGGGTTGACTCTGGGATGCAAAGCAGGTGCTTTTATTACAAAGCTGTGAGCCTTACCTCACAGTTTCTGCAGTTCCAGTTATGTGCTATGGCATCTAATCAGTATAAGAGCCTGCAATCAGGATTTTGCTTGTAATGGGTACAGGGCAAGGTTCCGTTCAGCTTGATGTCCTGTGACTTTAATTCATTGACTGTATTGATGGAAAAACACCAAGCAGAGTCATTTATTAGACATACTTTTAAAAAGGGAATCTTGAGGGGAGATGTTGAGTCTGATTGCCTCATGTCAAACATGTCATGGAAATAACTCTAGAAAACCTGATTCAAGGCAGCCAAATATAAAATACTAAGCCACACTTAAAATCTGCAGTAATTTTGGAAATATAAAATAGTTCAGGAAGGGGATCGGATAAACCAAACTAAATGAATAAATTTAAAGTAGCTCCCAAGGCTAACTGCAGTGGTACTTTAACTTGAGGTTTGTGGTCTGATCAGGTTTCAGAGGCCACAAGTGACTTCTGCACATTTGTTGGTATTGGAAAACCAGAGTTTCTTAATTTCTCAGCTTGTATACAAAGCTTTTCCAGCATTCAGACCAAGTTTCATGCAGAAATTCCTATGACAGATATACAGCAAATACAGTTGTACCTTGGTTTTCAAACAGCTTAGTTCTCAAACGTTTTGACTTCTGAACGCCTCAAACCCGGAAGTCTGACGGGGCTTCCGATTGGCTGCAGGAGCTTCCTGCAGCCAATCAGAAGCCGTGCTTTGGTTTTCAAATGTTTTGGAAGTTGAATATACTTCCGGAACAGATTCCGTTCAACTTCCAAGGTACAACTGTACTAACATCTTGAGGAAAGCAAAGTTTTCCCCCCTTCAGATTATTAATATATTTATTTATAAAATTTGTATACCACCCTATATGTGCAGGTTTCAGGCAATTTACAGGTTAAAATCAGAATATAAAACCACTAATTGCATAATTGGAAATGGATGTATGGAAGTAAGAGCTGGACCATAAAGAAGGCTGATCGCCGAAGAATTGATGCTTTTGAATTATGGTGCTGGAGGAGACTCTTGAGAGTCCCATGGACTGCAAGAAGATCAAACCTATCCATTCTGAAGGAAATCAGCCCTGAGTTCTCACTGGAAGGACAGATCCTGAAGCTGAGGCTCCAATACTTTGGCCACCTCATGAGAAGAGAAGACTCCCTGGAAAAGACCCTGATGTTGGTGAGGGCACAAGGAGAAGGGGACGACAGAGGACGAGATGGGTGGACAGTGTTCTCGAAGCTACCAACATGAGTTTGACCAAGCTGTGGAAGGCAGTGGAAGACAGGAGTTCCTGACGTGCTCTGGTCCATGGGGTCACGAAGAGTCGGGCATGACTAAACGACTAAACAACAACAATTGCATAATCAAAAACAAAAACAACCCAATACCCCCCCCCCCATTTTCTGACCAATAATTTCAGGCATCTTGAAACCTTTATTTACTAAGAATGTAGGTAGCTGTCTAGCTTGCTGTTCCATCTTAAAGCTTAGGATATTTTGTGGTGAGGTGGGGGGAATCGTATGTTAATAACAGCAAACTGTTCACTAAAATATGGAAACCAAATCAAGTTGAGGCTCTACCTAACTAAGGACATGCAAGAGCTTGAATATTTAGAGTGAATTAATCTGTTTACATATTTGATTTTTGACTCTTGATTTCAGGTCAATGGATGACGTTCACTTCTACTTCTATTTTTGGTTTCCTTTCCCAACTAATTATTTTATACTGAACACCATGTCATTTCTGAATGTCAAAACTGATTTGCTCTGTTAACTTTGTTCTTTGTGTTGGACATAATTGGACAGATCTTGTCCCATGATAAGTGAAATGTAGAGATCTGAATCTTATCAATACATGGAAAGGCTGCTAGTATTACATTTAGGTATAATTCTAATAGTCTTGAGGGAATACAGATAAATTTCTAGGCTAATAGCATGAATAGTTGATTCAGTTTTAAATTTTGAAAGCACCATTTTTTAAATACATGCAAGTATAGTTGAGACTTCTAACTCTTAATTCTTAAAAATTAACTGATCTGTTCGTATCTCCATGTCATTGTTACAGGCATGGAAACAAGGAAATTGTTAAGCTTAATTGGTAGCAATCATTTTGCAAGGCTGCATCATTTAAGACTAGTCTAGTGTATGTCACAAATTAGGAAAAGTATGAACAAATCTGGTAGAGTGCTTAATGAACAAAATGAAGGAAGCTATAAAAGGCAATGAGTCTTCCTAGGAATTAGCAGTGTTGCCCAACTGAGGAGCCCAGAAAATGTGAGTTGATAGCAAGGCAAGTGGGAAAAAAATAATTTGACCATATTGCTGAAAACATAAGAATGAACAGCACATTTTTGCTTACATCGGAATTTGAAGGCAAGCTTTAGAGGTAGTTGGACAGGTTCTGTCAATTAAGAGCATGCACTAATGTTCCCAAAAAGTCTGTTCCTAGGATCTGTCAACCCTCTGGAGCAGAGTTATATACTCATATTGAGTGAGGCTATGAGACATTGCGGGGGGAAGGGAGATTGTCAAAGATAGTTTCCTTCTCCGTTTTACTGACAGCTTCTCTTCTGTACAGAGGTGTGAAAGGATTGCTAAGGAAGATAGAATGATTGCAGAGAAGTTCAGTAAATTATTCAGATCAGTCTTCATTGTGAAAGATGCAGGACAGAAAGCCATACCTGAACTGCATTCTTTGTCTAAAGAACTAAGTCAAATAGGGATGACGAGATGAAATTCTAGGGCTAATTGACAAATTAAAAATTAACAAGACATTGGATCCGGATGCCATACACCTGAGAGTTCTTAAAGAACTCAAGTATGAAATTATTGATCTTCTATCAAAAATATGCAACTTGTCACTAAAATTGGCCTTCTTGCTGGAGGATTGGAGAGTAACCAACAGAACATTGATTTTTTAAAAGGGAGCCAGAGGGGAGCCAGGAAATTACAGACCTGTTAGCCTAACATCTGTCCTGTATAAATTAATTGAAACTTACTAAAGCTAGAATTAACATATAGAACAGGGATGGGGAACCTTTGGCCCTCCAGATGGTGTTGGGATACAACGCTCATCATCTCCAGCCATTGGCTATGCTGGCTAGGGCTTAGATGAGTTATAGTCTATGGGGGGGGGGCACAGATTCTGCACTCCAGATATTGAAAAGCAAGCCATACTGGGAATGAACCAGCCTGGGTTTTGCAAAGGGAAAGCCTGCCTCACTAACATTCAGAATTCATAGAGAATGACAAAAGACATAAAGATAGTGGTGATCCGGTAGACATGATATACTTAGATTTCCAAAATGCTTTTGACAAAGTCCCTCACCAAAGACTTCTGAGGAAATCTAGGAATCATGGAATAAGAAAACATGTCCTCTAAGAGATCAGTAACTGAAGAACAGGAAGCAGTGAGTTGGAAAAACATTCTTGCTTTGGAAGTAAGTAAGTCTATATTGGGACTAGTGAAGTTACCTTTATTCATGAATTATGTGCTCATAACAGAAGAACCCTGCTGAAAAAAGGCCATAGTGACCAACCAGATGCCCATGGGAAGCCCACAAGATGGACATCTTGCCACTTGTGATTTCAAGCAATTGGTATGCAGAGGCATACTGTCTCCAGCAGTGGAAGTAAAATATAGCTATCATGACTAGTAGCTGTTAGCCTTGTCCTCCGTGAATTCATCCAATCCTTTTTTAAAGCCATGCAGCCATCAATGCCTCTTGTGGGAGCAAATTCTTCACACACTTGGCTGTGTGAAGAAGTACTTTTGTCTGTCTTGAATCTTCCAACCTTCAGCTTTCCTTGATGACCCTGCATTCTAGTATTATAAGAAAAGGAAGTGAGGATTGAGGTAGCCAACTTTTCAGATGATGCCAAATTATTCAAGATGGTAAAAAAACTGAGTAACCTCCAAGAAGCTCCAAAAAGCTATTTCCAAAATGTGTCACTGGGCAGTGGCAAATGAAGTTCAGTGTAATAAATGTACAGTGGTGTACATCACAGCAAAAAAAATCTCATGTTCACTGATGGAATCTGAGCTTGTGATGACTAAGCAGGAAACAGACCTTGGAGTTGTGGTGTATACCTCAGTGAAAATACCAACTATGCCAGGGGTCTGCAACCTTTAAGACAAAAAGAGCCACTTGGACCCGTTTCCGAAGAAAAAAAAACTGGGAGCCGCAAAACTCGTCATTATAAAAATAACTTTTTTGTCACTTTTTTATTATTTCTTTGTTTGACCCCTCAGAATTACTCCTCCTCATAGAAATAAACGTTAAATTAACAAGTTACCTTTTTTGTGTGTGTGTTCTTCACTCCCCTTCGAAACAGTGACCAGCGTACATGCCCCCTTTCAATGCAGTGACCAGCGTACATGCTCCTTACAATGTAGTGGGCGGGCAGGCGGAAAGGTGACGTCGGGACGGTGCGTGACTAACACACGCACTGCCCCCATGCGACGTCACAGCCAGTACAGCGCCCACCACAGTGGGGAGTGTCGGGGCGCACAATGCGCCCCCTCCCCTCGCTAGTATCCGCCCTGGAGCCACGGCAAAGGTGTAAAAGAGCCACATGCGCTCCGAAGCCGCGGGTTGCAGACCCCTGGACTATGCAATAGCAGTGAAAAAGGCAAATCCCTTGCCAGGGATTATTAAGAAAGGGTTTGGAAATAAAACAGCCAGTATTTTAATGGCTTTATATAAATTTATGGTGCCATCTGCATTTGGAATACTGTCTACAGTTCTGATCATTCCATCAAAGAAGAACTGAAAGGGGCAACCCAAATAATCCAAGAGTTAGAGCACATTCTTGTTTCTTGTTTGTTATGAAAAATAGGTGACTAAGTGGGGGAAGAGATGATGGAGGCTTATATAATTAACCATGGTATGGAGAAACTGTAAAAAGATGTCTTGTTTTCCATACCATAATAGTAGAATTTAAGATTTGATCATCCATTGAAATTGATTGACAGATTCACGATAGAAAAGGGGAAAGAGTTATTTACACAGTGGATAAGTAATTTATGGAATTCTCTAACACAAGACATGGTGATAACCATGAGTTTATAGATTGCTTTAAAAGGAAGTTGAACAGGGTAATTGAGAATAGAGTTTAATATGACTGTTAGCATTGTATGCATCTGAATATTGGTGATGGTGGACAGCAGACCTCATTAGAGTGCTGTTATTTATTTGTTGCACTTATATCCCTCCTCTTCTCCAAGGAGCTCAAGGTGGCGTACATGGTTTTCCTTCGAACACAGGCTCCGGCAGATTATGGGGATGAGACCAATAGTGGGTCCAATGGTCAAGAAGGTGGTAACTGCATGTGCTATAGTGGGAAGTTAAGGGCAGGTGGGGCTTGTCAATCTGGGAAGGTAGCTCATCTAGGAGGAAGAAAACTGATCCCAAACCTCCACTGCCTTGCAGGGTATCTTCAGGAGAGGGAGAAAATCATAAGGAGTAAAACCCTCCATAAATCCAGAGTGGAATTCCTAAGACAGTTGGATGGCGCCTTATACGCCTCCTTCCAGCAACTCCTGCAGCCCAGCTGGTGCCAAATGTATTGCTCTGATTTCCATTTTTTATTATGATTTTGTGATTTTTTCAAAGTACAGGGATATATTGCATATATTCTACATTTTTTTTACAAGAAAAGCAATAACCAGAACCTGTTAACCCTCCACCCTAGAAAGTAGGTTGTTGAGCCTAAATGATCCAGGGAGGCTGTTAGGATGTTAGTGCCATTCTTAGTTCATGCTGACGAGGACTGGGGGCTTTTTCCTCTCTAAGGTATTTTAAAGTTGTTGTCAGTCAATTTCTAGGCACTATACAGGCATTAAAAAGCACAATGGCTCCGCCCACAGGTTCACAATCCTATAGACATGACACAAAATGGGGGGAATGAATGGAGAGATAAAAGGAAACAAGCAAACATGGGTACTTGTTACTAAAGTCAAGCCACTGCCATTTTTGTGTGTGTCATGAACTCCTTTAACTTAAAGTGCCATGGATTAAACTTGGCACCTGGGGCATACAAAACTCTCCTTCTTAAGCTGTGGTCCCTCCCCCTTCACAGAGTTGTGAGAATGAGCACACTGGCTTTCCACAGGGTGATTGTGAGGGTGAGCACAATAAACACTGCGAAGCTTCTGGCAGATTAACTGGGTTCAGCCCAAGGCACTACATTCAGACCTCTGTCATTTGAGCTGCAGATACAACTAATAGGCTCTTTTAAAATGTGCTAGTAAAAGAAGCACTTCCCTAATAAATTGCAAGCCCATTTTCTAGAAGCCCACACACCATACCATAGGGAATGTGGCTGGAGCTCTAGCAAGGTTGATACCTTTGTTCCAGGCATAGGCAAACTTGGCCCTCCAGATGTTTTGGGACTACAGCTCCCATTATCCATATTTAATAGGACCAGTGGTCAGGGATGATGGGAGTTGTAGTCCCAAAACATCTGGAGGGCTGAGTTTGCCTATGCCTGCTTTATTCCTTGCCAAATCTTAAATAACTTGCTGGTGGTGGTGGTTGCTGCTGCTGTTCGTAAATATTTTGCATTATATATGTCATGTTGCATTATAGACAGTTATCTGATTTGGAGAAGAACCATGCTTTGCATGGTTTGGTAGAACACATGCTTTGCATGTAGAAGATCCCAGGTTCAAATCCTGGCATTTCCAGTTAAGAGGACCAGGTAGCGGGTGATATAAAATACCTCTACCAGAGACCCTGAGAGTAGAGAATACTGGCCTAAGTGGACAAAAGTATCTGACTTGGTATATGTTAGTTTCCCCTTGTTCCTATGTGTTTTTATTCTATATGGACTTCAAAATGAGTTTATTTACAACTCTGTGATTCAGCTTCTTCCCTCTTTTTGAACAACTACATCTCACACATCAAGTAATGTGATCTAAGTAATGTGAACTCATATGAATATAGGGTTACCTGATTCAAAGCTGTGGGTTTGTTCCAGACTTAGCCATGCTTAGAGTAGAAATCAGTGGGACTTAAGTCATGATTAAATAAGTCTCATTAATTTCAGTGGGTCTGTTCAAAGTATAACTAAATCAGCATCCAGCACTACATTTGTTTTTCATAAATGAATATAAACTAAAAATATTCTCATTTTTAAAAGTCAGGTTTGACGCTGTTTTGCAAATATATGTATAGGGATTGCTGGTGCAATTCAGGCAGAAAGGGTTTGATAAGTCTTTACAGACCATCTCAAACCCTATAAATCTGTAATACTATTGCAACTAGCAGATATTTGGAATACATTGCAAGTGGCTTTGTAATTTGCCAGATTTTGAAAGTAGCAGTTTTTAATTAAAAAAAAGAACCCAGCTATTATTAATGGCTTTAATAATGAGTGTTAAGTAGGAATGATAAAATAGCAGTTAACAGATCTAGCATACTAAAAGCCAGCTGCTTGGGATGGTTTTGGACATATCGATTTATTTTTTTTACTGTAACTGTAGATGGAGAAAAAGCAGGCCTGCAGTTGTGGAGTTAAGCTGTGTCAAATAAATGTTGTTGACTGCCAGTTGGAAAAGTTCCTAAACTACTAGGATCAAAATATTGAAGGAAATCTGTTACCTGGCTGGTGATGTCTCTCTAAGGTGGGCAATGTATAAAACAGGCCTACAAATGGCCAGTTAACCATATTGTGCTCTCACCAACCCGTTATTTTCTGCTGTAGTGGATGGACAATCAATCCTCTTGGTCCCTCCCTCTCTTGGAATATTACACTATTGCCCTCTGTAAGAATGAGTGTGTAAAAGCCTCATTTTTGTCTGGAACTAATGTTGTTCTGCTGTTGGCTTCCATGAAAACAAACACTCAGGATATGTCACTGTGTTCTTTGTGGCTGTTGATAACATTCTCTCTCTCTCTCTCTCTCTCTCTCTCTCTCACACACACACACACACACACACACACCTTGTAGGCATATTTTGCCATTTTCAAATAAGCGGCAACATATGTTTGGCTGATTAGAACCCTGAAGTATTTGTAAACTTACAGCTAAACTACCATGGAGGTCTACAAAGTTACACAGTATAACGAGATCCAAACGGTAGACTCGATAACTAAGGCTCAGAGTCGTACTGTATAGAGTTCTTCTATAAAAATTGTTCTGCCATAGTAACGAATAGAGAAAATTATAAAAAGTAAGAGAAAATACACAGTCTCTCTCTGCTCTTCCAGAAAGAAAAACAATCCCGACCATTTTTCTGCGCCAGATGCAGGCAACTTCTAAAGAGACTTGAATGAGCAATTACACCTTGAGGTTGAAACCTGAGATGCCTTTCTCCAGCCTATGATTCAGTATTTCTGCACCCAGTGGGGGCTGGGAAAGATAACAGCAGCCACCCAGCTTAATAGTACACTTTGGGTTCCCCAAAGATTGCCAGAGCCTTCCAAGGGAGAAGAAAGGTAAATCAGACCCTGCCACATCTAATTTGAAAAACAGGGATCAAACGAACCCTTTCTTACAAGTTAGAATTTTGGCTGTCTTAATGCATTGCAGTGGAGGAGTGAGATACTAGCCAGCCAGTCTCCCTGTTTAATTTTTCTCCCTTCCTGAAAATTCACTTCTTAACCACCAAGCACCAAAAGTTAGGATTACTGGATGTTGTTGTGGGTTAGGAGAGAATGTGTTAGAGCTTAGCAGCAGGAGCAGCAGACCCAGGTTACAAATTCAGTGACCAGGAACAAATGTGCCCTTTTCTTTATTTTTCAGCCAAAGTCGTGGATATAGGACTTTAAATGTTGCTTTTAAACCTTGTCATCCCATATCTACATACTAACCATTCTGCTCTTAGTTTCTTCTGACTCATTGACACTTTTAAGGTGACATATACTAGTATTATCAATTAGTAAGCTTTGCTTAAAGCTCTAGAACTTCTTTATTGTCTTTATTTTAGTTTTAAACAAAAAAAAATTTTTTGGAATCCAAGATGAATGCTATTATTGCAGAGTTCAGAAAATGATTGCTAAATATCACTATCCTTGCTTTAAAGACAGGGAATGCTATCTTTGCATATGGTTTCTAAGATCCCCGAGAATGGGTCCAGCCCTTTGGTATAAATGCCACTGATTAAATATATATGTGTGTGTTTTTATTTTCATTATCAGATTTTAAAGGTGGCCCAAACAGTTTCGCAAGCTGGATTATACACAATCAGCTGTAGGGTGTTTCTGCTATCATGTTTGCAAGAATAGTGGACTGAATGTGGAATGTGGCATATTGCATACCCAAGCAATGGCAGTGTGCCAGAGCAATGCAATTTATAATTAGAAGAGAATATTTCTGTATCATAAAATGTAAAGAAAATACATAAATCAGTGCCATCCTGGTGGTCTCCATTACCACAATAGATATCTCAGTTCACTGCTCTTTCCCGTTACACATGCAGTTCAAACACTTTGGGAGTAACATGGTTTTTCCAAGCACAGGAAATTCAGGGAGTGACCACAGACCTCTGGAGTCTGATTATTGCATTGTTGCCAGGCAATGGGCATTTTGTGAGAGCCTCCTGCACATTTGCTCATTCAGTGAGTCTTTGTTTTGAAATGAAAAAAGCAGGGTCAGCCCTATCATTGGGCAAAGTGAGATGACCTCTTCAGGTGGCAGCCTCCTTCCTATCCTAACTTTCCCCCTAGCCTTTCCCCTCCACCCTCTAAAGTAGCCTGCCATCTCAGGTACAGTGG
Organism: Podarcis vaucheri; assembly: GCF_965113315.1. Lineage (NCBI taxonomy): Eukaryota > Metazoa > Chordata > Lepidosauria > Squamata > Lacertidae > Podarcis > Podarcis vaucheri. The sequence continues at coordinate 61,855,236 of NC_138766.1, read as the reverse complement.
AGGACACTATCCTGTCACCATTATTGAAGTAAGATTCAGCTGCCAGTCCAGATGTTTTCTGTACATCTTATCCCTCACACCAGGCAGCAAAATATATTGAACCCACCCCGAAGAAAGGAGAACAGGGCAATTCTTGGGATTTCCTTGCCAAAATCCCACAGAGGTTGAGAGAAGGGTTAAAATAGTTTCAGGTTGTTGGAGACTGTCAAGCCTTAAGCAATGGGAATGTGTTGGTGTGGATATTAGGTACAGTAGGTGTAGGAACAATCAAGATTTGGTCACCCATTTTAGTAATCCATGCTTAATAATGCAGCTCATTATGTGTTTCTGCAATGCCAGTCATGCCCTAGCTCAGGTATGGCACATGGCCTTGGTATTAAATGAAATTATTGGATTGTCTTCAATGTCATTCTTTCCATTAGAAAGCCATCACTGATCATCTGGACTTCCATTCAGAAATAATGTCCCTTCTGAAAAATCCTGTCATTTCCCCACAGTCACATTCCTAGTTAGAATATTCAGAAAATATTGGAAGAGCACTGAAAAATATAATGCAGTTCAAAAACTTTAGTAACCCCAAGAAACAGTATGAAACCCGACTTGTGGGCCTCCCCCTTTCTTTAAATGGAGATAACTTGGGCTAATCCACTTCTTAGCATCTGGTGAGGAAAAAGAATTCTTACTGTGGCAAAAATTAGCTTTGGGAATAACGGTGGTTGCCAGCTGCATAAACAGCACTCACCCAGCGGCATTGTTCAGTCATTGGGAGTGCCTAGATTCTCATCTGATTAGTGACAATCTGTAATTAATATTGCAGTTTGTAAACTTTAGCAAAGCAAGCAGGCCACTAACCTGCTTTGTGGAGGAAGAGCTAAGTGGATGGGATTCTGCAGGGCGATGAGCCCTTCCTGAGAAGTGAAGAGTATGCTATACTCCTTCTGGAACTGGTGTGTGGTGATCCTGCAGGAGATGACCTTTTATTCATTATTAGAGAGAGGGGAGAGAAGAGACCTCCCCTTGTGAAATGCTCAGCACTCTCTGTACAAATTGACTGTGCTGGGTAGTGGGAATTGAGAGAGATCGCAACCTCTCAGGGTGCATTCTGTACCCTGCAGGATTGGGCTTACAGTGTTTTTTAGTGCCCTGGTCTATTTCAGGAGGCTTTTCTTTATTTCAGCATTTTCAATAGGAGTGTACACATCTGTCTTTATACCCAGCAGCTTTCCTGGCCCACTACAAGTCCTCTGTGAGTTTCCCCAACCAAGCTCAGTGGGATCTCTGTCAGCTGCAAGATTTATGTCATCTTTTTCAGCCCTGAGAACTGTTCCTTAAGCTTTTCACATCTGGATTTAATTGGAAAGACATTAAAAGACATTAAGTGTGCTGGAAAAGCATATTTTAGGGAGGATCTTTATAGGCACTTCCATTAAAGGAGCTAACAGTTAGAGGTTGAAGTGGGATGCAGACAAGTCATCAGCTGTTATCAAGGACAAAATTGCACTGCTAACTGCTTCACAGCAGTTCTTCATCGAGACCCTGAGCCTGTTTCTGACCTTTAATCAGGAGCCTGGTACAATTGAACAAACATTATGATTTTGTAAAAGAGAGCACACTTGGGCATTTGTCATTTGTAGTTTTGTCTCAACTGGAGTCACCTTAATGTAGAGTTGAGAAGGCAAAAAATGAGACCTTGTGGATCATAGGCAGAGTGAAGATGCCTACTTTGTAGGATCATAACCCTGCTGTGACCCATTATGGCAAGCCAAGATAATGGCCATCTTTAGGAAAGAAGCAGAATGTTTTTGATTGATTGCATTTGTATCCTACCTTTCTTCCAGCGAGCTCAAGGTGGCATACATAGTTCTCCTCCTTCCCATTTTATCCTCACAACAATCCTGTGAGGTAGGTTAGGCTGAGAATGACTGACTGGCCCAAGGTCACCCAGTGAGCTTTGTGGCCAAGTGGGGTTGTGACCCCTGTTCATCCTGGTCTGGTCCTAGCCAGACACCCTAACCACTACACCACATTTGTTGGGCCATCATTTGTTGGGCCGTAATCCTCATCTATAGCTTCATGTGTTGTTTAATGCATATGTGGAGGTCTCAAAAATTCCATTTTGGTGGGGGCAGTTTTGCAGTATAAATCCATTTGTTGTTACGGACTGGCTGGACACAGAGGAATAGTGGGAGGCAACAACTGGGGAACCCCCAAGAGAAGAAGGCTCAGAGCCAGGGGATTGGTGGTGGGATGATGATGAGTGGTCAGAGGAAGAAGAGGGAGCAGACTGGTAGGAGGAGATGTCAGAAGCTGAAGAGGTAACAGGGTTTAGTGAAAGTCTGTGGCAGAGAGAAATGCAAAAGCAGGAGAGGAGGGAAGCCAACAGACAGAAATGAGTCCGGCTGATGAAGAAGCAAGGGTGTCTTCCCCCTCTTGCTGTGACAAGTTCCCATTCCCCCTGGTCTCCTGGGACCAGGAGAGGTATGAAGTGGGAGGAGCAAAATCAGGCACGCCAGCCTAGTCTCAGATTGCTTGGGAGAGGCAGAGACTTACGCAGCTGTGGGAAGGCAGGGACCTTCAGTCTCCACAGCTGCCTCATAGGGGCAAGGCCTACCCAAGAAGAGTTTCTATGCTCATTAGGCCTGGCACTCCTGAGCAGATCCTGTTCTTCTAATAAAGAGTTAACTTCACTTACTCTGTGTGATTTATTGCTGACTCGCTCCTGACATTTGTGTACCCAAAACTGCCCAGTTTGATGACATGAATGGAAACAAACCTGAATTTAACAAATTGGTGTTAGTGTAAAAGATAAAAGTATGGTAGCTATGAATTCTCTTGCTTGTCTTGGACAAGTCATTCTCTCACTTCCCAGTGTGTATCATGAAATGGACGTGGTTTCCTCACCTAATTTTTCTGAAGAGAAGTGAGATAATTATTGTAAAGATCATAGTGCTAATAGCAGGATAATAACACTAGAAATTTAAGTATTAAAATACCCCTGTATATTGTACATCACAGTAAAAAGTTTAATCTGGAACTGGATCTTAGCAGGAAGTCATTTGCAGTGGGTAAAATCATGCGCTGCTGTTTACAAATAATTTAAGGAGCCTGTCTCTGTGTAGACTGACAGGCAGTTAAACGTAAAGGTCTTTTCATCTGGGAGAACAGTCATGTAATCCTCCTTTTCTTGAACTTAATATATTCTTAAAATAAATGTGATATTCAAAGACTTGTTTCTAGAGCAAAAGCATCTGTAGCTAAACAAATAGACCTTTGAAATAATATCCTGTCTGTCTTTAAAGTGAAAAATAGTGTGTGTATGTGTGTGTTTCCCCCCCTTTTTATCTTTCAATAAAAGCAAAACAAATAGTACAAAATCTTCCTCTGTAAACCATCCCAGCAAAACAAATGGATTTGCTTTATGGTCATCCATCTACTCAGGGCAGGCAGAGGGGGGGCAGTTGCATTCATTGTCGGGAGCACATTCACATGAACTTCCTCTACAAAGTTACTTCCTCGCAGATAATGTTCTTAGTTAATATTCCCCTTCTACATACATATACGGACAACACATCAGGTTTGGCAAGAGGATGGGTGGGAAGAAAAAGTATTATGAAAACAATTTTTCTTCGTTTGTTTAACAAAAAATATATGCTGCCTGATTTGTAGCAAAACCTCTGGGTGGGACTGCAGAATTTCAGGACTGGCCCTACCATTAGGGAGGGTGAGGGAACCATATCTGACAGCTGGTGCCTGGGTGGTTATGGTGGCAGTCATTCAGCTGTTTCTTCTGAGCCCTCTGACCAAGCTGTTCAGTTGGAATACAGAGCTATGTGTGCTGTGCAGAATGTCCTGCACCGTCATAACTACCCTGCTGCCCTAAGGTGCAGTGAAGGATGCTGCCCTAAGGCTAGTGTTAATGTAAGATTGAACTGCCAGTCCAGTTGGTTTCTGTATGTGGAATGGGACAGAAGCACCTTTTTCGCCTTTGCTTCAGGTAGCAAAATGCCTTGAGTTCGCCCTGCAGAATCCTTCACTGCATACAGTACAGTGGTACCTCAGGTTAAGTACTTACAGTGGTGCCCCGCAAGACAAATGCCTCGCAAGATGGAAAACCCGCTAGATGAAAGGGTTTTCCGTTTTGGAAGTGCTTCGCAAAACGAATTTCCTATGGGCTTGCTTCGCAAGACGAAAATGTCTTGCGAGTTCCTGCGGGGTTTTTTCCTCCCCCCCCTTTTTCCCAAGCCGCTAAGCCACTTATCAGCTGATCCGCTAAGCCGCTAAACCTCTTATCAGCTGATCTGCTAAGCCCGCTAAACCGCTAATAGCGCTAATCCGCTAAGCCGCTAATGGGCTTGCTTCGCAAGACGAAAAAACCACAAGACGAAGAGACTCGCGGAACGGATTCTTTTCGTCTTGCGAGGCACCACTGTAATTCGTTTTGGAGGTTTGTTCTTAACCTGAAACTGTTCTTAACCTGAAGCACCACTTTAGCTAATGGGGCCTCCCGCTGCCACCACGCCGCCGAAGCACGATTTGTGTTCTCATCCTGAAGCAAAGTTCTTAACCTGAGGTACTATTTCTGGGTTAGCGGAGTCTGTAACCTGAAGCGTATGTAACCTGAAGTGTATGTAACCCAAGGTACCACTGTACTAGTTTAGAAATATTCTTGATCTTCAAAAATCTACTGGTGGGGGTGAACACTTTCAGCCACATACAAGATAATCAAGATTTCATACACCAAATTAATGTACTAATATACTGTGGCCGAAAACCAAGAATAGTCAGTCTAAATGAAGTAAGTAAATAGGTCACATGTAATGTTGGCATCCGTCTGTCTTCGGAGACAATGGAAGAGTGAGCCTTTGTGAGTAAAGTCAAACCATTGGAGAGTTACAGCATGTGCTGGGGTTGTAGAGACTGATACGGGAGAGACATGTTTTATTGCTGGTGGGGCAGATGAACGTGTCCAGTTTTGCTGCTACAGGTGCACCATAGCGTTTCTAATAATAATAATAATTTATTATTTATACCCTGTCCATCTGGCTGGGTTTCCCCAGCCACTCTGGGCAGCTTCCAACAAAATATTAAAAATACAATAAAACATCAAACATTAAAACTTCCTCCCTGCAGTCTCCAGTCATGCAATATAAAACTGAAAATTTGACTCTAATGTGTATTTCCATTTGTATTTAACTACAACTTAAGGTATTAAGCCAAAGCAAAAAAAGTAAAACTTTAAGAACTGATTCCCTTTTGTGAGCCAGACTTGAATTTACAATTGTTGGGCATTCATAAGGCATAGTGCAGCGTACAAAAGCAATTGAAAGAATTTCGCTACAGGTAATTTGAGTAGGAGAGCGTCACACATGTCTTTAGTTGAACCTTAGTCCATGATTATATATGGACAGCTGCCCCACATAAACCGTAAATGCAGGTTTGGTTTACTTTGTTGTTGTTGTTCTTGTTGTTGGCAGGTAATTAATTAATTAATTAATTAATTAATTTTGTATAATGCCCTTCATCCGAAGATCACAATGCGTTTCGCAACATAAAAATACAAAATGTGCAAAATACATAATAAAAACAAGAACAAAAACAAACCAATACTTTCCCTTCTGCAAACACATTTAAAAGTAAACAGATTTACTTAAGATATTTTATTCTACGCATGAGCAGTTACAGCTGTCCTTGGCTCACATTTACACAGACAAGTTAATGTATGAATCAGATAGACATGGTACAGCTGCCAGCACTCCCTGTGAGTGAAACAGCCGTATAAATTACCACCACAGTAATGGGAACTGCTGCTGGCCATATTCATGATAAACCAATCCCCCATATTATATTAATACACATGAGCACTTGTTTGGTACCACTGTTGTTTAAATCAAAACTTGTATATACTGGCCTTTTGCTGTTCTGTATGAGGCACCATGTGTCCTCCCTAGGACTCATAGAATCATAGAATTGTAGAGTTGGAAAGAACTCCCAGGCAATGCAGGAATATTTTGCCCAACATGGGGCTCGAACCCACAACCCTGATATTAAGATGGCCTCATGCTCTACTGACTGAGCTATCCAAGCTAGCCCATTTCAGAATGCAGCTGAGGATTGCCGTGATTGAATGTTTCCCTATAGATACCACTTGTATGTCACGGAGGGAGCTTGGCTGGAATCCTTCTAAAACTAGCATGGCTAAGATTGATCTGTAGAAATCTTCTGGAATATGAGCTAAGGTACATAAAACAATAATTACGAATTTATTTGTTCAGTCATTTAAGTAACTCATTAGCTTGTTAGTAATTTAATAGAAAAGGAGGAAAAAGTCTTTATGAGACGGGGGCGGGGGGAAGAGAGCCAAAGGCATAGCATAGAATAATCAACAATGCATTACAATAAAACCATTGCAAAACCCATAAAACATACCCAGCAATTGCATATCTACAAGAATTTATCTGAAGCAAAGCACTTCTGGATCTGATTGATGCCTGGATGATAAACCACTTGGGACCTATCTATACACTATGATTCACATTACCTTGAGCACCTGGAGGAAAGGAATGGATACGTACTATATAACTAAATGCCCCATTCAAGAGTTATATGTGCACTTTGACTTATATGTAAATGGTCCACCTTTAAAATTCATGCAGCTGCCTTTGGGCAGACAGCTCTATGTGCACATCAGATTGTGGAGAAGCCAAGGAGGATAAAGATGAAACCTAATCTCATCAAATAAATCATTATTTTTCTTCAGACTACTTTTTGTTTTTTGCTTAGAACAACTGTTTCAAGGATTGTATTTTATTTTGTTTACTTTATTACATTTTTATTACAACCTGTCACAGACCTGAAGGTGTCATATATGTGGCTCCTATGAGGCCTCCCAGCCCTTCAGTAAGGTGGTAGCGTTATGTGTTTCACACTACTCTGAAGTCAAGGTTTATACGCCTTGGCTTTTTGTCCATTGACATTGAGCAACATGCAAATGTCAGAGTAAAAGGACTAGGAAGACAGTAGAAACAATTGGCTTTTTCTTTTTTTTTCTGTGGATTGACAGTACAAATTCCACAAAATTCATTTAAAATATATGGGGGTGGAATATATTAAAATAGGAGGGCGCAGGGAAATTCAAACAATATATCTGTCTTCGTAAATCAAAAAGAAATTGGTAGAAAATGACATTCTTGGTTGATGTGGCTAGAAAGCCTGTTTGTTCCTAACACATGGGAGTGGGGGGAACCGTTCAAGAACAGTTAATCCTTGCTTAAAATTCCCCATGATGCCAGCAATCAGATTTGCATCTGGATAGATTATTTGCCATGTAAAAGTTAGCCGCATAGGGTAATGTAGCCTGAAGGCAGTGCTAAGCAGCACACTCTTTCCTAAATGTTTTAAACGTTGCATTTGTAAATGTGTACTCTCTAGGAGAAGTCTAAATGCATTAGCTCTCTCTCCTCCTCCCCTTTCATCTCCTCTCTCGCAGGCACAGCTACTGCACACATCCCGGTGCACACTGTTTAAAGATCCCTTTGTGCAGACATTAATCCTTTTTCATGTAAATTACATGAGTTAATCAGATTAATATACACGGGGACAGAACAAGTTGGGGGGAAGGGCTTAAGTCAGGTAATTAAGACTTGCATTGTGCAGTGTGAATAACCATTCTGAAATTAATTTTTTAAACAGATGTTGACCCCGGTCTGTGTGAAATCTAATCAGCTGGGGATGGTAGTGCCTGGTTACAGAGGGCTGTTAATGATCCCTTGCTGAAGTCAGTGGTTGTGAATTCAGGTAACAGTTTGTCAGTTAAGTCACATTTTCTGATTGGTCTTCATAGAATCAGAATTATGGAGATGCAAGGGACCAACAGCACAATCCTTTGCATGTCTACTCAGAAGTAAAACCTATTAAGTGCTTTGGCATTTGCTCCCAGTTAAGCAAGTAAGAGATTTCAGCCTAATTAGCAACTTGACAAATCAATGAGTAACCTGCACCTTTAAACCAGGCATATAGGTACAGTTTTGCGATTGCCGGCATCATAACCATATATTTTTACAGATATGTGAGGAATTTTGAGTGTTCACTGTAGAACAGACATAGCTGATATATGAATATTTTTCATTTATTATAGAACCAAAGGCAACTGATGTATATTATGAACTGGCTTTGATGTTCTGTGGAGTGTCTAGGCTCGATTTCATGACTGCCGTAGAATGCTAGTGACATAGGAAGAGTCCTGATAGAGAACCTGTAGACTTGAATTATGTGGAATCTGTTAACATGGAATGAGATGGAGTGGGTGTTGAGGTAGGAAAAATAATACTAAGAGTACCAACTAGTCCTTCAAGCACTGTAACATAGTGAAAGAGGATTTCAGAATTCCCTCGCTGTGCTACTGGGGTAAGGCATTGGTTTCTCTTATTCTCTCATTTTGCTGATTTCAAAACAAAAATAACTAGAACAGGGATGACTAATCTGTGACCATCCAGATGCTGTTGGACTCCGAACTCCCTCCAGCCCCAGTCAGCATAGCTGAGGGTCAGAAGTGATGGGAGCTGTAGTACATCAACATTTGGAGGGCCACAGGTTAGCCACCCCTGAACTGGAATATCTGTCAGTGCCCATTTTTCCTCTGCTTCTTTCTGTTGCTGCTTTCTCCACTCCCAACAAGCCTATGCTGTCATAGGGGGTGAGCATTTGATCTTTATTGTTGTCCCTACATGAGACCAACACAGATGAAGGGGCATAAAGTGCTGCCTTGGCAGCCATTACCTCCCTCCCCCTAAATTGTGTCAGCTTTAAATTGTCACCTTGCCTCCACATTTACCTCTAGGCAGGATAAATTTGCAAACTTGGTCTTGACACCACTGTGTTAGGACAATGCAGTATGAGTTGAGTGAAGCTGGCCAGAGTCAGACCTTTTTGAAGAATATCATCAAGAATAATTCTTAAAACATGTGCAAAAAATTAAGGCGCTTTGGAATTGTTGGGAAACTAATTACTTACATTTGCACACTAAAAAGCAGGCATAGTTCCCCACGCCCCCATGAAACACGCATGCCCTTTCAAGCAGTCAAACATGGACATCATTTGTTTCAATGAAATGCAAGGGTTTGTACCCCAGTAATTAATTTTTGCCCATAAAGGACAGGATTGGAACGAAATCATTTGTTTTAAAAACCACAGAGAAATTTGAAGCCAGATGTCAGTCTATTGACTTGGCTCTGCTAAAGCAGAACTATCTGATGAAGCACTTAGGTTCATGCAGTGGTCTGATTCAGTGGTTAATAGGGCTGCTAGATGAATATGTCCCTGATAAAAACGATGGACAGGGGCTTGAGAAGACAGATCTGTTAGAAATTCACTTCTTCCACTTTCTGAAGAAGAGATCTATATGCTTTGCTTGCAGGTGTAGTAGTGGTTTTACTACTTACCAAATTGCCATTCTCCCTAGATGTGTACTGTACTGGATGAAATAGAAGAATTTTGGGAAAGGACCAACTCATTCACTTGGGGGCCATGGCAGAATTTATAGGGCTGAAATATCCTAGTAGAGGACCCTGAAACCTTCTTGTAAGTTCCACTAATTCAGCTCAGAAGGTTTCTAAAACTGTAGGTGGCTGATGAGTGGTCCTGAAGTCTGCATGGTGCAAAGGAATCTGTTCTGGCATGGAGTGAAAAACACCCAAGTGCAGGATAGAAATACAGGCTTGTATCCAATGTGGCGCCAAGTTTATTGGATTTCTGTTTTGATTATTTTGGTGTTGTTCTGACTTGTTTACTATTAGCTGCTTTGGTTTCTTACAAGAAAACTGAGGCATGTGTCTAAAACAAAACAGCCAATAAAGAAATAAATAGTGGCTGTAAGCACCAGAAGGCGTCAAGCTTCTCAGTGTGGAAGTCCTATAAGAGATAGTTGTGTTTCTTTTATCCTTTCCCTTCAGCCCCTACTATATGGCTGTCAAAATCCCTAATGAAGAGCATTTAATGAATGGGTCCATGAGAATTAGGCAGTAGCTTCTCACACCATAGAGAAATGGGAGACAGTAAGCCACAACAGTTGATTGGCTGAGTTAGTAGCATTTGTGTCCGTTCCATAAAAGGGGAAAGTATGAAGAATTAAGTTAGGTGTGTTCTCTGTCTTCAGAAGTATGTGCCACTCCCAGTAAGGTGAAGTGGACAGACACGCACAAGAGAACCATTTAGGGACATCTTGGGAAGAATCTGAAATGTCACATAGATGTAAAAGGCGAAGGAAATATATCCCTACATTGTACTGAAAAACATTAAATCATTATCATAAGAACGTGAGTTGAAACCACATTTTTCTAGAGCAAGCCTCTGTATGCAACTGCTTTGTGTAAGGATGACCTCATGTTATTAAATTGTCATTACAAACTATCCAGTTCCCCACAGAGGGAAAACCAGAGGGGGAAGAAATTAACAAATTTCAATATGATTTGCTAATTGCTAATTGGCTTAAGGAAACCTAAAAATGACCAAACTGATTGGAAACATCCACCTCCAGCCAGATCCAGACACATATTTATAATGGGAAGAGCAGCCAAGACAAACAAAGAGCAGAGTAGTGCATCCTGTTGGCATTGTGTTTTTGGCATTGCTGTATCTACACAGAAAACAAGTGATACATTAAATGTGTAAAGACATCTGTTTCATAACCTATGGGGCTTTGCTCACAAAGCAGTTGTAAAATCTTCTGGGGGAGAGAAATATTTCTATATATCTGTGCAGATGCTCTTTTGTAAGAGAGAAAAAATCCATTTGAGGAAGTGTTCAGCCTTCGGAAAAACAATTCTCTGCTAAAATCCTTGTCAGATATTTATTCCACTTATATCCCCTCACTGCTGTTAATTTTGCAAGCGTTTCCTAGTTTTTAAGGATTGTGTACATCAGGCCCAGTTCATCTGAAGTGTAGTAACAATTATGCATGACGTTGGGTCTTTGAAGATCTTTATAAGTGTGGACCATTAGGTCATTTTTAATTTATACTTAAAGGATTTCTAGGTCACCCCCATAAAACTATCAAGGCAGTGTACAAACATACAAAACAGTCCAGTCCTTGTACTTCTCTGACTGACTTTGTGAGCCTACCCTCAAACTTCAATCAGAAATGCAAAACATCCTGAGAAAGTAGATGAGTTATCATCAGGACTTAGAATCAAGAGACACTGGTGACCCCAGAATCAAGTGCAACACTTAATCTCCACCAATAGCACCTCATACTCATAAAATGACAAAAAACAACGCTGCTGAATCAGACCAAATTTCCATCCACTCCAGCATCCTCTTCTCCAAGTGGCCAACCAGATGCCTACAAGAAACTTGCAAGTAGGAACCAAGTGCTCTCCCCATTTGTGCTGCCCATGCAGACTTTGACTCTCCATGCTTTACCCATCCTCAGACACTTCTGCTTCCAAATTCATCTGCAGAATTATAATCTGCTGCCCAATGCATTTTCCCTCACCTATCTCTCCATAGTTAAACATTGGGGGACGAGGGGGAAGTATATTACCAGATCTCCTGGAATTTGTGTGACACTGGGGAATGGACAGCTGGACCATAAAGGGAGCAGCATTGAACAATATCTGGTGCTCCGGGTAAGCAGAGCCTGCCAATATTTAGTGGTCAGAATAATCACCACCTGCCAACACCTGGCAATCAAGGGAGAGGGCATATGGTCTTATAAAACACCTGCTGCAAAAAAATTAGGAATCGTGTAAAGAATGTGATAGTGTTACAGAACCAATCAGATTATGCTCTGGAGAGATAACAATAGGTGGTGTGGTGTTAGTGTAGTCAAATAAGGGAATAGATCAGCACCCTCACTGGGGAACAATTACCCTCATCTCCTGCTTATGGACTTCCCATGGGCTTCTGACAGTGGGAAACAAGATGCTGGAGTGGATACGTCTCTGATCCAGAAGGGCCTTTCCTTTGAAATCCTGAACCACTCAGCTTTCTCTCAGTCTTAGCTCTATCCCACAGGGATGTAGAGAGGATAGAATGCATGTTAACTGCTGTTTAGAACAAAACCTTAATTAACTCGTTCACTTTGCAGCAGAGGCTGGCAGGCCAAGCACAAAGACTTTGCATCCCATTTGTGCAGCATGCTGAAAAAGGGGTGGGGCTTTGAGGTGGGCTTTAGTTTTTGCTAAAAGAAATTTAGTTCATAGTGCAAAGGTGGAAGTGGTGCAATGGTGGTGCAAAATATCAGCTTCATTTAAAGGTTAAAAGAAGTTCTAATGATGGAGAAAGTGTCTATGGCAGTGGTTCTCATGCTTTTTTGTCTGGGCCACACTTTCAGAATAGAATTTGCTCGTTCCACACCAGTTTTTTGTATTGTTACGGCTAAAATCTGGGTGCGGGGTTACTCTGCCACCCAGCTCATCGGACTAAGTCCGTGGGTCCCTGCGGAAGAAAATGAGCTCAGCCGGACACAGGAGCAAACTGCAGAAGGTCCAAGTTTATTGCGCAACAGGTTCAAGGCGAGATTGAACAGCGAGAAAGGGGGTGACATGAACTTTTGAAATTTCCCTCCATGTCCCAGAATACAGTGCAAAATACCTCCCAGTTACATCACGAATACATTAAGGAAAGGTTGGGTTACACAGATTACATCATGAATACATTAAGGAGAGGTTGGGTTACACTGGATTAACATATGGAGGAGGGAGGGGGAATATGCAGAGCTGGAGATATGCGCAGATAAGCACATCCTGAGAAGACAATGGTCCATGTACGCATAGTCTGTCACCTGGCATTGCCCGAGGAAAGGTTTGGCAGAGTGATTTTGACAGGATTACTTGAGAGATTATGGAGGACAGGGGAGGGGTGATGGAGTCCTAGAGAAATTGAGCAAATATATTGTAGTGAAGAAGACATGCCCCCCCTTCCGTAACAGTATTGATAAGGATTACATTGAAAAACAAAAAGAAACAAAATCATAGCAATGCTTGATTTTGATAAGATATGTATCCATATTCTGCAAAAAAAACACCCTATACTATACTATACTATACTATACTGAAATGTTTCAAATGTTTCTTTGATTGTCCTTGAATCTTTCCGCCACACTTGCCATCCTCTCCTGCCATACCAGTGTGGCATGCCACATCCTTTATGAACCACTTATCTAGGAAGATTGGCAGCATGAGGAGGGTTCAGAAATCAGATATCTTTAATTAAGCACAAGCTTTTGCAAGGAAAACCTCTTAAGTGAAGCATTGCAGAATGTAATGCTGACCACACCTTTTTTATTGCATGGTCATCCCTGCTTTACCTGGATGCAATTTTAGGCAGTCATCTAAAGTATTGTAACAAATCCTACCCTGTTTTTATTTTACACAATATTTTGTCAGATAGATGTATTTCACCTTTTTATCCTTGGCATTCCTTCAGCGGGAACAAATGCTTTTGTTCAGCATTGCTGCTGACATTCCCTTCAAAGACATAGAGATAGATGTTCTGAGTAAAGAAAGAAGCAGAGGTTCCCATGAATGAATTCTGCAAACAGCGTGAGAAACTAGGTTAATATTTCATTAAGGAGCTACAAAATAGCAGTGCGGCAGGAACACAACCTGAAGCATTTAATGGGAGCTCGACAATGAAGCTGTTGAATCTTTAATCCCATTTTGTTATGTACTTGCTGCTCTCAGTTGAAAATAGCAAAGAAAGCAGCTGTGACGATAGTTCAGGAAAGTGTTCCTATTTTGAATTTTTTTATTTATCATGCCTATGCCCCACTCTTGTTCCATAAAGCTCAGTGTGGCAGCCATATGGATCCCAGATGGACTCGCATCCAGGCAGGCTTAAAGTGCAGGGCATTTCTTAGCTTCTGCACTAGAACTGCAGTGTGCATGTCTAGCATATAGCTCTGCTAGTTCTGTACAGCACATACATGCTATTTGTTTTCTGCCGTCCAGAAAAGTGATAAGCCTTATATGAGCTGATTAAAATGGAGCTTCCGGCATGCCTGTGCCACAAGTTGTTGAAAGGTCAGGCGTCTGATTAGCATTCACAAAATACCAACATACATACTGAATATTACATTGATGGAATTCAGCAAGAGGTGGAATGGTGGGAGAAGAGCTCTAATTGTTTCAGTTTGTAGAAGGAAAGGGGAGATGTGATTGTGGTGTTAGAGTGGGGCAGCAGCGCTTGCTAAGCTGATCCCAGCATGAAAGGAGTTGGCAACATTAATGAACTGAAGGTATCGCTCGCAAAGGAATGATCAGCCCCATATTTTTAATTTCATCCAGCACATTTACATCCCAGCCCAAGGGGGCTCTGAAAGTGTTGTTCAGGTGATTTCCACAATTTTTAAAAAAATCACATTTAAGTCTGGGAACATGAACAAAAATAACATGGTGTCCCTGTGGAGCTAGGGTTTTTGAGGTTGCATCCTGCCTTTATCCATCATCTTTCCTGCAGCCCCCCCCCCCCGGCAACCATTGGTGTCTTCTGAATCTAGAACTTGCTAGCCCCATGAGGCAAGTCTTCCCTTGCTGGCAGTTCTTCTGTCTTCCAAAAAATGCTTACCAACAGCAAAGAAAGTGATTCTCATCTATAAAAGGAGTGCCTTTTATCTGCTTTGGTTGGTGAGATAGTTACACTTGTTCCTGGACCGAGATACCTCGGCCGCTGTGGCCCTCCCACTGGTAATCTCAAGATTGGATGACTGTCATGGGCTTTTAGTGAGACTCCTCTTGAGCTTTCTGCTGCAGAATGCAGCCACTAGGTTATTGGCTGGGACCTCCCACTGACACCATGTAACACCTCTGCTGAGGGAGCTGCACTGGCAGTCAATAAGCTACTGGGCGGGTGCAGTTAAACATTTTGCTTTTAGAATTTAATGCCCTAAATAACATGGAACTTGGCTACCTGAGGGATTTCCTTGCCCCATAGATTCCTGCCCAGCAACTGTGTTCCTCAGATGGGGCACAACCAAGAGTACCGCATGCCCCAGAAGTGTGTGTAGTATGCTGTAGAAACTGGGCTTTTAGTGTTGCAGCTCCAGCCTTCTGGAATTAGTGGCCAGCTGAAATAAGACAAGCACCTGGCGTTGATATTTAGATAGCGATTGAAGACATATTTGTTTAAGAAGGCTTTCCCTGAAGTGTTGACCCATTCATTTTATGGGATATCTATATAGGAATGTTATTATTGCTCCTGCATAACTGTGTGTGTATTCTAGTAGTAGCTAGTAGTACTTCTTGTTGGAAAGGCTGTAAATAGTGGGAGTTGTGAGAGTGTGAAGAGGTAGAAGCATTCTGAGGTTTGGTGTTTGATGAGTGCCAAAGACTATTAGTGCCAACAATAAGAAAGCATCCAAAATTAGCACTTCTGTCCATTTTTTAAGGGAACAATGAGGATTTGGCACAGAAAGACTCATTAAAGTACAGTCTGAAGGAACTTGGTATAACTTGATTAAGTTTCCAAACAGAGAAAGACCACGTTGAATGCCACCAGGAGCACGCAGTTCATTGTGGCATGATAGTTTTCAAGGTCGCAGGAGGGAGGCATAACATATTAACCATTAAACAGAAATAAGAAAAGCTCTATTCCTTTCTCTCATGTTGATTTGTATGTGTGGGTTGTGTGCATGCGTTTTATGTTTTTATTGTTGATTTACTATAGAACTTTGAAAATTAAAATCATTTTTTTAAAAATGTGTTGCACCACATCATTGCATTGTGAGTTACCATACCTATTCTTCACTTCATTGGCTGTTACCTGAGAGAGTGAGGGAATTTGCAGTTAAGTGATGTCACATTTTGCATCACTTGATGTTACAACCCCATGTCTGCCACCAGAGGCGTAGGAAGGTCAGGTGGTACCCTATGCAGAAAATTTCTTGTCACGCCCTCCCCCCACCTCCCACACATTGATTTTTTAAAATTTTTTGCCTGCAAAAATGGTTTTACATTATTTCATATTTTCTTACAAAGGAATGTGGATTCTGGGCCTCTGATAACAAGTAGGTGGCTATGGACAGATACATAAATATACAGGATGGATTGTGTTTTGGCTTGTGTTATTTTATTTATACTTATTTTTTATTTATTTAATAAAATTTATTTTTTAAAACCTGCAAAGTGGTTTACCAAAGCAAAAAACAAACAAACACCACAGCAGCAAAATCAAGAAAAATTAACAATCCTACTTTAAAACATACAAAAGCTAAAATATTAAGATTAAAATTACTTCAACTTTCTAAGCAACTAGGTATCCTTGCCTAAAGAAGATTGCTTTTAGCGGGTGCCCAAAAAGCGTCTAGCAAAGGCATGTGCTTTGTTGCAATAGGCGGGGAATTCCAAAGTGCCGGTGCTGTCACAATAAACAATGCAGTACAGATATTATGTGGAACCTGTAGTAGTGCTTGAAACTACTGAAGGGGAGGTTTTATTTATTGTGATTTCACCATGCTCTGTATTATCTGAAAAGGAAAGCATTTATTCAAAAAACAGGACTGCGCAGCAGCAATCTAGTCTCATCATGATCAGTGGGACTTATTTCCGAGCCAATGGTCCATTAGATGGGCTGCAATCCTATGCACCCCTTGCATCCAACTTGTACCTAAAACTCTGCACAAGCCTGCACCAGAGAATTGTAGAGTTGGAAGGGACCCCTGAGGGTAATCTAGCCAAACCCCTGGGGCAATGCAGGAATCTCAACTAGACCATCCCTGACCCTGCTCCACTGAATTGAAATTTCAGTCTTCATGACATAGGAAAACGGCCAAGTAAACAGCTATTTTCGTGGAGGAGGGTCAAGATATTAGCTGATATGCATTACATTTCATATATAGCTATATAATCCCTTGTGTAGTGAGATAAGAACAGGCATTTTCAAAAAAAAAGTTTTCTATGAACCGCCCAGTAGGGCAGTAATTGTTCCTTGGTAATTTGTCACCCCCCTCCATGATGGCACCGGGGTGAACCGCCCCCCCCTTCCTATGCCCCTGTCTGCCACATTGGCTAGTTTTGGCCTCAAGAGTAGCATATGAAGCAAGGAAGTATGGATCTAGGTAATCTAGAGACATGTAGATTGCTTCATTTTATACAGAGGATGCTTGTTTTAAGGTACAAAGCAAAGCTGAGCACAGAAAAGAAAAGTATTAGCCAGTCTTTCTCACCATCCAGTGTGGGGGGGGGGAATTCTCTTTGTTCACTAATCCATCTCTTTTTCAATGTATCTTTATAGCCCTGAGCTTTGTCACCGTCCACTGTGTCCCTGATACATATTTGATGTCATGAAACATTCCATGTTCATTGCTAATAGTATGCCTACTTCAGTATCTATCATTTCTCTTTAATTCCTCTGTGTTACAGGCAGCTTTAAGTGCCTTGAAACAGTTTTCAGAACAAGGACTGGATCCACTTGAAGGAACTGTAAAGCCTGAAAATGGTTCATTTGAAAAGTAAGACCCACTTTCACAGTATTCTTTTGGGAACATGTGTGCTTGCTTAACTGGACTTTTTACATGAATGGTGTAGATGTACTGAGATCTTTCGAAAATACGTGGCCTCTTCTGATCTCATAGTCATGTAAACCTTGTAACAATTTAGCGCCATTGCTGAGAGTAGGTTTCAGAATCACTTTGGATTGTTATTAACCGGGGTCATTTAGTGTGCTAAGATGAAGTATAAATTTAAATAACAAATAAATAATTTGACCATCCACATGGGCTTTTAAATACATGAAATCTGTGAATTCGTCATATTTTAGAAACATATTTATTCTTCGCAGCTGCGAGATCCCATATAAAGATGAGGGCAGGTAGTATGAATTTGGTTTTTGACCTTAATAGTTTGGAGTCAGTTTCCTTCATTTAAGCACTTCACAAGGTACATCTCTCAATAATCCAGAATACTGAGCATTCTGATGTGCACAAACAGATTGATACCTTTGTGGAACTGCTGTGCAAGCAAGCTTCCTATTCATATTACTAGAGGAAGCTGCACTTTCATCGAGGCTGCTGTCTCTTGCACATAATTGAGGGTGGAGAAGTTCCATGTCCACATCATATTTCCTTTAGCCGCAATAATTTCTAGAACTGGTCAAATACCTCTGACAGTGCAATCCTATACATGTCAAGAGAGAATTGAGTTCCACTGAGGTCAGTGGGACGTATTCTGAGGTGGGTATAGCATTCTCACCTGAGCTGCATAGTGGGCATTAAAAAATGTCAGTCTGTGAAGAACTCCAGAGCAAGGCAAATTTTGTTGCTTTGCTATTAGAGCTGTGAAGGCCCAGGGAGGAAACTGTAGAAGCGGCAGGGAAACTTTTTAAAAAATCAATTTTCTAGTTGTTTTCTCAATTTGTTTATGAAAAATGGGGGTGGGGGGAACCTAAATCCATTTCCCCCTGGCCCTTCACATTTCTATTTGCAAATAATATATCCCACAGATTATGCCAGATTTCCATGTATTTCTGATTTGTGATGTTAGTGCTGTGATAAGCTTCCTGCCTTGTGAAGCCTGCAATATTATAGATGAGAAAAAGAATTGAAGTACGCTAGCTTTGTACTACATTAGAGTTAAATGAAGGATGTTAAATACACCACCTGCTCTACCTTTGTGCGTGTCATTTCTGTTTCGTTTTTAAGTATGCAGATGCAGACATCAGAAACAATCACATACAGAGCGTACAGATTGATTGACTATAATATTAGATGAATGTACCAAAAGTTTCAAATTGTTTGTGCACTGGGCATGGGTAGATAGCTGTATTCCTCTTCCTCTACCTGAACCTGGTTTGGCTGAACCCCAGACAGGAGCATGTTTTTGTTAAGCAAGCGATGTTGGAGAAAAGCAAGAAGCTGATATATAGTGGCTATTTGTAAACTAATTTAATCAGAACCATTTACCACATGATCTCACCAGCATAGTATCTGAACATAAATATTGTTGTTTCACTTTAAAATGTCCCCCCTTGCGGTGACCTTTGAATCTCATGTGCCATCTGCTAATAAAAATGTCTTAAAGATGTGCAACCCTGGACCTTACCGCTCTTGTTAATGTATTAATCTTTCAGACAAGTCAAGCATCTGGGAGAAAACGCAGACAATAAACAGACTAACTCAGGCACCATTGCTCAGGACTGCAAGGATTCAAAGGCTGTCGTCTAGGAGCTTCCCAGCACCCGTGGCTGCCACTGCATCCTTATAAACCTGTCAACACGCAACAGGGTGTATGTGTACAAGGAAATGAATGACTAATACCATTATTTGAGTCTTATGTGAAGACAACACTATTCTAACACAGGAGATAGTCTACATGGTACTGTTTATTGAATGGGGGAGAAATAAATAAAACTGGCTGTTTCCCCTCCAAACCTTAAAAAACTACTGGAGGTTTAAACAGCAAATAATTAACTAAGACTTGGTTGGAGAAATTAAGTTTACAGTTGCTTAATACTCTGGAGGAAAGGAAAAGTCAACATTAGGTTGAGTTATACGACTCCTTTATAGTGTAGAATAAGTTCAGCTTTCCTCTCTTTTTTTTAATTATGCTTGAATATTTTGAAATTAATCAATGACAGTGCTGTGAGAGTTGTAGTTGTTGTCTTCATATATAGTCATACAGCTTCTCTTTCTATGCCAACATTATGCATTCTTCATAGTCTTATGGAATACATTATGCCTGTAAGATGCACGACTCCAAGTTGTTTGCAAACTGAAGTTTAAATCATGACAAGTATTTGCTTGAACGTTAATGACCGGTCACAATACGCTACAAGAGAAAGCAGTGATGGTATTTGATTTCCCTTGCCATTCGTTGATTGAAGAGACACCTTGCTTCCAAGAAACACATTCCCCCCTTTGTTCTCTGTTGTGTGAAACACATCGACACCTCATTCTGTGTTTTGCGTCAATCTCTCATTCGCATCAACTGAGTGTTTTTAATAACTGCATTCTGACCACGAAAAGTAGAAAAGGATGGCAACGTCATCTCAGAGGACAAAAAGTGGTGGAGCAGGTGTGTAAAACTGCCAGTGGGGCAGAGACAGAAATTTGCATTTTTATTCTGTACTAGCATATACAAATTAAGCAAGTGGCCAACGCAGTAAAACCACGTCAGTTCATGTATACAGTGGTGGTGTCATCTCTTCTTTAATTTGTGATTAACACTAGTGAAATGTGTCACCTACACTAAGATAGGAGGCTGCCTTAGACACTTCTCCCCTTCCCTGTCTCAAAACACAAAAAAGAATACAGTAATATGCATAAGTTGCAAAATGTCTGCACGTCACAAAATTTGCGTGTGTAGAAATTTGTGTTATCTCAATGTGTTTGTGTGTGTAAAACAAAGTGCATGCATGTTCATCGGGCTTCCCCACTGCAGACATGCCTTGGGGAGGGGCCAACACAGGACTTGGCAGCAGGGGCAGGGCATCTGAGGGCAACCCTGCTCTCCTCTCTCACATGATTATTGTGTGACCCTCAATGTCCAAAGAGGGCTAAAGAAAATTCCCAAGCGCAGTAAAATCACCAGCTCTTGGAAGAAGAGAACTGGATCCTCTTTTATGTGAACAGACCTTCAAATTTGCAGATACCCTCAAGTCTATAGGGCACTATGAAGGCCTAGAAGCTTGCAAGATGGGCACTAGCATGT
The DNA here is from genome assembly GCF_965113315.1 of Podarcis vaucheri. Lineage (NCBI taxonomy): Eukaryota > Metazoa > Chordata > Lepidosauria > Squamata > Lacertidae > Podarcis > Podarcis vaucheri. Next base: position 61,834,597 of record NC_138766.1, on the reverse strand, counting down.
TAGCACTTGCCTAAAACTGTATGGGAGTACAACTCTAACAATGGAAAGCAGTTTCTGAGCTGGCTTTCTGTCCACTGCTTCTTAATATCAAGAGGAATTCCGAGAGCTAATTTTCTACCCATAGTTATATTTCTTTAAGTGTTGTCACTATCTAGCCACAGGCCTTACATGTTAATATTCATAAGCCTTCTCTCTTCTCTGTGAATTCCAACACCTATCTAAGCAATTTCCTGAGAAAATAATCTTTTTTTATTCTTACTAGTCCTACGGAGCCGCAGGCAGGATTTGTTTCTGTTACCCATGATACCATTTTTGCAGAGCCAGGTTTGAGATTCATTAAGGATTGAGGCTCAGTGCAACAGTTAGAAATTATGTAGTATAGCTACTCTTATTTTAAAGGGCTAAGGGACCCATTTGTAACAGGTTACAAGCCTAATTTTATTGTCAAGTAATATTTTAATTAGGCCCTAAGGCCCTACGAAGCACACAAGAGAAGGATTTTCATCAGGAAAACCAAGGGCCTAATGCAATTAAAAAGAAGGAATTTGAACTGGTCGATGTCAGCCCAAATGATGGCCTCCAATTGCACATTTAACCTTTCGACAGATGGTGCATTTTCTTTACTCATATGTGAATGCTGTTGTTGTTTTTTAATTATTTGTTTTTGGTGACCCTAAAACTACTGATACATTGTCTGCAGAGCTCTGAAGGCTCTGCAATGAGATTATTAAAACTGATCCTAGCCAAGAAAACGATCTGTTTGCATCTGGCGCATGGCATAGCTGCAAATGTCCTACAGTCCTAGAATATGGCCTCAGTTGCAGAATCTGTTTTCTGCTGCAGAGGATATGAAGTTTAATTTCTAAAGGACCCCATGACTATAATGAAAACCTGGCTGCAGATTAAGCAAACTTCAGTGCATTGTTGCATTCACATCTAGTTTGTGTTGGGTCCTATGGAATACCATGTTGGACGTGTATTTATGTTTGAATACAAATTGTATTGTTTATTTAGAATATATATTTACATATGACATTTTTCAGGAAAACCTGCAGAGCATTTCCCCCAAACAGCAGAAAAATCAAAATAAAGCATAGCTAGTTGACATCAATTGGAAACACTGCATTTAAAAGGCTGGGAGCGTAAGAATGTCTGGTGCTGAAAGGATAGCGTTCTTGACATCAAGCAAGTCTCCCTGTGGAGGGTATTCCACAAACAAGGAATCACCACTAAGAAGACTCTGTCTCTGGTAGCCAGCTGCACTAGTCTGGATTGTGGGGGCCCAAAGAGGAGGAGAGCCTTTGAAGATGACTGCAATACTGGTTAGTATGGGAGTAGGCTTTCTTTCAGGTACCTGAGCCCCAAGCCTTTTAAGGTAAGTACCAGCATGTTGAATTGTGCTCAGGAACTGATCAAAAAGCAGTACAGTTCTTTTGCTACAGCCATTTATGTTCCCATCAACAAGTCCTAGTCCACAGCCAGGTGTATATTTCTATTCATCTGCTTCTGAAATAACTGGCAATTAATTTAAGAATAAAGGGAAAATGTTTGTGGATCTCAGTTTATTTCAGGATAGAAATAATTGTTCTATACTATGCTCTTTATTTGTGGTATAATTGGCTAGTTTGTTCTTTCACTGTGAATAGTTATGAACTATCTTATTGTACACATCCATCCCAAATATTGGGGAGATACACTGAGCTGTGGGCCAACATGTCATGGGGTGAATTATGATAGGAGCCTATGCAGAGTCCTTCTTCAAGCCCAAATAAGTAAATACCCTCACTCCAGGTGGCATTTCAAATCCTTCTCCCCTTGAACTTGAATTTACCTGTTTTGGTTGCTCCAAATAGGGAGATGTGGAGAACTGGGGTCATTTTGCATTGGGCACTTGGGCAAAGATCTGGAAGTCAGAGTGACATGTGAAACAAACTCTTTCACTGGAAATGCATTTGGTACCTTGTGTCAACATCGCTGTATCATTGCTGGTAAAGGCAGGCAGGATTCATCTGATCCGAGATGCCAGTATCGGTGGAGGGTACAAAAGGCAATGCTGTAACAAAGCTTTGTAATAACATCCTCTGCGATTCACTTTTAAAATTTGTTGGGGAGGGTTGGTTCCTCCTTTCTGCATGTCCTTGTTTAGTTCATCTGTGCTCCCTGACACTTGTGTATTATCAAAGAAATATTAATGGCTAGAATTCTCAATGAAAGTATCTAATGCTTATAGAATTTTGCATTGGTGTAGAAATGTTTATCCATATCATCAGTATATTTTATTATAATTGAATCAGAGAGCAGTGTGTTTTCCCTGCAGCATTCTCTGCAGGCCTCCTATTGGGGGGGAGCATCTTGGCTAAGGCCATCTAATTGACGGACTAATTGAAGTTTCTGAAGGGCATGCAGATATTACCAGAATGCTCATGCCAACTCTTGCGAAATAAAGAATATTTTCAAGAACCATGAAAGATGATCGGCAGAATGAGCCAACGTTATTAAAAATGACTTTTTATTTCTAAAAACAGATCCAATATTTTCAAGACTAAGAGGTCTGAGTAATGAGGAGTCTAAAGTTTTGTTTCCATGAAAAGTATTGTATAAAAAACTGCCTTTGGGGCCAAACTTCAAATGTGCTTAATCTGTCTCCTTTCGTTTTGATGGCAAAGCAGGCATGGAACTTCGATCTGCATTGGACCTTGTAGCAGTTGTCTGTTGAAAATTGCTGTCCCCTGGCAACTTTTTTTACCTCAGATGTACTGTTTACTGCAAATTTATTTTTTATTTGGCACCTTCAGGGACAAATAGTAGAAAGGCAGGGGTGATGTTCAGCATAAAACTGGTGTGGGCCCCTGATCCAGATCATGAATGTGAAGTGGAGCAGTGGCCCTATTCATATATCCCCCCTCCAAAATTAGAGCTGTTAGGAAAAGCACCCTGTGACTAACATATTGTGTAGTTTCACACTTAAGAGAGCAGATTGCAGAAAAAAATTGATTGCCACCTAAAAGAAACATAGCATTTGAGTGGGCTCTTTGATGAAGGTAGTTTTTAAAAGAAGTTTCAAATAATTTGTAACTCTTCTGATTTAATCAGACTACTTTAAAGACAAAGCACAGAAGAGGCTAGATATGCACTTAACACTCCCACTTTCATCTTTGCTGAAAATGGATCTGAAGCTTGATATTTTTCTATTAAAGATACTTGATATTCCCATCAGATAGGGTGCTTTTTCCTTATTTTTGAGAACCACAGTAGTTGTGAAATAATTTTAATTCAACAGCCATTCATGTAGTCTTTGGAATTTCTTCCTCATAGGTTAGCTGCTGCAGCTCCATGAATCTTATTCAGCAATAGATTTTCAAGCATCCCTGGCAACTGATAAAACTTTGGAAGCCTGAAGCTACTTTTAATATTATTTCATTACTTGTAGAGAAGAGGGGCAAATAAAGTCTTCAGGTTGGTTTCTATAAAACAGGTTTGGGGATCTTGTGGCTCTACAGATGTTGCAACTCTTATCACCCGCAACCCTTGTTTATGATGGCTGCAACCCTTGTCTGTGATAGCTGTGGCTGACGGGGGTTGAAGTCCAACGACCTGTGTGGGGGGGGGACACAGGTTCTCCAGGCCTGCCATAAAGTTTTCCTCCCCAGATATTCATCCGTAGACACCTGAATTTGAACTGCATCATGACTATTTGGTACTGAAAGGAACTGTGACCTAGTGCAGATTATTCACAAATTTGACTCTCACCTACGTGCCTTTTGAATTACATCACTGTCTTATACCTAGTCATGAATCCATCCAGGAAACTCCAGCTGGTTTAGTGTGCAGGTGTTCTCCTCCTCAATCATAAGGGCTACCATCAGCACCTAGAATATTTAATTTCAAGTGCAGTTAAATCATAGTGAGGCTCTCAAGGGCCATTGAGACAACCGAGGAAGGCAGTTTCATGAAGAGCAAAATGTTTCCCTCTCAGTGCTGGAAAAGCAGATCACCTCCACACACGTGACACATGCAAGGTTCTTTTCAATACTGCTCCACTTGCTACATTATTTATTTATGCATATTTTATGGATCCTTTTTTTCTGTCTGAAAAGAAATGAGCCCACCAAAGTTGCTTTTTAAAGGTCTGTTGATTTCAACAGGAGAGAACGAAATATGTGAGCCTTCCCATTGAAACCAGGGCTTAAGTATGCTTAACTTAGTGGGATCATGTCCTATTAGCATTTTTTAAAGAAAAATAGCACCAGTGAGTAACAGCATGTGTATCCTTAACTTACTCTGAGAGGCTTATTAGCTATGCCATACAGGAAGCACTGATGTAGCAGAACGAATAGCTATTTTGCCATGATTAAGTCTGAGTTTGAATCCCTGGCCTATTACAGTGAATGGGACAACCTGGATCTTTCCCTACAGCATCCTAGCCACCACCTCTATCCTGTGAACTGCTCATTATAGGCACCAGTATGTGTAAGAAATTCATTATCCTTAATTCTAAATAAGCAAAAGCCTTTCTGTTCAGAAGCTAAAATCTGTTCGCATAATTCCATTTTAGCTGGAAATGACACAATTCCCTGCAGCCTCCATGGTGTGACTACGCACAAATACATCTCAAAGTGATTTTAAGTAATTCCATCATTTGAAGCAATGCTGGTTAGACTACTAATCATCTTATGCTACGAAAGGAGGCTGCAGCTCTCAGAGATAGCAGTTTCGGTGAGCCACGACTTGGAAGAGAAACTAGTAAGTAGTGGGTGAATCATAAAGCACATTATTGGCTCAAGGGAGGCAACAGCAAGCCATGCAAGCTGAGAATTATCCAACATTCCTCTGTGGCTGCACATTACAGGGGGAAATTCAGAAACAGCTGGCAAGCTAACTTTTAGCAAGCTTGTCCATGGCTGATCGAACCACAGTGTTCGATAGTAAACAGTTTGAAACCCACTGGTTCCGTACAGCTTGGGCTCAGAGACCAAATGGTTGGGCAGGGGGGAGTCAAAGGGCAAGCCAGGACCTGGTTGGCACAACTGGGTTGAGGGGAAAGGAGATGAAATTGGGCTGAAGCATGATCCAGTAAACTTAGAAGAGACAGGCAGGCAGGGCTGAGCAGGATTCCTGGCATATGCTTCATGTTTTGTGATTTTAAATCTCTGCTGGAGTTCTCTCACCGAAGTGTACTTGCCCCAAAGTTGGATCTTGGCATCCAGGAATTCTCCTTTCCATGTTATTTTTTTGCTGCACCAACACTTACGTGGTTTGGAATTGTTAGTTACACTGAATCAGCATATCTGTCACTCAAAAGACCTTCCACATCATTTGGAAACACCTGAGAACCAACCCCAATTGTGCCCCAACTTTTAACAAGCTCTTAAGTTAGGAAACGCATGTTTGTTTGCGACGGAGGCTGATTTAAAGGCTTTGTAAGCCTAGATTTTGCATTTAAGAGTTTGTTTGTTTGTTTTCCGTCATTCTGCCATATTCCTCTTAGAAGCCAAGAACACCAAGCGCCTGAATTCCTAAGTGTGCTGATCTAATGTGAGCTGTGCTGTTTTTAATTATTTATACAGCACCAGAAGTGTGCAGGATGCTTTATAGACAAAAGGCAATATCCCCTTAAGGGCTTGCAGTGTAAGAGCCAACTCCTACCCAGTGTTCACTGCTCTTCCCTAGAATAGTCCCAGTGGAATCAAGAAGGCCACAGAGTACTTGGTTGGGAAGGAAATGCACCATCAGACCGTAAGTAAAAACATAATGTTATCAGGGACATAAAATTTAGTGTTAGTGAAGAGGAGACAATATTCTTGGTTGAAGAAGCAGCACCTTACAGGGGGTTGTGCATTTCGTTCTATTTATGATTCTATTACCAGTATAAACACACACACACACACACACACACACACACACACACACATCCTGCATCTTAGGATGCTGTAACGGGAGTGTGGAATGGGGTTTTTTTTTTAAAGAAAGGCCTTAGAGATTAATATTATCAGGAAGGCCTGGCTAGCAAAATCAATATACTAGAACATTTTTGCCAAAGGAAACCACAAAGAATTTACCCCACCCACCCCACACAACAGTAGGAGTGGTTCTCTGCAAACACATCTAACCCTCAACAGAGTTTTCATCCTATAAAGAAAGGCTCTTCTGAGAGCTAATAGAGGATTGAAACAAACACAGGTAACATCAGTACCAGGAGAGGTGCAGCCTTCTTGGCAATGGAAAGACTGATAGGATATAGAGCACACCTGTGTGCAACTCTTAACTCTCCAGCCGGGGGAGGAGGAAGACTGATTTTTTTGTGGAGAGAATTAGGTATGTGGAAGCTGTTTCTGAGTTGCAAGATGAAACTACCAGGCAGGTTTCAGTAATGGACTAAACTGAGGTTTTAATAGCTATGGAGAGGAATATTGAAAACAATATGCAGGAATCTATTGGACAAAGTGGGAAATAGCTTCATCGAGACAATATGGGAGGGGAGATAAGAGCTGGGAAAGAGAAAGTCCCATCCTGCTTGATTCCTTGGTGGATGTAGGAGCTCTGCATCCATGTCAGGGATCACCAACATACACTAGTACCTCTCATGGAGCCTGTGAAAGGTCTCGACACACATCCCCTCAAAAATCCCCAATGCACAAAATATTGTTTGCTCTTCCTGTTCAGCTCCTGAGGGATTCGAGCTTACTAGTCCCAGCTGCTCAGTAGGATAGATATTTCTATTTTATATTTAACCCTCAGTGATCTTGCACTACAATGTCCTCATATTAAATTGTGTAGTAGGACATCAATCATCTTCCCTTCAAAACTGATATCCCATCATATGGATTCACCATCTAATCTATCAACTAACTAAAGGCACTCAATACACACATTAAATTTAAATTTAGCACCTGAAGCCCTTCACTTTTTCTCTCACCATATATTACCTTTGCCTTTAATCTTGGCTTTTTGATATTCCATATAAACTTAATTATCATTTGCTTCTGTTTATTTAGTTATTTTAACTGGGAGATGTTGAAATAAAAAGTTAAATTTAAGTATTATTGCCATCTTTACAGTACCAATCATACCTGAAGACAATAATTATTTTCCATTCTAGCAACAAACATAAGCCACCTTTGTACAAGCTCTCATACTTATTTTTATATAGGTCCTGTACTTTTCCTAGTAATCTTATACTCATGTATAAGATTGGGTTGCCCAATCATAGTTATAATAAAATTTTATTTGTTTTTTATGATCTGTATGATCTGTATATTTAAGCCTACTATTTCTGTTTTGTCTATGTTCCGTCTACCCTGCCACTTTCCCATGTATTAAAATTTGATTCTGTATCTCCTTCAGCAAACCCATAAGTTCAGTTTGTCTTAGTACTATATTGTCTGCATATAATTTTATTTCTCCCATTTTCCTCAATTTTAACTCCATGAATGTTTTCCATATATCTTAGTTTTATTGCCAGAGGTTCGATGGCTAACATGAAAAGAAGAGGAAGTCGGCAGTTTTGCCTAATCCCTTTAGACAACCTGAGGGTTTTTTAGTCACCTCTTTATAATATTTTTTTTTGCCATAGTGCCCTTATAGATAACCAGAACGTATAACCTAATATTATCTCCAAATCTGAATCTCTTCAGTGTTTCCATCAAAAATGGCTGTTCAAAATTATCAAAGGCTTTTACTGCATCTAAAAAGAGTAGCGCTGCTTCTTGTTTAGTATTGTAGGCCAGATCTAATATATGCAAAATCTTACAGCTATAGTGTCTCATTGTTTTGCTTCCAAATGAAACCAAATTTATCTAAATTTATTGCCTGACGTTTATGGTCTATCCAGGAAAAAACTTGTAATCCATATTTAATAATGATATAGCTTTATATGCTGTACTAAAGAGTAATCTTTACCATCTTCAGGAATGATCATATGGACTTCTTTCAGGCATTCTCTTACATGCTATAATTTAATTCATTGTTCTCGTTAAAGGTTTAATTAATATTGAAGCAATATTGCTGCGCACCCATTTGGCCCAGGTGCTTTACTTTCCATTAAATTAATGTTTCCCAAACTTGGGTTTCCAGTTGGTTTTGGGCTGTAATTCCCATCATTCCTGACCACTAGTCCTGTTAGCTAGGGATGATGGGAATTGTAGTCCAAAAACAACTGGAGACCCGAGTTTGGAAAACACTGGTTTAAATACTTCATTACCACTAGTGTCTTCTCTTCTGAGATTGCCTGTTGTTGATCTTCCCTGGGCAGTTCTGCAATGTTTTCACTAGAAAAATACTGATCTATATCTTTTTTGCTCAGGATTGTTTGGTGCAACTTCGAGTAGAACTTTAAAAACTCATCTACAATTTCATTCAGTGAGATTGTTTTACCTTCCCTCTTTATTACTGGTATCTGCTTTCTTTGTTGTCTCTTTTTCAATTGGTATGCAAGTAGTTTCTGAGAATATATCAACAAAAACTTAAATATTATGAGTATCTATCTGTAAAATTGTACTTGATCTTATTTTCTTTAATAAAACATCTTTTACGCGCAAGCTTCTAAACTTAACAAAAAATTGCTGCCAACTTAATGCTTTCAGCATAATGCTCTTTCAGGGTGCTATATTGGCTATGTCATCTTGTAGGTAGGAAAACAATAGTCTTTAGTCTGGGCTGGAGTTGGAAGTTGAAAAGAGACACAGAGACTCAAACTTATTCTCTGTGGTGAGACTAAAGCTATGGCTGAAGTCTCTCACCGCTTAGAGATTGGGGCGCATGTAACAATATTGTTTTCTGCCTTGTATAAATTCTTTAATAAGAAGGCATCTAGCTGGTTCCCTTGGAATCAAGTTCAGGCCGTAGCTGTCAACTGTCCCTTATTTGGCGGGAAAGTCCCTTATCCCAGTGCCGTGTCACGCTGCTGTCCCTTATTGATGATGTCCCTTAAATTTCCCGGGTTTCAAAGGAAGCAGCTCCTCTGCTGGCCAGGGAGGAGGGAGGCTCCAACTGTGTTGCTTGGCTGCGTTGCTCACCCAATAAGGAGTCTAAGAATGACTGGGGGTGGAGCTTGCATGCCTTGTGCCGATCAAATCGGCCGCGTTGCCTGGGAACTCACCTTTGCTCAGCGCTTCTCAGCGGAGAGGTGATGGTGGTTTTCCTTGCTGCACCCCCTTTGCCGGTTTGCTGCGCTGTGGGAACCACCACATGAGGCTTCGTTTGGGTGCTGGGCTTTCTGCCTTTGGCTCAGGAACTGGTTGACTAAAATCCCTTATTTTCAAATCTGTAAGCTGACAGCTATGGTTCAGGCCACCAGCAGGATACAGAAGCTTCCTCGAGATTCTGCTCATCTACCTCACTCCCACCTCCAGAACAGAATTCAGATCATAATCTCCAGTCTGGAGTGCAGCTGCCTTTCTTCAGACTTCCCCTTTGTGCTTTTGCTGGGTGCTCACTCAAATAGCCGAACTCTGCTGTGTTGCTGAGGCATTGCCCTTGGTGACCACAGGGAACATATGAAGGGAGCTCAGTAAGGAGACTCTCCTTCCTAGCCCAACCCTTCAGTCCTTCAAATGGATGAAACTGCCCATTCCTGCAGAGGGTCTGGTGAAATGGAAGCTGAAGAGCTGTCCTTGCCACAAAGGCATATCTAGTTCATCATCCAGTCTCCCACAGTGGACAACTAGATGAGTCTGGGAAGGCCTGATCCACAAACAGGACATGCTGTTGCCCAGCAACTGGCAATTTAAAACCTCTTGCAATCTTTTGCTATTGTAGATCCACACACAGAAGCCAAATTCCTTGCATGGATCTCTTTTGCTGATTTAGGCTGATAATCTTACCAATTTAATGCAAATGCATAAGCTAACAGCAATTATTTAAAAAGAGGGTGTTAAGATAAGTATATAATGGAATCTTCATTTACCTTTGGCTGCTTTGTTACAGTCTTGGCATTTTTAAAGGGTGAATTATGTTACGCTTCATTAAGAATTCAAAGCTTTTAATACCCACATGGAAACAATTGGTTTTAAAAACAGCCAGCTCATCCCTTCCAATAAATCTTTTACATATGACACTATACGTAAACCGTAGGCTGCTTTTAAACAAAGCCCTGTTGAGTATTAGCAGCCCTGCATGATTAAACAAATGTGCTTGGGATCCAATCTTGAATTCCTTCCTCTTGGTACAGGCTTCATCTTTGCACCACATACAGGGGAAATTAATCCCATGCTACCCTCTGGAGCAGAGGTTGGCAGAACATGGGATCTAGTAAGTAGCCCAGTGGATGGTTTGCTGCAGATCGGCAAACGTTTCTGACTTCCAGTAGTTTAGCAATGTTGTTGGCTAGCATCACATCCACACAATACCTTTAAATCACTTTAATAGCCATGGAGAATCCTGGGAACAGTAGTTCATTGAAGGTGCTGACTTCACAGAAATACAATTCCTAGCACATGTGACAAACTACAGTTCTCAGGATTCTCCATGGCTGTTACAGCAGTATAGCAGTACTTTAAAGGGATGGTTCAGATGAGACCTAAAAGGCTCCCCAGTTTTCAAAAGTAAGTCATTGGAATCCTTGCCATTGTAGTGACCCAGCTGTAACATTTGTAGATTTAGCTTAAGAAAAAACTGAAGTAGGTGGGACATGATAGAGGTTATGTACCATATTGAGAATACGTATAGAGAGTTTTCCACTCGCTCATATAATACTGAAACTTGCAGTCATTCAGTGAAGCTGAATGGTGGGAGACATAGCAAGCAGCACATGGAATTTTCTCCCAAAATCTATGGTGATGACCACCAACATGGATGGCTTGAAAAGACAATTAGATAGATTAATGGAGGATGGCTCTGTCTCCTGACTCTGCCCCTTCCCAAGCTACTATTTTGCACCTGGCTTTAGTTCATGAACCTCAGTATGGTAGTAAAAGAAATGAAGGAGGGCCCATGTAGCAGGTGTGAGGGCCTCCATATGATAGTGAACTACAGCTCCCATCATCCCTAGCCACTGGTCATGCTTGCTGGGACTGATGGGAGTTGGAGTTCAGCAAAGGTTCCCCACACCTGTAATGTGATCACAGTAGAGCATATGATCTTGGAATCAAGATATAGTTAACGATTCCTCTATGAAGAGTGTGTGAAATAAATCTGAATAGATTATTATCCATGGTTGCAACAGAATGGATCTTCCAAAGCCTTCAGTAGGCTCCCCCACATTCTTGCATCTATGGCAAATGCTAGAAGAGCGATATATGATCCTTGTCATAGCTATGTGTGCTTTGTACGCAGGTTGTGGGTTTGGGGAGAATGGAGAAATGCCAACTGGCAATCTATAACTGGCAGTGTGTTGGTAACCTAAGTGATGCTGATGTTAAGGGAGGCAAAGAGATTAATATGCAGTTTCATTATGTCAATATTGCACTTTCCTTAATAAAGAGCCTTCGTTTGCCATCTGTTTAAATCTGCTTGTTTCTCTAGAATTAATCTTTCATGCCCCCCAAACGCCCACATTCACATGCCATCTGGGTAATTCCTTTTCCCTGTAGCTTTCAGTCATCTTTCCAGTGAATTGTGTGGACGTTTCCAGTGATTCAGGGGCACTGTAGAGAGGAAGAGTCAGAAAAGTTAATTTGTTCCACTATTTTTGTTTCTGTTTTTCATCCTTCTAGCACATGGGTAGGCAAATGTAAGGCCCGGGGCCCAGATTTGGCCCAATCGCCTTCTAAATCCGGCCTGCGGACGGTCCGGGAATCAGCGTGTTTTTACATGAGTAGAATGTGTGCTTTTATTTAAAATGCATCTCTGGGTTATTTGTGAGGCATAGGAATTCGTTCATTTCCCCCCCTTCAAAATATAGTCCGGCCCCCCACAAGGTCTGAGGGACAGTGGACCGCCCCCCTGCTGAAAAAGTTCGCTGACCCCTGTTCTAGCATGACAAAGGTCTGAGCCAGGTGAAACCACCTCAGTGGGTTGTAAATAGTCTAGCCTTCCTTAAAGATTCAGAAACATTGCATAAGTTTCTCTGTTTTTACAGCATCACAGTGCAATTGGTGGTTTGGTTCTAATTTTTCAAAGGCCTGCCATACAAGCTCAACATGATGCTTGTGGGAGGTAGCTTTTAGAGAGAGAAGCAAGATATTCAAAGACTTATGTGACTATTTCTAATGGTGTAAGTCTGTGACCATGATGGTCAAAACAGCAACAACAAACTATGGTAGTATCAGTATTGTGACACCTCAGTAGTTCAACACACTGAGTGGCAAATATTAAGAAGTTAAATGAGGCAAAGTGTGTGGGGCAAAGGCACAAATAACATTTTCCATGACTGACTTGTGTTGGCAATATTGCTATAATTATGATGTATAAAAAGTAACACAGAAAAACAGTCAATTGCAGGTTGAGAGCTAAAAAAATAATATTTCCCCACAATTAGATACGGGAGTGATGTTTATCCTCCTGCTGGATGGGGCATGGTACTTTGGGCCACTGAAACGGATTGCTCTGCATTATCTATATTATAGCAAACTTAACTAGAACAGTCCTTCTGCCACTGAGAGATACCCCTTCAGCAGCATGGCCAACACCAGCTGAAGCAAACACTATCTGTAAGGCTATGTTGCGGAATTCTGGTGGAAATTTCCAGAGCCATTTGTTTTAAAAAGTAAAACTAATAATCGAGCCCCATCCATCTGTTGGGTTTCTTTCTGTTTCCTCGTGTTCTTTTTGTTTTGGTAAAGGGATGTTTTAATAGTGGCCAAACTCCACTTTCCTTACACCTGAAGTTAAATGATCTTGTTCCCATGGATTCTCCTACAAATGCTACACTAGCCTGTGATTTATATAAAAGTAGCTGTTCCCTTAATTTCGCCCACAATAGCCTCATTCTTACTGTATGAACCTGCTTTGTCAGTATTTGCTTTGATTTATGAAAGATTTCAACCTACCAAAATAACTATCCCTTTTTCTTTTCATTAAAGCTAATCCCCACAAAGACACTTTCATCTGATGATCAGCCATGCTTCAGTAAGCCCCGCTAACCAGAGGCTAAGTTATTGATGTGTTAAAGATGTAATCACAAGGGCTCAAGGCAGCCAAAGAAATTGCACCATGTTATCAGGCAGTATTACCATTTAATACTTGCCTGATAATTTCACCAGTTATCTGTGGCACACAGTTGTCCACAATGTGTTTAAACCTCTTTAGCTGGCCCAGCAGCACACACACAAAATAAAACACTCTCGCCATTATGAAGCAATGACAAGGATGGCTCATAGTGTCAATGGCCAAGAGATGCCACAACACGGGTCCTATCCAACTCTAAGCAGAATGGGGAGGGAAGCAGTTTTCAGCAAGTCTCCCTCCTTTCCTGCAATCTCATCTCTACACCTAGGTCTGTTGTGGAGGGTCCTCAAGGATTTTGGATAACATTTAGGGGTGTGGGGTATGTCATCTGCAGCCATAACACCAAGCCATTTTTGCATGTATTAATGCTAAAATATTGGAGATGGGTATCATCTCCAATATTTCGACTGCAAAGGTTGCGAGGTTTCTAGCTGGGGCAATTAGAATAAGGTCCACTATTTGATTGCTGATTCAGAACCCTAAACTGTGTTTTATATAATTGACTTTTTATTTTGTTCTGTGTACATTGCAATGTTCTTTTGTTGCTATGGCTGATGGCTGATGCAAATAAAGTTTCGTTCATTCATTTGGTAGAATAATACAATTATGAAGACTCTTGCTTCAAGACTAGTCCCTATCCTATTTCTGTTTCACAAAAGGGTCTATCATGCATAATTCTGTCTGGCATGAAAATGTCACTATGAGGCAAGATACATACCATTTCATGACTACATTTGCCTCATGGATTACAGGATCATAAGAAAAGTACAGTGAATTTGGTAGCCAAGTCCCCAGGCCTAGGTCCTTCTTAAGATGCATGAAAATATATAGTGGTTCATAAATTTTGTTTTCTATGTGAAATAGACGTCATGTTTTCATCCATCTTAATCCATGGGTATGAATGCCCACCTGCTTCTTCCCAAAATAAGACAGTAGGAAATTGATAGTTAAATAAAGTATGAACACTGAAACTTGTATTCATGCTCCTTTTCCTAAACCAAAAGAACACCTGAAGGAACAGCTCCAGACCATTCCTGGCAGTGCTTCTCAAGCAAGAGGTGATGGTTGCTGACATCTAGACCAGTTTTGCATATCACTGTAGAAAAAGCACCGATATTCCTCCTTCCTCATGTATTTCTTGTGAACTCAGTAGCTGACACGTCAGTGCAAATCCACACTTCCGTGCTGTTCCTTTCTTCACTAGTTCTAAACTAATGACTTTGGAATTTAATATTGCCTGGCTTTCAGTAATTTGGTGAGTTCAGCCTGATAAGTTGTAATAAAACATTTTCAAGTAGTGAAAGCACTGAGATAGCCTAAAAATGAGTGTCTTTTCCATGGAAAACCTATCTGAGTCTTCAGATTCTCCAGAGATAAGGTTTTCAAGACATTTGTTTGTGCACATTCTTTCACAGTAAAATTATTTCTTTGTTTCTCTGTCTCAGGTCCACACCCTCTCATGTAAAGAGTCTTTCAAAAACCTCTGTGATGCCAACAACTGAGAATATATCTACAAACATTTTTCATTCGTCCAAACTTTTCTCCTCAGTAATAAATAAATAAATAAAATGATACAATATTTCTACCATTATCTGGATCAAAATTTTATACCTTCTCTCTTCTCAAAAAGGGACGCGGGTGGCGCTGTGGGTAAAACCTCAGCGCCTAGGACTTGCCGATCGCATGGTCGGTGGTTCGAATCCCCGCGGCGGGGTGCGCTCCCGTTGTTCGGTCCCAGCGCCTGCCCACCTAGCAGTTCGAAAGCACCCCTAAGTGCAAGTAGATAAATAGGTACCGCTTTCTAGCGGGAAGGTAAAAACGGCGTTTCCGTGTGCTGCGCTGGTGCCGGCTCGCCAGAGCAGCTTCGTCACGGTGGCCACGTGACCTGGAAGTGTCTGCGGACAGCGCTGGCCCCGGCCTCTTAAGTGAGATGGCCGCACAACCCCAGAGTCGGACACGACTGGCCCGTACGGGCAGGGGTACCTTTACCTTTTTTACTCTTCTCAAACAACCTACATTTTGCCCTTTATTAGATAGTGAGAACCTTTTTGAATTTAAAAGTCTTTGCTGTCTTTAAATGCATAGCTGCATGCTCCTTCATTAATTCACCTGGACATCCCAGATATGGTCTGGTCAAAATTAATCCATTCCTTCTCTATAATTACAATCTGAGAGCAGTTCCTTTCAACTACTAATTTATTTTTTTAGCAGATGGCAAGCACAGGCACTATGATCCCAAACCCCAGGTATTTTTGAGGTCCTGAAGTTTGTTTACAGTGCTGAGAATTCACTCTATTGAGAATGTCCCATTGAGTTCTATGGGGAGGAATGCAGCCTAAAGCATAGAAGCTTTATTTGCAGCAGCAGCAGCAGCAACAACAACAACAACAATAACAATAACAGTTTTGTCAATTTATGCCCCAGATTGGACAAATTTTATAAATGCAAACGTGAAGCAAGATTTAGCTTACGCACTTCAAAGCTTCCATTACTTTGGGGTTATTATTTAATTTAATACCACTCTTGATCCAAGGAACTCAGAGCAGCATAAAGACCTTCTTCCATTTCACACACAAACACACACACAAACACACACACACCCCAGCAGTCCTCTGTGAGATAGCTTTTGCGGACCAAAAACTCATAATTTCAGAATTTGGGTTACCGGGGGGGGGGGGGGGATTCTAGACTGACAAAATGAAGTACAGGCAGTGACCATTTTGAGTGTGTTTGATTGGCGTGCGACCAGCAGGCTTCAGAAGTTCTGACTCTTGGACGGAGACCTTCCTAATCAGCACAGCTGCTGAGGTGTTATGGAATGTCTATGGACATCCCAACTTTTCAGAAGTTTTGAGGTGTTGTCTTTTAACTGTCTATAGCTCCATTCAACCAGATGGGGAGGCATGCAGACAAGAGAGAAGGCAGCATGCTCAAAATGGAAAAACTGAGGGGGTGCGTGTGATTGGTGTGTATTTGAGAGGCAGGCAGACAACTGTATCCTTTCTTCTGAATCTGCCTTCTGTGGGCCACTTTCTCTTTCTGCTCCTCACCCCAAAGAAAACATTTACAGTAACTGCAACCAAATTATTCTCAATCATCGTATTTGTTTTTCTTATGGAGATTTCAGCGTCATGCTCTGTGGTCCAAGTTCCCATATTCCAGTCAACAAACAAATGACATCTGGCTTCTCTTTACTCGGACAGCAAAGATGCTTCCTGTTGCCTTTCTTCCTACTTAAAATTTTAAATTGCAGAAACCAATATTCTTGAAAATGAGTTTAACAAGCCACCACAAAGCCACATAGATTATTAGTCCTTTATAATCAGACTACTTTGGTAGTTTTAGGCGGCACTCCTTAGCGAAGGATTTTTGGGAAACTGATAGGGTTATCTTATTTGTGATTATGTGACCTGATACTGAGCTACTGGGAAACAGTAGGAAAGTTAACCAGGAAGGTCAGGCCATGGCAGAACATCACTGCTAAAGAATACAATTTAATTACTGCATAGATAAATATTTTGGAGAGGGAAATATTCCATGGATTGTTGACCTTTTCTCGGCAGACATGACAATTTGCTATCAAATGTGAATAATACTGAGTTGTATCCAACTAGGTTATGATCAGAGTAGACCCATTGGAATTAATGAACCTAAGTGAGCCATGTCCATTGATTTCAGTGGGTGATACTTAGCTAAGTTTTACTCTGGGGGAAAAAACCCATTGAAATTAATGGACCTCACTAAGGGAGCAATCCTAAATACAGGAGGCCAGCATACTTTACACTGGCTCAAGTTAAGCTAGCATAATGTATGCCAGATCCAAACTCCTTTTAGCAGCAGGGCTACTGCCAGCTGAGTTGGCCTAAGCCTAGCAGAGGGAAAACAAGCCTTTTTTCTTTTTTTAATAATATTTTTATTCATTTTCCACAAAAGAAAAAAACACAATTTTTTATACAATCAATTCACATTTTATCACACATTCATCTCTTTTTTTGACTTCCCTCAGCTCCTCTGCCGATCTTTCGTTTGCATCAATATTATTAACACATTTCTTAACTTAGTATTGCCTTTAGATATCTCCTTCCCTCCTCTTATTTTCTTTTTAACAATATTCCTCTGTTTTTCACAGAGTCTCTTGAAAACCAACAAACGTTATCTGTTCATCACATATGCCTTTCAGATAATCTGTAAATCTTCCCCAGTCCTCGATGAACTTTTGGTCTCGTTGATACCGAATCTTCCCTGTTAGTTTGTCCAATTCTGCATAATCAGTCAATTTCAGTCTCCATTCTTCCACCGTCGGTAACTCTTCCTGTTTCCATTTTTGGGCCAGAAGTATTCTCGCTGCTGTAACTGCGTATTGAAAAAGTGTACAGTCTTTCTTACTTATCTCATTTCCTACCAATCCCAATAAGAAGGCCTCCGGTTTCTTAATAAACGTAACATCTTTTTCAATTCATTATATATCATTTCCCAGAAGCCTCTCACCTTTTTACACTCCCACCACATATGATAGAATGTCCCTTCTTTTTCTTTACATTTCCAACACTTATTACATGTTTTATACATTTTAGCTAGTTTTACTGGCGTTATATACCATCTATATACCATTTTCATCACATTTACTTTAACACAGTACATGCCGTAAATTTTAGTCTTTCATTCCATAATTTTGGCCATTCATCATATTGTATATTATAACCGAAAACAAGCCTTTTGTCTGCCAGAGTAAGTTTCGCTGGGTTGCCAAGTCATGTGACTGAGCTCAGTGCAGTTAAGAACCAGCAAAAGTCCCCCTTTACCTGGTCCTGCCACTTGTCCTCCACTCTCCTTCAGTGAGCACATGCCTCAGCTCAGATGGCTTCACCTTAGCTAAGCTCGGCTGAGGAACCCATGCCAGCATATCTCCAGCTGAACTGCCTGTGACAGTTGAGAGCAAGTTGGGACCTGTGGCAGTGAGTTCCATAGTTTAACTGTGCACTGAATCGGCCAACATTCAGCTTAATTGGCTGTCCACAAATTCTAGTGCTATGAGAGAGGGAGAAACACTTTTCTCTACTTTCTCCAAAGCAATGACAAACCTAGACAGCATCTTAAAAAGCAGAGACATCACCTTGCCAACAAAGGTCCGTATAGTTAAAGCTATGGTTTTCCCAGTAGTGATGTATGGAAGTGAGAGCTGGACCATAAAGACGGCTAGTCACCGAAGAATTGATGCTTTTGAATTATGGTGCTGGAGGAGACTCTTGAGAGTCCCATGGACTGCAAGAAGATCAAACCTCTCCATTCTGAAGGAAATCAGCCCTGAGTGCTCACTGGAAGGACAGATCCTGAAGCTGAGGCTCCAATACTTTGGCCACCTCATGAGAAGAGAAGACTCCCTTGAAAAGACCCTAATGTTGGGAAAGATGGAGGGCACAAGGAGAAGGGAGCGACAGAGGACGAGATGATTGGACAGTGTTCTTGAAGCTACCAGCATGAGTTTGACTAAGCTGCAGGAGGCAGTGGAAGACAGGAGTGCCTGGCGTGCTCTGGTCCATGGGGTGACGAAGAGTCGGACATGACTAAACAACTAAACAACAACATGTATAGTTTTATAACCTTTTATTGTGTCACTTCTCACTTGCCTCTTTTCTAAACTAAAAAGCCTTAAATGCTGCATTCTTTCCTCATACGGAAGTCAGTCACTCCATGATGTTTTTAAAACTCTATACAATTGTATTCCTAAATAATAGCCTATTGGGTTTTTTATTTGAGTTGATGATGTATTGTAAATGTTATTACAGGGACTAGAACATTATTTAGTACTTCACCTGTTTAAGCAGAAAAACTAAAAAAAAAAAAAAAGTAATAAGGAAAACACTGGTTTGGGATCCAAAAGGGAGAGCCCAGTGCCCGGGTGCCTGGCACCCCTAGCGCCTATGGATAAGACAGCCCTGGCTGTGGACCCTTCTTCCTTGGAGGTTTTTAAGCAGAGGTTGGATGGCCAACTGTCATGGATGCTTTCGTTGAGATTCCTGCATTGCAGGGGGTTGGGCTAGATGACCGTCAGGGTTCCTTCCAACTCTAATGGGTGTGCTGTAATAAATTGCTTAGACAGCGCATGCTACGTGTATGGAAGGTATCGGGTGGAAAATCATCAACAGGGCCATTGGGGCCAATGGAGAACATCTGATTGTTCTTCAGAGCACACATGCCCTACACAGTTTGTGACTAGTTTTATTTAATAGACCAATGCATAAACCCATTTGCTTTTCTTTGACTTGCATTTTATAACATTTCTGCAGGTTCTGTGATGTGTCTTAACTTATTGCAACTAGTGGTCCTTTGAAGGACTGTTTTTAAACAGCTTCATGTTGAATATACCAAAGAATGGGCCTTTAAACCTTGCTAACAATTCTGTTTTCCTTTACTGAAACAACATCCTTACTCAAAACTAAAATGGCACCCTAGTTTCTTTAGTTCTTAGTGATAAAGAAAAAAGAAGAGATAGAGACCAAGTGGAAGTAATCACTTCCTGGCCCCAGTGGCCATCTGAAAAACTGGAATAGAAACCACAAGAGTTTTTCTCCCATAAATGTCCCTGATTCAGGCATAAATCCAGTGCTGGGAGTTATCCTCATGCTTCCATTTTATATCCTACAAAGGGAAGGCAAATCAAAGGTTTTCATGTCATATATTATGTTAAAAACATAACGAGACCTGTTAAATATATTTATTAGCCTATAAAATGAGAATTGCCTTTGCTGTTGCAGCTGGACTGAGCTTTATAGACAATTCTGCAAATCCCCAAAGCAATACTACAAAGGCCAACAACTGTGAGCCAATGACAATGTAACATCACATTTATGGTAACTAGTAAGTGGCAAACAGAACTCTGTTATGCATAATCATTCAGATATTTCACAGTTGCTTAAGTCAATACAATCATTGCTCACAGTAAGGTCCAAATACCTTGTTATTTTAGCTACTTTGTATTCATTTAAGGAGTCTCTGCCTGCAAGGATGATCCAATTAACTCTAGCACAATGAAAACACTGAACTTCATGGTGTGTCAATTTCTTCATCTATGGGACTGAACCTTTGAATCCTGTTTTTCATTTTCAACACCACATGGCAGGAAGCCAGGCCTAGGTGACCTTCCTAGACTGTAGTAGCCCTTTGTGGCTCAAATGTTGGTCATTTGAATTATCTGTTTGCACATATATAATCAAACTGAAACCTCAGCAGGACTCTTTGTTGTTGGATATCACTTTTAAGGCCATTCACACTTTACTTTTCCCTAACATGGGTGTAAATATTCATACTGGGAAAAGTCACATAGCATGGTCTGAAGACCCCTTCCTTGGAACTAAGCTGGCCTGGATTTGGATAGTATATGGATAAGAAGTTGCCTGGAAAGCTCATATTTTGTAGGGCCCAGAATGGAAGAAATGGATGGAGATATAAAGTATAAATACAGTGGTACCTCGGGTTACAGACTCTTCAGGTTACAGACTCCACTAACCCAGAAATAGTACCTCGGGTTAAGAACTTTGCTTCAGGATAAGAGCAGAAATCGCACGGTGGTGGCATGGCGGCAGCAGGAGGTACCATTAGCTAAAGTGGTACCTCAGGTTAAGAACAGTTTCAGGTTAAGAACCTCCATAATGAATTAAGTTCTTAAACCGAGGTACCACTGTAATATAAATAAATAGGTGAAAAAGTAAGATACGAAGACTGCTTCACATATTTACTTTTTCTGATTGAAGGCCAGCATTGGGAAAACGTAATGTGTGAAAGGCTTTACAAGTGTATTTTCGCTCTCTACAGTTATAACATATCTGCATATCAGAAAAAATAATAGTAGCAAAATGGACATGAAACCTGGAATATAGCCATTGGTCATTCCATTTGTTAAAATCGCAAATAACACATTTCTTTAGCCCTCTCCCTCTCTTCCCATAATTAAAGAACTCCCTTGCCAAGGTTTGTGAAACATTTCCTCTCTGAGGAAAATCTGGGGAAGTCCCCAGAGCGATTGGCAGAAAGTGAGATGTGCACAGTATCTTTATTCAGTTCTATAAATGGCTTTTCCGTTTCACATTCCTGTTTGGAGTGTTCACTGGAGATAAATTTATTTGTCTGTGGGGCTTCTCTCAATTTTACCATCCTGTCGCAACGCTAAGAGCCACAGCCTCCGCCAATGACGCTGCTGCGCTTAGCAATATTCTTGAGATATTGAGGAATATTTGTCACTGCGTAACGGAGATAACAAAGAAATTGAAAGATGACTTAATAAAATACCAGACTGTCTAGTGGGAGTGAGGTGTGTGGGGTGGGGGTGGGGGGGTGGAATTCCAGTACTGTTGCTCTACTTCTCATTCATGCTTTTGCCTCATTTTCTGTCATGTGAAAGGAAAAGCCCAGCTGAGGTGCTTTCTCTCTCACTCAGCATACTGCCCACAAACTCCCACATACGCTGCAGTTGGAAGAAATAGTCACCACTTAATCAGAGGTCAAGGTCCATTCGGATTGTGCTGCCAAAAGATTGTGTACTGGATTTTCTCTTCTGAATCACTGGCAAGCCAATCAAATAGCATTCTTCTTACCATAATCCTGTCAAGCAGATTGAATTCCTCCTCAGATTTCTTGTAAAGCTGCGGCTGTGTGGATTTGGAGGCTAAATCATCTTATATTGGTACATTTTCATAATTAATGGCCTTTTGTGTATTCTCTTATAGATTAGCTTTTGCAGTCTTCACTGCGGTGTAGCTTCAAGCAGTCTGTTCTTCCTATGCTGCCGGTGGTTTCCTGTTTTATAGGAAAAGCTTGATCAGGTGCCATTGCCATTTCTGTTCATGAAATATAAATAACCATTACCCACCACACACATTTAAATATGGCTTCAGGCCTGAATAAGATAATCAAGAGCCACAAAAATCAGAACAGGAATTAATCTGACAGAAATGAAAACTCTTTTGAATGTACACTCTCAAACCGTACAGTGCTTAAAGGGAAATAAGCAAAACTGAAAATTTCTATCTTCTCCCTCCCTCCATTTGTCTTTCCTCAGGTAATGTCTTTGTATCAGTGAGCCAGTGAGGTGCAGTGGGTACAGCATTAGACTAGTGCCTGGGTTCAAATTCCCACTTAGCCATTAAAGTCCCCAAGTGATTTGGGGCTAGTCACTGTCTCTTTTTCACAGTTTAGCTTTTCTCTATATAGTTATATAAACCCTTCAGATGTGTGTGTGGCTATAAAACAGCTAGTGTTGTTTTATATTCTATTTGCTGTATTGCTGAATATTGGAAAAACCAAATAGAGCTTTTAAGAAATGTAGTGAGATGGAGCCTGGCCTGTTTCTTGGGACAGTAATTACCACAGAGAACAAGCTGCAAATCTGCAAGCCCCATTACTTATCATTCATCTGTAGTTTAGTGTGATCAAGAAGCACAACTTTGAATGGAACTATTGCAGATAGAATTGGATCAGGCTTTCCTCTTAATAGTGTCTGTCACCAGGGGCCAGGATCTAACCTCCATGCCAATGGGATGCCCTTCTCCTCTTTTACTTTGTAAATGAAGACTTACCATTTACTTTGGTGCCAGCCCTAAACCAAATGGTACTCCTTCCATTTGTCCAGCTTTTGAATACCTTGAATTTTTTTTAATGGCTGTTGTAGCCCATTTCCATGACTTTGATGCCCAATTTGCATGCATGATTTATCCCAGTTCTATGAGATGTGATAAGATGTCTGTGTGTAAATTCATCACTCTCTCACACACACTCTCGCCATTTGTTGAATGGGCACTGAAGCTAGAAATTTTCCCGTGAAAATTTGGCAAGTGTTGCTCAGTTAGGTTGCCTGTATCGTCTGCTCCTAAACCTGTCTCAGATCACTCCTCACATTGATGAGTAACAAATAACTACACTCTGTGACCAGAAATTTGACTACATAAATGTGTAGGTACACAAAATGGTGGCTTTGTACCAACTCAGTCTAAAACTTGGGTCGCTGGCATGTTATCAAAATGATAAATAGATATAGAAAAATGTGTCAGGTTGCTTTTCTTTCTCACTTGATTTCAACCACATGTTTTAACTTTAAGTTGATCCCAACCATGCCTTGTGATGATGATGTCAGATTCAAGTCAGTAATGATGAAGTCAAGAGCTGAAAAATGGCAGGGCCTAATCTGAAAGTTCAGGCCCTTGTAAATCACCGAAGTTGATTATTGTGGAACAATTCTTACTAGGCTAGTTCTTGAGAGATTTTGCACTTATGTGGCCACCTGCTTCACAGTTAAAGAGTGAAAAATTTTCTTGAACAGACTCTTCTGTTCATGCCATTCTTTACAGCTTACATAGTGCAGAGCTGCCTTCCCTAACCTGGTGCCTTCCAGATGTTGTGGAACTCCAACTCCCATGAGCTTCTGCCAGGGATGATTGGAGTTTTAGTTCAAAACATTTGATGTTGAATCCAGCCGAGTCAAACACAGACCCATTGAAATTAATAGACTTTAGTTGTCACATCCCATTGCTTTCAGTGGGTCTTTTTAGAACATTACTTAATTGGATTCAAGTTCTGGAAAGCATCAGGTTGGGGAGGGCTGGTGCAGGATGGGCAAGTAAACTCAAATCCCTGGTCTGTAAATAATGGACTGTCGTTCAGAAGAATATCAATGCAATGCAATATCAATGCAATGGACTGTAAATATCAATGCAATGCAATGCAATGCAATGCAATGCAATGCAATGCAATGCAATGCAATGCAATGCAATGGACTGTCGTTCAGAAGAAAGATTTGTTTGCTTTTTGCTATAGGATCTCAAGGTAAAAGCAAAGTTGCCCCATTTTTAATTGTAATGTAATTACATAGGAAGCTGCCTTACTGAGTCAGACTATTGGTTCATCCAGTTCAGTATTAACTGCAATGAGTGGTAGCAACTCTCTAGGATTTCAGACGTGGTTCTCTCACATTCATACCTGGAGATGCTGGGGATACTCTGCCACTTGAGCTACAGCCGTTCCTCAAAAGGCAGAATGCAGTTGATGCTATTACAGATACTGAATAAATCTGAAGGTTCTTTTACTGTCTGGTTTTAGATTTGTAGATGTATTTTTCTATACAGAATTTTAAAATAGTGAGTGGCTAAACGAGAAAAATGGGCGGAACGGAGCTATGTCAATAACACCTGAAGCAGGCTTCTCCTGCTGTTTTTGGACTGCAGTTCCCATAATCTCTGACCACTTGTTCTGCTAGCTAGGGATGATGGGAGTTGTAGTCCAAAAACAGCTGGAGACCCAAGTTTGGGAAACCCTGACCTAGAGGGCCAAATGTTCTAATGCTTAGGCTCTCCCACATGTGTACAAGTTTGTTACGAGACAGAGATGAGTCTGATAGCATGAGTAAAGACATCATTTAGACCTTGCCCAACTCTAATTGACTTTTTCAATATTAATGATACTACTACTACTACTAATAATAATAATAATTAGCCACCCATCTGACTGGGTTGCCCCAGCCACTCTGGGTGGCTCCCAACAGAATATTAAAAACACAATAAAACATCAAACATTAAAAACTTCCCTAAACAGGGCTGCCTTCAGATGTCTTCTAACATCTAAAAGCTCTGCTAATACATACAAAGAAGATGTGGACCCTTGTTTACCCATTACTGATTGGTGACATTTTTGTTTAAAGCAGCCAGGACCTTTCTTCTTCAGTTCAATATGTAAAGAGACTAGGGTGAGCACTTAAAAAGAAGAAATGCCCCACCCCAAAAGGTGACAAAATATGCAGATTTGTATAAAAACTGCATAAACTAATGTATATGTATGGATAACAAATTTACAAATAATTATTATAATTAAGTTAGAAATACAGAACCATAAGCTTCACTAGCCCAATTTGCTAACTTCTAACCAAGGACAGATCCACACCATACATTTAAAAGATATCCAGCCTTCTTAAACTAAAGTTCCCTGAATTCTTTGGAGGAAATTGTGAATCTACCATTTCCAGTACAAGTCGTGATTGTGTGTATTTCCATATAGGACTTTAAAGCCAGTGTGGTGTAGTGGTTAAGAGCGGTAGTCACGTAATCTGGGGAACCGAGTTCGATTCCCTGCTCCTCCGCATGCAGCTGCTGGGTGACCTTGGGCCAGTCACACTTCTTTGAAGTCTCTCAGCCCCACTCACCTCACAGAGTGTTTGTTGTGGGGGAGGAAGGGAAAGGAGATTGTTAGCCGCTTTGAGACTCCTGAAGGGGAGTGAAAGGCGGGATATCAAATCCAAACTCTTTTTCAAATCCAAACTCTTAAGGTCTAAACTGAAATAAAATGTAGGGGCTTTTCTCTTACTTAGTGTGTGGTAACAGGGACTGGGCCTTCTCGATGGTGGCACCAGTTTTTGGATTTTTTTCCACACGGTTGTTTGCCGTGTGCGTACTCTGCTATGTTTTAAGCACCTGCCAATGGCTTTTAGAGGCTCTGTTCTTTTACTGATTATGGTTTTGTTTTATTTGAACCCCTGTCCTGCTCCATTTTCTCCGCTGCTTTATAGTTTTCTATTTCATTTTAGTAATTTGTTTGGATTGATGTTGTATCAGTCTTGTACAGTGCCTTGAAAATATCCAATTGAAAGGAAGGATAAAAATGACTAAAACACTGCAACAGACAGATAAAACCTGAAAACCTTCCTTCCTAGGAATCGGAGGCTTTCCATGAAAAGACCCATCCTAAGCCCTTATGCTAGTGGGAAGAGATTGAATCTCTGTGGTCTCCACTATTTCCCTTTAATCTTGCGTGTAATTACCACAGTGGCGTACATCAAAGGAAGATCAGCTTGAACACACAGTACCACCGCTTTGCAGATTCTTTATAAATACCCAATTTAGGGATGATTTTTGCAAAGATCTATCCAACTGTAAGTACACAATTAATAGTTCCATTGATGTCTTAACTGTGCAGGTTGCTCTCCAGGGAGATGATATATGGAGGGACCTGTCTTGTGATAAGGATTGGTCTTTTGATCTAAGAACAGAGGGTATATATGCAATACAGACTTAGACTGGCTAAATAGTCATTGCCTCTCTTCGGGGATGTCTGTAATCTGTAGGGGATGTGTGTGTGTGTGTGTGTGTGAGAGAGAGAGAGAGAGAGAGAGAGAGAGAGAGAGAGAGTGTCATAGGGCTTATTCAGACTTCCTCTTGTCCCACTGCTTTCCCCTGTTCTCCCTGGAGAAAACTGCTCTTTAGCACTCAATTGGAGCAAACGGCAGTCTGAGGTTTCTCCAGATTGATGTTTCCTCTGATTTAGCACTAAAGAGCGGATTTTCCCAGGAAAAGCAGTAGGGCAAGGGGAAAACTGCTGGGACTCATGCCTAGAAAGTGTGGGTCAAATGGAAAACCGTTCGGACCCATGCTTTCTGTGTGCATGTGGAAAATAGATCTGACATATGTGTGGGTAATTAACAAAACAATAATCTGGGAGTAAGTTTAAAATGTTTAAGTAAGTTTAAGTAAGTTTAAAATGCTTTACTTACTAGATCCAAAGGTCTGGTTCATGCATTATTCCATGCAACAGCAAGGAGAACACAGGTAGATTACTATTGGTTGCAAAATACAGCATATAGTTTAAAACATGCTGTGTGAACTTGGAGCATGTTCAGACATGTCCATCATGGTCAATAACATGGCATGGAGAGAGAGTGAGGAACAGCAGCTTCACTTCCTCACCTCACAGAGAACAGGGGGCATGACCTAGCAGAATCTAGGGACAGAACTTTCTGGTCTTACCCCCTTCATGCACTAACTAGCACTCATGCATAGATATGTTTGAGTGCAATCTCCCACATTCTAGGCACAGGATAAGCGAAAGTGTTGATGATCCCATAGAGAGGGTGGTATGTATCTAACAGAATATCCTCAGCAGCCTCCTGAAACTATATTTTCAGGATTTGGGGCATTACAAAGCTGGTCTAGTGGAAAACAGATACAGCTTTTAGAAGCGTGGATACAGTAATTTCAGAGCCATCAAAAGGGTTGGCATCTTCTAAGGCCCATATGCCAGCAGTCTGCTGATCCCCAGAGCTCCCTCACCCTGCTTAGTCCAACAAGAGCCTCTGTTTGCCTTGCTCTCTCCTTCTGAGCACTGATGATGAGTGGCACAAAGGGAGACAACAAGGAAATGGGCAAAGGTGATAGTGGCAAGCTGATGGGGCCACTTGAGGAATCTTGAGCAAGGAACCCACAAAACCTGGAGATGCCACCGAGCCCTTTATGACTTTTTTATATCCTGTGCCCATAATTCCCACCGCTCCCTCCAGAACAGTAAAATACCAGCAATAATAAGGACTTTGAAAAGTTCAGGAATTTTATAAAATAGGCAGAAATCTCAGTGGGTGGTGAAACACACGACAATCAGAGTGTGTTTTGAGAAAGTTTTACGAACTTTCATACTTCCAAAGTTTCCTCTTTGCCTTCTCAGTTGCAGACCACTAACTTTCTTGATCACCCAACTTTAGCTGTTTCCCAAACTTTGCTGCTATGCAGGCTCTTAATTGGATTACAGAAACAAAGGATTTAGTTATCCAAATCCTTGAGAGAGCAGGCCAGTGGGAAGTTTTGCTGAAATCATTTTACATCAGTGCTATCTAACTGGTTTGGATAGCAACTTAGCCAACATCAATAAACAAGTTTCTGTGCTGAAAATGAAGAGTCCTTGGTTACACAATAAATCATGTGGGATTTTATTTTTTAAAATGTTTTTAGAAAAGGGAGTGTGGTCCACAGAATCTCCTAACAGGACAGTGCTGCTCGTTTAACTTGTTAGAGCTATATTTCTACTCTGCAGATATATTGATCATTTTTAAGAGATTGTACAATTCACTCAGCCAAGCTTGAGGCCACTTGGCTTAAAAGTGACCAACAAACATTAAATAAAACTTATGTGTATTTAAACAGTTGCAGGCAGTTTAGCAGATGCTGATTCCTTTTCCACTGTGATGTTCTGACTTTTTTTTTTTAAAAGGCTACCTTCAGTCACAGCAGTTGTTGGACTTTTTATTTATTTATTTTTAAATCCTAGTAATGTCTGGGGAAATCTGGACGTACGGCAGCCCTAATATATCTCCTGTTTACGTTAACTGATGACCAAAATTATTGTCCAAAGGCAACAAATTATACATTTTCTAAAGAATCATATACAGGTGTTGTTAATATATGCTTTAAAAAGATCAACGACTATCACTTGTAACCATGAGAAAGCAAAAAAAACCAAGGGAGCATCCCCAAATCTTGTAACTATAAGGGAGGAAGCAAATACAATTCCTCATCAAGCCCGCTTGGGGCCAAAGTTTTTAGCCTCAATATTCACTCACTTTCTTTCCTTCACAAATTCTTATCATCATCTGTATATAGCAATCTGAAATTGACAAATGAACAGCCTTCTATTGGGATTTAACTGCAACACTTAGGAGCTATTTTCTGTATTTATTGACCTTTGGCATCCTAAGTGTGTGTGCTTTCTTTATCACTGCTTGATATTCACAATGTTGTTCTGTTTTATTGAACACTTGCAGCTTATATGCTTTGTCATTTTTAACATTGATTATTACATGTTGACATTCATTATCTTTGTTTATTCTTCAGCTGATTCACATTTTTCTGTTGGGGTGACTGGCTTTTTTTTAAAAAAAATATCAAACTGTATATACCAGCTATCCATTTAAATAGATCAGCAGGTTACTGGAAGAAATATTTTGCTATTCCAGCTCTAACAGTTACTCTACTCAAGTCCACGTATTTTCTCTCAATTTCTCACTGCATGCATATCAGTGTTGCACCACTAATAAGTAATTACACTTTAAATGCACAATAGTATTGCTGGTTACAGTACAGCTTGTAGCCTTTCCATATTTTTAGCAACTTCATTAATCTGCGAGGTTCAAATTTCCTCCTCCTCCTCCTCCTCCTCCTCCTCCTCCTCCTCCTCCTCCTTCTTCTTCCTCTTCCTCTTCCTCTTCCTCTTCCCACCATTCATTTTAGGTGCTCAGATTAATCTTCCAATCCCCATTTTATCCTCACAAGAATTCTGTGAGGTAGGTTAGGCTGAGAGATCGTGAATGGTCAAAGGTCACCTAGTTAGCCTCATGAATGAGTGGGGATTTTATCCCTGGTCTTCCAGGTCCTAATCCAACACTCTAACCACTACACAACACTGGCTCTATGCCCCGCAGTTAATTACTGCTGTTATATCTATTAACGAAGGACTATTTTTAAAAAAATGGCTAGTGAAGACCAATGATTAAGGTTGCTATCTTATACCCACTCATCTGGGAGTAAGCCAAACTTAGCTCAAAGGGGACTTATTTCTGAGAAGACACATACAGGATTGCACTGTTAGTCATTAACATCTTAATTTATGTCTGTCTAATTCTGAGGTATAAGACTACTCATACATTTTGAAACTCTCTTTCACTCCATCTGGACTTGAACCTTTTGTGACATAGCTGCTACTCTTCTCGCACTAAGAAAAAAATTATACAAACACTCAGGATGACTCACCAGGAGAAGATGCAGTGATTCAAATAGTCCCATTGTTACTTCATCATCACAACTGGAATTATACCAATTTGTGGTAATGATACTGTGTTTATGCTGCATTTTAGTATAGACACAACCAAATACTTCAACTTCAGATCTGAATTCAGTGCATTTGGGCATCTCAGTGTCTTCAATTTAAATGCCACATGGGTTTAGTTTTTTACTTCTCTGCCTTGAGCTGCACCTCATCAAGGACCTTGAGGAAGTAATTAAATTGGTTTACAGGTGTTTTCAGACAGATTAACCCCATGAATTTGGACTATTCAAGTATAAGTGTGACAGCTGTAGAGTATGGCCACCATTTTATATTGTGGTATGCATCACTCAAAGGTGCCAAAGACATTTGGCTGTTTCCTTTTATTCATCTATTAATGGCATGTGCTAATCTTTTTTCAGACCCTCTTCCCATATCTGGTTTTCAAAAGGGTCATAGAGAAATGGATAGGCCTGCTTTAGAGTGCAGCTGCTTCTGGTCTCTTCTCTATGATTTCAGAGAAGTGCCCGACGCATACCTGCAAACTCACAAGTTAGTTGATGCATCTTTAGTAGCAAGTAAAACTGGAGTGGCTGAACCGTTACCAGGAGCATACATCACCTAAACATTTGGGGGTTTTCGTATATTAAATTATATACATAGCTGGCATTTACTGACCTATTTCCACTGTCTAGGAAACACTGTTCAACTGAGAAGCAGAGTTATTGTGACCACAATTATATATAAATTGCTTCTCTAATGGGAAGAACAAGAGAAGTGGGAGTTGCTTTGGAGTAATCACGCTTAGGGGTGCATTTAGTAATTTTGCTTGCATTAAGTCACAGGATATTGCAACCAACTAGCTAATATAAGACAGTCACCCCCGACTGGGGACCCTCCCCCCCAGCTACTCCCTACCTAGCTGGCCCTGCTTGGCAGCCTCCTTGAATGCTTTTCCTATGCTGGGATGTATTCTCGAATGCTCATACTTCTTGCTTGCCTTGGATGGAGAATAGAGTGGGATGTGTGAGTAAATTAACCTTTGTTGCTGTACCCACTTTTGTTTCTGGACCACCCACCACGGGCATGTGGTTCCCAGGTTGTGTAGAAGGCAAGGCAGCCCTTGGTCTGAAAAGAAACACCTTCCTTACGATGAGCCAGGACAATGGACCATATAGTACAGTATTGTGCTTGGCAGTGGTTCCCCAAAGCTTCAGACAAGCTTATTTTCTAGCCCAACTTGAAGATGCCAGGAATTGAACCTGGCATCTTTTGCATGCAGAGAATGTGCCCAACCACTGAGCTACAGACTTCCTTCGGGTGCAATGGTACAAATTATACCTGGGACTGCCTATCCTACATCTCTACCCGTTACTATTTACGGTAAGCATCCTTGCCCTTCTGTATCTTTACTGCTAACAACTGTATTTTCAGACAACAGGATGTCACAACCAATGTTCAGTCGCTGAACATTTGGTGCAGGAGAACCAGGTGTTTTCTCCAGGTAGCATTGGGCAGGGATGACACAGTATCATATTTTGCCATGGGGGAAGTTGGGTTTATCACTGAGCCAGTGCATAAATTGAAACAGTGAAGATAGTGTGCAATGCAGTTGCACGGTGTCTGTAGCTGCTGTGCAGTTGCAGTACAAAACTGTTATCTCTCTATACTGTATTTGCACTCACCCATCATCACTCTGATGACTGAGCATGCAAGTGTAGCCAGTTTAAAAAGGCAAGGGAAGTCTGGGAAGCCCCAAGCGAGTTGTCTGACTGAGCAGGCAGGCAGGCAGGCAAGCAGAGTGATCACGCATGGCAAGAGGGCTGCTATTCCTTGGTAGTCCAGCACACAAACCCCATCATTGCTATTGCTATCATTGGTGGCAGGGAGAGCAATGAAAGGGGGGGGGGAGTCTTATGTGTCTTTCAGAGCTCAATTCACCTGTTGACTATATAGCCTTGGAGAAGGAGACTTTGCAGTGAATGTAGCTCTGGTAAGCAAACACTGGGCAGTCAGTGAGGTACTCTCCACCTGCCACAAAGCCAGCTTATCCTAGCTCCCTCCATATGACCTGCCTGAAATTAGGACCCCATTCCATCACTTGCATTACAGAGGCAGTGCCTGGGATGACACTCCAACCCTTAATCTTAGCCACTTTTATTCAACCTGGTACTCTCTAGATATTTTGGACTTTAATTCTGATCATCTCTGAACATTAGGCATGCTGCCTGGGGCAGATGTGACCTGGAGGGCACAAAGCAGGGGGAGAAGAAGAAGAGTTTGGATTTGATATCCCGCCTTTCACTCCCTTTAAGGAGTCTCAAAGCGGCTAACATTCTCCTTTCCCTTCCTCCCCCACAACAAACACTCTGTGAGGTGAATGGGGCTGAGAGACTTCAAAGAAGTGTGACTGGCCCAAGGTCACCCAGCAGCTGCATGTGGAGGAGCGGAGACGCGAACCCGGTCCACTAGATTACGAACCCACCACTCTTAACCATTACACCACGTTGGCTCTAAGGGAGGCTGCTAAGGAACTGCTGCTGTTGCCGTCACAAAGGGATCAGGTAGGATCAAGTCCTGGTGTCATCCACATTGCTTTGAAAATGCCCTCAACAGATTTTCCTGGGCGTTTGAGCTTGATGGTTTGTCCAATCTCATCACCTTTATCAATCACATACCATATCTGTTGGAGCACTTGCTACAAGCAGGAGAAAGACTTCAGCAGCATTCAGTTGCTTTGCACTGGCAATTTCCCCTTTCCAACCGGGATTGAATGTTCAACAGGCATAGTCTCCTTACAAGTTTCCGTACTCAGCAGAAACCTTAAAGTTTCCACCCTGAGAACTTGCAGATGACAAGCAGTGGTCCACAGTTCATTGAGCGTATGACCTTGAAATATGTAACACGATCACACAAATGCCTTCTGTTTAACCCACCCCCCAGATGCTACCAAGAATCTACAAAGCTTCCGTGTCAAATAACTCTCCGACATTGACTTCCTCCCACAGCCCCCAATATCTCCTTCCAAACATTCACTCGCCAAAATTTCTCTTCCCCCTAACAGTCTGGTTCCTAGTTAGATGTTGTTGTGAGGAATATAGTACTGCAGCTAGTAATTTCTAGCTCTGAGCGCAACAGCAGCCAGCCATGCCACTCTTTGCTAGTGGTTTCCTAGGCTCTCTCCAACCCAACCCAGAACCTTGTCAGCATTTAAAACACATACAAGGAGTTGCTTAAAGAACAAAGTGGCTCACTTTAATAACCACAAAAGTTGGTCACTATTTAACATGACATTCTAAAAAAAAAAAAGTCACCACAGGATTCGTTTTATAGTAAATTTACAAGCGGATGGTATACATTTAGATATAGAGGTAGAAGTTCACTGTTACAATATTCCACTAATACAGATGCTCAGATTCAAGGCACAAAATTGTGTTTTTTTACAAACAAAAAACCCAACTGCTTCTACAACGTGGACACTTTTTAAAAATGTCTGTGAAGAGACATTTACACACCCTTTCCATCCTTAAAACAGTCAAGTTGCATCCAGCATTAACCGTATCTTTGCAAATTAGCTGGCATAAGAATGAAGACTTACTGTTTTTATCCACCTTGCTTGATTGCTTTTGAATTTTAGACAAGAGCTTGGGTAAAGTAATATTTACATATGAGAGCAATGAGGGGGGCAGGAAGGGTTTTGCCATGATATTTGGCCATAATTTAGATATGCCATTGCACCTCAAAACACAAATTAGCTTTAAGAAGCTACCAACTTTAAAAAGATTTGGGGTGGGAGTCTCTCTCAGTAATGGAATGAAAAAGCCCTGCATTACTTCATTCCAAAAACTTCATAAAATGCACATTTTCCAGTTGAGTTAGGAAAGATTTGGTGTTCAATGGATGTAGGTGTTACACAGCAGAATTTCACTGAAATTTATCTGTTCTACGTAGCCTGGGTGAACCCTTGAAACACCGCCCCACTATTTCACCACATTTGTTTTAAAATGTTTGCTCACGGAAAATACAAGAAAATATAATAGGTGCTGAAACAATTGCATCTTCTGGTTGAATGGCCATCTCAGGAGCAATCTTACAGTTTGTTTACAAAAGAGTAGAATGTTAATGTACATTTAGTGAAATTTCAAAAGGGACAAGGGTGACCACTACATTTTATAAATTCACTTTGCCCATCACAGTTTCCAAGAATTCTATTACTTTATATACAGTATGTAAAAACATTGATTTTCTGTTCACTATACAGGTATAGGATCCAAGAGAATACCACAGTAAAATGTTAACTATTGCATCTGCTAACTGCAAGTGCACTTCACAATTCAGTCATTTAGTGTTGAACATAATTCAGCTACAAACACCAGTCCTTTGTAAAACGTTAAATTCCATTTTTTGCTTCATTGTTATTTGTGGCCTGTTTTCGTTGAGCAATGAAAGGGTACATGCACTTGTCTGCTCCCAGAAACCGGTACATACACACAACTGCTTCAAAAGGCAGGATGCTGAGAGGGGAAAGAAAATAAGAAATGTTATAAAACACTTTACATGACAATTGGTGAAGAATTGCTATTATTATTTATTAAATATGTACACCACCCTTCATCTGTAGATCTCAGGGTGACTCACATCATAAAAATACAATATAAAAAACAACAAGAATAAGTATCAATATTTACATATGATGCATTTATTTATTTAGACATAGATACATGCCAGAAAGCTAAAAATACTGTCTGCAGTTACTGACCTCTCCTTGAAAGTAATAAAAACAGACAAAAGACAATGTGCTATTTTCAGCTTAGTCCCTTTTGAAATAATCTTTTGTACGAGTAAACAAAGCCTTGGCGCAATAACAATCATTGATTACTTTAAATATATGACTGTGTATGACAAATGTTTAAAATGTCAGATAGCTATTAGAAGTTTATATTCAGATATTGCTCGCCCCCAATTTCTGAGCATTGATAAAGAGCCTCAGTTTTAAAAGAGAAATAGACAATGGGAGACCCTGAACACTTCACAGAAACTTCAGGGTAGCCCTCTCCCCCATCAGAAATTGGAGTGCCACATTGATGTTTAACTGAAGGAAGATTTTGACATTGGACTAGTTTTTGCTATATACTTGCTGGGGCACTATGTAGAAACCTTTCAGAGATTAGATGAATCAATACTAACACTTCCAATTTTGTTTTGCTTGCCTTTGTTGATGCCAGTTTTCAGTTTAAAAAACCCCAGAAATTTGAATTAAACTGAAAAGCAAGAACTTCTTCAGATCCAGGATATTTGGCAATGGAATTATTTGTCAAAGTTGCCTCCTGAAGCAATGGGCATAGCTGCTGCTGCCGCCGCTGCCTCCATTAGCTTCACTGTGCAAGCAGAAGCTTGTGCCAATTAAGTTGAATTTGTGTGTATCATCAGAAGGCAAACGAGGGGGTAGGAGTTCTCCAGAACTGAAGCTACAGTGCAAGAGCAGATAACCTAGTGCTGATTAGCTCCCCCGCTTATGATCCAAATTAAGGAGGCCAGGATGCCTCCACTACCCCCATTCCCACCTGTGGATTCCACAATATGGAGACTTAGCAGCTGGACGGAAGGGGGGGGTGTTTGGGAGGGAATCCTTTATTAAATATGAGTGCCAGGTGGGCCTAGTGTGGTGTAGTTTTTCTGCACTTCTGCAAACTATAACATTTCAAACACCACAAGGTCCAAGCGTTAGTTAAGTGCCTTAACATGTGATCCACATAGGCTGTTCTGGGGGATGTGTGTGCATTCTTAATATGCCAATCATAAGATTAAAATAATTGGGGTGAGGAGAAATCTCTCTCTCCCTACCACAGCCCATGAACTTTTTACCTTTTCTAGTGCTGTGCCATGAACAGAGAGAGTATGCTGACATAAAGGGCATCAAAGGCACCTTTCTAGAAAAATCCTCAGGAATGGTTTGTTTTATTAATTCAGAGAAAGTTTGCTGTATTTGGGATCCAAAACTATTTCACTTCCATTGTAGCTATCAAAAACACTGTTTTCCTCTTGCCACACAGCTTGACTTGCGTGCATTATTCAATCAAACATTACAAGTATATTATTGTACACTTGAGAAGTTTTTCCACCAACACAAAACTTTTCTAGCTGTCCATTTATGACAGGCATAGGCAAACTCGGCCCTCCAGATGTTTTAAGACTACAATTCCCATCATCCCTGACCACTGGGACCTGTTAGCTAGGGATGATGGGAGTTGTAGTCCCAAAACATCTGGAGGGCTGAGTTTGCCTATTCCAGATTTAGACTCTCTGACAAGAAGTCTTCCAGGGGTGAGACTAGCAAGAGCAAGTCCAAGATGCACAGCACTCCAATATACTGGGGACCCATTGGTCTGTTAAACGTTATACATTAATTGCTAGTCAAGATTCCAAGATAGTCACCTTTTCATGAAGGTGACCATATACATCAGGCGAGGTGTGCAAATCATAGGTTGGTCTGTAAGTATAGCTCTCATTGCTTGTTTTACACAGTAATCTGGCTTCAGTGGTGGAAGGAAAGGCTCAATTTCTTTTCTGAAAAAGAAAAACGAAAGCCTCATTTTAGAAATATACATGCAGAGAGAAGATTTAGCCAGAGTTAAAACCACTTTTTACTTCAGAGGGAATGGTTTAAATATAAGCTTAAGTCCCATTGATTTTAATATGAGTCAATGGTTTAATTTGGGTCAGATTATGCCATTTTAAGCGTTTCTAAATTAAAGTCTGATCTAGATTAAACAAGTCTGTACATTTACCAGATATAAGAGGCATTTATGACACATCAAAAAATGAAAGTTAAAATGCAGCTTGGCTTCAAATAATATTTGTGTTTCCCTGTTACATGAACAAAGTTAAAGAGATCATATTTATGTTTTGCAATGTAATCTTTTATTGCACTGGACCCAAAATATGTCATTTTTGTGGCATTTGATATAGCTATTGTCTTTTTCAGTTACTGGAGATGAGAAAAAACAAGCTAGTTGTGCTTACCTAATTCTGCAGCCTCTGAACATTCCTGTGTCTACAAGGTAAGGACAGACCAATGTTGTTTTAATGCCATCTTTTTCAGCTGCCTTCAGTTCATGGCTCAAAGATTCGTGAAAACCCACTGCTCCAAATTTACTGGCACAATAATCCTAGATTGGTAATGGAAGAAGCAAGTGTGTAAATATAGCAAAAATAAAGTTAACAGATTTGAAAGCACCGTTCATGTTCCTATTGAATCATTATATCACTTAATCAAAGTCCTCTAAGTGGTGATAGCACTAACTGAAATGATTTCTTCTCATCTGTATTATTAGCTTCATGTAGCAGTGTAATGAGGGGCAGGAATGTATTGTGAAGTCAGTTGTCAGCTTCAAGTCATAATACAAGGAGAAATGCCCCATTAATATGGAAGTGCATATTCTCTTTCATTCTGAAACCTCATGACTTGGGTTATCAAGGGAGAAGGAAACACGCAATGGGAAAAGTAACTGGGAGACAATCTTGCTTGTGGACCACCTGAAGGTGTGGATGGCTTAGTCTGGTAATCTGCCATTGTTTATTTGCCAGCCAGGGATATGAAGTCTAAAACCACTTCTCCTTTAGCATTTCTATACCCTTTTCTGGCTTGCTTGCTTGCTTGCTCACTAAGAAGTTCTGTTCTTTGCAACCTGTTGCAGCACAATAGCTAAATTAGACAATCAGTGTTGATTAATGGAATTATTGTTGGGAGTGTGAAAGACAAAAAAACCACCCACAGTTGTTCACAATTGTGCCTTCTTAAATCAGAACTAAAGATCACCATTGATATTTAAGTACATAAACACTGTATGTAGAGGAGTGACCAGTAAACACTTTGTTTTCATCAAGTCACCAGCACTTATGATGACAACACAGCATGGGGCAGAGTGCTCCAGAAGTACTTAGTGTGAGGCTAGGAAAGAGAGCAGACAGGAGGTACCTTATTCCATTTTGATCACATAACTATCATTTTGAAATCTGTCATGTCACTGGTAATTTTGGAGTGTCTGAAGCAGGAATGCTGCCTTGCAACATCTAGACCAGGGATGGGGAACGTGTGGCCCACCAACTGGTGTTGGAATCTGGCTCCCATCATCTCTGACCATTGGCCATGCTGGCTGCAACAGATGGAAGCTGGCGCCCGACACCATCTGGATGGCCACAGGTTCTCCAACCCTGATCTAACCTTCACTATACCTACAATGGTAATTTTTGGTACATGTAATATGGTGCTGTATGGCACATGGGGATTACGACTATTAAATACCATACTGCTGGTATTTCAACAAGTGTTGCTCATTCTTATTCCCTGCACTAACTCTTCTGAGGAAGCCATTTCTAGAAAGTAAAAAGCCAAAACTGATGGTTACTCTACTGAATTCAAGTTGAACCTTGAATTTTCAACAGAAGTTAGAGCTGTGAGCTTCCCAGAAGTCTGAGTTAATTTGTACGCCAGCAGGTTCAACAACAGCATGAAGCACTTAGACATGCAAGATCAGTTTTAAAGTACAGTAATCTTAACAAACCTCCACTCCAGCGGTACTAAACAGGCCAAGGGAACTTGCAACCGTCACAATGTGTCCGTGATTCAATTCCAGCATTTTGGGAAGGAATGCTTTAGTGGTCTACAAAGCAAGAGCACACGAGTTTGTTACGTAAGTGCCTACCATTCATTGGCCTACTTCTGTATCAGCCAAAATACAAGACTGCAGGCAATTGAGTGAATGGTACCCTGAGATAATTCTTACAGAGAAAATGTTATGCCCAGAGTTTCCATTAGGCCAGATATACTTACCTTTCTCCCAAAGTCAAGTGGTCAGACTAACTTGTCTAAGAGACAGCAAGTTTGCAAAAGTAGTCATAACACACAAGGTTGTCTCTCTCTCCATCCCATTTTAGCCTCAAACATCCCTATGAGACTGGCACAAGGTCAGAAAGCTTCATGGGTGAGTGGAGATTCTAATCTGTTTTTCCTCCTAGTTTCCCTCCCTTACTCTTTAATCTTTACACTGCACAATCTGGCAAAAAGCTCCTATTATAAGCAAGGAATGTATATTTAAAAATATGTATCTTGTTGTACTTAGAAATTTGCAACAATATATTGACATTGCTCAGACTAATGTATGGCTGACTTGTTTTTCACGTTGTAACAGGCATGCTAAGAGGCCAACACAACAACAGATGAAGTCTCCACAAAGCTCCATGTATAATCTCATCTCATGACACCTGCATATTCCTCCATGGACTTTGCTGAGATTCCACCTGCAGAAATATATTTGAAAGATTAAGCCATCTATAATTACTTTACAGCAGTTGCTTTGCAGCTGCCATGCAGTTGCAGGAAGTGACTCTGTGCTAGAATCGCATTTCTGCCAAATTGACTGCATCTGTAAGCCAGAAACAGGGCTCATTTTTAAATTGCTACACCACTAGTTCTGTACTATTAAGGAAGCCCCCCCCCCCATCCAAACCAATACTAGCGGCTTTTAAAGTTAAGTGGCTTCCTAATCTAAACAAACACAATTATTTTGAAATACTGAAAGCTAAAAAGGTAGGGAATTTTCTTGAACTTAAACCACTCGCTGCATTTGTTCACTAGGTAACTGACTGCCTAAACAATTTCAGCTAGAAAAAGACTGCTGCTGACTCAATCTAATTCCATTCTTATGGCGTCTCTGCTTTTTCCAATCAGAGACATCAAAACAGTTTTGCTCTAAGAATGTTCACATGTTCTTGGTGAGGCATTTCTGTTCACAGGTGTTAAATGACTAACTCAAACCTCTGAACACCACACAAACATGTGTTTTCAATGGGCAGCTAGTGGATGACAGAAGATTAACAGGTTCTCCCATTCTCAGTTTCTTGCCTCAGCTCTTAATGAAGGATTCGCTACACTACAGAACTAACTTGGTTTGCTTGAGTGTCCGCCCCCCCCCCCCGGTCATCATCCTTTCAAGGAGTTCAAAACATGAGAAGTTTTGTAGCAAGGCACCAACTGCTACCAAAAATCTGGGTCAAAAATTATGCTGGGAAGTCGTACTATGTAAGCATAATACAGTGCATGCTGTTTTTTCCAATAATGTACATTTTAAACCTGTAGTTATAAGGGAGATCATTAGGAATTGCACCACTATTCCTGTGTTGTTCCTCTCCCTGCTAGTTGGAGAAGCTGCCACCAAATAATTTCACCATCTACCACACTTGCAAGCAGGGCAAGCGATGGAAAATGACTGGAGGACCAAGGAAAGGGCTGATATTGTATCTTGTAGGACTAACAGTCTCCAGCACTGAGCCTTTTACAGAAGAGAGCTTGCATGTTTTCAAACATTTCTCTGCAGCTACAAATGCAGAAAATTCAATATAAACATCAGTTCTCAGGGTGTGCCAACTGTTGGACTCCACCAAGTCTCACACACAGTTCTGTGTGCCCAGACCCATGATCAACCATTATGTTTTGAACTTCTCCCTCTTCTTGAAGCAAGGGGCATCTGCAAACATCTTTGGTATCAACGAAGACTGGACTATGGCTTCATTTATTGCCATGTGAGGGAACAGTTTATTCTAGGACATCATGGTTTTTGGTACAAGACCATTCTGCAGATGTGGCAGTTTTAAACAAACATAATTGTTCAGGAGCAGAAAGTAAAAAACTATTTTGAGCAGAAGGGAAATGTGAGAGCAAAAGCTGGCACGATGGGTAAGGGTTGTTGGGGCTAGTAAGTTGTACTTACTTACTTTCGTCTCCTGTTTCCCACTCTATATCTCATGCTTTCCTTTGCTTCATTGGGGGGGGGGAGATACTATTCATGGGAGAAAGATTGTTGTAATATAATGACATGGTGTCATTGTTCCCAATTCAAAATTTAAATCAGTTAATCTCCATTGGTTGCCTAGCTTCATTTTGGTTCTCAGATTGCTATCATAAGGCTCTTCTGGCTTCATTTACTGAAGAAACCTCTCTCACACAGAAGGGGTGAGACCCAGACTTGCTCCTTAGAAAATAAGTTCCAGTAGAAGCTCTCACTTGACGAAGGAAACAAGAAGTGATATTTGCCAGTTCCCTGTTCCCTTGCTGCACTATTCTAGAGGGTCCTCCGACAGTCCAGAGCAGATTTTTGGGAAGTACAGAGTGCTGCAGCAGGGAAGAGA
The DNA here is from genome assembly GCF_965113315.1 of Podarcis vaucheri. Classification (NCBI taxonomy): domain Eukaryota; kingdom Metazoa; phylum Chordata; class Lepidosauria; order Squamata; family Lacertidae; genus Podarcis; species Podarcis vaucheri. The sequence goes on along the minus strand of NC_138766.1, from coordinate 61,793,743 downwards.
AATCTTGAAAAATCACCCCTCTGGTAGGAACATCCTGTGACTCAAGTTCTGCACTCATGAAGTCTGGATCCAATTCCCATACCACAAACCCACTCAGAACTACCTCGATTAAAGTTGCTCTCTGTACGGTACTTTTAGTACACTGAAAATAAAAACAAAAGTTCATTTTATGAAGCTTTGCTAGAAACGGCTTCACATGTAGCCCTCTTCCTCCAGCTCCTTGAACCATAACACCATGGAGTAATGCAATACATCTGAACTCAGTTTCATCTGAATTCTTTCCAGGATCTTCATTATCTCCACAACCAAAGTTCTACACCCAATGCTCTGCAGAGTTATAAAAAAATCTGGCACAAACATTTTGTCCCCGATAGAAACCAATAACCATGGAATCGCAGGATTCCATTTTTCCTGTACTATACAGTTCAGCTTGAACAATCCCTTGGGAGGAGGTAGGAACTCCCTACACTTAGAAAACTAGCAGGGAGAGGGCTAATCCTGGAACCCTCATCTGACACACTAGTTTTCTACATGCAAAGAAACTTTGCCTTCTAGGGTCTGAATTGCTTCTCCACCTCCTCAAATAGCAGACTCCATAGTGCAGTCCACCCCTCAATCATGTAACTTGTTTCTGATTCATGTTGATTAGCTCTTATTTAGAAGAGAAAGGCAGTTGCTATATGAGGCAGAACCAATTTAGATATATTCTAGTGGGAATGTGGGAATTAGTCAGAAGTCATAAATTACCCTTTAGAAAGTTTCCTATCCTGATTACAAGAAGTGATTCTGCAACCACTTTTTACCATTTTTAAGATTAATGTTATGCACGTGATCATAACAAGAACAATGAAACCAAGTTATCTATAATTCTATGGTTATGAGGATATAACAAAGGAAGTTCATCTACCACAGCAGCCAATCAATCAATCAATCCGTAAGTAAACAAGTTCAAACTTTAATTTGTGTATGAAGCTGAATTATTTGCTTGTTATTTTATAGTCTTAGGAAGATACCATACAATATTTTAAAATAGTTGAAAGATTTTTATAGCTCAAAAATACCAAGAAAGATGAATTATGAAAGCTTGTTAACTACTTTAAAAGCACCCAGACAAGAGTACAATGCAAGAATGGAACAGCAAATGTTTGAACAGTGCTAAAATGTGTGTAGCAGTAGAATTGTGTTGCAGACTAAACCCCCCCCCCCAATCCATCAGGTAAGATGCTAAAAAGTAGTGCCCTATAGTAGCACTGGAATCTACTTAATGGAGCAGCTGGGAGGGACAATGAAAATTTCATATCCTCTTGGCTCTGTCCTGTTAACCAGCTTCTTTGCACCATCCTGACATCATGAAAGAACTGGTTTAACTGGTTAGACAGAAATACAAGGAATTGCCTCAATTTCACATGGCAGCTACTCTTACTCTCAGATAGCAGAATTCAAAATGATTTACCAAACTGTTCCCCATTGAGAGAACTTGAATACAGTTGCTTTAAAATGTGCTGAAAATGTGTTTAATCTGTATAGAGCTCTGTAGGATCTAGGATACTTGTTCTCCGCTGGAAGAAAGCAAGCTATGCACATTTGATAATATGAATAGGGACAGAGTTGCTGAGTACACCAAAGTCCTACCTTAACAGCTAACAAAGGTTTAGTATTCAGCAGATAGCGCTACCCACTTTCAAAAATCTTCTCTGACCATGAGGCCTAGACGTGCATGCAAAGAGATGCCAAAGAGAACACATACCTGCCTCTGCTTCCTTTTTGATGTTGTCTTTTTAAAAAAATAATATTTATTAAAAGTTTAAGAATTAAAGAAAAAAGTACAAAAAAAGAGAGAAAAAGAGAAAAAGAGCTCTTGATGTTGTCTTCCCCATGTCAAAATTTAAGAGCGTAAGCTTATTTGGGCACGAACCTGCCCTCATTCTTTGTAAACTGCCATGATAAATAACAATAGTCAATTATCCAATAATGGACATATTCAAAGCAGACCCATTGAAATCAACGGGTGCAAGTCAGCCCACTGTTTTCATTGGGTCTGCTCCAAGCATGACTTTAATCACCCAGTAACTGCTAAGAGCTGCTTGAAATACCAAGCCTTCAAAGATGACAACATTAGTGTAAACTACTCCTGTGTATATTAGGAGCACATTCAGTTTTGTACCAAGAGCTAATTGATTGTCAAGAACAGAAAGAGCTTTCCCAGTGACATCCTTCTACTTGTGATAGTCTAAACTTTTTCAGTCCATGGGTCACTGTGGGCCAACCCACCAAAGGTCATATCCCAGTGGTAGATGTGGCAAAATTGAAGAGGGTGTGGCCATCTTTGTCTCTCTCGGGAAAATTTGCCCCTCCCCACTGTCATGGTGGTGGAGGAAGCAATTTTCCTTCATATCACCCTCTCTGTTTGAATGGGAAAAGGAGGGAAATCTTGCCAATCTGCATCCCCATCAAGGCACTGGGCTGAGCAACACCCGGTTCCATGGGACATGAAGACTGTATCCTTTCCCTGCAAATCAGAATAGCAGGGGAGAGTGATCAGCATTCTCACCATGGTGCTGGGCAGAGGTGCTCAGCCCAGCGCTATGATGAAGATGAAGATTGTTCTGTTCCTGCTGGTGCTCTTCAATGCTGCAAAGTTGGGTTGGGGGATCAGTGGGCCATTAGGGAAGGCTTAGCAGGTCAGATCAGGCCCATAGGCCTCCATTTCACAACCCACTATTTAAAGGGTAATGAAATACAACACCACAATTAGTAAATAGCCCAAAATAATAAAACATAATATCCTGCATTTGCATAATATCCTACCAAGGGAAGGCTTCTGCAGAATGTGCTGTAAATAAAGTAATAAATGCATAGGTTAACAGCAACTGTCAGTCTACATTCACCAATAAGGTATTTATGGAAACATGAGGTGGGGCAGAGAGGAGAGGGGGAAAGGAACACATGTCTTGTTAATGAGACCACAGAAGTTGGGACGGTATCGCCAGAGTTTCTAGGGAGTGGGCTAAGAAGTGGGTTATGTCCTAAGTTTATCCCTGTAGGAATGGGTTGTTCAAATATTGGCTTAAGGAGTCAACAAATCAGGTTTTGATTGCCACAGCCATTTGTCTGCCACAGAAATGTTAAACCCTAGCCAAAGAACTAGGCTAAGGCTAGAATAGGAAGATTGCAATGCTGCCCAATACATTCTTTCAGCCCAGCCAGACGCTGCCACTTCCATAGCATACGCCAATGGTTTTCAAAACTTTCCATCTCCAGCAGTGCCAGATTTACGTATAAGCTATACAAGCTATAGCTTAGGGCCTCACTCTCTTAGGCTCCCCAAAAAAATTTAAAGGGAAAAAATCCCTGGATGTACATTTCCAAAATATAAGATAAAAAACAAATAAAATAAAACTACATACAGCAACAGTGTTTTGTGTTATGTAGGCTCCTATGATATAATAGGCCCCACCTGCTATATAAAGGGCCCCATTACCTTCAGTAGCTTAGGGCCTCATCAAACCTAAATCTGGCCCTGATCTCTAGGGAACCCTTTCCACATAGATGTGCTTGCCATAAACATCCTGTGCTCTGCATAGTATTCTGTTCATGTGCAACTCTGTTGGCCAGGCTGTTGGAATTCACCCTTGTCCAATGTAAGCCAAAGGTGAGGCCTGGAACACATAGTCTTCTACACCAGGCATAGGGAAACTCAGCCCTCCAGCTGTTTTGAGACTACAATTCCCATCATCCCTGACCACTGGTCCTGTTAGCTAGGGATTATGGGAGTTGTAGTCCCAAAACATCTGGAGGGCCGAGTTTGCCTATGCCTGTTCTACACTGAAGCACTGGAAGAGGAGAATGGCAGATATAGGCAAGATATCCGGGGAAGGTACCGATTACTCAGTGGTCCCCCGTTAAGGTTCTGAGAAATGCTAGGATTACCTGAAAATGCTATTACCTCGGTCTATGCTATTATCTGGGTCAAGGACTTGGGGACAGAAGGATAAGTCTTGAACACAGGCAAACTTCATGATGCAGGCTTAGAACTTGCCCGTGTACACAATCCAGTGTTAAGATTTCTGGCCTCTGAATAAAGTAAAACCAATTACATTTAACGTCAGTGGCAAGTTCCAAATTGTTTAGCTATTGCTTTACTACTATTTCGTCTATTCAAGACAGACGCACACAGCCTACCCTAATTCAGGATTATCAGGAAGCAAAAGCAGTTGGCACACACTTTAAAAAAAAAAAAGAACAGCAAATAAAGAAAAACCTGTAAAGGTTAGTTTATTTTTAGGTATAGAATCTAAACAGCCAAGCCCCATTAAAGGAGTCACCTTTTGTTTTGCACAGCTCATTATACGTTGGAAGTTTCTTAGCACCACAAGCTTAAATCCCACTTACTAATGCATTCCACTGCTACTTGCGAGAATTCCTCACTTCATTTGATTAGCCCCAGAGCCACGTTTCCATTTGGTTATGAAATAAATGAATAATGTAAATATCTATACTGTCCCCCCCCGACACCAACTCATGTGTCATTATTCTTCGTCACTCACATGCACATATTGTATTTTTCGCCCTATAGGATGCACTTTTTCCCCTCCAAAAATGAAGGGGAAATGTGTGTGCGTCTTATGGGGCGAATGCAGGCTTCAGGAGAGCCCCGTCGCCAGCCCCGCAAACTCGGGGGACAGCGGGAGAGGCGCAGCGCGCCTTTCCCACTGTCCCCCGACTTGGCTAGAAGGCTGGCGGGGGGGAGAAGCCTGCTCCTCCCCGTCGCCAGCCCCGCAAACTCGGGGGACAGCGGGAGAGGCGCAGCGTGCCTTTCCCGCTGTCCCCCGACTTGGCTAGAAGGCTGGCGGAGGGCTTTCCCCTCCTCCAGCCCTGCAAGCTCCCAGAGCGCTGCCAAAGCTGCACGCAGCTTCCACATGGCTCTGGGTCCCGTTCTGGGGGCTGGGGGAGGGAGAAGCTCCGCTTTCCCCTCCTCCAGCCCCGCAAGCTCCCAGAGCGATGCCAAAGCTGTACGCAGCTTCCACATGGCTCTGGGTCCCGTTCTGGGGGCTGGGGGAGGGAGAAGCTCCGCTTTCCCCTCCTCCAGCCCCGCAAGCTCCCAGAGCGATGCCAAAGCTGTACGCAGCTTCTACATGGCTCTGGGTCCCGTTCTGGGGGCGGGGGAAGCTCTGCTTTCCCCTCCTCCAGCCCCGCAAGCTCCCAGAGCGATGCCAAAGCTGCCAAAGCCCGAGCTTCCCCAGCCCCGCGCCTGGGGGGGGGATAATTTTTTTCCTTTATTCCCCCCCCCCAATCTAGGTGCGTCCTATGGGCCGGTGCGTCCTATAGGGTGAAAAATACGGTAAACATGTTTTCTTAAGAGTGCTAGATATAATGGGACCATTTAACTGCACTATTCTGTAGCTGCAGTGACCACAATCTCCTCTCCAAGAACCCATTCATCCATTTATGTTAAGCCATGGTTTAAAGTTTAGTTTTATGTGCAAACCAGGTCACAGTATGTACTTCTCTCTCAGATAAGAGACAAAGCTTATGAGTCGGGGAGGGGGGGGAACCTGTTTGCCTAGACCCTTCTGACCCCTGGATCTAGCAAGTGTTAAAATATAAGCCACGCTAGCTTCCTGCATTGAGGTGATAGCCTGGGTGATGAGCCATTATGGGAAACAAAGGAAGGGAGCAATACTCGCTATTTACAGCGTACACATTATCAGTGTTAGATTCTGACTAGCCCAAAGGGTCTGAGCAAGTTCCTTTTTGCATAGGTAGAAACCCATTTTTAAACGGGTAAGAAATTTGCATGCAAAAAATGCCTTTTCTTAAGAAGAAACTTTTCCTTATAGCACGAAGCTGGAAATGCTGCTGCTGCTGTTGCATTTTTAAAAATGGGTTTCTATTGAGGTAGAGCAGGAGACTCTTAATCTCAGGGCAGTGGATTCCTGCCCCATGTTGGGCGAAAGATTCCTGAATCGCTGTTGGTTAGGCTAGATGAGCCTCGTGGTCCCTTCCAATGTTACTATGATTCTATGAAAAGTGTGAACCTGCTCAAGCTCTTGTTGCAGGGTGGGGGCCCTCAGTCCCTGAGGCCAAATGTGGCCCTCCAGTCCTCTCTTACCTGGCCCTCAGAACTCTCCCCAGACCACACCTCCTTACTCTCCCTGCTTCACAGCCCCAAGTCTTTTTGTCTGCTGGAATGCGTCCCTGAACTCTGATAATTTATCTTGCTTGAATGTTAGGTGAACTGAAAGCAGTGTTGCCGAAGACAAGGATATATCTTTATCTATCTATAAACATAGGCTCCTTCACTTGCAGTGGGAAATGGTATTGTCAAGCAAGAGCTCCATCATGGAATATTGCCAATTGTGCAGCTCTGCTTATTGAGGGATACTTTTGATTTAATCCGGTATTTAAAAGGTGCATTACTTTCACCCTGCCCAGTTAAACAAACTTGAGTGTTGCAATAGCTTCACCTCTATGTTGCAAGAGCGCACCACTTAAAATCCTAGAACAAGAAATGTTTGTTGTTGGTTACGGCTTGTGGCTGTGCTCAACCTTTTTACTTTCCTATAATACCTGCAAATCTGCCCCCTTTCGGCCCGATCTTTGAGTGGTGCATGGAAGATGGTATGTAATCATCCATGAATGAATCCCAAGAGACAATTTGGCAAGCTGTTATTAACAATTAAATGGATAAACACTGCTCCTTTTTAAAGGAGACATAGTATGTAAGCACAGAAGAAACAGTTCTGGCCTGAAGGGATTGTCTAGAACCTACGGACAGACAAGAGTAGAGTGCCAAGCAACTTAGGAAACAGAGTGTGTGGCTGTGTCATTCCCAGGGAACCAAGGTCTAGGAAAAATGAACCTGAGCTGGTTAAACATTCATTCTAAGCCAGTAGAGTTTAGTGTGAGGCTTCTTTTTCAATGAAGAAGCCAAGACTGCATTTGCCCCTTTAAGCAAGTCTCTTGTTCCTTTCCAGAAGGATAGTAATTTCAGAAACAGAAGGATGGAGGACCCAGAAACATGAACAGGTATAAAACAGTACATAGGCATGTGCAAATTATTTTGATTTACAATTAGATGGAGGGATAAAGACATACCCAGGTATGGGGGGGGGGAGCCTCCATTGCTTTGAAAAGTATTTAGCAACTTGTAGTAAGCAGAAGCCAAGACCTTCAGGCTACAGGGCGGGGCAGGCACAGGGCAGAAGAAGCTAAACTCACCAACCTCTTCCTGTTCACAGGTAGAGATGTTATACATTTGAAGTTCTATTTCCACTCCTGTTCTTTGCATTCCAGCTAACCTATCACGGTTCTAGGATATTGGGCGCCCATACCTAACTACCCAGAACTATCAAAATACTTCCAAGTGCAACTTATACAGGAGTGTTTTTTCATGCTCCTTCTTTCCTATTTCAACTGGTGTATGCCAAGTCTTAGCCTAACACAGTAGTGGAAGCTAAGCCAAGGATCAAATAATACATTTGATAAGGGATTGGGGGGGGGGAGCAACATGCAAGTTATGTAGAAAACAAATATGTAGATCTTTGGGTAAGCTTAAACTGTCCCAGGTTCATACTATCTTACAATTTAAATAAATGCAGTGTGTTAAGGGAAGGAGAGAAAGATAGTACACAGTAAAGGTAAAGGTACCCCTGCCCGTTTGGGCCAGTCTTGCCAGACTCTAGTGTTGTGCGCTCATCTCACTCTATAGGCCGGGAGCCAGCGCTGTCCGCAGACACTTCCGGGTCACGTGGCCAGCGTGACAAAGCTGCATCTGGCGAGCCAGTGCAGCACACGGAACGCCGTTTACCTTCCCGCTGGTAAGCGGTCCCTATTTATCTACTTGCACCCGGAGGTGCTTTCGAACTGCTAGGTTGGCAGGCGCTGGGACCGAATGACGGGAGCGCACCCCGCCGCGGGGATTCGAACCGCTGACCATGCGATCAGCAAGTCCTAGGCGCTGAGGTTTTACCCACAGCGCCACCTGCGTCCCTTAGCACACAGTAGGGTTGCCGTAATTTGAAGAGGAAAAAAAGAGGACACATTTGCTGGTGCCTGGGGTGGGGGTGGGGGAAGGAGGGGGTGCAGGAGAGAAGATGCTGGCCTAGATAGCCCCATGGTTTGACCCTGCAGGATCCTTTTTATGGTCCTATGCAAAGGCGTAGCTGGGGGGGGCACACCACGGGGCCAGCAGTGTACCCAAGCATGAGGACATTTTGGCAAATACAAAAAATCCGCCAGGACAGAAATTTTACCTGTGGGGAAAAAAGGACATGTCCTGGAAAAAGAGGGCATATGGCAACCCTGGTACACAGGGAGAACCCAGGTTTAACAAGAATCATTTATAAAGTAACTGTAGTTATCTTACTGAAGTTCACTGGTTAATGAAAGTGTCTAAAAGATATTGAGGGTGTACTCACAAGCAAGCTCCCTCTGCTAAAAAGCCGGTTGGTCTATATTTAGATTTTTGCACATAAACTGCCCCCCATTGTCAGCCTTTGCATTTAATCAGTCAAACTGTTGTACTAAAATATTGTAAGGTATTTCTAAATACACAGAACAGTCTATAGTACTATTAAGCATGTTGTACTGCCTGGCACCACCTCAGTTCGCTCTGGAGGAGGCAAAAAGCCAATGTGCAGGCTCCAAATATGGTAGATATATACATGACATCTCAAAGCTATTTTTAGCTCTGCTTAAGTGTTTCCATAAAACAGATTTAAAAAAGCAGGAGTGTGCCACCGATTCTCCCGCTGCCTTCTCTCCTATGTGAATTGCCCCTTTTCTCCTACACTCTGCTTCAGGTATAGAAGGGCTGGCCCAAGACAGTTTGGCACCTGAGGAAAACCACAAAATGGCGCCCCTCGCCAGGGGAGAAGGGACTAGTGAAGATCTACATGAAGAACAAGGGTGGGAGGAGACCAGCAGCAACTCCTATTTGCCAAGAGGCCACTGTAGATGTGGCATGCGGGGTGGAGGGCTGACGAGTTGGCCTCCAAGGAGTATGCTGTAGATTTTGCTGCTACCGTAGCAGCAGCAGCAGCGGGGAATGCTTTCCTTGGATTTGCTGCCCTATGGCTCCTGCTGCCTGAAGCAGTTGCCTCAGCTTCCTTCATGGGTGGGCCAGCCCTAAGGCATGGTGCAGCCTGGTGCATACATATCAGTACTAACAATGACTAATGATTACTAGGATTGCCATCATAATCAGAGCTACAAATCTGCATGTCCTTGCATGAGGGAATCCAGGTGGCATTGGCCATGGTTAACAGGGATAAAGATTCAACACAGAACATAGAAAGAAGGAGGACTAAAAGTAATAGGAAGGGAGCAGGCACATTTACAACACACCACTTCTGCTAGGCATGGTTAGTGGCCAAGGGATGTCATGTCAACTCTGCACCAATCCTGGAGACTACACTCCTGGAGACTGTACAAGCACCCTCATTTTCAATGGTTTTCATAGACCTAATGCAGGACTTCTATTAGGAAGTCTGTCTTTTTGAGAAGATGCTGCAATTTGACATAGCCCATTGCTACATACAATAGATACAAAGTCTGTTGAATTGCCCACATATCAAATAAGGCATGTTCTACACCACCTGCCAACCTAGTTCAATGAAGGAAACTTTGCCACCTTTCTTGAGGAGTTGGCTAGCCAAAACAAGATCTGGACATGTTACAGGTTCCAAATAAGCCTGCAAATATATGGCTTGAACACAGCAACATTTTCTCTTTCAAATGGAGCAAATGAACTTAGCTAACACCTTAGGTACAAAGAGATACCTGGGCTGATCACAATAATGAGGGGGTAATTCAGCCTCTGTGCAAGACTCAGATTAGTACAACAGGCAATAACTTCAATAGGTGTTTACCCTGCTGATGATCTCCTGATCAACACACAACACAAAGACTATCACACCCCATACCCTTGGGCTTACACTGTCATAGGGAGGTAGGAAAACGTGCATAGGACTGTATCCTAGGAATTGAATGAAGTGGAACTTACTTTTCAGTAGTCATGCCTAGGATTAGTCTGTAAGCAAGCTTAGATGCATACCAAGTGAGATTCAAACAGATCACTCATACTTTCCCATGGGCAGAAGGTCAAGTTGATAATATTCTCAACAAAGCATCACAACACGGCCAGAGGAGGACATCATGTATGTAGCACTAAACCATGGTTTAATGTTACTTGGAAGTACAACAAATAAGAAATCATGCACCATCTCCTACCATGCTGGCACTATAAGAGATATTGATAGAGAATTCTAGCAAAGATTATTCAGACTTGTATACATAGAAGGTGAAGCAGTATTGCTGTTCAAAAGGCTTGATTTGGTTGCACTGACAGTGTTTATTCTCTGGATCAACAACAATCCTGTTTGGAACCACATTCCCCAAGAAAAGCAGTGTTTGTTTCTTATCACTTGTGGAGGTGATTCAGCGCTCTCTCTCTCTCTCTCTCTCTCTCTCTCTCTCTGTGTGTGTGTGTGTGTGTGTGTGTTTGACAGCTGTTCCCTCATTATGCCTCAAAGAGCTTTGGCTTTTCTTCATTATAGCAGAATCCAGAAATCTGAAGCAAGTGGACACTATTTAATTTCACCAAGGCCAACCAATTGGAAAAGCCAATGTAAAATACCAAGTACGTATACTGAAATTGAAGCACCAATGTACCTACTAAAGGCTCTTCCCAATTTTTACTTATTCCATTTCTTTTGCTACTTAATTTGCAGAAATTAATGATTTAAACATCCTCTTCCTTTGTTTATATTGTTCTACATTTAGGAAACTAGCAAATGTATTCAGTTACCTAAGTCTGGGAAACAAAAGAACAGCTTGAGCATCCACCTCGGAGAATAATTTATTGATAAAAAGCATTCATAAAAGGGTTGTGGGTTGCTACTTGAAACTATACAACACTGCATGACAAGGTATTGACTTGTTTAGCTGAAATAGGCCTGTCAAGTTCAGGCCACATGACAAAGGTGAGCTCCAGAGCAGTACTTCAAAGGGAAAAAGAGCTTGAAATGTCTTAAGTATCAAAATGGTTTTCAAAACATACCTAAGGCTGCAATCCTTAGGGGGTGCGAAACATTTTCTGGTTTCCCCCACTGAACAGAGAGTGGGACTTACTTTTTCAATAGACATGAACAGCACTGCATTATTATGTTTCCATTGTTAAATTAGGATTTTTAAATGAATCCTTAGAATACACAATAATGTTGCACGTTATTGTTGAATTAGATGCCTGAAGCAAGAGCAGCTGGGCAGGCTAGGATCCGCCCATATTTTAATGACAATGATGTCATAAGTGACCACTTCCAAGAACTCTAAATTTTTACAGCTATGCCACAAGCATGCATTTACTCAGTTACCAAAGTTCCCTGTTTTTACAAGTATAAACTGGGTGTTTGCATTTCATTTTTGCAGAAAAATCCCTCAGGCTCATTCTAATTGTAAAACATTTAAACCAATATCTTCTGAATTGTTCAAATAGTGTATGATGAAACTGGATCTTCCTTCAATTCATGCTTTACTCACTGAACAGAATGCTTGACATAAAGGTCATGAACCAGTCTTCTACTCTCCTATCTTAAGATAGGCACAGCAAATATTTAGAACTCTCAGTAACACGGAGTTTGCAGAGTATTTCAACAGTATAGATGCTGTAATTGACACTGGATATTATGCAGTGGATTTTGAAGGAAATTCAAGAAAATATTTCTGAATATAGCCTGGTATTTAGGCAAAGTCTTTAAAAAGTCGCTCTTTATAAACATTGGTCCAAGTCTTCCCAGGAAAACAGAGGAGAGAAAAATTTGCAATATTCTCTGCATATCTGTATTGTCCCACTCTTTTGGCTGCAATCCTGTATGCACTTACCTAAGAGTAAGTCTCATTGAATACAGTGAATTAATTCCAACCCAACATGCATACAATAGAACTTCGGGTAGAAAAAGCAGCACTTGCTCAAACTCTATGTGGGTATCTTACACCATACTATTTAATGTGGTACTGTCCAGCTGCCATAGACTACAACTCCCATCTTCCATAACCTTTGACCATGCAGGCTGGAGCTGATGGGAGCTAAGAGTTCAACAACCTCTGGAAGGCACCACGATGACTACCAAAGACTTCTGTTTTGCACTATTCCACAGCCTGCCCAGCTGCTCTTGCTTCAGGCATCTAATTCAACAATAACGTGCAACATTATTGTGTATTCTAAGGATTCATTTAAAAATGGTTCCACAGAAGATAGCCAGAAGAATCAAGGGAAAGCTGCATAGCTTAGTATGAAAAGTAATACACAGCCAAGACTTCTGCTGTTGGGAAAGCTTCTGCATGGGACTTTGAGCAGATGCTACCATTTGTAAGCGATAACATTGGGCTCAGTGGACCAAAGACTCAATGAGTGTAGCAAAAAGGCCAGCCGATATCTCTGTATACCAGAGGCTCTGACCTCTGGTATTAGCATTAGCCACATTCAGGTCCCAATGAAATCAACAGGGTGAAAGTTTGTTGAGACTAACTTGCCCAATTGTTGTTTTTAGTTGAACACAATTTTCTCAGGATCTGGCTCAGTGAGTAAAGATGGGCAAAGTAACAGAAGGCCCAAATTATGCAATGCTGTCACACAAAAACAAATGCTGTCCTGAACAAATTGTGATTTCATTTTATAGGGAACAGACAGACTAGATCTCAAATGTAGTAACATAAATAGATATACTTACCCAGAAGTGTGCGTGGCAGTTAACCATCATGGTCCTTTCAATAAGCTCATCGGGACATTCCAGGAGATGGTGTCCAGAAACCACGCCAGCATTATTAACCAGGACTGAGACTTCACCAACTTCTTTGCGAACTCTCTCAGCAGTTGTGTATACGTTCTCTCTTTTGCTCACGTCACAAGTATATGTGTGGACTTGCAAGTTGTAGTGAGGTACCACTTCTTCACCATGTCCAGCTACTTACAGGAAGCCAGACAAGCAAGGGGGGGGGGAGAGAGAGAGAGAAAAGAAAACGATTTCAAGTACCATGCAATGCTTAAATATCAGAAAATAAGTGGACCGCTTGATCCACAAACCACTTCAGATGGAGTTTTTAAATTTGAGGGTATGGGAACATGCAGCTTGAATGTTATATTTACTTAGAAATAAGTCTTACTGAGTTCAGTAGATTTAGGGCTTATTCTCAAATATGAACAAGACTGCAGACTTCCTTTTTTTGTTTTTTGTTTAAAAACCCAACTATTCTATTTGATAGGTTTGTGCAAATGGTGCACATGAGCTAAATTAAGCATGATGATGGTGGTGGTGAAACAAACTGGTGAAGCCATTTGTGACACTACAATTCTAAACAGTATACTCAAAAGCCAGTTCCACTGAGTTCAATGGGACTAACTCCCAGGTCACAGAGTCTAGGGGTAAAGTCAAACCATTGGAAAGTTGCAGCACAAATATGTCAGACCATTGCTTTCCATGTGTATCACACTGCATCTCATACAACCCACAACCTGGATTTCTGTGCAACAGGCAGCAAAGAGTATTCCCATTTCACCACCCACAAGATTTACTGTCCCAAATATGCCCAGACCTCCTTTGCCATATTTAATGGCCATATTAAATTCCATTGGAATAAATTATTTCCTTCTCTTCTTCTGTTCCAGGAATAGGCAACAGTCAGGTAGAGCACAGGAACTCAGTGTTAGAACATATGTTTTGCATGCAGAAAGTCCCAAGTTGAATCTCTGGCATCTCCAAGTAGGATTGGGAATGTCCCCCATCTGAAACCCTGGAGTCTCACTTTCAGGTAGTATAGACAAAACTGAGCTAGATGGACAAAAGGCAGCTTCCAATATTATTAGTAAACATTTGGTTAATCCTCTCCTCTTCCGATTCTTGGTTGTGCATTTCAGATGGGGTGGCCAGACCTTTACACAGTTTTCTGAAAATGGTCAATGAAGGCTCATTTGCTTTTATTCCTATTTTAACACCTGCACATTCAATTTAAAATTTGCAAACCGCTACAGCCCAGCATACCAAAGCAAGAAAAGTTCCTCAATTTCAGCCTTGCCTAGAATTTCTGGAATCCGAGATAACTGTTGTGCAGTATTTGGAGTACTCAATGAAATGGACCAACATGACTCAGTTAAGTCCCATTAATTTCAGTGGAGAAGTTAATTGAATACCAGTCATTGCCTTTAGTGTGCCAATCTCTGCCTGTAAAAAAAATAAATCACTGCACCCCCCCAAAAAAAAACTTCTTGGGTGGCAAGAATGGAGAATATTCCCCTAAGACCAAGTCGTTAAAAAACCCCACCCAACACTTTTTCACACAATAGGAGGACTTACGAATGTTTGCAACTCAGTCACCCTTGATAAACAGGCAGGTAAAGTCACTCTGGAGAACACTACAAGCTGTACAAGCCGTTGTCTCTTTCTCTTCCCGCCCAACCATGTACAGATCCGTGTGCCAGAAAAGCATCCTATCAAAGAACTCCACAATCTGCCTTATTGCCCCTCTTTCTGTTAAAGAGAAGACATCCCTTGCCCCCGGAAGACAGAATGATCCTGAAAGTTAATCTGGAACTTTGTCCAGGTATCGGCAGGAGGTCTCTGCACAAGAGCAACGATCCAGGAGGTAACAGTTTCAGCTACTACTATTGCCGCTGCTTTTGAAATGTTTTCCCCTTTCCTATACCCTCTTCTCTCCAAATCTTGCACTTTATTTTAAAGCACCCAAGGCTGCAATCCTGCACGCTTACCAGGGACTAAGCCTCACTGAACTTAATGGGGCTTACTCCCGAGTAGACCACGTGCAGGAGCGCGCTGTTTTTTAAGTATCGATAGAAAAAAAAAAACCTTGCTTTTCTTTCCTAGAAGGAAGTGGCGCTTGCTTCTCTTGTTTGCCTTTTAAGAACCCGGGACTTCCCAAGCTCATCCCCGTCCCCACCTCAGCGACCTCCTCCCGCCGGTCGGTTACCTTTCTGAGCAGCGACCACGGCTTCCTCGGCGATCTCCCGGTAGATGTGCCGCACCATGCCCGCCGTGTCCTCGTTGCTCTGCGTGTTGATGTCCCAGAGCACCAAGCGCGCCCGGCGGCGGGCAAACTCCAGCGCGAAGAGGCGGCCCAGCCCACTGCCAGCGCCGGTGATGAGGCACACCTGCCCCGCCACGCTCTTCTCCTTGGGGCGCATGAGCCACTTGGCGGCGGCCACCACGAACGCCCAGAGGACCTTGAAGGTAACCACGAAGAACTCCAGGACGATGTTCATGGTGGCGGCTCCCTTGGAGGGGGGTCGGGGAGCCGGGAGGAGCAGCGAGAGGAGAAGCGGGTGGCTGAGCAGCAGCAGCAGCAGCAGCTCGCGGCGCCCTAAAAAGGCTACTTCGGAGCCCCCCCGCGCGGAGAAGCCGGGAGAGCGCGCGCGCGCCTCGACAATTCAGCGAGGGGCAGCGCGCCCGAGCATAGCCAGGGGCGCAGAAACTGCCCGCTCTCTGCCTCCTCGGACAGCGAAGGGAGCGCGCAAGCTGCTTCCGCGCTTAAGGCAGGAACTCTGCGCTAGGCACCGGCCAAGCCTCCTAAGGGCACCTCAAGGGCCGCCTCCGGCTTCGCTCTTTCAGTCGCCTTCGGTGGCGGCGGCGGCGGCGGCAGTGGCCACTACTTCTTGCTACGGGCACTCTAAAGGAAGGGCAAATCTCTCAGCGCCCCCCTACCCTGAGGTGACCACCGCGAGCGGCAAGTTAAAGCAGCGCACGGAGCAAGTTTCCCTCGGAGGCTCCTGCTGCGCTTCCTCCGCGCTCTCAGGACAAACACGCCCCGCAGGACTCACGCGAAGGGGCGTCCGACTGCCACCTTCCCAGCTCGCGGAAAAGGCTGAGCGGTGAGGCGGCCGCGGCTGCTGCTGCTCCTGCTCCTACTACCCCTCTCACGCTCCTCGCGCCTTAGCCCTACCTGTCCCCTCCGCCTCGCGGCTGTGCCCAACCTCAGCACCTCGCCCCTGAAAGTGAACATTTTCCCACCACTCGGCGCTCTATATAGCCCCGGCGAGAGGAGGAAACCAGGCCCCCCTCCGCCAACCCTCCCGCCCCCAAACCCACCATCATCCGCGCTTCGCAGCCCGGCCCCGCCTCCTCGTCGCCCACTTTGCATCCCTAGGCCTTCCCCCGTCTATTCCCGTCACGTTTCCGCCCAGCAGCGCCGCCCTCCTTTATTAACCAGAGAGCCCAGTCCGGCCACGACGGCGCAGTCAAGCGCGGCGGCGGCGGCGGCAGCGGCGGCAGCGGTAGCGCGAACTGTTCCCCGCGCTGCTAGGCCCACCCAGCCTGTGCGATCTGCGCCTCTGCTACCTCTTTTCTGTTTTCTTAAACAACCATGTTCCTGAGTGCCACGACCTCCAGGAAGCACAGGCTGCCGAGAGTCGCGCTCATGTGCACACTTTTTTAATATATAAAAAGGAGAGTCCCATTTAAAGCGATGGTACCGTAAACGTGGAAAGGGGGCGGGCTGAGTATGCAGGACAGAACTGTTGGTACACTGTGCGAATTTTTTCCCCCTACTCAGAAGTAAGTCCCGTTGAGTTCTTTGGTGCTTTCTCCTAGGCAGACCACAGGGTCTTTAAGCTTTTGTCAGCTCACCTTCATGTGAGCCGCTTCGCCCGCAGTCCGTTACCCTCGGAGACAGAGCTGCAACGCTAAACTGGGCAAGCCTAACTGAACCCGTTGATTTGAATGGACTTAGGCGCACCTAACATAGGATGGATGCAGCACGCTGACTTGCGGCGTGACAGTAATCCTATGTGTTCTTACTCCCAAGTATCTGGGTAGAGGCCTAAGCGTTGGCAAACAGTGAGCTTCGTGCAGGAAACTATATTTTCGTGCTACACTGGCCACTAAGGCTTAGCTATTCCTTGGGGAGAAGTTAATATAAATTGCCTACATTCACCATAATGCATAGCGACAGGTCTAGACTTAAGGCACAGCTGGCAAAGACTACAGAACCCATGATGCACTGAAGCAATAATTTTTATTTTGCCCCGCCCCACTTGACAATGTATGCTGGGAGATGTAGTTTTAACATGTCATCTATCAATTTTAAATTTGCTCCGAGTTTCATTGTGCTTACGTTGTAGTCCAACATACGTTTGCTCAGAGGTGTTCAATAGGGCTTTAGTCCCAGATAAGTGTATATAGGAGTGCCCATCTTAATTTACGTCCTGTACACCATTCACGCAAGAAGCGATGTTAATCATTCATATCAGCGCTTAAAAACACCTATAATGTTCTACAATCGAAGACGCATGATACAAACGGGAAAAATGATCGGGAAGGAGAAGGAAAGCAAACACTGGCGCAGGGGCTCCTTCACTGGCCAATGGATAGCACCAGATTGGTCTCCCATTGCCATGAGGTTCTTCTTGGGAGGCAGCCTCCCAGTGGACCTTGCTGCGTTGGTCCGGCAATCCAGAGCATACTTTCCTTGGGTTTTGCGGGTCGCAGGGCAACCGGGAAAGTAAAGTGTTCTAATGTCAAGGCTGAAATTCTATGCACCTCACTGAACTCACTGGGAGTAACTACAGAATAACCATGTGCATAGCTGTGCAAAGTGTACATGGCTACATGCCCTTCAAGAGAAATATATAAAACGTACTATTTTTAATCGCCCAGAATCTGAGAATTCAAGACGCCACTCCGTGTATGTCTACCAACAATATCGAAAAGCTGGTTTATAACACCAGACCTGAATATAACACACATCAAAATTCACTGCTTGGAAAAAGAGGTTGTTCTAATCATCAACTTTTATTTGGTGTGTGTGTCATGTCTTATTTTCTCATTCCCTCAAACACCTGGATATTCACCGTATCAAGGAGTTAATGACAGTTACGCATGTGCTACAGCCCCGGCTCTTACGTAGGCATTCTTCCTTTTTCGCCACAGGCATCGCTTGAGACACCTAAAGCTGGGGCTTTGCGCTTAATGGTCCCTTCCACTAGGCGGCGGAAAGAGTCTTCAAGTTCACCGCGCATGCGCCAGCTCTTTCTTTTCCGGCGGCGACCATGGCGGGCGAAGAGTGAGTAGCTTTTTCTTCCTCGGTACAATCCGTTGCCATCCGCGACATTAAGAAAGCGTTTCCTGGGTTTTGTTTCTCGGCCTTCGCCGCTGAGGGCTCCGTATTCTGAAGAGGCTTTTGCTGAGCCTTCTTAGCAAGTGTTTTCTCGGGAGACGGAGGGGTCCATTCAGAGGGATGCGGCTGGGAACTAGGAAGTGTCCCTCCCTGTTGCAGTGGGGCGCGTTGCGAGGGGTTCATTTCTGGGGAATGAGCGGAGCTGGAGACGAGCGGGAAGGCCGCGACCGCCGTTGGCAGCTTCCAGACTCACTTGGCCGCCTCGCTTCATGCAGGCCGTGCTGGTCTGGTAGTTTGCGTGGCGCGGTTAGGCCTAGCTGTAGCCTTCCGGCACACGCGCCCAGCTCCGTTGGTTGAGGTAGGCCAGAAAATTCGGAAGCATTGGTTACTTGGGGATTTTTGAGCGCTTTTTCTTGCGTAAGGTAAAGGACCCCTGATGGTTAAGTCCAGTCGCAGACGACTCAGGGGTTGCGGCGCTTATCTCGCTTTACAGGCCGAGGGAGTCGGCGTTTGTCCGCATTTGTCTTGCATAGTCCCGGAAAAAAGGCTTTGACCCGCTGTTACATAACGATTGTTGTATTGGAAAGGTTCCCGAGGGTCATCTAGTCCAACCCCCTGCAAGGCAGGAATCTTTCTGCCCAACATGGGGCTCGAACCCATGGCCCTGAGATTACACTAGAATTATTTTTATAGAAACTATTTTTCCAGGAGTGGGGTCAAGTAGTTTTGCTTTTAAAATACCAGTATTATAATTTGGGATTTTAAGATAATTTATAAATCTCCAAAAAAAACACTCCAGCTTTGCAGGCCACTGGTTTGTTAAACGTGTTTATAACTACCAACAGTGTTAACAATGAGTTTCACATAGCTATATCTCAGGAAATCAAAACTGCTTGATATCTGGAAATTCAGGAAAGCAATAAACCTGTCTCTAGAGAGAAAAGTTTGAATAAAGTAATTTGGTTAATAACGCAGTGTTGTACAGCTGCAGTAGCTTTCTACTAACAAGTCTAAAAAGATATTGTATGGCTATTAGGTTGTTTCTTTTTGTGTGCAGTATGCATGAGAAGAAACATACATATTAAGATGTATATGTCTTTTGCTTTCTAATGTAGAGCAAAGAAGAAGTTGCCTTCGGTTCCCGAGAGCCTTTTGAAAAAACGGAAGGCTTTTGCTGATATGAAGGCCAAACGACTGAAAAAGCTGTTGGTCCAAAAGAAGGTGAATATAACTTAACAGTCTTGTCCATATGCATGTTACACAGAAATAAGCCCTATTGTGTTTAGTGGAGCATATTCCTAGTATATGCAGGATTACAGCTTTTATTAATGCAGCTTTTATTAATGGAGTTGTGCTAGATGCAATTTGATGGAAGTGGCTTGTTTTGCCTTGATACTGTAACAATGTTCCATGTGGTATGTTAAGAGGGGATACCATTAAGCTGCAAAATTGGATTTTTGTGTGTGACAACTTAGGTAGTTGGCCTGTTAACTTTTTGTGGCTCTATAAAATTAGTAGGCAGATTGATCTGCCTGCAAAAAGCTTGTAATATATGGATCAAAAATCTAGTTTTTTTAATATTCTCCACTGCTTAGTGTACAGTGGTGCCTCGCAAGACAAAATTAATTCGTTCCGCAAGTCTCTTCGTCTTGCGGTTTTTTCGTCTTGCGATGCACGGTTTCCCATAGGAATGCATTGAAAATCAATTAATGCGTTCCTAGGGAAATCGCCTTCAGACCAGGTCCGGGGACAGTCTGTCCCCGGACCTCTTCTGAAGGCTGGGGGGGGTACAAGGGCTTTTCTTCCCACCCCCAGCATTTTAAAAAAACCCTGGGACAGCGGAGGACTTCTCCGCTGCCCCGGGGCGATTTAAAAGCCCCTGGGAAGGCAGGCAGGGGGGACAAAGACTTTCGCCCCCTGCCCGCCTTCAGAAGGTGTTCCCGCCCCCCGCCCCGCCTCCCCTCCCCGCTTCGGAACAGCGTTCCGAAGTGGGGCGGCTGGGGCAGGTGTCCCCGCCAGCCCCTCCCCGCTTCGGAACAGCGTTCCGAAGTGGGGCGGCTGGGGCAGGTGTCCACGCCCCCCTCCGCGCTTCGGAACAGCGTTCCGAAGTGGGGCGGCTGGGGCAGGTGTCCCCGCCCCCCCTCCCCGCTTCGGAACAGCGTTCCGAAGTGGGGCGGCTGGGGCAGGTGTCCCCCCCCCCCGCCCCCTCCCGGGAAGATTTTAAAATGCTGGGGGTCGGCAGCGCTTCGCTCCCGACCCCCAGCATTTTAAAACCTCCCCGGGACAGAGACTTCTCTGCTGTCCCTTGGAGATTTTAAAATGCTGGGGGTCGGCAGCGAACGCTTCGCTCCCGCCCGCCAGCATTTTAAGATCGCCCGGGGCAGGCGGGGGGGAGCAAAGACTTTTGCCCCCCGCCGGCCTTCAGAAGAGGTCCTCTTCTGAAGGCCGGCTGTGGGCGAAAGTCTTTGCTCCCGACCGCCAGCATTTCCCTATGGGCTTTCGTCTTGCGATGCAAGCCCATAGGGAAATTCGTCTTGCGAAGCGCCTCCAAAACAGAAAACCCTTTCGTCTTGCGGGTTTTCCGTCTTGCGAGGCATTCGTCTTGCGGGGTACCACTGTATATCTAGAAACAATATTGTCCTCATTCTGGCTTAGGTCTTCTTTCCCATGAGCAGCTGTAGCTGGCACCAGAGCCACCTTCCCCATACATATTCAACATCTTTCAGATATATTAGTGAGATGGTTATCAGTGGCCTTTTTCATTATAGAGATTATAAACCTCTTAACCAAATGCCCTTTATCCATTATCTTCTTGCATCTCATTGAAGGGGTTCCTTGCCTTTAACCACTCAGTTACAAAACTCACCTCCCCCAGCCTTGGCTCTACCAAGGCTGGGACCTTGCTTCCCCCTTCTTTAAAAAAGCAAGATAAGAAAAGCAAGTAAGCATTCATTCCAAGCAAGCACCATCGAAACTATGTATGTGTATGTGTGCACCCAGCATAGACTGATCACACACAAAAAAGAAGCTATTTGGTAATTATAGTACTCCGTCCACCTTTGCGCTATTACAGGTTAATAAAGGTAAGAACCAGTGTGGAATTGTAGTTAGAGTGTCAGACTAGGACTTCAAAAGACCCAAGTTCAAATCCCTACTCAGTTATGAAGCTCACTAGGCCACTTACTTTCAGTGAGGTTACATCAGAGCTTTCCAAACTGTGTGTCGCGACACATTAGTGTGTTGATTGCAGTGTATAGGTTAGTTGCGCAAACGCGCTCAGCGCTGGAAAGGGGTTAGTTTAACCCATGGTTTGTTAGTAAAACTGAATTGCTGTGTCGGGAAATGATGCATGTCTAAAAGGTATGTCACCTACATGAAAAGTTTGGAAAGCTCTGGGTTGCATGATGAGGGTATCTGATGCAAATAACTGCTGAAGCTAAGCGGGTCTGGAGCTGGTCAGTGCCTGGATAAGAGACCACTTGGGAAAAACTTTAGACTCCATGATGGAAGAAAGCCATGATATAAAGGTACAGTCATACCTCAGGTTAAATATGCTTCAGGTTGAGTGATTTCAGGTTGCGCTCCGCTTTGACCCGGAAGTAATGGAATGTGTCACGTCCGGATTTCACCGCTTGCGCATGCGCAGACGGTCAAAATGACATCACGTGCATGTGCGGAAGCGACGAATTGCGACTCGTGCAGGCACGGGTTACATTCGCTTCAGGATGCAAACGGGGATCCCCGTTCGTATCCAGAGGTACCACTGTACTAAATAAATGAAGGAGAATGATGTATCCAGGGGTCCACTATCCCTCAGACCTTGTGGGGGGCCAGACTATATTTTTTGGGGGGGAACCAAATTCCTATGCCCCACAAATAACCAAGAGATGCATTTTAAATAAAGGACACATTCTACTCCTGTAAAGACACGCTGATTCCCGGACCTTCCGTGGGCCAGATTTAGAAGATGTTTGGGCTGGCCCCTGGGCCTTAGTTTGCCTCCCCATGATGTATGTTGTCCTGATCCTCTGAAGGAAGACAGAGACAAAGATGTAATAAATGTGCATATATTTACTTAGGAAATGTAATAATATTCTCTTCTGTTTTCAGTTGCGAATTGCTGAACGAAAATTAATCTATAAAAGGGCTGAGTTATACCACAAAGAGTACAGGCAGATGTACCGGCGCGAAATTCGCATGGCCCGCATGGCTCGCAAAGCTGGCAATTACTATGTACCTGCTGAACCCAAACTGGCATTTGTGATCAGGATCAGAGGGTAAGATGAACAAATGTGTTGTGCTATCACATAAATTAACAGCAGTTGGTCTCACGCCCACACTGTATATGTAAGGAACATGACTTTCCCCCCAAAGAATCCTGGGAACTGTAGTTTGTTAAGGGTGCTGGGGGTTGCAGCTGTTTGAGGGGCAATCCTTTCTATGACCTAAGCCTTTGCAGCAGCACTGTCCTTTATAAGACTAATTCAAAAATACCTTGTGTAGAAGCCTCTTTATTCAGGTTACCCTTAGATAAAAACAGTTCTAAAGCTGTGTGCCTAGAGAATTGACCAGCTGGTGGGAAGTTCCATGAAGTCCAGGTTTCAGAATAAATAAAATAAAAATATTTTAAATGTGTTTAGGGGAGGGGTGGTAGTAGTTTTGATTTTGTTCCAAATATTTGTGCTTTTATCCTGTATTTTTATCTTGTGAACCACCCTGAAATCTTCGGATGAAGGGCGGTATATAAATTTAATGCATGAATGATAAAATATAAATAAATATAATTTTACTTAACATTCAAATTATACACGTTGGGCTTAATGCAGAGCAAGACTTTCAGCCTTATATCAGTGTTAATGCCTAATTGATTTCAAAGTGAAAGAGCATAACTTTTTGCTTTGTATTTTTAAGTAATATCCCACAAGTTTTAGTATATTGAGGAAAGCCCCACTGAGCACGCTCAGACTTCATTTTGAGTTAAAAATGCATGAGTGCTTTGTTCTGCTTATGGTCTAGGTGTAATTTAGTCACTTACCGTATTTTTCGCTCTATAACACGCACCTGACCATAACACGCACATTGTTTTTAGAGGAGGAAAACAAGGGAAAAAATATTCTGAATGAAACAGTGGACGTATCATTTTTGTGCTTCATGCTGTGGCCACAGACATGTGATCTGATGGTGAATTTGGGGTGACCCAATGCAAAAATCCTGAGAATCCCTGTGGATCCATGCTTTGTAACCACGTTTTTGCACCATTGCAGCCCCAGGCAACAGTGGGTGCGTGATTTTTTTTGGGGGGGGGCAGGCTGTAGCCATGGACATGCTATGTGCTCTGATGGGGAATTTTGGCTGACCCAATGCAAAGATCCTGAGGATCCATGCTTTGTAACCACGTTTTTGCACCATTGCAGCCCCAGGCAACAATGGGTGTGTGATTTTGGGGGGGCAGGCTGTAGCCATGGACATGCTGTGTGCTCTGATGGTGAATTTGGGGTGACCCAATGCAAAGATCCTGAGGATCCATGTGGATCCATGCTTTGTAACCACATTTTAAGTGGGGAGGGAAGGAAAAACACAGAAGGCTAAGAATGCAGGAGAGGGCTATAATGTGAGGAAAGGAAGGCAAAGGTTTCCCCCCACCCATCCACACAAGCCAGCCAGCGTGTGCTCTCTCTCTCTCTCCCTCTTTAAATGGAAGAAAGCATATTTGAATGCTGTGTGTCTCCAAAAACAAAAAGCAGGAAGTCAAATCAGAATTTTAAGCCGAACCTGTAATCTCTCTTCCCTTCACAAACATTGTTCCTCCGGAGCAGGGAGAGGATAGAAGGACGGACGCTCTGCTTTCCTCTCTTCTTGCCTGGAGGGGAGGGGCTTTCCCTGCTCTTTGTTCCGTTTGAGCAAACACAGTAACGAAACAGAGAGGGCGGGCAGTAAGACCCTGAGGCAGAATGCAGGAAAGCAATCACTTCCTCTCTTCAGGCTTCCCTTCTCCCTGAAGCGCGGTTTGATTTTTGCCTCATTTTTCGGCTCCAGGGACCACACATTCGCTGCATAACACGCACAGACATTTCCCCTTCCTTTTTAGGAGAAAAAATCTGCGTGTTATAGAGCGAAAAATACGGTAATTTATTTTGATTTCTCCCTGAAAGCCTTCTGACTGGCTAAGAATCGGTGATGGCTAATAAAATAACATAATAAAATAATTCATTAATAGCATCCAAAGTAGCATTTAAAATGGTATTTAGCATATTTAGATCCTGGTGCTCAAAAGCTGCCAGTGTTCTACCCCCTCAATACCTCGTTTGGATTTAGTTTGCTACCAACAGTAGTAGCTTTCTGTGAATATGAGCACAGCTGAGCCACAATGGCAGAGGAGTAGCAATAAAACAGATGGAAGAGTATGGAGAATAAACATGTCTTGACCTAAAAAATGAAGGGTAAGAAGAATAAACATGTCTTCGCCTGAAAAATGAAAGGTGGTACAGTTTGCTCCATGGAAATTCTGGGGTGGGTGGGGGGAATCATTTGTATAGGTTATTAACACAATGAAGGCCTCTTGCTTATCTTGGATTGCATAACGGTTGCCACTTTTTCTAAATGCTCCTTATTTTGAAGTGGGCAAGGACTGTGTTTTGGTAGGATTTTTTTAATCCTTTCGTGGACTCTTTGTGTGGGGGGCAAAATTATCATTAATGCTATCCATTAAAAATAAATGTCATTGGTATGTTAATTATAACGTAAGTTCGGCTATCTGGAGTGTTACATGTTTTACTAATATGATAAAAGCTTTCATTGGAAGTAGCTGGTAGTTAAATCTGTTTGGAGACCGTACTGAAAAGAAACATGTTTTACTACACTTTTAGAATTAATGGCGTTAGTCCCAAGGTTCGCAAGGTACTGCAGCTTCTTCGTTTGCGTCAAATTTTCAATGGCACATTTGTGAAACTCAACAAAGCATCCATTAACATGCTGAGGATTGTTGAACCTTACATTGCATGGGGGTAAGTTGAATCTTAAATTTAGTGGTATATATTGTTCCCTATATATGTTGCCTTCTGCTTGTCTGCGTTGGGCGAAGTGGTCTCTACACCTCCTGCTCCAGAGCAGAAAGTTCTACTCCGCGCTGCAATCGCAGACTGAAAATTGCCTCATATATATTTAGAAGGTTGACGCATAATGAGGTTGGCAGCATTTTAAAAAATACACTGATCCATAGTGTAGCCCATGTATGACCAGCTAATGTCCCACAAGAGATATTTCTTTGCAGTTGCACTTGTGTGGAATGATGCAACAAGTTTTCATGTGCATTTAATGTTACTATTTTGTATACCGTACAGAATGTGTAACAGAAATAAATGTACAGTAGACCCTTGGGTTACATTACTCTTGAGTAACGTAAACTTTGGCTTGTGAAAGCGGCAAACCTGGAAGTATTTTTCTGGGTTTCACCGCATGCGCAGAAGCGCTCTATCACGCCATACAGATTTTTCTGGGTGTGCACGGCCCCCAGAACAAATTAAGTTCGTATTCAGAGGGTCCACTGTACCTTCATCTGTTTACCAAAGTTCTCTTTCATGCCTCTTTTCCCTCTTGTCACTTTTAACTACTTTGTAATGTCTGGAATTGCAAAGTTTACTGCCAGTAGTCCTGTGAAAGGATTTTTGTTTGAGGAACTACCTTGGTTATCTTCTCCAAGTTGATTACTTCATACCAAGTCTGCTTCCATAATAACTTCATCTTTGTAATACATAAGGGGCTAGATAGTTTTAGCTCTGGACTAATGTTTGGAGAAAGGGACGCGGGTGGCGCTGTGGGCTAAAGCCTCAACGCCTAGGGCTTGCCGATCGAAAGGTCGGCGGTTCGAATCCCCGCGGCGGGGTGCGCTCCCGCTGTTCGGTCCCAGCGCCTGCCCACCTAGCAGTTCGAAAGCACCCCCGGGGGCAAGTAGATAAATAGGTACCGCTTACCAGCGGGAAGGTAAACGGCGTTCCGTGTGCGGCTCTGGCTCGCCAGAGCAGCGATGTCACGCTGGCCACGTGACCCGGAAGTGTCCTCGGACAGCGCTGGCCCCCGGCTAATAAATGTGAGATGGGCGCACAAACCCCACAGTCTGTCAAGACTGGCCCGTTCGGGCAGGGGTACCTTTACCTTTACCTTAATGTTTGGAGAAGTACAGTAATTCATGATAATACAGGTGTTGGCTCTTTCTGGCCTATGTTATCCAAAGGGCTATGGACTAGAGTATAGGTTGGTAAATGATACTTTTTCTTGCTGATGAAAACTTCCAGTGTGGCATTTCTATATCGGAAACCACATTCTAGTTCCTGCTGAACAACAAAATTCAGTATGATTGTACAATTAAAAGTATTGCTCCTATCTGAGAAAGTCTTGTATTAAAATAGTGAATAATTCCTGTGGTCCTGGAAGTGGTAATAGTTCCCAGCAACTAATTCTGGGCCAAAAGATTTGCCTCCAGGATACCTGTAGTAGCTCTCCTCCCGTATAAGCCTGTCTTTTTAAGATTCACATAGGCTCTTCACTGCATTCTAATGGTAGTAGAAGCATAGTTGGTTGGGACATCTATCCCTTCTGTCGAGAATGCAGAAATACCTGCCTCAATAAGTTTGCCCCCCTCCCAAAAAAACCACCTACCTTATGTCATTTATTGAAAACATTTTTGATCTAGGAAGATAAACTGCGTTTCTGTGCGCTCCTCTGGTTTCAACAGAAACGACTTAGTCATGTTGGCCACATGACCCGGAAGCTGTACGCCAGCTCCCTTGGCCAATAAAGCGAGATGAGCGCTACAACCCCAGAGTCGTCCGCGACTGGACCTAACGGTCAGGGGTCCCTTTACCTTTACCTTCCAATTATGAGTCTAACTTTTGTACATTGTCCTTTGTATTGTGATTGCAATAGAAGACGAGGGTAGAAAATTAGTTAATAAACAAATACATAATATAAGCCATTATTTCTCCCCTGGCATCTCTCTGTCATAAATATGTTTTAAGCAGATTTCCTTCCTGCTTAGGCTAAAAATGATTCCCCCCCCCCCAACACCCTCCTTTCTGCCTTGTCCAATGCAATCTTCCACTGTGTGCCAGAAGTTGTCCATGCTAATTTTCATTCCTTGTGAGAGAGCTGTTTTGTTTCCAGCATTCAAATCCAAAAGCTTATGTCTGGATACAGCTACTTAATTTTAGAAATTAGTTGGCTGTGATAAATACAGATGTGTACTGAATGGACAAACAGCAAGGTATTGAGGACACTATTGCCAATGAACTCATGCATTCGGTATACACATTTTTATATTTTTAACTTAGAAATTCAAGCAGCTGATTTTCATTATGTTACTAAGTTAGCAGTGCTGTTGTCATGTCTTATCTTTTGTTCCAGTTACCCCAACTTGAAATCTGTGCATGAGTTGATCTACAAGCGTGGTTATGGGAAGATCAACAAGCAGCGCATTGCTTTGACAGATAACTCTCTCATCAAAAGATGCCTGGGTAAGTAAATTTATGACAACTTGTACTGGATTATTTTAGTGTATTGCTACATCTGCAAGCTTATTGCATTCTTGTATCGTCTGAGACAATTATTCTTTGCAATCCTGCTGGCCAACTTGAGCATAACATTTTACATTTACATAGAAAGTATTTCACTGATGTTCTCTAACTTTTCTCTAACGGTGTGCCAGTATTATGCCATTTTTGCAAGATGGAGTAATGAGGCAATGGCTTGCTGAAGGCTGTCAATTTGTGAGCTGAGATTTGAACCTAACACATTCTGGTTTTCATGTCTAGCCACATTACACTATACCAGCTCTTGCCTAATAAGATTGTGGTTTAGCGTTAGAAGTCAATAGAAAAAAGTAACTTCAGTTTAACTTAATGTCAAACAAATACAAGAGTGCCACTATCAAGTTATACTATTTGAGTGATGGACATTCTGGCTTTACAGTAGTGACAAAATGTGCCCATTTTGTTGGACATGCAGTGTATAGTGCTATACATTTCCCATGTCCCAGTTTCTTTTTGGTTGCGATGCTCTCATTTGGGTGACTTGGCAAATTGCATTCTCTCAGCTACCCGCAGGGTGATTGCAACAATCAATGAATGGGAAGGCACTTTGTACTCTGAACCTTTTCTAACTCTACTTTTAGAAAAACACGGCATCATTTGCATGGAGGATCTGATCCATGAAATCTATACTGTTGGCAAAAACTTCAAAGCAGCAAACAACTTTCTCTGGCCATTCAAGCTGTCTTCTCCACGGGGTGGAATGAAGAAGAAAACTATTCACTTTGTAGAAGGTGGTGATGCAGGAAACAGGGAAGACCAGATTAACCGGCTCATAAGGAGGATGAATTAATGGTATGCTGGGCTGCAGAACACTGCAATACAAACTTGTAGCAAGGGTTTCCTTCACACATCTTTTGTACACAAGGGATATAGGCTTCAGGTTGTAGAATATTTTCTTCATGTGGAATCAGGGAGTCTTGGGAATTCATTGACAAAGTTAAGCAGATCTTGTCATGGTCAGTTCCCAGATGGGAAACTGAGCATCACATGTTAATTGTATTGCTTCCTAAAGGAGCTCCTTATACCTTTACGGATTAGAGGTTGTGAATCCACAGTCTTAGCTTGCAAAGGCACTTCTCTCTCAGCCACAATACCAAAGCTATGACATCTTAAGGTTCCTTCCTGTTTTGTGCACACTAAGACTTTCTAGGGATGATACCCTGCCAGAGGCAGAAGTGCCTTTGTAATCAAGTAAGAGGGCTTTCCTTGCCCTTCTCCTAGCTAGGAAATGCAATGGCATCTCAGCCCAACATTTGAAAGATCAGCAGAAGATGGGGGAGGAACTTGTGTATGTCTTTCTGTGTGCATGCGAGTATACTGTGACCATGCCTCCCACAGGATAAAGTAGTATATTGCGATACAACTATGGCAAAATTCTACAACAAACTATTTAGACCAAACTGCCCCAATGTGCAGGATTAAAAATACAATAAAGCTATACAATCTTTAAAATGTCAGATATTCCAGAAAATCAAGTTCTTTAGGTGTGGGGTTTGTAGGGGGAATTGTTAGCAAATGTGGGTGTGGATGGCAGTTTGTCTAGCTGTTGAATTGCAGTTTTGTTACTTCCCTTTGTATTCGGAACTCATATTGTCATGTTAAGCCATAAGCTGCTTATTCAGAGAACAAATTATGCCCCCATTGCTCTATTTGTGCTATTTTAAATCATTTGGGTGGTTGGTTAAGATGGACTTTAGACTGCACTTTAGGTTATGCACTGTGTGTTTTAGAGTAATAATTAATTACTGTAGTATACCGAGTTGGGTATATAGGAAATTATGGGAAACGCATCTTTTACTATTTTTTAGTCACCACAGGCAGCCAGATAAGTGGCTTTTTGGTTGAAAGTGATTTTTGTGTGCACATAAAGGCAAGTAAAACACTGAAATGTGTGCTGTCAGCCCAACTTGAAATTCTCTGAAAAATATTCAATTGAAATGTTTCTAATCTGAGTTTGTCTTCTCTTCTAGGGGCCTAGCAGATGACATCTCTATGCATTGTTAATAAAAAAAAATCTTCTGTGAAATTGTGCTGTTTTTCCTTGCTCTGAAATTGACTGGCAGTCAGAGTACTTCTGCAACCCTTTTAATTTTAGGTAGCTACAAACAGTAAGTTATGAACGTTATTGAGAAATCTAAGCTATGGTTAACCTACACAAAGGTCCTGTTAGCTGAAGGTCTGTCTGACAACAAGGTGTTAAATTACCTTCCCAGTCAGAAGAGTAGGCAGATGCTTGGTTCAGAAAAGGAGCTATGATGATCACCCTTGTCCTAGAACATTAAATGGGCCCTGGGAAAGAGAAGTGCTGGTGGAAATCCACACAGCAGCTTGTGGTGTCAGCACCTACTGTTAAAAAAATTGCTTTATCTGCTTTTAGTCAGTTATTTTAACATTTCAAATTACTGATAAATTTATTGTTTTTTGTAAACTGCTTTGGGGTTTTGATTTTTTTTTAAAAGAAACCTGTAAAGCAGTATATAAATTTGATGAAATAAATCACAGCCTATCCTGGGGATCAAAGGGCTAAGAAGCAACCCAAACCCAGTAATGTGTTAACAGCAGGCAGGCTAAAAGGATAAGTCAGACAGCATTTTCTTTCAATAACAAAAGGACTCTTGCTTTGTTGGAGGTTTTTAGACAGAGGTTGGGTCTTTGTCATTGACATAAGCTTTAGCTGAGATTCCTGCATCAGAGAGGATTGGACAAGATGATCCTCAGGGTTCCCTTCCAACTCTGACTTTTCTATCACTATTCCAGGGAAGGGGTGGCTGACCTGCTACTGCATCTACAGCATTGGATGCAGTTCAAAAACTTTACAATGGCAATATAACTACAAACATAAAAAAGCTTTATTAATCACATATTTCCCCTTTCCCCTTAATTGTGAGGTTTGTTGATCAACATGGTATTTGTGAAAGAATTCGATAGACGTGAACAAGAAAATAGTAACTTTACATGATTTCAAAGGAGCCTGTTCCTTTCCTGGTACATTGTTTACATCATCTGTCTCTTGGCCTTCCTGAGTCGTCTTGTTCTCTCTTGATGTATGGTTTCACATTCCAATGCAGCCAGTTGAGAAAGCCGCTGGAGGAACTGAGGAGGAGCTCCAGTGACAGGGTCTATGAAACGGTAACCTAGAAGAAAAAATGAAACTCCCCTTGATTAGTAGTGTGTACAAAGTATAATGTGCCCCTCTCATGAAAGTACTTAAACAGAATTATACAATATACATCAAAAACCAGTGAAAGGGAATAAAATCACCCTATTCCTTAAAATAGAAACAAGTTGTAATGGTTATCAGAGAGATCGTCAAAGGTAGTAAAAAGGGGTACATAGTGTTCATAAACCTGGCCCATTATGCATTAGTCTGACCATGCTTTTTAGAGAGGCCTATGATTTTATATAGGTTCATAAAAAAATCAATTTGAAATACAGATACCTAGGATTTTTAAAAAAACTAAACAGATTCCCATTTCTCTTGCTATATTAGCATTTTTTGTTATCCATTTAGTTTATTATTTTCCTAAGCAATCTTTTGAGCAAGGTGTGCATTAAAGTAGAAAAATTACATTTGTGACCATAAAAATGCAATATGACCTAATGTATTTTCATTCCAAAACAACTCTAGAATAATCATAGAATTTTTGAGTTGGAAGGGACCACAAGGATCATCTAAGTCCAACCCCCTGCAATGCTGGAATATTTTTCTCCACATGGGGCTCAAACCCACGACCCTGAGGTTAAGAGTCTCATGTTCTAACCAACTGAGCTAGAAATCTAGAATAACTAGTAGCTTGTATCAGTAATTGCCTTTTGTTAATTAGCTGAATTAAGCCTTTGAAACATTTTACAAACACGACTAGAAATGCTGTCCCTTAGGTACATACGAAAACAAAGCCTTCAATAAACATGTTTATAACAGCAACAATATTCAAAATGCAAGAAAGTTCACATAGTAAAGCAGTGAGAAAATGAGTTTGCCTAGGAAATGCATCTTGGTGAAGACAGATGGTAGGAAATTAAATATATTAGGTACTATACATTACCAGGCTTGAATTTGGATCCTTCTGGAAATGAAATTAGGCTGGAACACCGATTATACTTCTTCAGCCTATAAACATTTGCACAAGAACATACTGTTAATAGAATGTTATATTTATGGACTATGGCAATCAAGGTGACTTGCAGTGGTGTAATTTCCCAGCGGTGTGCTAAGATGAAAAAACATGCTGATCAATGCCATATAAGTATTCTTACATCAAAATGTATTTCTTTAGGAATCTCCATCCAGATTCCTAGTAGTACTCAACAAGTATCAGAACCTTTGTACTGAAAGGACTAATATGCATGGGGATTTAGGTAAATATTAACAGGGCAGACCTATAAATGAATACTAAAAAATAGGCTTCATAGAGTTGAATTGAGCGGCTATAGGACAGCAAGCATTGCTGGGAAATAAAATTTGCATAGGAACTGCTTCTGAATCCTACTCTTACAATAGTCATAACATTTTCCTCCAGCAGAGAAAAGTATTGACTCAGTAACACTTTCCACCAGCTCAAGTAGGCCAATACTGCACCTTTACACAAGCCTTTACTACATGGGAGAGCTCTCCTTCCTCATTGTGGTTCTGCCTAGCTTCAGGAAGCGAGATGACACCAGCTCTCCTGATTCTAAATCTCTGCTTTTTTTTACCTTCCCCTGCCCCTTTGTGGGTGTACAGTGGTACCTCGGTTTAAGTACTTAATTTGTTCCGGAGGTCCATTCTTAACATGAAGCTGTTCTTAACCTGAAGCACCACTTTAGCTAATGGGGCCTTCTGCTGCTGTCACACTGCTGGAGCACGATTTCTGTTCTCCTGAAGCAAAGTTCTTAACCCGAGGTACTATTTCTGGGTTAGCGGAGCCTGTAACCTGAAGCGTATGTAACCCGAGGTACCACTGTACATATGAGCCTTTGGCAAGGGGGTGATGTTTCTCAGCATCACAACAAAAGATAACCCCTTGGCTGAGTCCACAGACTATCAAGGGGATGGGCCAGGCTAAAATGTGGAAGCTGCTTAACTATCCGGTGCCCAGTTCAATCCCACCCACAATATAGCAACAGTCTGGAACTGCCCCAGGTCTAAGTGAGTTTTGATCCTTGCCTCTCCACTTCCTGTGTCCCCCAGTAAGGTCCCAAGACATGGTGAAGGGCATCATGCAGTGCGACCTTGCTGAAGGGAAGCAGGTGGACATTTCGGGAAAGTTAAAGGTGGTTAAAATAAATATTCCCTTTTTTTCATGAATTTGATCAAGTCATGTTTCCCTCTTTCGCTATTATGTTGTTTCAGGAATAAACATTTAGAAAACAGTCTGGTGAAGAGACAGAATTAAATATATAAATTAAAGTAACTCCCAACATTGTTTTTCATGAAAGACCTGGTCCACTCATACTGCCTTACCTTACAGCACCTAATTCTCCAGCTCCACCATGCATACCGGATGTCTTCAGAGGGCCTGGTTTCCAAGTAAACGACCCTCTTTTATAAGCATCCCCCATAGCTGTATCTCCCCTGCAGGAGAAAAACAAAGTATCTCAGACAGCAATAGGTTTTACAGTAAAACCATCCTGGCATCACTTATTTTTCACATAGTGCTGTGAGGGTAGTTTTTATGGCCCAAGGTTCACAAACAGCATATCACCAGCACACCACATTCTTTACCAGTGTCAAGTCATTTTAAGGCACAATCTTAAAGACATAGGAGAGGAAATCAAAGGTGGCAATTTCACCCAGTGCCCTGCTGGGCTGTCACTGGCAGGGAGAAAGTAAGGATGAAGCAGCCCTCCTCCACCCTTTACAGGTTTGCTATCATAGTTTTCTCCCTAGTGTAGGGTCCATGTTGCAGGTCTGGGTGTGTCTCCTTCACTGCATCTACTTTTAATAATACTCCTTTTGAGGCCTACCAGTGGAGCTCTGACATCAGTAGCGTCTGCTGCAGTGGGGAGTGGACAGCAGATCCGCCTCTGAGGCCTTGCCTCTCTTTTGACCCTAGGGGAAGGAGCTCTGAGGCTGACTAAAGCCCAGTCGGACATGCCAACATTCACCCTTCAGGAACATAATTCTGAATCCAAACTATAAAGAGTAAAATTAACTTGCCTGCTTTTGTAGCAGCTTTCAATAAAGTATTGTGATGAAGTACATGGAAGCACAAAAGGTGGCAAACCGGGGTCATCATTACTGTAACAGCTAAAATCAAAAGAAGAAGGTATCTAACTATATAATATTAAATGGTTAGACGTTGTGTTATAATTTTTTAACATATCTTATCCCAAATAAATGGGATTGGTCAACAGATACAGGGATATACATAATTGGGTAGAAATAAAACAGGGCTCTTTGTCATATATTTCTCTCTGACCTCGAACTCATAACACTATGTTGACTAGTACGTGAAACCTTATGCCATACATATATTGATTTAAAGTGCCTTGTGGCCCTGTAGTTTTTGCTACAACAGACTAACTTGTCTGCACTTCTGGGAATTGCCTTAAACGATCCTGCCCCAACCCCAGCTGCAGTATGCAACAAGCTATGAGAAAAACATGAAGAGTACATTCATCCACTCCCGTTTCTACTAAAAATTGTTTTTTAATGATACATGTATAGCTGAGTGGTAAGACACATACTTAATAGAACTTCCGGGGCCAAATTAAACGTGTGTTTATTAAATACATGCTTGCTGTTTGGCTTTCTACTACTGGCTCTGGGGCAACTTACACTAAAAGAAACATGAAGGGGAGAAGAGCAAAAACCTATCCTCTGTTCACTTTAGGAAACTTGTGGTTACTGTCATTTCTCCAGCTGATTCAATTGTAGAGTTAGTGAGAAGCCTCTCAGTTACATACCACATTAAACAATGAAACATTGTAAACTACCATTAATGAAGTTGAGACTTTATGTGTGGGAAATAACACTACCCTGTACAGGCATAAGCTTTGTCTATAAAACCAAATGGCACAGATGAGTACTTGATCACTTAAAAATACTGAGGTTTTTGCTGTTTCCCACTTGCCATATTCAGACATCACCCTATACCACAGTTTAGTGTGGTCAGAACAAACTGGTCTCCTCTTCCAAACAGCTATGAGGTAGAATGTGGAACATTTCATTTCCATTTTTGCTTACCTACAGCTTGTTTCCTTGTTGCAACTGACAAAACATAGCTTGTTTGAAACAAGCCAATGTGAAACTACTAAGCTTGAGGCAAGATGGTGACTGAATGGCAAGTGATTCCCTTTGCTCTAAACAAAAAACAAAGCCAGTCTGAGTATGAAGTACCCAATAATAATCTTCCCCTTTCCTCTGAACAGGTGATCACTGATGATCACAAGCAACAGCTTTAACCATCTGACTGGCTATATGCCTACTTGCCAATGTCTGAATTGGGGCTCATACAACATTTGGAAGTAATAGAATTTCCACTTTATCATGATGATTTATACAAGTCACTATATCATGACCTGTTCATATTTTAGAAGTGTACATCCATTTGACTTTAAATGCAGAAATGGAGCTAAAATTCCATCTTCTATTGCTATTTTTAAAATAAATTTGTACATGAAATTTTATGAGATGTGCTTATTAGAAATTCCTCAGCTTGAAGTCTGCCTCTGAATTATACCTGTGCAGTGCACCTTGAGTATGTGAAACATCTATACACTTCATACAATAATAGAGTTTATAAAGGTATACCTGTCTGGAAATAAATGAGCAGCACCTTGTGTCTTCTGTGCAACGGGAGAGAGGTTTGGTATTGCCTGAGCAAGACTTGGCATTGCAGCATTTTCATCAGAGTCTCTCAAGCCATATGCAGATGTATATTCTGCTTAAGAGAAATAATTCAAAGCAGCGTACATGGAACATCAGGCCAAAACTAGCTGTAGCTACAGTCTTACACTTGCTTAGAAGTTTGCTCCACTGAGGTCAATGGGAGACTTCTGAAGAGATGTCTGGGCACAGGAAACTGGTCTGGTCCTTGTGGGGTTACCAAGTCAGAAGGAGCAGTTCACTTATAGTAAGCTTATGTTCTCAGCCACCTATAGAGTCAGGAATCGTCAAGAGCGGAAATGCCTTCTTCTAAATATACTGTGTGTGCACACACTTACACTAAACTAACTACATAACATGTATTCATCATGTCAAATCCACAGCTGAAACTTACTCCAGTATCTAAAACATGCACATTCTGTTCCTTACGCTGAGCCACTACCTGCAACACAATGCATCGCAGGGCGATTGCAGATAACAGCACTATTTTATGCATGCCTACTTTGAAATAAGTTCCACCAAGTTCAATGGGACTTACTCCCAGGTAAGAGGATCAAGTTGCAGCAATCCTAAGAACCCCTGAATGGCAGTCAAACCTGGAATAATGCCATCGCTAACCCCCCCCCAAAAAAACACCTACTGTTTTAGAACAAAAACTGTCGTTGACTACCTTAACATTTATTTTATTTACAAACGAATGTTTATATATCTCCCTTTAGCAATCCTTTTGTGCCATTTACAAAAACATGCTAATACACAACATATTAAAAACAGCAATATATTAAAAAGCCTGGGAAAGTAAAAAATCTTTGCTTGCACTGAAAAGATAGTAATGCTGGTATCAGGTAAGCTTCCCTTGGGAAAGAACAAATGGGGTACCACAACCAGAAGAGGCCTTCACTCTGGTCACCACACACCTTACCTCAAATGGAGAGAGCTCCAGAAGAGCTTCTGAAGACTCTCACTACATAGGCAGATTGATATGGAAGGTGGTGTTCCTTCAGGTACCAAGTCACTTAAGGACTTCAGAAGTACTTTGAATTGCATGTGGAAAATGGACTAGTGAAGTTCTTCAGGTATTGGCGTAATACTTCTAAAATGATCAGTTACAGTTAGCAGCCTAACCACCGTACTGTGAGCCATTTGCAGTTTCTTAACCGTTTTAAAAGGCAGCTCCATGCACAAAACATTGTATTATTCAATCCTAGATGTTACCTGGAATGAATAACTATGGCCAGGTTATTTCTGTCTAGGAGAAGCCGCAGCTGGTGCACCAGCCTACACTGCGAACAGGCACTTCTTGCCACAGAGCTTCCAAGGCCTCCAAGTAGAATGTCTGATCTAGGAGTACCCCCAAAATGTGTACTCAGAAGCTAATGAGGTGGCCTCCACATGTTGTTATGCTACAGTTTCCATCAGTCCAAGTCAGCAGGTCAGTGATGATAGGAGCTGTGGTTCAACTACATTTTCAGTACCACATTAGCTACCTCTAGTAACCCCCATCCAGAACAAGCTGAACACTATCTCCCTGAACAGACAAAACACCTACTCACAGAACCTCTGTCTTGATGGGATTGAGTTTGCTTATTAACCCACATTCAGCCCATTATAGATTCCAGGCACCTCCTCAGCACTTCTACTCCCTCACCTGAAACTGATAAAACAAGAGACACACAGAAAGTGCTGGGTGTCATCAGTACACTGATGGCCTTTATCCAAAAGTGTGATTTAGTTATGAAAAAAGTATGGAGCAAGACAAAACACTATGAAACAGCAAAGAAGAAATTATATGGGATCAAGCAGTAGTTCCCAACTATCACATTCTGGGAACAGCTTGAGAGGCAGAAGTGAACCAATCAGAACATCACTTCCATCTTCCAAACCAGGGTGCCCATCCAGAAGAATACTATCGTTAACGGTATCATAAGTGGCTGAGAAGAACAGCAATATCTGGAGAGGGTGTGCAGTACAGCAGTTTAAAGGACAATTCTTGTTCTTTTGAACTCAATGGGCAAACTATTGATTTTAAGGAGTGGAAGATAATGCTCAACAACAAAAAGTGCAAGGAAAAACTACATAGGTACCTTCCCAGACAACCAGTTTGTTAACAACTTTTGATTTTGATTTGTTTGTGGGGATGTTGTATGTATTTAAATCAAGCAATTGTTATCCCCTTTCAGTGTATTTCCCATCACTTTTCTTATTGCAAAGGAATTTGTTTGTTGTACACAACTACGAAATCCACTATAATTGCTCAACCTAAATTTGCCAGTAGTCAGTGGATTCCAGTCCACAAACTAATGACAATTTGGAACCCAGAAATAGGGATTAGGTTGATCTTTATGGCAATTCCAACACTAAAAAATCTTGGTAAGTTTCCTTTTTATGAAATGTAGCCTAGGATAACTATCAAATGACAACCTTAAACATCTTACCTTGTTTTATCCTTTTTGTCTTTATCACTGCATGTTTCCAACTATTCTCAAAAAGGTGACCCCCAAACGATTTTCCGGAGACTTTTTTATCTAGGAATCTTTGGTCAGATTTTAGGATTGGCAATTTTTGTTCCTTTGGTGGCTGAGAAATGACAGGTCTGCTGTTTCAAACATAATAGTGAACAGAGGGGATATAAAAGCAAAAATAATAAATGCTTTCCACATGTTGTCTCGTACCGGTATTTCTCAAGTAGTAAGTGGGTCAACCAAGGATTGCTATATTTCAAACAAGCATTCTGTTGGCCTTCCCTTGAAGCTAATGGAAGCTAGTCCAAAATGTTGGGGAAGACTGCCCTACATGATTACTCCTCAGAAGGATGTCTCTCCATGGCCAACTTACTGCTTCTTCAGAATTGTGCCACAAACTGTTTTCAATCAAATATTGTAACATTTAGCTACCTCTTTCCTTATCTATTTGTGAGAAACTACTCAATTTCAACCATGGAATATTGGAGTGCTACAGAGAAAAGAGAAATGTTCTAGGGTGCACACTGAGCACAAGCCATTGTTCAGACATGTACAGCCTCACTATTACCCAGTATGATCTATAGTGCATCTTTAGGCATACTCCAAATCAACAGCATGCATTTTACAGGGCTAGCAACAGGGATGGACAAACTGTTTCAGGAAAGTTTGCATTGATATTCTCAGTGAGAAAACCAGATAGATTGCCAAAGAAAGTTCAAAATGCATCGTCATAAAGAAAAGGATCCTATGCATACTAGAGGCAAATGTCCCTTTACTTTTAAAAAGTGCCTGTTTTGATAACTGCTGCAGCTCTTATGAATCATCAAAATATGATGCTAAGCTGTCCTTATTGTAAATTCTTCTGTTGCAATCTAAACTTACAAGACCCTATCCCCTAAAATAGGAAATAATAACTCCAAATCTTTGGCAAAGAAAGCGCAGAACTTGTAGACATTTAAAAATATCAATAAACCCCCAAGGGTCTCAAGAACTGGGAATAAAGAAGTTGAATAGAACAAGAAGTTGAATACAACAAGGGAATATTTGGCTCTAAACTATAGAATCGAAAGTATTCCTGTGAACCAGCATCAGGCAATTTCAGCATCATGACTACATACAAGTCTGCTGTTCAGGTGGCAGACGCAGTAAGCAACAGCAGCCTCTCAGTTACAAAGAGATTAACAATGCAATCTTCTACATGTCTACTTTGGAGCAGGTCTCACTTAGTTCAGTGGGGCTTACTCCCAGAATAATACATTGATATAAGATTACAGACTTAACCACTCATCTCCATTAATGGGAGTGAGGAATGAGGAGTTAGGAATTATGGAACGATGCTAAGTTAAGGTATATAAGCCCTAGCACTTAGCCAAAAACCAACCTCTTGAAATCAAATTGGGTTGGGCTTTCATATTTTAAAAACACTGTTTCATATTTTAGAACACTAATTTTAGACCACTGGGCAAAGTTAAATAAATACTTACCATTCAGGGATGCATGAGATTTCTGGCAGCTTACCATTAGGAGCTTGTGAACCTGTAATATGCAAAGTCCATTCAGATTCAGGTACTCTATTTTCATACCAAAAGTTAAAGTAACATTACAGTTAAATATACTTGTATTAAAAACAGTAAATATTTTTCCAGTAATGGTAAATTTTGCTTTAGACAGCACACTCCCCCATTTTAATGATGCACTACAACATATTATTCAAACCAAAATTTGGACGGAACACCGATTTAAAGGAGTGTGATTGGGATATAATATCTATTAACAAAACACTTAAGGAATTTTTATAGCTTATTTTGTCACTTTATAAACCATCTTTCAATAACAGGGTTCTCAGGCTGGCATACAAACAATACAATAAATCATAGAAGCTGCAGCAAAAACCTGAAAGATCAAGCAGAAAACACTAAAGCTAAAAAATTTCCTGCAATTTCAGATGCCAAAAAGACATCAAAATTGGAACCTGTTACACTTCTTGAGAGAGAATATTACACATCAGAGGTACAACTGGGACAGCTCTATAACCATTTATCACCAGCCGCACACAACTTAAGGCTTTATAGCAAGGTTGAGGAAGTGGATCTAGCCAGGAGATGAGTTCACCCACCTATCAATCACCTGACACCACAGTGATGTCAGGTGCCCCATTTTTGACACAGCCCACAAAGCATCAACAACCAATCAGCTGCACTGGGCTTTGCAGGTGTGGATGATCAGCAGTGCCTGCAAACTTCTTTTTGGCTCAGGTGCACATATACCTGCTCTGCACCTGGTGTCATCATATAAGATGTTAGGTGTAGGTGGGTATGGAGAGGCCTAGCATACCTAATTAAACCTGTAGACCAAAGATTCCCCACAGAAAGGTAACAATCTACACTTTGAAATGTGCTTGGAAAGAGATCTAATGCAGCTATGTAAGCACAGGTGAGAAAGGATGCATAAAGTTGGCCCCAATTAACTGGTCACACTGTATTTTGTACTCGCTGAAATTTCTGGGAAATTTATAAAAAATGAACCCTATGTACAATACATCAAAAGGCATAGATTTCAAAGTTTGTTAGAAAAACATTTATATTACATTTCTGATGGTCTCTTTTTACATGAACTATGATAAATAAAATTTACAGCCCTCTGCTCTTTCCAGCCTAGCAGTTGACTTACTCTAGCAAATCTAAATCGAATAAATTATCCCCATATCATCTCTCAAACCTACAAGTTTCTGAAGCCCACACACTCCCTCTCCACTACCTCAGAACAAACACACCACACAAAACCATACCCATATTAATCTGGGCCACCATACAATTTTGGGGAAATTACCCTTATGACTCCTCACTGGAAACAAACTCCCTTCCCAGCAGGCCAACTCTTATTCCCACTGCTCTATTTTGCCACTGCTCACTTTTGTTTCCTCGAGTCCTCAGAACTGTTAGGTATCTTTTACTTTCGGAGTGGAAGCCCCACGCCTTTGTTTGTGTCAGGCGCCATTCCTGCAACCCTGCTTTTTAACGCAATATACCTCGGAATGATATGCAAACCCCCACTGCAGGGTGAGAAGTGTTTCAAGCACGTGCAGAGTGCCCTTCCCTATCAGTCCCCACGTGATAGGGGAGTCGTTTCAGGCAGAGTTGAGCCCCAACATGCCTCCAATACCCAGCATTTGCAAAATGCTTTAGGCTAGAATCCTGTGCTCTCTTCTTTGTGAATAAACCCCATTTAGCTCAATGGGACATATCGCCCTGTTAAGAGAGCGCCCGGGGAGCTTCACCTTAATCCCTCACAATCCCTCGTAAGGTAGACCAATTGGGTCGCCATGCTGCACGCACGCCAAGAAGGAGAGTGGCCCACCAGCGCCTTCTGCAGCGTCTTTTCCTTTTAGGGGAAGAGGTGCGGGGGGGGACTTGCAGCAGTTCCCCTCTGCCCCCCCCCCAGAACAGCCCCCCACCCCCAGCACTCACACGCACCCTGCTGTTCCAAGTGGATGCGCTGCTGGCTCCTGCTCATAGCGGCCCTTCCACCACCACCACCGCGCTCGCTCGGGGAAAAGACGAAGGAGGCTCAACGGCGGCCGAAGATTCGGCCCCCTCGCCTCTGTAGGACGGGAGGAGGCTGAGGCCCCTCATGGCCCTCCGCGGCAGCCGGCGCGCGAGACCCCAACGGCCGCATTTCTGCCCCGCCGGCCTCGGCTACTGGAGCGCCGGACCGGCGCGGGCGGGCGGGCGAGCAGGCCTGCCGCTGGTTGCTAGGCAACGGAGGGAGCCGCAATAAAGAGGCGAGGCCTGGCCTTCATTGGGGCGGCGGCGGCGAGGTGGCTCTCTGGGCCTTGAAGCTGAAGGGAAGCCGCAGCTGAGAAGGCCCGTCGAGTGCCTTCCCTTCACCGCTGCGAGGAGGGTTCCCTCGGCTGCCGACAACTGTTTCTGCAAGGCAGGCGTTCAACAGGCGAAGCCACCTGCTGCCGCCCTCTTTTGTTTTGGAAAAAGCCATCCCCTGTTGAATTTCTGCCACCTGCAATCAGAAAGGCTGATAGGGAGAGGCCGCTTCCTCCATGGCCAAGGCCCGGAATGGGAGCTGCATTTAGTCTCTTACGGCAAAATGCCAAACTTCATGGGCATTGCAAAGTCTTTAAAGAGTTTCATCGTAGTCCACGTTGACTCAGATGGAATTGTCCTTGGATCCAGAATGTGGCGGTTCTCACCTTTAATGCCGGGCATTAGGAGCAGTGGTGAAGGCACACTATTCCCATAGCCACACCCTTTCTAAGACTATATAACCAAGAGTAATGTTTTGGATTAAAATCACACAGCTTAATTTTTCTCACACGCCTCTTCTGTTTGGCTCAAGGTCTAGTCCGATGCCTTGTGGATTCAAATACATGCTCACTATGTTTGTGGCATGTTGCTTAATAATCATGAAGTAACTTTGGAGCTTTTCAATATACAGTGGTGCCCCGCAAGACGAATGCCTCGCAAGACGGAAAACTCGCTAGACGAAAGAGTTTTCCGTTTTGGAGGTGCTTCGCAAAACGAATCTCCTATGGGCTTGCTTCGCAAGACGACAATGTCTTGCGAGTTCCTGCGGGTTTTCCCCCTCCCCCCCTTTTTCTAAGCCGCTTATCAGCTGATCCGATAAGCCGCTAAAAGCCGCTACTAGCGCTAATCCGTCAATGGGCTTGCTTCGCAAGACGAAAAAACCGCTAGACGAACAGAATCACAGAACGGATTCTTTTCGTCTTGCGAGGCACCACTGTAAAAGTGACAGTTTAACCCACCTTGGAAGATTGGCAGATGCAGCTAATGGACTATATGGAGATGGCGGAAATGACTGGCAGAATCCGAGACCAGGGAGAGGAGACGGTGGAGGAAGATTGGAAGAAATTTAAAATTTATTTGCAGAAATACTGTAAAATTTATGAATGTTAAGGACATTGAAATGAATCGCAGGGGCTTTAGCAACGAAGTAAAATGTAGGATTGGATTAACAACAGATAAATTAATAGGATATGAATTTGCTGAATTAATTTTTAAAAAGGGATACAAGAACGGGAGACGCGAGGAAGTCGGGAAAATAAGCTAATTGAAGATGAGAAATTAAGAAAGAGGGAATTTTTGTTTTTTGTTACTATATGTGTTTTTATCTCTTTTTTTCTTTTTCTTTTGATGTGTTTAATGTTTGTATTTTTGTTTTGTATTCTTTTTGTGATTTTGTATTTTCTTTGTCTATATATGCTTTTTTATTGTGAAAACTTAATAAAATATTTTTTTTTTAAAAAAAGTGACAGTTTAACCCCTAGCCATGCATGCTAA
Source organism: Podarcis vaucheri (assembly GCF_965113315.1). Taxonomy (NCBI): domain Eukaryota; kingdom Metazoa; phylum Chordata; class Lepidosauria; order Squamata; family Lacertidae; genus Podarcis; species Podarcis vaucheri. Next base: position 61,750,452 of record NC_138766.1, on the reverse strand, counting down.
TGTAATCTGCTTCTGCTGCTGCTTGGTTCATTTGGTGGGATCCTCTCTGTATAAACTGGCATGCAGAGGATTGGCAAAGAGCACTCCAGGAGATGATTTCATTGTGAAATAAGTGGATAATTTATTATTATTATTATTATTAATTATTATTATTATTATTACTACTACTATTACTACTACTACTACTACTACACATAATTGCTGGTACTTCAGCAACTGTGTGGGTTCCCAGGTTGTTTCACAGCTCATTTCAAAGCATTTGAGTTTGTTGATTTTTTATCCAAGCACCAAGAGAAGCTTAGAATAGGAGTCCTAGAATGATAAGGATTCCATCAATAGGAAAGGAGAACAGCTGCAGAAACAGCAAAGGCACTGTTTACTCAGTGCTGCCCTGTCCACACACCCTAAGTGGCAATGTCAATGTGAGGTTCTAATCTGTTTTACCACGGGTGGGAGACGTTTCTCCGTAGAAGTTATTTTATAACATTAAAAGGGACTGTCCTTTATTTCAGACAACACCATGGAACCATCGCAACGCTAAAGTTATGCAGTGCTATAGATTCCATGAAGCAAATAAAGTAAGTTCCATGATTTCCTTTTAAAAATAATGTTGTGACAATTCTAGCACGAACTAGGACAAAAAAAGGTCACAACACCAGCTGCTGAATGAAACGCAGTCATAATATAAGGATTTCAAAAGCACAAATCATTCCTTCAAAAGTGGTGTACATCTAAATCTCAATTTATACATTCAGCACATTCACGCAGTAAAGGTCTTTCTGAACTGTACCACTTCATGTTGCAGGTGGGAGTAAATGTATGTTAAACCACTTTCCCATCAGAAAAATATACCACCAGTGAAAACAGCATAAAGGGGAGAGAATATCTTATTTCTACTTCAAATAAATTCCTAGCTGCTTCTTTGGCACAAGACTAAGCAAGGACAGATTGATGAATACTGACAAAAATCATGACACTGCTGTCTTGTCAAAAACTGGTTTGTGTCCTTTCATAGGAAACACAGGATTCCACACCCTCCCTCTGCATAATTCTGCAATTCAAGGTAAAATGTGCCACAACCAGAAATTTGCCATCTGGCTGTCTTGATATTCATGATTGCTTTTCTTTGTAGGATTAGCCACATAGCCCAGTTGCCCCACAGTCAATATTCTGGAACTTGTGTGCATAAAATTGGCCATATCGTGAATACTGAAAATATTTATGTGCACTAAAAGCTATGCATTTGTGTTTGTGTGACTGGAGGCATGAGCTTGAAAAGCCACGCCACAAACACAAAAGCATACCCCTTCAGCCAAGAGGTGAAAAGATGAGAGAATAGGACGGCAAATTTGATACACTGTCTGAAATACAACAGGTTCATTGATGACAACCACCTCTGTGGAGAGGAGACACAGCATACTAGATTCTCAGTTACACAACGGGTGACACTCTAGAATCCTGGCTCAGTAAAGCAGAAACAAACAGTACAAGAAGTCTACATGGATGGGGATTTTGTCCAAAGCATTGGCACTTAAAGTTCAATTAAGGTTAATGGAAGAGGAAAGGTAAGAAAGATGTCAAAAATAGGGATACTGGGTACAGAAATGCAAATACAGAATTACCAACAATCACACCATGCTTTTACATCTTGTGGTCAAGGTGTGGACAAAACAGCAGTCTGTGTACAGTATTTTTGCAACTGTTTGTGAAACGATGAGCAAAGTGTTTGTAAGACATTTTTGCAGAAATAGACCACCCTGAGATTACTGGTCATTCTGTATGTCTGCTTTTCTCTACAAAGTATAGCTATATTTAACACCCTACCTTTCCTGTCTTGCTTACCTAGTCTCATTAATATCTAGCTCTCACTCTCTAGCTTCTGCCTGCTTCTAGCTCAGCTGTCTCACACACTGGCGTTTGTCTTTCTCTCTACCACCCATTTGCTCTCTGGCATACAGCAACCCACTTTGTTATAATAAGGAACATACTTAGATGGTAACTATGGCCATTCTCTCACAAAGGGACTTGCCTGACCCATTCAACAGTGGAACAAATCCATTAGATTTTAACCCTTGCTGGATCCAGGATTCCAGGAATTACAAGGGTATCATGCAGGCTAAACCCCCAAACTCACAACAGTATTATACAAACAGATATAAAGACAGAAAGCTAGAAATAACAGGCTCAAATCTTAAGGGTCAGTGAAAGCCTGAAAAAAGACGTATATACATCTCTGAAGCAGCTAATGGATGATGCTTTGTGTATGACAAAGGGAAGGGATGTTCCAGAGTACAGGGACAATACACAATTAGTATAATTGTAGAGTTGGAAGAGACCCTGAGGATAATCTAGTCCAGTGTTTCCCAACCTTTTTTGGGCAAAGGCACACTTGTTTCATGAAAAAAATCTCGAGGCACACCACCATGCCAGATGCGGAAAGGTCACTTTTTACTTATGTAAAAAAAAATAAAAAAATAGTAACAGCATACAAGGTAATGGTTAGGCTAGCATCCCTCTTCCAAATATGCTAGGTTTTTATTTGCAGGGACTGTTCTACATGGGAAAGCATTCAGCACTGTCATTCTCCCATCTGCCATCTGAATTGGTACTATTCTGGGTCAACTTACTCTGCTGCATGTGTAGATGGCACCAAGTGTGGGGGAGGGGCAGAACAGGTTTCAGATACAGGATATTAAGCATACACGTACTTCAGATTGAACTGGTTGCTTGCTTTGCAAGTTTTCATTTCCCAAATGACTGCCTTGGCAAGCGCAATACCTACCAGGCTCAACGCCGGTCTCGCACTGCCGCTTCCCGCGCTCTCAAGGACCCGGGAGGAGGAAGGCGTGAAGGGAATCCCGAAGGCGCGAAAACCTTGCGCATGCGCAGGCCTTCCGCCTGCAACAGCCCAGTAGGCCGGCCGAAGCGAGCGACGATGGGATGTGGAAGGGAGCTCGCTCGCCACCCCGCGTGTGCCTATGTGGGGCACGTTACAGCCCCGTGACGTCAGCGCCACGCAGGCAGCCAGGCAGGCAGACGGCGAGAGCCCTGCACTGGGCGGCCTCTCCTCGCCGCCGCCGCCCCGCCTCTCGCCGCCTCCCTCCCACGGCACACCAGGCAACGTCTCGCGGCACACTAGTGTGCCGCGGAACACCGGTTGGGAAACACTGATCTAGTCAGTTTCCTGGACCTCCAGTGACAAGGATGAATATAGGAGGACTACAAGCTATTGGTGGTGACCCTGCCACTGGTGGGTCCATCCCGCCAAACAGGATTCCTTTTAAGTCCTTGTCACCAGAAACCTGATGATGACATCAGGCAGAGGTGTCTGCTGACAAACTGCTGAGTCAAACTGGCTGGCCTCTCTAGGAGCCAAACTCTCCTGCAAATGTACCACAGGCAGAGGACAAGGCAGCAGTTGTTAAGGAACACCTTTTACTGTCTACCCAGATAAATGGTCCTCTCTTCTTTCCACTCTCCTGCTGGGTGTGCACGTGTGTGTTAGCATCCAGAGCCCAATACATTTTCTTTTACTTACTTGCTTCTTGCTTATATGTTTGACCTTTGAATGTTTCTTAAAATTTGCTGATCTATGCAATGTTTGATTTGTCTTCTGCGGGGTTCTCACTTTGCAAACCTTCAGTTCCTGGTTTCATAAATTACAATAACAAAATTGCCAAAAATAGAAGCCATTATAAGTCTTTTTTCTCCCTTAACTTTTGTTTTTCGTTAAATCAGTTAAATCTGTTGTCAAAGCAACAAAAAGACCAACCTGGCTTATTAGTTCCTTTTATATTGCACAGAAGAGAAATAAAATGCGGGCAAATGTTGCATTTCCCATGGATTTATAGATAAATTTAACATATCAAAATGAGAAAAAGTCAATAAAACCAGTTTCTTATTTGTTAAAAAGGGGGTGGGGATTGCTTGGGCATTTTATCAGGCCATCGGGACCTGAACCTAACACCTCTAGAAGGCCCAAGTATGTAAAAAAGGCAACACCTAATGGAACTTTAAACTCAGCTATGTCTAATTGACTGGAGATAAGTCAAACATTGCTACACTAGGGTAGAGATTTATATTTCTAATTGAAAACAGGTGCAAAATAGGATACATTCTATGCCGGTGTTACCAACACAAAGCAGTGAGAGGAGTTGCCATTGTAACAGTACACAACCTTGTAACAGCTATCCGTCCACAAAAACCAGTGTCGCTGCATTTTGTTTGTTTGCTTGCTTGCTTGCTTGCTTGCTTTGGGGGCAGTTCCCAGAATAGCAAGAGGTATATATTTGTTTTAAAAGTTAGAGGCTGGAGGTCAGGGATGCAGAACGTCAGGCCTGGAGGCCAAATGCAGCCTCCTGGGCCTTTCTATTTGGCCTTTGGGACTAAAACAGGTTGTGCCTCCCCATTAGTTTCCATAGCTTTGGATTCAACATAGAGCATCAATCATACACGGACCAGCTCTCCTATTGTCCTAACTTCAAGATGATGTCACTTCCAGCCAGGTGACAGGGTGGAGAGAATGAATCATCCCATCACAACATGGCCCATTAGGATGCTAACAGAGGCACTTACCTGGGTCAGCTATGGAACTGGTTTGATTGGTTCAGCAATCAGGTTTCTTTTTGTAGATTCTAACCTCACAGATACAGAATCACAGGTTTGGAAGGGGCCCACAGATATTATCCAGACTACCTCTCCAACCCTATAGCAATGCTTCCCTGGTGTCGGGCCACTTTGGTATCATTGATTGCATGTCTTTTATTTGGAGATCCAGCAGATATGATACACCTATTTTGACCCAGCGACACTTCTCAGCAGAATTTGAATCACATCCCCTGCCAGAATTTCAGAGAACTGGACTAAAGAGTGAGAGTGCAGCAGTTGTGGGCATGGGTGCTGTTCATGATGACCTGCTCTGATCTCTCGTCCCTCCCGTTTCCACTCCCATGCTGAGTAACACCCAGAAATCACAAGGAGTCTTCACAGCCAGTGCATGGAAGAGGCAGTGGGACCATGTCTCCAGCTTCCAACCATTGACTTTCATGCAGTAAATGGGGAGGGGGATTCTGCACCCACATACAGCTGTAGGCTGTATGCTCCCCTTACTTTGTGGTTCTATCTACATCCCCCTTGAACTATACTTTAAAGTTAGGAAGTTTGTTATTTGACTTCTGGATATTTTAAATCACCTTTCAGGAGTGGCTGAGCTCCTCTGAAATCAGAGTCCCATTGGTTTGCTTGTTGCCAGAGTGCCAAGATCCAATGAAGCCAAAATAAGGGTCAAAAGTTGCTAACAATTGGCCAGCATCCCTGGAAAGTTTTATAGAGTATGCCTGATTAAATAATGCATTAAGCCTGGGCTTGAATTCTTTCCCTACTTATGAACACAGTAATGTCTGATTTAATTTTTTTTTTTTTTTAGTTTTCATGTGCTTCTATGGAAAAGCTCCATGAGCAGAATGACAGACTGAAATCAAAAAAGGAAGAAAAATAACAACTCAAAATTTCTGTAATTCCAGACAGATTTGTGTCATTCTGGTTTCTTACTACACTTATGATAGGTTTTATCTTTACATTCAGTAAGAAACTGTTAGACATGTTTTGACATTTTGTTATGTAGAACGGCTGTTGAATTGTACATGTTAACCACTAGGTGGGGCAATGAAACAAACCTAAATAGACCCTTCAACATCAGATTGTGTGCAGCAGCTTGAATCTTTACATGTGCTTCTCCCATTTGAATTTATCTTTTAAAAAATATTGCAGGCATTTGCAGTACACTATAACCCCTTTCGGGTTGCTATAGAGAAAGTCAACTGCTGTTATCATAACAGCTTCTAAGCCTACTGTGCATATTTAAATGGTTAACTAAAATAAATAAAATGCCCCTGCCTAATGGTGTTAGCTAAGTAAGTACATTTTCTATGCCAATACACAAGAGACACCTGTAATAGGCTTGCATATGTATCTGTACTCTTTCCAGTTGGTAGCACCATTGCTGCCATTAATGCTGTTTCAGCAAATACTGAAAACTTAGCTGTTTACCAAGGCATTTGCTAGCTACTTATGTCAGCCATTTGTCATAACTGTTTATTTGTACTGTCTGTTCATGCTGCTGGATTAATATTATGGTTGCTGTTGTATTTTTAATGGATTTTATTCTAAACCCTGAGCTGTTTTCGTAATAAATGACACATACATATTTTAATAAATAAAGAATCCTACTCCTTTGTGGAGCACAAAATAGCAAGGAGCCATGCAGACAAGCAAATATCTATACAAGATGTGAAAAGGGGCAAGGGACAGCAAGCCCCTCTCAGTATATATCAGCACCCTTTCTACTTGTGATTCCCAGCAACTGGCATTCGGAGGCATTCTGCCTCCAATAGTGGAGGTAGAACATAGCCATTAATCTGTTTGATCCTCTAAGCCAGGCATGGCCAAACTTGGCCCTCCAGCTGTTTTGGAACTACAATTCCCATCATCCCTGACCACTGGTCCTGTTAGCTAGGGATGATGGGAGTTGTAGTCCCAAAACAGCTGGAGGGCCAAGTTTGGCCATGCCTGCTAAGCCTTCCAAACTGGTGGCCATCACTACATCTTGCAGGATAGAATTCCATAATTCAACTATGCACTATGTAAAGAAGTACTTTCTTTGCCTGTTCTGAATCATCCAGTGTTCAACTTCATTGAATGGCCCCAAGTTCTAATATAATGAGAGAGGGAGGAAAACTTAATCCACACTACACATCATATTATTACACTTCTATCAGTAACCCCTCACCATTTTTCTAAACCAGGGTTTCCCAAACTTGGGTCTCCAGCTGTTTTTGGACTACAACTCCCATCATCCCTAGCTAGCAGCACTAGTGGTCAGGGATGATGGGAATTGTAGTCCAAAACCAGCTGCAGCCCCAAGTTTGGGAAACCCTGTTGTAAACTAAAAAAAACTCCAGATGCTGTACCCTTTCTTTACTGGGGAGTTACTCCAAGCTCTTGATAATTTTGCTTGCCCTTTTCTGAACCTTTTCCAGCTCTACAATGATTTTTTTGAGGTGATGTAACCAGAACTCTATTCCGAGTGTGGCCTCACCATAGATTTGTACAATGACATTGTGATGCTGACAGTTTTATTTTCAATCTCTTTCCTAATTATCCCTAGCGTGGGACCTGCCTTTTTCACAGCTGCTGCACATTGGGTCAACATCTTCCTCAATCTACCCTCTATGACTCAAAGGTCTCATTCCTGGTCCATTACTGCCACTTCAGACCCCTTGAGAGTATATGTGAAATTAGTATTTTTTTGCCCTAATGTGCACCGCTTAACACTTGAATGCAATGTATTGCACTTGCAATGTTATGTCATAAACCTTTGCATCAAGGTTCCTAATGATTCTAGGGATGTGCGAGAATAATTACACACTTGTTAGTAATTGGTGTCAGGCACCTTTTCAGATGTGCTGAAGGGGAAACAATTACAAAAATTACTTAATGAGACAATTGCAGAGCCACTTGCCTGCACAGAGAACAAGCTATTTGGCATTGTTTTGGCAAGAGTAAAGCTGAGCCTGAGCAGAAGCAAAGTTTGAGGAAGGGGATCCTGTGTGGTTTGTCACCACCCACCTCTCCACTGGCAGGAAGTTAGACTTTCAAGAGGTGTCCCCTGCCAGTTCAATTTGTGCTTAAGCAAATAACTAGACAGCAATAAATAAATAAAAAATAAACAACTTAAAAGCAGGAATGAAACAGAACACAACATGTTAATAAAAAAGAACTCAGTGGTTCCACAGTGGGGCATACCACTCTGTTCCCTATGGCCCAGTCCTAAGAGGTCCTAATGGCCCCTGTAAGAAGAGAAGAAAAATCCTGGTATGGGCTGGAGTAAGAGAAGGGAGAAGATGGGAAAGGAAATGTGGAGGCCCCTGAACATTGGTGTGTGTGTTGGTAAGTGACCCAAGACGCCCGGACAACCTTCAGCTCTCTGTGTCCAATGACCTCTCCCCTGCAATAGTCACTTGGCAGCTGGATCTCCTTCCTCCCTACAGAGAAGGAACTTATCACAGTAAGAACAAACATTTGCTTCTCCTGTAATGGAGGAAGGGGATCCTGTGTGCAGTGGCAGAGTTTCATGCTCCGGCATGGGTGTGTGTGTGTGTGTGTGTGGAGAGCAGGTGGGGGCAGTGTGGTGCGCTGCCTGTGGGGGCGTGGTCCCAGTGCGGGTGGGGGAGCAGCCGCGATGGCACCCCACTGGGATCATGCTGTCGGGGGCAGTGCGCTCTCCCCGCACTCCTCTTCCTCTGCCAGTGCCTGTGTGGGATGTATCACAGCAATTACTGTGGGGGCTGCCTCTAGTGTCCACCACCTAATGATTCTGGGGAGGCCTTGTGCTCCCTGGATTGGGGCTGGAAGAAGACAAGCATGGCCTCTGATTAGTGCAATTCTTCTGTGTGCCTGAGTTAGATCCTGATACCTGCGCATGGTAATGAGCAGAATTCAATGAGGATGGACTCTACAGAGAGGTTTCCAAGGCTGGACTGATTTCTGAAACACACACACACACACACACACACACACACACACACACACGTGTGTGTGTGAGAGAGAGAGACAGAGAGAGAGACAGAGACAGAGAGAGAAAAGGGCAAAACCCAGTGAAATGAGAAAGTGCTGAGAAAAGATGTAGTTAATGTCAGGAAATCAGCTGATATTAATGTTTACAGCTGAGAGTATGAAATGCCATTTTTTTATAACTAAAATTATTGTTGGCAGTCTTCTAAAATATCATTAGAAGAGGCAACACATTATTAAATGTAACTGAAAAGAAAAAGTTTTTTTTTTAAAAAGCACAACCATGTATAACTTTATCCACTTCAGTTATTTTGCTTCATTATAATCCTTCACTTCTTACTCTCTGTGATATGGTAGATTGCTTCACCATGTATGATTTTGCAAAAATACAGGCCTTGCTTTCTATCCCTTTTGGTTAAAATACTGGTCCATACCCATCTTGGTTACAACACCCTTCTCTCTGCCCTCCACAATGTATGTTGGCGTGCATTTGGTAAGTTTATTGTCTTTGTACATTGTATTTCATTAATTTATAATCTGCCCTTCAGCACGAGGCACTGAGGGAGGAGTATGCTTACAAACACTAAAACCACCTACCATAAAATACAACACAAACAGTAAAATACAAACGTAACAGGCCATAACAAGATAATAATACTCAAAAGAAGGCATGAAATCCAGCTAATAAATATGCTGGATGTCAAAGCAAATATAAAGCTTTTGCTTGGTGCCAGAATGTTGCTGGTGTTGATGCCAACGAAGCCTCTCCAAGGAGGTTGCCTCAGATACAAAGCACCATGACTAAGAAAGCTTTGTTTGGTCACTGCCTGCCTGACATCTGGTTGCAGGGATCTTGGAGAAAGGCGCTTGGTGAGTTGTGCAGCTTCATGTGAATGGAGGTGGTCTCAAGCCCTTTAAGTGGTCAAATGACAGGAAGTGGTCCTGCACTTATCCAAATTTTGTGGTGCAGTTCTCCACTCACTCAATATTTACAATAATTCATACATTCGGGGAAGGCATGAAATAAAAAATACATTCATGAAAATAACACACAAAATGCATTTTTTGGGGGAAGTTGCTTGCAAAAACATGCACATCAGTCAAAATTGCATACCAGAATGCGTTTATTAGAAAGATTCACAATGAAATGCTATTGAATTTTCACGTGAATTTAAAAATAATACTCACATATTGCTGAGAAATGTGAACTGAATTTAAAACTGGGAAAATGAGAAACTGAGAGAACTAAAATGGAGAGATCCTTTCAACCCTACCACTGAGCCATATCGCTTCTCCACTTCAATCTCCAGCATCTCCAGGAAGGGCTGCGAAAGACTCCTTGTCTGAGATCCTGGAGAGACACTATCAGTCATTATAGACAATACAGAGCTAAAGGACTGGCTCAGTATAAGGCGGTTTCTAATCTACCTCTGAGATTTCCATTGTGGTGCTATGTATGACACTTTTCTGTCAAGAAATTGGCCACTGAGCAGACAGCATGGGCTAGTTAACCTCTGACTGCAGCACTAAATCTCTGTGCAAAAAAGCTCAGTGTTATCCTGGCCCCATCCTCAAGCTGGGAGGAAGTGTTACTAGAAAACGGAGAGCTATCAGGCTTGGATCCAACAGCTTTGTTCTTAGGTAGACAGCAAACAAGCTCTTCAACCACGGACATTTTTCTTGTTTCCCCACTCCTAGTGCCTCAGAGGTCAAGTTCCAGAGAGGGGCTCTCAGCCAAAGCGAGATCAGTTCATCATATGAAGAATGAGGGCAATTGTAAAAGGCCTGAAGCACCGCACATTTCGCTCCAGGATTTCCTCAGGCTTCAGGAATTCTCAGCTTGATTATGCCTCTCAGGCCACAGAGTGGGAGTGCTTTACGGAGTCCGTACTGGAGATTCAGCACAGGAGCAGCCTAGTGGGAAATGCTTTTATCACCCACAGAGAGGTGTGTTCTGGCTTAGCTTTCACTTAAGTCTTAAGAGGATCTGCTCTGCCGGCGACTCACAGAAATGATGGTGGGTGGGTAATACACACCACTGGCTGATGATGGATATGCACACCCCCCCACTGTCAAAACAGCTTTCCCTTCCTTTTCCTAAGAGAGCCCTGTTTTGAACAGAGAAAGGGCTCTGATAGACCACTGTGTATTTTGCAAGGACATTAAAGCTTGTTGCATAATTTGCTCATTCCAAACAAAGGATTAACCACTCGAAAATGCCAATGCCATCAGTTTGGTGCAGCGTTAAAAGGGCAAAGGCTCCCTCTTCAAAAAACAAGAAGCTTCAAAGTATAGCAGTTTCATCAGATAATTGCGCCCTTTAGGATTTCCTGATAATGCCTTCAGCAGGAAATGACTGTCCCATGATACTCTTGTTTTTTACTTAATGTTTCATCTGTGTAATTTTGATGTGCTGAAAGGAGACATTCCAAGCCATTTGCTCTTGTGATCTATAACCAAGCACATGACATTTGGAGATCTCTGGCAGACTCCTCTTCTGATTATTGAGTGAAACAACAACATAGACTTATGCCAGATCAGAGCACTGGGCCATACAGTTCAGTATTGCCTACACTAGGGAGGTCCTCTAGATATTGCTGGGACTACAGCTCTGATAATCTCTGAACATTAGCTATGCTGCCTAGGGCTGAGTTTGAGTTCAACATCTGGAGAGCCACAGGTTCTATGGCCAGTGATGCAGTTAGGGCTGGACTTTGAGGTCAAAGTCAAGGTCTTACAGCTCTACTGAATGAAATTGTTAGTTCTTGAAGGATGCTTGCAGGGTAGAGAACTGTCAGCACTGCCTTTGCAAAAGTGGAGAAGCAAGCCAGCCAGCAAGAAAGGAAGAAAGAAAACAGAGGCAGAGAAGGTTATAATCTTTGCATTCTTGAAGCATTTTATCTGAAATGGAATTGTTATCGTGGGTTTTCCTTTGCAGCCCAAAGGCAGCTTTTATTTGATTTCTTTATACAGTTTACATCTCAGTTACAGTTAAGACTAGTTAAATGTATACATGTCAAATAATCTCTCAACAAATCCCAAGAACTACCATCAAGGCAGCTTCAGGAAAATGTCAGCCTAAAATAACTTGTCTGCAGAAAATCGACAACATTGAGCTTCTCAGGGTTGGATGTTCCACAGCTAGAGTGGAACCATTAGGAGTACCATACTTCTGTTCTGCTGTGGATTCAACTCAATAACTATCTGGACCAAGGCTTTCCTCACACATCTCAACATCTGGGGAGGTTCATATGGAGAAGGTTCTCCATATTGTTAGTGCACACTAAACTCCAAATAGTGAGAGATCTCATGGGAGCCAACACATACAGTATCTTGGGTTTAATTTTCTTGGAATGAAGGTCATCAGAGATTGTGGTGTCAATGAGATCTATGATTTTATTTACACGTGCTGAGTCCGTGCTGAGTCCCAATGGAAGTGCTCACAGAATTAACACTCCCAACATTTCTCACACTTCCATTAGGTTTCTATCCCCCTTCCCAGTTTTGGATTACCAATGTGATTGCCTCCATCTGGGAATGGGGGAATAGGCCCATTCTGGAAAAATCTCCAGCCAGAAGTTTCAATGGCAGTGAGTCACTTGTACACTTTAATCATGGAAAGAGATACTTAACAGATTGGGCTAGAACCACTAATTTTATAAATAGACTAGTCTGACGACTTTGACAGCCTCTCTTTTTATATAACCCCATTTTACCTACATAAAATTACATCCAGACCACCCCCATCTTATAACAATATTATAGCATGGCACCAAGTTACAAAAAGTTTTATAGGAAATCACTATGATCTTGCAATGTACTGAAAGACTGAGGGCTAATGGATACATGAGGCAGTAGGAGATTGAGGGTTAGGTTCCTGACTTAAAAAAAAAAATGTTTAAAAGCAGCCACAAGGACTGGGATGGGAAGTTAGGTAGCTGCAAGAGGTGAGGGGGGGGGGAGAAAGAGAACACATCACCAAAAAAGAGGGCACATATTTGAATGTCTGGTTTTTCCATGAAAGGAGAGACGGACACAATGGAAGCCAAACCCTTCCTGTCCCCATGCTGTTACTCCAGGAACCTTTCTTCCAGCCCAGCTCATTTCCAGTATAAGAGCAAAGGACCCATGGGGAGCCTGTAGCTCTCCATGTCCAGAGACTAATGTCAGGTCACAGTCTAAGGTCAAGTGGGGTGGGGGTTTGGAAGGGATCAACAAGAGACCCAAAGGCCAGTCATAGATCAAGGTAACACAGCCCATCAACACACCAGAGGACCAATCCTGTTCCAACAGCTTTCTCAAGGAACTGAAGGCTTTTATCAAGTATCCCTTTGCACAGCTGGTGGCCACCAGAGCTTTCCCCTCACACATAGCCCATTACTCTGAAGGAGGCCTTGACTTTCTGAAGGACGCTCCATTGCCTGGCCACTGCCTAGTCTTGCACTAGAGCTCTCTCAGGCTCAGCTTCTACCTCCAAGTCTGGGGTCTCTATTGGAGCAGCAGCTGGGATGCCATATGGTCTGACGGTCCTGGTTTGGCCTTGTTACCTGACCCCACCTCTACCTCCATACCGTTCCCTTCAAGGATTACCAGGTCTTCCTCTGATTAGAATTCCTTGAGCAGGGGCATGGCATCATCAGCTCTAGCCATCATGGCCAAGAATGATGGGACTTGTAATCCAACAACATCTAGAGGGCACCCAGCCCCCTACGCTGGCCTGTGTGAAGTAATGAAATAAAAGTGGGAGGGAGTTTAAGTTCCTTCACTTGTGTTTCCTTTTTGATGCAGAAAATCAGGTCACCGCCCATCACTCCATTTATTATGTGAATGGGATAGGTCCCTAACATGGCTGCCTAATCACAGGTTGCCCCTATCAGGGAGGCAGTAGAATATGTGGAGACCGTGAGGGGTAGGGGTGCGTGTGTGTGTGTGTGTGTATGCTTCTAGCAGCTCACTAGATAGCAGTTACCTCGTTCCCCCCTTGTGCCTCTTCACTTTGAATTCTTTTGCAAATCCTTTCTATAATATTTGTTTCTGGCTTCTCCATGCTGTTAAGAATTTACTATCCCTTGACATATGAAGTAAATTTCATATTTCAGAAAAAGGTGTTAAAACAACCTTTCACTCTAGTGAGTAATGATCAAAACTGATCTTTGACCTACGGTGTGTAAGGCGGTGGGGAAACCCACCGCTAAACTGGGAGGTCTGTTTTCAGAGAAGTGTTTTGGCACTTCAGGACTAGACTAGTGTGCTTGAAAAGAAAAGACATGACGAAAAGAAAAGAAAAGAAAAGAAAAGAAAAGAGAAAGACTTTGTGCGAGTCTCTCAACATAACTTGTAAACCCAGTAAAAGCGTGTGCCTTAAAACCTAATCCTATGATTGAGATTTGTCCACATTAGAGTTTAATGTGGATTTGAAGCTGGTTGCATCTCTCTCTCTCTCTCTCTCTCTCTCTCTCTCTCTCTGGTGTCATAGAACCCTCAATTTCCCTGGGTCCTAACTTAGTTCCTTTAGCTTCTGTGGGTGTAGTCTGGGTAGGACTTAATTTGGATGCAATTCGTAGCCAGCTTTTTAAGCAACATGTTTCACAAAGCGCTTCACAACATGTTATACCAACAAATGACAAAGTCTAGAGTTGCCTTTTCCTGTGTCTGTTTCATTGCTGGTTAGACACTGCATATCAAAAGGTAAGGTAAAGGTAAAGGACCTCTGGATGGTTAAGTCCAGTCAAAGGCAACTATGGGGTGTGGTGCTCATCTCACTGCATATCGTGGTGTGTATGGACACACCACAAGTTGAGTTAGTTTATGGCTTTCAGCAGCCCCCAGAGGACAATCTGACTGTGGCTCAGTAGCAGACCTGCCTGCAAAGTGACGTCTACAGCAGTCTTTGCAAATCTGGCCTCAGACAAGTGTCTTCCTGGCTCTGATGGAGATCCTTCAGCTCGTGCTTTCAAAGCACCACTCTGTACCATGAGCAAAGGGTCTGTCTTCCTTTTTTTCAGTGCCCTCTGGGAAACAGGTGGTGCTCACATTCCTGAAGCTGTGTGAGGTTTCCCTGTGCGATGAAGTTGACAGAATGAAGCATTCTCATTTAATGAAGATGAATTTCAAGACCTGGCTAGCATCAAATATTCAGCATCACAGAACTTGCCTCTTGAAGGCTTATTCAGAAACTATGACGACGACCCCAGCTCTTAAAACATTTGCGATGGCAGATTCCCCCGCACAGCTGGCATAAAGCCCTTGCTGTGCCAGCGCAAGAAGCTCACAGCTTGTGGCACTGGACTGGCATCATGCTCAGACTGAGTGGCATGTGAAGTCATAGGAATGAACCATTGTATAGGATCTAGCATCCTTCTTCCATGGTTGCGTTGTTTGGTTTTTGAACATTTAATGATGGTGTTTTTTATTATTATTGTAAGCTCTCTTGAGCATGTTATTGTTTTAATAAATAGAAAAGTGGGATATCAGTTCCTTAAGTAAGAAGAGTCTGCTGGATCAGGCCAATGGCGCATCTAGTCCAGCATCTCACAGTGGCCAACTATATGCCTGCAGGAAGCCCACAAAAATGACCCAAGTGCAATAGAGCTCTCCCCATTTCGGATATCCAGCCACTGGTGTTGAGAGGTATACTGCTTCCCTCGAACAGCAAAGGGAGGCAGTATACCTCCCTCACGGCTAGTAGCCACTAAGACCCTTGTTCTCCACTAATTTGTACATTCCTCCTTTGACGTGATCTGACTTGGTGGCTGCATCTTGCAGCAGCTAATAAATGAGTTCCTCTGAATTTTTACTTGCATTTTGTTTAGAAAAATGCAGTTAATTGCAAAAATATGTCTCCAGCATGTTTACTCAGAAGCAAGCCGCCATTGGGTTGAAGCCAATGTTGGTTCTACTCAAGGAAGTCCCACTGAAATGAATGGACATGACTGACCTAGGTTCATTAATTTCAGTAGGTCTACTATGAGTAAAACCTAATGGGAGACACCAATTGGCTCCAGCAGGGCTTACTTCTAAGTAAACATGCATAGTATTCCAGCCTTAGAACCTGTCTCCTTATGCACAGTGAAATGGGTTTATATCACTGTTCTGCTTAAATAACTTTTTAATCTAAATGAAAAGAGTGAGGGGAGGGAAATAACTGCCCACAAACTTGGCAGGATTTCCTTTTCCTCTCTATTTTTGGTCTCTGCCGTAACACTTTAAAAGCTTCCTTTTAAGGCCAAAAATGAACATAATTTCTACTGGTGCCAGTACAATCAACTATATGGCTAATCTTATTTTACTTTGCCAGTGTGCACGCGTGTGTTTAAAAAACCCCAACATAAAACTCAAAATGGGAACTATGTTGTAAAAGCTCCTTCATTGTTCCACATATGGTGTGAACAGAGGGAATTAGTTTAGATGATCTGCAGCTAATGTCTGGGAAATGTTAGGCTTCAAGCTGTATGTGTTGAAAGTCTCTGTGGTTTAAATAAATGCTCACATAAATATTATGAAAACCTCTCCTCTTTTCAGAGAGAATCTGTGGCACGAAGTCTAATGAGATATAGTTTGTTTGCATTAATCTCTCCTGTGACAATCCTGTGGTTTTAAGAACAACTTGTGATAGGCCAAACCTTAGTAGGTGAAACTTTCTCCATCGCTGTATCTTCGTGCTGAGATAACCAGAACCAACCACATTCTTTGCGCACCATTTGTCTAGCAGTTAAAGGCACATGGGCCTCTGAGCTAATGAGTGGCTCTACAGATGTTGCTGAACTACTGCAATCATGCTGGCTGAGGCGGATGGAAGGTGTAGTCCAACAACATGTGATGAGACTTGGGTTCACAATCCCAGATGTATTTATTTATTTATTTATTTAATATCCCACTTTTCCCTCTCAGGAGCTCAAAGTGGTGAACACTGTTTTCTTTCCCCCTCCCATCAATCCCCATAACAAGCATGTGCGGTAGGTTGGGCAGAGAGGTAGTGACTGGCCCAAGGCCACCCAATCGGGCTTCATGGTCAAGTGTGAGGCTCTGTATACACCATAGCAGAAGCACGTTTTCTCCCTCAAAGAATTCAGAGAGTTTATGAAAGGGTTGCTGGGAATTGTAGCCCTAGCGAGGGGGAAACTACACAGTCCTTTGAGGGAAAGAATGTGCTTTGCAGGTAAATTGTGTACGCAACCTGACTCTGACAACAAACTGAACACTCTAGTTTGCAGGCTTTTCTGGCTGGTTTGCAATCCCAATTAGAATATTAAATTAACAGTAATTTTAAAACTGTGAAGATTTAAAATATTGCAAGCCATTAGAATAAAAATAAAAATCAGATCACAGTACATCCCTGTTGAATCTGTGTGGCACCATCCTATTGATACATTGCAAGCATTAAGGAAATAACTTTCCTGTTTCTCCCAGCAACTTTCACCAGCAAGCTTATAATTTGGAATCGTGAGCTGGATGGAGAACAAGCTTGTCTCATACTTCTCCAGCTATCATGTCTGAAAGGTGTAACAGAAAACTACAAAAGAAAGCAATGGAAAATAACACTACAGTTCACCCTTCCTGACCCTAAATATAATGGGTAGAATTCAGCATCATGCTAATACAATAATTTCATCGGGGCACATGCTTGCCACATGTAATAATATCTCCTCTCCTCTCCACAGCCATGTGCTGTTCTGGGGTTTTCTCTGGCCCTCCAGAATGGATTTGGGGGAAGTGCAGGGAGTACATGGGGTGCAGTGGGGGAAGCCCCATTGCACTAGCACTAGCACAGGCATAGGCAAACTCGGACCTCCAGATGTTTTGGGACCACAACTCCCATCATCCCTAGCTAACAGGACCAGTGGTCAGGGATGATGGGAGTTGTATTCCCAAAACATCTGGAGGGCCGAGTTTGCCTATGCCTGCACTAGCAGGAATACTTGAGCTGGCTTCTGCTAGCACAGTGGATTCATTGAATCCATCCCATTGGGCAGCATTCAATTAAATAGTTGTACTAGTACAAGAGGTCGTAGAATACTCTGTTTTCAAAATAGCCATGATCCATCTATGGAGATACAAATGTGGCAGCTACTCAAGCAGCAGGTGTCAACGCTGTTATTAATAGCAAAAATAATTTAATTGGCTACTCATCCTTCACCCTACAGTCCTAGGTCGGGTTACAACAATTCAAAATATAACATTAAAGACCATTTAAAATGTAAAGAAGAGAATAATTAGTGCAAGGTCACCAATGAGCTTCACAGCTGAATTAGAGTTGCAAGTTATGCATTGCCAAAAATAAGATTCGCATCACCAAAAAGAAAAGAAAAAAGATTATGTCCATGTGCATAAAAATTACACATGGTAGTTATATGTATAGGTGCAAATTTATAAACAATCTTGATTTAAATAGTTAAGCAACACATCTTGCTGTAGTGGACCAGATGCTGCTAACTACTGATGGGCAATTTCAACGCATATGCTCTCTCTTTTAATAGTTCCTTTTCTTTAAAGCAGGCTTGGACTGGACAGCCCTCAAGTAGAGGACACCTTCAAATCGATGAATGTTCACTGTAAAGTAGGACACATAGCCACCCAAGCAGAGTGGGGATTTGAACCCAGGTCTTTCAGATTATAGTCCAATATGCTGCCATTACACCATGCTGGAATAGACATGCCTTAGGAAATCTTTTAGGCATACAGTCCAGTATGTATATGACTGCTTTTGGGACAAAAGGAAACATGTTGGATCAGATGAGATGTTGTTGCATAAGTTTGGCCAGACATTTTTGGGAGCTCCTAGTTTAAACCACGATTAAGAATTGCTCCATGTTTTGGTCCTCAACCCCCTCCCCCCTTTAAAGTTACCGGTATGTTTATTGACAGAGTGCTTTGTATGTTTTTGAGAACACAGAATGCTTTTGTTCGTTTGAAAGCTATGTTTGAAAGCCTTCAGTTTGATATATCTGGATTAACATTTGCCAGAGTTAGGGTTGGTGAAAACCAAAAAGAAAGAAAGAAAGAAAGAAAGAAAGAAAGAAAGAAAGAAAGAAAGAAAGATGGATGGATGGATGAAGGACATTTATGGTGGTGATCTTCCGTGGACACACACCGTTTATTTGCATATCCTGAAAGTGGGGGGAACCTTCTACAAAGTGAACATTTGTATCAACACAATTCATGATGTTGTCTCACTTCAAAACCCGAGAAGGCCCATGTTTCTTTTATTGGAAGGAGACTTTGGGAAAGTAAATAGGTGGGCATGTGCAAACAAGCCTGAAAGAGAGAGAAAAGTGAAATGTAGAATCTCTGAAACCTTCTCATCTAGATGCCATCAGTTAAATCCTTTAAAAGCAAACAGGAACAAACTATCTGTATTTGTGTAAGTGAAGGCCTTCCAGGAAGTTTGCTCATGTGGAGGGTGTGCACACTCATGGAATGCTATGGACTGACAGCTAATATATGGGAAATATACTTTGAAGTTGACCTTACTGATCCTTATATTCAGTATTCAATATTAGTGCTGCTACGTTTTAGACTTGACAAGACCAAAGTTGATTTGACTATTAATCATTCAGCTAAGGCCAATATGAACAACAAGTCCCAGCTAACTTGATTTTCCTGTGTGTCTCGTTAACTATTACAATGAAAATGTATTTATAGATCAGGCTGGAGGCCTAACTAGTTTTTAAACTGATGAATCATAGAATCATAGAGTTGGAAGAGACCACAAGGGCCATCGAGTCCAACCCCCTGCCAAGCAGGAAACACCATCAGAGCACTCCTGACATATGGTTGTCAAGCCTCTGCTTAAAGACCTCCAAAGTAGGAGACTCCACCACACTCCTTGGCAGCAAATTCCACTGTCGAACAGCTCTTACTGTCAGGAAGTTCTTCCTAATGTTTAGGTGGAATCTTCTTTCTTGTAGTTTGGATCCATTGCTCCGTGTCCGCTTCTCCGGAGCAGCAGAAAACAACCTTTCTCCCTCCTCTATGTGACATCCTTTTATATATTTGAACATGGCTATCATATCACCCCTTAACCTCCTCTTCTCCAGGCTAAACATGCCCAGCTCCCTTAGCCGTTCCTCATAAGGCATCGTTTCCAGGCCTTTGACCATTTTGGTTGCCCTCCTCTGGACACGTTCCAGTTTGTCAGTGTCCTTCTTGAATTGTGGTGCCCAGAACTGGACACAGTACTCCAGGTGTGGTCTGACCAGAGCAGAATACAGTGGCACTATTACTTCCCTTGATCTAGATGCTATACTCCTATTGATGCAGCCCAGAATTGCATTGGCTATTTTAGCTGCCGCGTCACACTGTTGGCTCATGTCAAGTTTGTGGTCAACCAAAACTCCTAGATCCTTTTCACATGTACTGCTCTCAAGCCAGGTGTCCCCCATCTTGTATTTGTGCCTCTCATTTTTTTTGCCCAAGTGCAATACTTTACATTTCTCCCTGTTAAAATTCATCTTGTTTATTTTTGCCCAGTTCTCTAATCTGTCAAGGTCGTTTTGAAGTGTGATCCTGTCCTCTGGGGTGTTAGCCACCCCTCCCAGTTTGGTGTCATCTGCAAATTTGATCAGGATGCCCTTGAGTCCATCATCCAAGTCGTTGATAAAGATGTTGAATAAGACCGGGCCCAAGACAGAACCCTGTGGCACCCCACTAGTCACTCTTTTCCATGATGATGAGGAACCATTGATAAGCACCCTTTGGGTTCGGTCAGCCAGCCAGTTACAAATCCACTGAGTGGTAGCATAGTCAAGACCGCATTTTACCAGCTTCTTTACAAGAATATCATGGGGCACCTTGTCAAATGCCTTGCTGAAATCAAGGTAGGCTACATCCACTGCGTTCCCTTCATCTACCAGGCTTGTAATTCTGTCAAAAAACGAGATCAGGTTAGTCTGACATGACTTATTTTTCAGAAATCCATGCTGACTATTGGTGATCACAGCATTCCTTTCTAGGTGCTCACAGACTGTTTGCTTAATGATCTGTTCCAGAATCTTCCCTGGTATTGATGTCAGACTGACTGGGCAGTAATTATTTGGGTCTTCTCTTTTCCCCTTTTTGAAAATAGGGACAACATTTGCCCTCCTCCAGTCTGCCGGGACTTCGCCTGTTCTCCAGGAATTCTCAAAGATGACTGCCAGTGGTTCTGAGATCACATCTGCCAGTTCTTTTAATACTCTTGGATGCAGTTCATCTGGCCCTGGAGACTTGAATACATCTAAACTAGCCAAATATTCTTGTACTATCTCCTTAGTTATTCTGGGCTGTGTTTCCTTTGCTGAATCATTTGCTCCAAATTCTTCAGGTCGGGCATTGTTTTCTTTATTGGAGAAGACTGAGGCAAAGAAGGCATTGAGTAGTTCAGCCCTTTCTGTGTCCCCTGTTTGCATTTCACCATCTTCTCCTCTGAGTGACCCCATTGTTTCTTTGTTCTTCCTTTTGCTACGAACATACCCATAAAAGCCTTTTTTGTTGCTTTTAACCTCTCTAGCAAGCCTGAGTTCATTCTGTGCTTTAGCTTTTCTGACTTTGTGTCTACACGTGCTGGCTATTTGTTTGAATTCTTCTTTGGTGGTTTCCCCCCTTTTCCATTTTTTGTACACATCCTTTTTTAATCTTAATTCAGTTAAAAGTTCTTTAGATAGCCACCCTGGCTTCTTTAGGCACCTTCCATGTTTCCGTCTCATTGGTATTGCCTGACGTTGTGCTTTTAGTATCTCCCTCTTAACAAACTCCCAGCCATCATGAACTCCCTTTCCTTTTAGTATTGTTGTCCATGGGATCTCACCCAGCACTTCCCTAAGTTTTATGAAGTCGGCTTTCTTAAAGTCAAGAAATTGAGTCCTAGTATGCTTGGCTACTCCTTTCCGCTGTATAGTAAACTTCAGAAGAGCATGATCACTCGCGCCTAATGATCCTTCCACTTCTACCCCACTAACCAGGTCATCAACATTGGTTAGGACCAGATCTAAAATGGCTGTTCCTCTTGTTGCTTCTCCCACTTTCTGGACAATGAAGTTGTCTGCAAGGCCAGTGAGGAATCTGTTTGACCTTATGCTCTTGGCTGAGTTTGACGTCCAACAAATATCTGGGTAATTGAAGTCCCCCATTACTACTATCTCCCTTCCTTTTGCATGCTTGGCCATCTGTTCCAGGAAGGCATCATCTATGTCCTCCGTTTGGCTTGGGGATCTATAGTAAACTCCCACAATGAGGTCTCTGTTATTCTTCTCTCCCTTAATTTTGACCCAAATGCTCTCACTTTGGCTTTGAGGATCTAAATCTTGGATCTCTTCACAGGTATACACATCCCTGACATATAACGCCACTCCTCCTCCTTTCTTGTCTGGTCTGTTTCTCTGAAATAGATTGTATCCCCCCATTATTACATTCCAATCGTGGGACTTATCCCACCAGGTTTCAGTGATGCCTATTATGTCATATTTAGTTTGCTGTACCAAGAGCTCAAGCTCATCTTGTTTATTTCCCATGCTTTGCGCATTAGTGTACAGACATTGAAGTCCATTAATCATTCCCCCGTGTCTCTTATTTAAGGATTTTTTCCTCCCACCACTAGGTCCGCGTGCTGTTTGCTCCATTTGGTCTATGACATTTGGATGATCATCTTCATTAATTGATAGACTCCTACCTTCAGGAGCACTGTCTCCCTCCCCCACATTAGTCAGTTTAAAGCCCTCCTGATGAGGTTTCTGAGATTTTTTGCAAAAACATTTCTCCCAACCGTTGTGAGGTGCAGCCCATCACTTGCCAGAAGTCCATCTTCAAGAAACTGCAGTCCGTGATCTAAGAATCCAAACCGTTCCTGTTTACACCATTTGCGAAGCCAGCTGTTCACTTCCACTATTTCCCCCTCTCTCCCTGGGCCACGTCGTTCAACTGGGAGGACAGATGAGATGACAATTTGTGCATTTAGTTGCTTCAATTTCCTGCCGAGAGCCTCGTAGTCTCTTTTGATCTTCTGGAGGCTATTGCTTGCAGTGTCGTTGGTTCCCACATGAACCAAGAGGAAGGGGTATTTGTCAGTGGGTTTTATGATTCCTTGCAGTCGTTCAGTTACATCTTGGATCTTAGCCCCGGGGAGACAGCACACTTCCCGAGACATCTTGTCAGGCCCACAGATCACTGCTTCTGTTCCCCTCAGTAGGGAATCCCCTATCACCACTACACGCCTCCTCTTGGGTTTGGTCGGGGTTCTTCCGTGAGCTGTCCGTTCCAAGGTCGCCTGCACATTCCCTGAGGACTGACTTTGCTGCTCGTCTTCATATACCTGATCGACTGTAATGAGGGAGAGATCCTCAAATGGAGTCTGCTCTTCGTCTTCCATGCTAGGGGAGAGGACCTCAAAGCGATTGTGTATTTCTAAACAATCAGAACGAACCCTGGGCCTCCTACTTCTTTGAGTCACGTTTCTCCATATATCTGGCTCCTGTGTTGGTGAACTAGACTCCTTCTCAGGGGAGTCCCCTGTCTCCTCCTTGGTGGAGACGGTGTGCTCTGTTGCTTCCAAGAAGAGCTCCAGCTCTCTAATTCTTTGGAGCGTAGCTACACGTTCCTCCAGTTGCTGGACTTTGTCTTTTAAGAGGGCACTCAACATGCAATTGCTGCAGGTAAAGCTGCCTGCAACCTTTGGCAAGATGGCAAACATTGCGCAGGAATCGCAGGCGATTGCAGCTGTTCCCTCCCCTTCCATCTTGAGATCGTGTCGTTGGGGTTGGCTACAGAGGTCCTCCATCATAAAAAGCTTGAAGACAGGACAAATAACTTCCCTCACACAAAAAAACACCTAGATCTCCCTCAACAAACGTTTGAGACTAGCTCCCCTAAATGTAAATCTAAATCTAAAAGATGGGTGGCTCCTCCCACTAATCCCCTGCCTCAACAGAAACCCTGCCCCCTCTGACCTTTACACAGGGAAAACAGCTAATCAGCCTCAAAGAAACACACAGACACAAGAAAACCCTTTTTGCTCCTTCTTCAACTGATGCCCTACAAACTCTGATAAGCTCCTCCCACAGCTAATCCCCTGCCTCAACAGAAACCCTGCCCCCTCTGACCTTTACACAGGGAAAACAGCTAATCAGCCTCAAAGAAACACATGAGCATATGTAGTTCCTTGTAAATCTAATGGGAAGCCAGTTATTGCATGAAGACCATTTCTTCAGTATGCTAGATCGCATGGCTATCTTGCACTTCCGTTATTCAATGCGTCTGTGTTCAAATTATGTTTTCCTTTAAAACACAAGAGCCTGCTGGATCAACCCAATGGTTCTGTTCTCACTGTGGACAACCAGATGCCTGTGGGAAGCCAGCAAGCGGGATCTGCAAGAGCACTCCAGAAACTGGTATTCATAAGCACACTTCCTTCAGCAGTAAAGGACCCCTGGATGGTTAAGGCCAGTCAAAGGCGACTATGAGGTGCGGCGCTCATCTCGCTTTTCAGGCCAAGGGAGCCGGCGTTTGTCCACAGATAGCTTTCCGGGTAATGTGGCCAGCTTGACTAAACCGCTTCTGGCACAACAGGACACCATGACGAGTGCCAGAGTGCAAGGAAACGCGGTTTACCTTCCCGCCGCAGTGGTACCTATTTATACTTGCACTGGTATGCTTTTGAATTGCTAGGTTGGCAGGAGCTGGGATGCCATATGGTCTGACGGTCCTGCTGTGCTTAATCAATGCTTGGCTAAAGTGTGGCATCTGAACTGGCATTTTTTTTCAGTGGAAATAGAACAGCACGGACATCCATTTACTGGCTGACATGTAATCAAGCTTTGGCTATTTCAAAAGGTAGGTAGTTTTAATGTGAAGGAGCTCTTTTGGGTGGACAGATGTTGGAACAACTTCACCTGCTGATCTCAGTGAGCAGACAAGGCTATGTGGAACAAGACACTGTAAACTGGTCCCAATTTGTTTTGGACCTGATAAGCTAATAGCAAAAACCTTAAACCTGGCTTCATAACAAAATGGCAGCCAGTAAATGGCTGTTAATGCTGTTATATTTCTACTGGAAAAAATGCCATATTATTTGACTTTTCAAGACACCACCTGCTTTTATATGTTTAACTGAACTTTTGCCCTAGATGATTCTCCCTCAATAGCTTGCTCTACAAGTTAAAGAAAGATAAAGCTTTTAAGTAAGTTAATTCACATTTTAGGCTGGTTCTTTTGTTTCTAATAGACTCATATAGATTTAAAATTTTTTCCTTAGCTTCCCCCCTTTCTTTCAGGGGTCTTTTGCGTTATATCATGTCATTCAAAATTTACTTAAATATTACCTTAGGCACAAGATATGAAGCTCTTCCAGGTGGCTTTAAAAGTTCTAGAGATTCAATTAATTCCATTGTGTATTTATAAACTTTGTTAGTGTTTTCACCTAAGGCAGGCTGTTTCATAGGGATTTAAAGGAGGAAACTATGTAAAGGGGAAATTAATCCTGTGCAATAATATTTTAAAACTAAGTAGAATAGTGCTCTATTACCAGCTAACTTATGTTCACCAATTCTATTACCTAGTATAACATTTTCATTAATTTTTAAAAAAGGGCTTAACCTGCTCAGTACCGTCGACAGCTGCTCAGTGCCTTTATTAGTAATATAAAGATTCTACACTGGGTATTTTACTGTGCAATGGGTATGCTTGGTTCACTCACTTTCCATCAGCATTTGCATGCCACAGTGAACAAACATGCTTTCTAGTGTTTTCTCTGTTCATCGTGTTTTCTTTCAGAGCACTTTCAGGACTTTCTGAATTAATGGAATTACTACTTGATTTCCTTGAGT
Source organism: Podarcis vaucheri (assembly GCF_965113315.1). Classification (NCBI taxonomy): domain Eukaryota; kingdom Metazoa; phylum Chordata; class Lepidosauria; order Squamata; family Lacertidae; genus Podarcis; species Podarcis vaucheri. Next base: position 61,725,088 of record NC_138766.1, on the reverse strand, counting down.
ATTTATGACTTATCATGCTACCTTTCTGATTGATTGGGGTGAGGAACTTCAAGTTCGAAAGCTGAATGCAGCCCTCCAGGCCAAGTTCCAGCCTTAGGACCCAACCTAGGCCATGACCCAACCCTAGGGGCATACTCCTCTTTCCTGTGAATACTTTTGCTTGACAGGTATGCGATAGTGCCTCTTGCTTGCACTGAACAGAGAGGCAGGTATGTGTAGAAACCTCTGGCTTTTGTGCAGCTGGTGGAATCCAGCCTTCTTTACAAAGTTAAGTGTCAAAGCCATTATCCTGCCCACCTTGCCTCTACCTGTTTCTTTCCTCGCCCCTGGCATGCAATGCTTGGAAGGTTTGCCCATGAGGGAATGGTACCCAAACATGCAATAACCATTTCCTGCTCTATGACTGAATGGTCACTCCTAGTGAGGAATCCTCTCCACTGCTGTAACCCTTCTCAAATAGCATTACTATTACACATTTATTATTCCCTCCTCCTCAATTGTGTGTGTGAAGGAAAGATCATAACTGGGAATGCAGGGATGGGGGACTGAGACCAAGACAGAGTGGTTTACTTAGAGCCAGCTAGTTAGGACCTCAAAAGAAATTATGAGTAGCTGATGCAGCATAGTGGCTAAGTTAGGGGGAGTGGGTGGCGCAGTGGTCTAAACCACTGATCCTCTTGGGCTTGCCGATTGGAAGGTCAGCAGTTCAAATCCACACGATGGGGATGGGGTGAGCTCCTGTTGCTCTGTCCCAGGTCCTGCCAACCGAGCAGTTCGAAAGCACACAACTGCAAGTAGATAAATAGGTGCTGCTGCAACAGGAAGGTAAACAGTGTTTCCAGGCTTCCGTCAAGGTGTTCCGTTGTGCCAGAAGCAGTTTAGTCATGCTGGCCACATGACCCAGAAAGCTGTCTGTGGACAAATGCCGGCTCCCTCAGCCTGAAGCGAGATGAGAGCTGCAACCCCATAGTCACCTTTGACTGGACCTAATCATCCAGGGGTCCTTCACCTTTTTTTTACCTTTTTAGTGGCTAAAAGACTAAGCTGTTGTTTTTGAAAATCCTCAGGCGTGAGACGTGTAACTATTATGTTTGTTGCCACTTGTTTGCTGCCTTTAACAAAATCAGTTAAATATATTTACAAAAAAGTATATTTGCATGTTTTTTTATACTGCAGAGAACTGTAAATAAAACCTCTAAGATGTTTACAAGGAATATAAAATGTACATTAAAGCTGCCAATAAAAATCAATGTTAAAAGCGAAATGAACAACGTCAATGGTTAGAAGCATGCATTATAAGCTAAAATTATGGGTTAGAATACATGCCAACTTTACATGTCTGCATAGGCTCGCCTAAACAGAAAAGTTTTTAGAAGGTGCCAGAAAGATTACAGGAAAGATGCCTGCCTAATATCAATGGGAAATGAGTCCCAGCGTGTGGGAGCTTCCCTGCTAAAAGATCAGGTTCTGAAGTGCAGAATGAACATTATATGACACTTGTAAAAGTGACATTCTGCAGATAAAAATGGATGAGTGGGTGCATATGTGGATAACCTGGCCCCAAAATGTTATGGGCTTTATATACTAATAACAACACCTTAAAACCTGACTTGGTTACTACGAACACTCTAGGTAGGAGAAAGGGTTAAACAACACTCTCCCACTTGCTGCTGCTGTGAATAAATTTATAGCCCTCCACAGCAGCATTTTAGTTCTTAAAACATTTCAGAGATCCACTGTGGAGTTTGTGTCTTAAATGAAGAGAAAAGGGGAACTAATGCTCCAGAATTTCAGTGACGCAGGTGCACCATGGGCAATCTCAATATCCAAACCTCAGCCATGCAGTGCATTGTTTTGTCCTTGACCAAATTTGGTCATGATATCCTGGAGAACACAGACACGCCATGCACAAAGCAGCAGTACAGCAAATGTTTTGTGTATACCAAGCTTCATAGCAAACCCACAAAAGTCATTTTGAAATTTGGTGGAGGTAGAAGACGGAAATGGTGCAGGATGGACTAGGTTAAGCATTTTAAATCTGAAGATATGCCAAATCAAAGTGGCTTAAAGACATGCTATTGCATTCAGCTAAATGAGATGAACCACAGAAGTTTTCTCATCTCAGAAGGAAAAAATCCCCACTTCACATCTACATAAGGCAGGCTGTGTGGGAAGTGGTCTGTCCTGGATATTCCCGCCTTTGAGGCATTAAAAACAAACAAACACCAATGACTGGAAGTGGAAAGAAGAGGCAACGCAAGCTCTAAGATGTTTAAATAAAAGTAACCTCCCAGTGGACTATTATCCTTAAGTGGATTTATTTAATTCATATCATTTACATTTGCCACTTAAATGACCAGTGTTCCTAGAGCCTGGTGATCTTTGAAATCACCATGTCACATGTGAAATGCTGCAGATGTGGAGGCCAACCACAGCTGTTTTCCAAAAAGTGGCTAGGGAACAGTGATGAGCAGATGGACACAGGAACTATACAGATCTAAATGGATTCCACCACCAAGTTGCCTAGACACAGCCAGAGGCATATTCTATACATGTGGGAGAAGGCATATTTTTGTTTATGAATTGCATTTATATCCCACCTTTTCTCCAAAGAGCTCAAGCGATTGTACATGGTTCTTCCCATCCTCCCCAAAACAACAAGGAGTGTGGTGGAGTCTCCTTCTTTGGAGGTCTTTAAGCAGAGGCTTGACAACCATATGTCAGGAGTGCTCTGATGGTGTTTCCTGCTTGGCAGGGGGTTGGACTCGATGGCCCTTGTGGTCTCTTCCAACTCTATGATTCTATGATTCTAACCCTGTGAGGTAGGGTAGGCTGAAAGGCAGTGACTTGCCCAACTTCACCCAGTGAGCTTCATGGAATACATGCGCCTACCCTTGCTGGATGAGCAGCTGAACATGTACAGGGAGCATAGTTCCTGACCCAATCCAGGGCTGCACATCTAATAACTCTATGCCAGCAACAGTGCCTGACCAGTGTTAGAAACTGAGATATGAAAGCTAGGAGCTAAATGGCACCTTAAACCTAGGTTATGGGCACCACAACAGAATGTCTAGGCACACTTTTTTTATAAGTAGAATACAAAGCTGAAAATGAATGAACTGCAGCTAAAATCTTATGTTATTTTTTCACATTGTCTAGTCCTCATCGAAAGACTGCAAAAAAGAAAAAGAAAAAGAAAGCCATGCTTCCCCTGCCTGCCCCCTTACTTATGTAAAGGTAAAGGTACCCCTGACCATTAGGTCCAGTCGAGGACTACTCTGGGGTTGTGTGCTCATCTCACTCTATAGGCCGAGGGAGCCAGCGTTTGTCTGCAGATGTGGCCAGCATGACGAAGCCGCTTCTACCTTCCCGCTGGAGCAGTACCTATTTATCTACTTGTATTTTGATGTGCTTTTGAACTGCTGGGTGGGCAGCAGCTGGGACCGAGCAACGGGAGCTTACCCCGTCGTGGGGATTTGAACCGCCGACCTTCCAACTGGCAAGCCCTAGGCTCTGTGGTTTAGACCACAGTGCCACCTGCGTCCCACATAGTCTTATGAGGGTCCCTCAAAACACTGCCTTTCTTTAAGGCCAGCTGAGAGGCAGAACCTATCAACTTGCTGACACTGCAGTGATTTCTTGGAAGTCCAGCAGGCAGGAATTTCTTCTTCCAAGCCCTCAACTCCAACAATGGCAGTTTTAATCTGAAATCTTAGGCGCAGTACTGTGGCCAGAGCTCAGAAGTTGCTCACGCTAATGAAATTCCCAGTTGCAAAATGTGCCTAGAACAATGAGAGTTTTGAACACTGTGCCTGACAACAATTTAGGAGGGAGAGATGAGGCCTGGATCTCGTCTCCCACTGGTTCCTGCCCTAAAGTGGCCTATGCATTCTGCTATGTCCTCACTACTGGATCCCACACACTGAGCATCCAAGCTGTTTAAAGGAGTATCAGTTTTCTTCTGGCAAATGTGGGAAGAAAGGATAAGCTTTCATTAAGCGTCACTTCCCCCGTATCAACAGCTCTTTCAAACACAGAAGGTACCAGTCTAAGACTGTCAGATATATCTTTCTTTTTGCTTATGCTGCCCTGGAGAAGTTCTGTTACCCATACCTATTGCTTGCTCAGTGAATCGGCATGCACTCTCAGGGACCTGCTCAGGGACAGCTTCCTCAAATATTATTTCACAAGTTTAATATAATTACAATTATAATTATTGCATTTATAGCCCGCCTTTTTCTCCAAGGAGCTCTTATTCCTCACAACAAGCCTGTGAGGTACCGGTAGGTTAGGCTGAGAGGCAGTGGCAGGCCTAAGGCCGCCCAGGGAGCTTCATCCCTGTGTTGCCTAATTATAGGCAATAATTATAATTGTAATTATATTAAAGTTGTGAACCCTCACCTCCCAGGTCTCAGTCCAACCACTGCACCACACTGGCCCTCAGTTCGTGAGTTTAAAGCTGATTTATTAACATACTGTACTTCTATACCGTTACTGATAAAAAAAACAAAACCCTACAACGGCCTACAACAATTATACAAGAACCCGTACAATAAAAGTCAACACCAGAGAACAGGTGCTACAGCGAGAAGCGCCCCGCTCCCTCCGCCCCGTCTAGCGGCGCAGGCTGTGGCCGGAGAGAGGCGGAGCGAGGGCAGCTGGTCCGCTGCCAACCCCGCGCATTCCCGTGACCCTGCCCGGAGAGGATGAGCGGGCCGGAGCACCCCTTGCCCCCCTCCCCGCCCAAGTACGCAGCGGCAGCGGCAGGACCGGGTAGGGAGGCGCGCGAAACCCCCCTCGCGCCCTTGCCGCCTTTTCCTGGGAGCGCGTGGCGGCGGCGGCGACCCTTTTTACCTTAGCTCCGCGGGCGCCTGGCGAGGGGCTGGGAGGGGCCGAGGCGTGGCAAGGCAGCAGCGCGCCCGGCCCCCCTCTCTCCGCGCGCCCCGCCGGGTGGAGCTGCCTTCCCTCGCCTCAGTCGGGGGAAGCTCTTCGCCTGCGAGATGGGCGCCGGCATCCTGGCCCTGGCCCTCTTGGCGCTTTGGCGCCGCGCCGAGGCGGGCTGCGCGGAAGAGGCGCGCTGCTGCGCGGGCCGGGACCCGAGCTGTGCCAGCAGCGGCTGGCGCGTCGACCGAGCCTACGGGACGTGCTTCTGCGACGAGGCGTGCAAGCTGACGGGCGACTGCTGCTATGACTACGCCCAGGCGTGCCCAGGTACTTGCCGCGGAGGGAGAGACTGGAGGGGGTGGGTTTCTTTTTTTGCCTCCTGAGAACAGGTGTCCGAAGGGTTAACCGTGAGCGGCTTTTGCCGGCGGAGATGGGGGTGGAGTCCACTCTGCACATGCTCAGAGAGCCGCCGCTGGCTTTACTCGGACCCTCTTACAAACCAGGGCTAAGCCTTGCCGTTGGCTGGAGAAATTCTATAAAAACGATTATCTTTTATATATGGTTTTAGCTGTTAGTATTTTATCTGTGTTGTTTTAATTTGCGTGAGTCGTCTTGTGTCGCAGAGTGGGGGGAAAGCGGGATATAAATAAATATAAAAATAATGTTAATAATTGTTTCAGCTTAAACCCCCAATAATGAGACGCTGAACAGCCACCTGCTCAGATGCCGGATCTCCACCCAGGACTTGACTTCCCTTTCCAGCCCTGGCATTGGCCACTTTTTGCTCTTGATCCCAAGGAAATGCAGGCTTCATAAGCAAAGGCTTTAAACAAGGAGGGGAAAGCACGAATTTCCTTGTTTTTTATTTTACATGGGAAATCCAATTGAGGAACCAAAAAATGCAAGGAAGTGACTCAGGGAGACTTCACTGGGTATTTGTTTGTGAAGTAGATTCCTGCTTGAGATGGAGATATTAAATTCCTTTGCAAATCTAATGTATTGAGAGCATGAGTGGTGCAATAAGCAATGTTGGAATAGAGTTATACAAAAATGTGTCATTGCCATGGAGTAAAGTAGAAGTGTTTGATTTGATATACAATGCTTTGTTGGGGTAAAGGTAAAAAAGGTAAATGTAAAGGACCCCTGACAGTGAACTCCAGTCACAGACGACAAGGTAGGAGGCCTTAATGAAATCAAATAGTCATAGCTATGAATCATGGTTTAAAATTGTTTTTTGAAATCTTTCTAAACCATTAACTAGGAGCACCAGCACTATACATAAAAGGTAAGGGCTGAGGGAGGGAGCAAGTCACCCTGTAATTCAAACAATGCTGGTATAGATTTATCAATGAAGGTAAGAATCCTGCCAGACATATACAAACCTTTCAGTATAGCAGCTGGAGTCAGGACCTGAATGCCAAAGGACCAAGCCCTCCTAGTGAGAAAACCCTCCCCTTGGAAATTGTGTTTTTTGTTTTTGTTTTAAAAAAGGTTGCATAAGGAATTATTCCTCTTTTTAATTCTTTTTACACAGCTGACAGGAGCAGGTGCAGGGAGACGTCTGTCAAATGTGAACCCTAAAGGCCTGCAACCCAAAAGACAATTAAAAATAACTTTTTTTTATTTCAGACAATATTCACGACTTCCCTCTTGCAGTGTGCAAGTGTTGCTTATTTGCTTGATAGCTTTTGGAGCTGTCTGCTCTGCAGGCATCTTGGACTGGTGTGCTAGGTTTGTTTCTGCTCTGTTTGGTGCATTGTGGAATGGATTATATGGATTAATCTGTGAAGCAGGGAGAGAGGTTGCAGTGGAAAGGATCCGGCCTCAGAGTGGGGAGTTGAATTGGATGATCACCTGGCCTCTTTAAGTCCATTTGCTCAGACTTGTACCTCAGGCTGATCGTGGTACTATAGATTATAAGGCAAACTGGCGTTTCAGAATCTCTGTTTTGCCTCATGATGCTAACAATTGTTTTAATACTCGATTGGAAGCCACCCAGAGTGGCTGGGGAAACTCAGCCAGATGGGCGGAGTATAAATAATAAATTATTATTATTATTATTATTATTATTATTATTATTATTATTATTATTACAATGGGGTAGTGGTAGTTGCAGAGGGAAATTAGTGGGAGAGGATGCTTAGCTTTCATCAATTCTACCTTGCATAGTGCTCCTCCAGCCCCTTTTAAATGCTTTCCTGCCACCCAGTTCTCAGGATGGAAACAAGCTTTGATGGTGGAGAAAGCCCTGGCCAGGAAGCAGTTGTGAAGGAGGAACAGCAGACAGAGGAAGTTTTAAATATCCTGTCCAGTCCATCACCCCTCTTCTGCAAATGCCCCCATATGCCATGCATTATAATTACCTGCCATTGAAAATTTTAGGGTATCTTGTGTTTGTTTCATCATCATAGCAGTAGTTGGCAAGTGGTGGTCCAATCTACTATCTGACCTACTGAGCACTTCTCTTTTTTCCCCTCCTCCTGCCTAGTCATTGCTTGAACTGCATGAAAGTCAAGGGCGGGTGTGTGGGGTGTGTGCCACAAAGCCACTGACATAGGTGGAGCAGCATGGAAGCAAGGTTGGGGGAGTGTACAGTCAGAAACTCTGGATTGGCTCTGCTGGTCAGCCTGTGCAGTCCCTACCTCAGGCCACTGCCCTACCTCGCCCTTCCACGTGTGCAGAGGAGGGCAGCCAAGATGACCAAGGGCCTGAAAACCAAGCTTCATGACAGGCATGTTGAAAATCCGGCCGTATAGATTTAATCCTGCCCCTGTGGTAGTTTATTTATTGGGGTAAAGGGTAAAATTTTTAAAAAGCGCTTTGGTTAAACCCCCCCCCAAAGGACAACAACTTAAATCTCAAAAAAATCTCAACAACTTTGAAATCTGGCCCTCTTTGAAAAAAGTTTGGACACCCCTGCTTTATGAGGAACGGTTGAAGGAGCTGAGTATATTTAGCCTAGAAAAGAGATTGAGAGAAGATATCTAAAAGGCTGTAACCTGGAAGATGGAGCAAGCTTGTTTTCTCCTACTCTGGAGACAGGAACCAATGGCTTCAAGTTAGGAGATTCCAACTTAACATCAGGAAAACTTTGTGACAGTAAGAGCTGTTTGACAGTGGAACGGACTCCTGAGGAACACTGTGGACTCTGCAGTACATTCTCCGTGATTCTGATTTTCATTCTAATCCTCTGGCACATCCATGCAAAAAAGGAATGCAATGGCCAGTGGCATTTTTTTCTCTTACAATCAAGTGTTATATAAATTTTATTAAATAAACAAAAAATAATTATTGTCTTTGAAATGAGCAAAAATAGTGAAATCTCACTTGAGCATGACTTTTAGTTCTTCCATCTTGATTCTTGGGAGGGTAAAGATTGCCAGTACAAAGCTGTTTTTTAGTGACTTCCACTCCCATCAAGCTGGGAGGCCAAAGGAATGAAAAGATCTATTTGGGTGGTCCGAAAGGCTACTGGTATGCTATACTCCGGCATTTGACCTTCTAAACTGAAATTTAGATAGGAAAATGTGACTTCAGTCATTATTAAAGTGTTTTAAAATAAAAGATTTCCTGAGGATTGTTAGTTTTGTTAGTTATTGGGGGGGTGGTGTTATTTTTGGAATGAGAGAAGAAGGGGTAGCCTTCCAAGTAGGAGGTGGGGCCTTGAGGGACATGCAAGCTGGGTTCAAAGAAAATAAAAGATGGCTTGGAAAGCAACTTCCATTTCTGTTTATCCCGGATTTCAAACATAGCAAAGTGTGTAATACATTTTTCACACATTGGTACCATATTCCTATGAGGTACTGTAATTTTGTAGCTGCTAAATTGAACTAATCCAGGCTTCCTCAACCTTGGCCCTCCAGATGTTTTTGGCCTACAACTCCCATGATCCCTAGCTAGCAGGACTAGTGTTCAGGGATGATGGGAATTGTAGTCTCAAAACATCTGGAGTGCTGAGGTTGAGGAAGCCTGAACTAATCCCTTAGCAGCATATATTTAAATACATATCCTGCCCTTCCTCCCAACAGAGGCCAGGGTAGCAAATAAGTGAAATAAGAGTGCCAAGACCCAAGCTAGACTGGGAATCTAGTTCACGAAGCATGCTTCTCTCTTTGGAAGGTGAAAAAAGGAAAAGTGTTAAAATTTTCATCGGATTACATTCAGGAGGGAAAGTTCATGTGAGGGGATTGAAAATAAATAGCACCGAAAGGCTCCCTTCACTCGGCTGCTGAATGTGTGGCTGGCAGGCAACATGGCTGGTGCTCCCATCAAGGACAGGGTTATACAGTGCATGCCCCTCGTGCATTCTTCCATTGTGTGGGGGATTCCTGGGTGGTGGCTTCCAAAAACAATACTACTCCCCTAGCTGCTGTATTGAATTTTGACAATAGAAAAGATGAAGAGGTAATACAGTGGTGCCTCGCAAGACGAAATTAATTCGTTCCGCGAGTTTTGTCGCCTTGCGATTTTTTCCGTCTTGCGAAGCACGGTGTCGGGAAAGTTTTGGAAAAGCTTCAAAAATCACCAGTCTTTAAAAACCTCAAAAAAAGGCTACCACACCGCGTTCTATGAGTTGCTCCTCGAAGTCAAGTCACAACTGTATTAACGGTGTTAAGAAAAAGGAAACAAACTTGCAAGACGTTTTCGTCTTGCGAAGCAAGCCCATAGGGAAAATCGTCTTGCGAAGCAGCTCAAAAAACAAAAAACCCTTTCGTCTAGCGAGTTTTTTGTCTTGCAAGGCATTCGTCTTGCGAGGTACCACTGCAAGTAACAAATGTGAACAATTCATGAAAGTGATCTTATTTTTAGTGCTGTTGATTGGTCATAAGGAGAGTTTTCCGTAGGGATCAGTGGGACTTTAAAGTGCATTTGGCTGAATCATACTTGAAGGGAGAGAAAGAATAGAAGGGGTGAATGTGAGGAAATGCATTTATCGAATTATACTTTATTACAAAGACCTAGGGTTATGCAAGGCACAAAAGTTTTGAAAATGGCACCGAGTGTTGACTTCATAGTGTTTAGTCAGAATTACCTATGTAGCCTCCCTGTGTTTTCCTGCCAGAGGCAGCCTATGATATAGAGTGTGGGCATAACAAGCCCCGCCCCCCATCCCAAGTCCACTCACTAAGTATTACAGGGGAAATGTTAATAATTTGATGTATGGCTTCATAACTTCCTCAGGTATTATTACTGATGATAATCTTAAATATATTTGTAGCTCTTCCATGCATCGTTGGGGAGTGGAGTCACTGGAGTGGCTGCGCAGCACAGTGTAAGCCGAACTTCCGTATGCGTACACGGAACATACAGCAGGAACCCAAAAATGGTGGGGAGCCCTGTCCTCCATTAGAAGAGAGAGCAGGATGCCTGGAATATACTACCTACGAGGGGCAGGATTGTGGAGATGAGCACGGTACACGTAACATACTATTTTGCTCCGAATCTTCCATTATGCTACTCACATCCATAAACATTTGCTTTTTAATAATTCATTTATTATGACTGGCTGCAGTAAAAACACTGGGTACTATTTATTCAAAAAAATGCAAAATATTTTTCCATAGGGTTAACTATCAATTGATAAGTAGCATATTGCATGAAGCAAATAAAAGAATCTGCCTTACTGTCTTTCCATTTCACTGAAATGGCTTCCTTCAATATATTGTGCTTAATTTTTGCAAACTGAGAGCACTCATATTTCCTCCTGCTTGCCAGATCTTCCCCTCTTCCTCCTTCCTAACATTAGCCATGGTTTCAACTACTGTAATATGTGCTTGAAGCCAAAACCATGTTCTTATAATCAGAGTTTTCAAAGGCACTACAGTTAGAGTCTCTGAAGTTTGTGTAAACCATAGTTTGTGTCAGTGCATGTATAATACACAACTACAGTCAGTGATGGGGAAAGGGTGGAATTGCTTCAGAGCCTGGAACAGGAACGGAACATGTTCAGCAGGCTGACTCCCATCTTGCAAACTATGATTTATAGGGAGCAAGTGTCATAACTCCACTAGGTCAAAGTTGTGCCAGCAGTTGGTTTTGCAGTGGGCCCAGGACTTTACAGGACACATGTGAATGGTCTGGTTCTGTACCTGCCACATTTTGTGGTATGTAAATAGCTTTGCATTCTGCTTCCTCACTGCACCTGGAGATGTTTGTTACATAGCAGCAGCACCAGTGATAATTCTGCAGAAATGCAATTCTTATGTTCCAAGTCCCAGTGAACTGAATTGTCTTTTTTATGTAAGTGCTTGTGTAGCTTTTTTCTTTTATTAAATTTCTTGTATTTCTCCTGGAAAGCAGACAAGTTTGTTTATTTTGAGACAAGGCTTTAACTGTTAACATACTTCAAACATATTTAACTTGGGGTAGAAGGGATTGCATAGTAGCAAATAAAGAGCAGCCAGCAGGGTAAAAAGGTAATTTACATGAAAATATTCATTGGAATGTGGGGAAAACCTATAATCTACTCAACTGCGAATGTTTGCCCATTCAACCTCTTGTTGAGAACCATATTTCAAAATGACAGGGATATTTGCAGGACTTTGGACGTATTGAGCCTTCACAATTTATAGGCCTATAACCAATAACACAGTAGTCCCTCATGAAAATAGCCGATCCTACTAGAATGGCCTTGTCTGCCAGTTTATTTGATGACTATCTTATGATAGAGAACTCTGTGTTTTCTGCATCACTTCAGCTAAACAGTAATGTCAGTGTCTTTCATCCTTCTTGAAGAAGCTTGTTTTGTATTGATAAACCTTTCTCTTCCTAGTTCCTGCTTTTATAACTACTTCTGAATACAGCAAAGAGAGAAAAAAGAGAGCTGCAAATCCAAGGTGGTCTTCAGAAACAGAGAATTCTAGGTAATTAAGGCTGCAATTCCATACTTGCAAGCCCCGTTGAACTCCACAGTACTTACTCTGAGTATAGAGAAACGCAGGCTTGAGCTATAGGCCAATCTTGTAATATGCACCTAGGTTATTCAGTTCACAGGAAAGAAAATATTGAACATTCATGTAGAGTAATTCAACCAGGCTTGTTCCAGAGTTAATCTGAAAGGGATTGGTGGAAGCTGACATCCCCATCTCTTCTCTACACAAGCTCCTAAAAATGCTCTGCCAATCACCCTCTGCCAAGGGTACCTTGAGGAATAAGATAAGCTATACTGTAAGGGTTCTGAAGGGGGCACTGCAAAAATTAATTGGGGCACCTTCCATGTTCAAAACTCCACTGGCAGAAGGCCTCTCTGCAAAGTTTTCAGGAATGCCTCTTTCTTCTCAGTCCCCTGTGCCGCAGCCTACTTCATATTGTAGGGTCTGCTGTGAGGCGACTATTTGATTGTAAGCACAGCTCAATATTATTCTGTTCCTATAATTTGTCTATGAGGAATGCAGAACACTCATGTTGCCTAGCTGCTAGGGAGCCCACAGTGATTGTGAAGATCCTTCTGTGATTTTTTCCCCCCAACATGTATTTCATGGATAATTCACTCCCTGCTACAACTTCACCTATAAATGGGGCTTTATTTCAACTAACCTGCCTTATTTAAGGATTTTTTTAATCTGTTCTGTAACCCATTCCTAGTGGTAGCAATATTAAGTTCATTACTCAGATACTTTCCCAATTCTATCTGCATTGTCTCAAAATACGGGATCATTCTCAAGAGCCTTTAATTTAAAACACCCAACATCCGCATAGCTAACCTAGTGGAATCACTGTATTAAAATAAAGTAAAAAAATATTGTCTGCCCAGGTCAGTTTGCTGGCTGTGAACATAACATGGCTGTAGCTGATAGACAGTAATGTTTTGTTCAGCTATCATCAGTTCATACAGACACAGTGGACAACATATTTTGGCTTACTTTTTACTGCAGTTGCAGGTAATAGTTATGCTATAGTCTATTAAATGTATAATGCAACACATTAACCAAAGTTTCTTCTCTTAAGGAGCTATTGTGTGGAATTTAAAACAGAAACATTGTCTCCTCGTTGCTCTATGGAGAATCGCCCATATGCTCGATGGATGCAGTACATCAGAGAAGGATTTACGGTGTGTGTAACTTGCCAGCCTCCAGCAATGCACACTAGCAGCCATCGCTGTTTTGGAGATGGTGGTGATGCAGATGGGTAAGCAATTGAATCTCATTTCTGAAGTCCTACCATCAGCACCACAAAGCTTTTGACTTATACGTTATATTGAACAGTTTTTAAAGAGAGTAGATTGCTGACACAGAGAACATTTTATAGTAACTTGTACTGCTTCAAATCACTACTGTATGGGCACTCCTCTGTACAGTATTAAGGTATACAAGTGCAAGGCCAAGAACATTTCTCTATTTTGTTCATGTGAATGCAGAATAGGAACTTTCTGACTTGAAGTTGAACTGGGTCGTTTTTACCCCCACCCTCATTCAAAAGTGAGATCTTTTAATGTAAAGGTGTCTCAATTTAGGCTAAAGCAGCAATTACTTGATATCCAGGCTTCAAACACCATTTCCTGATTTAAATTACTGTTTAAAAATACCAAGTTTGAGTTCCAGCAGACAACATAATAGTTTTGAGACTTCATTCGATAGTTGGCTCACAAGGAGACCCTCCCCAGAGCCTGAAGAGGATGTCCTCTTTAATAATGTCTTTTTTCCAATTGCCCCCTTTCCTTCGTCCCCTCTTAAATGTCAAAACTAATAGATGACACCCCCCCCCTTTTCTCCAAGTGGTCGTTCAGCTGTCTTAAAAATCTTCTCTTTTACTTCACATCCCTTTCTGACAAAAGTGGGGTTAAATTAATCATGCAAAGTAGCTAAAGGCACATTTCTTTTTCCATACAAAAAACAGTGATGCAAATTGTACTCCAATGAGTTGCAGTACAGGTGGGGGCCTAGACCCTGCAGGCTCAGTAAGCAGAGTCCTTAAATCAATTATTTTCTTGGTCCTACTGTAGTGAGTGCTACCACCTTGCTGCTTTTAACTTCTGCCTCCATGACTGCATCAAAAGATCTTGGCAGCCATGTTACAGAAAATATAGGCTAATTCACACAGAACTCAGCTTACACCTACCATAGCAGAATCAATGCATAACTTTCTTCATTGATGGACAGTTATTATGAATAGCTCCTATCAGTTCAACAAGTAAACTGATACAATAAAGTCAAAGTTGCTATTAAACACAGATGGCTTACCTGTAGCTCTCCAGGTGTTGCTTGACTGTGACTCCCATAATACATAACCATTGACCATGCTAGCTTGGGCTGATGGGTGTTGGGAGTTCAACATCTGCAGAACCCCTGCTATAAAATCAGTGTACTTAAGAAAGAAGGTTACTGCAATATGATGACACAGTAAATGCAAGTTGCTTTTATATAGACACTGTGAAAATGTTGCATTGTTATGGACTCAAAGGGCCAGGTTACTTAAAATACTTTCTTACGTGTATACTTACCTGATCCCCAAGATCACTGGAGACCCTGTTACAACTTCTTTGGCGAAATAAAGTGAGGTGGCTGGTTGCTAGGGAAAGTATCTTATCTGTGGCGAAACTATATTGACAGAAGGTGAAGATTAAAAAAATGTTTCTAATCTGGGCTTTTCAATTTTATGTTTTGTGTTTTATTGCATATCTGCCATAAAAAGAAGTATTAAAGTTTGATGTGTTGATTTATAGCTTGTTTATTTTTTTGTGAACCAACCCGAGAGCATATGCTGTTAGCTGTCATACAAAAAAGTAATAAAATTCATTTTGCAGATGCTACGAATTAGAATTATTGAACAGTGAAGTAGCTATTTACAGGTTGCTCAGTAAGTTTAAACAGGAAGTTAAAATGCCATGTATTTATATCCAATCCCCGTGGGATGATGTTTATACATATGTTCTCTTTTTAGGAATAAAGTTCTTCACTGGCAAGCGGTTGGCAATCCATCCTGCCATGGAACATGGAAAAAAGTTCAGCAGCTGGAAGAATGTTCATGCCCTCTTGTACATAGTTTTATTTTTACGTAGCAGTTTGAACACATAACCTTTAATATTTTACTGAACTGAGGAAACTCTTCTACTGTTGGACTTCTGTAGCCCTATTAGACATTGCTTTTTAACAAGTGACAAGTCAACATTTTGAAATCACAGTCTTTTGCTGCACTGAATAAAAACTAAACTAATTATTGTAAGTTATGATGGGCATCTTGGGTCTGCAGATGGGATTTGAGTGAGATTTTACTTGGCATAATCCAGTATTGATGATCATTGTGGAAGCCTCACTGAAAATGAGGCAATCCAGAATCACTTGCCCCTATCCATTTTAATAGCAGGCTAATGATTCCCAGTTTGTTTTATCCAGTACAAAAGACAATAATCACCATTCAGAAGGATGTTCCTGGGATAGATACTGGAATTCCAGGCATATTCAACATCAGCCAAATATTACAGGTTCCTTAGAAGGTGCACACACAAAAGAAATGGTTAGAGACTGCCTGCTTTACATGAACGCCTGAATAGGGAAGCTGTTTGATGCAGCTTCACAGTACAGCTAATCTTTATAGATAAGTAGCTCCTAACATGAGACAACTACTAACGTGTGGCCCCTCATCATGTGAATTCTTCTGACCATCTGGGGTTTTCTGTTTTAATTGCTTGTAGCAACTTTTATGCAACTGTGCAGAAGATAGGTTTGAATTTCTTATCAAGCTCTCAAGGCTAAAAGATAAATTATCATAATGATTGAATGCAAATCATTTTATTTGCCTGATAACTAGATACACTACCTTTTCAAAAACCAGCTTAAGCAACAAGACTATTTAATAAAATATACTAGATTTTTTTTGTGTTAAACATACTTACACCAAAATGGTTTTCACTGGTCCGCTGTAGACTACATAAAGGAATCACCTGACAAGATCAGAAATACAGTATAGGGAAGAGTGGAGTAAAATGAAAATATTTGGGAAAACAGCTTAAACCATGTTTAGTTTGACCAAAGTCCTCCATCTGTCTTTCAACATTACATTAGTCCGATGATTGAAGTCATAATGTAGAAGAATTTTAGTCCACTTTCCTACTCCAAACTCCTGTACACCCTTTTTCAATTTCTCGTCTTCTTCCCAACTCCATCGCTTTAAAAAACAAAACAAAACATTGTGATACTCAGATATGCACAACACACTTCAAAATATTTTCCTCTACTGTTGAGCTAACAAGCTGTGAAGGAAACCTTCAGTTCTTACCATTATGATTTTTTAGGACTGAAGGAGTTAAATCTTCTGCATACTTGTAGCCTACAGAAGTGTAGCATTTCAGGAATTGTTCCCACTAGGGACAAGGTCAATAAATCCAATGTTTTTATGGAAAAACTGTATTTAAATACGGGACTTGTTTTGATGGAAAGCTAATCTAGAAACTATTTTAGCAAGCTTCAAATCTAGGTTTTTTTTTTTAATAAAACGACTAACAGCCTAATGACCATCTCTAGCATGACTGATTTTTCTACATCATATTTTTAGAAGGCAGAAACTCCTTTGAGATTAAAATGCACCGTATTTTTTGCCCTATAGGACGCACCTAGCTTTTGGGGGGGGAAATCAAGGAAAAATTTTTTATCTCCCCCCCAGGTTTGCACAGCCACCCCCAAGCTAGAAGAGGGAGACGGAGCGCTCCGTCTCCCTCTTCTGCCTTCAGGGACAGCCTCTCTAGCCTCTGTGGGGCAGCGGCTTGCCCCGCTGTCCCCCGAGCTTATGGGGCTGGCGATGGGGAGAAGCAAGCTTGCTTCTCCCCCCCCGCCAGCCTCCAGATCAGGTCGGGGAATAGCGGGGTGACGGCGCTCCGCCTCCCCGCTATCCCCCGAGCTTGTGGGCTGCAGGCTGCTGCCCGCAAGCTTTGCGAGCCGGTGGGACCTCCCGCCGGGCTTGCAAGGCTTGCGGATAGCTTCCTGAAGCCTGGAGAGCAAGAGGGGTCAGTGCGCACCGACCCCTCTTGCTCTCCAGGCTTCAGGCAAAGCCTGCATTCGCCCCATAGGACGCACACACATTTCCCCTTCATTTCTGGAGGGGAAAAAGTGCGTCCTATAGGGCGAAAAATACGGTATATCTTCCAACCAATCAAGCAGGGCACAACATTCACTTGCCAACTGAAAATGACTTTCTGAATTCTATTTTTAGCTGTAAAATTAGCTGTAAAAATATATAGACCCATGTATGCAAGCTAACTAAAAAATAGTGCAATGATTAACAGAAGACACTGTTACAACATTCACTTTGCCTATGGGAGAATTGAACAATGGCAACACTGAACAGAGTAACCACTCAGAGTTGTAAAAAGTCAACAGCCATTTGAACATTCACAGTGTTCTTTCATGTAAAATCTTCTATAAACATCCGTCACTATTGAAATGGGTAGGTTCAGCTTGTTTAGAATACTCAAAAGAGCTGCTTTGAGCTCTGAGATTATTTCAATAACAAAGATTGTGAAGAAAAGCAACGTATTTGCTTATTTTAGGGAGAACCTGAAATTGTCCACAATGAACACAGTATTTTAAGTCTGGGATTGCCGGCTTCCCAAGCCTGCTAGGCCAAGACCCTCTCCTGCCAAGCTGTGATGTCACTTGTCAACTCTGGAAAGGAGTTTCTGCGCAAGTAGGGGCACCTTCATCTTCATGGAGGGCACAACAATCAATGGGTAGCTAAGATGGCTACATTCCAATCTCAAAGTCAGTATCTAAATAGCAATTTCTAGGAATCACAAGTTTGGAGAGTGATGTTGTGGGCTTCTCATAGGCATGGATTGGCCACTGTGACAGCATGAAACTGGATTCAATGGGCCCTTCTAAGGACATGGTCTGCATTTTATAACCCTTCCCCCATTCATACCTGTCTCTTAGAACTTGTTGACAGAGATAAAGTATCTTCTTGACCATTTTCAGGATCATGCAGCTCCCTCTTGTCTAGTTCAGCTAACAAACAAAACAAATATTTTGAATCTTTCAACTACAATGTATTATTAATGGCCTAAAACTCAGGAATTTTCTTAATACAAATTTATTGCAAAACAGTGGAAGATAATTTAAATAGCAGTTAATTCTGTGGGCACAGCTTTATTGCTTCTGTAAGACAGTATGTAAAAACTACATCAGCTAATAAGAGAAAAGAACTAGGGTGACGAGAAAGCTTGCCAATAATTTAGTTGTGTGGAGAGCCATATATGCACGGTTTACTTGCAATTTAGCAATAGCCCAGGGCAACCCAAAATGACTTGCAACCAACTAACCAGACAGATCACACACACACACACACACACACACACACACACACACACACTAAAACCAAGCGGTATAAAGAAAAACAAAAACATCCTACCCAGTTCTAAAAGGCAACAGATAGTTAAAAGGCCAAAGGCCTGGTTATAGGGGAAGATTTTTGCCTGGCACCTAAAGATATGTAATGGGGCCAGGTGAGCCTCCCTGGGGAGAGCATTCCATGAGTGGGGAGCCACCACAGAAAAGGCCTGTTTTTGTGTTGCCACCCTTCAAATCTCTCGTGAAGGGGGTACATAAAGAAGTGCCTCAGATGATGATTGAAGAGTCTGGGTTGGTTCATATGGAGGCAGGTGGTCCTTGAGGTATTCTAGTCCTGAGCCATTTAAGGCTTTATAGGTCAAAACCATCACTTTGAATTGGCTCTGGAAACAAACTGGCAGCCAGTTCAGTTGGGCCAGGATCGATGTAATATGCTCAAACTGTCTTGCCCCAGTAAGCAGCCTGGCCACTGAACTGTGCACCTGTTGAGGTTTCTGAAGAATCTTCAGAGGCAGTCCCACATATAACGGATTTCAGTAATCTGTCCTAGAGGTTACCAGAGCATAACTACAGAAATTAGACTCTCCCTGTTCAGTCAGGGAGGCAGCTGGGCCACCACCTGAAGCTGATGGAAGGCACCACTGAGGCTACCCGAGCATCAAGTGACAGAAAAGGATCCAGAAATACCCCCAAGCTACATACCTACACCCTCAGAGGGAGTACATAGCCCCATCAAGAGCAGGCAATCTCCCATCTGTCTAGTCTAGGGAACCACCCACTAACAGTTCCTCAGTCTTATCTGGATTGAGCTTCATCTTGTTGGCTCTCATCCAGTCCATTACCAAGGCAAGGCCATTACCAAGGTCCAGACATGAACTGGCACACCTGCAGATGTGTGTCAGCAGCATATTGCTGACAACGTACAGTCATACCTCTGGTTGCGAATGCTGCGGTTTGCGCCTTTTCGGGTTGTGGACTGTGCCGAACCTGGAAGTACTGGAAGGGGTTACTTCCGGGTTTCGGTGCTCGTGCATTGCGAACGCTGTGGGTTGCGAATGTGCCTCCCGCACAGATCCACAGATCACGTTCACAACCCAAGGTATGACTGTACTCCAAACCCCCAGATAACCCCACCCAGTGATTTCATGTAGATGTTAAACAACATCCAAGTAGGACCAGAACCATGGCAAGTCCTAAATAGTTGGTACCAAAAATACTGTAGTTTAAGGCAGTGTTTCCCAACCGGTGTTCCGCGGCACACTAGTGTGCCGCCGGACGTCGCCTGGTGTGCCGCGGGAGGGAGGCGGGCGAGTCGGGCTAATCCTCCGACGAGCTCCACCTCCAGACCCATTGCTCAAATCCTTTAACCCAGGAAGGCAGGAGGGAGGGGGGGGGGGAGAAAGAGAAAAAAGAAAGGGTGGAAAAAAAGAAGGGGAAGAGAAAATATTTTTTTTAAAAAAGGAAAGAGAGGGGGGAAAGCGAGGGATGGAGGAAGGGGAAGGGGGAAGAAGATGGGGGGTCTTTGTGTATAAACAGAAGGGGAGGACAATGAAGAGGGGCGGGGCTTGGCAGGCAGCAGATAACTGGGGAGGGGGGCGCGGCTGGCGGCGGCTCAAGGCAGGAAGGGAGGAGCTGCCTTGCGGAGAGTCTTGGGCTGCAGAGATTTCCCGTTCAGGAGCGCGCGAGGCCACGCCGTGGATGGGAATCTCCTCCTCCTCTTCCTCCAGGAGAGAGGGTGGTCCGCCCCACCGAGTCGGGCCTGCTCAAGCGTGGGAGCCTATAGTTAGAGCTCAGCTCCTTTTCTTGCCTTCCCCGCCCCCCCCCAGCACATTTTCCTCGCCCCCCCAACCCCCGCATGTAGAATAGAAGCCCTCCAGCCTCCACGGTGCACAAACTCTCCCCTCTGCAACGAAGCGCTTTGTTGCATATCTTTGGTGAGGTTTTTAGGCAGTCTTGGTGCACCTTAAATCAGCGCTAATTGCGCCTGGACGCAGTATTTACTTCCGAGTAGGCCCCCTTCTCTCCCCCCCCCCCGGTAGCACCTGACATTGCTATTCATATCATCAGGTTTGTTTGTTGATAATTTAATTGTTTTAAAAGCATCATGCTAAAGAGCTCTCTCCCACCCCCAGACCCTTGGGCAAAACAGAAACACACACATACACAAACACAGAGATTGAGCCCTGCAGGTTTTATGAAATGAATGGATTCTGAATGCCTGTTTCAGTGTCTTGTCCGCCTTAGGCTGCTGGGCCAGACACCTGTTACACGGTGCAGTCCGTAAGCTGTGAGCGCTGCTACCTGCCGCCGAGACCACGTAACGACAGTCTTGAAAGACCTACATTGGCTCCCAGTACCTTTCCGAGCACAATTCAAAGTGTTGGTGCTGACCTTTAAAGCCCTAAGCGGTTTCGGTCCAGTATACCTGAAGTAGCGTCTCCGCCACCATCGTTCAGCCCAGACACTGAGATCCAGTGCCAAGGGCCTTCTGGCAATTCCCTCACTGTGAAAAGTGAGGTTACAGGGAACCAGGCAGAGGGCCTTCTCGGTAGTGGCGCCCGCCCTGTGGAATGCCCTCCCATCAGACATCAAAGAGATAAACCAGTGTTTCCCAACCGGTGTGAGACGTTGCCTGGTGTGCCGTGGGAGGGAGGCGGGCGAGTCGGGCGGCGAGAGGCGGGGCGGCGGCGGCGAGGAGAGGCCGCCCAGCGCGGGGCTCTCGCAGTCTGCCTGCCTGGCTGCCTGCGTGGCGCTGACGTCACGGGGCTGTAACGTGCCCCACATAGGCACACGCGGGGCGGCGAGCGAGCGAGCTCCCACATCCCATCGCCGCTCGCTTCGGTCGGCCTACTGGGCTGTCGCAGGCGGAAGGCCTGCGCATGCGCGAGGTTTTCGCGCCTTCGGGATTCCCTTCACGCCTTCCTCCTCCCGGGTCCTTGAGAGCGCGGGAAGCGGCAGCGCGAGACCGGCGTTGAGCCTGGTAGGTATTGCGCTTGCCAAGGCAGTCATTTGGGAAATGAAAACTTGCAAAACAAGCAACCAGTTCAATCTGAAGTACGTGTATGCTTAATATCCTGTATCTGAAACCTGTTCTGCCCCCTCCCCCACACTTGGTGCCATTTTCATCTACACATGCAGCAGAGTAAGTTGACCCAGAATAGTACCAATTCAGATGGCAGATGGGAGAATGACAGTGCTGAATGCTTTCCCATGTAGAACAGTCCCTGCAAATAAAAACCTAGCATATTTGGAAGAGGGATGCTAGCCTAACCATTACCTTCTATGCTGTTACTATTTTTTTATTTTTTTTTACATAAGTAAAAAGTGACCTTTCCCCATCTGGCATGGTGGTGTGCCTCGAGATTTTTTTCATGGAACAAGTGTGCCTTTGCCCAAAAAAGGTTGGGAAACACTGGTTTAAGGCTGTGATCCAGGTATGAATGCATAGTATTTATAAGCAGTTTTCTTGTATTTAAAAACTTATAGCAGTATTTCAATTATTTACCCACCAAAATTAAAATGAAGTTCATATACACTGAAAGGATTGCAGCACTTACTTTGAAGAGCACTTCCTTTTCTCCTTATTTTTCTCTGGGGAGTCTGTAGTTGCCATGAATCCCAAGGTACTTCGCTAGGTAATGAACAAGTTTGTCTATTTGAGCTATAAAGGAATGAAACATACATAAGTTTCAAGTCTTGATACTTAACTATTTTGAATTCATGCTAGAAGATATTTTTGCAATGGTATTTCTTTGCTGGATGGAGTTTATTTGAGGGACGGGTGAGATCAGAATTAAGAACAAAATCAATATAACTTTAGCCACATTCCACAAAGCTTAGTGCCTCATGCTGCAAAAAACATTCCTCTTCGGAGGCCCCAAACACAGGCAGTGATGAAGTGGATGTCCACATAATATTTTGCTTTGTATCAAATTAGAATACTCTACCAACATTTTACCCTGCATATAGAAAATCTGTCACCATCTCTCTCAAACTTCAGAATCCTCTTTGATATAAGTAAACTTCTATAACACTATATTTCAGCTGCATTCATCATATTATACAGGGACACGTGATGCTGTGGAAGTAAATACTGTACCCAATTTTACTACTCCTGGGTTGGAATCTGGGTTTTAAAGTTCTATGTTTGATCAATACTGCTACTTTTACCATTCTGTAGTGCCTTAACATCTTCAGCCATGCTGCCTGATGCTGACTCTCCCTGCATCTACCCCACCCCAGGTCTATTTCAGGAAGCTCCCAGGTTAGGGTTCCAAGGAAAGTTGCATTACTGCCAACTGCTCTTGGGTGCAACACCATCCTGGGTAATGGGGAAAAGTGAATAAGAAGGACAGATTGATATAGTTATTGTGCATCTGTGGGGCGCCCCCAATTTACAGCGCCCATTGGAAGAGCAAGAAAAAGCTCTCAGTGTAGTTGTATTTATAAACATGCACACATACAGTGCTTTTGAGATGGAGATGCTATACAGAAACCCTAATGTCTTACTAGATAGCTAGTGATTTTCCAGCCTATGCCTCTACTTACTAAATTTTACTATGATAAAAACATGACAAAATGTAGTCTGGAGCTAAGGAAAATATGGTTTCACACAAAAAGAGACTGACTCTTCAGGAATAAATCCCTGCTCGCACCTACACTACCCTTGCTATAATAAAGCTGCAGTAACAAGAACCATGTTCAATATGTACTTACTTTAAAGTTACAGATAGGTAGCCGTGTTGGTCTGCCATAGTCAAAATAAAAAAATTCCTTCCAGTAGCACCTTAAAGACCAACTAAGTTAGTTCTTGGTATGAGCTTTCGTGTGCATGCACACTTCTTCAGATACACTGAAACAGAAGTTGCCAGATCCTTCTATATAGTGAGAAGGTGGGGAGGGGTGTTACTCAGAAGGGTGGTGGGAATGGGAATTGGCAGATAGCTGAGATGAGCCTGTTGACGACTCTTAACGACCGCAATAGGTCTTACAGGAAAAGGCAAGGGGTGAGAAGGTGAACTAAAATACCCAGCAGATGAAGTTAGACAACAGATCAACAGAGCCAGACTGATACCCAGAGAGAACTTGCTGCAAGACAGACCCAAAAAAGAAAATAACAGAACACCTCTAGTCATCACATACAGCTCCCAAGTTAAAACAGTACAACGCATCATCAGAGATCTACAACCTCTCCTGGACAATAACAGTTCTCTTTCTCAAGCTCTGGGAGGAAGACCTTTCATTGCCTACAGACAGCCACCCAATCTTAAACAACTCCTAACCCACAATAATACTACAACCAGACTTAACACGGACACTGGCACCAGAGCCTGCAATAAACCCAGATGCCAACTTGGCTGCCACATACACCCGGACAACACCATTACTGGCCCCAACAACATCACACATACCATCTCGGGACTATTTAATTGCTCATCGTCTAACATTGTGTATGCCATCAAATGCCAACAGTGTCCTTCAGCTCTCTATATTGGACAAACAGGCCAAACCTTACGCTAAAGAATAAACGGACATAAATCTGACATCAAGAATCACAAAACAGAGAAACCAGTAGGAGAACACTTCAATCTCCCAGGACATTCTATACAAGATCTCAAAGTAGCTGTTTTACTACAAAGGAATTTCAGAAATAGACTGGAAAGAGAAGCTGCTGAATTGCAACTCATTACCAAACTTAAAACCATGGAGAGACCTGGTCTGAACAAAGACATTGGATTCGTATCTCATTATACATGACTAAGCCATTTTTCACCTTCTCACCCCTTGCCTTTTCCTGTAAGACCTATTGCGGTCGTTAAGAGTCGTCAACAGGCTCATCTCAGCTATCTGCCAATCTCCCATTCCCACCACCCTTCTGAGTAATACCCCTCCCCACCTTCTCACTATATAGAAGGATCTGGCAACTTCTGTTTCAGTGTATCTGAAGAAGTGTGCATGCACACGAAAGCTCATACCAAAAACTAACTTAGTTGGTCTTTAAGGTGCTACTGGAAGGAATTTTTTTATTTTTACTTTAAAGTGATACAGTGGTACCTCAGGTTAAGTACTTAATTCATTCCGGAGGTCCATACTTAACCTGAAACTGTTCTTAACCTGAAGCACCACTTTAGCTAAGGGAGCCTCCTGTTGCTGCCGTGCCGCCGGAGCACGATTTCTGTTCTCATCCTGGAGCAAAGTTCTTAACCTGAAGCACTATTTCTGAGTTAACAGAGTCGGTAACCTGAAGCGTATGTAACCTGAGGTACCATTGTACTAACCTTTGTTTGGTTTCCAAACAGTTTTCTTTCTTTGATTCAGTTACACTGTTACATTGCAATTCTAACATTATTTTTCCTGAACTTCTAGCTTCCACTTCTTTCATAGCTTCCTGTAAAACAGAGAAGAAATGCCACTTTACTTCACCAGCAATAAAAAGTAGTGCATTGTTCTTAGAAATACTATATCCATTTCTTGGGGGGTGGGGGGAGTAAAACTACACTACAATGTTAAGAACAAATTTCAATGATTTACGTTCACTCACCAACTTAAATGACAGGTACAGTGGACCCTCTGGATACGAATTCAATTTGTTCCGGGGGTCCGTCCGCAACCAGAAAAGTCCGTAGGCAGAGGCGCTGCTTCTGTGCTCATGCACGGCGTGATTGAGCGCTTCTGCGCATGCGGCGAAACCCAGAACTATACAGTTCCAGGTTTGCCGCGTTCATAACCTGAAAGTTATGTATCCAGAGCAGTATGTAACTAGAGGGTCCACTGTACACATAAATTGGATTTTTTCAAACCAGGATTATATTTTGCTTTGTCTTTAAAGGATGTAAGCCAATTTTTTTTCAGGTTTTTAGTATTTGTTTAATTTTCCATAAAATGATATTCATGTGAAGTGAGATGTCACATTGCTTCAACATACCTTCGTTAGAAAATCAGTTTTTTCGCTCAAGAAAATATTGATGTATGATTTGATGTTCTGAATCAAAAGACTGAAACTGAAATTTCGGAGAAATGGATGATGTGGATCTTTGTGTTTTACTATTGCAGCCAGCTTCATTCGCAAAGGCTAAATGCAAATAAATAAAAAAATCAAAAATTAATATATATATGATCAGGGTTACATTGCATTGTATCTTACTAAGGATATATACCTTTACAAACAGCTAGAGTATGTTATTTCTGCCTTCTACGAGCCAAAATTTAAGAAGTTCAGTACAGGTAGGATCGGTCCATTTGTTATCCTGGTACAAATCACATCACTGCTGCACAAATTACCCTTCTTTTATCTAGCATTTTCAATCTAAAGGAATATTTTGCTCTATAGACTTGTTTGTGAATAAATTTTCAATACTTCTCCATATAGTTACAGATTGCAAAATGTTGAGTGGCTATCCTATTCAATATAGGGAACTTGATTTTCATTAGTTAAGATCTTTGGTGACCAAGAGCAATGTCTTCTTGTCCGCAGCTTGGCTTGGGAAAATATGGAACCCTACCATGCATGCTTTCTGCCATGGAGATGAGGGGAAAGGAGCAAGGAAGAAGCAAAGCTGCCTTGCTTACTTTGAAATTACTACTACTACTACTTCTGTTGATATGCTGTCCATCTGGGCATCTGGGTTTCCCCAGCCACTCTGGGCAGCTTCCAAAGAATTAGAAAACCACAGTAAAACATCAAACATTAAAAACTTTCCTATACAGGGCTGTCCTGCATAGTGGAGCTTTGCATAAAACACTCGTGAGAACTGCACACCCATACTCTGGAGCTCCAAAGGACACCCCCAATGACACTTTCAACATTCAACCTGCATCTAACAGCAGTGCACAACGTAAGTCACATGTTACTGTCTGAACTGTGAAGGAAGCATATCTAACTTCAAGATCTCTAATGTACAACTCTGTAAGGTGGCCCCTTTCTCTTCACATCATACCACACACCCTCCTCTCTATACCCTGCTCACATTATTTCCTCAGCACACCAATCTCTTTGTCAACTCTATAGCACTCCCCCTATTTCTGCCCCTTCTCTCCACCTCTTCCTCAAGTGCAGTAACGGCACACAAAGCTTTCACTTTCCAAAGAATTCACACCAGTGACTGATTCTTGGGCACAGGCAGACCTTGCAGCATAGCTGGCTACAAGAGGTTAAAAAAACCTGATGCTGAATCCAAGGAGAAGAAATAATAGAGGTCTTTTCTCATTAAGTACGACTTCCAATAAACTAGGCTGGGCCTTAGAGACAACTGCAAGCTATTGGCTATTGGGAATTATCTTAGGGCGCTGTGTCAGAATGTAGGCTGTATGCTGTGAAGGTCTGGTTTAAGAGGACAGTACAGTGGAACCTCGACCTACATACGCCTCATCTCGCAGACATTCCAAGTTGCGTCCGTAGCAAACCCAGAAGTAAACACTGGGTTTGCCGCGATTCACACATGTGCAGAAGCAGCTTCTGCCATCTGCATGTGCGCAGAAGTGTGCTACCGTCAAATGCGCACGCGTACAATACGCCTCTTCTAGCGTACTGTTTCGACTAGTGGACGGACCTCTGGAACTGATTATGTCTGTAAGTAGAGGTTCTACTGTACTAAGGATAAAACCCTGGAGGTTTTTAGTGCATAGATAAGGCTTTAGTGTCTTCAGATTACACAATGGCTGCATCCACAAAGGTAGAAACTACAACTGGAGCAGGGGTGGCTAACCTGTGGCCCTCTGGATGTTGTTGAGCTATAATATTCATCATCCTTGACCATTAGCCATGCTGACTCGGGCTGATGGGAACTGGGAGTCAACAACATCTCAAAGACCACAGATTCAGCCACCTGTGCACTACAATGTAGGTCCTTGCAATGCCAGAATCCCTGGAAGTAAGCCCCAAGGGAAAGTGACAAGCTCCTAGGTAGTTTCTGATTTTCTCATTAATTTTAACTGATTTTATCTTTCGTATCTCTTTTGTAACCCCATTCTACACAGTAATGCAATATATAATTTAACAAACAAGCAATTAGCTTGGTAAATTTGCATATTGATCATTTATAGGCATCTGATACTTTTTAAATTTGTTCCAGACCAAACTGTCTGGAGTAAGCAAGCTTCTGGACTCAAAAATACTGAAACTTCAGTATTACCTCATTTGAGAGAGATTCCGGAAATATTCTTTCCAGGACTTCTGCTGACTCCGTAAAATATCCTTTTTCCATATACACTGCTACAGCCTACAAAGAAAGAATACATTCTGGATTGATTAAGAGGTGTCACAATTACACAAAAAGTTGTAATACCGTATGGAAGCAAAGCTACTTCTGCAGCTGAATGTTACATGACCAATTTTTGTTAATGGCCTTTCCTAAGACTCAATCCTATGGTCTTGCTTGGACAGGTCAATGATAGTCCATGAAGAAATTTAAATGAGTGATGCTCTAACTTATTTCCATGGCACATTCAAGCAAATACGGCTGCATGGATTTACAAACAGACCTGAATCTGAATTAACCGCTTGATGTCTTCATGCAGCTTATCTTGTTTGCTTTGTGTTTTTAAAAATGAAGTCCAGATTAATAGGGCTTTTTCCAGTGGTGAAGAGTCTTCATCATCCCCCAAATGAAAACCTTAAAAGGAAATAAATTGAGAAGGGTAAATAGTGTATTTCATAGAGTAAAGAAGACACACACAAAAAGGACACTAAAATTTAGCAATCATCATATGCCTCCACAGCTGATGGTTTTAGGTGCACCTTGCCATTTGTTAAGCCTCCTCGTTTGACCCTTACAGAATTAAATGTGACCAGTTTTTGTTCTATCAACCAAATATGTCAAACTAGGAAGGCCCCCCCTTGGACATATTCTCAGGACCTATGCATTTGAGCTTGAGATACAAAGAACCATGACTTCAAGAAGATGGAAAGAAATAGAAGAGTATTCAGGGCACAGCTTCTCAGTTGGCACCAGGTGGCACCTTGCAGTGGAAACACATTATTTGCTGCTTCTGAGTGGCTCCAAAGCCCAGAACAAAGGCAGACAAATGTAGTCTCAGGGAATGAGCAGAATCCTTCCCTCAGGCCAGACTTTAGACATGGTCAAGAGCACGGGCCAGCAACCTTTTTCAGACGTGGGCCACAGTCCCTCAGACCATGTGGCAGGCTGGACTATATTTTGAAAATAAATAAATGAAGAAACTCCTATGCCCCACAAATAACCCAGAGATGCCTTTTAAATAAAAGGACACATTCTACTCATATAAAAACACACTGTCCATGGGCCAGATTGAGAAGGTGCCTTAGGTTGCCTACCCCTGGTCAAGAGCAACAAGAACCTCTTATTGCTTTTAACTTTCCCCAGTGACTTGTGCAAGAGATCACAAACAATAGCTTTCTATCAAGACCAAACAAAACTTTTAGATGCCATTCATGACTGTCCTTTGTTATATGAGTCTCATCCTTTCCAACCCTATGTCCAAGTTTAGACTGTAAGCTCCTGAAAACAGCGACCTTTTGTTGCTTTGTTATGCCACTCTGTGAAGCACTGAATGCATTGTTGGCACTAAGCCTCATTTGATTTATCCGTACAGGTAACTTACAACTTATGCACATTTAACTTGTGCACGTTCAGCTTTATGCACTAGGCTTTTTTAAAAAAAACAAACGAAACAACAACATTAAAAGCGGGTGGAAGTCGGGGGAAAAAGATTTTGGCAATCCCATCCACCATTGAACCCAATGTGTTTTGACTATACACTACTTGGGCTTTAGGTGCTATCCTCAGAATGTAACCCCAGTGTAAGTTGGGTTGTAAAGGAATATTGTAAAGGAATTACAATGCAAACTGAAGAAATTTAGCAGAATATTTACCAAGTGATTTTCCTTCTGCAATATATGCCAACAGCTGACAAAGGCACACTGTTTTCATTTGATGAGTTTCAATTTGATTTAGTCCTTTGATAATAGCTGGAGAAAGAAAGACCATACATGATTAGATGAATTTTGTTCCTATAGTGCCACTGTGTGGTTATCAGTATCAGGAACCTTTTCTGTATCTTAAGCACAGTTACTTGAAATGAGCTGTGCTGAAATCAATGGCACTATTTTTCAAATAATTTTACTTAGGACTGGAGAATTCAAGGGCAACTTTTATTTAGTGGCTTGCACCGATGCACACATTCTAAAATATGACTAGTCAATCTGTAAATGAGATTCATCATATTTGCATGCAATTAAACAATAAGTTTTAGAGTTATTTTGACCATAGAGGGAGCCAGAGATCAAGAGATTTTCAGGCCAATTTTCAGCGGAAATTAATTTCAGGACACTTTCAGGTTGAATGGTGGTAACAACCCAATTTCCCCCCAGTGTGACAGTCTGAAGTACACTGGTACCTCTGGTTACGTACTTAATTCATTTCAAGTACGTTCTTAACCTGAAACTGTTCTTAACCTGAAGCACCACTTTAGCTAATGGGGCCTCCCGCTGCTGCCATGCCGCCAGAGCACGATTTATGTTCTCATCCTGAAGCAAGGTTCTTAACCCGAGGTACTATTTCTGGGTTAGCGGAATCTTTAACCTGAAGCGTATGTAAGCTGAAACGTATGTAACCCGAGGTACCACTGTAGTTACTTAAGTCATAAATGCATTGTGTCTTTGTAAATTTGTCTTAGAAATAATGCAGCACATAACAGCAAACATGATACAATTGCTCAACAGTTTGATACCGTATTTTTAGTGTTCATTAATTATTTGACTAGGTCATTTCAGGCAGAACATACTAATCTGCCAAGTTAAGCTAAGAGGAAAGCTTTGGTTTCTCTACTGTAGTTATTACATCAAGGAAAAGCATTCCCTTATAAGTCCCTGTTCTAAAACCACTGGAATTGTGTTTTTTTTTTTTTTACTGCTTTTAACTTGTGTTTTTAAATTTGGGAGTTTTTTGTTGTTGTTTAAATTAAGGGACATGGGTTGTGCCTGGGAAGAGCTGGCTCTGGGCTACATAGCTGCCATGATGACCAGGGGCCCAACGCATCAACCAGCCAATGCAGGTGGCAGGCCACACTCTGGACCTTGTTTTCTCAACTGGGCAGGAAGAATCACTTCCTGTTGAGATTGAGGCTTTCAGCACCTTTTCCCTTCTGCAGAGGTGGGGGCCCTGGGAATGGTGGTACACTAAATAAGTAAGTAAGCAAGCAAGCAAGCTGTAATAGAACCAGAGTGGTATAATGGGTTGAGTGTCCTTCAGCAGGGATACCCAAGGTTTTATTTTACAGTGGTACCTCGGGTTAAGTACTTAATTCGTTCCAGAGGTCCATTCTTAACCTGAAACTGTTCTTAACCTGAAGCACCACATTAGCTAATGGGGCCTCCTGCTGCTGCCGTGCCACCATCGCACGATTTCTGTTCTCATCCTGAAGCAAAGTTCTTAACCCGAGGTACTATTTCTGGGTTAGCGGAGTCTGTAACCTGAAGCGGATGTAACCCGAGGTACCACTGTATTTCAGAGGGACCTTGGGACAGTTGCTATTTCTCAGCCTAACCTTCCACACTGTTAAAGAGGATAAAATTGGAAAACTCTATTCCTTTAATACCCTGCGCTTGGGATAACAAATTTAACGCTAAATAACCTTTTCTCTCACAGGAAATTCCCCAGGAGTCTGAACTTGCTGTTCTCCAGGGCAATCAGGTTGGTGGGATGCGGAAAGTTTCATTAGGTACCGCTACAGATGTGTTGATTGCATTTAGAATGTGGCCAGCAAGCTGCAGCTTTACAGGGCTATCACATCTTGTACCCGTACCTGCAACATCTTGTACCTGTACCTGGGCTAACACTGCAACTGCTAAAAGTACAGGGACACCTCAAGGGAAAATAAAACGGAGGCATGCTTGGAACCATTCATACTGGCTTTGCAGTTGTTATTTGTGTCCTCTTGTCCCTCCTAATAAACTAATATTCACACACACGCGCGTACTCTCTCCCTCTCTCTGTGTGTGTAGATTCCCCCCCCCCAACGGAAGAGGCTATTGTTGCGCGGTAATTTGCGAGCGAGGTTGTTCTGCTGGCACGAGGAAGGGGAGGAGAAGCTTCACTTCCTGTGTTTTCGAGGCAGAACCAGTCAAGCGAGCGGCGGCAGCTCCGGCCCCCCCGGCAGCCCCCCCCACCGCCGGGCCAGTCACTCACTCAGCGCCTGGTCTCGGCTGTTCTCGAATTCCCTCCGGTTGCCCTGACAAAAATGGCGGCACTGGCAGCGGCAAGCGAAGTCCAGCATCCATCCGGCGGCGACCGCCTCCACCTGAGAGAAAGGAACCTGCGCCTCGTCACGCCCAGCCGGACCTGCCGCCGCGGGACTCGGTCGCGGGGGACGAACTGGGCCGGAAACCGTTAAATTCGCCTCAACGTCCATTTCCGAATCTGGCGCGCTCAAAACGGATACGTAAAACTCCGCCCCCTTTTCGCTCAACCGTCCCGCTACGTCCCCGGTCCCATTCTGGCCACGCCTCTTCCTGCCGCCTCGCGGGCCATCTGGGAAGGAGTCTAGCTTCTTTCCTAGATATAGAAAGGGGAGGGAGGGGGGAAGGATTACGCACAGCGCTCACTTCCGGAATTCATTTAATGCTTCCCTCTTTTTCCGGGGCAGGGTAATAACACAGAGAACCGTCCCTGACTCTCTTACCTCTTTTCTGTATTGCGGACAAACATTTTTTTTTTATGCCTTGTGTTGTAACCGAATGATATTTTCTCTCCCCTCGCCCTCTTTCTTTGCATGGCTACTGCATGTTTTTATTTGTAATTATCTGTCTTCCTTAAAGTTTAATCAATCTTTTATATTTAGTTTTAATTTTATTAATGTTTAATTGTGTTTTTTATGAAAACCCCCCCCCATGTTTTTAGCTGCTCCTTCTTTATCTGTAGGCCGCCTTGAGTCCTTGTCAGGGGAAAAGGCGAGATAAAAATAAAAATAATACGTAATAATAATGTTCGATGAAAGTGTTTTCATTTTGCCAGTTTGGCAGGTTTAGCCTTCTGGAGAGGCTGAACGATTAATGGGGGAAAGTAGATATTTCATCACATATCCCTTCTCCAGTTCCAAGGCACTTAGGGTGGCACACATCACCCTCATCCTCCCCTTTTATGTTCACCACTACCCTGTAAGATTGGCTAGGCTGAGGGATCAGGACTCACAGAAAAATGGAGACTACATCAGACATCTATGATAAGACTTCTGTAGCAGCCGTTCTACTAGACCCAGCCAACGTAACCAATGGTTAGGGGTTGATGGGAGTTGTAGTCCAACACCCAGAGGGCCACAGTTTCACCACCCTGCTCTAAAGAGAAGTTACAATGATGTGACTGGCAAGTGCACCCCTTTTTATATGTCATTTTTATATGTAGTCATCAGCAGACTGGGAGAATTCATTACGTCCCATCAGAATGCGGCTTGATGGAAGAAGGACATGATCTCTCTAACTCCCATTCTCTCTGCAAAGAGATCCCTTAGGAGCTATAGGATTTAATAAAGCCTTTTCCTTTCATCAGCTGAAGAGTTCCTGAGGGTATAGCCCAGCACACTGGGACTTGGGTTGCTTTTGATTACATAAAAGAACAGTGTTTTTCTTCATAGCGACTTGCTTAAATTGAAATGGGCATGACTGCATTCCAAGAAAGCTTGGTTCTAGTTGGTTTGATGCTAATTATTACCATTTGATTTAGTGCTGAGATCAGCTAGTTCTGATCATTTCCTGCCAAACTGAAACTGAATTGAACTGTTGTACATGCCACTGAATTATTGTGGAAAATTAGAGTGACTCTTTTCCTTGGTTCTCCCTACACTGTTTTAACTTTCAGGTGAGATAATTTTTCAGCTTTCCTGCACTGGTTTTCAGTAAGGACTCCCCTTTTTACTATTTGGGTTGAATTAATAAAATTGTGCAAATTTTAATTCTGGGGTGGGGAGGTTGTGGGGAGTCCACTGTATTGCCAGTCAAATAGGATCACGATAAGCAAACAAGCATCTTGCTACAATTCCACCTTCGTTTGTATTTTTTAAAGTTTCCATTACGGCGATTCTTTGAGGTTAATTAGCAACATTGTGCAAGATACATTTTAAAAAAATATTATCATCCTGCCCCAAATATCTTTAAAACAAGTACAAGGAACTGAAAGACAAGTATACTGTTGTGAGTTTGGGGTGGGGTGCGCTGTATGTCTGAATTCCTTCCAATTCCTGGAACCAGCTGGGATTCAAATTGCTGGAATTGCCAGGCAAGATTCTTGCTAATGGCCCATATATGGGTTGTTAAGGTAACAAAGGAATTGGCTCTGCCAGAGGACAAATGGGTGGGTCCCCCTCTTAAAAATGACTTTTAGTTAGAAAGACAAAGTCCAGAGTTGAGGTGTGTAAGCTAGAAGCAAGGTTGCAGGCTGGGCAACTGAGAGACAGAGCTGTGCCTAATCTTTGCTTGAATCCAAGGCTGTGGCTATCGGAGAAGCAAACCTTTTGGGGGTGTTAATGTTGTGAACCCCTTCATTGTAGGCTCAGGTTGTATACAGTATATGTGTAAATGAACCATACATCATAAAGACACTGCAGTATCTGCTGTCCCTCATTCCAAGGAAACCAAACCTTGGAAAAGCATGATTGGCCTGCTTTTAGAAACAATTCTTTCTATGCAACATAGAATAAATAGCAGATGCCTGGGCAGAGCACATAAATAAAGTCTTTCCTGTTTTGATGACAGAAATCAGAGAAATACAAGAGTGGGTGAAAACAAAGATGCTATTAATTTTAACTTCAGCAAAGATGATAGGCCACACTGATTTAATGTGATCTAACTTATTATTGTGTTTTAAAGTGTATATATGCATATTACAACATTTGTAATCTAGATGATGTAATAATGTTTGTATATAAAGGGGTGAACATTAATAGCCCATAACAGAAATGCTACATATGTAACAAATGATCTCAGAAGAGATTAAACATATTTGGATTTGGTTGATTCTAGGAGAATATGGAATGAGAACAAGAAATATGGGTGTAGGAAGACATGAATATTCAATAACCATTTTGCACAATCCCCTTGGGAAATGTTTATGCCTTTTAGTGTTGAGAAATATTTAGTGACAGAAATATTTATGGGAGCTGAATTCTGGCATGCATGCATGCATGTGTATCCATGGAAACTGTACAACAAATTCCTACCCTAGCTACTTATTCAAAACCATAATAACATTTCCCATACCAATCACAGCTCAACAGTAGATCTGAATTTCATCAACCTGCAGTCATTCTACAGATAATCTGCTTAACATAATTTTTAAATGGAAAAATTGTTACTTTTAAAAAAATATTCTGGAATCTAAGGTTGTACCCAACACACACAGCAATCCTATTTCTGGGCTGCCACCAGCAGAGTTTCTGCAGTCTGGGCATTCAGTGGTGGTGGCAGCAGCTGAAGGTAGGGCAGGCAGATTAGGCAACAACTGGAAAGCCATTGGTTCTCCACTCCCTGACCTTCACCTATCAGCTGGATCATCCATGCAGAAGGTACCTTCTTTCTGGTACCATTTTCTACTGTTTCTTATGGCTATGAATTTTAATTTCCCTTATTTTATCTCTAACTGTTGCCCATATAGTGAACTTGCTAAATCCAGAAAGGTGAAATATAGACCACTTGATTTCCACATTACAAAGATGTTGTGTCTATATCTGTGCTGTGTGTGTGCATGCGCACATTCTTTTTCCTGTGAATAATTTCACAATTCTAATATGCTAGCGGTTGGGAAATATATGGAAAATCCTTATTCTGAATCCTGAATATTCCTTACACATTGTTTCTGGGTAAATCACATCAACATCTGGATAGGTTCTTGAGGCTAAGGCTTCAAATTAATCTCACATTGTCTGTCACTGATTAAATTAAAACACAGGCAAGTTGTTGTTTTAGCTGAAGCTTAACAAGGCAAAGATCTGTCTATAGAAACTGTTTATGCATGCACATTTCCTTGCAGAATGAAGGGTTTCCTTACTAGGAAAAAAAGAAAAGGGGGGGGTAGGGATAAAGAAATTACATATGAAGAGGGGAGATAGACAACATAAGAGAAATGATACAATACCATGAATGAAT
The DNA here is from genome assembly GCF_965113315.1 of Podarcis vaucheri. Classification (NCBI taxonomy): domain Eukaryota; kingdom Metazoa; phylum Chordata; class Lepidosauria; order Squamata; family Lacertidae; genus Podarcis; species Podarcis vaucheri. The sequence continues at coordinate 61,689,817 of NC_138766.1, read as the reverse complement.
TAAAAGGAAATGTAAAAACAAGACCTACCTTTCAATCCTTTTCTTGATTATTAAGTATCACATTTATCTTGTATTTAGGTTTTATCATTAAGGTAGTTTGTCAATCAGTTATGCATTACAGTTTTTGTATTACACTGTTTTGCTATTGTAGATAATATCATTGCTTTTGTGCCCTGCTATGTACAGTAACCCATCTTCATTTCTGTCCTGTGGAAATTTCTGGTCAGCAGGGCCCTCCTTATCATTAGGCAGAGTGAGGTAACCACCTGAGGTGGCAGATGCTAAGAAATGGTGATGCCAGCACCCCGGCTGTTCCATCTCATTCCTTGCCCAGCCATTCGCCTCTGCTGAAGGGAAGAGTGATGTGTGCCATGCAGCCTGTCCCCCAAACCCCTGAACTAGCTGGGTGCCCCAGGTGCAGACAAGATTATTCCCTTTGCTAATGTTGAAGAAGTAATCCACTGCCAGTCCGGTTTCTGGCCATTTCTCCTCTTTCATAGGCATATACAGTCGGGACTATGAGCTTTTCTTATCACAGGAAGGAGCTGCTTCAGCGACAGCCCATTCTGTGGCATCAAGTGGGATACCAAACAGAAGAAGTTCCCCAACCCCTTTGACGGCTCTCCTGAACAAGGTAGGATGGTGTGCGTGCTTGTGTGCAGGGAGTGGTTTCTGGTGGAGGTGAAAATCAACAAGAAACAGACTTCTGAGACAGGTGAACTTAGGTAACTTTCCATAACTTCTTTCCACAAGCATCCTTACATTAATTTATCTTAGGATTTAACCCTATGTGAAGAGACCTGTTTCATCTAGCTAGGTCAGTTCTCCAAAGCTCATATTAGCAAGCCACTCATGGGAAATCTGTAATATTGTTGACTGTGTGGGACACTTTCTGTCCCCAAACCTCTAGCCTGGAGTTTTGAATCAGTCACAGAATCAATGGCCCTTATGCAGGGAAAAAAATATTTACCGGTAATCTGATTATCCTGTCATTTCCAGACAGGTAACAAATAACATATTGATGTTTCAGCATGCTTCATTAGAATGAACACTTCATCATTATAATGCAAAGGGAATGTTTTTGTAATGGATCCAGCACTAAAAGCTTCAGTTTTCTTAAACCTGATTATTTTTATCCACTTGTTTTCTACAAGCCCACAGCTTTGTCCTGCATCCTCAGGGAACCATGATGGTAACTCAAGGATGTGGTCAGTCAGTCAATCATTCAATTACTTTATTTGAATCCATGAAATAGAAATGTAGCACTGCCAAAGTGATACGGTGTGAAATATAAAAAATGATTCAATATAAAACACAGTGAACATACACCAAAACTTCACACACAGAACCTGAATTTTGGTTGATTGATGATACTGGCAAAATAAACATAAGGAGTAGTGGGAATTACTTGCTGGCCAATTTAAAACCCAACCTACTCCAGTTGACAAAATGGTAAGTGCACCAGCTGTTTATAAAAGGAATACGTTTGAAAATTTGCCCTTTGATTACTTGTAAAACATTTATGTCATTAACAGAAAGTCTTCACTTTATAACAAGATTAGAATCACCCTGTGGAATGCCCTTCCATCAGACATCAAAGAGATAAACAATCATACGACCTTCTGTAGACATCTGAAGGCAGCCCTGTATCGGGAGGCTTTTAATGTCTGATGTTTTGTTGTGTTCTTCTATATTCTGCTGGAAGCCATCCAGAGTGGCTGGGGCAACCCAGTCAGATGGGCAAGGTACATGTTCATCATCATCATCATCATCATCATCAACCTTTAATGATATGCCTTACAAAAATATTTTCTTAGTTGTAAAATCTAATATGAACAATAAAAATCTTATCATGATTAGTTGTATAATCTAATAAAAATCTGCCAACACAATGCTTCTTTTTGTAAAGAAATTATCCCATTTCAGCTTTTCACTAGTCACTATCAATAGAAATGAATGAGACTAGTAGATTCTCCATGAATCTCTTCTGGACACGATAAGAATTCTAGTGTAGCGAAGTGCATTCTCTGATCAGGACAATAGCAGCTGATGGAGTGGATTTAGAGTGGAAATGTGGTTTGAACACCTTTTTCTCCCAGCATGGCTGCTCCAATGAAAATCCAACAGTTGTTTGAAAGGGGGTAGGGGAAGTTGTGGGAGATCCAATCAAGGATGGCCCGTGCCATCATGTCTGGGCTCAGGGCCAGCCCACCCCTGAAACTGTGTGAAGCAGTTACCTTGGGCAGCAGAAGCTGCTGAGGGTTTATCCCTGTGGGCACCCTCCCTGCTCTCACTGCCACCATCGGAAAAGTGGCACTGGCATCAGTGACGATTTCTGGCGAGATCTCATGAGATCTCATCAAAATCTCACAAGAAATCTTGTGAGATTTTGGTGGTATCATGTGAGATCGCACCAGAACCTGCTATCAATGTGTGCCACCACTGCATGGACTAGTTAAGGGATGCTTCAGTGGGGGAATGTTATCTTTGAATTGGCCCAAGCTTGGTGTGTAGATAGGCTGAAGCATGATTTCTGGAGGATGGCAAACCTTAAACTGGATTGGTCTGAAACACTGGTTTTACTTCAGCTGGGTACCCATTGGCTAGAACTTGGGCTTGTAGCAAGAAAACCCTAATCACTGTGCTCTGCAGAGATGCCATCTTAACAGGAGGTCCGTTCGGCACAATATAGGAATGAGGCCTTTAGCACTAACCATTGAAATTCCTTCTTGTTAAATATTAGAGAGGTGCCATCTCTGCTGCCTTTTTTGGCACCTGCTCTTTCAACAAGTCTTTTAAGACGAGCTCTTTCCTCATCTTTATTGGAATTGCACTTAGATACTTTTAAGCAGTTTTAATTGATTTGTATCTTGTTATGTTTGCCACGCTGGGCTCTTTCAGAAGAAAGGGTCCTGTAGATATTTAATAAGCAAATAATTCTGCACTGTCATGGAAATAAATCACACTGTCCAAATTCTGAAAATATAATTAGTTTTGACCCTCTTACTGCATATTTTGAACATTGATCAGCTCTTTAAAACAGGGAAGAGGGCAATGGTGCCTGATCCCTCCACACTTACCATTTTCCCTGTCAGAATCACCCCAAGCTCCTTTTGTCTGATGCCTTCATTTTGTCACGTTTCCTTCCTGTCTCAAATTCTGCCTCACTTCACGTTTTATTTACAGATCAATTGTTCTCATTCCTATTGCTCAATGGTCTTTTAATGCTTACAAAAATCATTTTCTTTTGTGTGTGTGTCAAATATTTTAAATGGAGTACAATAAATATCGGTTAATGCAAGGCTGTTTGTAAGAAAGCTGCATGCACTCCTAAGGACATTCAAACTCCCCTGAAGACACTTTGAATGCAACTGACAGGATATGAAGGAAGGAATGGTGGCCTTTTGGTAGTTATAAGAGCCAAAGACTAGATACAGACTGTTAGAGAAGACATTTGCAGGTACCGGGGATTGATTTTGAAAATATTGAGATACTGGAGCAAATGCTAACATCAGAGGATGTCACAGCATTGGAATTTAAGAGAAAGGGCATGGTCCAGCCAAAGTGAAGGTCTTTTATGTCAATGGAGGTGGGGGAATGTCTCAGTGTGCAAATCTTATTTGTAAATAAATACTGCCTGGTGTCTTTGTGCACCTCTGGCTGATGACAGAAGATAAATAGAAGGAAATAATTTAATAAAATTATACATGGTGTGTAGAGAAAAAGCAGGTGGTGAAACTTTCCTTCTTAGCACTGATCTGAAATTGCCCCTTGCAGTCCATTCTTCTGTTCACAAGTATCTGTGTGGGAGGGGAGGGATATTTTGGTGATTAGGAGGGGTGGTGTAGAGAGAGAAAAGCCACCAGAACCAGTAGCAGATGGCACGGCGGGGCACTGCCACCCAACTGACTTCCAGGAGGTAGAGAGGGAGGTGACAGCAAGGTTGGCATGATGCAGTGCTGTTTGCTGTGAGCCAAGATTGTCTAGGCAGGAAACAAACCAGCAAAATTGGCTATTGCTGATAAGACAACTCTGGGCTGTTTTCAGGAATCAAATTGTTAACTAAGATAAAGAACTTAACTATTTCAATTATTTGTATATACAGCTGTACACAATGAAGAAACTATTGCCTATGGAAATGGGAGTCAGGGACAAATTAGTGTTACAATAATCATTTTCGTATCTTTATTTTTTAAAAATAGCTATGCCCCCCCATCACAAATCTGGATTTGGACTACACCATGGAGGAGGGGGCATAACCCTTTGCCCTGTGCAGTGTTCTCAAGAGAAAAATGTCCCAGAATATAAAACAAATTGAAAGAATATTAGTGATCTGCATAGCTGACAACTATATTAGTTACTTATAAAGAATGCAGTTGTAATACATAATAGGACACGTGCTATAACAGGGGCAGTAACCCTGTGATTTGTATTTTTTTTAAAAAAACTATTTAAAAGATGTTTGAACATTTTCCTTTTGACTGCTATGATGTCAACCACTATGATGCCAAAAAGGGACTTGAGCCATTAAAAAATGTTGTTCTTGTTGTAAAAAAAACTGATTTCCCCCACAGCTCCTTCACTGTCATACCATGATGCCAAATGATCCAGCTCTCTACTGTTGGGTGTATATTATGTCATCCTGAAAATGCACTTCTTGCACTTCTGTACTGGAATGTGCTGCCCTCTGGTTAGAAAGCCTCTTTCTCTTGAACCTGTTACCCCACACTTGGAGATTCTGTGTCTCTTTCCCTGAAGGATTTAGGAGCTCTTGTACTGGCAACCAGAAGCCTTCTATAAGGTACACACTTATAGACTCTTGGGAATGAATCAGATAAACATGGCACGTGAGATCCCAAGAGGAAACTTTACATCAGAAGTGGTTTTAGGGTAGCGTGACCAGTACAGCTGCACTGTGTGCCGATGCTGCAGGGGGCGCCACCGCAATGATGTAGAACAGAGTGCAAGAGGCATGAGGAGGGCACTGAATTTTAGCCTCGCACAGGGCGCTGCTGAAATTTGGGAGCCCAAAGTCTGCTACTGCTTGCATAGGCAGTCCTAGGAGTGATGGAAGTCAGCGGTGTTCCCAGGTAAAGCAAAAATATTTGTGTTCTAAAGAGTCAGACCAAGCAGAAGAATGCAGCTAGCCATGCAGGAAGGAACAGGCAAATGGGAAAGGAAGGGTGTAGCAGCAGGAAGACACCATAGAAACTGAAAATCACATCAATGCTACTCGGGGAACAGCTACAAAATGTGCTGTGCTGACTTTGCTTTTTTTACTCTCTTTTTTTAAAAAAAAAATCTTTAGTAATTAATGAAAAAAGAAACTGTGTTCAAAAAATAATCAAAGAGGAGATTGAAAATGTTGGTGAAATTCTCACAGGTGATGGGTGCCTATCTTATTTTCAAAGTTGACAAGGAGTCTTTGGGGGCATCCTTCATTTTATTCTGCAAATCACCCCTCCGGTGGTCTGCACTCTGCAGCCTTCCTGAGTGCCTGCATTTGCAGAAAATCCCATAATATCAACAGATGGGCTTTCTTGTATCCACAAGAATGTAGAGAGGCTGCCAGTAGTGCACCTGACTGTCTTTTTACTTTTAAACCAATCGGTGCATAAGTTTAACCGGCACAGAACTGCATTTCCCAGCACCCTTAACAAGCTACAGTTCTCAGGATTCTTTGGGGGAGGCCTTGTGCTTTACACATATGGTGTGGAAGTGACACTCAGTGGGTTATCTTCCTAGCCAAGTGTTTGCTGTGGAAGCAGCAAGCAAGGGAAATGATGCTGTCCTGAAGTTACTGATTTAAGACTTGTGAGACCTAACAGTATAGGACAGGAACTACCGATAGAAAAAAATCAAGATACAACAAGGGACAATCTATAGTGGAACGGAGAAGTAAAAAAGGGGGCTACTCCTGTAGACATAACCTAGGAGAATTGGGCTGAGATGCCTTGTAAGAGAATGAATTAGCTATTGAAGCAAAGTATGAGCAATGCAAAGCACCCTTTCTTATCCTATCATCATCCTGTATATTTCTTCCTATAAGTTTTAAGTTTATTTCCCCCCAAAATGAAACCCAAAGTCACTTATGGATTGACATTTTGGTATGTATGTATGTAATGTTTAATGTAAAGTGGCTTCATGCAGAGAACTGAAATGAGACACAGATGATTCATTTACACATTTATTGACTATTCTGCTTATTCTGGCAGACTGAAATGGAGAACAATGCCATTCATTTTACAGACATTTGACAGAAAATAAACAAGTATTTTGATGTTGAACAACTGTACAATACAGACTACCACATGCATATTTAAATGCTGATTGGTGCAGAAATATTTAGCTGATCAGCAAAAAACTAGTATAACCAAAAAAATAAAAATAATCACATTTCCTTTTCATGATGTTAAAATGCAGCTGATATGGAAACATTGATACGAATACCATTATATGTGAAGTTCTATTAATGGTGCAAGATGGACAGCGGAGGGGTGGGGGTGGGGAGTTAAAGTGGTATGCTCTCTACAGAAAAATAAAAGGTGAAAACAAGACATTTCTAGTAAATACAAAGATGCAGCAAAGCATGCATGATGCTGTTACCATTGCAAAATGCCCTTACAAGAACACTGTAATTTTCAGTCCTGCTCCATCCCTAAAATAGAAGTAATATATACAACAAAAGCAGCAGACTCTCCCATTTTGGATGGGGCATTTTGTAAAGGCAGATGAATGAGATTAGATGAGACTTATCATATATGCACATATCTCCTATCCCAAAAGGATGCTTTGTTTTTTAAAAAGGAGAATATGTTGTTAATATAGCAGTTTACAGTGAAATGCTGCCATCCGTTGAAAACTGAGCAATAGTAAAGACACAGCTATTGTGCCAGTACGATTTAAAAAAATACTGTTGTGCTTCCCTCCCCACCACAGTATTTGTAGCGTCCATAGAAGAAAACATTGTTAAGTAAACCCAGTCCATGCTACTGTAGATATGAAACAAATATGGGAGATAACATCTAACTGATAAACATGAAACAGTACATATTGAGTGGTTATTTACAGTTATCTCAATGCAACAGGCTAAGTGCTGAGTGCTGTTTGTTACTGAAAACTGATCTCTAAATGTTTAGATTTTTATCTGCATGGCTGGCACTGACTTGCATATGATGAACGTGGCTAAAGCTCTGAGAATAGGTATATAGAGGTATAACACTAAAACTCTGCCCTCCGCCCAGGGATGTGGGGATGCAATTCTTTCTCTCTCCAATACTCTGACCTAGACAGACAGAAAACCACTTTGCCTGCACCCACAGTAAATGAACCGATCGTTTAGTTTCAGCTTGGTTTTGGATATTACTTTTTGAGGGCTGGCTTACTCAGAGGTCGCTGTGTGCAAGCAGAAAGTGTTTCCACTGACATACGGCTGTGCTGATTTTTCATCTGGCTGTAGCTTGCTCTGGAGAAGCCACTCCAGGGGGACCCTCTCAAAAGCAAAACAGCAGCCTTAAGGTGAACAGAAGCGCTTTCTGCCCTCACGTGGGAATCTCTGGACCCAAGGCTCCATCCCTTGTGAGAATGAATCTGAAACACCCTGTGTAAGCAGCATGATGAAGTGAACATACAGGGAGACAATGGAAAAATTAACTAAATAATAATTTCATGTAACACCCAATATGGAGAAAAGCCTATCCACACTTTTTTTCAGGACATAAATATACATGGTTGAGAAGCTGATTCTCCATCATTGTCCACTTATGTAGTAGCCATTTACATTTAAGACATGGGCAGAAAACACTCTGCAGGCAGGTTGTGGTCTTGTTTATTATAAATCAGAAGCAGCTCCAAGAGAGCAGCAGCCCATTTGCTTTCATGACCAGCTGTGGCTTCTGTGGAGTTGGATTTTGATCAGCCCTATGCCTATAATATTTTTGGACTACAACTCCCATAATCCCTGTCCACTGGCCATGCTGGCTAAGGCTGGTGGGAGTCCAACAGCATCTGGAGGGCCCCATACTGTGGAAGGCTGATCACCTTGTTACATAATGTGAGTGTACAAGAAGTGCTTGCCTCCAAACTAATACTGCTTGCTGTCTCAGTAGAGTTTGACACTTAATGAACAGTATTTTGAGTGCTACACTGTGTCACTCGGAGCAATCACTTAGACCAGCCACTGTGTCCTCTTTGAAGATTGCTCACTCGTTATAATAAAGGTGAGAGGCTGCGTTGGCCACAGTGGCGTAGCGTGGGGGGTGCAGGGGGGGCCCGGCCGCACTGGGCGCAACATCTGGGGGTTAGGGTTAAGGGGCGCAAATCCACGGGTTAGGGGGCGCAAATTACTTGCCTTGCCCCGGGTGCTGACAACCCACGCTACGCCACTGGTTGGCCAGGATCCAAACAGATTCATGCATGAACAGAAAGAACATCACACGTGTGTGTGTGTGTTATGTGATTTGCATTACATTCCAGGGATTTGTTGATCCTAAGGGCACCTTTCTCTCTGTGTGTTTGTGCTGTGCTTTAAGAAGCAAAGGTGGGAAAGGGTGTGTGCAGTTCTTCTGATATTTCTCATAGTAAGTGAGCTGCCAAGGTGGCATGCACATATTTGTTTATCTGGAAGAACTTCCGTTTCGCTGCTGCTATGACATTGGGCTCGACCAAAGATTAATAGCTTGATACTTATGCATATGTAAAAGAGGAATGAGAAGAGTCAAGTCCCTAAACAAAAGTCCCCAAAGTGCTCAGGCACAGGGGGGATACAAGAAAGTAGCCTTTAGGCGTCAGCACATTGAAACAAACCCCCAGCTATTACAAAATGCTAGGCATACTTCTGTGCTCTTGCTTTGGCTTTTGCAGCTTGATGTGCCACAGCAGGCTTCCTCAAACTCAGCCCTCCAGATGGTTTGAGACTATAGTTCCCATCATCCCTGACCTCTGGTCCTGCTAGCTAGGGATCATGGGAGTTGTAGGCCAAAAACATCGGGAGGGCCGAGTTTGAGGAAGCCTGTGCTACAGAAACCTGCAGGAAATGGGGGCGGGCAGCATCCCAACATGAGAAAGCTAAAAAAGGAAGGAAGCCAAACGGGTGCTGATTTGGGGAGGAACTTTTTTTTATATGCGCTGTGCTCAAGACAATTGCAAAGTATAGTCTTTCTGGGCTAAAATAAATAAATAAATTTGCACTGCCTTGTTCCAAAAACAGATTAAGAGCATGAAACCCACTAAGGGAACCATCCTGACTCCCTCCTGGAAGGAGAGGAGCCGCCACATCCAAAGTACCTGCCTCTCATGCTGTCCGGGGTGATAAGTGAGGGCAATCCCTCCCCCAGCTCTGGTATAGCAGAGAGGCCCAAATTAAAGTCACTGCTGGTACCTGGACTGGTTTTGGATCCAGCAAATCCTTGGCTGACCCAGCTCCATTCCTTTCTCACCCCTCCCTTCCCCAGAAATGTCCCATTTCAGGAGCTTCTACTAGTTACCACTGGCAGGGATACCAGAGGTGGTAGCGTCTATCTGTCTGTGCTTTCAGCAGGTCCCAGGGGAACATCTGTGGTGGTGAAGGATGCTGCCAGCAGAGCCAAGCAGAGGGACACTTCTGCCACATCCATACTCTCTCCATCACAGTGGGCCAGGTTTGAGGGGCTGGATTGTTTTGTAAGGCTGCAATTGAACTTGAACCCAATGAAGCTTAGGCAGACCGCTGTAATGTAAGCAAGCTTCTGCAGCTTGCTTCACTGGAATAATTCAGTGCAAATTCTTTTTGTCCCTGAGAAAATCTTTGTATTAAACTACATTAAGCACATCACATATCACTACAGAAAGGTGTAAACTTGGTTTGAACATCAAAGTGGGACACAAAAAGTGAATGTGTCCACCACTGGCAATGTTTGCTGAACAATAACGCTTCCAAGTCTCTGACAAGCTATTTATCAATTGTACACAGCCGAACTCAGCTTGGTGAGTTGCCAGCAACACCACCTCCCAGTTATCACAGAACAAAGCCAAATCAGTGATCAAGTGCCAAATCAGTGATCAGCTGAGTAGAGAGAAATGAGTTGCTTTGGAAAACTTGTGGCAAAGAGTCACAGGTTATTAAACATATCCCTTAGCATATTTGAATACATTTGTCTCCCCTTTAGGAAAATAGGGCAGAAGAGAACCCTAGACTAGCACTGCTAAAAAATATACTGTTATCTTATAATGTCATATAACTAGAAGAGCATCCTTGCTAAATTCTTAGTATGCAACCATTTCTGGCTACATCACACTTGGAGTCAGTTGGTGAAGCTAGCCAGAGGATGGCAGTCTTAGCAGGCAATCCCCAAACAGCAATGAATGGGATTTTTTATGTTGGTTTCAAGAATAGTGGTGGATGGGCAAGCAATATAGGGTTGGAACAAAAGTCTTAACATTGACTTTTGTGACAATAGTTACCTTATTATACAAGTAAAGGGTAATTAAACATAGCAGTAGTATGTTTTTAAACATGCCTTAGGTACTCACAGGTACTCTGCCTTTCCTTCTCCCTCTTGTTGCTGTGTTTCTTCCAGTAGTGTGAGGGTTGTTTTCCATTTCCTTTCCTTTCCTTTCCTTTCCATGTTTACTGTGACCAAATACTGGAAATGCTGTTACCAAAACTATGCATTAGTCAGGACACAAAGTTGATGCCATAATAAAATTCTGTTAGTCTTTAAGGTGCCACTGTTTTTTTTACCTGTAATTTGAGTTTGCTTTTGAAGTACAAACAATGACTTATGTGATGTTGTAGAACCATAATGAACATGGAGTGGTAATGTGATGTCAGATGTTGTTGTTCCATAAGATAGAAAGGAACACTCTATCTCAGGGTAGCCAACATGGTGCCCTCCGCATGTTGCTGGACTAGAGTTCCCATAATCTCTTACCACTGACAATACTGACAAGGATGGATGGGAGTTGGAGTCCAACAACATCACTTGAGCACCACATTCGCTACCCTAGACTAAGTGTAGAACATATAGTTGCTTACAGGCTATCTGGATGGTATGCTATCTTTAGTAAAGCTTCGGTTCTTAAACCCATTTTAGGAAGAGGACACAATGTTTCTTACCCTTTATAGAGGCCCATATGTATGAAAATAAATGAAACACCTTCTCTTTCTCCACTATCCAAAAATAGGTTCATGCTCTTGAGCTTGCCTCAAAGGCATGCTCTTGTGTTAATGATCATTTTTGTGTGTGGCATAAATGGAATTACTCCTAACAACATATGTGAGGTCAGATTCAGATAAGCTTAGAACATTTTTGTATCCAGTAGCAAAGGGCTTCCAAATTATTGCTTAATGGACGTAGCTTGGGAGACAAAAAGTTGTATCCAACTAAGTTTTATTCAGGATAGACCCAATAAAATAAATGGACCTAAGCTAAGTCATGTTCATTAATTTCAATGTCTATTCTGAGTATAGCTAACACTGGATACAATCCAAAGTCTTGACACATATGTAGACCGAAGCCAGTACTAGCCAAGGGGAAGGAACATCAACATGTATCTCATATGGTACATCAGCAGGGCTCTGAAGATAGGAATAATTTATTACATATGAAAAGAGCATATTTTAGCTTTGGATCCTTCCACCTATAGCTCATGATAGAACAGTCATGGTAGCCAACAAGTGTTTTCCCTGGGTAAGGATTATGAATGAAACTAGGATTTCATTGAAATCAGTGACCAACCTCCCATTTTCAACCGAAGCCCAAGGTTTCATTTAGCCTTTGGTTTTGTTCTTTATATGGTTGTCATTATGAAGACAGATCAAATAGGGCAGCATGGTGTTAAAAAAGTACAGAAATTACAGAGCAATGTCTTTTAAAAGCTAGTTAGCATTTAGTCTCAGTCAATGGGAATATCTATCAATAAAACAAGAGACATAAACAAAGGAGGTTCATAAAATAAAATGGAGGTCATTGAAAAGGATTAAGCAGAATGCCACATAATTAACTTAAATCATATGCAGAAATATAATTACCTGGACAGCCATGAAGAACAAATGCATATTTTGAGACCTAATGACCAGACATTGTTGTTGTTGTTGTTTTTAAAGAAATGACATTTAACTGCATTATTAATTATTAAGAGAAATATCTGGAGATACTGTATTTAAAAACAAAGGCAAGTATTAAAAAGGGCCTAAGAATTGGAAAAAAATAAAGATGACTTTTGCTGTGCTTGGTATTTGGTCCAAAAGACACATATTAAATACATGATGGTGACATTTCCTTACAAAAGTAAAACCTGAGGGTGACAGGATAAGGCCCAGTTTTCTCTTTGAAAGCTGTTGCAGCCAAATAGAAAAAAGAATGGAAAAGGAAAAGGAAAAAGGAAAAAAGGATAGGAAATTAAAGGAAAATATCCTTTAAGAAAGCATATGAGAAATTTTGAATTCTGTTCAGCTATATTAGAAATTATTCTGTTGAAGCTAACATGAATTTTAAGTGGTCTGCACTGAGTAAAATCAGTGTAAGTGGGTAAGGTTTTATGTTGAAGAACTCTCCCCCCCAAATTAGAATATTGTTTTTATTAGAAAATTAAAATTATTAAGCTTATTAGGTCCAATATTGTGTTGTGATTTGAAAATATTTTTAATGCATTGAACAGCTTCTTTAAATTTACAGAAATAATTATTCTACTGAAATTATTGGAATTTGGGTAAAAGGTACACAATTTGGAAAGTTCCGTTCACATGCTGTTTTATCTTATTGCAGGAGAGCTTTTATCCTATTGATTAACATAGAATGCATGTGATGGAAGAGCATGAAGAAGAAGAAATCCACAGAAGTTTCAAATGATTTTGTTAATTTGTTAATTAATTACAATAATTAGATATGAAAAACCCGATAGAGCAAAACTGCCCACAGCAAAGTCTGTATAAAACACCACTTTTGCAAAATTGAAGCAGAGGCTGGGCACAATGAAAAGATTGTCTACTCTGAGTTTTCCAACTTTGCTCATAAAGCAGCAATCTATGTCTGTTGATTCAAGAAAGAGTAATCATGTTGGTATTCTGAAATTACCGTATTTTTCGCTCTATAACATGCACCCGACCATAACACGCACGTAGTTTTTAGAGGAGGAAAATCTGTAGGCATACCACCCGTAGGCATTCCCTCCATAACACGCACAGACATTTCCCCTTACTTTTTAGGAGGAAAAAAGTGAGTGTTATGGTGCAAAAAATACGGTAATAAGTTATCTAAAATTGGGGCGCCTAGTGGTAAAGAAGTGGTGGGCAAAAGCCACAGCACTCCTAAAGAGATTTTAGAAGCAAACTTGCAACCACAAAAACTTCATTTAAAAAAACAAGATATTAACAATAGTGCATACAGCAATTGTAACTGCAATACGAACTTTTGAACTTTTAAATATAAAATAATCATTTTTTCATGGCCATTTGGCACATTTTATTGCCATAGAAATAATTTTATTATGTAACGTAATGGTGTCCTTGTCTTTGTTTTGATTTTGGCAGTTCTATCAAGTTTTCAATTTCTGGTCATTAAATCTTGCACAGTCTAAATAGAATTTTACACAAAACTTGCAAATTTATCCGTGAAATCTATGCAAATAAAAATAATTTGAGCTATGATTTACTTCACAGATAGATGAGAAAACACTGTCATTTACTTAAACAAACAGCTTATACTTTATGAGCTTTTAAACAGAAAGCAAGATAGGTGAGATGCTTTAAGAAGAAGTTGCAATTTTGCAACATAAGTCTGTACAAATCCTCCAGGCAGCAAACTGTGAAGGAAGTACCTGTGTCCCGGGAAACATATTTTCCACATATCCTTGATAACTGTAGATCTCCCCGCAAACCCAAACTATTTACGAATGTATGCATTTTGCAGGCTCAAAGCACCTTGTTTCACACCATTATGAAAACATGCATCGGCATTTCATCCTTTCATGTGCAAATTCCCAAAATTCATTATAACCAAGAGCAAAAAAAGTTAAAATATTTTTTTTAAAAAAATTTATCTACAATCATTAGTGAAAGGACCAAAAATGTCAGACATTGCAGAATATGGGCTCCTAAAAGAGCTCTTTATTTTACTCACTGTTCTTGCATCATTTTTTTAACTGATTTTTTTCTCCTTTTTTGTTACAAAAAAAAGCAGATTTTCCACTTTTAAATTAAACAGTACTTAAACTAATCAACTCTTCATGCCATGCAAAAATAACATATATATTTTTTTACTTCTGAGGCTTCCCATGTTTTAGTTCATAGGCATTACTAATTGTGGTTTTAAGAAATCAGTTTTTGTCATTATTGCTCTCCTGACTAGTCACATGCTGGTTTCCCGTGTGGGACAGTAGCCAGTTTCTCCAGGATTTGCATGGATTTCTGGGGGAAACAAGTGGTTTTCCATTTTGTGACCTTCTTGGCTATTGTCCCCTTTTACATCCCCCCCAACACAGTAAATGTCTTGTGTACAGTTTTGCCCCAAAATTTTGGGGGAAGAAGAGCTGACTCGAGGCTCTTCTGTTAAATGGTTCCCATCTTTGTGTTTTTCCCCGTAGCAGTTTGTCTTGATATCCTGCTCTTTGTCCTGTCTTGTTATTCCAGGAATCTCCATGAAGTCATCTTCTTCTCCAGTGTCCATTTCGGTGAAGCTTCTCCTCTCTTTGGAAGGGAAAGTAAAAAGCTTTTGTTTTGGAAACAGAGAAGGGGATGATTTCTTAGGAATGCTCTGGCAAACCATGGAGGCATCAGCACCCAGCAAGGGCCTGTCGCCATGTGGTGAATTCTCTTCTAAGAGAATGGTGCTGATATGCTGAGGAGGGGTGGATTGCATGAAATCTGCCGCCGTTGTTACTGGAAGTGGCCTTGCAGTGCTTGGTGGCGTTTGTGGAGCGCCACCTCTGTTTTCCTTAAAATTAACCTTAAGGGACCTTGCTTTTAATGGATTGCTTCCTTTGAGAGAACTTTTGGGACTTAACATGGAGCTGTCAAAGTGCAAAGGGCCATGAAGAAGAGACTGGGAGCCAGCGTTATCCATGTCCATGGCTGTATCAACTGGGGAGTACTCAAAGGTGACGTCTCTGGGGGCAAACATTTTATCCTTGGTGTGTGATAAAAACTGAGAACTCTTTGCTCTTTGGTCTTCCAAATGGACAGAGTCAGGTGGGAACCTTAGCTGCAGGTGAGAACCAGAGTATGGGGGCAAGGGAGACCGATCTGTCTCAGTGAAATCGGTTGCACAGCTGGCAAAGCTATCAATGCTGGAAATGCTTCTCATGTCCGTCACTATGTCTCTTTTCCCTGACATGGATGGTTCTCCTTGCCCAACAACCTCTTCCATTTCAATTTCCTCCTCATATAAGGGAGGTTTCGCTGACGGGCCTTGGTAGTTGGCATTGAGATTAGGCTGAGACTGAGTTTTAGTAATTTCATTGTATAACATTTCGAGTTTCTGAGCACTCAAGTGTTGGGGGCTGGAGGCTGTAACAATATTGTTGAGCTTTTCGTTGGTATCTTGCTGGCTCACTTCCTGATATTTATTCTCCAAGGACTTGTTAGAACTTGTTTCAGACATTGTCCTTCTGGCCCATTTCCACCGGCTTGGAGATAAGTGGTTATCGTCAGGGGTTTCCTTGGAGTTGGCTGCTTCCTCAGTCTTACCGGAATCCACGGCTACATCAATCAGTTCCATGCTGCGGGCAAAGGCATCTTTTAGATTCATTGAGACAATGCTTCCATTTCTTTTTGCTCGCTCAAGTGCCTCCCTTCGTTTAATGGCTTTCTCCTGCCGTTTTTGCTCCTTATAAAACTCAGAGAAATTGTTTACTATGATGGGAATAGGTAGAGCAATTACCAGCACTCCAGCAATGCAACACAATCCTCCAACAATTTTACCTAGTAAAGTCTTAGGATATATATCACCATAGCCTACTGTAGTCATAGTGATGGTGGCCCACCAAAATGATGCAGGGATACTAGTAAACTTTGTAGCATCTTCGTCTTTCTCAGCAAAAAATACAAGACTGGAAAATATCATGATACCCATTGCTAAAAATAATATCAATAAACCCAATTCATTGTAACTCCTCCTGAGTGTGAATCCTAAAGACTGAAGGCCTGTCGAGTGTCTGGCAAGTTTAAGGATCCTGAGTATCCTCATAATACGGAATATCTGAACAACACGGCGGACATTTTGGAACTGCAGCACACTTTTGTTGGATTCTGTGAGGAAAATGGTGACATAGTAGGGTAAAATGGCCAGCAGGTCAATCACATTTAATGGACCTTTGAAGAACTTCCACTTGTTTGGAGATGACAGGAAACGCAAAAGGTACTCCATAGTGAACCAAGCTATACACACAGCTTCTACATGTGCTAGCTGGGGGTTGTCATTTAGTTGTCCAAATTCATCAATTACTTGAAGCTCAGGTAGAGTGTTGAGTGACAAAGCAATGGTGGACAGCACAATGAACAAAATAGATACAATGGCCAAAATCTGTAAAACAAAAATAAGCAAAAAAAATGTGGTTAGCAAATCATAATGGATATTTGAAGTTCATCCTCAGAAATCGTGCACTAATAGGTTTGCAGGTCATCATATTCATCTCACTGCAATTAGACAAGATCTGCTATACCCAGTCAGCCTGATTAGTTCATGCAAGATCCGGGATGAGGAATCTCTGGGACTTCCGCTGGACTACAGTTCCCATAATCCCTGACTACTGGCCATGATGGCTAGTGCTGATGGGAGCTGGAGAACAACAACTGAGGTTGGATCAAAACTTCACCCTCTGCAAACAGAAGAGCTCCTTCTGCCCACACTGGACTTTTGATCTAGTGGAGAGATCTCACTGGTGGAAGTGGGTGACCAAGGCAACTCACACCAATTTCCCTTTTCCCATGCAGCTCCCAGTGTCACCTTTCACACTGTTCTGAAGGGTCCTCCAACCTGTCACATAATATTTTCATAGGACCTTGTGGTCTAGGAGGGGAAATCAGCAAAAGAATCCAACTTCTGTCTGCTCAGAGGATGCTCCCACCAGTGGGAGTGAAGCTTGGGTTCAAGTCATACTGACTTTGGCAAAAATCCACGAACATATCTATAAATCAGAGCATATTCTTAAGATGAGCAATCATTAACATTTGTCAAATTAGAGAAATATATGTGATGGCATAGTTTTGGTAGATATTTTGTGGGTGTGTACACACACACACACACACACACGTGCACACACATATACACAATTATCTCTCATTCAAGGAGTGTACATGATTTCCCCCTTCTTCATTTTATCATCACAATAACCCTGTGAGGTAGGTTAAGCTGAGAGGCAGTGACCAGCCCAATGGTGCCCAATGAGTGGGGATTTGAATCCTGGTCTCTCAGGCTGTAGTTCAACACTTTAACCACCATCCAGCTCCACTGGGGCATTGCAGCTGACCTGGTGAGACAGAACACTTGGATATAGTGCCCCAGGAATGGACATTACAGTGAGGCCAATAGCCTAACCGCAATGTTCCATTCCACAAAGTTTTAACATTTCAGATGCTAGCTATTGTGTACAATAGACAGTAAGACAGATGTTCCGAGAAATGTTCTCTCAGCTGACATATTCCACAGTCTTTAAATCATTTTCAGTTACAGCATAAGAAGTATAGAGGTGGGGGAAGAGAAAGAAGCTCAACATCCTTTAGCATTTCACTTTTTATCACTTAGTTCAATTATTTGAAAGCTGAAAGAAAATGGACAACCTTAAGGTTACGTGAGAAAATGTTACGCTCAATGAATTTACCAAAGTGCAGCATTTGGAAATGCAATTTCTCCCCTTCAGAGAAAACAGTAATTTTCTGTTTTCCCTGAAAAGTACTAAAGCAAACTGTGTTCTGCCTTGAATTTCAGTTTGGACTCATGAAGTACCAAAAAATACATATCCTTTTATACATATTTTTGGAAAATTGGTCATTTTAAGCTATCTTGCTTCCAACGACACATAGGTGCAAGCAAATACCCACGTACCTACCTACACTGGCTGCGGTCTCAGGCATACTCATCTGGGAGTATGTCCAATAGAGCTCAGTGGAGCTTATCTCTGAGTAGACAGGATTGTGCTATAGGTTAGTTGAACTGAATACCCATCGCAATAAACGGGTCTTAAGTCATGACTAATTTGTCTCATTGATTTCAATGGGACCTTAGTTCAACTTGTGGGAAATTGCAGTCAAACAGGCTTGCAGGCTTTCCATGCGCATCTGGTTGGCCACTGTAAGAAAAGGATGCTGGACTAGACTGGTTTTTGCTCTGATCCAGCAGGGATCCAATTTAATAAGCATTCATGTAGCAAGAGCCAGAAGTGTTCCCTCCTTGTGAAAAAAAAGTTGGAAAAGCCCCACAGCTATCAGGGTTGGGGGAGCTCTGAGTACAGTATTGTTGATGTCTCACACAACAGCTTCACTGTATTAATGTTACAATGCAAGGCAGCTCTCTTTCAAAATATGATTCTTCTTATTTTCTACTGTTTTAGTGGCTTGCAATCTATCTTTCCCATTTAAAGAAGGCAACAAAATACAGTATGTTTCCAGTATTTCCCTTGGATTATTTAATGGCAGGAGAAATATTGGTTAATTTTACTTTTTTTGTTTTACTAGAAGATTCTGCATGCAGATGAGACATCTCTTCTGTTGTGAGTTACGTTTCATTCCCAGCAAAGTATGGACAGTGTTAGGAATATTTCCAGATACAACTCTGTCTTTGTGAAGTAATTTGTGAATGAATAAAACCCCTTTCTTTCTCCGTAGTGTTAAATATTTAGTACATCTCAGTAATCTCTGTTGGTACATCTCCAATTTTTAACTGGCATTAAAAGCTGGCTTTGTTCCTGTGCACCTAATTTGCTTCTTCATCACATCCATCACTATAACAGAACAATTTGAACATCGTTATATAGAACGGGAACAGGAAGAATGGAAATATAAAAGATGTAGTACAACAGGAAGTCCTCCATCTCTTTCACCTATGCAAGAATTTGCAAGATATAATCAAATTTAAGTCACTATGATTAAAACACAGTCAACGTAATGAGCTGGGAAAATGAAGTTCAAACTCAAATATAGCAAGTATGGTACAAATCAAGCTACTGTTCCCCTGCCCCCAAAAGAACAGAATTCTTCCTGATCAACTAACCTATATGTTTTGTTTTTTCATTGTTTATATCCTGCCTTTCCTCAGAGGAGCTCAAGGTGGAATACATGACTCTCCTCTTCTCCATATTTTGCTCACAACAACCCTATGAGGTGGGTTAGGCTGGTCAAGGCCATTTGGTGAGTTTCATTGCTGAGTAAGGATGTGATCCCTGGTCTCTCAGGTCCTAGTTCAACACCCTAACCATCACATCACACATCACTGCTCCTTTACAGAACAACAAAAATGGGTTTCTGTCTCATATCAAAAGCTGTACTCTCCTAGTATAAACACAGCTGCGTACACAAAAAGGGATCATCCCATGTCACAATAGTGTTCTCTTCCTTGGTACGTGCACATGGGGGTATACCGACTGATGTACACCAACAATTATCTAAAATAGTATATCTTGGCCGGTGAAAATGTACCACTCATTGACTGTCACATCAAAGAAAGCTCAACAACTTTGGTGGATCCCCCAAATCCTGGCTATGTCCATGACTACAACTCCCATCATCCTCAACCATTGACCAGTGATCATGGGTGATGAGAGGTGTAGTCCACAACATGTGAAGGATGCCATGTTGTCTACCACCTTGCTGAAGGTATGAAGGTTTGGTGCTGACCACTACCTGGATAGGAGACCACCTAGGAACGCATGTATGCTGCCTTGGGTTCTGTGACAGAAGAAATGTGGGCTATAAAAGTTAGAAAATAAAAATAGAATGCAGATATATCCACTGACTTTTTAAAAAAGTTTTGATACTGCTTTTGGTTAGTTTCATAAACCTAATGGCATATTTGTAAGTAAGCAATACACTATATATTGTAGTTTTCCCTTGCTATTTTGTCAACTTGTGGCAGCAGGATTATGAACACTGGAAGTATGCATCATCAATATTACGGTGAAATATTAAGTCAGATGAGGTAATTTTTATTTTGTTGAAGAATGGGAGGCTGTCTAGACATAAAATCAATGGCATTATGATAAATGAACAGGAGGTACTTAATGTGCAAGATAAGTCGCATCATTTGAACAACTTGGGAACCATGCTAAAGCCTATTAAGTTCAATGTGTGCTTCTCCAGTAGCTTCATTAGAACTTGATGCCAAATGCCATAGCAGCAATTGAAAATTAGATGCTAAATACCACACTGGCAACAGGAAATTAGTAAAATGCAAGCTTAGAAACATCACATAAATAATTTAAAAAGAGCACTGGGCAGAATATATGAAATAAATTATTATGAGCAATTACAAGCAGTCACCCCCTCCATTTTTAATATAATAGTTGCTGTTTTTTTTAAATAAAAAATAAAAAATCTGTAGTGTTATAAGCTTTGTGACAGGCAACCATTGCCAGCTATAGATTGGTGATAAAATAATGTGCATTCTTAACTTTTGGTTGATAGGTTGTTGCCTAAAGAAAAAGTTGTCTCAAACCATTCGGTTGTAGTGAATGTTAATCCTAGGCCCACTGTAATTAAAGTGCATGACTAAATTAGGCCCCTCAGTTCAATGGGTCTACTCTAAGTAGGACCAACACTGGAGACAACCTAATGGTCCCAATCCACTGGAAGTTTGTTGTGCATAACTGATTTCCAAGGGAGTGAAGTATGATTGCAGAGCTCTGAGGAAAACTTTGTGCAGTAGTATGATTTTGATTATGTGTGACGAGGTCTTGGGCTTTGAATTTTCTCTTTATTCTTATTTTATATTTAGTTCAAGGTTTCATAAATCAACATTCATTTTTGTCATCTCTGTCTATTGTTAGCCCCGACAGATGCATAATAATGTAATAGGCACACTACGCTTGAACCTGTCCTAAATGAATATGTGTCATTATCTGTCAGACAGGTCTCCTTGTTCAACTACATTTTAAAAGTATGATAGCTACAAAACTCCACCATTATTTTCCTGATCTACACTTGGCTGATGCTTCTGCCTGGCTGACAATAGAATCACAGATTGGAAGGGAGTTGGAAGGGACCACGAGGGTCATCTAGTCCAACTCCCTGCAGTGCAGGAATCTTTCACCCAACATGGGGCTCAAACTCACAACCTTGAGATTAAGAGTCCCCTGCTCTACCAACTAAGCTATCCCTCAGGGCTCAATACTTAAAGTTAATTTCAAGCTCCCAGTCCATATTAAAATACTGTAATTCTAAGCACACTTAGCAAGAGTATGCTCCAATAAACACAATATAAATTACTTCTGAGTACATATGCATAGTTTTGTACAGAAAGGCAGGATGCCTCTATGGCACTGCCCCACTCTACCAGTCATTCCTGGTTAGTATATTTGAAAAGATATACAGCAATTGGCAAGTAGTTTCTGACTAGGACGGTACCTTTTAAGGCCAGTGGCTATGGAACATGCAGATGTAGTTAGGAAGATGCTTTAGGGTGGTTATCCTTTCCTATTAAGGGGAACATTAGGCTAAAACTGAATAGCCTTTATATGGAGGAGTAGTCAAAGATACTATTCCACATCTGCAGTCTGAAATGGTACTACTCAATGTAACGTACCCCGTGATCCTTTTGACTGTGCAGTTTAGTTCTAATACCTTGCCTTTTGTTGAGATCATATCTATTTTATGTTTAGTATTCATATGAAACACTATATTCAACACATTATCCTAATGTCACTGGACCATAAACCTCATATTTTAGCCTATCAGTTCAGCTGTCACAAGCTATTTTCTGACCTAAAGCATTTTGCAAATATTTCTAAAGTCATTTTAGTCAATGACTAAATGAAACAATGCATGCTATCTGAACTTAGACACTTTGTGAAATGTTTATGCATTGCTATATCTATATCCTTCTACATGTTTATGGTTACACACACTGCATTTTTCATGGCCTGGTGATGCTCACCTTGAAGAAAAAAGAGATTTCATTGTTTCAGAAGAGCAAGTATGAGGATTTGTACATTGCATCTAAATGTACTGGTGTTACACTGAGCTTGTCACTAACAGGAGTGTCATTACCATAGTAAAGGTGATCTCACAAGTAAATCCTGTGGTGGCTTCCAAGAAAGTTTCCCTATTTTTACCAGTAGATGTCTCTATTATACCATCCTGTCCTCTCATCCTGGAGACCACTATGGCCTCTTTTTAGCACTGTAATTGCAATCATGAATATATAGATATCTAACATATATTCAGCAACAGCAGTATTCCTTGTTGAATAAAACTAACTGTAGCATATTCTCCTGTGCCACAGGCCTCCTAGCTGCAACCAGAGAGAGTACGTGCAAGCTGAAGATCCTCACTTTATTTCTTGGCTCCTTTGACATTTTGGAGGTGTCCATGGAGATAATAAATTCTCCTAATACTTCTTCTTCCTTTTCAGCATCTGCCTTTTCCGGACTACTTTATGGTAGTCTCCTCCAGTGCCATCTTTCCCTCTCCAGTCATTTCAGCACAATTCATTTGAGAGCCATTGCTTACTTTTAAACACACACACAGGAAACCATTCTGTGTGCAAACACGAAAATGCAGTGCCTATTTGCACTTCACAATTACATGCTTGACAATGTGTGCATGCAATAAGGAGGCAATGATTCCATGCTGTGGCAGAGATGCATTTTCTACAGAGTAATGTCTGCAGTGGCTCTAAAGGAGTGTGTGTGTGTGTGTGTGTGGTTAGGTCCACCCAAAGGTATTCCATTACACCAGAAGCAGTTTAGACATGCTGGCCACATGACCCGGAAAGCTGTCTATGGACAAACACTGGCTCCCTCTGTCTGAAAAGCGAGATGAGCACTGCATGCCATAGTCACTTTTGACTGGACTTAACTGCCCAAAGGTCTTTTACCTTTATCTACCATACAGTACCTAAAACATTGCTGGCACTTAGAGTGTGAAACAGTAGCAGTAGTGGCTAAATCAGTGCAGGACAAGGTCATTGGATAAAAACAGACTTAATAAATATTCCAATAGTCACAATAAACACTATTAGTCTTTAGAAACAACCCTTTTGTTATACTTACATTTTCAGACAGCCAACTCTGTTGAGGATGAGTTTATAATACATTTATTTATTTTGACTGCCAGCGCCTATCGACAATGACAAAAGTTCCTAGTCCTTCATTCAGACAGGGACCTTGGGAAGATGTTTGTTGCATTTTTGCACTCAGTGGTTATGCAAGACTAGCTGCTCTATATGAAATGCTCCTTTATGAAAATGTTGTGACTTATCATTAAATGCAACTTAAGATATCTGGAAGCATAATGACAAGAAGATAAAGCACTGGTCAGGAAAGCTCATAAAAGCATTCATTTTTTTATTTTTCAGTTTTTGACCAGTCATTCTGAAGAACTGTAATTACAGGATGAAGAAAACTTTATGAAAATAAGCATGTATGCAGCAGAAAAGATGATTAACATGCAGGACTTCTGATTTCTTTTCTTTTTACCTTTGAAGGGGCCTAATAAGGTGTAGGAGGGTTTAGAATAAAATACATATATATACGAGGGGTCTTATTGTTTTTGACCAAAGGTCTATTTTGTGAAGAGGCAGCCAACATGGTGTCATTCAGATGCTGTTGGGTTCCAACTCCCATTAGCCCCAGCCAGCATGGCCAAGGGTCAGAGATGATGTGAGTTGCAATTCACCATCAGCACCATGTTTGCTAATCCTGAGCTAGTTTTATTTATTATATTTATATCCCACCTTTCCTCTAAGGAGCTCAAGGCAGCACACAAGATTCTCCATGATTTATCCTCACAACAACCCTACAATGTAGGTTAGGTTGAGCGATGGTGACTGGCCGAAGTTGACAAAGTGAGCTTGTTGGCTAAGTAAGTGGGGATTTGAACCCTGATCTCCCAGGTCCCAGTCCAGCATTTTAACCACTACACCACACTATGCATCATTCTGTTTGCTATGGACACCAACCAGATGCTTCTTGGAAGCTCACAGCAAGGACACAAAGGCAAGAGCCCTCCCTCAGTGTTGTTCAGCAAATGCGATTCAGCAAATGCTATTCAGAGGTATATTGCCTCTGAACACGAACGTTCCATGTTGCCACCATAACTAAAAGCCATTGATTGCTTCATCCTCCATGAACCTGTCTGATCTGCTTATAAAGGCATCTAGGCTAGTGGCCACCACTACTTCTGGAAGCAGGAATTCAACAAATCATGCATTGTATAAAATGCTATCTCCTTTTTCTATGTCCTCAAACTACTGCCTGTGAGTCTCATGGGATGACCCCAAAGCTCCAGACGTATGAGAAGGGTGGGAAAACTTCTCTGTATCCACTTTTCCCAGGCTGCCCCCCGCCTCATTTTGTTCTAAACTGTAAAAGCCACAAATATTTCACCCTCTTCTTCCAAGCCCCTGATCATTTGGGCTGCCCTTCTCTGCACCCTTTTGATATCTGAACCAAACTAGTATTTGTTTCCTGGAATGATTATGTTGGAGAGCATTCATCTGACTAGGGAGTGTGCACGTGCCACAGTCTTCTTTCAGGTGTGTATGTGACTGTAAACCACAAGTCAGGAGAGGGCTTGAGGCATCTACTTTATGTTTTACTAGACCCAGATAGCCACTGATTGGAGTCAGAGACAAATGACATATTGTTGTTGTTTAGTTGTTTAGTCGTGACTGACTCTTCGTGACCCCATGGACCAGAGCACGCCAGGCACTCCTGACTTCCACTGCCTCCCGCAGTTTGGTCAAACTTTGAATTAAAAGTACTAAGTGTGGTATTCAACTAAATAACTGCAAGTGTAACAGGTTCCACTTGCCCAATGGGATTTCCTTTCCTCTCCTCCCCCTGTGCTCTCCCAAAATCTGCTTGAGAGGATTGGGGAAATCCCCAGAACAGATTTAAGGGGTGAGCAGTGGGAGGAAAGAGGCTGAACCTTCTGCTGTGCAAGGAGAAATTCTGCCACTAATGGAATATTCCGTTTAGCACAGTTCTGAGTACAGCCCATAAGCAAAATTTATTTCTGGTTACCCCAAGTTTTCTTCATTTCAGCAGCTTAATTTGGTGTTGGTGTGTCATTTTGTTGTTTCTACTGTCAAACGACTGGGAGTCAGACATCTTTGGTGATCTGCTGCAAATCACCCAGAGATCCATTCCAGGCTATATTCCAGGCTATATTCCAGAGTACATTCCAGGCTATATTCTTCTCACCCCTATCATATGTGGCTCCATCTCTGGAATGGTCGTGGTTCAGTGGGAGAGCATAGACTTTGCATGAAAAGCTTCTAGGTTCATCCCCAGCATTCTTCGTAAGGCTTGGGGACTACCTGTGCAGAGCTGCTGCCTGCCAGTGTCAACAACAGTGAGCTAGATGAGCCAATGGACTTGGGGCTTTCTTTTGCATTTGGAAGGTTGCCAGAGGTTACTGAAAAGCTTAGGGTGGCTTACCTTGCATTTTCTCCATATTGCCGGGTTTGTGAAACTGTTTTACTAATTGGCATCTTACTGCATGCCTCATTTAGGTTTTAAGTCCTAAGAACTTCTAATGATGTTACCAAGGGCATGTCTTTGTCGCTTCTGTGATGAAAGGTTTCTAAGCTCAGCACCAATTAGTAACTAGAAACAGCCATACTCCTAAACTGATGTGGCCATTAATTCAAATATTCCTATAGATATTCCAGGTAAAGGTTGTTGGATATTCT
Source organism: Podarcis vaucheri (assembly GCF_965113315.1). Lineage (NCBI taxonomy): Eukaryota > Metazoa > Chordata > Lepidosauria > Squamata > Lacertidae > Podarcis > Podarcis vaucheri. The sequence goes on along the minus strand of NC_138766.1, from coordinate 61,663,994 downwards.
CATGCAGACCAATAGCTATGAATGCTGTGAACAATGACATTTAGATTCTACCTGAAAAGAGGTTCATTTTTTGTGCGGCAACAAGGCTAGTTTCTTGAAAAGGCACAGTTGTCATACTCTAATAATTCTTGGTATGGGGTCCACTGGGATAGCTATTTTATTTTCTCTTGACTGGGTGAAGACTTGCCCCTCCACAAGTGGAAGGGCTCCTTCCATTTATGGAAGGAAGCAGAGCCCACGGTAGACCCATGGGAAGAAGGATGCTCAAGTCCTAGCTCCTTTCTGCCTTTCTTGGATGGCTCTGGGCAAGTCTCATCAGCTGTCCATCTGCAAAATGTGAATGCTAAGGATGTTCCTCCCATGGTGAGCTGTGAAAATGTGTACTATGTGTGAAAGGAATTTTATATTACTAATTACTTAAATGCAAATGAGGAGTAAAGTTAATAGCACAAACAGAACATTTTCTAGCTTTATTTCTTCTTTCAGTTTTGTTTGCCTTGTTTTTTCTTTTAATGGTTTGCATTCATTTTATAGTATGAGCCAAAGCGTGGTATAGAAATGAATGAATGAAACAAACAAACAAACAAACAAAATTATGTCAAAGAAAAGCACATGTGGAGTGTGTAAGATTCTGACTAGTGCTTTTTATGAATGATTTGGGCAGCGGCGGGGGGAACGATATATAATTCAACAAGACATAAAGCAACTTCTGCGGATATTCAGTTTCAAAGTAGCTTGATTTGGATAAGAAACTTTCACATCCATAAAACCACATAGCAGGCAAAAATACAGTTTCCAAATACAGTGGTACCTCAGGTTAAGTACATAATTCATTCTGGAGGTCTGTACTTAACCTGAAACTGTTCTTAACCTGAAGCTCCACTTTAGCTAATGGGGCCTCCTGCTGCTGCCGCGCCGCCAGAGCACAATTTCTGTTCTCATCCTGAAGCAAAGTTCTTAACCTGAGGTAATATTTCTGGGTTAGTGGAGTCTGTAACCTGAAGCGTCTGTAACCCAAGGTACCACTGTAGTTCTCACGAATGAGTTTTATTCCACAGAATAAGCTGTGCGTAGCACTGAGAAGCTGAATATGTGATACAATTTCAGTGTTGGATTTCTTCCATTCACACTTGGTCATCAAACTATGATGGACTGGATTCAGGTCTACCACACATACTTAGAGTAGGCCCATTGAAATCAAGAAGATTTATGTTTTAATGCATCTATGACTAAGCATAGACTGGCCCCAACCCCGTGTCATTAGTGTGAAGCAGAAGTGAACACAACCTTCTTGGCCAAAGTTACGCAGCAGAAAAGGTCTAATTTCTAATATGGCACAGGACTAAATGGGAACCTGTGTACCTTCTTTATTTAAATGAAGCAGAATATCCTGATGAATTCAACCTCAGAATGAGCATGCAAAAATCTCCTTTTATGCAAATATATTGCTGCTTTTCTTCCATCCCATTCATTTTCCAAGCATGAGTCAGGACACACACATTTACTCCTATTTATTTTTCTCCTGCATTTCATTTCTATATTTTGGAACTTGATAAATTACTTAAATTATTTGCTTATCAGCCTGAGTTTTAAAAATGAGGTGCATTTTTCACGTCTCCTCCTCTACCAAAGCTTAAATGAATAAATCAATTTTGGACTAATGTATGATTCCGCCTTATCCAGAATGAATCACTAAAACCGAAACAACATATTAACCTCTTGGAACCAGAGGTTGGGATTAGCATATTAGTATTTAAGCGCTGTGAGCTTCAGTCCCTCAGACCCTTGGGATTAAACCGTAGCACATTTGTTACCCAGTTTGTGTGAAAGCATTGGCTGCACATGTTGACAAGCATATGCAGCAGCTTGCGGACTGTATGCCTACAGAGTCTGGGCCAACGCTCTTCAGCTCTCAGCATTCTCAGTCCCAAAACAGTGTTTCCCATACTTTTTGATGCCTAGGGTCCTCACACCACCCTGAAATAAAAGGAAGTGTAATTCATGTTTGTCCTAAAAAAGTTACATATAGTATTTTTCTAAAATAGCTCCCAGAACAAAGGGCAGGCATTCTCTTTGCATTTGGGGGGCTAGGTCAGTTAGTATCTGGTCTGTACTAGCTCCTTGCACCCTGCTCTTCTTTTTGCCCAATAAGCCAAGGAGACTAATATAAGAGCATGTTTTGGGATTTCTCCCATGCTTAGAAGCCTGGAAATATGAAATAAAAACAGATTCACATTGAAATGGGTAACCGGGAAAACAAGCAACACTGATATCCCTGATACTTTGCTCTAGCTATCCCTGAGTTTCTGGACTTCATAGTTACAAAGAACAACTTGAAAATTAAGGCTGAGGTTTGATGACATCTTAGAAGCTGTAAGGAGGTGCCAGGTTGATCATCAAGCCATCAGGGGTTGGAAAGACAAATACAAACTGATACGGTTTTCATCCTTCATTATGATTCCCATCTCATTTGCAGATAATTTGTATTTTTCTTTTAGAAATGGATGCACACACTCCTGGCTATCAAACTGTGATGCATTAAGAAAATAATAACAGCCCTGCTGGATCATGCCAAAGACCCCTTTAGCTCAGAATCCCGTTCTCACAGTAGCCAACCAGAAGCCTATGGGAAACATGCAAGGAGGACCTGAGTGCAACAGTGATCTCCATACTTGTGATTTTCAGTAACTGGTATTCAGAGGCATATACAACCTCTGTCAATGGAGGTACAACATAGCCATTGTGCCTAGTAGCCGCTGAAAGCCATATCCTCCATAGATTTGTTTAATCTTCTTTTAAAGCTATCGAAGCTGGTGGCCATAACTATATCATTATCCAATCTGACTAAAACGAAATGGGTACTGGAGTTACATCTACTCATGAAGGCAGACGTTTACTGCAATAGAAACAGTGCTGTAAAATCAAAATCATTCTCCCAACTAGCACCACAGGGTCTTGTGAAGAACTACTTTTTCCCCTGAAGGGAGCAGAGTAGATGCTGATAGAGCTTCTTCTAAATGGACAGTAGCCTCTTATGTTTTGTTTTCACATTTTTATTGATACTCGTTGTAATAATAGGATGGGTACATCAGCTTTCTCTGAGTAAACTGAAATAAGAAATGGAACCCATTTGGCTGTTCCCAGAGGATCATCTTTGTATGCTATAGATTGTAGATATAAAATCCTTCCATATATAAAGTTGTTTAACACACATAAAACATACATGAAATGAAGATGACCTATTAGCCAAATTAGCCAAAGCAATATAACCCCTCACATCACAGTAGTACTCAGTCAGACTTAAATTAGTAAATTAGAACAGGATATGAAACAACAACAAAAAGAGGTCCCCCCCCCTGTGTTGTGGGATGGAATATGATTTTTGGAATAACGGATTATATTTATGGAGGCAAGTCAAATGTTGATAAGGTGACTCACCTTGGCTCTCACAGTCCTGTCACCCTACAGTTGACTGTCCTTTAATGGCTACAACACAGAGTTGTCTGGCTATACCAGCTGTTTCTGAACATCAATAGGTCTCTATTTAAATCTGCATAGTTAGGTGTGAAGTTGAGATGCTGTCTCGAAAATAGAAAGTCTGTGTTGGATTTTCTTGCAATATAGTTTTTTTAACAAGAAAAGGAATCAGTGAGAAAAGTTAACAAGTAGAGGAGTGCAATTCTTTAATGTGAGAATGTAATTAAAAGGATTGCATATTCATTACTATAAATATGTGAAAGCTACAACATATAATGTGCTCCTCAGAAGGGATTTAGATGGACACCTGATACACAGCTGTGCTGGACAGTCCAGCTGTGTGAAGGATTCAACCCGCTCTGCTCCCTTTTCCATTCATATGACACAAAGGTTAATTGTGAGCTAAGCAGTGATTTCTGGTATCAGCATATGCAGAAGCAGCATGGCTGGCTGGCTGCGGAGAGTCACATAGCTGTCCTCCTGATATTGGCATCACTGCCACCCACTTGTATGGGGATGGGCTGTGGAACGGTTGTACTGGCAGAATGGGATACCCTTAGAAAAGACAAGGCTTTGAATATGGTGGAATTCTCAAGATAGAGAACACACATGCCATACATATCATACCACACCACACCACACCACACAGGGATACCATACAAGAGCACTGTGAGCTCCTATGTTTCACTGAACACATTTTTTGCTCTCTAACATGGCTTCATGGAACTGATTCAGAACTGACCTCAGAGAAAAAGCAGCTCCCATTGATATCGATCATTTATTTGTGAAATAAGGAAGAGGAAGGTTATGGTTAGCCTTTCCCACTCCCCCCCCCCAAGTTTTTGGTAAAATGTAATTTAAGATGTCCATGAACACCCCAGGTCCTGGATCAGTCATGTGAGCCCTGGGAAGTCTGTTTGCCTTCTAGCACAGGCAGTTTTGTGGGCAGATCCTGGGCTGTTTTAATGAACCGGCAAATGGCAGGCCAGATTGCCTGTGGCCAGGATATATTGTGGGCCTACCAGGCCAATTGGCCTCTATTTTCCTCGCTGGTGGGAATTTTCCCATTTTGCAAATTGGCACCAGCCAACTGGTTTTTGCCAACCTCATAGCAATTGTCACAACTTTGTAAGGCAGACAGGCATTGGGTAAGCTTAGATCTTGGATGGAGGGGAGGTTGTAGCCTCTGCCTGACTCTCCACGAGTAAGGGTATCCTGTTAAAAGGATCTGGGAGGAGTGGCTACTGTCTGACGCTGAGACGGGGGCTAGGCCATACCACTCCTCCAACAGGGACCATTTGGGGGATGCCCCAATTTGATGTAGGTCATAGAGCATCCCTTCCAGTTGGCTTTACCCTTAGAGACACTGCCAGCAGAGGGGCTGGAGTGGTATTCGGGTGGCTTATCCCAATGCCCATGGCCAAAACCTTCACATCTGTAACCAATAAAACTGTGGCCCTATTTAATCCCATAAAACCAAAATACTGCGTATTGTCTTGTTTTTTAATCCTTGGAGAATGTCATGGGGCTTTGACATGTAAATATATGCACATCATGACATCTCTAGCAAAGAACACCATGCTTTCAACATTTGGCTGCTGCCAGTTATCAAGTACTGAACAGTCAAGTGATGACGAATAACGTTGTATGAATGTTTGCTCAAAAGTATGTTCCACTATGTTCAATGGGGCATTCTCACTAGAAAATGGGCTCAAGATTGCAGATTAACCATGTATGAATGAACTGCTCAGAGTGGCTGGGGCAACCCAGTCAGATGGGTGGGGTACAAAGAATAAAATTATTCATATTATTAATAATAGACTAGATGTATATGACAGACAAGAACATACGCTTCTGAACATTTGGTTAGTTCATTGTCTACTCAGTGCTCTTTGAAATCTGTGGGAAGTAAGTGTTCAGATTACCAGATCAAATACTTTGGCATGATCCACAAGGGCAACATGTGATCGTAAGACAATATATGCACAGTTTAATTCCTATTGTTGCGTTATGCCTAGATACATCCAGAGCAGAGTATAAATTTCAAATTCCAAACAGAGTAGGCATGCTTGCAAAGTTGCACATGAGAAAATCATTCAGATTTGCACTTTTGGGACACTAAACAGGAAATTGCCCAAGCTGATCATTTAAGGGAAGCTCACAGTAGCCGTTCAATTCATAATGAGCAAGAATGCCTAATGTGTTAGACAAACCAAAAATGAGCTGTTGCCCTGATTTTTATAATCTTATTACAGAGCTGCAGAATTTAATAGCACTTTATGATCAATACAAACACAAGCCACATTTTGTAACCATAAAACACTGTGTGTCACACATCCTGGAGTGGCAGGAATTGATTTCAGCACAGGAAGCAAAAGGTTCTTTCAGAAAACCACCACCCACAAAATAAATTAAAACTAAACATCTATCTCAAAAAAATTATTCTATGTCATGTGATACGACAGAGAGGCTGATGAGGCATCTGAACTAGAAATGAGCCAAAACTGATTGGGGGGGGGGTGTTTCATATGGGAAAACCCCCATAGTAGTTGCTTCTTTTTTGAATAAACAAGTATTCATTTTGGGAAATAGGAAGCTGCATTATACTGAGTCAGATCATTGGTCTATGTAGCTCAGCATTATCTACACAGACTGGCAGCAATTATCCAGGGTTTCAGAGAACTTCCCCCAAACCTTACCTGGAGATGCCAGAGACCTCAAGTTCAGACCTTCTGCATGCAAACTAAATGCTTTGCCACTGGGCTACAGTCTCACCTTTACTTATCAAGAAAGCAATTGCTCTCAATGCAGATGTGAGGGGGAGAGGCCTGAAAAACAGGGAGGATTTATAACCCCCCTGCAAGGTTGTCCATGGTACTCAATTCCATATTGCACATGGGGTGGTGCTTAAAAGTGGCTGACCCCCAGCCTTGCCATGTAATGCAATGCAATGATTTTATCTCCATATTACTGCAGACAATGTGGACATTGTGGACATTTACCCTGTATGGACTCTCTAGACTTATTACAGCTACAGCTACAGAACCTACAGTATGGCCCTGTATCAAGCTATCCTTGCCATATAATAAACCACGGTTTACCTGTACTCCCTGTTGAAGCAATCCAATCCCCTTCTGCAAGATACCCTGTACCTCGCAACCCACCCTCTTTCCTTGTCCTCACAAGCTGCTTCTCTTCCTTGGGCTTTCTGCGTGGGCTGGCTGGTTTATCCTGCCAACATGACATTTCACCTGACCTCTTGGCCTGTACCTGCAACTGTGTCTGTAATTAGTCCCGGCAGTTAATCCACTTGCTGCGTTGCCAGATCACTTTCGGCCTGAACTTTAAAAACAGGTGCTGATCTTGCACAGAACCACACAGTGTCCTGAGTTTCAGAGCTCCCTTTGGGGAGAAATATAAATCCTGAAATAGAACTCTGAGAGCAACCACGTAGCAGCAAGGAGGCATTTAGGGGTATGCTCTGTCTGGTGTTATCATTAGAAACCACAGCTAAGGAAACTGTCCGGAATTAGTTCAGATGGTTTCCATGCCTGGGTCATGCTTCATTTTATTATAACAGATATTCTCAGCAACAACATTTTAGGTGGGGAAAGAAATCATTGCCAGCTAGGTTGTTTCATACATTTCATGGCAGCAGATCTTAGTTTGTAACTGGGTTCACAGGGATTGTAATTGACAGGGATTCACAGCCAATCCTGGCTCCCTGATGGGGCCACCTATATGATACACTCATCTGCAAACTCCTGGTTGGCTGTATTCCTCTTTGCATTATTTTAGCTTGATGCCTTAAAATGCAATGTGTGAAATGGCACTAGGTTACCTTAAAAGAAAAGAAAAAATGTGTTTTGCACATAATGATAAATGAGATTGGTCAGTATCTATGGCATTATATAATAAAGTCTTTATTGAGCCAATAAGGAAGCAGACCTTCTGTTTGCATTGTATACAGAGACCAATTAGGCCAAGTGGCAGCACCAAGGGAATTAATCATTTGGTGTCTTAGAAGTGAAATCACTGAAACAGAACCCTACCGCAAGATAAATTACTACACATTCTTACCTTTGCATCTAAACTAGTTATCAACAATGTATGTAAATATCTTTACCTCCTCTTTTTGAAAAATACAGAAAATAAAGCAATCAGTGTGGTGTTGCTTTTTTCCTGACACAACTCCCACTTCCTGGAGAGAGTGGGAACTAAACATGGGACAAATCTCATGCTTTGCTACTATGAAATAGCCTGTCCCTATTATGCTGCATGGAAACCAACATTTGGGTCACATATATTTTTTAAAATGGGTAAAGTTTTGCTTAACACAATGTCTATTTATTGCAATGTATTAATGAGAGCAATAGGACTATAGAATGACAATGTTGTAGCCAATTAATGTGTACAAAGAGTAGACCCACTAAGGGCCAATTCAAATCAATTGATTTCAATGGGTCTACTCTGTGTAAGAATTAACTGGCCACAACCCAATGAGTACAACAGGCTTTTCCAATGCTGTGTGTAGTATAAGGAAAATAGGGTATGGCTAGAACAAAGAATAATAAATACTATAGCTATAAGGGAAGGAACACAAATCACTATAGCAGCTGAAGGCAAGTGCTGAAATCATATGTACTGCTGAACTTGCCCTCATCACATGCCTGACAGCAAACCCATATATGGGGTAACCTCTGCTCAGTATGAACAATGGGTTCAGTCCCGACTGTGTATTGCTAGGACCTTCAATATAACTTCAATCATATGAGCCACAGGGACCTTGGAATTTCAAGGAGGGCCCCAAAACATTCTGATGTCATCTTGCAGGCAAGGAAGGTGAGGGGATCACGTCACTCCTGTGACTGGAATCACCAGAAAAACATGATGTCTAAAGGGTGGTAATTGTAACTTTTGCTTTTCCTTCATTATACTGATTCTACTGGGTGGTTAAGGGCTCCGTATATAGCCCTCCTTCCACACAACACAGCCGCTGCTTGTCATTCTGCAGCCCCCAGGATTGCCTATCAACTGGAGGGCTCATGAGGACAAACCTAGGCTATGGAACTCATTCAGCTGTGGAGCAAAAATCATTACAGATCTGCTTCTTGCACAATTTCCAAAAATGAATGCAATTCCAGGTGTTGTCAGTGAGTGCTGTTTGGAAATGAGGTACTTGACATTTTTTAAAAAAACAACCACCACAAAACAGGCCTCCGGTATATCAAAAAGCCAGCATGAAGAAGAAATATATGCTTGACTTTATATTATGCCAATCAATTGCTGGAGTAAATTTCCACGCTCAAGATTTACACTGACACTGGATCTTGTTCCGTTTGGAAAATTGGCATGATAAGGGCAGAAAATGCCTGGGCTTAAGCTGACATGCTCCACTTCATATTCAGTGTTTTGCCTGGGCTAACTTCTACTGCTAAGTCACGCTACTAACATATGTCTACAGTGGATATACAAGCACTATCTCACATTGGAAACAGGAGCAGTTCATCCGGTGGGTCAGCAGTGGCCTCTCAGCAGTGACAAACAGTCCAGATTCAACACAATGTAACAGCAATCTGACATCAGAAAGCACAACACAGAAATCAGTGGAAGAACATGTCAACCTCTGAAGGCACTCTATTACTGACAATCAAGCGGCTACCCTGGAGCAAATAAATTTCAAAACCAGTCTTCAGCATAAAGCCATTGAATTACAACTTGTCAAGTTAATGGACTATGCTGAAATGGCAAAATTAACTGGAATGGGAAATGTTTATTATGTATTTGCAAAAGTATTGTAATCAAGTTAATACATTGGCAGGATTTTAAGAACACTTGCAATTTTAGAGATAGTATAGGAAATTTGAGGTTATAAATAGGTTGGAGTAGATATGATATGCAGTCAGGGGAAAAAACTTTTGAGGACCAGGGGGCGGGAGGAGTCACAGGATTAGGAGAATCTAATTTTATGGATTTGATAATGTATTTTGGTGTATATTTTCTTATTTTGTTGTTGTATTTGTTATTGATTATTTTCTATTTTTGTTACTCCTGTTAAAAACTCTCTCTCTATATATGTACTGTATATGGATTATCACTTGTCAAGTAGTTCAGCTCCATCACATATGGACTGAATAAAGAAAACAGGTGCTGAAAGTGAGTGCTGTTTGGAAAAGAAAACAGGTTTTTATCCCAGGATGTTTGTTAGATTGCCAGTGTCAGGATGTCTGCATTGTCATCAACAATGCTCTCCGAATGGTTGCTGTAATGATTTTATACACTTTGAAGGATTAATATGGTCATCATGGTCTGATATTTTTGCATTCCCTTTCCCTCCACTGCTCAGGATTCCTGTATTTGACAACTGAGATATATTTTTAGGAACCTCCTATTACATTGGCTTTAATTTGTTTTACCTGATTTTAATATTGTATCTTAAAATTATTGTAACTGGCCTTGGGGCCTCATGGCAAAGGGTGGATACAAAAGTAATAAATACTACCTTCTCCTCCAAAACCATGTAGATAAGATACTTGCCAAATTAGCTGATGAAGTGAATACTAGTCCCAGAAACTCTCTATCCTCCCTTCACTTTCAGAATGACCCATATCGCCAGATTTGATTCCTAACCAATTTTGGTCCTTTGCTTAAATATGGTAAAAGAATGTACCGTTTGACTTTCTATTCTGGGCCATGTTTTATTTGTATGATCTAACGACAATGCCTTAACTGGACCAAGTACTATTTTCCTTTGTTGCTGTTTTGTGTTGTGGAATTCTGGAAAAATCTATTAGATTAAAATCTATATTTAACTAAACCCATAAAAAATAGCAACCTGTTATTCTTATTCCAATACTGGCAAATTTAACTAGGACTGAGAAATTTATCTAGGAGTATATGTGGTGACCTGGGACACGGGTGGCGCTGTGGTCTTGCTGATTGGAAGGTCGGCAGTTCCGTTGTTCAGCCCCAGCTCCTGCCCACCTAGCAGTTTGAAAGCACGTCAAGTGCAAGTAAGATAAATAGGTACCGCTCCGGAAGGAAGGTAAACGGCATTTCTGTGCACTGCTCTGGTTCACCAGATGTGGCTTAGTCATGCTAGCCACATGACTCAGAAGCTGTCTGCAGACAAACGCCAGCTCCCTTGGTCTATAGAGCGAGATGAGCACGCAAACCCAGAGTCGTCCGCGACTGGACCTAGGTCAGGAGTACCTTTTATATGTGGTGACACAACATAATTCCCATGGGACTTCTGTAACAAAAAAACCCTTTGCCTGCCATTTCATTCTAGAAGTGTTCTGTGAGCAACACTATGTCATTATGTGATGCCATTCCTAGATGGATTCTGAACAACAACAACAACAACAAAGAATAATATTGCTGCAAGCTTACATCTGATAGAAAGAGCTCACCTTGGCATTGCAGTCTTAAATATTTTGCCTGCATTTCATTACCCCAGAAGCACTGCTATCCACCCCGCTTCATTGCCCAGGAATGGGGTAGGAAAACTGGGAGTTTCATTTCCGCTCAGCCCAACACCACTATTTCTGTGATTAGCCATACAGAGGTTGATTTAATGTTGTTGCTTTTTCTTATCTGTGAGCTTGTGTAAACTCAATATAGCTGTTCCCTAACATGTTAGGACAGGAGATGAAAATCTGTAGTAGCATATTAGCACCCTTTCCAGAAGCAGCATCTTGTTTGATATACTTGCTATATTGAGGTTGACAGAGCACATTTTGTTGTGACTTCCAAGCATATTGAATGTATCTGCCTTGTGTTGTAGGCTTTATGCATTGAAACATGCAAGGAAAACATGTTTTAAGGAAGATCTGCACTGAAAGCCAAAATATACCTACACAAAGTAACACAGGCAAGTAGTTGAAACAAAATAAAAAATAAAAAAAATCCTTCCAGTAGCACCTTAGAGACCAACTAAGTTTGTTACTGGTATGAGCTTTCATGTGCATGCACACTTCTTCACATACAGGCAAGTAGTTTATTCACCCTGTACTTTGCAATCCAAAAGTAGTTATAAATTAGCTGTCCTTTCTGAACTTTCAGAGTTGATATGATTTAAGGATTTTATACATGGCACACACAGCCACATTTTTTTGCTTTCCAGTTTTGTACAATAATTTACTTTTCCTGGATTTTTTTCCATTGACTCCAGTAACAATTGAACGGTATTTTTGATTGTGATATGATCCATACTTTAGCAAATCCCAAGTGAGCTTTGGAACTTATTTGCTTATTGCTGGGTGTTCTGCTACTGGGATAATGAATGGAAGGTAGCTTGCCCAATTAATCTAGAAAACACACTCTATTCCAGTATGCATCCACACAATTTGTTTTTAAATTCCCACAAGAACTGTGGCCATTGTTTCAACAAGAATTATTCAAAATCCAGAAGTGAACACAGTTATTACTTACACAGACTGAATACACCTTTGGGAAATTTTGAAAGGAACTTTTTCTTTTAAGAGCAAGTAAGATGAGCATGTAGGAAAAAGCTGACACTATGTTCAGAGGTACGTACATCTTTTGTCCTACCCTCTCTCTACTCTTACTTCCTTTCTCAAATATTTGTATCTGATGCGTTGCCTTTAATCAGCAATGTAGTCCACCAAGGACAGGAACTTGGTGCTTCTATATTGTAAAATGTATACAACAAAATCATAAGCAGCAGTCACCTCTGTGCTGAGAATAGCACAGGAAAAATGTCACAAGCTTAAATCACAACTTCCTCTCCGATCTAAATTAATAGCAGTAATCAAAATGGTTGCTTTCATTCAATTGTGTGTGACTTGTTTATGCTGGAAAGAAAGGCTAATATGTAAATCATGTTTGTGAAATTGAAAACGGTTGTATAGTAATCACTGAATATCTTGCACACTAGGAATGCTTGGACTTTATTCACATTCATATTGATGTTGACTCTGGTGGTCTATGATCTGATGCATGCCATTTGATTATGTGATAATCTAATACAGCCATAAAAATTGATTCTGTTCTAAAATGCACTTGAAGGTACATCAGACGGCTTGTCAACCCGCTCAAGGAAAGAATAAAGTGCTAAGAGTGGATGCACTGCCTTGCTATATATAGAAATCCTATTACAATTACCCTTAACTGTCCTCTGCCTTCCTATACAGCAGCTTCCCCCACCCCCGCCCCCACGGTGTCCTCCGTTATCTCCCTCTGTTGGTAAATATAATGCGAACATTTTTATGTAAACAGAGCAAAGACCTCCCCTATTGCTCAGAACAGAACCCCAAGTTGTATTTTACAACCCCATGTCTTAGTAAGTCCTAAATGTGTTATTTAATAATAAGCCAAATATATTTTATCCTTTGTTGAGCTATTGATGTGTCAAACTGTGTGGTACACCAAGTTTAAAATAAATGTCCAGGCATAATTAACATTTACTGAAAGCAAATCTATAAAATAAAATTTGAGGGGTGCTAAAAGGTATAAAAAATAATGATTGAATGATTAGACATTCTATAGACTGCCAACCTGTAATAACTAGTTGAGCAGTGAAGCTCACATTTGAACAGTTATTTATATACTGTACCTTCATTATTGTCAAAAGTACTTTTCCCTACAACAACTTTATTGCTAGCAAGGTTCTTCTCCCCCCCCCTCTTTAAAAGTCATGGCCATTACAGTACACATTTTGATAAGTTTCATTACAATAAAATAACTGCTGCATTATTCATTCATTCAAAATGCTGGCATTTTCTCCCTAGTCTAGACATATGCCTTTAGTGGAAATGGATTGTCTGGTACCAATTATATTTTATAATATTGAACTTTCTCACTTGGCTTATTGACATGCTTGGAAATTGGCATCTAAGGCCTAAACTACACACTCTGTTAAAAGCATCTTTAAGTAATATGCTTAGTAGTGGCCACACCACTTTTCTTAGAAAAGAAGACACAGGATTGGGTCCATGGTGTGGGGAAATGAGGTTCACCCTTTCCCTCAACTTTTTGTGTGTCAAGAATTACCTCCAGTTAATATTTGCACCGAAGTACCTTTGGGCATATTGGGACGCGGGTGGCGCTGTGGGTAAAAGCCTCAGCGCCTAGGGCTTGCTGATCGAAAGGTCGGCGGTTCGAATCCCCGCGGCGGGGTGCGCTCCCGCTGCTCGGTCCCAGCGCCTGCCAACCTAGCAGTTCGAAAGCACCCCCGGGTGCAAGTAGATAAATAGGTACCGCTTACCAGCGGGAAGGTAAACGGCGTTCCGTGTGCTGCGCTGGCTCGCCAGATGCAGCTTTGTCACGCTGGCCACGTGACCCGGAAGTGTCTTCGGACAGCGCTGGCCCCCGGCCTATAGATGTGAGATGGGCGCACAAACCCCAGAGTCTGTCAAGACTGGCCTGCTCGGGCAGGGGTACCTTTACCTTTACCTTTTACCTTTGGGCATAATTTCTGGTGGCAAAATGGGACTGGGAGAAGGGTTGTAACTGAGCACATTAGTTCACGATGCTTTCAACATAATGTGTAGCTTAGTCTTAACTCTATACACTTGTGGATCTATACTAGATGCAGTCTAGATCTTTCTTTCAGGGTACTGCAAGACAAGCAGCAGTAAAATCCTAACACATTTTTTCAAAAAACCACACTGGTAAAGACCATTAAATAATAACAGCATATGTTATTTAGGAAGCACAGTTTCTAGTGTATCTGTGGTCTCCTGGACAACCTGTAAACTTACCAAAGTTACTACTCTTCTTCCCTGGAGCCAACAACCTTTCCTGGCCAAAAGATTTGGTTGTATTTACACACAGAGAGGGTAAAAAATAGGAAAAACCATCAACTCTTATCTCAACTATCTTTTCTCTCGGCAATTTACCCCCCCCCCCGCATTTGTATTTGCCTACTGTAATTGTCACAACCCACAACCAGCATGTTCTTGGGAATTTGCTTTCTTTTGAGTCCTTTTCTACACACCAGCAAAAGCACAACAGCCACGTTCATAATTGCTCTCTTTAATCCTTCTCAAAAGCAGGCACTATCAGTGTTTAGTAAATATACTGCACTGGTGTGCAAAAAGGAAGAGTCTGATAAGACTGCTGGTTGAAAGGATAAAGAAAACTTAAGATTTATTACTCATAGCAAACAAACCCATTCTAAGCATAAATTTAAGATGTGGCCAAAGTGGAGTCAAGAAGTTAGCAATTTCACATGCTAACTGATACTCTAACTGGCTTGAACTAACTAAACTTAGAGAAGATGACATAAAGTCTAAAAGGAAGTGATCTACTCTATCAACAAGTAATTACTTAAGGAGGAGTCAGCGAGGAAGAATAGGTTATCTTTCTGTCTATTGCTTTCATTGGTTCAGACAACGTTGTGCAAGTTTACTCCCAACAATCAACAGCATTGTAGACACTCAAAACAGTCCATCAAGGGTTAGGTAAAGGGACCCCTTACCATTAGGTCCAGTCGCAGACGACTTTGGGGTTGCAGCACTCATCTTGCTTTCCTGGCCAAGAGAGCCAGCGTACAGCTTCTGGGTCATGTGGCCAGCATGACTAGCCGCTTCTGGAGCAGCGCCGGAGTGGTACCTATTTATCTACTTGTACTTCGTGCTTTCGAACTGCTAGGTTGGCAGGAGCAGCGACCGAGCAATGGGAGCTCACCCCGTTGCAGGGATTCGAACCGCCGACCTTCTGATTGGCAAACCCTAGGCTCTGTGGTTTAACCCACAGCGCCACCCGCGTCCCCTCCATCAAGAGTTACATTTAGATAATAAAACAGCCCTGGGGACAGAATCCTGGAATGTCCCACAGACTAAACTGTTCAGTGCTAATTGAAGTGTCCATTGAAGCAAAAGGCCAAAGAATTCTCAGATTGATATTTTACTATGTATTCCAGATCCAGATTGTAGACTACAGTAGCAGTGGCAAAGGGATACAGCCCTAAGGCACTACTGTTACACTAACCTCTGGCACACATCTCAATAAGGGAAAAAACGTACTGGCAGTAGTATACTGCTAGTGGAAATCTATAGTAGTATACTGCTAGTGGGTAAATTTTTCCTACAAAAGAATTCATACTACTGATGATGAAAGTATATATATATGATGTGCTATTTTTGGTAATTGGCAGCATCACATGGTATATTTGCCTGCAATATCTGCTCACTAAATAGAAAAATACCACACAGGTGCTGTGGCGGCTCTTGTGTGGGACTTACTTCTATATAAGTGTGCAGAGGGCCACAGCTTTGACAACATAAGAATAAAAATAATCAAAACAAATATGCCATCATGAAATGGATGCAAACAAGCTGAGTTAATTAGCATACCTTGGCAAAGGCAGGTAGCATGTTTAAATACCAATCATTACTTTGTAACAAAACAGGTGCTAAAAGTACTGGACTTATTTCCTTCGCTCTAATTATGCAGTTTCACAAAGGTGTGTGCTATGCTCACTTTCTGAATTATGAATGGTTGAATTCCTAAAGAAAATATCAGAACTGAAATTAATGGGACAATGTTCTTTCCATTGGGATAAAACTGTTGGCATAAATGTGTTAACCATTTAAGTGGTATAAAATATCCATCCCTCTCTTACATAGGTGTACATTCTTTCATACACACATTTGAATAAAAGACACTCAACATTTAAACCTTTCACCTTTGTTTCTACCATTTTTGGATCTAATCATTTATCCTCTTATAAATGTTAGTTCCTTTGGACAGCAGAAGTATTTTGCTCCTGGTTAAAAGCAGAGAGAATGACCTGAGCAACCAAGTAACCAACTCAGATTTCAATGGCTAAAAAGTTAAGCATGTGAATAACTTTCCAATGGAGCTTGACTTTTCTTATAAAGATAGGATGCAAGCAGAAGATACACAGAGATGAACTTCAGCCATGGGATGAGGCTAACTGAAGTGATAGGCATACCAGTTAATTATGTATTATTATGTATTATTTTTATTAGTTGCTTTTTCATTCCTTTTTATCATTAATTGATAATTAAACATTTAAGAAGGTAATGCCTGTATTAAAAATCTGGAAAGTGAACTTTAACAATGTGTTTGGATTTTCATACCTTAGTTAATTTAGCTGAGATATACATGAGCTTTTTGTTCATGCATGCAGCTCCTTTGTCATAAACCTCAGCTGGATCAAGATTTTAATTAACCACTAACCAGTTTTCTGTTTCATCTGAATTTGGAAATTATGGTAAGCAGCTCCATAACAATCCAGGATATTAAACTAGCTTCAAACTATGGTGTAGCTATTGTTGGAAGTTTCCTGGTTTAATTGTGATTTGGGTGAATGGATTCCACGTGAGAGCAAAACACTCTGCATACCTCAGCTTAATAAGTGAAAACTTCATCTTCCAAAGCTGCTCACTCTCTTTGAAGCTGTCTCATTCTAGCTCATCAGAAAAGCATTTCCCATGTTTATAAAGAACTGCCACACAGCAACCCTCAGGAAAGAGCTGATTATCAACAAAAATACTATGTTATATGTCTCAAAGGGATTTATTAATATGTGACCAGATGGTAACTAGCATTAAACATTTAACTTTTAACCACCAGATTAAGGGAAATGGTTTATATTCACTAACAGAGACAGTTTTTGCAGTAATCTAATTTAAGTCGTTAACATTACAAAGAGGATTGATAGAACTAATCTAAACTCATCTAAGAGAACATGAAAAAGGGAGTAGGCACACTTTATAAATTATAAAACTGTGAATAAGAAGACAACTTTATGCCCAGAGTAATAAAGCTAAAAAAAAGCCCCAGGAAGTCTTCTGAAAGATTTACATACTGGGTCTTTCAAGCACAGCAATATTGATGAATTAAGAGGATTAGACTCACACAAACAAAAGGCCATAAAGAAGGATGGATATATAATTCTGATAATGGAAAATGATATATAATACAGATAATGGAAAGCAGTTGGAGAAGAGGGAGAGAATGGCAAGGCCTGAGCTTATTCTCATGATCTTATGAACCTATTTGAAAGCCAGTGAAGTGTAGTGTAAGGGTGGGCAGAAAGCAAATCAGTATCTACTCCTGGAAGATACTCTGGGCGATATGCAACAAATTAGCAATAGGTTCTGACCCCAATTCCAAAACAACCACAACAAATGAAGCTGCAAATCAAGAGAATTTCTCTACCATAGCTGGCCTTGTGCTAATCACATTATCTCTCAGCTCCAGTATTCACAACATGTAAAATCTTAAGTAATATTTGATTGCTTTTGACCAGGTCTTTTCTGAATATCTAAAGGTAAAGGTAAAGGTACCCCTGCCCGAACGGGCCAGTCTTGACAGACTGTGGGGTTTGTGCGCCCATCTCACATTTATTGGCCGGGGGCCAGCGCTGTCCGGGGACACTTCCGGGTCACGTGGCCAGCGTGACATCGCTGCTCTGGCGAGCCAGAGCCGCACACGGAACGCCGTTTACCTTCCCGCTGGTAAGCGGTACCTATTTATCTACTTGCACCCGGGGGTGCTTTCGAACTGCTAGGTTGGCAGGCGCTGGGACCGAACAGCGGGAGCGCACCCCGCCGCGGGGATTCGAACCGCCGACCTTTCGATCGGCAAGCCCTAGGCGTTGAGGCTTTAGCCCACAGCGCCACCCGCGTCCCCGCGTTTCTGAATATCTAGGTTTCTGTTAAATTCTCTGATCTGAAGCTTAGGGTCAAACTAGATGTGACTTTTTCACATAGTAACATATGATGTGACTTTTTTGTGTCTTCAAATAGTTGGTGGGTGGAGCAATCAACATTTCACATCTGGCTTTGAATGGGGGATCTTGAATTTTAAGTAAACCAAAAAGATCCAAACGCCACAATTTTGATGTAACAGACAGAGGGCTCAGCCTGACACAGAAACACCAAAACTGAAATTTCTGACTTACAGCTCACTGAATTACATTGTTCCCTTCACCATCTCTCAACTGAGCTTGTCTTACACAGTTTTGGAGATGAAAAACTCCAAACACACTGCTCTGAGCTCTTTAGAAGAATGGTGGCAGACAACTGTGATAGATTAAAAGACAAACTGTTCAAGGATAATGACCTTTTCATTAGATTTTCATTATGTTTGCTTATATAAGCCTTGGGTTCCAATATGGAGGGAATGCCAAAGGGATGGAAGAAGTCATCAAACAAGGCATAAACCTACTTCAGCCATGACTATCACCCCTAAAGCAGGAGTGAAACAATTACAGATCTTGATTGGCATTTCTACCTACAATATTGTCATAAAAACGGATGCTGCAGTAGTGAATTCTTGGTACGTCTTAGCACATCTAAAGTCCTAAAACATGTTAGGACTTTTTACAAATGGTGAGTTGCTTTGCATGCCATGCTCAGCCAAAGTTTGGCTTAGCTAAGTGCAGAGTGGGAGCAAAAAGGTCTAGGGAGGAACAAAGCAACTGCGAACCACAGTGATTCATGAAATCTTGCTAAGCCAAGGTTACCAGGCCAGTAAGTAGTTCTTAAAACATTTGCCATTTGCTTTAGAAAGAGCAGGGAGTTGTATGTGTGTTAGTGAAAGGCTAAAACAGCCCTATTTCGTGACTGAAAAAAGCACTTCTAGACAACTTAATCTAGACAAGACCCTCCCCCCCCCATTATTTTGACTTTTTCAGTGCTGTAATCTTTCTAGATGAATATAAATGATTCTTTCTGAGCTCAAATTTGTGTTTTGTCACTTGTTATTTAAAGAGATTTATCCTGGCTTGACACTGGATCTACTCTATACTTCAGAAATTCCAGTGTAATAAATCTCTCAGTTCCTTTTAGAAAACAGATCATTAAAAAGGGCAGACAGATGGAAGTCAATGTGCTGTTTTGTAATATGTCCAGCATTACTTAAATTAGATAAATACCCAAACCCGCCAGCCTTAAATCTCTCCTTTCTCTCATAAAATCCAGTGAGATTAGGAGAGATGCACAAATCAAATTCCAATGCTGGAAAAGCAGCACCCAGGACAATGCACACTGCCGAGACACGTGAAAGATGAATGAATTACCCATAAGCCTGCAAAGGTGAACTTTAACCTGCTTCTGAATGACTAAAATGATTACTGAAATCCCATTGAGAAGTTTCAGTGATAGTAGAACAGTCGGGAGCGGACAGTCTATAATGAGCTTGAACAACGTGTTTTCTGAATGTTCCTGAAATATTCCACAAAACATTTTTATGGAAGCATTCTTACACTCTCCACAAAATACATTGCCAAACTGAGAAACACATTTCTGCAAATACAAATTCACTGTTTACACTGCAGCATTGCCAGCCTTTCTGTAACTGCACAGATGGGTATGCAAAAACCCAGACATCAAATAGCCACTGCTGATTTAAAAAACAGCCTTACAGATAAAGCCCTTTATGACAGCCCTTTAAATAGAGAAATTCCTAGGTCAAGTAGGACCCAAGGCCACTCAACTAAGATGACTCCTCCTTTGGATGCAGTTTCCTAAATATACATTTAAACATTCTGAAATATTGTTAATAATAGGCATTCTATATTCCGAAGAGCATTGTAACTATGAATTAGTAGAGTGGAGTCATTACTAGAGTACATTGCATACAGTCATTGCAGCTGCCTTCACAACAGATATAAAAATAATAATTATAGATAAAAGTGGCTCAGGGACTTGCTTTACTTTCAGCAAACAGAAACCTCTTGGAAGTAACTACTAATAAAGGCTGCAGCCTTTAAGCTGGTAAATGACAGTTGAATAAACTTTCCAGAAGTCAGTGCTTTGGACAAGGCCTTTTCTCATTAGCATGTTTGTAGGATCCCACAACTTTTTTTTCTTTTTTAACAGCCAGAAGAATAACTCAGTGACTTTTCCTTCAAGTCCCAGTTACTCTGTGATTAATGGCAATGCATATTGAGGGTAAATGGCCACTTCTGTCCCACCAGTAGCTTTTTAACCTACATTGATTATATGGCACTTGGGATGTACAGGCAGTGCATGTTAGCTTATGTATTTTAACAGCATTGCTATTACTGCCTTTTGGCTCTATAAAAAAGAGCCCCCCAAGGCGGTTTACGACAATATCAATTCGATGAAAAAAAGCATTCCTAGAATAGCATCGCCTACATACTTGCTACTGCATCCTAGCATAGTTGGTTTATCTTCCCATTAGCAAATAAGATGTTATAATGCACTATAGATTTCTAGTAAATTCTCCTTTAAATGCAGCTAAACTTTCCTACTTTTCTCTGATTTAAAGTGGAGAAAGTAGTCCAGCTGAGCCACATAGCATTTATGAAACTTCTCAGAATTTATATGAATCTTACAGAAAAACCTGTGCTCCTAACCTAGACACAGTGCACAAATATTCCTTATTCTCCTTAGAAATTATGTTAGGAGTTCCCAGTGCTATTTTTCTAGAAAAATAGGTGTTGGAACTCACCATAAATGCCTCCCCTGTTCTTTTATAATGACAATGGCATCTACCTGAGAAGTGCCGGAACTGACTTTTGGAAAGTTATGGCTGAAAAAAAGCCCTGAGAGTTCCCATTAAGAAGGTTTTGAATGGCACTCATTTAATTTCAAAAAATCAACAACCAGCTCAAACCTCTTCATATCCTGAGGTTCACATGTAGACTGAAGTGAACAAAGGCTTGATCACCTAGTTCCTCCCAAGAGGAGGGGAAGTGGACATAGCTAAGCCTAGCATGACAGCTTATTCTATTATATTAACCCCTTCATGCATTAATTAGACTGAAGTATGTTGATTACGGGAGGCTAGTTATCCCACAATTTTGCCACAGCGGACAGCAAGATGAGTAATTCAGTTTTTTGGCACCAGACAAACTGCAGTGGAAGGGAAGAAGTGCTACATGCAACAAAGACAGGGCGGAACAGAAAACAATTCCTTCTTACATCCCTACCTATAGGTTATCCACCTCTGAAACATAAGAAAAAAACAAACCAGGTATATTCTACCCCATGGGTAGGCAAACTAAGGCCTGGGGGCCAGATCCGGCCCAATCGCCTTCTAAATCTGGCCCACAGACGGTCTGGGAATCAGTGTGTTTTTACATGAGTAGAATGTGTGCTTTTATTTAAAATGCAGCTCTGGCTTATTTGTGGGGCATGGGAATTCGTTCATCCCCCCACAATATAGTCTGACCCCCACAAGGTCTGAGGGACAGTGGACTGGCCCTCTGCTGAAAAAGTTTGCTGACCCCTGTTCTACTCAGTTGCTCACTAAGAAGCAATTTTGCTCCTGCCTTCCAGTATTCTACCTGACAAAAACACTGGAATAAACAAAAAGCAAATTAGGCCCCCTTTTAAGTTTTAAAATGTTTTTCATCTTACTTTATAAATATGTAATACATTTAAATCACTTTAAATATTTTAGGCTACCTGCATTTATGTTGTTCCCTCTCTGCAGTGATTACCCATCTCCTTAGTTCCCCCAACCCCCCAGCCAATTAGTTATGAGCCTATTGAAACATCTTTTAAAAGGTGTTCATTAAATTGATTTCCAAAATAAGGTTCCCACAGCTCTTTGGCTTCCGGTATCTTTGCTGCCTGCAGTGCTCAAATTACTTTTTGCAGACAATTTTCTTCAACTGGCTCCTTTGCTCTGCTTGTAAAAAGTCAGCCTTTCAAAGAACCACAAACAAGGCACCAAAACCAAACACAAAACAAACAAAAGCAAATAAATAAGGAGGGTAATTTGAGCTTTTTAAACGATACAAAAATCAGAGGGGCAGGCATATATCCAAAACATTTCCTAATTCAGTTCACATAGTGAGGAAAAATATTAGTGTGACGTCCTGCTGTCTTAATAAGCATAATGGGGGCCCTTTAGCCTTTGCTATGCTTTAGTGTCTTTAAATGCTGGTAAGGAACTATGGCAATCCTATCTCAGGAACAATGCAGCCCACTGCTAAGGAACTATGGTAGGGTTAGCCAATGCGGTGCCTTCCAATGCGGTTGGACTCCAACTCGCATCAGCCCTAGTCAACGTTGTCGATCAGGTAGCTATGTAACTGGATACAAATTCACTTATTGTCAATGCACCTTGGTTCCAATAATCTGCAGAGTAAGAGGGGAACTAAAACTGGTTTGCCTAGTCTGAGTACTGGAGAGTGTACATCTAAAGAACTTGCAAAGTAGCACTTTTGGACTTGGCTGGGTATCTGTTTTAGGATTTGGAGGTGCTAGATTGAAGTTGCTTTGGCACCAACATTCACCATGTACAGTGGTGCCTCGCAAGACAAAATTAATTCGTTCCGCGAGTTTTGTCGTCCTGAGATTTTTTTCGTCTTGTGAAGCACGGTGTCGGGAAAGTTTTGGAAAAGCTTCAAAAATCACCAAAGTCTTTAAAAACCTCAAAAAAGGCTACCACACCGCGTTCTATGAGTTGCTCCTCGAAGTCAAGTCGCAACTGTATTAACGGTGTTAAGAAAAAGGAAACAAACTTGCAAGACGTTTCCGTCTTGCGAAGCAAGCCCATAGGGAAAATCGTCTTGTGAAGCAGCTCAAAAAACTCTTTCGTCTAGCGAGTTTTTTGTCTTGCGAGGCATTCGTCTTGCGAGGTACCACTGTACTTGCTTTTGTACTCCTGTAATTAACCTGCACATTTGTAAATAGATCATTACAAAGACACCATCAATCTACATATCCCCTTCAGAGGAAATTTGCCCTGTAGAGGCTGTCTTGACCTTCCCAAGAGGATTGTGAGACAAAGTATACTGAGCCGGTAAGATCGCTTTGAAGCTGGTGACTTTGCAATATGTATCACATTCATTATGCAACGGGTTTTCTGCTGATGCGTCAAAGGTGTTTGAATACATGTACATTGTTGGAACAAAAATGTTTCTTATTCTCTGCAGTCATAAATTTTCACAGAAAAATAACATGGAATTAACAACCCTGACCATCTGTCATGACACACAAATGTGTTGCAAATTTCCCCATAATAAGCAAAACAAAATGTTAATCAAATGACTAAAATAACCAGACTAATTTAAATCTGTCATTTGGATTGTCCTCAGTTGAAAAACAGAATCCATTCATTAGAGAATGACAATGAAACTCAAAACTGGTCCAAATGTCAAGTTATTCACTAGGTTCCAAATGTCAAGTTATTCACACTGAGGCTTGGGCAACTATCCAAGGGTTGCAAGTGTGCTCTCACACACACACTCACCATACATAAAACACACACATACACTTCAGGCAGGCAGGCAGGCAGGCACACACACACACAAACACAGGAAGGCCAGCAGGCATATACATACTGTACATATTCAAGCAAATAGAAACACACGCACACATATGCATATTCAGACAGTCCCTTTGGCTGCTCTGCCAATCAGCAAAGGATGGGATTTTCCCCCCAATGCAAGACTATGATGGAATGGGGAAACAGGTGGAGGGAAGCCTACCACTTCTCTATCAAAGGAGCCCCTTCTCCATGGATAGGCAAACTAAGGCCCAGGGACTGGATCTGGCCCAATCGCCTTCTTAATCCAGCCCGTGGATGGTCCAGGAATCAGCGTGTTTTCACATGAGTAGAATATGTCCTTTTATTTAAAATGCATCTTGGGGTTATTTGTGGGGCATAGGAATTCGTTCATTCCCCCCCCCAAAAAATATATATAGTCCGGCTCCGCACAAGGTCTGAGGGACAGCGGACCTGCCCCTTGCTGAAAAAGTTTGCTGACCCCTGCCCTTCTCCCTCTGGGGAACCATCATTACAAGGATGTCTTAGAAAGCAGGAAAGAGCCCTCACTGCTAGACCGTCATGTAATAGCAGGACCCCCAAAGGTAGATGAGACCCTTTTTATACGTAAGAAGAAGTACCTGATCCGAGGACTGAAGGTGTTCAGGATGCCAAGAAATGCCCCAAAGAAGCTAGCAAGGAATAGTAAGGGCATTGCATAAAAGGTCAATTTGGGGGAGTGGTTATGGGGGGGGGAGTGTGAGACAGAGAAATGCTGGGGCTGTGTCCTCAGATATAACACATTGACTGATGGATAGCCACCACTGCACTTCTATATTGAAAACTGTCAGATGCAGGAAGCACAGCAGAAAGGAGTGCTTTTATAAAGTCCATAATAATAATAATAATAATAATAATAATAATAATAATAATAATAATACTAAATAAATGTACTGGCTTATGCTTTCTATGAAATAACCATTATGAGCTAAAAGTCTATGGCAGCAGGTATTTTAAACCAAGGCACTTGATGATCAGAGCCTTGTTAACCAACCATAACCTTTAATTATATATAATTATATACAATTCAATTTTGCAAGGGTTCAGTCCCAAGGATATTGTCACCACTGGTTTAGTATATTGATGTTGCATAAATGGTTAGCTGCCTGCTATCAGGCTATTATTCATGTGAATTGGAATGATGGAATTTATGGAAGTCAGAAGGCTAGAGTCAGGTGGACACTGGGGAAGGGCCAAAATAAATTCTGATCAGAAGAAATCTCACAGGGGTACATCAGCAAATAGTTCAAGAGCGTATGTTTGCAGACACAAAAACTAGTGTCAATTTAATTGTGATCACCTCATAAGGTTTTGATTAGAATTAATTAAATCATATTTTTGACTCATGCAGGATAGTTAGCTAATACCACTGAATTATAGTAGTATTATACTACCAGAGACCAGAATTATAGTCTGGTCTGTGGCACTTTGCCTGCATTAGATGGGAAAATAAATTGATTTTATGACTGCATGGAATGCAGAGCTCTAATATCCTTCTCACTGCTGACTTCCCAACGTATGTTTAATAACGTAAGTTGAAAATGCTTCCCATGTTATCTTTAAAATGCATTTTGGCAGGTAAAGCACCGTGGAACCACCCTGAACTTCTGAAAGAATTTCGTAAAATTCAGTGGAATTCTGGCTGTTTTATCAGATTATAGACTAAGTTCTGGCCCGTAAAGCTCCCTTGTCTGAAGACCATACAATTTAGTGTAGGATGGAGAACCTGTGACCCTCCAGATGTTGCTGGACTCCAACTCTTGTTATCCCCAGATAGCATGGTAAATGGTTAGGAATGGTGGCTATGTTCCACCTCCACTGCCATAAATAATATTATATTTTCTGGAAACCACAGGAGGGAAAAGTGCTGCTGCGCTCAAATCTTGCTTGTGGGCTTCCCATAGAAAAGAACAATGTTCTCCCACTGTGAGAACAGGAAGCTGGACTAGATTGGACTTTGACCTGATCCAGCATGGATCTTTTAATGTTCTAACAATGAAGAAAGCTGCAATCCAGCAACATGTTGCATTGCATTGATTTGCATTGCATTGTATAGGGTGAAGAGCAGCTTAGGCATTTTAAATGTAATTGACTAAATAAGAAATTCACAATAGTTCAATTATTTTAAAACCATGTTATGTTTGTACAGTAGGCATGCCCACAGAGTAAGAAGCTATATACTGGGTTATCCAAATAAAGAACACTTACTCTGTTGCTAAACCAAAGGAACCTGGAAAAGCATCAAAGGGCAGTGTAACTGCATCAGAGTTCTGGAAGTTTTATTCTTTCCTTTGCCTTTTAATCAGAGGCTTAACTTGTGTTCCTTTGGAAGTTCACTGAGACATCCACGATTACATCAAGTGCTCAGGTTTAATCTCTTTACTTGTGGGAATTGTGATGTTTGTTTGCATTTTCTAGGACCAGGTGATCATATTTCAAGTTTCAAAACTTTTGAGATTAAGTTGTAATGCCTGAAATGTAGAACAGCTCAGTTCCCACAAAGACTTTTCCTTTAACTAGCAATTGTTGCTACAGCTGATAAAAAGAGTTAGAATAGATAATATAGCTTCTGTACATGAATGTAATAATTTGGCTCTTACGTTCAACAGAAAAAAGAGTGTGCTTCTATAATAGCATGCAAAGCAACACACAAGCCTTTTGCTAATATGATGCTGCCAGAACACAGAGCATAGGAACACAGGAAGCTACTGAGATAGGTCATTGGTCCCTCTAAACTCAGAATTGTCTACACTAACTGGAAGTGGCTCTTCAGGGTTTCAGGCAGGGGACATTTGAAGTCCAACTTGGAGATGCTGGAGACTAAATCTGGGGCCTTCCACATGCAAAGGAGATGATCTGCCACTCAGTTACAGTCCTTTAAGAAGGGAATACCAAGAACATCCTGCATGTTTACATATTTCTTCTTCTAACCTCTCTTAAACAATTCCCATGCTAGTCTGCTTCAACACAAATTTATTATGGCATGAACTTCCAAGGACTAGTACCCACTTTATCAAATGCATGAAGTATTTTCCTGAGTGATAAGGACATGTGGTTGGGGGTGGATTGCAAGCTCAGAGGGAACTTAAATGAAAGGAAGTACAGATAGTGACAATTTGCATGATTAATAGTGATGATTCACAAAGAATGTATAAAAACTCCAAAATGCACGATTGGGAAACACCTTTATTGGGACCAACCAAAATTCATGAAAATGTTGCAAGCTTTCAAGTTCTCCAGTTCTCAGGCAAGATGTGACACAAAGTAGAGGGTGAGGAGAACAAAGTAAATATAGTAGAAGTACAAAAATTAGGCTGATGAGCTATAGGAAGGGCTGGCCTATAGCTCTTAGAAGGTGAGGCTGGGAATAGCTAGGATGGTTCCCTCTCCCCATCTTGGATGTCCAGCAATCCTGAGATAGAGCCCCCATCCCAGTCACCGCTTGAGCCGCATCCACCGTCCGCCCACATCTCAAGATCCTCTTCTTCTTTTGCCTCTGACAGATCCTGCCAGTGCCCCTGCCCCATCCTGCCTGACACCACAGGGCCCATGACAGCCACTAACTTTTATACCTGTCAGATATATAGTGGCTATCTCCTCATGGCTGCTGTGGTTCACTTCATAAAGCGATCGTGCTGCATTGCAATTTATCTCTGACAAATGGGAGCCCAACTTTAACAGATAAAAGTGCCATCCGGCTTGATTCATCAGAAGAAACAAAGACCTCTTGTTGAGAGAGCCATTTGAACTCAAGTTAACTGTGACTCCTCCACCGTCCTTGGAACATCTGGCCATATGGGCTGTAAGCAGATTAATCCAGCGCTTTGCACTCTCCTCCTTTAAACAGCTTAAAGGTTGCTGTTTAAATAGCACAGCATGCAATATATTGTTTTGTGTTTCTTCTATTTTTGTAAAGGAAGACCAAAACATCCCCACCACCACCAAATACTGGTATTAAATGAACAGCCCACTCCCCGGGCTATTTCGGGAAGGCTTTAAGGCAAGCCAAGGTTTTGACAATTACCAGCACTGAGGCAGATCTTTTGTTTCTTGCTTTGCGGATCCAAATGTAACCTTTCCCAAAGTTGTCACATCTTATCTGGCTTACATGATTGAACTAGACACATAACTTCCACTCTTACTGCTTCCTAGAAATGTAATTTACAACATTACAGCTCAGCTTGAAGTAGTGAGGACGAGGCAGCCAGTGGTAAGCCAAGTAGCAGGCAAGTCTGGGAGATCTACAGAGTAGAAGCATAACATAAGAATCAGAAATGGCAACAAGTATTTCCCACACATACTCAGGAGGAGTACATGGAGAAATTTTTTTCACTAGGTATTTAGCTTCCATTGATTCCCAAGGGATTTAGTTATCTTTTTCGGTATTTATATTGTATTTAGAAAGCTAAGGATGGAAAGATCAGGAAACCCTTGCCCAGTTTTTCTTCATCACCACCATTTTATCCTTCAGAATGAAGAGTGTTTTTTTTTTTAAAGCAGGGTTTTAAAATTAATCTGAGGGTCATCTCATGAAATAAAAGCTTTTCTGGATATTGCTGATTGTAGAGAATATTTCTAGGTTCCTTTCTCTCCATGTGGATGCTTTTTTGTTTTAAACCCTGCCTATTTTCCCAACTGGCAAGAAAAAGAAAATATCCTAACACCTTAGGAAGCAGTAGCTTGGTTCTCTATCTCTAACATTGGAGACCTTTGGGATTTTAGTTTTTTTTGTAAAAAAAAATACTGATTCCTTACCCTCCAGGATTTAAATCAGAACTGGGGCGATCACTAGCAGAGTAGGTTCCCTGCTTCAGTCATCCCTCAACACCTAAAAGACAGCCCATGTAAAATGTAAACTGAATTTCAGTGATGTAAAACACTAAAAGAAATATGGCAACCAGGTAATCTGTTGTTTGTTATCAGGATTTAGTGAGAAAACACCTAATATATCCCGTTTTCCAAGTGTGCCACCCCCACGTAGTGCGAGAGTGCTCAGGTGTCAGGCTGGGACAGATGCGGGTGTCCTGCCGCTGTGATGTCGGCACTCACATGCTGGGTGAAGAATGGGAAAGCAGAGCAGGGCTCCATGCTCGGCCTTCTCTTCCCCGCACGACATCAGTAGGGAGGAGGTGGAGCGGGGCCACAGGATTTGGGGGGAGGCCATCCCCCTCCTTGAAAAATTTTGGGGACCCTCAGCCCCCACCACCTGGCGATCCTGCCATTTTCCCATACATGTGCAGCCCAGTCCCACACATGCACTCAGTGGGGCTTATTCCTTGGCAGTGCCTGATGAAGACATGTGGCCCTAAATGGTGTCAAGTTTCAGAACCCGTAGTCTGAAGCTGGCCACTGATGCTGTTTGACAGCTGATGCACACCAGACCTAATAAAATTTTGGTATTGTTATTTCCACACAGATTTATAAACACAATATGACATATAATTATACAGTTTTATAGAATGCTTTTGTCATTATCAGAATGATATTTTCTGCTTTAGTGTCTGTTTTCTTTATTTTTTTAAACAATTATATAAAACGTGAAATTCAGTTTTTAAAAAAAGTATTTATAGTGCCCTCAAAATCTGAGGCCCTAAAATGTAGATTACTAAGTTTGTACATAAATCAGACACTGCCCCCAGATAAATGCGCATAGGATTTCAGCCTTCCATTCTCAGCTTTTGTATGACCACTGTAAGATGCCCCTCAGCCATGCTCTAGTCTGCTTATCATCCAGCCCTCCTGATGCAGCTGCTCAATGCACATCCCCTCCCCTCCCAAGCCTTTCCCGAGGGGACTCTCATGCCCCACACAAGAGGTTTTACAGGGAGTGAGGAGGGTTACAATAACGGGGTGGGACATCTCCAGTGCATGAGAAGACTCCCACTTTTGGAATTCTGACTCCAATTCACCGTCTTGGAAGATTGTTTTTCGTAGAAATAAGCTTCTGTGATTTCTTTTATGAAGAAGTCCTTTGAATATCTACTATAAAGCTAAATCAATCCCTTGATTCCAGTTTGTCACTTATAGCGGGGGTGGTGAGTGGTGAAAAGAGGATGTGGAATACTTGAATAAAAGAGCTCACCAAGCTACACAGGGTTGTCTGCATCATTCCTCTGTGTAAATTAACTGTGCCACCTGTACTGACCCTTCAAATCCTTCACAATTCCTCTGGGCTGGCTGCCAGAGATCAAGCTGAGCAGAGGTGCTGTGCAGTTCAGCTGTGCAACTGATCCACAATAAAAAAAGACACATCCTGCATTTGTAGTCCCAGAAAGACCCGACTTTTGAATTCTTTAAGAATTTGATTTTTTTTTTTTGGGGGGGGGGTAGCAAACTTAAGAGTTGTGCTACATTACATCACTTTATTTATCTCTTACTGGGATTTATGCTTCAGGTGGGGAATCAAATGTCTGAACACACCACAATATAAAAATACCCCCCAAATGCATTAATGTACATACGAAACTAGCCTGTCACAGTTCTAGGTTAGCATTCTCTCTAACATGTTAGTTTTGTATATGCACAGAGGTGTTGTTCTTTACATTGGGTCAGATATTTAATTTTTACCAAGTTTGAAATGGTTCTTTCTAGATATATCACACGACTCTGCTAATCACACTGGTCAACTCTTAATGAACCACCCACCACATGATAACATTACTCTGCGGTCGGTGAATTCACATGTTCTGAAATATACATTTTTGTGATGTTTGTCAATGTGCAAAATTAATTTATGTATTTTCCTGAAATTATTAAGCATGACCATCAAACTCACTTCATTTAAACTCAGTTCCGGAAGGTTAGTCATGCTGCTGTTGTGAAAAAATCCCTGACAGAGTTGTGAGCAACCATAAAGAGTAATGAACTTATTGTAGAATAAACTTTCATGGGTGAGAGCCCACTTAGGGCAGAAACAGAGTTCTCATCCACAAGAGTTTATCTCGCAATACCTTTCCTTTTGTCTTCAAGGTGACACAGAACTCTTTATTGATTCAAAACCAGAGTACACCCATCCTATCCATCTTTACCAAAGTTCTTGAAACTTATTTTTGTAACAGAGTCAGCATCTTTCTTTTCCTGATGCTACAAGGCGATGATGATCTGTGATTTTTTTTTAAAAGCCATATAATCAGGGCTGGCCCAAGGTGAAGGCTGCACGAGGTGAAGAACAAGGCAGCACCATTCCTATTTTATGTAGCGAAACCTCCTGTATAGGCAGTGGAATCTCACTTCAGCACTTGCGGACTTTGGGCTCTCAATTTTCAGCAGCACCCTGTGCAATGCTAAAACTCACCCACCCACTGGCCTCTTGTGCTCTGTTCTACAGCATTGTTGTGGCACCCCCTGCAGTGCGGTGCCTAGTGTGGCCGAACTGCCCTAAAACTCTAAGTGTGCTTCTGATTCTTCCTTTCTTCCTTTGCTGCCACAGCTTGAATCCAAGCTGCAGCTATAGTGGAAAAGAAGAA
Source organism: Podarcis vaucheri (assembly GCF_965113315.1). NCBI lineage: Eukaryota > Metazoa > Chordata > Lepidosauria > Squamata > Lacertidae > Podarcis > Podarcis vaucheri. Next base: position 61,632,807 of record NC_138766.1, on the reverse strand, counting down.
CAGGGAGCAGAGTCCAAGTATAATTTGGAACATGCTTGTCATTTGGCACACAGAGTGACAGAAAAAGGCACAAAAGGATAAAAAAGCACTGGTTTCTTATTATAAGCTGGAAAGGAAAAACTGGAACATACTTAAAGTGTGCTCTTGATCCTTCTTTTTCAGATTAACCCCATGGGTTTGCCTGTCCTGCACCAGACTTCATATGATGTCCAGCAATGGACTGGTAGGTGCATTTTGGACCAAACCACACCATGGCTCAAACAGAAAGGCCCGGCAGACTGAATTAGGCTTCTGGCCCAGAGGCTCTCCACCACTGAGATCAACAATATGATTAACTCACATTACGAATGCAGAAATGTTACTAACACTCTACCGGAAAATTCTTCAAAATAGGTGGTAAACAACAATGGCAATGGAATACCAGCTGCTTGTTATTCATTACGAGGTCTCCAGAAACACCCAGTCCAGCAATATGAAATGTCAAGGACAGGAAAACAAAAAGCCTGTCTAAATGAAACTGCTTCCCCTCAGGGCAAACCTACTTCAATTGGAGCCAATTGTGTTAATGTGTGCATTTCCATCATGATTAAATATATGCTGTTATTTCATGAACTTATTTACATTAGTATTGAAGGAGGGCAGAAATCAGTCAGTGACAGGCATTTTGTTTCAAAATGCAATCCTATTTCCTTTTCTTTTTATTGTTTTGGACCTATTCTGTTTATTGCATTGATGAAAATTTATAACATTCTGGAACAGTGTAGTAGCTAAGCATGTGGGCAGGGAATCCCTAGTTCTATCTTGTGGTAGCCATTCAGCAGACAAACCTAGGCAACTTGAGCTCCCTAGCTTCTCTACAACGTCTACAATATGGATTATAAAATGCCATCCTAACATACAGGGATTAATATTTTAGAAAATTTTAAACCCCCAGATGGCTCCAAACAAATGCTACGTGTTATACTCATATTACTACGTTATCCATAAAATGCAGAGGGAGATCAAGAAAACAGAAAAGTCACCTCTGGTGCCCACAGAAGTGTTCAAGTGTTACATGCAACAAGTACAAAGCGTTGAGCTGTGCATATAAAAAATGAACAATATTTCCCACCAACACTTGTACATGTGTAGAGACAGCTTATACTTGTGTTCATTGTAATACAGTCTGTGAACAAGCCTTGTGTGGCATTTTCACTGTGCCTATCTGTAATGTAGCATATCTATCGAACAACATCAGAATGAAACTTTGTATGGACAATCAGAACACAATTCCCTACTATTGAAAGATGTCAAATGTATTAATTGTAAGTAAAAAAACCCCTGCTCTGCTCACAGACGGCAAGGGCAATAAAATTCAATTCAGTTCAGTTCTGAAGTGATGCTGCTTGAGCCCTGTGGTTTACAGATCTACATAATATATTCACTGTGCATATTGCTTTACAATTGCTTCTTGGCTCAGCAAGGAAATAAAGGTAAATGTTTAGTCAAGGTCACCTCCTCATCTGTGGGATTTCCTACTCAAAACTCCCATTTGTCTAGGTACCTTGCTCCCTCACCCTTTGTGACCAGAATTTGCTAGCTAAAGAAGCAAGTTTGCATTTTATTTTTTATCTCATTGTATGCTTCTTTGGTGACTTTTGGGTGTGAAACTGCTTATAAATTGCAAAATAAAGAAGGGAGTGTGTAAGAGATACTGTCTTTTGATGAGCCAGATTCTTGCATATGGTATATCACACTCTGTTTGCAATGAAACCAGGTAGAGGATGAATCCACATGCACAGCTGAAATGGTAGTTTATGCGATAAAGGGGCTTTGTGTGTGATGAACAGATCCATGAAGCCACAGACTGGTGTGATGACCAATCTGAGAAAGAAATCACAGATACTGGGGAAGATCATAAACTTACAATCTCCTGGCTGAATCCAGATTTTCCAAGACACAAACCCTCCACAGTCATTCCCCTCAAATGCAAACTCTACGTGTGAGAAAGGAGGAGTGAGCCATGGCTGTTTAAAGTGGCATGACAGTGCTTTAAATGTATGTTGCGGCTGTGGCCACTCTCTGTGAGCTGGAAGGTGACAGGGATGGTGACACAGAGGTCAAAGTGGAGCATAGCATACTCATCCCCCCTCAACTTGCTTGTGTGTGGCATTTACACATGAGAAGAACACTTGAAAATGACTGCTGTTAACTTTGGTGAGAGAATGTATTGATGGCATGTCACAAAGTTCAGTCAATCCTGGAAAACAGGAGACTGAGAGGAGATATGATAGTTACTTACAAATATCTTAAGGGCTGTTAACATTGAAGAGGGAAGAAGCTTATTTTCTGCTGTTCGGGAGGGTAGGACTCGAACCAATGGCTTCAAATTACAAGAAAGGAGATTCCGACTAAACCTACTTTCTGACGGTAAGAGCTGTTCAACAGTGGAACAGTCTCTCTTGGGAGGTGGTGGACTCTCCTTCCTTCGAGGTTTTTAAGCAGAGGCTGGATGGCCATCTGTCATGGATGCTTTAGCTGAGCTTCCTGCCTTGCAGGGGGTTGGACTAGATGACCCTTGGATCCCTGCCAACTGCATGATTCTATGAACACGTCTCCACAGCCCCAAACCACCTTCTTGTGTCTTCACCATGTCACATTGGTTTAACAAACAGCAGTAAACCATGGCAAACCGAGGGTCATAACCAAAGTTTAATTGGACTGAACAGGCCATGAATTACCCTCATTTTTAAATGCTCCACCCATCCCAATATCAGCCTAAGTTCTGTCTTTTCTGTAAGCTTGGCAGTATAGCAATTCTACTCTGTATTGACCAAAAAACCCCAAAGCCCATCTTTCTGACAACTTGCCAATCTGTATAAATAACCTATGACAACATTCCCCAAGAGTTAAGTGGAAAAATACATTCCTGTAAATAGAACTGAGATTATTGTCAGCTTCTCGTCCTCTCTGTGTCCATTAGCCCTTTCGAGAAGCTGCTTTCAGATACTTTGTTACAAAAATAATTGTTTTTCAACCTTGGAATGCAGTTCTGAACTGTCTCTGTAAATCTCTTTTAGAATCTTGGCAACAGTCATCATGTGAAATTACAGATAGCTGTAGAAAAAAGAGAGATATGAAGAGTTCAGGGAGATGGGATGGGACAGAATGTGTACAACCAAGGCTACTTTCAGGCTTGAGGTTACAGCATCCTTGTGGGGTAGAGTGATGAGGAAGTATGCAACATCTCTTATATAAAAACTATGCAGTGTTTGTGTCCAGTTAAACAATAATAATTCAGCCCTTATTCCTCCATGTGATGGCCTTTCCTAACAGCACTGGCCCAGCTAGTCAGATTCATATGTATCTCGGGTTACATACGCTTCAGGTTACAGACTCCACTAACCCAGAAATAGTACCTCTGGTTAAAAACTTTGCTTCAGGATGAGAACAGAAATCGTGCTCCGGCGGTGCGGCGGCAGCAGGAGGCCCCATTAGTTAAAGTGGTGCTTCAGGTTAAGAACAGTTTCAGGTTAAGAACGGACCTCCGGAACGAATTAAGTACTTAACCTGAGGTACCACTGTACTATTCTCATCACCTAGCATTACTAAGGACAGGAAAGACTATGATGGAAACAAAAATGGCTACATAAGTGCCAACCCAAGATAGTGCCAGCTGAATAGGCCATCGGTTATTGTAGCTGCTGCTGCTGCTATTTATATTTCTTACCCACTCTTCACCATAAGGTCTTAGGGCTAGCTAACACAATGTAAAATGCAATATTAAAATTGGTCAAAACAATTTACAATCCAAAGAATTGGCTAAGCCCTAAAAACATACATCTCTGGTGTCAGAGGGCAGAGTATAAAGGTGCACCTTCAGCATATGCTGAAAGTTATACACTGTGTGGTGGTCGTGCAAGGTAACAAAAGCATTATGGGAAATGATATATAATGAGTTGGAAAAAATGTTTAAAATAACATTTGTGGAAAAAACAGAGGCTTTTTTTGCTAGACATTTTAGTACAGAGATTCTGAAAGAGCAGAAAAAACTATTTATGTATGTGGTGACAGCAGCAAGAATACTGCTGGCTGAGAAATGGAAAGAAGATAAAGTTCCAACCAGAGAAGAATGACTGATGAAGATGATGGACTACGCCGAAGTGGTGAAATTGACTGGGAGAATCAGAGACCAGGGCAAGAAGAAGTTTAGGAAAAAATGGGAAAACTTTATAGTTTATTTAAGAGAACATTGTAAACAGTTAAAAACTTTGGCAGGATTAGAGTAATAGTTGTAAACGGCAAAATATAATGGAAATGTTTCTAACAGATATAATAAATTGGGGGGAAAGGAATAAGTTGACTAAAAAGAGATGGACAATGGAAAGCAGAGAAGGGTGGGGGGAAGTCTGAGAATCCTAAATGTAATGATTCTGAGAATCCTAAATGTAAAGGTGATTGATATGTTTAAACTGAAACTTGTTATGTAAAATGTAATAAAAAATATTTTTTAAATGAAAGTTATACACTGAAGGTGTCAGAGTGGTGTAGTGGTTAGAATGTGGGATTAGGACCTGGGAGACCAGGGTTCCAATCCCAGCTCAGCCATGAAGTGCACTGAATAACTTTGGGCCAGATTGTTAGCTGCTTTGAGACTTCTTAGGGTAGTGATAAAGTGGAATATCAAATCCAAACTCTTCTTCTTCTTCATCTCAGCTTAACGTACCTCACAGGATTGTTGTGTGGATTAAACAAGGAGGGAAAGAACTATGGATGCCACCTTGAGGTCCTTGGAGAAAAAGGTGGGATATATATCCAATCAATCAACCAAGCAACCAACCAATCTCTGTAGCAAGGAAATTCCACAATTGAATCTTAAGGCAACATTGGTGTTGGAACAACATACTTCCCCACATCTTAGGTCAGCAGGCTAGCTCTGCCTTTCAACTGAAAGGGGGTGGCTTGGAGGGGAGCGGGTCTCAGGAGGAAGAGCCATGATGTCTTGCTGCTTGCTGCCCCAGTATCCCAGAATCTGCAAATTGAGATGGTGGGCACACTCTGCACCAAGGTAGAGTCAGCCCTGCTACCCTTGCTAGTGCTAAAGGTATGTCTAGGAGGAAGCTGAACCAGGAGGCAAAGTCCTAGGTGTAGCATAGCCTGAAATCTGTTTGCATGAATGTATGCACAAGAGGAGCCAGGCAAGTTGCCAAAAGGGATGTTTAACCGGAGTTAATAAAGGGCAATCATACTTGGATACAGTGAACAATGCCTCTTCCACTGAAACCGTGAGGAGAGTTGGATATGTCCCACTAATTCTCCAGAATGGAGAAAGATGAATAAAGAAAAATAGTAATTTAGGCTCACACTAAACATTTCATAGAATTCTGTGATCTCCCATGTTTGTTTGTTTTTTGTAAATGCAAAACAGTGTGAGCGGACTATGAGTCTGGGTGAAAGAAAGCTGCTTACACATTTCCCTCTGATCCATTCTGCTCAAAACCACTCTTCTCAAGCTCCTTTTTCACCAGTAGAGGACATGATTTTGTTTATTTATAAAATCATTTCTATCATGGTCATCCACCTGAAATCAGACATCAAAGTACATTGGATCAAACATACTATGAACAATTAAAGAAGACTAAAATGAGATTGTGGGCCTCTGCATCTTTTCCACTGTGGGTGAAAAAGTAACTTGTGAGAAGACAATTTGAGATGAAAGACAGCTGGAGGAAAAATAGCTAAGCAGCACTTCCACCATTACCCTTCCACTCAGGTGGAGACAGCCCAAGTTGGTTGCAGAAAATGCAAAACAAAAAAGCAACTTTGTGGGCTGGTTTTAGACATAAAGCCATGTTTTAGTGTTGCATGTGTGAACCTTTGACACCCCTTGGCCTCCTCTAGTGTGACCACAAACAGCAGATTGAGAGTTTTTGCTTCCATTTTCAACAAGCCAGTCGGTTGTCATGTGTACACCCAAACTGTGATTTAGGGAAACATCAGGATCAGAATCCACACCTTTAAACTGATTTGTTTACCTGTTAGTTAAGACTAAACACAGTTTGTCCACATTTGGATCTTACAGTAAACCTTGGTTAGCTGAAATGGGAAGCAAAAGCTTGTATCTTCTACTTGCAAGCATGCAGGAGACAGAAAAGTAAAGACCACAGACCCAAAACTCATTCATAGTTTAGTCTAAACACAGCTTGTATACCTCATAGTTTGGATTTTTTACTTCAGTTCTTATTTCTTGACCTCTCTGCATGCTCTGTATGGCATTTTTAAGTCTCTGATGGTGGTTCATTTTCCTAAGCATGAATGTATCGCAGGTGTTTAATGCATTTTTTTTCACTGAAAAAGTTGTGCTACGTTTGATACAGCCAACATGGTGTTTTCCACAGGAACATAGGAAGATGCCTTATACCAAGAAAGACCATTGGTCCATGTAGCTTAGTATACATGACACTGACTAGCAATGGCTTCCCAGCATTTCAGGCAGGTGTCATTCTTAGCTTTAATTAATTAATTAATTAATTAATAATTATATGCCACGCATCCGACTGGGTTCCCCCAGCCACTCTGGGTGGCTTCCAACAAATTAAAACACAATATGACATCCAACAGTTCTGCCTTCAGATGTCTTCTAAAGGCCAGATAGTTGTTTATTTTCTTGACATCTGGTGGGAGGGTGTTTCACAGGGTGGGCATGACTACTGCAAAAGCTGTTTGCCTGGTTCCCTGTAACTTCACTTCTCTTCTTGTAGAAACTGCCAGAGAGCCCTTGGAGCTAGATCTCAGTGTCCGGGCTGAATGATGGGGGTGGAGATGTTCCTTCAGGTATACAGGGCCAAAGTCATTTAAAGGTCAGCACCAACACTTTGAATTGTGCTCAGAAACATATTTGGAGCCAATGTAAATTCTTTAAGACTGGTGTTATATGGTCCTGGCAGTCACTTTACCCAAGAGACACCCAGAAATCAAATGTGGGGCTACAGCCCATACCCTAAACGTTATCCAGATGTTGTTGGACTACAACTCCCAACATCTCTGATCATTGGCTATGCTGGCTGGGACAGATAGGAGTTGTAGTCAACAACATCTTGGTGGCACCAAGTTGGTTACCCCATTCTACGTAATTTGTGGAAACTGTCTGGGGAAGGAAGCTGTCTGAGGACTAGGTAGGGCTAATTCCAGCAGAAATTACATGAGTGAAAAAAATCATGCACTCAAAGCTTATCATTTTCTTAGGAAGCTATACAACAGTTGGTTTCCTTGGTGACTAGTTCAATATATATCCTCTCTTGTGAAACAGCTGTCTGTGTTATTACTGGGGATGTTGGCCAGATAGCTCAGTGTTTGCCTTTGCCTAGAAACAAATGTGGAAATTGAAAGTATGGAACACTATTTTGGGAAAGATAAAAGTTATCCCTAAAAGCTAATTCTCAAATCAAATGGTTCCTTATAAAGATGCCTCCCAAACTTTTTGTTAAGGCTGCTGATCAGGCAAAGGGTTTGCATTGCTCCATATATTATCACATCACAAAGAAGTACCTACATCATTGCAAAGGTGGAAAGGAAAGGGAGAGTAATTTTCAATATGTTCAGTCAGAAAACAGAAGGCCATCATGGTGACTGGTTGGTGGATGAGTGGGATGAAATGCCAGATTTTGATAAAAGAAAATACACCAACTTGCTACTCCTTTCCTTTAAGCAAAAGAAGCTGAATGGGTAATAGTATTTTAGATGTCATATTCTCTATACATAGTGAACATTCACCTATTTTTAAGAGTGCATAATTGCTATTTCAGCTTCACAAAGCTACATGCTTAGCACAAAGAAACAGATCTCTGCATTATTAAGCTGTGCCAAATTTTTATACACATGGTAGTTTGCCTTCATAGAAGCCAGTCATTATATCATCAACACATCCAATCACATTTACTGCAACATTCCTGATTCTTCTGGATATCATGTATTGACTTAATCAAAATGCCACTGACATTCAATTTGCACACAGAACTTTTCCATATTTATCTCTCATTCCTAGTCAGTGATTTTTATTAGATTGAGATCTGTTTGCATTATGCAGCTATATTTCCTGCCTTGTATTTTAATTGTCAATCAGAGTTATCATCTCATCTCATCTCATCTCATCTCATCTCATCTCATCTCATCTCTGGTTTTCTGTTCAGAAAATATAAAACAGTTACTGGTTAATGCTCCAACACATACAGCAAGGTATTCTACCACGACAACAGGAAGAATACTTTTATTAAAGATGTATAACTGCAACTTGAAACTAAAGTGCTTTCTGCAAAACATTGCTAAATAATCACAACCCTAAATTATAGTCTTACAACTGTGGCAAATATACACTTACATGTTGACTTACTTTGTGGTGCTCTTCATATTTCTGGTTCTTTCAGTTACAGATGTCTATTACAGCTTATTACAATTTAAAGTATTTCCTCCTCTTGCAACTGTGTGCCAGACTAGATATGGTAAGAAAATAGCACAATTGTGGGGATAATTATGGGGATCACCGCATGCATTGCTTGGGGAAAGCACGACTTGGAAGTTGCCATCTGCAGTGGGAAGAAACTCCTCCATTAGTGTCACATCTAGGTTGACCCTGGGACATTAAGTGTCCCAGGGGCCACATGATGGCTCACTCTAATTCAATCATTGGCCAGGCTTGAGTAGGGCTTCCTCACTGTCATCTGGAATTACTGAGGTCACAAGAAAAGGTCACACCTAAAGGAGTTTCAATTATTTATTAATTAATGCAATTTATAAATGTTCCACATAGATAGGTTGCGAGCCACATTGGGCACAAGAACAGCAACACAAAACCAGGAAGACACATCAAAGCATAAGGAAATGTCAGAAGGGGCACATGCTCCCACTCTATATGTTTGTGGCTTATAGTACCAACACTATATCCTTACAACATCAGAACAGTGTTACGGACATTGATGATGCGAACAAGTAGATGTTTGAAGCAGATGTCAAAGCTGCATTTTATAATGTCATAATCTAGGACTCTAACTGCCCATTCTTCGTGATGGATACCAAGGATGCTTTGGATGAGGCTATGCCCTCAGTACCAGACTTTCAACTTCCCCACCACACTGAGAATTGCTGCATCAGAGGACTCCATGATGCCAGTGCTACTCCAGCCTAAAAAGAGATCACATTATCTTCCTCAGGCTTGGATGATTGAAGAGAATGGCTCCTAAAGCAGGGCAGATTCCTTTCAAAATAGAGACTTCAATTTTCAAGGGCAGGGCTAGCTGTTCAGACTGGGTTTGATGGTTGCTGGAACAAGCCAGTGCACCTTGTTGTAAACCAGAAGGTTGGTGCTTCAAGCCCATCCAGGAACAGCTGTGGGCAGGATTCTTGCATTGCAGGGGTTTTTTACTACAATTCTATGAGTCTATGAACATTCAGCCATGCCTTGTTGGATATCCAGCCCAGACTCCAACTGGAGCTACCCATGGTGCTACCAGCTTTTCTGAACACAATTTTGGATTTTCCTTTCTTAGCTTGCTCTTTCTGGCCCTGCTCATCACAATCTGACCTTAGCTTCTTTAACTCTGCCCTCTACTTGACCAGATGTTGCTTACTGGATCCTGGAATACTGGCTAGCCTGATAGATCTACTGCACTGCAGCTTAAGCTAGTATATATATATACCCGTATTTTTTGCACCATAACACTCACTTTTTTCCTCCTAGAAAGTAAGGGGAAATGTCTGTGCGTGTTATGGAGGAAATGCCTATGGGTGACATGCCTACGGATTTTCCTCCTCTAAAAACTACGTGCGTGTTATGGTCGGGTGCGTGTTATAGGGCGAAAAATACGGTGTGTGTGTGTGTGTGTGTGTGTATATATATATATATATATATATATATGCAAGCAAACTGATGCAGTGTCTTATACAGTGAGAACAGCAGAACATTTCTTCCACTATAGTATTTTAAGCAAAAATCAATGACTGTCCATATCACATTGATTTTGTTTATATGCATTGCTTTTAGTATACTGAAAATTCTAAAGTTGACTGTCTATAATAGGCAAAGTCAGAATCAGTCTGGTGTGAAGGAAGTAGTGGACAGAGTTGACTAGGATCATGGAAACCTGTGTCCACATCCCTGCTGAGTCATATAATTCATTGGGCAACCTTGAGCCTGCCACTGTCTCTCAACCTCAACCTACTTCATATGGTTGTTCTGAAAAAAAAGCAGTGTGCATCACTGTGACCTCCTTAGTAGAATGGAAAGTTACAAGTGTAATAAAGAAATAAAGGGCTACCACAACTGAACATTTATTAGTGTGCTAGGTGCTGCACAGAACAAAATCCACATAGGTGCTAAAGGTGAAGGTATATGAATATAAGCTTGCTCTTAAATGCCACCACATGGATAACTTATGTGCCCCTGACACATGTGAACCAGCTCACAGAATGCATCCTATGGATTTATCTTGCAAGACAGATAAGTTTTGTTTTTGTCTGACCAAGATACTTTCAGTAGCTAATCCTACCTGGAGTTCTATAGACAATAAGAATGGTAAACAACAACAACCCAGAAAGGATAAGCCAGTGAAAATGGTTAAGAATAAGAAGGGTTGAACCCACAGATTGGTGGTATCTGTGAATTAGAGAAAGTCATTCTGGACAATCTTCCCTGCAGTGTGAAACACCCCTCTAAACTTTCTACAAAGGGTTGTGAGACGTTTCAGTACATATGTAGGAGTGGGGTGGGGTGCATCATGGGGGAGGTGGAAGCACCCAAAATTGCTTCCTAGCACATTCCACAGACAGATTTCATCCCCCCAGCAAAGAATCACCACTGCATATCACACAACAACTTCTAGGTTCTTACTAGTATGCGACAAATCCTGTCTAAGGTTAAGAGAATTTCTACTAGGCTATTTGTAGTTCTTAAGAACTACTATGTGGCTTCAAACAACAACAGAATTTTTCCAGTATCCTCTTCTTAAAAATGACAAATCAAGAAATAATTTACAAGGAACAGGGCAATTAAATGATGGATGAAACTGTAATGGTATTTCTTCAAAAATGTTTACAACATATACTTCTTAGTTATACTTTTTGCAATCCTTCAAAACTCACTATAAAATAGTTTGAGAAAATTGTATTCATTAATTTCAATGTAATAATTTATATAACCCCTACCATCCAGATTGTTCATGTTTGCAGTTGAGTCCATACTTACAAGCTCCAGAAGCCAAAATTTAATTATTTTATCATTCTAAATTATGGATGGTCATGATGCAGCTACTAATTTATTCTGTGGACTTTTGCTGGGATTTTTGTAGTAGAATAAATAATATAAATGATAATTTGCTTTTATTTAATTTACAGAGTAGGTGATGAGAAATAATTATTACGAAATGCAATGCAATGCAATTACTCTCATTACAAAAGTAAGCATGTCAGATGAATACAAATTCTAATAATCTCATGCAACTTGCTGTTCCTCAAGACTAAATTGTACAATACACTTTTTGGTATATATTACAGCAGGCTGGGAAATATTGGAGTTTTTTTAATAGCACATTTTCATTTTCCATGGGGAAGATTTTCTCCTTTACAGATGTTACACCAGAACATCAAAACCAAATGCTTCACTTGAGAAACCATGATCTAAAATCCTGCTGAAGTAACCAAGCAGTACCATCTGAACCTTACTGCGTCAGCTCAGAGTACTTACTTAAATCAACAGAGATGCACTGATGTCTAAGCAATGAGATTCACTGCTCTCATCAACTGAAGAAGTGACCACAAGGAGTACAATCTTATGCATGTCTATTCAGGAGTAAGTCCTACTGCGTAAGATTACATTGCACAATGAACTGCAGCCTAAGTGTCCTAGAATGTGCAGCATTTCCAACAAAAGTCTTGATGTCTGTGTACTGCAGTGTGCAAAATATGATAGGTAGCTGTCCTGTTGCTGTGGCCCCTTTTGGGTAAAAAAAAAAAAGAGGACTCAGTTTGATAACCAGGTTTTTAGTCAGAGATTAAACCAGTTTTAATACAACAAGAAAAATGGTTTAAATTGTAATTTAGCAAACCTAAATTACTATTCTATTATGACATGTCTATTATGACACGAATGAGAAAGAGGATGATGGAGAGCATGGGAACAATGCTCATTTATTGAACCCACTGCTTATTGGCCTGAGATAATAACTGAAGAGTTAGCACATTAATGTTATCCATGTATGTGATGCTACCTGTCCTTTCTTTCTTTTTTATTTAAATAGTTTCTATTACTTTCTATTTCCCAAGAGTTTCATTTTCCCTTTTTGTTTGTTTGTTTGCTCTGGATACAAAAGAATGAGCACAATATTTAAACAGATTAACATGTGCAGGCAAAGAAGGCTCGTTCCTCCTGTTCTCTTTCTCTCTCTGGAAAAGGTATCAGCTAATCTTTCTTTGTGTGCGTGGAAGAAATCTTGCACTAGCTGGATCCAAGCCAGAATACAGCCAATACTTTTCCAAACCAAATTCTAGCTGCACCTTGAAGGGCCTCAGATGATCAATCAAGACCAACACCCCATATTCACACTTAATATAACTTCAATGCAGTTGCTGCTGCATTTGCTCTGTCCTGCTCAGCCCTTGGCAATGTTATCCCAAGGGCATAGGAAGATTTAAGGACATCACTGGACAATTTACCACTATAAAAAGACACTAAGAAACTGTTTTATAAGAATGCATGCAATGATGAGATATCAAATTATGTGATGCTAAGATACCTGAAAGTCACCATGGCAAATCTTCTAACCACAGCTAAAATTATCACAGCAAGAATGTAGAAAAAAATCCATCACCACCTAAAGATAGAGAATTGTTGGCTATACTTTGGGGAAATGCAGAAACAGATACTGGCTGTCAGGGGTTCAGAAGCAGAGACGCAGAGAAGGGTGGAAACAGAGAGCGAGGGGGAGGAAGCCGAAGGGAGAATGAGTGATGATGACGACCCGAGATCTCCAAGCCTAAGCAGTGAGTCAGAGGATTCCCAAAAGGGAGCCCCAGTGAGCAGAGCAAGGGGGGGATCCGGGGGGACACCCCAGGAGGAAGGGAACAGAGGAGATTCAGAGAGCAGCAGCTGGAAGTCGGGACCCACGCTCATAACTGAGGGCGGCAGCAGCTGGAAGTCGGGACCCACGCTCAAGACTGAGAGCAGCAGGGAGGAAGGTAGCCAGGCATCGGGTTCCGGAGGCTGTCAGCAGGAGGGAGGGCACGAGTCAGGGGTGGTCACGCCCTCCTCAGAGAGCGAGGCAACGGTTAAGAGGAAAGTAGAGAGTTGGGCGCGCGCGCCAAGTTCAAATGCAGCGGAAGCTGGAGCAGTAAGCAGCCCGGAGAGTGAGCCAGGTCCTAAAGCCCGCCGCAAGGAGGCAGAAGGATCAGGGGGGTCAGCGTCAGAGGAGAGTAGAAGGGAGGAGGCCCAGGGGGGCAGAAGGACCCAGAGACGTAGGGAGAGGCGAAGGAGGTGGAGCAAGGCTAGGGTATTAAGCTGGTGTGCAAGAGGCGGGGACTCAGACGGGTCTTCGCCGACCTAGAGCAGAAGGTGTAGAGCTGCACGCTGCAGTTCGGAAATGAAACCTGTAACTCAATAAAGACTCTTTTAAAGTGGACGCTGTGTGGCGTGGTCCTATGTGAGCTGGGACCTGGTAGCAGCTCTGACAGTAAGACCCGTCTCCGCAAAGCTTCAGAAACCTGAAACCTCGCAGCGGGAGCAGAAGCCGCTAGGGGAGGAAGAGGGGTGTCTGCAAGCGAGCTCACAAAGGTTAGCAAGATGACGGAAGAACAGAGGATCTCCGCGCTGCAAGAGGCAGTGACCCAGTTGTCCTCAGAGGTATTGGCTTCCAAGAAACGGGAGGAGGAGACTACAGCCGCCTACAGAGACCTACACGCCAGGTTTGAAATGCTTGTTAAGCAAGGGCAACCGGGACCCAGACCGGAGGGCGTGGGATTGGCACGGAGAGCAGGAGGGCTTGTGGCTCACTTCGATGGGACTTTGCAACAGTACCCTAATTTTAGAGCAGACGTAATGTGCGCACTGCAACTGCTGGCAAAAGACTTTAGAGATGAGGAAGAGAAGGTGGGGTTCATATTGTCCCATTTGCATGGGGATGCCAAAGCCTGGCTGCGCAATTTGTGGAGGGATAAAGATCCGGCGCTTCAGAATGCAGATGCCTTTATCAAAGCGATGGATGCGTGTTTTTTGTCTACTATTGATGTGGATCTTGCCAGACGGGAGATTCATGGACTAAAACAAGGGAGGGCGAGCGTCCGGCAGTATCACGCCCGATTTTTTGCGCTGGTCAGTGCTTTAGAATGGGATCGGGATTCGCCCCCTGTCAGAGACCTCTTCTGGGAGGGTCTAAGTTCAGCGGTTAAGGATGAAATTGCAAGGGGGGAGAGGCCCCGAAGCACGCAGGAGGTGGTCCAAAGGGCGCTGACTGTGGGGGTGAGGCTGGAAGAACGTCCATGGTGCAGAGAGGAAGGACGTGGAGGGCGCGAAGCAGCGAGAAGTTTCTCTTTCGTTCCGAGGGAAGCAGCGCGTGCGCAATCCACACCTCCGCCAGGAGGGGGAGGGGAACCGATGGAGGTTGGAGGTGCAAGGGCTCAGTCAGCAGCCAGAGCCCTAGCACCGGCAGCAGTGAAAGCGAAGCCTCCTAGAGGGAACAGGAAGTGTTACATCTGCGAGGATCCAGGCCATTTGGCGAAGGAGTGTCCCCGGAGGCTCCACAAGCACACTGCAGCCTCAGCAATGGTGACTGCAGCAACGCAGCAAGGAGAACCACAGCAGGGAAACGACGATGTCTGGCTGGAGACGGAGGCACTGGGGCCCAGCCAGACGCATCTGTGAAGCAGTCCCCAGCAATCTTGCAACCCACGGATCCCCTCCCACCCAAACCAGTAGTGCAGCTCACAGCATCTCTCCAGCTACCCGACGGCGTCACTATCGAAGTGCCGCTTTCTGTGGATTCTGGAAGCAACGCAGACTTTATAGCGCAGAGCTTTGTGGAGCAGCACGCTATACAGCTATTGCCTGCCACTCTGCCCCTGCAAGTCGTCACAGTGGATGGCAGAGAGTTGCTAGGGGGGCAGGTGGTGAAGCAGACGCCACCGATGGTGATGCGCCTTGGCAACCACAGGGAAGTCATCAGTTTTAATGTCACCCAACTGTCGGACACGCCCATTGTGTTGGGCATGAGTTGGCTGGACAGGCACAGTCCGACACTGGCTTGGTACCAGAGACAACTGATCTTCGGCTCCTCTTATTGCGCAGAACACTGCATCCTGCCCCGACGGGAGGGAGAGGAGGAGGAATCACAACTGCAGTTGGGAACGTTGCAAGCGGTCCCCCACAAATACGCGAGCTTTTTGGAGGTCTTCTGCGAGAAGGAGGCGGACAAGCTACCCCCTCACCGGCCATATGACTGCAAGATTGACCTCCTACCGGGGGCGACGCTGCCGAAGGGGCGGCTATACTCCATGTCTGAAGATGAAATGCAGGAACTCAAACAGTTCATCGAGCATAATCTGGAGCGTGGCTTCATCAGAGAGTCCAAGGCAGTGGGGGGCAGTCCCGTTTTCTTCGTGAAAAAGAAAGACACGCCCCAAAAAAGACTAGTTGTGGACTACCGCCTTTTGAACCAGATGACCAAACCGTCTGATTACCCCATGCCCAGGATTGACGACCTCCTCGCGACGGTGCGCAAGGGACGCGTGTTCACCAAGTTGGACCTGCGAGGGGCGTACAATCTCATCCGCATGCGGGAGGGCGATGAGTGGAAGACGGCCATGTTCACACCGCTGGGCACCTACGAATACAGAGTTATGCCCTTTGGATTACAAAATGGCTCTCACTGTTTTCAAGCTTTTATGCATCACGTGTTGGAGGGACTCCTCTACAAGACATGCGTCTGCTTCCTGGATGACATCCTGATTTTCTCTGACTCGCAGCAAGCTCACGACCGAGACGTGAGGGAGGTGCTCAGCAGGTTGCAACAACATAGACTGTACGCCAAGCTGGAGAAGTGCCAGTTCGACACGACGGAGGTGGATTTCCTGGGATACAAGTTGTCGGACAAGGGGATAGCCATGGACAGCACCAAGGTTCGTGCGGTATTGGATTGGAAAAGCCCGCGCAACCGGAAGGAGGTCCAGCGGTTTGTCGGCTTCGCCAACTTCTATCGCAAGTTTATCAAGGGGTTCGCGATGCAGACGGCAGCAATTACGGACACGCTCAGCTCCAAAAAAAAGAAATTCATCTGGACGGAGCAGGCGGAACAGTCCTTTCAAGCGCTCAAGCATCTCTTCGCATCGGAGAAGCAACTGCTGCATATCGACCCCAGTAAACCGTTGAGGGTAGAGACAGACGCGTCAGACAGAGCCGTGGGAGCTGTCCTGCTGCAGCGAGACCCGCAGGGGGTGTGGCGGCCGGGAGCGTTCTACTCCAGAAAGCTCAGCAAGTCGGAGCAGAACTACACCATCTGGGACAGGGAGTTGCTGGCCATTCATGCAGCTTTCAAGGCGTGGAGGCACTTCCTAATCGGCGCCAAGCACACGGTGCAGGTCTGCACGGACCACAAGAATCTGGAGCACTGGCGCACGGCTCAGTTCCTGAACCAGAGGCAGATACGTTGGGCGGAGTTCTTTGCTGACTTCAATTTCCGAATAGAGTACGTCCCAGGCGACACCAACATCATGGCGGATGCACTGTCCCGAAAACCGCAATACCTAGAAGAGGTGACGCCAGCGGCGGCCATGCACATCTTCGCACCGACGGCGTGGGCGTGTGCCTCAGCTACAGTAGACCTGGATGCGGTGCGACGTGCATTGCGGGACGACTCATTCGCGCAAGACAAGATGGCGGAACTGCTCAGAGGCACGGCTACCACGGACGAGTTCCAGGTGCGGGACGGCTTGCTCCTACGCAAAGGGGCTGTCTATGTACCAGGAGACGACCTTCGCGCCAAGGTACTGCAACAGTTGCACGACGCACCCACGGCCGGTCACTTTGGCACAGAGAAAACGATGGAATTAGTCGCGAGAGACTTCTGGTGGCCCAGGCTGAGAGGAGAGGTCGCGGACTACGTCGCGAGGTGCGACACCTGCCAGAGGGCCAAGCCGGTACACAGACCACCGGCGGGACTGTTAGAACCGCTGCAAACACCGTTTGAACCGTGGGAGAGGGTGGCCCTGGACTTTGTGACGGATTTACCCAACTCGAGAGGCAAGACAGCTGTGCTAGTGGTGGTGGACTTGTTCACCAAGATGGCACATTTCATTCCGTGTGCGAAGGTGGCCACGGCGGAACAAACCGCCAAACTGTTCATAGATCACGTGTTCAAAGTGCATGGCCTGCCACGGTCTATCCTGTCCGACCGCGGCCGCCAGTTCATCTCGTCTTTCTGGCAGAAGCTGATGGGTTTTCTAAATGTCAAGGTCAATCTGGCATCAGCAAGACACCCGCAGACCAACGGGCAAGCAGAGAGGGTCAATGCCATCATGCAGCAGTACCTGAGATGCTATGCCAATCAACAGCCTGCGACGTGGGTGGATTACCTGCCGCTAGCCGAGTTCGCTTACAACAACACGAAGCACGTGTCCACAGGAGTGACGCCGTTCTTTGCCAACAATGGGAGGAATCCCAGAACCTTCCCGGGACTGGAGAGAGTGGGGGAAGGAGAACCACAGACGGCGGACGCGTTCGCGTCAGAGCTGCAGGCGGTCCACGATCAACTCAGACGGCAGCTGGAGCTAGCTAAGCACGCCTACAAGGTGCAAGCTGACAAGCACAGGCGGGTTGGCGAAGTGATCCAAGTGGGAGACTGGGTCTGGTTGGCAGCCCACGCAGTGCCGACCAGGTCGCTTGCCAAGAAGAAGTTGGGGCACAAGCAGATCGGTCCGTACCAAGTCGAAGCGCAGATCAACCCGGTAGCCTTCCGACTGGCGCTGCCGGAGGGTTCCAGAATGCATCCGGTGTTCCACAGGTCGGTGCTCACTCCCTACAAGGCACCTCACAGGTTCCAGGAGCCAGGGACGGCGCCAAGTCCGCTCCGGGAACGGACGGAGACGCGGGAGGTGAAGCACCAGGACCACATCAACGAGGTCACGGAGATTTTGGACTCCAGATGGGGGGAAGAGGGAGTCGAATACCTCTTAGCCAGAGAGGGCACCCGGGCCAGCGCCAATAGCTGGGTACCAGACTACGCTTTGGAGGAACCCCTGCTCAAGGACGAGTTTCATGCCCTCTTCCCACACAAACCCATGCCAGCGAGCTTCTTCGACGACTGGTTGTTCACACCCACACTTTCTTCCAGCACGTTCCATGGATTCGACTCAGAAGGGGAACCCGCACGGAGCACCCGTTCCCCAGAAGGTTCACCGGCAGGTTCGGCATCAGGCAACTCGTATTGGTGGGACGATCGACCAGAGGAGCGATGGCGCAGGAAGTGGCTGGAGATGCCAGGTCGAGCGACCGACGCAGAGACTGACATGGACGTGTTCGGGGAGGACCTCGGGTTCGAGCACGGCGGTACAGAGATGGAAGAGCAACAAGTCAACGTCGACGACCGCGAGGGGGAAGACTCGGAGGTCTTCAGTTGGCGGCCACCCGCGGGGAGCGACCTGTATCCAGCATTCCCTCCCATGATGATGGAGCGCCCAGCACCCACACCTGACAGCGGGGAGGGGGGAAGGGGGGGCTTCGAGGGGGGGATGGATGTCAGGGGTTCAGAAGCAGAGACGCAGAGAAGGGTGGAAACAGAGAGCGAGGGGGAGGAAGCCGAAGGGAGAATGAGTGATGATGACGACCCGAGATCTCCAAGCCTAAGCAGTGAGTCAGAGGATTCCCAAAAGGGAGCCCCAGTGAGCAGAGCAAGGGGGGGATCCGGGGGGACACCCCAGGAGGAAGGGAACAGAGGAGATTCAGAGAGCAGCAGCTGGAAGTCGGGACCCACGCTCATAACTGAGGGCGGCAGCAGCTGGAAGTCGGGACCCACGCTCAAGACTGAGAGCAGCAGGGAGGAAGGTAGCCAGGCATCGGGTTCCGGAGGCTGTCAGCAGGAGGGAGGGCACGAGTCAGGGGTGGTCACGCCCTCCTCAGAGAGCGAGGCAACGGTTAAGAGGAAAGTAGAGAGTTGGGCGCGCGCGCCAAGTTCAAATGCAGCGGAAGCTGGAGCAGTAAGCAGCCCGGAGAGTGAGCCAGGTCCTAAAGCCCGCCGCAAGGAGGCAGAAGGATCAGGGGGGTCAGCGTCAGAGGAGAGTAGAAGGGAGGAGGCCCAGGGGGGCAGAAGGACCCAGAGACGTAGGGAGAGGCGAAGGAGGTGGAGCAAGGCTAGGGTATTAAGCTGGTGTGCAAGAGGCGGGGACTCAGACGGGTCTTCGCCGACCTAGAGCAGAAGGTGTAGAGCTGCACGCTGCAGTTCGGAAATGAAACCTGTAACTCAATAAAGACTCTTTTAAAGTGGACGCTGTGTGGCGTGGTCCTATGTGAGCTGGGACCTGGTAGCAGCTCTGACACTGGCTATCAAGAGTTTAGCAAAGGAAATGAAGATTTATGACAGAGCCTCATTAACTGGTTCTTTCAACAGATGCATTTCTGAACTCTAGAGAATGTGGATATCTGCCACACACTTAACCTCCTATTAGGGAAATGAATGGCCACTGTAAGAGTGAATGTTTCTTAAAAAAAACCCCACAGGAGTGTATAATAACTAGTCATCAATTCACAGGTACAGTATTATCAGGGCTGCTACTACACAATGTAATGCGAAAAACGTGAAAAATCCATGCAAAAGGCCTAACAACATTGTTGTACCTCCAACTCTCTGGATCTGACTAAAGCAATCCTACCTGGGAGCAAATACCCTTTTCTTTTCCTAATAGCCGTTAAGCAGTTTTTCAGCTGTTGGTTGCAATTTGGGCTAACCAGGGTTTTCCTTAAGGCAGGAACTGAAATCATGAGTTGAAACGGCTTTTAGATCCTAAGTTAAGGAAAACTCCAATTAGCTTTAATTGCAGTTAACGTTTTTGTGCTGGCAAATAAATTAATTGGAGGCCTACTACTGGGGGCTATGTTTGAAAACAGTACTAAAGAAGGTGAAATGAGGGAATAAAAACATGCTCTTCACTGAACAGAAGGCAAGTTAGTTGCGTCTTTTGATGGGATTGTCATTAACTGTTCTCAGAGCAGCCTGTGTATTCCTTTCCTGGGTCTTTTTGATCTGACTCTCTTTAATGATTCTATCTCTTTCTCTTGTTTTTGTTGCATCTGTCCCAGGCTTGGCCAATGAAGAAAGAAACTGAACAAAGCAGCTGCTGTGTATAAAAGCACTTCTGAAAGGGAAAGCACCAGATCATTTTAAAAGGGGGAAACTGCTTGATCAACTATATTCCTTCTCTCTGAAAGCATGAAAATCATATTTTGTATCAAATTGCAACATTCTTTCTTCTCAGTGTGTTTTCAACACAAGATCCCAGTTATACTATGCATTTAAAATAGTATAAAACTACTTTATATAGTTATGATTTCCCTCAAATAATCCTTGGAAGTGTTGTTTGTTAAAGGGTTCTGAGAGTTGTTAGGAGAGAGTCATTCCCACTCACCAGGTTACAATTTCCATAGCCTTTAACTTTTAAACCTTCTCTTCTTAGGGAATGCTGGGAAATGTGGCTCTGTGAGGGGAATAGGGGCCTCCTAAAAACTCTCAGGAGGGGATGCGGGTGGCGCTGTGAGTAAAACCTCAGCGCCTAGGACTTGCCGATTGCATGGTTGGCGGTTCGAATCCCCGCGGCGGGGTGCGCTCCTGTCGTTCGGTCCCAGTGCCTGCCAACCTAGCAGTTCGAAAGCACCTCCGGGTGCAAGTAGATAAATAGGGACCGCTTACCAGTGGGAAGGTAAACGGCGTTCCGTGTGCTGCGCTGGCTCGCCAGATGCAGCTTGTCACGCTGGCCACGTGACCCGGAAGTGTCTGCGGACAGCGCTGGCTCCCGGCCTATAGAGTGAGATGAGCGCACAACCCTAGAGTCTGGCAAGACTGGCCCATACAGGCAGGGGTACTTTTACCTTTACCTTTAAAAACTCTCAGGACCCTTAACAAATTTCAGTTCCCATGAGTCTCTGGAGGAAGTCATGGCTGTCCAAAGTGATGCAATACTGCTGTACATGTATGGTGAAGATGGGGCCATTACTGAGATCATAGAATTGTAGAGTTGGAAGGGACTCAAGGGTCATCTAGTCCAACCCCCAGCAGTGCAGGAATCTCAGCTAAAGCACCCATGACAGATGGCCATCCAACCTCTGTTTAAAAACCTCCAAGGAAGGAGAGTCCACCACATCTTGTGGGAATCTCTCCCACGGCCAAACAGCTCTTCCTGTTAGGTTTTTCTGTATGTTTAGTCGGAATCTCCTTTCTTGTAATTTGAAGCCACTGGTTCGAGTCCTACCCTCCAGAGCAGGAGAAAACAAGCTTGTTCCCTTTTCCATGTGACAGCCCCTGACAACATAAATAATAGTTTGGTTTTAAATAATCTGAGGGACAGAATTTGAGATCAAAATGTTCTCCCTAATCTACAGACTTGATTTTAAGATAATAATGTGAAATTATAAAAATTAAACACACAACACAGTGCACGGAGAAGGGGCCGTGTCCTTGAACATAGTTGCAATCCTGTGTTCTCTCAGTTAGAAAGTGTCCCAGTCAACTGAGCTTTCTTTTGAGTACAAGATGCCTAGGTTGAAATGGTTGACATGAAATACTGCTGAAAGGTAAATTGAGGTTATCATAGAATCATCAAGGGTCATCTAGTCCAGTGTTTTTCAACCACTGTTCCGCGGCACACTAGTGTGCCGCGAGATGTTGCCTGGTGTGCCGTAGGGAAAATTGAAAAATTCGAAAGATTTTTTTTTTTTTAAAAAGTCAAATTTTCGCCCACTAGGCGGGCGCCGGACTGTGTCCTGGGTATGGAGGGGTGGGGTTTTTGACTCCACCCTTGGCCAGCAGGGGCGCCGATTGGCGCTCCTCAGGGTGACACCCTCTACTTTTCTGATGTCCAGGCTGTGATTGGTCCAGACTCCAGCCTGGACCTATCACAGTAGGACATCATCTTCCAACTTCCTTCCCGCCCGAGCACAGTGTGCGCAGCAGCGGAGAGAAGAAGACGTCGCGACTCGAGTCACCAGGAGGACCGGAGCAGGAGGAGACGGATGGAGACCAGGACTCGGCGGGAGTCGGCACTGCAGAGAGACCGCATCTGGATCCAGACCAGGCCGCAGGTGCACCGTGAGGTGAGGAGGTCATCTGGAACCAGTCGGTCACGGTCGGGTCTCGGAACTAGACGAGTGAGTCCAGCCCTGTGCAGCAGCAGCAGCCCGGTATGTTTATATATAGTCAATATAGGCACAGAGTTAAATTGTTTAACATTTTCTAATGGTGGTGTGCCTCGTGATTTTTTTCATGAAACAAGTGTGCCTTTGCTCAAAAAAGGTTGAAAAACACTGATCTAGTCCAACTCCCTGCAATGCAGGAATTCTGCCCACAACCATCCCCGGGTGGGTTTGAACCACCAACCTTCTGGATAACAGCAAGGTGCACTGACCCATTGTGCCACTGAATAATCTCTAAGTGTCAGGCTTCTATAGGCATACTCTTATAGGCCGCACCAAGAAAAGCGGATGGTGGGAAGTGATAGAATGAAAGGTGTAATGATTCTGGAGGTAAATCCAGATCATTAAAATCTCAGTGGCCCTGTTCAATCAATATGGCAGCAGTGAAGCAATTAACTAGCATTATCACAAGCTAGAGTTGTTGAGCTTTTTTTTTGGCGAGGCATGCCGAGAATCACTCGAATCACTCACCACACACACTGACAAACACTGCAAATTGCACGTGTCACAGAAGCAAAAAATTGTCTGCCTGCTCGCCACCAGCAGCCGACAAGCACATGCCCATTTTTTTTTAAGCGCACGCCCAATTGATGCAGCAGCAGCCAAACCGCGGCAGCCCTTGCCGCAGCCACCAATCACCGCTGACAAGCTCCTGCTTGTGGCTGCAACCAATTGCCCGTCCCCCCTCTGCACTATCCATGTATAAGACGAGCCCCAATTTTGAACATTCTTTTACAGTAAAAAAATCTCGTCTTATACACGGAAATGTATGGTAACTTTCAGAGAATCAAATGCTACATTGCAGCACAACCTCTGTCAATATTTCAGCATACTTTCCAACACTGCTTTGCTTCTCTGATGATATACATTCATGACATTCATGACATTCACATCGTTGTGATCTTTTAATAAATTGCACCCTTCCTTCCCTAGAATGGGGTATTATAGCAAGCCTTTAGTTGTACTTTTAAAGAACCTATTTAGGCAAAGCTGCACATAATATTTCCTATTTGAGTGCTTGGCACAAAGACATACAAGAGGACTGCTAGGAAGAATGAAGATCAAAAGGTGGGAAATTGGGATTGTCTTGGTAAAAATAAACTTGCCTTTTCTACAATTGCATTTAATTAACACTGATTAAACAAGAAGACTTGTAAGGTGAGAGAGTGTAACCACACATCACATTATACAAAGGTGTTGATGATATGGGTGAAATGAGCTCCCCCCCCCTTCCACTGCACATATTACAAGCCTTAAAATGCTATGGAATTCAATTACATAGATTCCACCAAATAGTAACAGAATATGTCCATCATCAGAGACTATTTTTAAAAAAACATGGTACTTCTGATACTTCTTTTGCTTTGTTTATTATTTGAAAAGTTTATGACTCTGCAAAGGGATACAAAGTGACTTATACTTCGTACAATAATTAAAGATACACACCAACCAATTGTTATAGATGGACAGCCTACGCAGTTAGCAAAAGCAGAGCCAGGGTGGTATGGTGGTTAGAGTATTGGACTCTAACAACTATAGCAGAAGACCAAGAAGACAGCGGTTCAAATCCCCACTTGGCCATGAAACTCTCTGGGTGATCTTAGAATAGTCATCGTCTCTCAGTCTACCCCACCTCCCAGGGTTCTTATAGAAATTAAATATGGTGGGGAAAACCATGAATGCCACCTTGAGCTCCTTGGAGGAAAGATGTTTGGCAAGGTAGTTCGTTTAGCTGCATTGAATGTGCTACTTTTGAAGAAAACATTGAAAATCTCTCTTTTTTAAAAAAATATATTTTTATTAGTTTTACAAAAAAAAATTTAAGACAATACTAACATATAAACAGACATACAAACATGTATAATTTCATAAACAAATTTTCATGAACTTCGTTTCTCAGACTTCCCCATACCTCCCCTTTCTGCATCCCAATGCCCAAAGTTTTTCAGCAACTTCTAACAATTCTGTCAAATGTATGTCTTACTAGCATTTCCTTCAATCCAATATTATCTCGCTGTAACCCTTTCATTCTAGAGGCCTTGACATTTTAACCTTCATCAAGTTTGTAATAGTCCTTAAGGTAAATTTTAAATTTCTTCCATTCTTCTTCTGCCGTCTCCTTCCCCTGGTCGCGGATTCTGCCGGTCATCTCCGCCAGTGTCATATAGTCCATCACTTTCATCTGCCATTCTTCCAGAGTGGGTAGATCTTGTGTCTTCCAATACTTTGCAATGAGTATTCTTGCTGCTGTCGTAGCATACATAAAGAAATTCCTGTCTTTCTTTGACACCAATTGGCCGACAATGCCCAAGAGAAAGGCCTCTGGTTTCTAAACATTGAAAATCTCCAGCACAGCTGGGGGGAATGCACACACACACACACACACACACACACACACTCAGGGAAAAATAATATGATTCAGGAATAATGCAGTTGCAAGTGATTGCAAAAAACCAGAAATGCAAATATGTATTAACACAAGATAAACACAGAATATGATCTATGTATGTACGTTTCTTTTCTCTTTCATTCTGTAGTAGCGGATGCAAAGAAAATATGAGGAAGCATGCTGGTTCCATTTAATAGTGATACACAAACCTTATCATTAAAATGGCCTCAAGAGTGTGACGTGACTATAATTTTGACCATGAATCATGGAAGTGCTCGCAGGAGTTTAGCAGTCCAAGACAAAAGCCCTGCTGCCTATTCTAAACACCCTTCAACCCTTGTCGTTCAGCTTACAGATGCTAATCAACTTCTACCCTGTGGTCTTGTTCCTTCAAACACATTTAAAATGCACTTTGTATAGTAGGAAGCATATAATTCATTACAGCAGGGACAAATTACCATGACCTAGTGGCTGACACTGTGGAAGGGCAGTCCCTACGTTGGCTTTAGCATTAGCCTTTATTGGCAAACACTGGAAACTCTTGAGGAAGAGAAACCTACATTTTTCTTTTATCTATTCTGAAGGGAGATAATTCCCAAAGCACATTACAAAGCTTCTCTCTGCCTCCCCTTTAAATAGATTCTGTTCATTTTGGGTTTTTGTGTGCCTAAAGCCTCTTTGAGCGAACGCTGCAGGCAGGCTCTGCTTCTGTGCTTCTCGTTTATTTGTATAATATTTGTTCATTTCTTTTAATAATAATGGCATATCAGGTAATGCACTTAATTTACCTACTCAACCTGAAACTGCAGGATGGAAAGAAAATCTATGGATATGGCTCTGTAGGGTAGCAACAGTCGCTTTGGGCTGCAAATGCTAAAAATATCTTTCTCCCTGTAGCAACTCAGGTATGAAAGATTCAGACCATTCATAATAACGGCAATTAAAAGCACCTAATGGGATGGAAATTCTCCTTCTTTTCCATTGTTAAATTCATTTTATATGACAGACTCTGCAGTCATTTTTAAACACACACAAAGCACAGCGTTTCTTTAGATTTGTTTGGGTCCTAACCATTTTAATGGCTAAAAGCAGATGACCAGTTAATCATAGCTAGGTTATGTCAAAATGTTATATATTTGAATCAATATAACCCCAGACCAACTATTCTGTTTTGAAGATGTATTTTGCAATCCTTATTTACAAGTTGATTAATATATCTGTATCTTTCTTTCTGAAGCCTTTGGTTGGATATTAGCCCTAGGTCATGGGAGATCTGGGAAAGGCCGTAGGTTGGTAGAAGAGTACATACTGTACTTTGCATGCATAAGAGCTCTGATTCAGTCCTCTGAATCTGTAGTTAAAAGGATCTCAGGTAGCATAGTTGGCTTTTCTCTGCCTCAGGCCTCAGAGAACTTTTGCTAGACAGAGCAAACAGTGCTGGTTTATGGATAGATTGAAGGCCTGACTCACATACCAGCCAACTGTCCTGTAAAAAACAGGACACCCAGTTTTTTCTTGAGAGAGGACAACATTTGGGCCATACTCTCGCTCCCCAAAAACGCTTTTATTGGGGCAGCGATCTTGCACAGTGCCCCAAAAGATGCATTTTGGGACACCGTGCCCCCAAAAGTGTTTTTTTGTGTGGGGTGGGGTGTTAGTTACATGACTTGCACTGGAGTGTAGCCCTGGAAGATGGTGCCCCAGTTTTGGGCCACTTCTTATTGGAGAGTATGGACTCAATGTAAGCTTCATACAGGCTTATGCCAGAACAAAGTCAGTAGAGGACTTTTTTTCTTTGCGTGATGTGATATTAATAACCCTTCACCCCAGATAGAAACAAGATCGTCGTGTTTCTATGAATCACAGGCAGGACTTTAAGAACTATGTAGGACAGAGTATAAGGGGAAAAGACGGCAGAACGGTGAGAAAGGAAGAAAATTTTTATGACGCAGTTAAAAAATGGCGTCTCGCCATGACAGGTTTACCGAGGCAGAAGGACTGAGGGAGGAGAATCAGGATTGTTTGAAAGAGAAGGAATGTTGGAATGTAAGTTTGACCTGACAGAACCCCCAGACTCATTTGTTATTTGGTAAGCCTGAGAAAAATAAAGGACAGATTGGAGATTAACTTTGTTTATGGAAGCGTTGTACAGAGGCTGTCCCGGATCAATATGATTTTTGGAAAAGTACAAAATCCACATAGAATGCCAGCTGTTAACCTGCTTGTGAAAATCATCAGAGATCACAAAGAAAGGAATTTATGATAACAACAAGAAGAGAAAAGAAGTAACAAAGGACTTTTCGGATCAAACTGGAGAGAACTGTCTAATTAATGCAGTAAGATAAGTGATGCTGTTTTGGACTTGAGCTGAGCTTGATGTATGGGTACCCCCAACAAAATTTAAAATTTGGCTGTATAATTTGGAATCAATGTGATAATGTGATGTGATTGGCCTGTTAATAAAAATTATTTTTAAAAAATACAACAAAGTCAGTAGAGGACATTTGTGAGCAGTCATGCTAATATCAAGGAGAATTACATTTTTTCCTGTATTCACATGGCAATATATTTTTGCAGGAAAGATGAATTCCACCACCTCTCTTTCGTGTCTCTCTGGAATGGCACCATTGCAAGAATGTCTTCCAGCTAAGGCAGTGTTTCCCAACCTTTTTTGGGCAAAGGCACACTTGTTTGATGAAAAAAATCTCGAGGCACACCACCATTACAGCCCCGTGACGTCAGCGCGCAGCGTCACGCCGGGAGGGACGCACGAAAGTGTAAGTTTCAATTTTTTTCCCTCCCCTCCTGTGTAAAGGGGAATGCACTCTGCTAAGTAAAGGCACTTGCCACAGCAGCGTCAACGTCACAGCACCCACCGGCACCCAAGAGAGAAGGGGTCTCAGCAGCCCTTTTGCCAGGAAGAGGAGCAAGAACGAGAGGAGGAGGAGGAAGAGGAAGAGAGTCCCCCCCAAAAAAACATTCTCCTTTTGATCTTCCTTATTTGCAATTCCTCATTGCAAAACAGCGGTTGATATACAGCTGATTTTTTTGTTATTACAGTCCCCACCCCCTCACCTAGAAAAACACCACCTGTCAATTTTATTATTATTTATTATTATTATTATTATTATTATTATTATTATTATTATTATTCCCCGCCACTCTGGGAGGCTGAAGCCCTTTAAGGCTTCCTTCTGTCCACTCTCTGTGAATTACCTGCCCGGAGCGGGTTTCTGGGGGGGGGGGCGCTGCTGCCGGTGTCCTCCCCGTCGAGTCTCGCCTTGCCCGGCGCGTGGCGGCCGCCCTTTCCCACACTCTGCCGGCTGCGCTGCCAAGCCCCGCGGCTCGGCCTGTCAGCGTTACCGGGCTCGGCGGGCGGTAATTCCCGAAGAAAGCCGGCGGCGCTTGAAGAGCTGGCAAGCCCCCATTTGCATGTCTGTTTTCCGCAGCCCTTGGAGAGGATTAAGTTCCCTCCTTCCTGCCGGGGAACCTCCAAGCTTTGGGGGTGGGGGGGAGGCAGCAAAGCGAGGCAGGAAGGAGAACGCGGCTTGGCTCCTCGCCACCGCCGCCCCGCCTCTCGCTGCCGGACTTGCCTGCCTCCCTCCAGGCAACATCTCGCAGCACACCAGGCAACATCTCGCGGCACACCAGGCAACATCTCGCGGCACACTAGTGTGCCGCGGAACAGTGGTTGGGAAACACTGAGCTAAGGAACCAGGGTGGAGTGCTACTTCTGGCAATGGTGCTGTACCAGAGGAACAAGAGATACTTTTCCAAGGCAAGAAGAGTTGTCTGGTTTTGAAAGAGGGCTGGTGGGACACTAGAAGCAGCTTTATAGGCTAGATCCAGGCTACAGAAATGCTTATATGCAAGAGAAAAAGACAGAGACAGAGCACATAAGAGTGAAAGATCAGGCACTATAAAAAACAATACATTATACAGAGCAGTTGCCTCCCAGTGGAGTCCCCGCTAGGGCCTCATTCTCTTTTGGCAACCATCTGGGGACCACATAGCAGTGGTCATTTGGCCCAGAGGTCAAAGTGTGTAGAGCAACAGATGTAAATGTAACCTTTGTGCAGTAGGCTAGTTTCTACACACTTCTATCAATCCTCCACCCAGGCAGGTGTCAACTCAGAAGTAAGTCCTCTTGCATTTAGCAAAACTTGTTCCTAGGGAAGTACACCTAGGGTTGAAGGTTTAGTCTGGATACTACCCATTGGCTCAATTCAGATGATCTGCTCAGCAAACCATGGTGTAGCTCACAACAGCAGAACTGGAGCAGCAGCAAATAGAATAGAGTCTCCTCTCTGGGAATCAACACACTTGCACATTTGTGCAAAGCTACGGTTTGGCTCACTGTGTTATCCGAACCTGGACAAAGTATATCCGTCTTCATATCTGTGTTTTTAAAAAAACACCCCCCCCCAAAAAAAGAAATAGCCACAATCTGTATGTGTGTGTTTTTAAAAACCCAACTAGCCTATCAGGAGTGATAATTTCAAGTACACATGAAAAAGGCTATGTACCCACTGCCAGGACTTGAAAATTGTGCTCAATCCTTTTTTTAAAATAACAACAACAACCCTTATCTCCCCTAGAGTGAAAAAGACTAGATTCTGAATATTTACTGCTGAGTCTTTAGACATATAATTCATCACCTTAAAAGAAACCACACATAAGCCACGCTAAGAGAGCTTGAGGGGATCGTAGACAAACACAAAGGGAAACAGGAGCCTCAAGACACCTTTCTCCTTCCATTATTTATCTCTGCTTGTCTTATCTCTTTATTAGTAGCTTAAAGCCAGAATAGAAATCTGAAGTGTCAGAATAATATAAGTTTTTATAGAGTAATGGAGGTATATATTTGTTGACAGCAGGGCATGAATCTTGAAAAGTAGGGTATCATGAATTCAATATTTCACTGGTGCTTTTCAGGAAAACACATAGATATGTACAGTATTGGGTATGAAAGACAGTATAAAATCATATGTATTCATAGCAATGTAGTGTTATAGAAATGTCTCAGATGTCACCGTCTCCAAAGCAGTAACTGCTGCTGGGCTTCATGCATTTAGTGAAAATACTGCTCTGAGAGAATTTGGATTTAGTGATGATTGATTATGCCCTTGATTCTACTAGCTGTTGGTGTCTCTCTTATATCCTGCCTCTTCTTCTTTTAAACTTCCAATTCTTTAAATTTATATTTTTAATGGAATAGTTCATATCATGATGAACCTCCTCTTTGGGACTTCTTGATAATAATCGGAAAGTTGGAGTGTAAGTCAGAATTATTACTTACATATAGCTAATATTTGTGTGTGTGAATTATCATTGGCTAAGGAGATGAGAGGCAAGAAGTTCCTGTTTCACCTTTTACCTCTTCCATGAATATCTGGAACTTCTACACTCACAATTAGATTTTCTTGATCAGCATTCCAAACTTGGGAGTCCCCCAGATCTTATTGGACCCCAACTCTAATCACCATGGCCAACACTGAGTGATGATGGGAGTTGTAGTCCAAAATATCTGGATGGCTATTCTTGGGCATTTAACCATGTGTGAGAATGAATTATAAGTCATTCACATGCTTGCTGCAGGAAACAGCTGTGTGTTATACTATTATTATTCTTGATGACTATATTATTATTTTCCCATATTTATTGTAAAGTTATTCAGCATTAATTATTGGTTTATTCTTGCAACAGCCATAAATATCCCAATTTAACAACTGTGTGGATTGAATAAGAGAAAACATAGGCAAGGTATCCTAGAAAATCCATGTCCAAGGAGGGATCAGAACTCATGTCTTCTCAAACCATACTCATACACCCCATCTTAGCTGTAGAATTCTGCAGTGGTTACTAATCAAGGGGTTTCTTCACTTGCTGCTAGCTTTTTACAAGCCAAAAAAGAGAGAGTGCAGGTTGCTTGTTCATGCTTACTGTACACACCATTGGGATATTTATTTTTCTTCTAACATGTGTTTCTTATTTTCTAACCCTCCGTCTTTCTAAGAATTCAAGATTATAAGAACGACACGTGCAGCCCTTCTATTTAGTGGCAGATTAGCCAAGTGACCTAAGGAAGGGAACAAAGCGCGAAGCTCCTTCCCGCAGAATCTTCTTACATCTCAGTTAACTAACACTGGGATATTTACTTTGACATTAGGACCCCTATTATGAAGTTTCCCCCTTAATTGTGTGGGGAAAGGGCCTCAAAATGTAACTGAGTCACTCAGCAGTTTGTACTATCTCCAAGTCAAATGATATCTCAGTGATTCTTCAAGTGTTTTTATCAAGATTTAAAAGCTGAAAAATGAAAGCTTACATGAATGCAGCTTTCAGCCCCCCATCCCCTTTTCAACAGGGAACTGTCCCTCAATAAATGTCAGGCAGAGGAGGAATGGTGGAGACCGCCTTCCCAGCCTGACCCTTCCAGAGAAGAAGAAGACAGTTCAGAATTACAACAGGGGTCACAGCTCAGAGGCAGATGAAGGGAAAAGTTGGGAAATAATGGGAGAGGAGGAGGAGAAAGAGGAAGCACCCGGGAGGGGAGGACAGTTGATGGACACAGTGTCTTTAGAAAGCATTTCAGATCCCTGCTCCCAGAAGCCGGCAAGCATTGAAAGTAGCAGAGCAAAGAGCTCAAAGGCAGAGGGCACTTGTCAGCACCCATAGGGATGATGAATGAGGAAGTGGGAGAGACAGAGGTGGGGGTGGAGATGCACTTGGGACAACGCCATTATCTAAGAGGCTGGGTTCCAAAGCCTCTCCCTGTAAAGACGGAATAAAAAGTGGATGGCAAGAAACATTTCCTTGTCTTTGTACGTTCCTGGGCAACTGGCCGTGGGTGTTGCTGGCATCCGCCTGACAATACAGTAGCAGCCTAAGATCATAAGAATAGCCTGTTGGATCAGGCCAAAAGCCCAATGAATCCAGCACCCTGTTCTCACAGTGGCCAACTAGACAGTGCCATAGCTAGGGGCAGGAGGGCGGCTAGACTTTTTTTTGCCCCAAGTGAAGACAGAGAGGGACCAAATAAATAAAAATACAAAAAAGCACTAAAAATGCAATCAAAAACATACAGCATCTAGCACACTTGGTATAAGGGGCAGCAATTTTTAAAGTGGTTTTACAAGACCCTCAGCAATTTTCAAGGGGTCCATGGGAAATAAATATTTTGAGAACCACTGCTTTGGCTGGGGGGAAAAGGCATAGGAGAAATGAGATCCGGTCATTTCACAAATGACTTGTCCCCTTCCCATCTGTTGAATGGGAGCTTTAAAATTTCAGCTGTGAATTTTCCAGAGGGAAACTCTTACACTCAGATTGCCTTCTGTTAAAACAAAAACAAAAAAAACCCCTGCCATCACTCAACCATTATGCCAAGGATGCCGCAGAGCAGAACCCAAAGCCAAAGTGAGTCACATTTTGCAGTCACATGACAGCATGGAAGGGCCATAGCTCAGTGACAGAGCATCTGCTTTCCTTGCAGAAGGTTCCAGGTTCAATTTTCAGCACCTCTGGTTTCCTGATGCCCCTGTCTCTTCGTGTAGACAATTCTGAGCTAGATGCACCCGTGGTCTGACTCAGTATAAGGCCGCCTCCTGTGCGTAATTATCTGAGACAATGTTTACATGAATAAAGGCAAGCAGCATCAGGTGCCTGTGTAGGGGGTTGTTAATCAGAACATGTTGTACTTCTGTGCAGTTTATATTCTTCCACTTTATTACTGTAGTAGCGTTTCTTAAGTTTTCCCAAGCAGGAGAATGGTTCTCAGTGACGCTCCTCCCACCCCAGGTGTTCAGCAAATTACAAATCTATTTTAATACCCTCCTGTATTTACTTGAAAATACACAGTATTTGAGTATGAGTTCAATAGATTGAACTTGTATTGTTCCGTCCTATATGGCATTCTAAAGAACATTTCCCCAGACCAGTAGTTGCTTTTGGACTCAGATGAAATTCCTAACACGTCACCCATTTCACCAGTCACTTAAATGGAGGGGGCTACTCTCTTACCACTCACTTAACTCTCACTGGTAGAGGAACTCTGTATGAACTCTTGTTCTAGCCTTATATTATGGACACTCCATAGCCCAGTGTTACTGACATGCCATAAAACCCTAATCTCCCTTTCTCTTTTACCACTAAGGAACTTGTAGAAAATTGAAATAATAAATATTTTTTTGAATAAAGACTATTTAGCTGCATTGAAATCAAAGGGTTGTAGTCAACTAACTTTTACTCAGAGTAGACCCATTAAAATCGATAAGCTAAAGTTAGTTCTATTAATTTTAATGGGTCTACTTCAGGTAAAAGTTAGTTGAACGAAACCTAATGTGAATAGTTAGTCATGACTCATTTAGGTCTCATTGAGTTCAGTTGGATCCAAGGTGACTTCGTCTGGAGCCAGCTTGACAAAACAAAAGACTTAAAAACACTTATTTGCCAAAGGAATAACTGGAGACTTAATGGTTGTGGTTCATAAGTCCAATGGTGCCTAAAATAAAGATTTTTCTTGACCAATAAGTGGCTATATAAATTAAAAGTTGGGCCCATCTATACAGAATAGCAATTTTACAGCAATAAGAAATGATAATATACACTTTAAAGTACCTGAATGTGTAATTTGCAATGAAAGACACAAACCTTTCCTTTAATGACCTTTCCTTCTTTCCTTATAACTCAATAATAATGAACTGCTGGAATATAACTCAGTGTATGGGGTCAAGTCCTCGAGGGCATTAAGGATTGCCTGCTGAGCATCCTTAAATATCATTAAAATCAAAGCCAGCCATCACTGAAGTCAAAGCCACATATCAGGATGCAGACTGCAAATTGGCTCAATTTTTGCCAATTTATTTCTCTGATGACTGCATAGAACAGTTTTAAAAGTTTGATTTTCCACAGTCTCACCCAATCTGATGTTGGAATGCAAATGAATCATAAAAGCCAGACCACAATTATGTCACATTCAGCAGGGGAACCATAGAACAGCTCCAGCTCCAGGTTGCTCAAGGAAACGAGTCAAACCAATTAATATGGTTGTTCATTTCTATTTATTATTACATTTAGACTCCACCTTTCCCCCCAAGGAAGTCAAGCGGGCATGCGTGGTTCTCCCTCTCCTCATTTTATTCTCAGAACAATGCTGTGGGTTGGACTGAATTAAGGGATGAAGACGGGCCCAAGGTCACTCAGTTGAGTTTCATGACTGAGTGGGGATTTGCACCCTGATCTCCTAGGTCCGTCCAGCACTCTAACCACTGCACCACACTGACTTTTATGCCACACTGGTTCTCCCTATCTCTATAAAGAGAGCCAATAACTCTCTTAACACTGGGATGTGTGGGGAGATCTGTCCACATCATACATAATCAAGGCTTATGTTCTTCCAGCTAGTCAATGTCAGAAGATGGTTATAGCCCTTTGTGGCTTCTTTAATTCCTAGAATTATGGAATTCTAACATTGCAGGTGTATAGGAAGTTAGAAGAACTATATGTCTGCATGAGCTGCAACAAACCTGGTTATTGTGATGAAACTTTGTTGGAAGCTAATTATAGCTGTCACGGGTAGTACTTTGATTCAAGACCATTGTCTCGATCTGCCATCTCTCTCCTCTGAATCGAACTTGCACTGGCAGATTGTATCAGTCAGAGAGAAGTGGCAATAAAAAGATGTCTCCCAAACCACGCCCAACTATTATGCCACAGAAATGAAAATATTGAGGATCCATTCCAGATCTTTCTCAAAAGTCAGATTTGAGGCTATACATTATTCAAGAACACTGGCTGAATAACAATGTCGCTGTGTGGCAGCATGCCCCAAATTCTGGAAAACCACCCCAGCAAGCATGCCATTATAAATGGTAAGTGCTGAAAAGGCCCCTAGTCACAAAAAAATTATGTGTTTGTGGGCAGGGGGAGGAAATTCAGGATCTTTCAGGTTTACTGCTTCCATGACAAACACAAAAGTTACTCATTTGTTATGTACTGAACACACATGATCCCTTGAGGTTGCATTTTTTTTGTGCTGAGTCATTTTCTGAGCATTCCTACCCCATCTGCATCAGTCAGAAAAAGCAATTTCCAGCTAGTGGCAGAAAGCATACAATTATTCTGACTCAACAAAACCAGCATTATCTTTACATTCACATCTGAAGAGGGTGTGGTTATGGGGCAATTAGGCAACTTAAGGAAAGGGCTTCTAACAAGTTGATTCTAACAGAAAAGCTGCATTGGGAACCACAGTAAATATTAACAGACTTGACAGAGGTCATTTAAAGTAATCACTACAAGTATTATGAAGAATCAATATTTCAGTAGTGCACACTACTACTTGTCATTGATTTAAGAGAACGTCCTACTTTATCTTGGACTTGATGTTTTTCCAATCAAGCTTTAAGCATACTGCAAAGTTGCCTAGGATGTTTTTAAAAGTAACGAATAAGCCAGATCATAAATATATGATTTTAAATAATTCAATTGCAACTGTATCAATTTTCCATTGCAATCTACTCTTAATTTTTATTATACATTGACAGATTTGCTAATCACTGGTTTGAGAACATAGTCTGCAGTACAGCCTCTAGTCCAGTCCCAAAGGACAAGTTTATCCAAAAATATATTACTGGGATGACATTAGCATATAAAGATGTGTCATTCTGTCCTCTCCCTGAATGGAGAGAAAAACAAACTCTATGTTAAATATTTGACTGACAGGCACGAGTATCTCTCATCCCTTGACTATCTCTAACTCATGAGGAAGCAGCAAAACTTATTTTTAATTTTAATTGTAAATAGAGAGCAGTTCTGATTTACACACACACACACACACACACACACACACACACTATCCTGGGATATCAACCCCCCACCCCCCAAGAGCTATAATTCTCAGCAACGTTAGCAAACTACAGTTTCCAGGATTCCTTAGGTGAAGTCATGTGCTTTAAATCTATGGTATGGATGCGCACAAAATATTTCTTCACACATAGTTAACTTATGGTATTTGCTGATGCACAGCATGGTGATAGACTAAGGAGGTTTAAGAGTGGGGGGGGGGGGGAATCGTGGAAGGTAGGGCTAGCAATCAATTCCTCCTACTCCTGATGGCTATATACTACATCCAGGATCCGGAAACAACATGCTTCTGAAGCACCAGTCACTATGGGAATGCTGTGCTTGGTAGGCCTTTGGTCTTATCTAATAGTGTTTCCTGAGAGAGCAACCATGCCACTCAAAAGAGAAAATCTCCCCTTTTTATAGAAACTACTGTAGAGAACTAGTATATTAAAATTGCTGCAGTAGCCTTATTAATCCGATGAAATTCCCCAGTCAGTTTAATAAGATAGGAGGCTTATTTATACGCATCCATTATTCCATCTAGTCATAATCAGTCCCATTAATCTATGCATGCTGTAATTTATTTATTTACGTAATTTGTATACCACCCTTCATCCAAACATCTCTGGGCAGTTTGCAGGATAAAAATACAAAATAAAACACAAAATAACTTCTGCGCTGTTGGTGTCAATTTAGGATACAAAGATAACAGGAAAATGCATTACAGAATTCATTGCCAATGTATTTCAATCATTCATTACCTTAATAAACTAATAAGTGCAACTGACCTGGAAAAAAGCTGTGGGCTATAAAATAACAATGGCACAATATAATTAGAGTAGGAGGAATGGCAGGCAATAGCAAGTAAACATAACTAATATGGCAGTCCTATACACACTTACCTCAGGTAACTTCTGTGTAAATTTGCATAGACTCACGCTGTAGGTAACAAAATAACATGGAGAAGTATCTTACAGCAGTGTTGGCTCAAGTAATTTTTCAGCCCAATACCATGTATAAGTGCTGCTGTTCAAGAGCTTTCCATATGATTGCTTTCAGCTCAATCCTATGCATGGTGACTTTGAGTTAAGCTCAACTGAGTTCAATATGATGGCTGCTGGAAATTGCAGACCTGGCTTCCAAATGTGGCCCTCATGGCCTTTCTCTCTGGCCCTTGGAACACACACCTCACCATCCTGGCTCCATGCTCTCACTTGGCTGCAATCTAGCCAAGTGTACCAAGGTAAGCGTCTCACTAGTGGCTCCACCCACCTCTGTCTCCGACCGTGCCCACCACTGGCATGTGGCCCTCAGGATATTACTAATAATGGAATGTAGCCCTTGGGCTGTAAAAGGGTTATCCACCACTGCAACATCCTTTACTCGCCTGGGGCAAGTGTGCACATGTACAAGGGAGTATGGACCACGGAAGTTAATGGGGTTTACTTCTAAGTAAATATGCACAGGATTATGTTGTAAGTTACATTTCATGATAACCAAGCCCAAGATGCTCCATGTGGACTGATGCATGGTGGTGGGCACTGCTCCCTCACTATTCCAGCCTGTTCGAGGCACTTCCAACTATCACCCCTCATAAAAACTCATACCCCATGACAAAACTGCTACTTCTATAAGAGAAGTCTTTATAGAGTTCAAATTTGGGCTTTTGTCCTAAAACATGGGTAGGCAAACTAAGGTCCAATCACCTTTTAAATCTGGCCCGCGGGCAGTCCAGGAATCAGCGTGTTTTTACATGAGTAGAATCTGTCATTTTATTTAAAATGCATCTCTGGGTCATTTGTGGGGCATAGGAATTCGTTCATTCCCCCCCCCCAATATATATATAGTCTGCCCCCCCCACAAGGTTTGAGGGACAGTTGATCTGCCCCCTGCTGAAAATGTTTGCTGACCCCTGTCCTAAAAGTTTTATCTGTATTATTCCTTAGACTATTGTACATGGTACAAGTGTTACTATGCAATAATACATACTTTTTAAAAAGATAAAGTGGGGAAGGTTTAAATCTCCTTGAGAGTTTCAATGGCCTGAACAGAGCAGCACATTTCTAACAATGTAAAGCCAAAGCAGACTCTTTCCTAGATTTAAATCCCAAAGTATTTCTGTTGCAGACTCCCATCTGCATATGCCAAAAAATAGAGTTTTAATAATGAATGTGTCCAATCTGAAGTGCTGCATTGTTTGCACAATATTTCCTTCACTGCCCTTCAGGAACTTTTGAAGGTGGCACATCCTTAGCATATACCACAAAGAACGAGACTTATGCTAATAAGATTATGTGTGACTCTGGAGCAGGGGTCTTGAATGAGACTTCCAGTACCTTGGCCTGGTATAGCCTCTTCCATTAATCTTTGGCTTGTTAGCCATAGCAGTTTGCTTCCCAGACAGCTTTTGGCTTTTATACAGACAGCTACTTGCTACAGCAATTTCTTGCACATTCTTCAACATCGTGAAGATGAATTCAGGTGTTCTATCGCACACTTCAAGCTATCTTCCCTGATTGGAGGACAAGCAACACTCAAAGGGCCTCCGACCTCTTCCACAATCTTGCACTGGACTGATGTAGGGAGAGGTGGGTCTGGAAAACTATTCCCATGAAACTACTTTGACTGATTTATACTAATATCCAAGCGATGTACGATGCATTCCTTACACTCATCTTACAGAGAGCATGGACTGTTCCTCTCATGCTGCATAAGATTAAGGTAACACAGTGTTTCCCAAACGTTTTTGGGCAACGGCGCACCTGTTTACCGGAAAAAAATCTCGCGGCACACCACCATTAAAGCCCCGCCCCGTGACGTCAGCGCGCAGCGTCACGCCGGGAGGGACGCACAAAAGTGAACGTTTTTTCCCTTCCCCTTGCCGGGGTGGGAGGAGGCAGCAGAGCGAGGGACTGAGGGACGGCGGCAGCTGAGGCGGCGGCAGCTGTTGTGGTGGTGGCGGCGATAGCGGGCGGAGGAGGAGCCGTCGCCGGGAGTTGCTGCTGCTGCTGTTGCTGCTGCTGCCCGGACATGCCGGCCTCCTCCTCCTCCGCTGTCTCGCGCTCCTCCCTTTTGTGCGCGCTGCCCCGCCGCTCGGCACCACCACCGCGGAGCCGCCCCCGGCTCGACGCGGATCCTCGCCGCCGCCGCCTCTCGCCGCCCGACTCGCCCGCCTCCCTCCCACGGCACACCAGCCGGTGTCTCACGGCACACTAGTGTGCCGCGGAACACCGGTTGGGAAACACTGAGGTAACACATGTGAAAGGGATACTGAGAGATATACTGAATGTTTTGCATTGCTGTATCAGTGGGTTTGAAGAATGAAGCTGGACTCCAAGTTTTCCCAAAGCTACTGAGCCGAGATTTTATTTCATTCATTTCAAAAGTAGGTCTTCTTTCTGCTAAGGGCAAGCTTGCCACAGACAGAGACTTGCTAATAAAGTGTGAATTTGAGAAGAGGGAATACACTTTCTCTCTCTCTTACACAGACACACTGATACATGCATGAACACAGGCACAGACTGAGTCGCAAGAGTGTTTCATTAAAAATCTCAAATTAGGGATAGTATTCCATAAAATGCCAACTAAAAACAACGCACTAAAAATAACCTGCGTTGGAATAAATCATTGTTTTTATCATGAATGTTTGTGTAAGCATTCCCTCCCATGCAAACTCTGAAAGAGCCACAGCAGCAGGAAATTAACCTTTCATCACTTGCACAGCCTGGAGAAAGTAACTCAAAAGATGTTTTCTGCATTTATTTTTCATGTTGTGTACTCAGAGGTTTAGCATCAGAGCTGGTGGCCTGCAGGCAGGTAGATGGCTCAGGGAAGAGCGAGGCAGGCAAGACAGGAAGGAAACTGAGAGCAAATCTATGAACAGTTCAGCCTGCACTTGCTTAAGACTGTGGAGCAAGATCAGAGGCAGCAGCTTTATTGGAGTTCTTGCACCACTTGATCACAGGCAGTATTGCACCTTGCAGTGGAACAGAGATCAGGCCAGAAATTAGTTCCCTCTGTTTGAAAGCTGCCATGGTGGCAAAGCGAATAATGTGCAGTAGCGTACAGGAATGGGGAATCTGCAGTCCTCCAGGTGTGGTGGGACTTCCAATTCTAATCAACCCAATCTATCATTGCAAATGGCCAGAGATGATGGGAGTTGTAAACCACCAAAGCAGGAGGGACAAAGCTTTCCCACCATTGTCCACAAGGAAGTAACATACTGTATGTATGTTATGGACCTTTAATGGTGCTTAATTGAGTTTGATGGCAGAAACGATCTACAATTGTTTAGCTTTCATAAGTCTTTTTTAAAGGGATTCTGTTCCGAGAAGCCTTTTGTGTATCATGGCTGTGAGGAATGGAGAAGAATGCTACAAAACTAGGAAGTCACATTAGTATCCTGAGGGGAAGTCATGCTGGGAGCTGCCCTTCTTTCGCAGAAGAATCAACATTTTTCCTAGATAGCTTTCTCATCAAATGGTAGTCTCACTCAGGCTCTGTATAGAAAACATATTCTGACCCACAGGAATTCTGTCTCTATCTGTACTGTAAGCTGACTTGTGAGGACAGATATCCTGGATGATGATAAAATTCTATTTTATTATTCATTTCTATCTTCCCTTTCAGGGTGTCTACTTTCCCAAGGCAGGGTAACAGTGCAGATAGTATTAATACGTTACTATTAATAATATCATAGAGTTACTCTTCCCCAGTAGCATTAGTCCAATCTCATGCTGTGGAGTTGCATTTTTAAATATTTTGCCGACATTGAGCAATGCGCTTTTACTGAGCTCCCTTTTCACGTGACAGATAAGGAAAAGCAAGTGTGTTGCTTATACATTGCTCACTCCTCTGAATGGTGGGAACTTAATTAAATTGATTCCTATCCCACAATTTGGTGTGGAAAGATTCCACAGATAGTTACAAAATAAAATAACAGATTATAAAACATTAAGCACGTAAACAGAAATACATTATTACGGAAAACCAAATCAGATGGCCAATCCCAGTAACAGCTCTCTCAAACAGTTATTTTCAACTGAACAACGAAAAAATTACAAGGATATTGTGAGGAAGGTTTTCTTGGCTGAGGGTGCAGAAAGAGTCTGTGGGTCCGGGTTAGGATGCTCAAGAATCTCACCTCTCATAAGGAGAGGACTCAGAATAGAGCTTCAAAGGTGCTCCTTCAGGTAAAGTTTCCAGGTTGTTGAAGGATTTAAAGTGTCCTGAATTTATCTACTTATCAGAATAATTTATATCCCATTTTCTCACTCACTTTACTCACTTCTTTTTTAGTCTAGTCAGTAGACTCTCAATCACCCAGATCATGACCATACAACTGGTGTCAGTTGCTAGTTCCGTTATGTGGGTAGCATAATTCAGCAAAAATAAAAGACAGAAAGTAAAATGTCAGTTGGAAAAAAAGTGCTGAAAGCAACTAGATCACAATTATGAAGCAATTAGGAAATAAGGTTCTATCTTTATTTCTTGTCAAATGCTAGTCTTTTCATAGTAGGACGCATTCATAAATCAGGAAAATCCCTTTCCTCTGAAGAGAATGCAAGTGTAATTTAAACAATCAAAGCTGGCTCTGGTGGTCTCTATCAGCTATGATCCAGCTTCAGCTTGCTGCACCATTTACTTGGGGGATAAGTAGGTGATCATTTGCAGACTTATTGGGGGGGGGGGAAAGGTCTGCCAATATC
Source organism: Podarcis vaucheri (assembly GCF_965113315.1). Lineage (NCBI taxonomy): Eukaryota > Metazoa > Chordata > Lepidosauria > Squamata > Lacertidae > Podarcis > Podarcis vaucheri. The sequence goes on along the minus strand of NC_138766.1, from coordinate 61,591,451 downwards.
TATCAGCATTTCCTGAAATGCTTGGCAGCTTCCCAAAGGCAGTGTCAGTTTCATTGTGCTAGCTAGCAGCTTGGCAGTACGTTACTAACCTGCCACAGTCGGAAGCAACATTAGCAAAATAAATTGCACTGTAAATATGGCACTGCACTATTTGCAGACAACACAAACCAACAAGTATGTGTCCTCCCACATGGAGATCATTTTGGACTGCTTTACATTTATTGAAGACAATAGGAAGTCTGAGTACTGGTTTGTATTCTACGACCACCATGTGAAGGCTGTCTTAAATTATAACATGACACAGTGGTTACCATGTGGTTAGTCTTTTGTGCAAAGCCACTCGTGGATATTATTACTCTTGCCAAACATTCAAAACCAAATGTTTGCCATGGTGTAGTGATCCAGGGAGGCATATTTTGGAAGGAAATCTGCAAGTGCAAGCAGTTGTGTTCGCCTGATAGCATGATCTCTTTTCCCCACCCTTCTCTGCCGTCCCATGGGTTCATCCACTCACCCACCCTGAGCCATTGGGGCAGGGGGACACGCAGGGTGAGGAGATGGGGTGAAAGCCAAGCTGCACTAGTGGAAATCCTTGCATAGGTTTCTGCCAGTGAGGCTCACTAGCTGAATCCTGCCCTTTATATTGTGGTTTTATTGAAATGACCTCAGTGCGGGAGCAGGGTGGAGTACCTACAGTGAAGCCTAACTTTAATAACTTTAATAACAGAATAACTTTAATAACAATTATATTAATGTCTGAGGATATGTGTGTGTGTGTGTGTGTGTGTGTGTGTGTGTGTGTCTCAAAGGAGTTGTAGCTGCAGCTGCTACGTTTCATTCCTAATATCTCTAAATATTATTACTGTTATTATACATTAATGTATACATCACTTACTTGCCAATAAGGCTGAGAAAGACTGCTGTTGGAAACTCTAGAGAGCTGCTCACCAGTCTATAGAGTCACAGAATAGAATCATATCTTGGGAGGAACCTCAAAAGTTATCTAGCCCAATTCCCTGACACTCCAGGAAATCTGTAGGAGGAGCATCCAAAATGGCAACCTGATAAGTGACCGTCTAACAAAGGTCTACCATTTCTAAGCTAAAAAGTCTATTTCACTGTCAAACAGTTCATCCCATAACAAAGTCCTTCCAAATGTTCAGTAGAAATCCCCTTTCTTGTAATCTGAACCAGCTGAGACCCTTTCAGGGGAAAAGGTGGGGTATAATCATCATCTTCACCACCAGCGCCAACATTCTATCCCCTGGGCCAACAGCTGGAACAGTACCAGGACGTAGCTTCTTTACAGGGGAGGGAAATCACTTTGGGACCTCTGGTGGAAAGTGGTATAGAGTGGTATCTCGGGTTACAGACGCTTCAGTTTACAGACTCCGCTAACCCAGAAATAGTACCTCGAGTTAAGAACTTTGCTTCAGGGTGAGAACAGAAATCGTGCGGTGGCGGCGCGGCAGCAGCGGAAGGCCCCATTAGCTAAAGTGGCACCTCAGGTTAAGAACAGTTTCAGGTTAAGAACGGACTTCCAGAACGAATTAAGTTCTTAACCCTAGGTATCACTGTATAAACTTAAAGAAAGAAAGAAACAGATTAGGATCCTGTGAATCTTTGGGTGGCTCAACTCCACCACACCATTTTTGAGGTCCTATTCAGGCTGCTGCTGGTGGTAGTCTCCCACCTATCCACTCATGCAGAGGTTTATATCACAGCAGAGCCCCCCGCCCCACATCAGCGGTGCTCTTATCTCCTGACAGAGAGAGGGCCAAGCTTCATTCTCCTGCTATCTCAGCGATCAACAATGTGGGTTGCAATCTTAATATTGTTTTTTTTTACTAGGGGCAAAAAGATTGAAAATGGCAGGTGCTGATATTAGCGATGAGAGTAATAAAAACTGTTTGCAAATTCCCTAGGAATTGTGTGTGTGATGGTTATGTATTCTATTAGACAGCACCCCATATTTCTTACAGATATATAAAAAAGTTACCAAATGGTCCAAATTCTCCAAATGAGGAAGGCACTGAAGATTCCTGCTGCCTAATGGCCTTAAGACAAGTGTGACAGTACAGGCTGCATTCAGATTGCAATCCAATATAGCCAGCAACCGTGAAATGTATACATTTTCACATATAGAAGCAAGTTGATAGTATACAGAATAAAGGTCAATGGAATCAGACACAAGGAATCAGATGACGTGTTCAGAAACTAAGCTACCAGATATCAAAGTGTGAACTAAGACTTGCTGCAAGGGAAAATCTGGCCTAGTTTTTCACAAAACAACTCTAAGTCAAATATATCCAGGATTCTGCAAAAAAAGTAATACTTTAAATCAGTCTGGATTGAATGTGCTGGTAGAAGAGGCAAATCAGAAACCTCTGGAGTATTTTTTCTCTGAATCTTCCTTTCTCCTTTTAAAGCTTCTTAAGTCCCTCTTAGAATTGATGCTTCCCTGTGAGATTAAAAGCAGCATTCACAAATGTTCTAAATGTACAGGGGGTTTCCTATGGCATTTAAAATAGAACATTTTATTTATCCTAGTCCTAATTCTTAAAAGTTAGGACCCATTGAGCTGCTCCTTGGTTTTTCCTTTTCATAAAGCTTCCTTGTATTCAGGGTTTCATTGTATTGCTTTCATATTTCAGTATCTATTCATAAGAGACTGTATTATTTAGTTAGAAATGCAATGGAAACTTTTTTAAATTAAGAGTTTTAAAGCAACAACAGCAAAACAACAAATTGCACTGTTGGATCCTTGAGCATGAAATGTTTCAAGCACGTAGAGAGACCTTTGGCTCACCCTGACATGTTCCTGGACTGTGTGTATGTCAGATTGTCTGAATCCCCCTCAAGTGAGAAGCAATCAAATGATTGCATATAACATGTACATGATGTTCTAACACTCCTTCTTCCCTAGGCCACAATTTCAGCAGGGAATACCTAGTGGTGAGCTAAATGGCCGGGGTACCCAATCATGGGGAAATATGTATTTTTATTATTCATGCACCATAGTGCTACAGATGTTCTGTAGAGATGGCAGCATAACAGGGTCATTAGCATTGCCATCATCATCATGGAAATGGTGCCACAACAGGGAATACCATATTAACCTTCTTTGGATCCCTCCTTACATTGCAATTGCTTTACATTGAGATCATCTCTATGTCAGAGATGGGGAAAATGTAGCCCTCCAGATGTACATGATCATCCCTGGCCATTGGAGGACCACAGGTTTCCATCCCTGCTCTATGGATTGTCTCATTGGTAGGAAAATGGTCAGCAGTATATTATATGCAACAACACAGAGTCATTCCTTCTCAAACCTGGAAACTTTAGCTAGTGTTTGGGAACAACAAACCCATTGTGGCAGAGCTCCAGTGATTCCAGAGACTCAGCTACACAGCTGCAAATAAATCATTTAAAGTGCGTTTTAAGTGCAATATACAATGTGACACTAGATGGCGAGGATGAGCCTTATGGAAAATTCGATGTGTTAAAAAACAACAACACATTTTCAGAAAGGTTTTTATATGTGTGTAGATTCCATACCAGATGGACATGGCTAACACAATTTGGAAAAATCAAACAAAAGACCATAAGGGGATCTACAGCTGCCAATGGTGAAACATTCCTGTTTTGTTTCTGATGAAATATAAAATTGGATGCAGTTCAGATCTCATCTAACATTTGAGGTGTTTTTGTCATGCAACAGTAGCTATCGTTCATGTTTGTTCATGTTCAATTTGTATGTAGCCTTAAACTGTTCACTTATAAATCACCTTTCATACATTTTTAATGGGTTTTTTTGTCAGGGGGGAGGGGTTCTTATGACCACAGAGAAAATCTTAACATGACTTGTGTCTATGCAATAAATCTGTTTTGTTTTTTTAAGGAAAACAAGTAGCCGCCCAACAGCCCCAGCCAGCATAATGGGAGTTGTAGTCTAAAACATCTGGGCTTTTAGTTATAGAGGCTGGGACTCTGTGAACTGCCCAATAGATTCCAAACCGCCAGGAGCATAACTCTGTTCTGACTTGTTCTACTAATAAACCACCAGGGGGGGTGGACAGATAGCAAGGAGGTGGGCTTCATTTGCAGGAAGCAGGTACACAGTTTAAATTCTTACAACAGAAGAACAGGATTAAAAAAAAATATATCAATGAAGACATGACACAGTTCAGCTTCTACCAGTTGAACTTAATTTAAACATTCCCTCACATATGAAATGTTATTCAAGTATAATGAACAGTTGTAAAGCTATTGCACTAAAAGAGGAATCGAGGACAGTGGGGGCTTCATAATTCTTGCTACCATTTTTTTATTCTTTTCTCCGCTCTTTTTAAAAAAAATTGTATAGGCCGGATACTATTTCAAAAACTTACTTTGCCATTTTTATCATTACATAGAAATACACACACACACACACACACACTGATTTAGATCCTCTATACCCTTCCATGGTTTTTCTTCACCGCTATCACATTTCACAAAACCTATTATCCTATGAGAAAAAGCATTCATCTAGTCATGGAATCAGAATGAAAAGCCAGAATTTCAATCACTGCCATAGATTCTCCGACACATGAAGGTCAGTGAATTTTTCTGTCTCATCTGTAAAAAAGAGATAATTAATATTTCTTTTCATCTGGCCTTCATGTGTCCTACTTAAGGGAAGAAAGTTAACCCCCTTTGCAATACAGATGATCAGTTGCTGAGCTGCAGAGGTCCATACCATTTCAAATGCTCCCTTAGTGGCTGTTCAAAGTGCATTCTTTCTTGCCATTGTCTAAACTTTGCCTAGTACAGTGGTACCTCGGGTTACAGATGCTTAGGGTTACAAACTCTGCTAACCAGGAAGTGGTTGCTCCAGGTTAAGAACTTTGCCCCAGGATAAGAATGGAAATTGTGTGCCAGCTGGAGGCCCCATTGCGAAAGTACACCTCAGGTTAAGAACCATTTCAGATTAAGAATGGACCTCTGGAACGAATTAAGTTATTAACCCGAGGTACCACTGTACTCTGTATCTGTACTCCTATTCTGCCCCTGCCCCCCCTCCTGGTATATATTGTAGCAAAATCTGGTTAGCTAGTGTGGAACCTGGAAACCTTATCAGAATCCAAACAACTTCAAATGCCCATTTTAAAAAGTATTAGACACAGCGAGCATGGAAAATGTGCACTTCTGGAGATGTAAGAATGCTTTTTCCATTCAAATGTGGAGTACAGCAAACAGCCCTTGATGAAAAATTAACCCAACAATGTAGATTAGCTGCAGGCAAAACTCAACAAGACCACTTAATGGACCTGGGGTTATCTTTTCTCATATAACCTAATTCACAGGGTAGAGATTCTCTACAGATATTCTCACTTAATTCTTAGTCAGTCTCACTGTCTATATTTCAATGAGCACTGATAAAATGGTTGATGTAAGAGCAAAACTCTCCAAGTCTGTAAGAGTTCTGTAAGAGTATTGTACTATTTCTAACATGTAAACTTCTCAATAAAAAGGCTATACATAAAAAACCCCTCTCCAGTTCCAATGGACATGGAGTTTGAAAAATATGAGTGCTTTTTACACCTCATGGAACTAGCTTCAGCTTCTAGGGGCTCAGACAAGAACTCATTCCAAAGGCTTTATGTCATTTTTATCACCCATGTTCCACTCTTGCCTCTCTTTCCACTGTCTCAGTCACAACTAACTAATTTCAAATTCTGCAGATTAAAGTTACCTCACAGCTGCCTGGCTGTAAAATTACCTTTACTCCACAAGTAGGTCCCAGTGAGTTCAATGGGACTCATCCAAAGTAGGTTTGCATAGGATTGCAACCTTGGTTCTACAAAGCCCATATGTTAGAGAACTGTAGCTGCAATATACTGTAGGTATCAAAATGCTTTCAAATGCCAAGTCTTCTTTTTCAAGCCTCAAAGTAAACAATAAACTATCAGGCTAAAGGCTGGAAATGAAATAGAAACAGAAGTTCGTGAAAGTGGATAAGGGGGGGTATGAATACTGGGTATGAATACTATAGTAAGGGAAATGGGAATGAAACATTTCTATTTTTAGCAAGACAGATTCAAAAGGAATTTCCCAGCTGAAAGGAAAACATCATGTTGAATTTTCCTTCCAGGGATTTCCCAGTGAATATGGTAGAGTGCTTAATGCTGCCAGTAACTATTATGGCCTAGAAATTCAAAGCTTTTTTTTAAAAAAAATCCTAAATATCAGAGTTCTCCACAGCATCAGATTAACTTGCAGCGTTGGCAGCCACTCCCCAAACCCTATAAAAGATTTGCATGTGCGAGTAAGAAATGAAATAAAAAATAAATTTCAAATCCCAATTTTACGTCATCATTTCTTCAAGCAAGGAAAAGAGATCAGGTAAGGTTAACCTCACAGCTGTGAGTGACAAAGATGAAACAAATGCCATTTAACACAACATTTTTAGAGCAGAATTAGCTCATTGCTGCTGTGCAGCCCAAATCTTAAGCATGCATTCTCTGAACTAAGTACAACTAAGTTCAGTGAGAGTTACTCCTAGGTAAATGGGCACAGAATTACAGCACACTCCTAGGCATGTCCACTCCAAAATATCATTGGCTTCAACAGAGATTACTCTTAGGTAAGCAAGCACAGGGTGGCAACTTTAAGGTTGAGCCTAATGGTATGCAAGAGCAGAAGACTTTTGCTCATGCATTGGGTCTCCCCCTTTCTCTCCTCCCCACTGCAGTGTCCTGTGTACCCTAAAAATTGGCCCCAGAGGATTGGGGCACCATCTTTGCCATTTGCTAAAGAACCACCACAATAATAACATTAGAAGAGTCGGGTTTGTATTGACAGAGCAAAGAAGGTCTCCAGGACTAGAATGTAAGGGGGGGGGGACCAAAACTTAGAAATGTTCTGCAAGAGAAAACAAACCAGACAGGGCAGGGGTCAATTTAGCCACGAGCTGTGTAAAGGCCTGCTACAGACATGGTAGACAAGCATGAAATTGGAGAGGAAACTGAGCTTGTCGGCAGCACAAGGGTCAACTTTTTATTAAAATAAAGTGTTTTGGACTCTTTGGCTATGAGAGACTAGGAGCTGAGATGTCTGCTCTCTTGCATTGCTGTTATTTTTCAGCAGTCCCAAAATGGAGCAGAGCAGAGTTACTTGGAACTGCAAACTAATCCTATGCATGTTTACTTAGATGGAAATTCACAACATTTTTCAGTGGAAGCAGGCATGGCAGTGAGTGCAGCTTACATTATTTTCCCATTAAACCTGGAGTGGAGAATCTGTGGCTCTGCAGATGTTGCGGGACTCCAACTTCCATCAGCCGTCATCCAATGTTCTAGGATGACGGGAGTTGTAGTTCAGCAACATCCAGAAAAGCTTTGGTTTTATCAGCATTGTGTTAAACAAAGAGTAATGAGGTGAGGCAGGATAACATTGCATAAACCAACTTTTTCCAGCCTAGTGCTCTCCAGAAGTTTTGGTCCACAACTCCTATTATCCCCAGACAGTAAATGCTGGCTGGTATAGATGGGAGCTGTAGATCAAAACGTATGGTAAAGGCTGTGCTCAATTTAGGCAAGTTTCACCTGTTACCTTTCCTAAAGACAAATACAGCAGCAATCAGTTTTTCACAATTTTCTTCTTAAACAGAGCAAGTCTACCAATTGGGGGAATTAAACAGGTTTTCCTCCTATTGACATTTTGATGAGCCAGACTGTGTTCCTGACCAATTGTATGAGATAAGTGCCATAAGACCAAAGGCAAGGCATAGCAGAACATTTCAATAGAATTTATCTCACAACACAAAGGGCACTGAAATGAAAAAAAGATATGCTGACACATCTCTTTATTGCTGCATTATGGGGAGAAATCATTTAGTTCATCTCCACTGTTACTTTCAGTCTTCTTTTTGTCTCTATTGATTTTTTTTATTAACAATCCAGGTTCTAATGGATTTCATTCTTATGAAAGACACTTCTTATTATTTCTTCAAAATAAAAGGCCTTATACCACAAAAATGTAGGACTTCCTTCAACATTTTATTTCTAGGGATGCCCTCCAAGTGAAAAGCAGCATAATTAAGAAAAGCACCAGGCACCTTTTGTGCTTCTACTTAATGTGGAATATAACACAGCTCTGGTATGGGCTTCTGAAATATGGGTTCTTGACAAAGACAGATGGAACTGTGATGGTTTAGGAGGGGAAAGTGTTCACTTAGTAATAGCACTTCAGTTAATAGAACTTGCTATATGGCAGTATTATTATTATATTTTGGAAGTTTTATTTTGGGTCAACACAGCCTTTACTCCCCCCCATGTGTGATGTCCCTTAGGCTGAAACACAAACTTACCTGAGTGTAAGCCCCACTGAATTCAATAAGGCTTACTACAAAGCAGACATGCCTGAAATTATGCTGTTAATGAAAAAATTATGAAAATTATTATTAGAAAGAAGGGACAGAGATTTACTAGTGCAATCCTTCTATTCCTGATCTGCTTGAAAGCTATACATGTTATTTATAATCAATCAATCAATACGTAATTACATCATAACAAAAATAGTCATAAGCAATAAATAAAATGTGACCCTATAAAAATAGCATTTATATTTATCCAGAGCACGCAATGTCAACAAAGAGTTGTGAGTGTTCATTTATCTGAAAGGATGGTACTATACTTGAGTACTTTAAGTACAAAACATAAGCCTTAGCTATAAAGTACAAGCCTTCCCCTGATTCTGTACTACGTATTTAAGCCATGCAAAGTTAAGTTATTAATGCATATTAACACTTGCTCTCTGCTTTCCTTCATCTCCCACTAAATAAGCACTGAAGATACACATCTGTGTTGTAATGAGTTTGGGTTAGACCAAATGGGTTTTTGGGATCCTCTCCAATGCTGTGATTATAGAGCTGCAAGATTGGATTTTGCAGAAGAAGAGACTGATAGCAAAGAAACTAGTTTCATCATGTTACGTAATTAATTCTTAATCGCCAGCAATTCCTTGTGAAGCTTTGTTATGTTAAAATGGAGTTTTAATTGGACAATCAAAGCTGTTCTAATATACAAGGCAGGATGGTGTTGATTAAATAGATGGAGAATTCATAAGAATCAAGCTTCGCAGTTTATTAAAAATGGCTGTTGGGTAACAAATATGAAATATTTGTCTTTTCACCTTGCAGTTAAATTTGTGTCTGGAAAATATTAATGAAAAGCAAACAGAGAAGATGAAGTCTTTGGGTGTATATGAAGAGAATGGAAAATTCTCAGTGAAAATGTTGCTGCATTCTCCAAGGCTCAACTTGAGGCTGGCCCTTTCCTGCTTGCTATCCAAATTCCAGTCCAGGTCAGTGCAAGGACAATGCCTATGTCACACTTTTCATTTTTGCAGTACATGGGAGAAAGCAGAACAGAACAAGAAGTAACTGGAACATTGGTCCATTTGCCTCACTGCAGCATGAGGAGGAAAAGGAGAAGGAGCCAGCCACTGGAGTCGCACTGCACTTGGCTCCATGCTTCACCTCTGTGCTTTTTGGACATTGGAGAGCCAGGCCTCTACCCCAAAATATTGGAGGGGTCCCAAAAGGACTCAGCTCCCAGGAGCTGGCACCCCTGCCCCATAGATGTCTTAGGCATTTACATGTATATCCCAGGCTGCTATTTTGAGTATCATGGAGAAAGTTGACTGCAGATATGAGCTAATAGTGGAAAACCTCCAGCTATGTATGAGTGTGGAATATAAAACAGAAACATAATGGGTCAGGTCCATCAATTTAGTTGAACCCCTAAATGCCTCTGATTTCAACAGGAGCTAAGTTCATCAAGCATAACTTTTTATATTAATTTCAATGGAACCTAAGTGCAACTAAGTAAGTCTATATTACATCCATATACCAAAAATTGTGCTGGAGTCAAATTTGTATATTTTCAGAAAACAGAAAAAGTATTATTAGTGGAAAAGCAAACATTTAGCTTTCTGTACTCCTCCGTTCTAGCAGACTCTAATTACTATCTTGAGAATACAAAAAAGATCAACAACTCATTTGGAATGGAACACAAAGGAAATTACTTTTGCTGTGCTACTAAGGTAAAATAAAACACTCCTAAGGCAATGTTCATTTTAGGACATAAGAATTCTTTCTGATAAATATTAGTAGAAGATGCATACAGGTGAAACAGAGAATAAGGTAATAAGTATAGATAAAATTAGTTACATAACAGAGATCCACTTGCTGAAGTTTAAAAGTTATTGTCCAGGGAATAAGCAAGCTATCATTTAACTTGTATGAAATAGCTTATCAGGACAGGGGTTGGTATGTCGAAATCACAAGAAGAGCCTCTGATGGGATAAGCAAATAGTTCACAATTAATCTGAGTGGAACCCTAAGGACTAGCCAAGCATTTGGTTTATTTCCCCCTTTAATGAGGCTCATCAGTGTACTAAACAAGAACTTCCATTTCCCTGGGACACATTTAGTCTCCACAAGTTCTTAAGCGCACAGATGAATGAATGAACGAACGGCTACTTCTGGAAAAGCATGTGATGCCACATCACTGCTGTGCAAACTGCAGAACCCCAAAATGTTTTAAGGACGTTTCTTTTTTGTTATGTGTTGATCATGTTCTTCCGCGAGCCAGCCACAAGAATGACAAGAGTGCAGTCACCACACAGGGATCAACGGAAGGATGCAGTTGGCTCAGCAGTCAACCCCGATAGTCTGATTAAGTGATCTACTGTTGCTGAAGTCCTTCGGTGACCTGTCTGCTATTCCTGTGTCTAAGTCATTTGTGAAACAGCCCCAGCATGTGATCCCCTTGATGACGCAGGCATACTAACTGAGAAAGGTAGACACAGGCTTCCTTCTTTGTGTGCTCTTAAAAATACGATCAACTACGTAGGGTTTCTGTTTTTGTGTTTCGGCACAGATCCTTAAGGCTGAAATTAGATACAATGCAGCAGGACCCAAGCAAGTTCCTACAAAGTAATGGGGGAGAAATTTAATACTCTGTATGGAGCAGGCATGAGTGAGGAGTGGAGCCTTTCTTCACATGCACCCCTCTCCAAAGGTAGTGGCAGCACTAGATTTATTTATTTATTTATTTATTTATTTATTGTGGGGTGGCACAGTAGAGACAAAATATACTTTTAGGCCAGAAAGAAAGAAAAAATTCAGCAGCCCTGTATCCTGAAGATTTTTATGTTTGATGTTTTACTATTATTTTATATATGCTGTAAGCTGCCCATCCAGCTAGATGGATGGGGTATAAATAATAAAATTATTATTATTATTTATTATTATTGGCAGGGATTCAGAAATGAAACACACTGACTGCTTCTAAATTTACCCAAATTTTGCCGCACTTATAGTTGTCTTAAAACCGTATGGGGACTGCCACAAAAGGGAAAGGGTCTGAACTCTCATGTAATTCAAACACTGCTGACCAATAAACAAGTATTCTCAAATTGGGCTGGATCAGTAATGAACAGTATTTGAAATTCACATATGTATGCACTCTCCTCCTGCTATAGCACACAAACACAAGAAAAGTAGATTTTGAGTGGGAAAACTCTATTTTTTTCAAACAGTACACTTTTCCAAACATATTCATCTCTTTATTTCACATAAATGGTCTGATATCAGCCATTTTATTCAAAAGTATGTTAGACTGGCTTCAGTAAGATTTATATCTAAATCAGCATGTTTAAGATTTCAGTCTGTACTAAAGCACTAATTTATGATTCTATTCAGATTTTTAAAATCTACCTGCAATCTCTGGTGGCTCCTAAAAGTGAAAGTGCTTATTTTCTGCACAAATAACTAACCACCCCTAACTCATGTAACACCTTGCTGGATTGATGAAGAATTATGGAAAACTTAAAAGACTGCCATATTTTTGAGACTTATTTAGTTTATCCTCTGACCTCTGCTGAAGGTCATGGTATACCAAGCTAAATACACCAACTTGTTTCACTGTTTTTTGACCAATGAAAAAGCATACGGAAATGGCAGAATTGGATACTTTCTGCACCATTTTGGGGGCTGGGTCGGGGGCTGTCCTAGCTACATTAAACTATTAGATATTGCCCTTGTTTTCTTTGGTCAGCCCTCATTTCTGTTCCTGGAGACACTGTTGAATAGTTTTTCAGCAGTGGTGGCTGGTGCCCATTGGGACAGTTGGGGGGAAGACAGGGAGCCCCACCAGAAGGTGGTTCCAGAGCCAGTGTCAGAAAGAGTGAATTAGTTCTGGGTTCTCTCTGCTCACATTACATTACTTTACATTACTTTATTTATATTCTGTCATTCCTCCCTAAAGGAGTCCAGGTTGACTAACAAGTGATAAAAAATGAAAACACCTGAAAAACAATTCCAATGCAGATGCATACTGAGAAAGAGCTCAACTTAAAAGGCTTGTTGATGTTGAATTCTACAAGGGCAACACAGAGCCTAAGGAGAAGAAAGCTGACAGGCAGTGCTGGCTGAGTGCCGGCTGGGGCAGTGCCCCTTTTGCCCCAATGGACCAGCCTCCATGGAACCTCCCTAAATCGGAGACGGGGAATGTGTGGCTCCCCACGGGCTGTTGGACTCCAACTCCCATCAGCCCCAGTCAGTATGAGCAGTGGTCAGGAATTATGGAAGCCATAGCCAACAAAGTCTGGAAGGCTAAATCCCTATTCCTATCCATTCTAAACTTTTTATATCTATGTGTCTCTTTCTCTAGCTACTCTGTTTTAACCATTCTATCACCATTTCAGTCTCTCTCTCTCTCTCTCTCTCTCTCTCTCTCTCATTAAGTCAGAAGTTTGTGGGGCCTGAGACCTTCTGCCCTCACTGAGTGTTTCAGGTAGGATTGCCATATTTCAAAAAGTAGAAACCAGGACACCCCAAAAGTTGCTGAGATTTTTCGATTGACTTGCCTAGGATCCAGGACAAAGTGCTGCCCGCACATCAATTCCGCCTTTGAAATCCAGATGTATGGCAGCCCTAGTTTCAAGGGATTTCCCCAATTCCCCTTTTGTTGTTTCCCGCCCCATGGTTTTAAAAAGAATATTTTATTAATACTTCTGCAAATCTCTGGGTTCCTCAAGTCTGCTCCTACCCTCCTCCTGTGGTTGCTGCTCTCACTACATAAGCAGCGACATGTGAAGACTTGAATTGAAATTAGTTCTTTATATTTAATCTTAGGACATTGAAAATCTGCTTATTCATATGCAAGCTATTACGTGACTCCATTCCATTTCTGTCAGAAGAGCTTCAATGAGCTTTAGAGGTACATGCTTCTCATGAATAAGGATAAAACATCCCCTTTCTTAGTTAGCTTATCATGTAATCATTGAAGTGTAGAATTGGAAGGGCTCCCCAAGGGTCATCTAGTCCACCCCCTGCAATGATGAAATCACGACACCAAAGTTCCTTACAAGAAATCCTTACCATGCTGATGATGGCTTTCAGAACAAATGCTCTCAAACTTCTGTATCACCTTTGACACCAGCTGCAGCAATAGTTCTACCACTTAGCCCCAGCACTGCTAACAAATCTGGACCAATTTTCCAGCTAGTGCATGGAAAATTAATTAGAGATGTAATCTCAGTTAACAATCAGCTAAATGATGTGCATCCCTGAATTCAGGCTTGGCAAAATGAAAAATAAATAAATAAATCCAAAACAGTGAATAATTATTTGGCGTTTCCTGAAAATGATGGTAATGATATTTACTTTATTTTGTTTTCGTGTTGTTATAAAATGTTAAGTCCATTGCCTTCCAATTGCACTATATTACTAATTGGCATCCATTTCATGGAGTGTGTTCTTCCAGTCTGCCAGAGGGAGCGTCCACAAGACACAGAGGGAAGACTTATACTTATTTAAGGAGCAACAGCACCTGGCTTCAGGTGGTTATTTCTTCTTCTTAAGACTGAGATTTACCACCTCTTCACTTTAACATGAAATAGGAAAAGTTGTAACAAAGTTTCTGTTGAGGTTCTAGCTTGGAATGCCATGGGAAATTTTGACCTTTTGGAGTTGCATGCCATTAAAGACCAACCAAATCAGACCAGTACTGTATCTCTGAAAGGGAAAGCAACATGTCAAGTTATGTTAGAGTTAGATAGCTACTTGAGTTTCATATCGAAAATCTGGTTTCATGCTATTTTTATTTCAGGAATCTACACGCAATAGAATTCTGTCTAGCCTATTTCCCATTGAATTTGAATAGCAATATTCCCCTAGAACTCATGTAGTTCTGGAGACAGCTACAGTCCTAAGATTGTGTGAAACAGGATACTTCCTTCCCCCCGCTTTTCTTTTGGCCAAAGGCTTTGTGTAAAGTGCCTGTACAATGGTGTAATGCTGCTTCTATCACATTAATCATTAATAAACAGATAGAAATAATACTGCAACATCTCAGTTACAGGGGAAGGGTTCTGATTCCAGAAGCCACACACTTACAGCCAGGGAATTCACCAGTGTGTATGTGGATGGTAATTTACGAGGGGAATAGCCCTTTCCCTCTGATGAAAGCAAAACTAAGAGATTATGCTTAATTAGATGATAAAGTGATACTTGCCCAATGGTGTCTCTCTACCTTCCATCCTACATAATGGAAACTGTGCTCAAAATAGGTCGCTAATTTCTGTACAGATTAAAGGTAACCAAGCTACTTTACTTGCCGATAATTTATCTAATACCTCTTAGCCATGCAGGCACATTCACTACAATGCGTCTGACTAGGAGACACCAGCTGTTCCGTAAGAATTCAGAGAACTAGGACTAAAGCAGAGGGCAGTTTGGAGGAAGAGAGGTGAGGTCCAATAGTTTCATCATTACCAAAAAAGATACATCACCAGACAGTTTTTACTGATGTTTTGTCAGCTATGTGCATTCTTTATTCATCTAGACATTGAGTCTTTTCATGCTAAAAGTGCATCTTCCCCCTTGCTTTTCCAGTGTCTGTAACATGAAAGCAAAACCTTTACACAACAGAACTGCCTTTAGTTTACAAATAACTGATTCTTGCTTTCTGTCCCATATTAAACACACTCATGAATGCATCTCCAAAGTGCTTTTATTGTCTGCATGAACACAGATTTTCGCTTCCTCATTCAGTGATTCATACCAAAAAACCTACGGCGCTACTCAACACCCAAATTTGCAAGACGGTCATTGAAATATCACAAACAGGTCATTGGCAGCAGGTTTATCCCCCACCCCCCACCCCCGCCGCCTCCCAGAAAGGATAAATCTAGATTAATGGTGAAAAAGTACGGGCTGGCATTTTGATGGCAACAACATTGTATGGATGTTGCAAAACAAAAATAAAAGCTGCATCCATGAGGACCACTGATCCCAAAATAATCATGTACCTTGAAACAACCCTCATTACTGAGAATAGAAAGGTCTTCTGAAAAGTCATGAATGGGGTCGGACAACATTGAAACACCCAGAGTAGGATGTAGAAATAATTCTGAAGCAAAATAGCATTGGAAAAGAAAGCTTTGTACAGAAATACTCTCCACATTAGTAATACAGTGGTACCTCAGGTTAAGTACTTAATTCATTCTGGAGGTCCGTTCTTAACCTGAAACTGTACTTAACCTGAAGCACCACTTTAGCTAATGGGGCCTCCTGCTGCTGCTGTGCCGCCAGAGCACGATTTCTGTTCTCCTGAAGCAAAGTTCTTAACCTGAAGCACTATATCTGGGTTAGCAGAGTCTGTAACCTGAAGTGTATGTAACCCGAGGTACCACTGTATCTCCAAACTGTGACAGTGAGAATGTAGAATCACTGGATGGCATATGTCTAACATGCAAACATCTTTCTTTTGCAGAATGTTGTACCTCGCCTAATCAGTTAGGAGGAAACAACTGGAGGACTAGATTGGGGAGGGCAATGCAGATGAAGGAACTCTACTTCACTGTATGAAATTGCCAACTTGTGCTGTATTCTAATAGAGTTGGAATTTAGTATTTTAGAATATTAGAGAGATATCACAAATAATGGCTATGGCTAGAATCTGGTCCCACTCACAATGGTTGTGTTTGTGCATTATGAGATTTCAGGGTTGATGGCTTATCATGATTTACTGCGAACAATCTGCCTGTTGGCTACAACTTTGCTTCTCCCCTGGCAGAAGCCAGATAAACAAACCATAAAGATGCAATTAAGGTTGGCTTCCTGAGACATCCAAACCCAGGATTGTGGCTGGTTTCTTTCTACCAAGGAATCACTAGCCCAACTTTACAACTATTTATTTTATTTCCTGAATTTATTCATTGCTTTATATTAAAAATGTCAAAGTGATCTACAATTTTTTTCTTTCTTTTAAAAACAATATTAAAACAGCAAAATTCAACAAGATACACAGTAATAAATCACGGTTCCTTATGCATCCTGGTTTGGTTTTTTAGGGAAAAACAAAAAATAACAATCCCAAGTTCGAATGTCACACAAAGTCAAGTTTAATTGCATTTTCATGTTTTGTTTCTTTCACTCATGCATGGGAGGAGTGAAGTTGAAACACTTGGGTTGTGTTCACTATCATGCTGCTTATTCCGGAGAAACCATGACAAGCTGGCACCCTGACTTATTGTGATGTATGAATATGAACACAGTGAAAGCAGTAGTGACAAGTGGAATCTATGGCATAATGTAGCAGCGTGGAGCACTCCTGGTCAACCAGTTGTGCCATCTTGCAGAATACTCCATTCCCTCCCCAATGATTTTCCATTCTCCCCTTCCCATGTTACCCAGCATTCCAGTCACGAGCATTAGCAATCCTCATGCATAATCCATGGCCCCTGAGTAAACATAAACTGGTTTTGTTTTCTATCCCATAGGATCTGTTGTCTCCCTTACTACTTTTAGGTAGTAATCCCCCCTTTGTACTTCAAACCTTTGTACTTCAAACCTTGGGTCCCCGCCCCCCACTTTCTTGTTTTCAGTGTCCTTTTTGGCTACATATAAGGATTGGCACGTGGATAACTGAATTTGCTTTTAGTATAGATCAGAGGTCACCAGCCTGGTTGGAGCAGTGGGCACATTTTGAATTTGGAGCGAGTGCTGTGGGTACCAGTCACAATATGGCTGCCATAGAGGCATGCCCTAAGACAAAACAAGAGAGACAACCACCCCTGACAACCTTATGCCTACCATGGGAAGTCAGCTGTGTCCTGCTGGTGCTGATTGTAGAGATCACACAATACTGATTCCACACACAGCAAGAGATGGTGCTATTGCATAATAAAAACTGGGAGCATTTGTCAGTACCAGGAAAAATATTCAGGGTTGGTGATCCCTGGCACATATATGATAATAAAAATACTCCCCCCCCCCAATATTGAACCTTTGCATTGATATTTACCAACACTGCTGTATAATAGCTAGGATTAACATAGGGGTTCTTTTGAAAGTTTACTCCCTCCACCTTGACATCTCCACATACAGAGGAAATGATGTGAAACATGATCTCATGCCCATATTTTATTAATAGTGTTCTACATTTTAGGATCAGAGACAACACACACACACACGGCAAATCCCTTGGGGAATATCCAAATTAAGTTACATGTTTCCTCTTTTACAAAATGGAAGCTGTGATCTTCCCTTTCCCTGCGCCTAAGAAATAACTGATCAAAAGAAGATTTAAATCCTGAAAGTCAAAGAATAAATTCAAAAGGTCTTTAGAAAATGCCCGAAACTTTCTCAAGCAGTGCTTTTGTCCAATTGTGTGTAGAAATATGAAGCCAAATAATGTGCAAATTTCTTACTGCTAATAACATAAAGCTTATTAAAATACCACTTATTTCTGCAGAGTATTGAAGAAAAGCAGCATTCACCTCCATGCACTCTACCTCTGCCCATCTTCTTGTAATGCAATTTGGAATATTTTCAGCAAGCATTTTATTCTTTCAGCAGATGATCATTCCCATAATCCTCTGTTACAGATGAGTTTTGTCTGTGAGGACAATTTGTGAAATAGGCTTGACTGCATAGTGCCCCCCAGCCCTGGTTTGGTGTTTTCAAAGTTTTGGGGTAATACCAGCACATTTGCCATTGAAGAATAAAATTTTGAAGCGGGGCACTGCTCATTTAAATATCATAATGTCCAGAGGAGTGATAACGTAAGATTTTATTGTGTAGGTGTTCCATTAAATGTAAAGAAGATGCACACGAGGAGTGAACTGTGGCTGAGTGGTGCTGAGGAGGTTCAGGCTATGTTCTGAAGGCACATGGGGCTACAACCTGGCAGAAGCTAAGTGAGTTTGTGACTGCATGGGAACCAAATGTATGCCCCCTTTGGATTCCAAGATGGAAGAAGAGTGGGATATAAATATCAGAAAATATCTAGAAAGGCATGTGATATAGCTCTAGGCCTGTACTTCTTCAGAAGGCAGGTGGCAAACCTCATGTTTGAATGTTGCCACCCCCCCCCCACCACGCTCCATGGAAACCTATTAGAGCAGGATAAGAATCCTAGGTTTTTATGTGCAGGTTTTGATCTTTTAAAAAAATGTATGGGAGCATGGAAAAACATGAACTGCATTATTCAATTCAGAAGTACATAAGAAGACAAGGTAAGCAGGCTGAGTCAGACCAAAGGCTTCTAAGTCCAGCATCACATTTCCCACTGTGACCAGCCAATGGAAAGCCCACCAAGCAGGACATGAAGAGGAGGAGAACCAACCCCATGTATGCTACATTCAGCATCTTGGAGGAAAGGTAACATAGACATTTAATTATCATCATCTTCAATTTGGCAGGCACTGGATGAACAAAATAATATATTTGCCCATCACACTTTTCTGCTTTAATGCCATGTTTCTTTAATAAACCATCTCTTTACGCTGGAAATCTTTCAGAAGAACCTTGATTATTTTAAATTTATACTGAATACTGATTTCTCTCTGTGTTGGGACAAGCAGACAACAGCAAGCAACCCACTTCAAAGCAGAGAATAGGTGTAGCCTTTGTTTCTAATGAACAGCATTTTATCTTTAGTTTAAATTACAGTTAAGTGCTTTTAAATCTTCCTTCAAAACTGTTATTTGGCCTTGCCCCAAAGTTTTTCTATCCCCTGTTCGCCCTATCTTTATAAGACCTGGCAGAGCCAATAGTAATTCTGTACTTAAGGAATGGTATTTAGTAGAATGCACTGTGGAAACCAGCCCACCTGCTGATATAAAAGTTCTCACAGGAAATAGTCTTATGAATTATTTGCAGCAAGCAGAATTGCTAACTGGGTGGAACTTGCACAGTCTGCCTGTGCAAAGGAACACTGAGGAAATGGTCCAGTGGATCAAAGAGTCTGTAGAACTGGACACAAGACAGTGCCTTTACGCAAGACCACAGTGCTACACTGTACTCTGTGAAGCTCTGGTCACAAAAAAGATTTCACAGCCCACAGAAAGTTAGCAAAAAACAATCACCAAAATGCTCCAATCTTAAAGGCACCGCCCCTGTGAGGAAAGTCTAAGGTGTTTAGGGCTTTATTGAAGTTTCAAAAATTATGGATGAGATAGAGTGGATTTTTTCTTTCTCTCGGGTTCACCCAGTGAAACTGATAGGTAGTATGCACAAAATGACAGACAGAAAAAAATCACGTAAATTCACACAACACAGGTGAGGAACCTTTCGACTAGGGGCCAAATATATCCCTCCATGCCTCTCTACCTAAGCCTCGGGACTCTCCTCACACCAGCAACATCCCTATCCATAGGCCATGCCCCTCACCAGTTCCGCTCCACATCCATCCTCCTTGGATGTTTTTGCTTGGCTGGAGTTTGCCCTTGAACTCTCATAACGCTTCTTGCTTACCAGGAGAGAGGACATAAAGAGGTGAATGTGAATGTGTGTAGAAACTAGCTTACCGCACAAATGTAAAATTTACATGTGGTGCCCTGCTCACTTTTGCTTCTGTTCCCCACTTTTGTGTTATACAGCTTATGGAATTCACTGGCACAGAATGTGGTGATGGCCATTCCATTAGGCAGCTTTAAAAGGGGAGGAATCCATGCGGGATAGAATCACCATGTTCAGCGACAGTTCATCTAGGGCTGGAGGGGAGGGGAGAGGTCAAAATGCCCAAGGCTGGACTTTATTTATCTTGATGGACCAGTTCATGCTTTCTAGCCAGTGGTAACAGCCTGAAAGCTGCTATTTTAATTTCCCAGAATATTCTGGGAATTTCCTGAGTGCTGTGCCAGAATACTGGGGAAATTAAAATGGAAACTCTGAGAGCCAGCTACATGATGTGAAGAGTCCATGGTAAGTATGAGTACTTGAGGACCCTGTCTGAGCAGTTGCCCTGAGTAGGTCTCTTATATTAGATGCTGGGGAACATACCATGTGGGAGTAAGCTTGCAGGCTTCCAAAAAACATCTCTCTGGTCAGCTTTGAAAAGTTGGTGCAGGATATACAGTGGTACCTCGGTTTATGAACTTAATCTGTTCTGGAAGTCCGTTCTTAAACTGAAACCGTTCTTAAACCGTGGCGCGCTTTCCCTAATGAGGCCTCCCACTGCCGGTGCCCTTCCACCATTCGGATTCCATTCTTAGACAGAGGTAAAGTTTGCACACCAGGACACTACCAGTTTTGCGGAGTTCGTAAACCAAATCGTTTGTAAACAGGACTGTTCTTAAACCGAGGTACCACTGTAAGGACTATTGGTCTAAGCCAGGACTGTTCCTACATTTAATTATGCTGAAAAAGCCAAGTCTATTATCAAAGCTCAATGCAGTTCCAATAAGGGAAGATACAGCACAGTTGGTTAGAGCATAGTGCTTATAATACCAAGGTCACAGGTTTGATCCTGATATGGAACAGCTGCATATTTCTGCATTGAGGGGGTTGGTCTAGATCAGTGTTCCCCAACCTTGGGCCTCCAGCTGTTTTTGGACTACAACTCCCATCATCCCTCGCTAGCAAGGCCAGTGGTCAAGGATGATGGGAATTGTAGTCCAAAAACAGCTGGAGGCCCAAGGTTGGGGAACACTGGTCTAGATGATCCTAAGAGTCCCTTCCAACTCTATGATTCTATTATCTATGACTTTTTTGTGCCTAACACGAGACATTTATGCTAACACCCCTCACCCCACCGGAATTGTTGCATCGTCACTACCTCTAAGGTTTTTATGTGGGCAAGTTCACAAATGACATTTACATAAACAACCAAAAGGTCTGTGGCATCTTAAAGACTTAGAAATTTATTGCGGCATACGTTTTTAATCAATCAGTCAATCAAATTTTATTATGTGGTCGCAGACCCATTAAGGTATAACTTTTCATGGACTAGCATCCACTTCATTAGCTGAAATGGACTCTAGTCCTCAAAAGCTTATGCCATATTAATTTTGTTTTGTCTTTAAGGTGCCACAAGACTCTTTCTGATTTTTGATGCAATGGTATAACATGAAAACACTCTTTGGAAATTGTTACGATCACATAGTAATTGTAGGTATCCATGAAGCTTTGAATACCATTCACCACAAATCACGAGCTTTTACATCCTTGGATGGTATCTATAAACTGGAGGTGCCAAGATAGAGTTCCATGGTGGCTTAGTTAAGATATTAAGTAATCCCAATTCAATAAAACGTACCCAATTCAAGCCTGAGCTCATACTGGAAACTGGGTGTTTTGGGGAACCTATAGTCTAGTAGCTGGACTTCAGCTGTGACAGTCCTTAGAATACTCTCTAACACAGAGTTTACCCTACTGTATATAAAAGGAATACATAACGGAAAAGAAGAACAGCTTTTTGTTTGCATTTTCACAGCACTCTTCACAGAAGACAATGTAAGAAAAATGCACTATTGGTGTCCTGCATAGCAGCATTCCTATTTGCAAGTTGACATCTGATTTTTTCTTTGTGAAAAAGAAGGTAAGAAATCCACACTAATATGGCCTACAATTCAGTTGAAAATGCCATGTAGCCTGAATGTCACTTGCTGTTCTTGCTGTATTGATTTTAGAGACAAATACAGATAATGGTATTTTTTTACTATTCCAGCTTCTGTTGGGTGGGTTTATACAAGGCTGCGCACACACCATATATTTAAAGCACTGTAGAACTGTAGTTTATTCCAAACTGATCTACAATTCCAAGTACCCTTAATAAGGTACACAGTTCCCAGTATCCTTTGGGGTGTGCGGGTGCACAGTGTATTGTTAATGTTGAAAGTGTGCAAACTCTCCTCACCTGCATTGTCTGTCTCATTCTGACTTAATGGATTTGCTTTTATTCTGGTAATAGTGGATATTATTCACCCACACTAAAAAGCAAAGATCTATAAATATGAACCGCCCCTCCCCAAGGTTATGGAGCAGTATGGACTGACTAGTTAGAACAAACACACTCTCGCTCATGAGAAATAAATACAAAGCATTTGAAGGGTCGAATGTGGAGCTGAAAGCTAACACATGTTCTGAACAGATGTCTTGTTAAGAAGTTCATTTAGTTTGAATAAAATTCTAGATCAAGGGACTTCAGAGGTGGGGGAGGACTGGAGTAGATTAAAACATAACACACAAAAAAGGCTTGGGTTTGCTAATTCCATGATCTGTCACATCTTTCCATCTGCACAGAAATGTGTGGGTGTTAAAAAGAAGGAGGAGGGGGTGGCCGGGGTGTTAAGGAGATTCAAAGAAAATGTGTGTGTGCGTGTGTGTGTAAGCAGTCTAAGCTAGCACACAGAGAACACTTTTGCCAGTAGATGTATTTATAACTAAACAGCCCCAAATGATACATTAAAAGCACTTGCAGTGACAATGAAAAATAACAAGATTATGAATCTCTCTTTCTCGATGTGTGTGTGTCTATGTGTGTGTAAGTGCAGTAAAATGTTTTTTTTTAAAGAAGCTTCAGGAAAATAATTCTTTCTGCTGGAATCTCCCCACCACAGTATATCTGCAGTATGCAAACCTACAAATGCACCCTTCCTCTAAAACAAGCATTTCTGTATGCATTTGAATGGATTCTCTCCTAAAATGTGTACTTCTATACACACTTTTTGTGAACACTTTCCTTGGGCTGAAACTGCATTGCAAATTTCAGAGAAGTGTGTAATCTAATAGATTACTGGGCTCCAATCCACATACTAGTCTGGAATTGACAAACTGGGTGAGTTCACTTTAAAATGGGACGGAACAAAAAAAAATCCTCCATGATTCTTTGTTAATGCAGAGCAGATTTAATTTCTGACATCTCCAGTGGCCAGGTAGCAGGTGATGGGAAATGCCTCTGCCAAAGTATCTAGAAATCTGCAGTCAGACAGAGTAGAGTAGGAAGAGTCAATGTGATTCCCTCCAGGTGATGCTGAACTCCCACTGACTAAACTGGCTGTGGCTGATGTGACTTGGGAGCCCAACAGCATCTAGAGAATACCAAGTTGGCTATCCCTGGAATAGAATTTACTGGGCTAGCTAGACAGACCAATGGAAGCAGTTGATATAAGGCAGTTTCCTATGTTCATATGGTACATTAACAACAACAACAACAACAACATCAACATCCCACACACTCTGGGTGGCTTCGAGCACATAAAAACATAATAAAATGTCAAATATTAAAAACTTCCTGATACAGGGCTGCCTTCATTGTTACCCACTGTGAATCTTCAACTGTGTTCTTACAATGACTAAGCATTTTACAGTGATATTTAATCTGTGCTATGATCTAATCTTTCACTTTCTTCTTTCAGTAGAATATTAACAACAGAACAATACATCCCCAGTTATGAAAGCAGAAATCTCTAGAATGAGGTTGGTGAACCTGTGACTCTCCTATTGTTGTTGAGCTCCAACTTCCATCAACCCCAGCCTACAGAGCCAATGGTCAGGGATGATGCGAAGGGGAAATGGAGTCCAACAGTATCTGCAGGGTCAGAGGTGCCTCTTCCCTATTCTAGAACCTATATATGCAGCATGGGGAATTCTCATCTTGCAGATTCTAGGGCTCAAAAAACTTTAACATGCCTTTATTCGATGAATATTGCAATGTCTGACAACTTGAATAACAGTCTGGCATAAAGGTATCTTGGGTATTTAAATGTTCATAGTGATAGTTTAGCTCTTGCAAAGACCCAAATGCTCTATAACATAAATTGTAACATTTGACAATGTGGTGAATGTTATTAGGAAGTTTAGATATTGCACTGTTGTTGCGTTAGGATAGTCACATTTTTTAAAAAATAATTTTTAATTTCAAGTAACAAAACATACCCCTACAAGGAAAACAGATCTTAGTAGTTGTCTTAACAAAGTTAATAAAAGGACACCATGCCATATAGAAGTTATGAATTCTGCCTCCTGCCCCAGGAATCAATATTCTATTTGTGAAATAGTTAATTTGTCCATGAGCATGAAGTCCCACACGTGTGTGATCCAGGCTTCAGAAATATTTGCATTTAAAGATTTCCAACTTTTTGCAATCACAAATCTAGCTGCAGTTAATAAATGAAGGATGAGGTCTTTATTGGTTATGTTCTTAATCTGAGGAGTTAAATATATCTTGCATCCCAACCATTAAGGTTTCAGTCATAAACATATTTGGAGAAAAGTCATTTGAAACCAGTGGGGATTACCCTAAGTTTAACCACATTTACTGAGAAGTATCTGTGTACCATGACCTTTACTGTACGAACAATAGATTAAGGTACATATCATATCATAATTACACACTATACTTGAACAGATACAAAACGTACTTGGCCCCAAAGGTAACATACTAGCTTTGGGCTAAAAAAAAAATATCCTCTCCTAACCATTCTTTGGCTATTAATAAGAAAAGAAACTGCATCTGAAAATTATGAAAGGGGCGAGGAGGTTTTGGAGAAGTTCTCACAGGGGCAGGTACAGGGCTTTGTTTGGGCTTATCTTGCTGTCAAAGTGGTCACTGAGTCCTTGTGAGTGTCCTGTTTTACATTTTATAAATCATCTCTTCAGTGGTCTGGGCCTTCCTTAAAAGCAAAATGTTACACTTCCTGGCTTCCAATGCTTCAGGAGAAGACACCATGAAGTAACTTCTCTCATGGACCTTTCTCAAATGAGTAATCACAGGCAGTTGAGAGGGCTGTAGTATGTTGGTGAAATTTATAAAGAAAGAAAGAAAGAAAGAAAGAAAGAAAGAAAGAAAGAAAGAAAGAAAACCACACACAACACACATGGCCAGCTGACAACAAAGAGATATGCTCAACCTCACACCCATTGCAACTGCCAAGAGGAAGAGACAGAAAAATGCAAATATCAGGTTTGGGCACAGCACAATAACAAACAGATGAAGTTGTGAATATGACATGCTGCGGTGGTTTTTCCAAGATGCTAAGTAGTGTCCCACCCCAACAGCAAGGATACTGTTTTTCCTTGTGCCTTTGATTGCAGTGCTTACAGACTTACTTCACACAAGTTGTGCCATGACCCAAGGATCTGCATAAGAACAAAAGCGAACCAGGATGCCTTGGACACAATCATGGTCCTTCTCAAGGAAGGACAGCCCATTCCTCAAATCATTCACAGGTCACAACTGAGATCCCTGGTTGTCATGTTCAAAGCACATATCTACATAATCTTCATTATGACATGTGCCTTAAACAGATTAAAGCATTTCTAAATAGAGACAGAGAGAGGAAGGGAAGGGAGAGAAAACCTTTTTGCAAATCAGCTAAGACAGCTGGGTTTTCTGTGATTAAGCTAGGCTGGAAATCTGGAAATCTCACTCACAGAAATGAGCCAAACTAGTTTCCGGTTTGCCAGGAATTGAGAGTTTTCAAATCAGACAGTAATGAGGCTTCCAAAATCCTCTCTCTACCAATCTGATCCCTTAGGAAATAGGGAACTTATGACAAACAGGTGTTTCTCAAGAGTTCACAGTCACCCAAACAGAATCATCCACCTTTCACAGTCTAACACAGCTTTCCTGAGAAGGAAGCAGTTTGCAGGGACACTGCCTTTTCACCTTGAATTGGGACATTCTGATTGACAGGAGCCAGTGGTGGCATTTGCAGAGAGGATTTTAAAGCACCATAATTTCTTCCCTTCCTGCTCCCCTCATCCCACTACAGCTTCTGTGATGCAGATGGACTGCAAAAGGGCTGGCCTCAGAATCTTTACAGGATCATTATATTTAGAGGAAAGAGTTCATGATCAAGAGTAGTCTTATATTATAAGCACCAAAGAAGTAAAGCACTGGCATCTTACTGTGTAGTCTGTCTATTTCTGATCTCTCTTTTAAGTAAAGGATATTTTTATTATAATAAACCTGATCCAATCACAGAAAGATAAAGGATAAGGTAATAGCTTCACTAAAGCCAATGACACATCTTCTACAGGGCAAGAACTTCCCTGCCTTTCCTAGCCACATCTTCTTCAGACAGATGAGGCTCACACTGATCACACAAAGAAGGCAGAAACAGACCAATTTCATAACTATTTGAGGGTTTATGTGAACCTGATTCAGCACAACCTCATATTCCATTTGGTTCTGTTCTGTTAAGGTCTGGATTCTGCACTTCGAGAAATGAAATTTAGTATAAAAAAGCCAGACACAATAGTAGCACACACTGGCCTTGTTTCAGGGTAATGTTTTCATAAAAAATCAATCCCCCTGTAAAAACTTCAAAGCAAATATTTCTGTTCCATCACTTCTGAATCCTGCCCTGAATTATTGGGGCCCATTCCAAAACTTAATCAACAGGTATGTTTCTTTGTCCCCTAAAGCAGGAATGCCGAAGGGGTGGCCCTCAATACGTCGTTCAACTCCCAGCCACAGGTTCCCTATCCCCGCTCTGAAAGATATGCTCTGAGCAAACAAGGTGGGTGGGAAACACAAAGCCTGCAAAAACTCAGTGGGGCTCAGCAACCAGATGGTGAGGGAGAGCCAATATTTTCCCCACTGTTAATTGAAGACTTGCATAGGGCATCTGCCTTTCCCTAAGCCTATGGTTTTTCCCTGCAAGGGAACAGGAAGAAGCCCAGGTAAGAGAGGAGGAAAGAGAAGAACGAAACTAAACAAAACACTTTAAGAGTGAAACATGTGCATATGTTAGAATTCTGTACAAATGCATCTTAACTTAGGGTATTTATACGGGAAACATTGTGGTTTCCACCTGATAGAGCTTTGTTTCCATCATACTGCCTCTTGTATCAAGCACCCACTTAGGTCTAATTCTGTAATTTGGTTTTTGAAGACTAATTGTATGCAAAATTATATGCAAAATTTGCATATATTATACATATACAGTGGTACATCGGGTTAAGTACTTAAATGGTCCCGGGATCTGTTCTTAACCTGAAACTGTTCTTAACCTGAAGCACCACTTTAGCTAATGGGGCCTCCTGCTGCTGCTGCCGCGCTGCCGGAGCACAATTTCTGTTCTCATCCTGAAGCAAAGTTCTTAACCGGAGGTAATATTTATGGGTTAGCAGAGTCTGTAACCTGAAGTGTATGTAACCTGAAGCGTATGTAACCCGAGGTACCTCTGTAACACATTTGCAATACCATATTTCTGCAACATAATTTTATAAGTTTTAACACTTAAGTATTTTTATACTGTTGTATGCATTGCTGCATGTATCTGTTCCTGTGTTACCGTAGTTACTTTAGGAAACTGGAAGTGTGTATACATACATACATGCATAAAGTATATGAGAATTATTCATATTTTTAGTGGAATTGATAAAAAGAAAAACAAATCCTTTCTTCTTGTCAAGATCAAAGAGCAAGATGGAAATTTTAAAACATCAAAATTTTCAGAAAATTCCATCCCTAACAGCAACATAAATCTACTAATCACAGCACCATCAGTGACTTCTCTTTGAAAGTAATTGCTTTCAAAGTATTGCTCAAC
Source organism: Podarcis vaucheri (assembly GCF_965113315.1). Lineage (NCBI taxonomy): Eukaryota > Metazoa > Chordata > Lepidosauria > Squamata > Lacertidae > Podarcis > Podarcis vaucheri. The sequence continues at coordinate 61,563,611 of NC_138766.1, read as the reverse complement.
ATAATTTGTTGTGAAGGAAAGATTTCAAAGGAATGTGAGTCCAGATCATACTGTGAAACGTTCTGCTCCTCCACTTCTTCAGGATTTAGAAAATGATGGGAAATAGATATGTACAGTATTGAGGGTGGTTTTTTTCCGACAGACAGAGTAATCATGTCTTGTTTGGTTTGACATCATAAAACAGATAAAGCTGCGACAGATAAATGCTAATCTGCCATTTGCAGCTGGTGAACAAATGGCAATGCACCCTCCATCAATTGCGCAGGGTGGCTTAGTACATAAACTAGATTAGAAATGAATGTGCTGGTCAGATTTTAGGGAAAGTGGTCTCTTATGTACACACATAGTGTTGTTCAGTGTGAATGTAAATTGACAGTTCTCTAATTTGCTGATTGTGCATCTCCTTTCTGGCTACAAAGGCAGGGGGAAAATATATCATTTGCTGCAACAAGTCTTATTAAAATGAACATATATTTTTTTCATTTTTAAAAATGGAGTCATCAGAAAATCACCTCTTGGTAAATTCTAATTAAGTATCATTTGAAAAATCTACAAAAAATAGATTATAATTCTAAGATCAAAGGACACAATCCAGGCAAACTGAAACACTTTCATGTCCCAATGATTTCAAAGTTTGGGAACTTTCTATAAGGATTTGAAAGAAGAAGAGGAGTTTGGATTTGATATCCCGCCTTTCACTCCCTTTAAGGAGTCTCAAAGTGGCTAACATTCTCCTTTCCCTTCCTCCCCCGCAACAAACACTCTGTGAGGTGAGTGGGGCTGAGAGACTTCAGAGAAGTGTGACTAGCCCAAGGTCACCCAGCAGCTGCATGTGGAGGAGCGGAGACACGAACCCGGTTCCCCAGATTACGAGACTACCGCTCTTAACCACTACACCACACTGGCTTTGCATAGTTATATCCCTTGTGCTGGAGAATGCATTTCTTATAACACTTGGGGGGTGGGGCTTCCACTTGTCCTGTGCCTGGGAAGCACAGGTCTGGGTGTTTTTCTGTTTGTCCTGTGATTTCTAGGCACGGGTCCAAGCAGCTTTGCCTTTGCAGCACTGTTTCCCCCCAGAAAACCTGCTCTTTAGTACTACATCAGAGGAAACATTAATCTGGAGAAAACCCGATTGATGTTTGCCCGGATTCGGCAGTAAGCAGTGGGTTTTCCCAGGTGAAAGCAGTGGGGACAGTGGACATGTGGATGAGCCCTTAAAAAGGTAAAGGTAAAGGGACCGCTGACCGTTAGGTCCAGTCACAGACGACTTTGGGGTTGTGGTGCTCATCTTGCTTTACTGGCCGAGGGAGCCAGCGTACTGCTTTCGGGTCATGTGGCCAGCATGACTAAGCTGCTTCTGGCGAACCAGAGCAGTGCATGGAAATGCCATTTACCTTCCCGCCAGAGCGGTGCCTATTTATCTACAGTGGTACCTCGGGTTACATACACTTCAGGTTACATATGCTTCAGGTTACAGACTCCGCTAACCCAGAAATAGTATCTTGGGTTAAGAACTTTGCTTCAGGATAAGAACAGAAATCGTGCTCCGGCGGCCTGGCGGCTGCAGGAGACCCCATTACCTAAAGTGGTGCTTCAGGTTAAGAACAGTTTCAGGTTAAGAACGGACCTCCGGAACAAATTAAGTACTTAACCCGAGGTACCACTGTACTTGCCCTTTGACATGCTTTCGAACTGCTAAGTTGGCAGGAGCAGGGACCGAGCAATGGGAGCTCACCCCATTGCGGGGATTCGAACTGCCGACCTTCTGATCGGCAAGCCGTAGGTTCTGTGTTTTAGACCACAGCGCCACCCTTAGTGCTGCTATTTTTGAATGTCTGAAGTCTTTCAATTTATTTTGAGATTTTTAGTTTTATAAAGAAAAAGATAAAACAGGGTTATATGAACATATCACTCATTGGGGCTGATGGGAGTTGTAATCTCTGAAGGGCATCAGCTTGAGGAAGGCTTGTTTGTTTGTTTGTTTGTTTGTTTCTTATTAATCAGGATCACCATAATAAGTAATTGTAACATGTATCCGTTATACAGCACCTACACTCTGTGCTGTACAGAAAAGAATGAACATGGATTGAATCTGCCCTATAGACTCACGCTCTAACTGCACAATCCCTTACATATCTGTTCACAAGAATGTTCCTCTAAATTAAATGGAATTGGGGCTGGATCCTATATACACTATCACCTGGGGGTAACTCACACAAGGAGTAAGACTCACACAGTGTGAGTCCCTTCAGAGTAGAAATGTAAAGGATTGTGCTGTTACTCCCAGAATAATAATAAAAATAATAATAATAATAATAATAATAATAATAAACAGAAATGAAGGAGAGGAAGAGATAAGACAAGGGGCCTAGAAAGACTGAAATGCCAACATGAAACCTGTTACAGGAAGCAAGAACACCTTTTTGTCTGGCATGTATCACTTGCGAACTTCATTAATAGTGGAAAGAAAGCAGAGGCTTGCTGTTTTAAATTCAATGTACGTTCCAGCCGAAATAAACAGGTTTTAAATTCGTATTACAGGTGTGAGAATTGCAAATCATGGTTTGGGAGTCATTTGTGAAGCAGTCCATTACCTAGCTTTTGCAGCTATACTGGGGCTGCCATATGCCCAGAATTTCCCGGACATATATGGGATTCACCCGTCAGAAATGTCCAGGGAAACCCATGTCAGAAGTGTTGATTTTTGGCCAAAAAAAGCAAAAAATGGCAACCGTAAGCTATACACACACACATCTTTCTTGCTGGCATTAAACATCTCACACTTAAGACTGTTTCCGAGATAAAACACACATACACGGAGAGAGAAATCTTGGGTAGCTTTTCAAGAACTCATATATGCGTACATTTGCTCAGAAGGAAGAAGTGCTGCTGGTCTTCCTGAAACGTATAGCTAGGCACGATTGCAGCCCGAGGATGCAATTCTATGCTTGTTTTCCAGGATGTAAGTTTTGTGGAGCTTACATCTGAGTAAATATACCTAGGATTGTGTGGAGCCTCTATTTTTAATCATGAAAATATTTGTTTTGAGAGCAAAAAAGAAGCCATACGTTTGATCCCAAAACACCCAGCGAAAGAACTGCAGCGGTTCACAACGGTATCTTTGCCCTGTGCCAGCTTCTTTGACATTGCTCTTTCAAGTGACAAACATAATCTCATAGTGTGCCTAAGCTTCTCCAGACAAATCGTAGAAGCTTTGCTCCTTCATCAATATCCAGCCTCAGGTTTTATGACCTGGGGACAGTGACTACTTCAGGACATCCCGCACATGGCAACAGACATCTTGATGACACCAACTCTTGCACATTGATGTTTAACGATCTCTTGTATTATTTTTGGCTGTTGACTTTCTAAACCCATCAAAGCAGATTACAGCCACTTATAGTGTTCATGTCTTCTGAGTCCTCTCTGCTCGGCTTAATTCAGCAAGGAAAAGCACCTTATCTGCCAGATATTCACCTTTCCCTGCCGCTCCTTTTCCCTCCAAAAATGTGTTTTGATCCTTCTGTTGATCTCAGCCCTCTGAGCATATACAGCCCTCTGTACATGCATCAAGGGCTACCTTGCTTTTAAAATAAGCAATTAGATTTTATTGGGCACTGTTAGGCAGTGCAGCAGTATTCATTATGATGATTACTAAGGATGGCCATAAGCTATCTGATACTTAAAAGGAAACTTGGTGATGCTATGTTTTATGTTCGGTTAAGCTGTTAAATGTTATCTTAGGCCAGGCATGGGCAAACTTGGCCCTCCAGCTGTTTTAGGACTACAATTCCCATTATCCCTGACCACTGGTCCTGTTAGCTAGGGATGATGGGAGTTGTAGTCCCAAAACAGCTGGAGGGCCAAGTTTGGCAGGCTATGCTAGGTGATTAATTTGACTCACCACATAGGAATTTTAGGACAATGGATGCCAAACATGGAGGCTAAATTCAAAGCTAAAACAAACACACACACACACACACACACACACACGAGAGAGAGAGAGGGGGGGGGAAGAGAGAGAAGAGTTTTCTCACTGACCATGAATTAAATTTGGCCCATAATATCTAACACTGTATCTTGTCTGCTAGGTATTTCACAGCATGTCAAAACCTGCTAATTAAGAAAGAGGGGTCCCCCCCATAACAAAAAGAAATTAACTAAAATGCTGACATTGTATCACTGTTCCCCACCCCATCAAGAAATATTTCAAATAAATAAAAAATACATATTCAATATTAAACATGTCATCTATTAGTAGTCCAAGCTGTTTCTCAGAATTTAACTTGGGCACAGCTGTGCCATGGAGAAATAATCTGTATCCGGCAATTAATCCAGGGAGAGTAGAGGCTGTAGCTAAAGAAAATGTGAGCTCCTTTATGCACCATTTGCCATCATGGGTCCCCTGGGTTGGCAAAAAGAAAAAGACAGGGAGAGAGGTTTGTCTGAGATGAACATGCCCTGCTGCTTTGTTTTCCCCTTGCAGAAAGATGACATGCTGCATTTTCTGCAGGGAAAATTTACTGCTGCTTGACTAAAATTAGATAGTCCACATTTACACTTAGAGTTTATGTCATTATCCCAGGAACGGTGTGGGAGTATAAACCCATAATCTCTGCACAGACAGGGAATGGATGAGGACTGCACTGAATAAATGCAACAGCTGCATAAATTCTCTTCTCAACATTGAGCTTATTTTTGTGATAAACTAAAGGGGGGGGGGAGAGAAGGGGAGGGAGGAAGGAACCTACAAGCAAGGGGGGGGAACCTAGCAACCAGCACACCACATTTATACCGAATATATAATTACGTCTGTCTGATGTTTAACTGCTCACCAGTCTTGGGCTTTTCCAGACAACACTATAGCTAGTAATATCCCCAGTTCAACATGAGCACAGAAATATATTATCCTCACACAGGCTGGGTAGGGGATAATAACCATGTGTTCATTGGAAAAGGGAACCACAGCATTTCTGGGCAGGGGACTCAATTGGATTTTAAAAAATAAATAAAGAGTGCATGTTTGGGACTACAGCTGCTAAAAAAAAGATGTCAGGGGATTATTGTGCATAGATAGGAATGACAGCCTTCTTGGAGTGCTGAGGGATTTCCTTTTCCTGTCCCTCATTTAAAAACAAACACAACAGCTGAAATGTCCATTGGGTAGTGAGAATGGATATTTCATGGATATTAGCCTCTAGGAAACACCAATGATGTCACATACAGTTGCCAATAGTTGCCCCTGACAATCATGCAAATCCAGATCTCATAGCCTTTTCTCATAGCCTTCCAAACTCAAATAGCTATGCAACATGATCAGGTGCAGAGATGTACACTATGTTTTCCCAGTGGTGGTATCAGACATTGCAGGTTGAGTGCTGGAAAATGCTGTTTTCCTACAAAAGCCAGGATCAGCTCTACTACCAAGGAAAGTCAGACAGCAGATACTGAGGTCAGGGGGCAGCAGCAAAAAGTTGGAAGACAGAAATGTGTGTGTGTCACACAGAACATCTCCACCCATGTCCCCTAAATAAGTCTGCAGGTACACTGTTGAAAGTTATGATTCAACTGTCAGTCCACCACCAAAATGTCTTCGGCTAGCCCTGTCTGCAGCAATACTAGCTGGAGGGAAGATGTCTGATTCCCCTGTAGCAACTAACAACTACACATGCATCGATTATTTAGAAAGGCTCTTGCAATAATCTTAACACAGAGACTTAAGAGCATTGCCTAAAACAAAGTCCAAAGCCACAGCATGAGTTTACAATGTACACTGGTGAAGGGATGATGAAACACTTGCCAGATTCCCTTTACAGATGGTCAAATACTTAATAGATAACAAAGTGTTGCCACATGTAATGACTTTTTATGGATTTTCTGATTTTCTTAAAGCCGCTGAAAGCTTCACAGCACTGCCATATGGGTCTAGCTGGAAACTTTTCCACAGCTAGATTTCAGGCTACTTGTTGAATCTGCTAGCGACAGGCTGCACATTTTGACCATAAGGCAACCATGACTAGAAACAGACCAAATCCATAGCTCTTGTTTTATGAATCTGTCAAATCCCAGCCGCTCCCATGTTTGTAAGCCCTGTGGGCAGCTCAGCCTTCACAGCAGAACCCGAAGAAGAGCTTCATGTTTCTCTCAGTGGTTGTAAGACATTCTGATTCGTCATAAATTCATCTGATCAGATGAAAATGAAAACTGTTGCAGAATCAGAGGTGTTCAACTGCTATATGTTTGCTCCTTTTGACTCTCTCCCAAGTCTTCCGCCTGCCACGTATGTGGAGCTATTAGATTGTGCAGCCAAGCTGGCACATGATAGAAAAAGACAACTAAACTCTCTCTCTCACACACTAAAACTGGACTGCAGATGTGCCTGCTTTCAAGTAATATCCAACTCACTCCTTTTGAGTTGAGTCATAGTAGGATCCATCCTAATGACAATACCAGAGAACATGTCCAGAGGTTGCTAGGCAACAGTGCTACGTTTGCTCTGGTCCCTTGATAAAATAGCTGGCAGATATGGGGTTGAAGTCTTTGGGGAATTAAGGCACAGACAGCTGAAGCCTCACTGCTTGGGGACTTCTGCATTTCCAGCACCTGGGCCTCATATTGGCTTGGCAGATATTTTGGCCTTTTGGCCTCGCATATTGCCTACAATTAGACTCTGACTGTTCTGTGCTGGCCTTGGTTTAGGAAACTGTGATGTTTGATTATGTTATTATGCTTTATTAAAATATTTATTAATTTTATTATGTATTGATTTGATCACTTAGGGGATATAACTGTTGGAAACTGCCCTTCTACTGAAAAAAATAACAAAGCAGATGATGTGCTTCCCTCATCTCCATATACTTTCAGGCGCATACAGCAAAGATCATGATGGCACACACCTACCAACAACCAGTGATGTTCCACTGGCCCATTTCAGACATTATGTGAATGAAGTGTGATGGTGAAACTCCTCCTTCACTTCAGTTTTTTTGCACTTACAGAGAGTGGAAAGTTTTGCTTTCAATTTTAAACAGGCTACAGTTTCCCATGACACCCAAACTGAAGGTACTGTGGTTTGTTTAAACTATGGTTAGTGAGAAAATGCCAAGATCAAACCTTGTTTTCAGATCCTAGCTTATACTGAAACTATAGCTTAAATAAATGGTTCCCTGAATTTGGATGTCAGAGGAACTGTGTATTATTTAAAATTGGAAAAAGATTCTGCCAGTCTTCTCCTCTGGTTTACAAAAGAGGAGGAAAGGTAAAAGGGGTGTGCAAGCCTAATGATCACTTTGGCTCACGTAGCGAAAGCCCATGGTCTCCTTTAATGTCTAAAGTGTACCTTATAGACTGGAATCTATCAATGGACTGAAAGTAAGTAACTAGTTGTCAAAGAAACCACATTTTCAAGGAATCCTTCTGAATGTGTAGGCTTGATGGTGGAGTACTTGTTATGAAGAATAAACACACTGTGTGCTGTTCCATATGATGCTGATCAAGATTATATAATTATCTACAGAATGAAAGCAGCTAATTATTGCTAACCTCAATCTTTAGGCACAGAAAACACCATTTTGTCCTTCCATCTATTGTCATTTTGAAATATAATAGCAGAAACCCTTAAACCCTTACGTTTTACCAGTACAAGACAGGCTTTGTAGTAGTTTTAGAAATACATTACAATTATTTCTACAACTGTGCACCGCATGTTGATTCCCTGAGAAGTTAAATCTCCAGAGCTAAAAGTGCCAAATGATGTAGATTTACTGTTTAAGTCCTTTAAAAAAAAAAAAAAGCCAACTCTGCTTCAATGAAAATTCCTACATAATACTTAAGGGCTTTCAAGATCACTTTCTACAGATAACTTTACAGTATTTAGGCTTACCAGACTGGGAGCCACATTTCTCATTTGTGTTCTCACCTTCCATGGGGGCGAATGCAGAAGTCCTGATGGATTCCCATGAAGCATAACAGTATCTACATCCATGGTCCTACAGCCCAGGCTGTCCACAGAAGATGAAAACCCAGCAAGCAGCAGGTGAAGGAAGCAGCAGCAAACATGCTTCACTAAGGCTGGAATGGCTCATGCATGGGCCCACCAGTTGCTGCATCTTTCTATCTATATCTATCTATCTATCATCTATCTATCTATCTATCTATCTATCTATCTATCTATCTATCTATCTATCATCTATCTATCTATCTATCTATATCTATCATCTATCTATATCTATCATCTATCTCTTTTAGTCAGGGGGTGGGTGGGTTGGCCAGGTATATGCATGGTTACAATTATCATTTTATTATACTTAAAGAATATGTTAACCTTTTCTGTAAAAAAGTGCCCCCCCCCGGAAATGTGTTCATTATTAGGACAACAGAAGCAACCACCAGTGCACATTTCTGAATTTGAGGTTGTACATGGGATTCTGGGTTCTGAATCTAGGGCAACAATAATGTTAAAAATGTGTAGCAATATCCATACCACAGTGGCCATAACAAAGGACAATTAATTGATGTCAGTGAAGATTTTTTTTTGATTCATATAAATCTGCTAAATTAAGTCTGTAGTCATGCCACCACGTCCTGCAAAAGGAGAACATCCAGCTTTAGGAAAACTGAGATTTTGATTCGAAACTTGACTGCTCATCTACATCTCGTTAAATTGAAGAAAATCTTTAATATCTTCCCACTCTCAGCTGTACTGGGGAATTACAGAGCAAACCTCTTTGTGTTTTTCTCCCATTAGGATTTATACAACATCTCGGTGCATCAGTGCATTAGATGATTATGTAAAATGATTGGTGCATGGGATTACTCATCATCACATGACCTGCTTGCACTTGGGAAAAATCTTTTGATTTCCCCTTTTTATCTGAAAAAGTTGCTAACACGTAATAGTTATTTTAAATCCTAAGGACCTTATATCCATCCTACGTTAAAGTTCAAAATGAAAAATCTATATTATCTCATGTTTTTAATATTTTAAGGTTGTCCTTAAAGATTCTCCACCTTCCCCCTAACACTGATTGATTAGGCTAAGAATTGTGGGTATTAAATAACATATTAGCCTTTTTATGACACTGAGGCCATCTGTCATGGATGGTTTAGTTAAGATTCCTACATTGCAGGGGTTGGACTACATGACCCTCAGGGCTCCTTTCAATTCTACCATTCTCTGATTATATGATTCTTACACACTACATGTTCTTTTTTAAATGATGTGTAATACACTCTTTGGTCTTGAACTCATTCTCTATGTTTGTCAGTCTTGATCCACCCCTATATCTTGTCAGGGGCACGAGAGGTGAAAATAAAGGGTCATTGCTTTTCAAATGAATTCAGTTTTCTGCTTAATCTCCAATAGAATGGTAGCTATCCAGCAATACACAAACCCTTTCACCTTGTGACTAGGAAGAAGCTTCCCTGTGAACTCTTCCTGGGTCACTTATTTTTTAAAGTAGTTTCTGCAACGTTTTAGCCTACTGTTGCTGACCTGTTTGCAAAATTTGTTTCAATTCTTTTTTAAAGGAGCCTTACTTGCAAAACTGCCCGTCAAACATGGAGGATTAAAAGAAAGGCTCAGTGCTCGACGTCCCACCCTTTGCCTTCATCCAGAAACCTTTTATGACCCTAAAAGTGTCTGGTATGCCTTTCTTCCTTGAATTCACAGAAACAAAGGACGAGAAGAACACAGCAATATGTTGTTGTTGTTGCTGCTGCTGCTATTGTAAAACAAGAAAAAATTGTGCAGAGCCCATGTGGGGGCTCTGACAGTCACCAGCTGTCACAAAGCAAAGCAGAGTGCTTTTGGCAGCATTGTTAGGAACTGGCCCAGCTGCGCTCCATCACTGGCCCAGGTAACAAGCTGAGCTACACTGATTTTGCAAGCCACTGAAGACTTCTTGACATTTCCCTCGAGTGTCTCCTTACAACTCCACTTCTCCTAATTAGCTTCATCTCCTGGCTGTCCGGGGCTAGTTGCATCTGCTTCAGATGTGTAAATGGTGACGAACATGTGTGGGGATACATTTAGGTTGATTGGCTGTTGAGACTGATGGTGCAAGCTTCAAATCAACTAGATAAATAAGGCTGATGTCATGATGGCTGGAGGAAGCTTTCTTGGAAGGAAGCTGAGTTTTATACTGGCTCTCGCTGAAAAGCTGCCCAAGATGGAACAGCACTTAGAATTCATAAATTGGAAAAGGAACAGCAGATGGTATAACAAATGCAACCTCTGAAAGACCTTTCAGGGATTTTTTTTTTTTGTAATAGTAACCAAAATAGCAAGAGGCAATTCAACGACCTGACTAGGAAATATATATAAAAACAAAGAACAAACCTACAGTTAATCTATAGTGCTTTCTAACGTGGGATGTTGTCAAGGTGAATAGGTTTTAATTGGACTCTCAGATGAAATGTTTTTGCTCAGCAATGTCTTCCTTTAAAGAAATTAGTTGATCAATTATCCTATTATAGTGTTAGGGGTGGATTTTCTTCTTGTTTGCATTGTGAGACAAGTGGTATTTTCCAGGTGATTTAAGGAAGACTGTTTGGATGATTGCCTTTAAAATGTTACCTGAGTCATGAGATCCACATAGATTCTTGCCATGTTCTATGTGCATCTCCTCCAGCAATGGACATCCTTCCATGTAAGGCAGCGTGAATTAAAATGGGATTAAATAAATTAATCAGCTGATAGCACCAGTGAATTAACACTTTGCAGAGCTACTCATTGCAATGCTTAAAAACTAAGCATTTGACAGAGGGGTGAGTTTAACAGTGCATGAAATTATATAGTCAAGACAGAAAATAAACTTGCAGCTTGCAGTGCATTTGTATGTGAAAAAAGAGTACAAAGGGGCTGTTTCAATCCTGGAACAATGGTAGAAAATATTCTAGAAAAGTCTTACACTAGCCAGGAGGCATAATAGGCTCTTTAAGTCTCTGGTTCTCATAGGATCCCCTGCTGGTTTTAGTATAAAGTTTTGCTTAGCACACAGGTGCTGGGCCTGCACCGGGAGACAAATTAAGTACATAGCTAAGGAAAGTGATCTTGATTCCAGAAAGACCATGGTGGAGGAGGGGAGGAACTATCTGGCTCAGAGACAGAGTAGTTTCATTCTCAAAAGAGCGCCTCCTTTCCTTATTTCATAGGAAGACATTTGTGCATGCAAGGGAAAATACTCTTGCACATGAGGAAATGAGCTCCTCTCCTAAAATAAAGTGGGAGGTTCCTATATAAGCTGCACTCTGTGTTTAACCTCCACTGTTGATTCTCCCCTCTAAATATAATATAATATACAGAATATCCATTTGTTGCTTCGTATATAGCATCTGATGTTCCATGAGCCAAATTAAAAATGACTGGGGTGATGACTAGCCAACATTTTTTTGAAAAATATGTTACATTAAAAAAATTGTCCAGATGTACAGCTGTATTAGTCTGTATCAGCAACCCCCCCCCCCCAGATTAGAGCACCTTCTGATTGGTGGGTTCACATGTGCAGATCCAAGCATATGGCAAATATGTACACTGCCCAATGCTGTGTATAAGGAGCTTTTTAAACATTCTTGATTAAAACACATAAATGTTCAAACTAAACATGCCTGTGTTTTGGGTTTCCCTCAAGCGTGTTGTTCTCCAGCTTTTGACAGCCATCTGGAAGGAGGCTAAATAGTAGGCCTTTCTAAGGGTTGCCATAGCTGCATCGCTCAGCCAAATTGTTTTCATTATTTCACCACCCATCATCTTGACCTAACATTACACAGAACTTATCACTGCTTGTGCATAAAGAAATGACTTCATCGTCCCTAGCACATGTTAATTCTCCACCGATTAGTAAACATCTTCCTTGCAACACACATAGACCTTCTACATCAGGCTTTATTACATGACACAGAACAGACTGTGCTCAGCGCAAAAAAACCCTGAATGTCAAACACACAGCAGGGCTGACGCTTTGAATCTTTACAACAGATGAAACGCTAATATTTCACTTAGTGCATCAATAAATTAATTTTATCATTTACTGTAAAAAACATTCATATCCCATCTTTGTGCCTTAGTCTGAGGCACTCACGGGCAACTCAAAATTGATCAGGAACAATGAAAAAACACTAATGAATAAAAATCAACCAAGGTTTCCTATGGGCAAAAATATGCCTCTCTTCAGGGCAGCACCCAATATGTGATGCCCAAAGAGTGTGGCAGGTCCCTGTGTGAGTGTTTTGTGGTGGGGGGCAGCCCTCACTCCCTTGCTACCACCTGGACATGCTTGTTAGGGTACTAGAAGCATGAACAGAGCTTCTGAATGTGAGGGAGATCCTGGCACTTATTAATATACTGTCTCTAATACTTGGACTGCAAGGATTTTGAGACGCTGCTTGAAGAGAACTCACAGAACGAGCGGGTGGGAGGGAGTGGGGGGGAAGCAGAAGGGGGAAAAGTAGATCTGAGGAAAATCGCATTAAAACAAAATTCTAGTGCAGCTGCATGCAAGACAGACATTTATCTGCCGTCTACATTATTGTAGCTGTTTTTCAAACACTGTAATCCCTTCAGAGGGCTAGCAGCTAACCATGCACTTAATGAGTATGATCTAGACAAATCATAATTATAAAATCCTGGAATCAACTATATAAAATGGAAGCTACAGAAAAAGCTTTAGGCAATTCTAGAGGAAATTGCACAACATAAACCCAGTTGCTATGTAACATGGAGAAAACGTATGGATGCAGGTACTGAACCAAATGAGACTTGGCTACCTTCTGTTAAGGAAAGGTGGGATACAAATGTAATAAAAGTCAAATAAATTAAAACAAAACCAAGCTTTCAGTGGTTATCAGTCCAATGCTGTGGAATGTTATTCCAACAGAAATTCAGCAGGCATCTTTTGTATTACCGTATTTTTCGCTCTATAACACGCACCCGACCATAACACGCATGTAGTTTTTAGAGGAGGAAAATCCGTAGGCATGCCACCCATAGGCATTCCCTCCATAACACGCACAGACATTTCCCCTTACTTTTTAGGAGGAAAAAAGTGAGTGTTATGGTGCAAAAAATACGATAATTTTTAATCATTTGCTGAAAACATTGCTCCGCTGCCAGGCTTAGACAATTAAATAAACACCTGCCAGTCAGCACAGACAGTGCTGAGCTAGATAGCCAAAGGTCTAACTCACTAAAAAGCAGCTTCTGGTGTTTAGCATGGGGGATAATACAGTGCCCAAAGTGCCATTGCCAGGGGGCTGAAAAGCATTTTCCCAGGGCTACTCTTTGGTCTTGGTCACATAGGTAGACAGGAGTAACTGTAGCACACTGCCCTCAATTCCCATTTCACAGAGTCAAACAAGGAGGATGCACATCAAGAAGCAGAAGCAAGGTCGCACTCCCCTTGTCCCATTTGCTGGAAAGCTCATCTGTCAATCCCATGGCCAGGCCTGGACCTAAACTGAAATGGCTCTAAACAATCCATGACGTCTAAGACTGTTTGCAGTCATTGTGCCACTACACTCTCTACCACCTTTCCCCCAACTGGGGTATTTGCACCAGGGCAGTAGTTATTCCAGTCCAACCACCTCTTTAAATGCAGTAGGGACCACCCCTTCACACAATGAAGCATTAACCACGCTCTGGAACCAACCAGTCAGACTCCCTCTGCTAGAGATAATAGGCCATGACGGACAGGGGTCAAGAGGGTATATAAGTGCCAGCCCCTTGTAGCTGACTGCACAAGACATCAAGTGTGTTCTGAGAGCTATACCTGGGAGAAAAATGGATCCCACTCTTCCCCTGCCACCCGGGACACTGCTGATGCCACGTTGTACCATCATCTCCATTGTTACTATTCACTTATAGAAGAGGCAGGGAACGTTTTTCAACCAGAAGACCACACTGTCTCTCAGGGAAATCTCTGAGGGCTGCATACCTGTGATGAGCAGGTCCAGAGGCAAAAGGAGGTGGAGAGGTGGATGTGATGCCCACCTTTGTACAAAAGGCTACATTTCATCTGTGCAAAAGTCAGAGGTACACACACACGCCTACACACGCCTCTACCTCCTTCCAGGGAAGCAAGAAGCTTCATCACAGTTCAAGGGTTATATCAGCAGAGCCAGTTGGGGCAGTGGCTTAGATAAGGCTTGGAGGAAGGGTCCCAAGGGCTAGATAAAGAAGCATGGAGAGCCGCATTTGGCCCCTGGGTCTGAGATTCCCTCTTCCCACCCACACCTTACAATAAGGGGAATTATTTGGTAAATTAGGTAGTTTCTAGAAATAAGCTGGAATGAGAACAGTTTTTCAACACAGACCAACATTGTGTGTGTTATTTGAATCTTAGGTCACATGATAGCCTAGAAGCCAATTTCTAGCAGCCAAGGTCCCTTTGGGCCCCCCATAAGATATCTGAGGGGGGTGGGGCCCAAAGCTGATGGGCATTGTCATTCAAATGGTGTGCCTGTGCCGTGTCTTGTGATTGATTATGCAGGGCTGGGCTTACCTGCCCCCTCATAATTTATTCGAGTTGGCATGGCAGAGTAAACAAACTCCCAACAAGCCTCCTTTCTACCTGTCTCTATTTTTATATGGACATGCTTGCTCATGTGCCCATCTAATCGTACAAAATGATTTAAGAAACTATTATGAGAATACAAAAATTAGATGGAAGCAGAAATTTATTCAAAAGGGCAAGTTTGGCAGTAGGATGCGACAACATGTTTACAACTCACAGAAGGAGTATTCTCATTCACAAGTGGAATGTGCTTGGGAAATTTCTCATTAGCATTTTGAAAAAGTTATTATTCTGCTGCAGCTATTGGATACAAATAAAATTGGATACAAATACAAATAAAATGTTGGCATATAAAATGTTTCTTGTCACAGCAGACCCCAGCCAGCTGCCACTTCCCTCTTCTCCGCTTTTTTTGCACCCAGATCTCTTTGCAAGTGAACTAAAAAATCTCCTTATGATTTGGTACAAGATAATCATTATCGTATTTTAAGAGCCTTCACATGAGTCATTTGTTGCACAGATTAAAAATGAGCTGTTTTGTTTCCCTCAAAAGCACCAGTCGCCTGATGCCAGGCTGCATTTATAGCACAGCTAATGCCAATGTACATTTAGCCTGTGAGGAGAATCGTTTTATGAGCACACATTTAGCTGTGCCTAATGCATTATGTGATATACTCAGAAGAAAATTTTGTGGTTTAGGAAAAAACAAAAAACAGATGTGAGCTTGCATCTGTGCCATGCTTCTGAAGTGCATCTTCTACTCCAAGCAATCTTCACCTGACTATGCTGCATCAGTGATTATAGCACTATGTAGCTCTGAATGTTTTATATCCCCCCCCACCCAAATGTTAGCTAGGGTGGTCTGAACCACAAAAAAAAAATGTTTTCACCTTGCACATAAAACTTTGTTTCACCTTGAAGAAACAGGTTGGATTGGCATCATCCTTGCTCATCTAGATCATTTACAGATCTGGGAATTATAGATTTATTGGTCCCCCCCCCTTTCTGCAGTCTACATTTTGAATCTACTGGTGGGAGGGTGAATCACAGAAAAGAATTCCATAAAATGGGATTTGTCTAAAGAGCCCCATCGGCAGAAGCCATTGCAAAACTTCTGCTTGTGTAATTGGGCTCTCGCCACCTTCCTTACCCTGTGCACACACACACCAAAATTGGCTTGAGGAACATCAGGAGAACCCCCAGAACACACTACATGGGGGGAAGGGGGGGTTGTTCCTTCTGGCAAGCTGAAATGCTTTTGCAGACCAAATGGCTGCACATTTTGAGGCCTGTATAATTCTGAACAGAACGTGTTGACATTCCGATCTGAAATTACACAGGCTTAGAAATCAGAATCACATAACGACACAGGCAGAAATGTGATCAGGATGTCGCAATCGGAAGCAAAGCATATGGGTCTCTCTTCCCAACAGCTAAGTGCAGGATCAGTGAGTGTTAGACATTTTGCTTCCCTGGCACAATGTAAGAGAAACCAACAACTGCTAGTACTCCAAGTGCTGTTGTTTCCTGTCATAGAAGCAGTAGCTCTGATGGGCTGTATGGTCTTCTGGAAAACTTGATCCATTCAACTGCTCACCTGGCTAGAAAGCAACCCAATATGAGTTATTCTTGTGGAACCGTGCTTTGCTCTGCTGTGAGGTGTCTATATGTGTGCAGATCACACATTATGAACTGGTAAATATCTGCAACTAAAGTATGTAGGTGCCATAGAAAAACACAGCATAGATCAACTTCCTTCCCTGGAAAATCAATCAAAATGGTCAACATAAAGGAGACAAGGGACCTCACATGAGTTCCTCACTGGAACATGGAAAGCTGCCTTATTCTGAGTCATACCATTATTCCCTCTAGCTGAGTATGTTCCTTCCTGAGGTTTAGGACAGGGAGTCTTTCGCAGCCCTACCTAGAGATGCTGGGCATTAGACCAGGAACTTCTGTATGCAAAGCAGGTGCTCTGAGCTACGGCCCTTGTTATTTTGGAGGGAGTGGTAGTGCAAATAATAATAATAATAATAATAATAATAATAATAATAATAATAATAATAATTTATTATTTATACCCCACCCATCTGGCTGGGTTTCAGCAAACTGAATCAGCTTTGTGTTCATATGACAGTTCTGTTTTGCTAAGGAGTCACAAGGTATCAGGGCAAAGATGAACTGCAAGCAAAGTATGATTGCCTTTCTTCACTTCCATACTCTGATATATTGGTTTTTAAAAAACAACAATCCACTCAGTTCCAGTTTTCAGAGTACAGTAAATCTCCTCTAGCACAGCAACTGCATTCAGAATCAGCACCCCTAGGCCCATGAAATCTACCACATCTGTGACAACTATCAATGAATGCCAAAATATTTGATACTGTGCATAGTTACAAGATTTTTAATCTAGTGAAAATTTGTGTCATTTTCTCCTTCTTCATGGATGCTAAAATCTACCACAATGTGAGAGAAACCTTGCCATACCTCTTCAATGGCTCATTGCATTTAAACGATAAGAGGAACGGTCTTGAACCAAATCATCACTACCAACACACTTTACTAGAAAGCACAAAAGTCTAGAACTGCTTCTTTCCATCTGACATTTTCCAATATATTATGCAGAGAAAGCCCCCTAACCTATGAATAACATGAAAAGGAAACCTGCCATTGTACTTTTGCCGTCTCATCAAGCTCCTTGTGATGTGTTTGTGTATGATATTTGCATTTCAATAGAAAGTGCCTTCTCTTCTCTCATCCTCTTCCTTTCTTTCCTGTAATCAGTTGGTACCTCTGAGGAATTCATTAATATGTAAATTGCTGCATTTGAATTGATTGGCACAGGGATTCCTGGGGAGCTATGTATGCACACAGACTCAAATTCTGTATAGCCAAAAGGATTCCCTCCCCATCTCTCAGATGACATCATTTTAAACATAATTGGTACATGTATAAAGTTAGCTAGCTTGGGGATTTTCTTGTAATTCCTATCTTTTCCAGAAATAAAATGACGGATGTGAATGGAAAGAGGTGGTACAAGGGGTGATTACTCTGTCTGCAGTGTTGGATCTCCTTCAACCTGCATTTTACCTCTCAGTCTGATTTAACTCTGAAGACGTAAGCACTGGAACAGTGCATTTTACTTCTTTCCATTAAAAAAAAGTCCTGAAGGAGGATGTTTCCCTGAAAAGGCTTGTTGCTAAAACCCTGCTGTCCTAGAGTCTGTTTACTATTAACTCTTTCTGTGGCTACAGAGAGCCAGTATATTGGAATTAAACATTGTTTTGATGCCCGGGGTTACAGTTTACTTTAAAGTGCTTAGGATCACACAGTAGATAACCTAATATTCCTAAAAGGCAAGTATTTGTTATATGATGGGGAGTACATTCTACCAATGGGATTTCCCAAGACCAATTTTCTGTTTATAGCCCATCAGACAAAATATTGGTGCTGAACTATAGGCAGAAGCACTGAAAATGGAGGGAAAATGTCAATCCATCCAAATATAATTCTCTAACCTCTCTATGAGAGCTGAATTTGTATGCAGCCGGAGAATGGGGAAGGATATTTCAGAAAGCTTATCCTCTCTACAGTTGTCATTAATACCAGCAACAAATATTATAATAGGAATTAGTGTGTCATGGCCTCATTGCTGTATTTGTGGTGACGACTGGTATTCCTTTTATGCAGCAAAACACTGGCATTATGCGAACAATTTTTTGGGCATGCTTCTCTTATCCTTATATCTACATACCAATTAAGATAGATGAAAGCTATTTCAGTGTTAAAAACTAATTGTTTGCAGTGTTCCTCAGACTGTTGACTGTGAGACATATTTATAAGTGAAATACTACAAAGTGCCTCCACTTGGTCTATGCCAAGTACATTCACACTTAATGGACTATGAATGTAGGCCGAGCCTAATGAAATTCCAATAGAAGAGAAAGATGTGGTTGATAGAGAAGGCATGTTCTGGCATTTGTCTGAATGCAAGAAGCCAAATCCAGGGGTATTTGCTGGGTTGCACACACAAACCCCACCACCAGTGTCCCAAAGTATATTGCCAAGCCTACTCAGTCTCCAACCTTCCCCACACTGAGCAGGGCGGGTCTGCAACAGGCTTCTACTCACATTCTCTTCAGCACAAGCAAAAATGTCCATGCAGTTAGGGATCCTGTTAAAACAGGGTCCCCAATTATGCAATGTCTTTCAAGGAAACATGAGTAGAGACTGAGCAGGTGAGGTAAAACACACTGAGATTTTGAAGGTGGGACTTGCCTATATGCCCCTGCTCCCCCCCAAAAAAAATATTTCAAGACTTCAGCTTTGGTTCTCTTCAGCTAGAGCTGAATAGGGATCTCTGAGTACCATCAATAATAGAACTAAGTGGAAAGACTCAGGATCTAGAAAGGAAACAGAAAGTGCAGGTAGTCAGTCTCACCTGTCCTCCCTATGAAGCTCATTCAGAGCAGAACTCAGCAAAGATCTTACTTCTAATCTAAAGCCTGCAAGTTTTTTAACTTAATGAAACACTCTGGTCTGCCATGCCATTACTGCAGCAACAGATGTACTTAAACCAGCATATCACTCAGTAAGCCTGTGCTCAAATATGATGTGGGGTTTTTCCATGCTAGAATCAGGAACACCTGGTGGGACGGGGGAGATGGGGACACCAGCACAGAAAGTACCCATGTTAGGTGGGAATTATATGTGTTAGTGATAGTAGAAGCATACTATGAAGAACTCAAGGAATTAACAGAAAACGGGAGAACGGGCAGAAAAATGTCAAGAAGAAGGTGAAAAGTGCTGCTCTTTAGGTGATGTTGCCGAAGCTGATGAGGATGGCATTAGCTGTGACCCTTCCCCAAAAGAGATTTTGAAATACTTGTGGAAATTCTAAGGACAAATCAGAATTCCATAGTGATGGGGGGAAAGCAAATTCCCTGATAAAGAATGTTGCTTGCAAGGAAGAAAAAGGACAGGCAGAGCCTGGCTCAGGTGAGGCACAATGAGAAAATTCCCCATCACATATTTTTGAAATATAAGAACACACACATACACGCCATCATAATATAACAATTATTTTGAATGTTTGGGGTAATGACATTTTCCTCATTTGAAAGAAAGTGTGCCTGTTTTCTACATGCACTAATGTGGTCACAAATATACTTTGTGCCATTGGTGTTGCTAGTAAACACCTATTATAATATGCAATCTAATTAGTTAACTGCTCATTAGAGCTTCAGCTCCATTTTAAATTTTTTGATAGCTGCTTTTATATTGTTATTGTTGGATTTTTAAAAAGTTTTCCTCTTGTTTTGATACGTGTGTCCTTTTCTTTACAACTGGATATTGATGAATCTGTAAATGTTGGTTTCTCATTTTTCAACTCACATTTCCACAGCAGTTTATCTTTAAAAAAACCCCAAAACAAGTCCTCACAAATACCCACACATTTTAGTGCACAAATCTCCTAATATACATGTTTCCGTAAGCAGGTTCACCCTATATACGGTACACATTTTTGCAAGACATTGTCCTTACTGTAATGCATTGTGTATGCTATTTTCAATAATACATGCATCTTAAATCACAATTCTTCCTAAGAATTTTTGTACACATGTTTTGGTTGGAGAACTGGATCACAAAATTTGGAGATGTGTGAATTTCATAGGATAGGTGTGTTTCAGTTTGTACATTCATTCTGGGAAGTGTGAATTAGAGAGTTTCACATTCAAATGCAAATGGAACCAATTTTGTGCTACATCTTGGTAGCTACATTTGCTACTGGGCATCTAGCAGGTTTAGTAAACAAAACATGACTAGCAAAATCTCTGCTTCATATGTCTCTGCTAAGTCCTTTGAAAAGGCGTGCTATAAATAACAGGGATCTACCAGCAGCTTCTGTTACCAGTTCCAAAGTCTGAAGTCTTTTGCAAAGCAAATTCATAAATTCTGGTTCATGTCAGCATTTACCAAACCCATTGCCTAGTTTTTCATTCTCTCTGTCTGCAAATTCAAACGGAATTTTTGCAGGATGTTAGAGGAGATAATACAAATTTGTTTTATTATCTGAATGATGAATGCTTTGCTCCCTTGTGTTAAAAGCTCTTGTGCGCAGATGCATATTCCTTGGTGACACCAGCACAAACCATAACTTACTTTGGGTTTTGAGTAAAATTAAAATTTTGATTAATAATTCAATCAAACTGATTGATTTATCAAGAACGTTACCAGGGTTGGTGGCAAGGTACTACAATTTTGAATTTGGTTAGTTAAGGAGGCTGTCCAAGCTGACCTATTTATTATAAATAAATACGGTATTTATTATTTTCTTATTATTTATTTATATATATATATACAAATATTTATATACCGCTGCATCATAAAGATATATCACAGCGGTTTACAACAATACAAAAACCTAAAACCAAACAATAAGATTATAACAAGTTAAAAAGAAAAATAAATTAAAAACAAACATCAAAAGACCATGGTGGGAGATGTGCTCTTTGATGTGGTTACATAGGCCTGGCAGAATAGAAATGTTTTCAGCAGACATAAAAGTTGGCCCAGAAGGCAGAGTACAGTGGTACCTCTGGTTAAGAACTTAATTTGTTCTGGAGGTCTGTTCTTAACCTGAAACTGTTCTTAACCTGAAGCACCACTTTAGCTAATGGGGCCTCCTGCTGCTGCTGCGCTGCCGCCGCATGATTTCTGTTCTCATCCTGAAGCAAAGTTCTTAACCCGAGGTAATATTTCTGGGTTAGTGGAGTCTGCAACCTGAAGCGTATGCAACCTGAAGCATATGTAACCCGAGGTACCACTGTATTCCACAGGACAGGGCCGATGACCCTAAAGGCTTGGTGTATTCTTGTTGTCAAATGAGCCTCACCAACTCAGGGAACGAGCTGTATATTTATAACATAGTTCTTTGTGTTTTTCTGTGTGGTACGTCACCTAGAGATCTTCAAATAACAAGCAAACAACAATTCTACTAAAATAAAATAAAATAACAGCAAGAGCAACAAGAACAAAGTTCACAGATTTAGATAATTACTTTAGAAATACCCAAAGACTTATGCATGCCCAGTGGAACTTTAGACTTTCCACTTTGGCACAGCAACTACCTATTTCATGTCCTAAACCGCTTTATCTTGAAGCAATTTGCTGACTGCATGTGTGTCTACCATATGCAATTTAGAAAATGCAGTCCCAAGTCCCACTGAGCCAGTTCTCTAGATCCGAGACACTGAAATGGCTAACTTAATTTTAGGAGAAGGTCAGGGGCTATGTTCTAATATAATACAGATGTCTTCTGTGTGCAGTCATTGTTTGTAGTTTATCGACTTTTTCATTGTAACATTGAGCCATCATTTTAAGTGAGTTAGAATCATTTTCTCCAGGAGAACCAGACATGTCACTAAAGCAAGGCTGATTGATCAACCTAATAAATTTAATTAAGCAAACTTAATGATGAGATTATAATGCTGTGCAACAAATCTGTCTAGAATTTCACCTCAAAGAGCCTGTTCCTATAGATCAACTTTATTTGTAATGGTGCAAGCCCAGTCTTCTTTGCTTGACTTTAAAGTCCAAAATTATTCATAGGAAAGGGTCAGAGCAGGACCCCCTCCCCATTTCTACCCATAATCTTACATTTGTCATTTCAGTTCACTGAAAATACTGCCTTGCATAATATTACATGAACCAATGATAAGTTAAAGTGAGCATGGTAATAATGCAAAGAATGTCAGCTCTCTACCAAAAGAGTATCCAGGATTTGATTGTTGACATCCGGAACTGTGTTATTGTTACTCGGCTGACCTTGGGTTAGGTCTGGTGTGTCCTTTACTTCTGCTATTTTAAGCATCATCAAACCTTTGTGGTCGCATCAATTGGGTTGCAATGAAAGAAACTAAAACATGGAATTCTAAGTGGCAGTGTCCTCCCAGTGCCTTGCAGTGAAATTCAGTACAACTCAGGATGGAGGGAAAATTGCTTCTAAGAAACATTTTGTGCAGAATTTTGCTATGCTTAGACTGTTCTTTAGTTTTCTTCACACAGGAAAGAACAGAAAAGCTTAGATAATCCACACAGGTTTTAGGCAAGTGGCGTCAAAGAGTTTAGGTATTATCTTAGTGAAGGCAATGCCATTTTTGTCAAACACTACTGAGTAAACACACACTGCATACAATTCCTTGTTTGAACAGGGTCAGCAACACAATTTTTATTAACTTCTGTGGAATCAGCATTTCACTCTTGACAGTCATTGGAGATTTGTTAGTACCAGAACATTTCAATTCAAGCTCAGATTGGGCAAACTATTTTCCATTTTTGAAGATGTTCCTGTCTAAGATACTGCCTTAGATCAGGCATTATATCCCAGATACAGTAGTCGAAACCATAGGAGCCAACTCCTAGGAACCATAAAATGTTTGAGGGGCCCAGCCCAGCCCAAAAGTTGATGGGCATTGCCATTCAAATGGTGTGAATGCACACCATCATGTGACTGATTATGTGGGGTAGGGCTTACCTGTTCCCGCCCAGTATTTTATTCAAGTTGGCACCCCTGGTTGAAACTGGCCAACTTTCAGGAAAACAACTAGAACTCACTCTATAGCCACATGCCTGTTTTATCACCCAGCTGCTACTGGTGGTGGTAGAGAATGTGAGGGTTGTGATAGGTCATTGTGGTGGGTTCTGTCTCCTGACTTTCTAGGATGGGAAGGGTTCAATCTCTACACAGAACAGGTTGGCCATCCTTGGCCCAATGAAACAAACAGATCAAAACAACCCGTGGCTTCTCTTCACTATATATATTTCATCCTGGTACCGTTATCTACTTTTAAGGCCAATTCTTGACAGCTGACTTCATGCCTTAAGCAAAAATGTTCTATTACAGGCAAAATGGACACATGCTTAAATCACATCCAATAGGGAATGCAGATTATTCTCCAACCAAATATTTTCAGTTAAGGGGCCCATTTATAAATCAATGGCCAGATTCCTAGCTGACGTAAACTAAATAAGCTCTTTTAGCTTCTAGAAGGTGTTATCTGGCCTTTAAAAATCAATAATGTGCAGCCCACAGTGACATAATTATCATCTTTCTGGATGCGGCTCACTAAAGCATTGGCCCTGCACAACCTCCATTCACTTCAATTGGGCTTGCGTGAGAGAAGCACTCTGCCTAAGGAACAGATGGCATTATCCAATCAAACAGATCTTTCCGATAAGATGCTGTTTTCTCCCACAGCTGTGCAAGTCTCACATGCCCAGGCTTTAATATGCCACAGTGGTGAGGTATGTGGAATAGTATGGTTTGCCTATCAAAATACTCATATGGAATAGGAGCTTCATTTCATAAATGTCATGCACTAGCTGGTATAAACAACACACACAGAGACAGAAACCTATCCAGCCACATAGCCTTTAGGGATTTGTCTGCCTAAGTGTGCTATTACATCATCATGCAGATAAGCCAGAGATCAGCATGCCAAACCCAGCACACAGGGACATCATATGGATTTACTATGCTCCTAGGAAGTAGATTACAATCATAGGGACAATGTCTAGATCTATGTTTGTGACAAGTGCAGCATGGTCAATATACATGCCACCTTCATTTTTATTCAGCACCTTGAGCATCTTATTTCTTAGCTGTTTCACAATAATCTCATGAGAATAACTAGTTGCTTGGAATGATGTGCAACAACATATTACAGCTTGCCCCATAAAAGGCAGAAGAAAAAGGCATGCTTGTTTATTTAGGCAACATATTGGAAATGAAAAGCCCATTCATGGTGTACAC
This sequence comes from Podarcis vaucheri, assembly GCF_965113315.1. Classification (NCBI taxonomy): domain Eukaryota; kingdom Metazoa; phylum Chordata; class Lepidosauria; order Squamata; family Lacertidae; genus Podarcis; species Podarcis vaucheri. Next base: position 61,539,284 of record NC_138766.1, on the reverse strand, counting down.
AGTGATCTTCCTAGGTCACCTCCCATTTCAGTCTCTTACACTCTGGCAAAAGTAGTGCTATCAGGGCAGGAAACTAGTGATCCCAGTAAAATGAGTACAGTGGTACCTCGGGTTAAGAACTTAATTCGTTCTGGAGGTCCGTTCTTAACCTGAAACTGTTCTTAACCTGAGGTACCACTTTAGCTAATGCTGCTGCGCTGCCGTGCGATTTCTGTTCTCATCCTGAAGCAAAGTTCTTAACCTGAGATACTATTTCTGGGTTAAAGGAGTCTGTAACCTGAAGTGTCTGTAACCTGAAGCGTATGTAACCCGAGGTACCACTGTAGAAGGACCCCCAAACAGTGCTTCCCTCATTTTGAAGTAAGTGGAGTCATACACATTACTATCTCAATAAGGTCTTCCTGGTTAGATCATTGAGTTAAGAGGCTAAAATAATCTAATTGCAGCAATGCCCAGAAAAACTAACAGTTTGAAAATACAGTGGAAGCTCAGGTTAAGAACTTACCTCCTGAACGAATTAAGTTCTTAACCCAAGGTACCACTGTACAAATTATGTCCACACTATTTTCCAGAACGCTTGAATATAAAAAAGAATTGCCGCAGTCCAGGAAGTTCTTTTGAGGACACTCCATATCAGCCAGCCTTCAGCAACCACAATTTGGGATCCCATCCTGGCTTATGATGGAAAAGAACTGGTTGTAAAGATGAGAGACCCGTGTAACCAAAGCCACCAAAGGATAACAGAAGTCAGGATGAAGAGCCCTGTTGCATCAAACCAATGGCCTGTCTAGTCTAGCATAGCATTTCCTCACAATGTTCAGCCTCTGGAAAACCCCCAGGGAACATATGAGGGCAATAGCCTTCTGTTGCCCCAGCAGCTGGTATTCAAGAGCATACTGTTTCTGAACATGGAGGTTCTACAGAGCCATCATGACCGACTGGCATCGACAGACTTATCCCCCATGAACCAGTCTATTCTCCTTTTGAGATAACAGATCGTGGCAGCATCTTGTTGCAACAGCCGGCAAATGTACCGGAGTATGAGCCAAGGAAGCCAACAGACTATTTTCCTGTCCCTGAAGTTGAGGGAAGGGGAACTGACTTGGGGGGTTGCTGAGATCCCCCTCTAGCCCCACGAAAGGACCGTCTACCACCAAAACAAGAGGAGGCAGAGTGCGTTCCGTTGCACTTCTCACACAAGTGAGCAAATCTGCACGTTGCACGGTGGCAGGAACCCTTGTTAAAATCCCAGCAAACCAAACGACGGCCTGAACTAAAAGCAGAAATCCTTGGCTTCTGCTGCTCTGGCACCTTTTTATCAATGAGTGGGGCCACGTGAGTGGTCCACACATCGAGATCCTTGCGATCCCAGCGGGCCGAAGGAATCTTAGCAGCGCAGCGCCTGAAGTTCTCGTCATATTTGATCGCAGCTTTTCCACCAGCTTTGGTGAATGCAGAACGAACAATAGATAGATAAACTATCAAAAGAATAATAATATTATTCAGGAGCTTAATAGACATTGAGTTTCCACTGCAGGGCTGGGTTAGCAAAAACAGGGGAAAGAGCTGGACTGACAAGCACTTGGCAGACCACAGAAGACATGGCTGGTCAGCTGTGCTTTAGACAGCAATCCAGGCTGTTCAGGCCTGTCCTAGGGGTATGTACAATCATGCCCATATTTTCAAGTACAGCAAAAATACAGCTCCCCTGTAGCTCTATTCATAAAACATGATCAAACCAACAGTCCTCTCTTCCTAGTGCATGGCAGGAAATATCCCTTTCCTTTGTGCTTTTGATGACTGGCAATCCTCACTTCTACAGCTGTTAGAAACCATTGATAGATTGTCTGAGTTTGGCTCCCTGTCCCTGGTGTTACCTTCACAAAGTATCTGAGTTATGAAAAACTGTCAACAACTAACAGGTTCCTTTCAGTGGGTCCTTTCCTTGTTTTATTCAGTCTCCAGAATATTCAGCAATACCATTGTAAAGGAGGTAGCCTATCATTCTAGATGTGAGCCAGAAAGAAGCCACTGAAATGCCACTGAGGTAGGATAGTCCAAATACTGGGTTTCTCTCTTCTTCTTCTTTGTAGCTATAATTGTGCCAGCTAAATATAATGCTGAATCATTAGCTACTCGATACCTTCCTCAGAAAGCACTGAAGGTAAATAATATTTTAATAATTGACTCACTCGTCCACATGCACAAGCTTTTAAAAACAAAATCAATTAGGAACTGACATTCTATTGCATTTCTTAATATACTTTCGGTGGAGCAAAGCAGTGAACTCACATAAATTTTTGCTTTCTGATAGTAAAGGATACTTTTATTATTACATTTTAATGACCGAGGATAAATTTAGCAGTTGGTTTTAAATTCAAGGGAGCTGCCAAGGTAGCCCTGTATGCTACTGTGCTGGCACCAGGATTTTGAAGGCCCTTGGGCATGGCACCATTCAATGCTACCCTGACCTGGAAGAAGCAGAACATGCACACAGAGAATCCTTATAAGCTGCGTCTGCTTTCCTTGCATACTCTGCATATTGCACACCCAAGTGGCAATGATTCCATTCTTAGATCTATGGGCCCTCTGCTGTCTCATGTACTGCATCAGTTGGGGACTTGGGGCCTATGGCACCCTGTGAGAGGCCAAAATTTGGCACACACATCCCAGCTCCAGCCCTCACACTGCCTTCTCAAAGGTAAGGAGCTGCCTAGGCAGGGTCCTAGAGCCCTCGCATCTCCTTCCCAAAGCTGGGAAAGCACTAACTAGGCTTTGGGAAGGAGAAGGGAAGACTTTAGGACCCTGCCTAAGCATCATGCCTTCTTCCCAAAGCCCAGCACCTAATCTACAGGGCTCTGAGATGGTGCCCCTTGGCTCAGTGCCCATTGTGTGCACACTGCTCCCACAGCCCTAAATCTGCCCCGACTGCGTTGTTGTTGACTTGAATCAAATCTTTTGGAGGCCTTAACCTTTACACATACCAATGTCTATAAAAATACAGTGAATGCCAGGTTATGCAAATGAACAACACACACCATGAAGTCTTTCTGCGTCTTAATAAGGGTGAAGGGTAATTACACTTTCTTTAATTGATTAGCAGCTAATAAATTAGGCTGCTATTCCCAGGGGAGAAATCCTTAATTTGCAGCCAGTAAGTGGAGTTTTATAAAACAGATGTTCCAAATGAGAAGGACATATTGAAGCAATACCTTCAAACTCTTCCAGTTTAAAAGTACTTTAAAGGAAGAAGTATATACTTTAATCTCTCATCAACAGCTACTCTCATTGATCCACACATATGCATTGTAATCAAGGGGTGGAAACTTAACAGTAATTTCAAAATATGCAGGTCCAAAAGTTGTACACCATTTTTCACTCCAATTTAAGCACAATACATGCACTTAACTGGGCCAGTGGGGTGGGGGTGGAGATTTGCAACTGAGTCATTTGTGGGGAAATATTCTGCAAGCGATCTAACTGTCAAGAATTTTCAATTCAGTCAAATGCTGCCATTTGTAATATGATGTGCAGATCTCTAAATCATCCTGTAAATGTTTTTTTTTTTTTTTTGAAAAAGGAGTTTATAGAATCTGGTGTTAAGGACTCCCATGCCTACGCTGAGAGGCATCACACGCCATCATGGTGAAATGCCAACTCAATCCTAAAACCTCAATTATGAGTGCAACTTGCTCCAGTGCATCCCCACTTCTGCCCTTTTCGCCCATAGCAGACAGAGAGCATCACACACCACTGTATGACAACCAAATATTGCCAGGGAGATGATCCTCTTTCAATGAATGTGGTGCAGGTTTCTATATGCCTACCATAACTAGGGATGGGGGAATTCAATTCAGTATGCATTTAAAGCCAAGTTAATTTAATCACACTGTCTGAAACAATATGTGAACTGAAACACAGCTGTCTTAGACTCTTAATCTCAGCCCCATGCTGGACAAAATATTCCTGCATTGCAGGGGGTTGGACTCAATGACCTTTGTGGTCCCTTCCAACTCTACAATTCTACGACTGCCCTCTGTAAAAGAGGGCAGATGAACACCCTTTGTAGATGACTGGGATAGCTCAATTTGTAGAGCATAAGACTCTTAATCTCAGGGTCTTTCAAAATGTGCCCTTATCTGAATTTTGTAATTCAGTTCTCCAGCCAAACAATGTTTACACAAATAATTATAATAAAAGAAAGTTTGCATAAAAGCAAAGATTAGTGAACATACAAAATGCATTATATTGGGGGAAAGTGCTGGCAAAAATGGTCAAAGCTGCATAGAAAAATGTGTTTATTAGGAGATATTTGCACTAGAATGAATTTGCACTGATGAATTTTCTTTTTGTTTTAGTTCATTTTTAAAATAATAATAATAATTTTATTAAAAATATTACATTTTCAAATATTACATTTTAAATTAAACATATTTTATTATACCATGCATTCATTGACTTCCCTCCCTCCCTTTCCCAAGGTTCATTTAACTTTTCCACCTTTTCTGCATATTTTAATATATCCATCTAATTTCATTTTCCTATCTTACATCACTTCAAAATATGTTATACTGTTGAATTACTGTACTTTAATACTGCTAGCATTTTTAACTTGTACACAATTGTTTTTAATATACTCGACAAAAAAATTCCACCTCTCTTTAAATACCTGTTCTTCTTGCTCTCTTATTCTACTGCAGAATTGCAGTGATGAAGTTTCAAGATTTTTTTTAAAATCACAAATTGCTGTAAAATGTGATCAACCGAATATAAGAGTGGGTAAGTGAGAAACTGAGATAATCGAAATTGGCAGCTCCTTCTACTCCTCACCACAGCCAAAGCCCAAATATGGGGTGGGGGGGGGGGAAGGCATGATTCTTGAAGATATTAAGAGCTTTAGAAAAGCTATGTGACTAACCTAATGGTGCTTTAGAAGATAATGTTTCAGAATTATCTCTCTTGCATGTGCCTTCTGAGGCATAGTTGGTGGCAACATACAAGAGGACCTTCTCTGTGCAGGTGCCAAACCCATATGTGGAACTCTTCACCCCATGAGGATGTTATATTTTATTGAGTAGCAGGGGAAACTGTTTTATACCACATCAAACTATTGGTCCATCTTACTTAGTATTGTGTACACCGTCTGACAGCAGTTTTCCAGAACTCTCTCAAAACCCTACCTGGAGATGCCAGAGGCTGAACCTGAGACCTTCTGCAAGCAAAGGCAATACTCTGCTACTGAAGTATATTTCTCTTTAACATGCTTCCATTTGTTGTTGTTGTTTCATTTAGTTTATTGAGCGTTCAATTTGGTTATTTGCAATCTTGCCCTTTTTTGCTGCTTTTAGCCTAGTAGCTGTGTTTTAACAATGGATTACTGTTATGTTTATGATTCATTTTTATTTTGTAAGCTGCTTGAAGTGGGGTATTTATAAATTTGTGTATAAATATCAAATAAACATTCCAGTAGCAAAGGTTTGTTTTAGATCTGCAAGCCTCCACACTACTTCTCCATCTTTTCGAGCGGTGAATTATTGCAGCAGATCAAAAATGTTGGTGATGTCCCAGAGATGAGTTCTAATATCTCTTTCAGAGTACACTGAGCAGCATGTGTGGGAATATGTGCACGCTCTCATAAATTGTATGCACAACACAGTGCAGTTTTCCTTCACTGTAAGCCAGTTAGACAGTAAGGAGGGGTCCAATACACCTTCCCAGCCAACGTCTTTCTACTTTTTCAAACAGTTGTAAATTGTGTTTACATTCTAGACTTAAACAGGTTTCAGTGACATTCCATCTTCACAGGGAATCCTGAGAACTGTGGTTCTGTGTGGATGGATCAAATTTCAACAGCATACTCTTAGCATCCTTCACTACAATTCCCACTTTAAGAGCTGTTATGACAATGGAATGGACTCCCTCAGAAGGTGGTGGACTCTCCCTCATCAAAGGTTTGTAAACAGAGGTTGGATGGCCATCTGTCAGGAATTATTTAGCTGTGATTCGTACATAGCAGGGGGCTACACTACGTGAGCATGGGGTCCCTGTCAATTCTACAATTGTATGATTTGTGGTGCAGACATATTGGAAATGTCAAAACCACTTTGCTCTGTAGATTGTAGTTCATGGATTGAACCCAATGCTAGTCCTACTCAGAGGAGACCTATTGAAGTTAATGAACTAACCCAGGTCAATTAATTCCAATGGGTTTACTCTGAGTAAAATTTTGTTGCATACAATTTCCCAAAATGAGAGTAAGCATGGTGATACTGGGTGACGTCCCATGACACATGAGCAGAATGGGACTTCTCCTTCTCTCCCCCTTACCCTCCCTGAATCCAGCAAATTTGCTCCGTAAGATCTTCCAAGGGAAGCGACAATCTATTCCACCAACAGGGTCCATTCCACTGGCAGATGGACACTACTGGATTTCATCAATGAAGTTGTATAAAAATAAAAGCATGTACTTTTCCCTACAATGATTATTTAATCCAAAGTAATTCCCGAGACAGAAGGCAGGCCAGCTGTATTCCGCAAACCTGACACCAGTAGGTTGAGGATCAGTGAAGCACAGAAAGCTTCTGATCTGTCCCATGCTCTCTAAGGATGCAATGTGGCAGCTCAATGACATGCCCCATCTCCTCCAGACGGGTCTCTGGGATCTTGAACACACAGCTAGTTAGTGACACACTGCTGCTGGGATTCTGCCTCAGCGCAGGCGGCAGTTGCAATTCTGTTTGAACAGACAGAGCAAACACAGGCAGATCACGCACTACAAAAACAACTCGGGCACCTGTTGCTTCCAGATAATAGACTAGGAATCAGATCCATGGAGATACTGTACTACTGGACCAGAGGGGCAGAATGTGAGCTTGAGGGTCCAATTCATAAGAGCTTTAAAGAAGAGCCATAATATATTCTAATGTGAGGAGTTCTTTCTTACATATGTAGAAATTAAATTAAGTCATGAAATAGGATTTGGAAATATTTTTGGGCCAGAACGGCAGCTTATCCATTTGAGAGAAACACAAAAGCCTGAACTCATATAGTGCAGGGTGACTCCATTAAAGCCTGTAGGTCTACTTTAATATTTTGAACTGCTATCAGAATGTATGGCAATTTCAGCACTGTGCAGCTTTTGTTAGGCATATTCCCTAACATTTTCTGTAGTAAAATTTCATCAAATACATGAATGATCTTTGAGTGGATTCAGGAATTGGCTTGGATCCTGAGTTACCCTTCTGTTCATCAAAGGGCATTTGATCCAGTGGAAGCTCCTGCTGGGAGGAGTGAGGTGGGACAGGCAGTTCTTGCTCATTTCACCATTGCCACTACACTCCCTCCCTTGCTCTCCTGGGATTTTTGGCAGCCATGGGAGACAGTGATAAAAATTGTACCCCATCCTAACACTCAGATTTAATGTTCAAACCTTCCCCATATAATGAAAACATCCAGTTTTTCTTTATTTCTACACACAAATCAACCATAATATATTTATGTCTTTCACACATAGATTATATATTTATTTATGTCTTTCACACATAGATTATATAAGCAGTGCACCCACTAACTAAAGCCAGAAGACATTCCAAAAAGCAGCCTAGGTGGAAATAGGTGCTAGTTCATGCGTAGGCGTATGAAATTTAAAATTAGCAGCGGAGACAAACTTAGCAGCTGAGAGACAAATACGAAAAAAAGAAAAGAAAGAAATTCCCAATTCTTCTATGGAATGTGTAGTCAAGAGTAGTGGGAATCAAAAGTTACATTCTGACAATAAATGGTTAGTCTTCATTTTCAAAAATTGCCATTTCTTCAAAGGCACTTTGCCAATTAGTCTGCAATCCTATACCTACTTATTCGGGAGTAAGCCCCACAGACATCAGTAGAACTTACTTCTGCATAGGATTGTTTTGTTAATATCTCAGAAATATCTTGCTGATGCATAATTATATAAACTGCACCCTACATTCCACCCAGCACCCAATGAAAAAAATGAGAAAGAACAAAACAAAGTTATGTACATTTATGTGGAAGTAAGCCCTGATATGTTAAGTGGGATTTACTCGCAGGTAAGTGTGCATAAGATTGCAGTATTTCTAAAACACACACACACACACACAAGCACTGAGCATTAGTTTGACCAATGAATACTACCAGGATCCTGTTCCCCATAAATCCATACAAGGCAAGATCCCCCTATTTTTCTTTAATAGATCACAATTGCTTATACTGCATGGAAGAAAACTTCCTGAGGTCCTCCAACTTTAGGAGGTAGCATGGCATAAATTATGGAGAAAATCAGTTGGAACAGAGAGTCTCAAAAGTACACCAGAGCACATGGGACTCACCACACAGTCCTTTGGATTTCTCCCACAGATGAAAAAACAGGAAAACTCACAAGCTAAGCCTATATTAGGCTGTAGGGTTGTTACTTTTAAAAAAACAAAACCCACCTAAAATTGTTACCATAAATTTTTCTGTGAATGTTATCAAGACATAACATGTAACCTAAGCAAATATTCTAAACATTTTTGGTGACTCTTTAACCACCATCCATTATCTTACCTTTGCAGCAACTGATGAGTTGGGTTTCTCCAGCAAGTCCCATAGTTTTTTCCTTTTCTCTGGGCAGCAGGCATTGTCAAACTCTTCCCCTTCTCTTTCTCTCAGTGTCTCTGCCTCTCTCCTTAGCTCTTCATTCATTTGCTCTTTCTTCTGATGGTATCTTGCCTGGCAACAAGATTCTAAGTATATCTCATCAATCCCCCAGTAGTCTAGCTCTTGGCCAAAAGAGAGGGCACACATTTCCTCCATCATGTGTAGCTTCCCTGTCCTGTAGAAATTCAAAATGGAGGTGAAAGCACCCGGGTGTCTATCAAAGAAATATTCATTCTCACTGAGATTATAGTCATCACATACTTCTAGTAAGCATTCGTTTGTATTGCAGTCTCTAAGCTTCCCTAAGCGTGTTCGTGGAAGTCTATCTAAAGTCCTCCATAGAACTTCATGGTTGAGCCCCCCTACATTGATTTTGACTCTCCTTGAACATGCTTTGCTCCGGATTATTTCCACTGGTTCTGGTGGAAGGGACTGGGTAGACCTTGAAGATTTTTTGTTTATCCCTGGAGGAGCCCTTTCGGCCATCCTGACAAGGAAGCAGCAGCAACGCCAGAGTCTTTAGGGGAGAAGCACAAGTAAGGTTGGGTCAGGTTGGGTCCTCTTCAAATAGGGTCCTCCATTTCTGAAGCTGAAAGAAAAATAAAGCCATGGCTTAGGATACTGTAAAATATTGTAGCAATTTACAAGGCTGCAATGAAGGCAGAAGGTTTCACAGGAGGTTCCACCTTTGGTAGCATGCTTATGTGCTTATGGATGCTACATAAATTTTACGGTCGCTGTAGAATGTTACAGTAGCCCCAGCTGAGAACACATCATGAATGGCAAGTTGGAAGTTCTCAATTTCATGGTTCATTAATCCAATACTAATGAGGGGATAGAACCTTCTTTATGTATGCAACAACAGCAGCAAGAATACTCATTGCAAAGTACTGGAACACACAAGAACTACCCACCCTGGAAGAATGGCAGATGAAGGTGATTGACTACATGGAATTGGCAGAAATGACTGGCAGAATCCGAGATCAGGGAGAAGAGTCGGTGAAAGAATATTGGAAGAAATTTAAAGACTATTTACAGAAATATTGTAAAATCAATGAATGTTAGAAGGATGTTGGAAAGAAACTAAGCGGTTTCCAGCTGTAATGCTTTAAGAGTTATGAAAAAAAGGGTTCTACAAATGGGTAAAAGTTTAATGGTAAGGATTTGCTGAACTAACAAATTGAACTGGAATACAAAGAAGGGAGGTATGAGGAGGTCCGGGGAAATAAGTGTAAGGAAGTTATGTTACGGAAAATTAATGTGTTTTTAACTATTTTTATTTTGTATGTTTCTTTTTATTTTTCACTTTTTTGTTATATCTTAAAAACTCTTAACAAATTTCTTCTTTAAAAAATAATAATCCAATACTAATGAGGAATGAGGTTCTGTGTGTGTGTTCCTTCCACTACAAGGTTTGCATTACTGGATTGATATTTAAGCTCTACTGTACCATATTTAGTTGGGAAAATAATCAGCAGCACTGGTAAAATTCTGCAACTTCCCCCTACCCACTGCACCCAGTATTTCTAAAGTCAAAAGCTTCCCACACAGTCCTTTGGTGAATTGTTTGTTTGCAAAGGTTCTGTGCAACTTTTTTTGGGGGGGGTGTATGCGCACATGCATTGGCTGCACAACTGAGTTCCCCATGGGGAACTTGATAGCACTACCATTCCCTGCAGAAAGCAGGGCTGAACTCACCACCGTCAGATGGGGGAAGCAAATTCAATCCTGCTGGACTGGCTGCACAAAGGTCCCCACAGGGAACCTGATCATGCAGTCAATCCCTGCAGAAAACATCTCTGCAAACTCTATGCTTGGTGCTTTGCTGAGCATAGCACTGACAAAGCCCCTTGCACTGTTTTTGCCCAGGATCTAAAGATATTTAGTGATGGCACCAGGCACACCTCCCTGGGGGCAGCATTCCACTGCAAAAAAGACCCATTCTTGTGTTGCGTTCGTGCACTCTCACACACGTGTCCCCATAAAATGTGCACTTCTTGTGGTATAAATGGCTAATTTGGAAGTTCTTCTTTTTCAGAAGGTATAAAATTTGAGGAATAAACTCACAGATATTCCTTGTTTTTTGTCTTTGAAATACACACCTATTACAAATGTTTGGCTAATATCAGTTAATTGAAAGAACATTGGGTAAAATTATTTTACTTGTCCACACAAGAATGCCAAGTTGTTTTCAAACACACAAATTAGGTAATAATTATGTTTCTTTTACTATGACAAGCCTTTTCTGTTTCATTATGTGAAGAAATAAATTCCATTCCTCTGAAGACTAGCACGGATTGCCCTTAATCAATAATGACAAGGAAATTGCTTTAAATCACATTTATCTTATATTTCTTTTCAGAAGAATAGATAATTTATTTGCACTTGTGAGAACAGATGGAAAAAGCGATATTGCAAAACTCACTTATCTTCTTTGCAGTGAGCCATCAAATACAAATATCGTTAGCAGCTTTATCATCACCTGCAATAATTGCAAAGTCATAAGTCACAAAGGTTCTGGCTTTTCATTTTTTAAAGAATTTATCCATCAGCTCTGCATCTACCCTGAATTGCATTGTAAAACAGGATGATTCAGGGAAGGTTCCCATGTTGGACCGTGCCATTAATAGGACATATTGAGTCAGAACATGAGTTAATCTGTGGTCTCAACTGTCCAAAAAACCAGATGACTGTTCCCAACCCTCCCACCCCACTCTACCATACAGAAATGAAACCACACTGGATAGCACTCAAGAGAATGTGGGAGAGAGGTGTGTGTGGTGTGTGTACTATTTTGATGGACAGATCTAGTTTTAATCACATTGAATTATTTCCCCAGGGCACTCCTGTCACAGTGATTTGGGTGTGGAATTTGGGTTCGGAATTAAAATTGAGTTTGTTTTTTATGTGAATCTATGCCTTCCCCCGAGCAAGTAAATTGAGAGGTTTCCTTCTTCTAGGGAGAAGAGTATCTCCAAAATTCCATGTTGTCTGGCAGAAGTCCACCTCCCATGAACAAACCTTGGGGTAACAGGGTGCTTATGGGGTGGTAGTGCCATTTTTTGACAACAGTCTTTCTCTGGGATCTATTATGCTTTTGCCCCACCTCCTCACCAACGCAAGTCATTGTATGTCCCCAGAAGAAGTGACTATTTCCCCCCAAACATCTGGTGCTGGTGATATTTCCCATACCCCAATATTTCCTGGAGAACCACCCACCTCTATGATTGCTATTGCACCCACCCAAAGCAGTAAAGTCTGCCCTTGTAGGAGATCAATTCATTTAACATTCTGAAATTTGGTAGCTTTCATCCCCCAAGGAAAGGTGACCAAGCCTCCTAATTCCGTGTAATTCTGGCAGAAAATGTGTCGTCCCGCATCAAAGTCAATGAATGCATTTGCCCACAATTTGGCAGGGATTCTAGAGATTCTAGAGTTTTGCTCTCCCTGCAAATTTTAACCACTTGTGTGAAAAGCACACACATGAGTGTGTGTGTGTGTGTGTGTGTGTGTGTGTTTATAGTGAACAGGGGAGGGGACTTGGTTTTTAACAGATATAACTGAGCCCCGGTAATGGGTCAAATTAGTAAGACAAAGAGCACCTCTGATCAGTCTGTTTTGCAAAATTAAAGATACAAGTTGAATCTTGAGGCCAGTACACACCTTTAGTATTCTGCATTACACTATGAAACTCATTTGTGACAACCTTTTATGGCAAACAGAAAATCTGTCAAACCAAAGCACCTAAGTATACAGAGAACATAATTCTATAATATTGATCTTCACTCATTCATTCCTGACCCTTGACAACATCACTTGAGAAAATAAATGTCACAGGACTCAAAAACAGCAAGAATGTTCATCCTTGCTCCAATCACTCTCTCATTTATGATTGCCCTTGTGTGTAATTTGAAAATACGTTTCCTTGAGTTTATAGATTTTAAATTATTTTCTCATTCTGTCGGTAAAGGCTCCTATGGCATCTTTCTACTTTTAGTTTATTTGATGTACTGTAATCTAGTTTCAGATGCTGTCATAACAATGAGTCATGCTTTGTAAAGCTGTAGAATGATCTTTTGCTGCTTGGCTAACTGGTTCCTTGTCACAGCTCATTACTAATACTTGCCTTTTCATCTGACAACTGTGGGCTACCTTCCCAAAAATCGCTTCTAGTACACCCCTCTTCAGCATTACTTATTTCTCCCTCAGCTGACATAAAACATTATAGAAGATCTGACTTTTTGGAGCCAAATGTGTTAAATATTACTGAGGGCAAAGTTACTGTATTGTAAGCTCCTTGGGGCACAGGCCTTTCATTCTTGCTCATTCTAACAGCACCATGTACATGCTGTACTGTAGATGGTGACTTATATTGGGGTGTGCACTGACTTTGGATGAATCCAGAACTGAAGCAGCCAACTTTGAACAGATTTTCAAATCTGTCCAAAATGAATCAGGATCTTTCTGAAGTACCTTGAACAAAATCAGGGACCTCTTAAGTACTTTGGGGAGTTGGAAATTCAAAAAAAAAACACTGGTTGTTGGAACATTTCCCTCCAAGCTTCCCATATAAGGAAAGTGGCAGAGTGAAGGGAGGGGTAGGGAGACCTCTTTGGTGACTGACTGGTTTTGGTGCTAATCAGAGGGAAGGATTTTACCAGAGTTCCCCAATTACTTTGTGCTGGTTGGTGAGTGGAGCTAGCCGGAGCAGGAGCCCCTTGTATATGGCCAATATGGCATTTATGTATATATAATTTATGACAAAACTTTAGAGACAGAGCACAGCCACAACTGATGCACAGACTGCAAGGCATGGAGTAGGGGGTAAAATTAAATGTTCTGTAGTTTTTAAAGCAACCTGCTCATTCAAAACCAATACATAAGTGACAAGTCTTCTGTGCAAGCTTTCTCCTCAGAGTCATAATATCCTTTGTGCAAAGAATCTTTGCACTCTTACTTACAACCAAGCTCCACTAAACATACTGGCACTTACTTCTAAATAAGTATACACAGGGTTGGCAGGGTATCTGAAGAAGTGTGCATGCACACGAAAGCTCATACCAAGAACTAACTTAGTTGGTCTTTAAGGTGCTACTGGAAGGAATTTTTTTATTTTGACTATGGCAGACCAACACGGCTACCTATCTGTAACAGGGTTGGCTTGTCAGTCTACCAGCATAGTCAGAAGGAGTGTGGTCCACAATGGATACATCACATTGAGGCTATTGCCTGGGTCATTTTCCTCTTCCTCATGACTATATCCAACTCTACAATTCTATGATTCTATTTTTCCAGTTGCAATGCTACTATTTATGCATTTTCTTCTTTGCACTGAAAAGTGTTGCTTCACTTTATACTTACACCAGCTGCACTTCAAATCCTTTTCCAATAAAGTTATTATAAAGACCCAAGGACAAGGCTGGAGGACTTGGCCCCTAGATGCTGTTGGACCCCAATCCTATCAGCCCTAGCTAGCAAAGTTGTAGTCCAAGAACACCTAGGACAGCCATAGGTTCTCCATCCCTGCTCTAAGCTTCACTCTTCATGACACAGCAGAGCACATTTTCCTGAACCCACTACTCAAACGCAAGTGTACAAGAGATAAAACATGTTATCTTCTTCCAATGGAAGCTTGAAGTGATTTGGCACATGGGGCCTGAGCAAGCCTGACAAAAAGTATGTGTGCTAAAAAAAAGGAGGGGTCTCTGTGTAAGTGGACTGTCCCGTTGTACCATTTCTCATCAGTTTAGAAGACTGTGAACCCCACAGAATCCATTGTCTTTTCTGCAGCCATCCAGTTAACTACTCAGTTCCATAACTGTGTATGGGCAAGCACAGCTACAGCAGTTTGAAAGTACCTGTCAGGTTTAATAGCAAGAGCAGGGAAAGAAGGTTTAGTCTAAGAGTGACCTTTAAGTCCCTTGGCTCTTAAATGTGGAATGTGATTAAGTTCCAGAAGCTTAAAACGGCCCAGTTATCATCAGCAAACTATATCATATCTATACCCACAAGGGACTTTTCATTTCAACTGCAGTCTTCCAAATATCAGGAAAAAATATTATTGTACAATCATTATTTTTAGTAATAGTAAATCAATGTTAAATTGGCCCAATATATATTAAGGGCAGATGAGCTGATTTGTTTATTATGAGTATCTATAAGTGGAATCTGCAAAATAATGTGCGGAATGCTTGGATTTACGTTTCTGGCCAACCATCTATGTCTTTTTCCAGGATACACCATTACACACACAGACTAGTTATCTATTTCCCCCCTATAGTTAGTCAGCATTTAATACCCAGGGAGCATGCTTAACCCTCAGTGGACTATTTTCAGTCCCTTTCTTAGGTGTCTACTTCCAAAGATGTTTACACTTCTAAAAATCTTGGGATTCCAGCAAGCATGCTTATGCCCTCTTTGTTACAACTACAAAAGGATTCATGTGGCTAAATAAGTTCGCTTTTCTTATATATTGTGTATCATTATGTGCACACATACATAGGTGTTTGTTTTTTACAGCACCATACGTAAGAAAACAAAAGCTCTACAAACACTTACTGATCATTCTAGGTTTTAGGTCTTTATATATCTATTCACATACATATAGTGATGTATATTTGTCTATATTATTTTTAAGAACCCTTAACACCGATCCAATATAATTTTTTTCATGAGAAACTATTTTACAGTATTCTTAGGCCCTGTATAGACAGCACATACAATAAAGTAGATGTAGATACCAGCAACAAGAACAAAAGTGAACACTGTTTCCATTCAGAGTACTGCAACAAGCTAAGATGTTTTCTATAATTTGCACTACAAATGCAACAAGTTTTAATGGTGTTATCTCACTATGCCAAGCACATACTAGAAGGATAAATGTCATTGGCCATGAAGAATTAATATTTATTCTGCTATAATGCCAAACCCACATGGGAGAACAAGAGATTAATGACAGTCAAATTTTGAAGTATTATGGTGGATCTTTCCTACTCAAATTTCTAAACATTGAAGCTGCAGATGTTCTACTCAGTCAAGCTAGTAATACCTCTATGTGGCTTTCTGAATCAACTGGTTATTTTCAATTCTGTGACTTATAAAGACAAGGGCAAAGTGTCATGTCCTGAAAGATGTGGGTTGATGCCATGTGAAGTAGATTCCAAGCCAAAACACCACAAATACAAGCATCATATTTGGAAGTAATAACAAATACATAAACCGCAACGCTTTAATGCATGCACATGCATTAGAGAGAGCCACTGCCATGTCTGCTGAGCATAGTGTTGTTTTCAAAAGTTAAAATAGTAGAGTCCCTAATCCAAAGCATCTTCTATGTTATTAGGTATAAGGAATACATTATTAAGAAATCTCTCAAGGTATCTGTAGTTTAACATCCAAAAGAGAACTACAGCCTTTGTCTGATGCAATGGATTCATGTAATGGCAAGCTCTACAGACGTTTTTAAAGTATTCTTTCCTAATGAAGAAAACATAAAGTAGAATGTTGAATAGTTCCTGGCTAAAAAAGTTTGTAAAATATTATTACACCAGGGATGGACGCACGCTAAAAAACTCAGTATGAAAATTAAGTAAGCACAAGCTTTGGAAACAAAGGAGAGGTCCCTTTAAATCTGTTTCTCCCTCCTTGCTTTTGAATTCCAAGTGCAAGATGTTAATTAAACTTTTAAAAACAGTGGTGCAAACATAAATAAATGCATGCACAGGCATCATGAACACACCATCAAGCTAAAAGATGTTTAAAATGCTTAAGCTAATGGAGAGGTGCTTAGAGGTGCAACCCTCTTGTACAGCATCCTCCTCCCCCCCCCCCCGTGTTGATGGTGAGACACTTAACTTTCTTGTTGGAGAATAAGGCAGAAGAAAGTTCAGGTTGTACTGTACGCGAGAACAACTCCCATCAAATAGAGGAAGACTGATGCCCTTAGCACATTGAATAAGGCTGCTGAAAACAAGTGACAGCATGAGGAAGGCAGGGAACAGCTTAAGGAGAAATTGGATTCGTTTGGTATAATAATGTTGGGCTGTATGCCATGGGTGTAGCCAGGATTTTTGTTGGGGGGCAGGCCTTTTGTTTGGGGTCAGAACCTCGGTTTGCTATGTATTTATATTTATTTTTATTGATTGGGGGGCAGCTGTGCTCAGGTTGCACACCTCACTGTTCCGATAAAAATCTTTTCCGTATTCGTCAGTTTTAAAAAAGTCATGGAGTTAGAATCACACCAACCTGACAATCATCATTAGCTAATTGTGTGGTTTTATTTTGCTGTCTCTGAAGTCAGCAATCATCAAACTAGGGTCAAGAGATTGGGCCATGTTTTGAGCAGGAGTTCAGGGCAGACTTTCCCCCTTGCTTTGCGTGATGCTGAGCTGGAAGTCAGAGGAGCCTGACAAACTTGAGCAAAGTCTGCCTGTTTTAGCAGCAAAGCTCTCTTGAGTATCCAGCAGGTCTCACCCTTAAGGCGCCTGCCCAGCCCTGCTGCTATTCTCCTCCTTTTAAACCGACCCTGGCGGCTTTTCAGCATTACAGGATAGGATTATTGACTGAAATCTGTTTCTCTTAGTGGTAAGGGCTTGATGGCTGTTTGTTTGCAAAGTGACCCGACTGCCTCTTGGCAATGTTAAAGGCTGCCTTCAGAGGTGGTGGGGAAACAAGCAACCGCCAAAATTCATTCATTTCAGCACTGATGTGGCAGCTGGAGTTTGGGTGGCAAGTTAAAATATTCAAGAAACTGTAAATCATTGTTTATTTTTATCTTAATCATTATGTAACTTAATTTGAATGAAGTCCAGGAGGTACTATAAATATGGACAGTACGTACATAAGCTGTATGCACAGACTTACTTGTACCCAGTGTTTAAATATATCAAGCTGCTTGACAGCTTTGATATTGTTTATATAAAAGATGCCCCACTGCACAGGTGAGCGTGTACATCTTCTCTAAAAAAAAAAAAAAGCCCCAACTCACAAAACCTCCACTACACAACTGTATAACTATGTGTTTGAATATACCTAACACCTTTATGACTTTATCAAAAGCACCTTAGTTTAAAGGGGGAGGGAGGAAGCAGCCAAACTGTCTTTTTAAAATTCAAGCTTTTCAGGCTATCATCAGGTTACTCCAGTCAAGCCATGGGGGGGGGGAGTACAATGTGTGCTTCAGTATGATCCTCTACGAGGGGCTGCTCTCGTTTTGACAGCTCAAGAAGCATAATGAACATGCACTCCACAGTTTGTCCAAGTGTGCACATTACGTTACAAAATCGCTTCAATCCATCCATCCACAAGCAGTCATTCAGGAGGCATGTGGGTTATTCATAAAAAAACAAACCCCGTTTCTGTGCATGGAAACAGCCTCCCTCTTCCCCGCCTCCAAAACCCCCCACAACCACCACTTTTCCTGCTCGTTAACCAAGAGAGAGCCCCCCTACCCCACTCCCTTCCTTACAAATATTTTTTTAAAGCATCTCCCCTGCCCTCTGAGTCCACTTGGAGCCATATGTCAGTCTCCAACCTCCTCTGCCACTACCGCGAGCGAGGATGATTCACGAGCGAGTCTTTTCTTCGCTTTCTTTTCTTTCCAGACTCCACAATGAGGCAGAAAAGAACCCCCCTCCTCGCCTTTCCCGCTTACCTTCCTGAGACAGACCACGCTCAGCATAAACACTGGCGAGGGAAAGCACAAAGGCTCCGGAATCCCCTGCTGCCTTTCCAGAGGGGGTTGCTCTCAGGTTTCCTTTGCAAATGATCTGTTGACAATCCGCGGTGGCAGAGGCGAGAGAGGGAGAGGGAGAGATGGGTTTGTTTTGGTTCGGGAGGGGTGTGTGTGTGTGTTTCTCCCCCCCCCTCTCTCTCTTGCCCCTCGCTGATGATTTCCCCCCCTTGCTCTGTATTCCTTACTCCGAATCACCATCTCCTCTGGGATGGAGGAGGAGGAGGAGGGAAAGGAGCTGGTGCTGGTGGAGGAGGAGGCTGGAGAAGGCAAAGCAAGGGGGAAGCCATCCTCGCTCGTTCACTCCCTGTCCGTCCGTGCTGCGAGCGCCGGAGGATTGCAGGAGGAGGGAGCCAAGGAATTGCTCCTCCAGCCCCACCGTAATCTCCCCTTCGCTCGCATGTGATGGGGCGGCTGGTGGCCGCCGCCGCTCCTGAGCGTTGTGTGTGTGTGTGTGTGTGTGTGTGTGTGTGTCTGCGGGTGGATGCGCCGTGCAAAGCGAGCGGCAGGCGTTTCAGCACAGCGTGGGGAAACCGACACGCTCTCTTTTTCGCTCTCTCTCTCTCTCACACACACACCCTCTGTGCATGC
Source organism: Podarcis vaucheri (assembly GCF_965113315.1). NCBI lineage: Eukaryota > Metazoa > Chordata > Lepidosauria > Squamata > Lacertidae > Podarcis > Podarcis vaucheri. Next base: position 61,520,305 of record NC_138766.1, on the reverse strand, counting down.
ACACGTTAGCGCGATCTGCTCTTCTGGGGTGCAACATTCACATCCCCAAGGGGGAAAGGCTCTCGTCCCGGCCGCCCGTCAAACACAAGGGGTCCAATCACCCAAAGACAGACACCAGTTTGATTTCACTAGCTTTGGACAGGGGCAGAGGGGAGCTGTGGGGTGGAGGTACCTAGTTTTCTCCAGGTTACCCAACGGTACCCAGTCCCCGCCCCCTTGAATTGTTCCGAGGCTGGTGGCTACCCCATCTCTGATGAACAGAGCTCAGCCCCAGGATGCCTCCCCCCACCCCATGCCAGCCCTGAGACGCGTAAAGTACTCAGAAAGAGAAAGGGCTTTGAAGCACGTGGACACGTGTCTTGTCCTCACCTTTCTTTCAGTCGTCAAGAAGAGGCCTCTACCCAGCACATCGGGTTTCGCTTCTCTGTTGTTTTCCGGTTGGGGCCGCTTTGTTTACATTTTGCAGCTGAGTTGCTGTCAGTATTTCTCACAATGTGCTGCTGGAAATGTTTTGTTTTCCCCTGTGCGCAAACTTTTCAATAAATATATTGTGTGTGTGTGTGTTTATCAACCCACACGGAAAGAGGCAGTCTCTCTTAGTGGTTAGAGCAGGGCTACCCAATCAGATGCCCATCCATTAGCCAACAAAGTCCCTTTCTCCCCTGCTGAAATTAAGTTTGAAAGAAGAAAGGGTTGTGGTATGTGCTTGGTTGTGGTGTGTGTGTGTGGTGCCCACAGTAGTTTCCTCAGTTTGCAAAAGGCTGGCAATTCCTGGCTGTTGGACTGTGAACTGGGAGATCAGCTTCAAGTCCCTGCTCAGCCATGAAGCGCACAGAATGACCTTGGGTGAGTCACTACCTCACAGTTCAACCTGTCTCACAGGAACCCATGTGTGTCCGCTTTAGCTCCTTGGAGAAAAGGCATTATTTAAATGTAATAATAAATAACATACGTAACAGGAGAACATGCAATGAATCTAGGTTTACTAAGATCACTGTGGCAATCCTGCAGGGACCATCAGAGTTTAACCCCATAACTTTTTTTCTTTTCTTTCATGTGAAATGGTAAGAATGCTGCTGTTCTTCCTCTTCCCATGTACCTCAATCCTGTGAGGCAGTTTAAACTGAGAGGCAGCAATTGGCCCAGTGAGCTTCCTGGGTGACTGGGGACTAGGACTCTGTCTTTTTGTCCAACACTCTTCAGCAGTACACCACAGGGCTGTATCAAAGGTTCAGTGGACAACACTGGGAGAGAGCGGGCTCCAAAATTAAGAGAGCCTGATTTTTCAGACAGGTCTAAATCCCACCCCTCTTCATTTTAGCAATTATGCAGTGGTTTTGTGAGTAATGCTCTTCACACAGACACCGTTCAAAGATGCACATAGCCTCCCTCCTATTGCTTCTAACGCTCAGCCCATTTCCTGGGAATAAACTCTCTTGATTTTAATGAGAGTAACTTCTGCGTAAACACTTATAGGCCTGGACTTTAAAATATCCTAATTCTGGGCTTGCATACTAAAAGCACATAGAGTTACAATCCCTCTGAAATGCAAGGGACTCTTATGAATTTATTTTACAAATTTATAAACATCTTCACAGCCTGAGGCTATCAAAGTAGTAACAAATTATGACTGTACCTTGATGCACGTATCCCCTCACAGGTAAGGCAACCTTGCCACCTGCAAAATAGGCACAGTGTTAACTCAGCCAAATTGATTGCTTTATCACCTATATATGCTGTTTTAAAGGGTTACTGTACTGTATACATTTTGCATGCATTTTGGCTGCAGTTGCATTGCCATTGTCTGTAAGTTTTGCATTTCATTTCCCTTTGATGTCACAGTTTGAATTCCACAGGCCATCACCCCAGCTGCCCCTAGTGTCTATATACCTGCAAATGAAGATTGCCCTTTTATGCATCCAGTGAAGCGGGCTGTAGCCCAACAAAATCTTTTGCATAATAAATTTGTTAGTCTCTTAGTTGCTTTTACCATTTTCTGAAATTCCTCCCACATATAAACATACCTCACTGATGGTCACCACTTGCAGCTCAGTACTTAACATACCATACATCTTCTTTGGTGTAGGTCCAATTGATTTTCCTATGAGCACTTTTTTAGTAATGTGTTGAATCTTAGCATGCTTCCAGAACATCTCACTAGAAGCATGTACGTCACACATGTCATTGTATGCATGATATGGAATGCAATTTGCATTAGAAACCTCTAGATTTGCTACTGTTAAGTCACAGAGCTCATATCCAACCAACATGCAACTGTCTTCTCCCTCGTCCTAACAACTCCCGAGAACTCCAACACTTTTCATTCTGTTTCCCTCTACCTTCGCATATGGGAACCAAATGATGGACTGCTTTCCCCCATGAAATAAATCACAGGTTTGCACTGACTATTTGTGATTATCCAAGATAAGCGGAGAGGTGCAGATGAGAGCAGGTTAAGATGATAGATTGTATTGGCATGACAACATAATCATCTGTTGCTAAGTGGGAAAGGTGTGCATATCAGAGATAGGTGCAAGACAATGCGTGCCTGTCAACTTGCTTCTCAAACTGTAAATAGTTTAAGGCTTATTTTAGTCCCCTGCCTTTTCAATCAATATTTGATATCATAACAGTCTATTATGAATAGTACTAGCTCCTGTTTAAATTCTCACTTCCCTTAGGCCATTTTTCTTCAATGGTTCAATGGATTTTTTAAAAAATCATGTTTATTTAAAGAATCATTTTCTTTATTATCCTTCATATTTTGGGCAACAGTTCTTATGTATTTTGGTTGCATGAATTCAGCTTTTCCCCTGATTTTTTTCTGCCTTTAATAGCTGGTTTTCCCTCCTCACTATTCCAAACTACTGAATGGAATGATGCACAAGAAACCCATTTGTCCATATTTATTTTACCAGCTCTGCCATTTCCAGAAAGGGGAATAACTGGTACATCAGCTGAAGCATGCAAAGGTGATCCTGGCCACAGCCATTGCCTATCCATGTCAGAACAACCCTAAATCCAAGAAGAGCACCCTCACAAATGCAACCTGATTTTGGATGGAGTAGCATTACCAACAGCTTTCCTATTGGCCAATACCAGCCTCATTTTGTCTGCATTGAGTCTGTTTGTTAGACCATAACGAAACCATTACTGATACCAGGAAACCAGATTCCTTAAATCTATATCCCCCCCCCCTTCATCAACATATTTGTTGTTGTTTAGTTGTGTCCAACTCTTCGTGAACCGATGGACCAGAACATGCCAGGCTCCCGCAGCTTGGTCAAACTCATGCTGGTAGCTTCAAGAACACTGTCCAACCATCTCGTCTTTTGTCATCCCCTTCTCCTTGTGCCCTCAGTCTTTCCCAACACCAGAGTCTTTTCCAGGGAGTCTTCTCTTCTCATGAGGTGGCCAAAGTATTGGAGCCTCAGCTTCACGATCTGTCCTTCCAGTGAGCACTCAGGGCTGATTTCCTTCAGAATGGAGAGGTTTGATCTTCTTGCAGTCCATGGGACACTCAAGAGTCTCCTCCAGCACCATAATTCAAAAGCATCAATTCTTTGGCGACCAGCCTTCTTTATGGTCCAGCTCCCACTTCCATACATCACTACTGGGAAAACCATAGCTTTAACTATGCGAACCTTTGTCGGCAAGGTGATGTCTCTGCTTTTTAAGATGCTGTCTAGGTTTGTCATTGCTTTTCTCCCAAGAAGCAGGCGTTTTAATTTCGTGACTGCTGTCACCATCTGCAGTGATCATGGAGCCCAAGAAAGTAAAATCTCTCACTGCCTCCATTTCTTGCCCTTCTATTTGCCAGGAGGTGATGGGACCAGTGGCCATGATCTTCGTTTTTTTGATGTTGAGCTTCAGACCATATTTTGCGCTCTCCTCTTTCACCCTCAATAAAAGGTTCTTTAATTCCTCCTCACTTTCTGCCATCAAGGTTGTGTCATCTGCATATCTGAGGTTGTTGATATTTCTTCTGGCAATCTTAATTCCGGCTAGGGATTCATCCAGCCCAGCCTTTCGCATGATGAGTTCTGCATATAAGTTAAATAAGCAGGGAGACAATATACAGCCTTGCCGTATTCCTTTCCCAATTTTGAACCAATCAGTTGTTCCATATCCAGTTCTAATTGTAGCTTCTTGTCCCGCATAGAGATTTCTCAGGAGACAGTTGAGGTGATCAGGCACTCCCATTTCTTTAAGAACTTGTTAAAGTTTGCTGTTTGCATATATATACTATATGACAAATTATATAAATAGCTTATTTAACACCAAGGCTTGTGTTGCATCTTACCTGTAGGAGTTATAATGTCCTATATCAGGAATGGGGAACTGGATCTAGATATTCAACCAGATTGTTAACCGCCCCTCCATGCCACACACACACACACACACACACACACACACACACACACCATGTTTAATAGTGGGTAGGGCTGTCATATTATTTGCAAATGGATTTTTCTGGAAACAAATAACATGGAATTGAACACTAAACTTGCACTATATTTCACCAAACTTCCATAGGTGACTTTTACGTCATATGAAAGCTCAAATATACGGCAATTCAGAATGTAACAGAGGAAGCTGTGGAACTGGGGGGCGGGGAACTGCCATCTGAATACAGCCTCTCTCTAGCCTCATTTTTGTATTCTTTTGCTTTTTTTTTTAGTCAAATGAAGCTGGCGTGCAATTTTAAAGGTGTCCTATATTCAAAAAACTAGTTAAGGTCAGTTTGGTGGAGAATTATGTGAAGTTTCTGCTTAAGTTGCAACACAAATATAAACTTTCCATTAGCTACTCTATAATATTTGATTCCACTATGTGACATTCTATAAAATGTCAGCGCATGGTGCAAACTGTGGGAGAGCCTAAAAAGTGCTTTCGGGGAACCCTTCTCATGCAGCAAATTGTCTGACAAATACTGTACCGAAGTATAAAACATACTTATGTATTTAATAGGTTGTTGTTGTTATTTATCCTCACAAAGCAGCTCAGAACATAGACAAAAACAAATAACAGGGAGCCAAAATTCCAGATTAAAACAACAACAGTAACATTAGAAACACCATTAAAAATAGCAGTAGAACATGTGTACTGCATCATTTGTGAAGGGTGAACGTGTATTATTTGCCATTTGTCCCTTAAAATAAAAGGCAATGACCTTATCCTTCCCATCTTGCTGTTTCTATGATTACTTAATAAGGTTCCAAAAGATCATAGCAGAATTTGTGCACTCATACATAAACCATACACCGAGCTCAGTGGAGCGATTGAGAGGTAGACCGAGGGATGTGAGACATCGCCTAGCCTTGTCATTTCACTTTTATTTATTATTTTGCTATGGTTTCCCATCAGATTTCTGTAAACAGGACTATTCAGTCAGTTGCCCTGAGGCAAAACCTGGTGAAAGTTGATAGGCCAGGATATTCCTGTGATGTGCTTCCATGGGAGATAATTGTTAGACCACTCTTCCTTAATTACTTATGAAGTACTCAGAACTATAGAATCATGATGGCTAACCCTGATGGCTGTATTCTGCTTCCACTGTTGGAGGCAGTATGTTTCTGAATTCTACTTGCTGGAAACTGAAGGAGTGTAAAGTGCTGTTGCTCTAAAGTCGCAGGGCTTCCCACAAGCATCTGGATTGCCACTGTGAGAACAGGAAGCTGGACTAGATGGATCACCTGCTTGATCCATCGGTGTCTTCTCATGATGTAATGAAGGCTAGGAACACCTGAAAACTCCAAAAGGGGTGCACGTGCGCGCCCCGGGAGCAGGCAGGGAACACTCTGCCACTGGACAGATGCTAATGATAATGCTTTTGTATTTACCTTACCTTTTACCTTAACAACCCAGTGTGGGTCACAATAACTTCAAATACAACAATAAAAACAATTTGAAACAAGTTAAAATAACACACATAGGGTGTGTATTAAATATATGTATACACTTCAAGTGCCACAGGGTAGGATAAAGAGGTATGTCTTCAGCATTTGATAAAAACTATTTACAGAAGTTGCCAGACACACCTCTGTGGGGATAGAGTTCCATGCCACAGAAAATGCCCTCCCCCAGGTCACCTTCTGAACTACCTAGGGCCCCTCTGTTGATCTTAACACCCAAAAGCAGGGCTGGCCCAAGGTATTTTGGCATCTGAGGTTGACCCCCAAATGGTGCCCCTCTTCCCACCAGGGAAGAAGGGGTGAGGGCAGATCTACGTAAGAAACAAGGGGAAATATTAAGTGGACCCTGCTGCCTGAGATGGTCACCTCACCTTGCCTCATGGGTAGGCCAGCCCTGCTCAAGAAGGTGTAGGGAAGGAGGCGATCTTGCAGATATTCTGGGCCAAAGTCATTTAGGGCTTTAAAAACTAATGTGAGCACTTGGAATCAGGCCTGGAAAGAAACTTGCAGCCAATGCAGCTGTTTTCAAACAAGGATTATACAAATTCTAAAAGCAACGCCTGCCAGTAATCTGGCCACACTGCATTTTGGACCGACTGAAGTTTCTCTGTTGTTTTCAAGGGCATTCCCAGGCAAGCACATTGCAAGAATCTGGTCTGTAAGTCGTGGGAATAAAATTCCTATTATAATCATCATACAAGAGGATAAGGGCCATCATCATCGATGTATCACAATGGCTACCCCTGCAGTAGGGCATGGGTGATAGGGACTTAACTGAAAATGTGGGTTTTGAGGAGGGATTTGAACTAAGTAAGAGAGGTGGCATTGCACAGGTGTTCTGGGAGGCAGATCCAAGCATATAAGGCAACAATGAACAAAGAGAATGGGGAATCAGTAGAGAGTGGTGGAGGAGTGGATAATGTTGGCAGGGATGTAAGAGTGGAGAGATAAAGACCATGGGGGCTTTGAAAATAAGCCAATAAACTTGTGATTGATCTTGGAGCAAACAAGCTGGCAGTGGAAGGATTTAAAGTAGGGGTGTCAGGTAATCAGAACGAGAAGAGAAGTGGATGATTTTGGCAGCAGAGTGCTGGAAAGACACAAGAGGGCCAAGGAATTTATGTACTCCCTTTATTTTTGCAAAATCATGTCCACTCATACCTCTGCAAGGCTCTCTGCAGTTGGGAAGGCATTTAGGATGACTTTTCAGGCAGGCGCAGAAGTGGGAGAAGACAGCAACTACACCCATTCCTGACTGGCAGTTGATAGCCTATGTGCTGAATCTAGAGCATTGGGAATCCCCTGCAGTCAAATCTGTTATTTATTATTATCAACACCTGCCATTCACTAAGGTCCCAAGGTGGGTTGCAACATTACAACACAACATTACCACTAAAAGGAGCCTTCTAAAACCAAAGAGACTTCAAGGCTCAGCCAACCTTTTCCCAGCTAGAAAAGAAGACAGAAAGAACAGGAGCACATGCCTTTTCTCACCACTGGTGTTTCCAGTAGTTATACTACCAGGCTAGGCAGCATGAATACGATCAGGAGCCAACAGCCAACTCCAACTATGACAATGTTTGCAGAGGAGCATGGAGAAGGAGAAAATAAGTTGTTTTGGCCTTCTTCTGCTTTAGATGGGTCTTCTAGCTACAGCCTGCCCATCTACATACCCTAGTCACACAGCTGCTTTCCATTATTTTGTAAAGTCACTGTGCCAGTGGCTTGATAAATTATTTCAAACAAGTCCTGTGGTTTTCTGTTGGTTTTTTCTTTCTGTTCCCACTTCTATTAATGGAAGTTTACCAGACAAGATTATCAAGAAGGAGAGAAGCAGTTCAGTGAAAGCAAAGTACACATCCAGGAAGGACAAGTCATGGGCAAGATGCTGTTTTCAAATGAACCACAACCTTCAGGATTTGGGCTGTTTTTAGAAAATGAAATTGATTCCTGTTCCTTTGTTCTGCTCCAGCGGCAGCCTCTGAAGTTTTTAGATTTTTAGCCAGGGACAAAACTGGACAAACATGTAGAAAGTGCTGGGAGGGCAGAAATCATCTGCATAAATTAGAGATCACAAATAGAAAAAAACAAAACACCTTTGAACTGTATAAGAAAACATTGATAAAATGACAAAAAGCATCTCACTTTCTCAAGCTGACTTTGTTCTAGACTTTGGGTAGTAGCCAATGGCGTGAGATACAGAACAGATGTATTGAAATCGGTGAAGTTAGGAGGTCCATTGATTTCAGTGGGTCTGGCCTGAGGATGACTTCCTGTGCAATCCTAACAATGTCTTCTCAGAAGTAAGGTTTACTAAATTCAATGGGGCTTACTCCCAGATACATGGTTTTATAACTGCAGCTTTAGTTATATACAACCAATAGCTGAGTATATAATATTCTAGCTGACAAGAAGAAAAAATCCTTTAGGAGACTCCCATCATGTATGAGAGTTTGCATAATATGCTCCTGCTTATAGCAATTTTGCTTGAAAGAAAAATGTAACTGAAACTAAACTGCAGAATGTTGATCATGGTGTTATGAGTTTTGGGTAGGGGGAAGGGGGCTGTATGCAGAGGCCCTCCTAACCCCTGGATCCAGCAAGTCTTAAAATATAAGTAAGGCTAGCTTCCTGGTGAGGTGATTGCTTGGGCGATGGTCCATTAAGGGAAACAAAAGAAAGTGGCTCTGTGTGAGGTGGCAAATGGGTGGGAACTCATAGGTAGTTAGAAGGAAAAGCCAGAATTGAGTTGCAGTGATGTGATCTAGAAATAAAACAGCAAGCTGGAGAGGGAGTCAGAGCAGCACCTAGAGACACCAGTATTTCCTTTGGTGCCCATGAGAGGTTTCAGTAAATATCGTCTCAAAGGGATACATACATACTAAGTGTTACAGGAACACAGGAAGTAATGTGGTATATATAGGCAATGCTGACTATCAAGAAAAACTACAATAACCCATTCTTAAGTAAAAAAACAACACGGTTTTGGGAAACTTGTTTTGAGGCCACTCTGTTTAACTGGCCCAACCTACTCCCAGTACTAAAGTCCAAAATATTAAAGGGCCTTTTAGTGAAGGCAGATAGAGGAAAACCAGACATCCACTTGGTGACAGCAGTGAAGAAAGTGGGGTCATATTGGCTGGTTTGCCTCTTTTTCCTCTCTCATAGTGCAGGCTAGAAGCTCTGCTGCCATACCCCTTCTTGTATAATTGCATCCAATTAACTGCTTATTCCTAGACATTGTTTCTCTGCTTTGCTTCTTGAATCAGTGGCTCTCATGGGCTCAGTAGATTCTTCCGGATGTTGTTAAAAGTCAACGTAAGCTCCCTTTGGTAATATTACATAATCATAACCATGGATCTTTCCGCAGTTATGTCAGATATTGCGTGCCATACAAGACGATAATGTACTGCAAAGAAGATGGCACTGTATTAATTGTAAAAAGGAGATAAAAATCTATTTCATGTGCTTATATTCTCATCCCTATCTGAAGAACCCTAACTAATCAGTTATATTCAGTTACATAGATATAATTTCTAACATTTGCATGAATGCGATAAATACCAATTCATTTGTATATTTAGATCAGGATGTTCTTATTCTGGAATTCTCAGCTTCAAGTATGTAAATACTTTGGGCCAGTTTACAAGGAAAGTATCTCCCCAAGGCTCCAGGTGTTTCTGTGGCCAGAATCTATTCATGTGGACATTTATTTATTTCATAATATTTTGATACTGCTTCATATAATAAAAAACTAAGTAAAAACAATAAAAATACAGCAACAACATTCAATAAAATAAAAAGCAAAGCTATGCATCACAAATAACCCAGAGAATTCAAAATTAAGAGCCGTAGGGTTTTATCCAACCCAGTCCTACTCAGCATAGACCCATTACTGGACCCAAGTTAGTCATGTTTATTTCCATGTTGTCTACTCTGAGTAGGGCTAACAATGGATACAATCCATTGTTGCTTCTTAGAAGTCAGAAGAATGAACACAAATTATCATGTGAATTATTTTGCTGAGTTAATCTTTCCACAATCATAACATTGATTAAAAAAAGTATCACATTATTAATTAGTGATTTTTTTTCTTTTAGATTTCATAGAGCTAGCGCAACCGACAGACCTGCCTTTTCAAAGGCAGTCCTTCATTCATAAGGATGTAAAGCATTTTCATGACTGAAAGTTCAGGGCTATATTCCATATTACAATTTAGAGACACTGGAGAAGTCTCTCCTACATTTGAATGGTATGCAGTACAAACTTATGTTCTTTTCTTCAGAAGTCCTAGAGTGTTCAATGGTACTTAATTCCAGGTAGGAGTAAGCACTGCAAACCTGTATATGTGTATTAAGAAGTAACTCCATCCTATACATGTCAGTTCGGGAGTAGCTCCATTGATACAGTGGGGATTATTCGCAGGTAAGTGTGCAATTTATGTCTCTAATATTAGTGTCTCTAACAGCACGAGGCATATCTAAGCTATATTTCTAAGCCTCATTGTAGCTGTAGGTTGCAATCCTATACCCCCTTGAAGTCAAGGGGACTGCTGAGTGAGTAGACATACATTTGACTGTGCTATTAAGAACTTGGTAGCTCTTGTGGGTTCTATCAAAGACTCTTTATGTACACATCAATGACTATTCAGACACAGCTCATGCATGCGAAAGAAAAAAAGATGTTTGAAAAATGGCCTGGAATGCTTGGAAGTTCCTAGAAAGTATCATAGAGATTTCTGCTGTGTTATGCATAACCCACCCCTGTTTCAAACTACCACTGGAGTAGTAAAAATGAAGTCAGTTTAGTCAGTTTTACTACTCATGGGTGTTTCAGAGTCAGGTCACTCCAAAAACATAGGAAGAGAAGTCAGTTGGCATAATGGACATAAGGCAGCAGAGTGTTTAATATTCAAATCTATGGGATGTACAGTGGCACCTCGGGTTAAGAACTTAATTCGTTCTGGAGGTCCGTTCTTAACCTGAAACTGTTCTTAACCCGAGGTACCACTTTAGCTAATAGGGCCTCCTGCCTCCACGCAATTTCTGTTCTCATCCTGAAGCAAAGTTCTTAACCCGAGGTACTATTTCTGGGTTAGCGGAGTCTGTAACCTGAAGTATCTGTAACCTGAAGCGTCTGTAACCCAAGGTACCATTGTAGTTATTGTTTCCGGATTGGGTGGGATGAGAAATCTAAATAAATACTACACTGATAATGTATGCATGTCCTAGTCGCATTGCACATCGCACAAGTTGTACTTTTGACTAAACAAATAAACACATTTGTTGGAATTGCTTTCTCATTGCCCTGTCAGTTTGTGTAATCATTTGCATTAATAGGTTGAAAATAGTTCTGGGTTGATAGGGCGGCATTTTGCATTTATGCAAATGGAGTAGGTCTAAAGGAGGCTCTTCATCTTCCATTTGAGAATCATCATGCTCAGACTTGGATTATTTCACATATATTAGAATGCATATTTCTGACAAGTACTTTTAAGGCATATTTTCTGTGTCTGCCTAAAACACTTAAAATTATATAAGAACGACTGCAAGAAAACAGGAACAATGGGATATACACTAATAAACGTATAAAATAAAGACTGGCAAGGCTAGACCTATCCCTGATGACATCTCATTTATCCCTTAGACTTATCCCTGATGACATCTCACTAACATATTGTGTTAGGTATGGATGTGTGCAGGGGGAAGCCTCCATACATAGTTCATGGGAGCGTGAACATGATCAGGTAAAATGCATGGTGGGGGCTTATGGCTCACAGTAAATCCTTTACTTAGCCTGGCTAAACCAAGAGCTAAGCTATATAGCTTTATTTGTTTTTAAAAAATTGTTTAAAATATTTTCTTTAAAATATTCATCCTTACAAATAGTAGGGTGGCATGGCTAAACTAACCTACCATAAAAAAGAAAGAAAACAATAAAACATATTTTGAAGCAATTAAAGAAACAGAGCAGACTAAAAGCACAGCCAATGATTAAAATGTCAAATGACAGTGCCAGTATTATTCTACACCTATATGAGGAGGGTATTCTACAACCAGGGCACCATCACAGGGAAGGCTCTCTTCTTTGTTGCCACATAATTTCCTCCCTTTGCAAAGTTACTTTGTAATAGAGCCTCAACTGACCCCCTTAAGGCAGAATACTATAGGTAAATACTCCATCAATTTGAGACCCCATATATTTAGGACTCTACAGATCAGCACCAGCACCTCCAATTATGGTTGGATGCAAATGGGCAACTGGAACATCTTTTTTGCAATTCCACTTGGCTGCTGCATTTAGAATTCTGGCTAATTGCAGCTTGCTGGTCATCTTCAAGGACACATATTTCAGTAATCCAGCCAGGAGGTTGAGAAAGCACAGATCATCATGGGCAGACTATGCCTGTCCAGGAATATTACAGTTACTACCACCCTGTTCAGATGTTCTTCGAAGGTGGGGGAATAATGTGCAGATGGGAAGTGGGGCTAGTGTGCTGAATCCACTCCAATGTCCCCACCACCTCCACCCTAACCTTTGTACGTTGAATGGGAAGATCTGAAATGGAAATGTTTGTGGATTAAGCTGATTGCATGAAGAATCCTGCTTCAGGCATTCTTGATCAATGGAAAAAAGGTGCTAGTTTGAGAGGAGCATGGCCCTACACCCCTTCCATATGTTGTTCCCACACATTCTAAAGGAACACCTGGACAGCCTTATGCAAGTAAGCGCTCACATAAGGTTCCTATACAAACAGAAAGGAGGCAGAAATCACTAATAGGATATTCTGGGTGAATACAGATGGTCAAGTTGAAATGATGCATTTGATTTATTATTGCTATCTCACTTTTCTGTCCATGGACACACAAAGCCTCTTGCAGAGTTAAAACCACCAAGACAATTAAAACAAATAAAATGCAGTCATTTTTTATGAATCCATTAAAAAATTGCCATGCGGGGAAGTTCACCCACTTCTTAAGCATGTGTAGCAATATCAACTACTGTGGCTGGCTTTGTTGCTCCACCCCTAGTTACTGAATTGTTATGTTGCTATGGAGTGAAGATATCTCCCACCATGCATTGCTGCAGTGTTTTGTTACTGGTCAGAAACGGATGGTTGATATGCTCTCACAGTCTTAAAATTTTATTCATGCTGATCATGTTTCAAATAAAATATATTCCTTCTCTTTGGAGAATATCTCTTTCTCCTTAAAAAATACAACAGTGTCTGGCTTTTAAAAAGTTTCTCACTTTTAAGTCTGTCACATCCTCTGGTGCATTGCTTTTAAGCCTGTGGAGACGTTCTACATTCTGAACATGCATAGTCAATTATTTTTAAATTATAATATGATGTCCACACATCATACACTTCATACATTTCCATAAGGAAACTAGGTCTGAGTATGAAGTCTATGCATATATGCACATCATAATTACAACATAAATAGTCAAGGATAGAAAAATGTCCTAAAAAGTCTTACGTTTACACATGGAAATCAATATCACAAACCACCCACACCCCACATTATGACATATAGAACCATAAGAGATACAACTATGGCTTTTACCTGAGAAAGAACTCTTTAAAGAACTACTACTACTACTACTACTATCATCATCATCATCATCATCATCACAGGCCAGAACTGATGTGAATGATGATGATGATAGCAGCTTCAAGATAACAGAAGATATCGGTATAGAAATATTAAATTTAAGAACCGAAAAACAGAGAAAACCAGGGGAGACTAGAATTTTTTAAAATACAACTCTAGTCATGCTTTCCCTACTTGTGACAACCACATATTATTAATTTGCCAAGTGGTAAATGTCAGGAAATTTAACCACTTCATAAGGCCCACAACCTTTACCACACCACAATGTGGCATGGATTCTCTATATATGTTCAGAAACATGTACATGCAGGGACTCTCTACGTGTGTTCTAGGGAATGCACATAAGTTGGGGGCGAGAGTCTGCCACCATACTGCCAGTCCCTCATGCATTCATTGCATGTACTTAGAATGACTGAAAGGTCTTGTATGTGGTTGTTTAAATTGCTGACGTATGAAATACTGGTATCAGAAAAGACTGGTTGTCATGAATCATATAATGTTCAAGTATGTCTTATATGTTGTGCATGTGTAGATTCTCAAATTTGGAAAAGCAGCCAAATGTTCAGTACATTTGGTCACATGGGCCAGTTGATACTTTGCTTGTGGTTATCTGGAATGTCTGTGTGGAGAAATAGTATGTCTGGAAGAGTCCTAGTAAAGGTTGAGAACTAGAAAACAAAAGTTTCTCTTGCTCCAGGCTACTGAAACCTTCTTGCAGCTTTTTCTTGAACCTGATCTATATGCTGCTCCCTCTAATGGATCTGTATGGAACAGCACAGCAGTTGAATAAGGGTACAATGTCAGATGGATAGACAATTGTAGCAGTTTCTAATAGTGTTTAAATATAGCAGGAAACAAATCCAGAAGAATAACAGGCACACATGGGGACAATGTGAGGACTTTGCATAAGGGTAACAAGGGACAGAGGAACAGCTGAAAATTAAGAGGCATTGTGAGTGCCCTGAGGATGAATGAGTGAGGGTGTGCAGAGATGATGTTACTTTAAACAGCAATTCCTTCACATGCACCCCCCCCCCGCCATCACGCAGAGCAAATCCAACTTCCTCCATTACACAACAAATCCAACAGATGCACCTATCTGGGATTGCAACACTGATCTCAATCAACTGCCTCACATGCTCCTCACTAAATAAAAAAGGATTTAGAAAGATCAGGTACTCTTCTCTTTGCTGCTACCTTTTAGATTTTCAGCGATAAGGTGGCCTGGACACATACATATATGCATCATTTTATTTATAGGCTGCCTTTCCATAGCCAAAACCATGCTCAAGGTGGCTTACAACAAGAATAAATTACATAATTACAAGCATAACAAAAGTAGTCATAAACAGTAAATAAAACATCAAAACGTACACAACCGAATTGAACTATTTCCACATAAATTGTAAGAACCAAAACAAAGATACAGAAATGTAACATCAATAACAGCAACAAATCCCCCTAAACAATACCCCAGCCCAAGAGTCTGTATGACAGCCTCAGTTTTTGTAGCTGGAGTCAGTCAGGGCCCCATCCTCCCAGACAGGCCCATTTGGGAGGTGGGGGGCAGCCAGGTATATTGGTCCCAGCTTTTTTTAAAAAAGGATTCTTGAAAAGCCACAAAAGGGACTCCTGACAGTTAAGTCCAGTCGTGAACGACTCTGGGGTTGCGGCGCTCATCTCACTTTACAGGCCAAGGGAGCTGGCGTTTGTCCGCAGACAGTTTTTCCAGATCATGTGGCCAGCATGACTAAGCTGCTTCTGACTAACGGAACACCAAAACCAGAGCAGAGCATGGAAACGCCATTTACCTTCCCACTGGAGAAGTACCTATTAATCTCCTTGCACTTTTTGGGGTGCTTTTGAACTGCTAGGTTGGCAGGAGCTGGGACCGAGCAACAGGAGCTCACCCCATTGTGGGGATTCAAACCACCGACCTTTTGATTGGCAAGCCCAAGAATCAGTGGTTTAGACCACAGCGCCACCCGCGTTCCTATATATAACACACACAGAGCTTGGTCTAATATACACATTTTTTGTAAACTATATTCCCTAATATAATGTATTATGGCTTGTTATTTTCACTAATACCGTATTTTTCGCCCCATAAGACGCACCGGCCCATAAGACGCACCTAGTTTTTTGGGGGGAAAATAAAGGGAAAAAAATTTATTTCCCCCCCCAGGTGCGCTGCGCTAATCCCGAAGCTTGGGGCGTGCGGAGCTCAGCACGCCCCAAGCTTCTGGGTGCCGGCAAGGTCTCCGCTAGCCGTGGGAGAGCCGGGCGCCTCTCCCATGGCTAGCGGACAGCTGGGCTAATCCTGAAGCTTGGGGCGTGCGGAGCTCAGCGCGCCCCAAGCTTCTGGGTGCCGGCAAGCAGTCCGCTAGCCCTGGGAGAGCCGCGCGGCTCTCCCATGGCTAGCAGAGCACGGCGCTAATCCCAAAGCTTGGGGCGTGCGGAGCTCAGCGCGCCCCAAGCTTCTGGGTGCCGGCAAGCAGTCCGCTAGCCCTGGGAGAGCCGCGGGGCTCTCCCAGGGCTAGCGGACCGCTGCGCTAATACAGAAGCTTGGGGTGTGCTGAGGTCAGCGCGCCCCAAGCTTCTGGGTGCCGGCAAGCATTCCGCTAGCCCTGGGAGAGCCACGGGGCTCTCCCAGGGCTAGTGGATCGCTGCGCTACACCAGAAGCTTGGGGCGTGCGGAGCTCAGCACGCCCCAAGCTTCTGGGTGCGCGCAAGCAGTCTGCTAGCCGTGGGAGATCCGCGCGGCTCTCCCATGGCTAGCGGAGCACTGCGCTAATCCCGAAGCTTGGGACGTGCGGAGCTCAGCGCGCCCCAAGCTTCTGGGTGCAGGCAAGCTCTCCGCTAGCCGTGGGAGAGCTGGGTCTCCCACAGCTAGCGGATAGCTTCCTGAAGCCTGGAGAGCGAGACGGGTCGGTGCGTACAGACCCCCCTCGCTCTCCAGGCTTCAGCGAAAGCCTGCATTCGCCCCATAAGACGCACACACATTTCCCCTTCATTTTTGGAGGGGAAAAAGTGCGTCTTATAGGGCGAAAAATACGGTATATGCATTTTTATATAGAAAAGCTGAATGGCAAAATTTGGCAAAGTACTGTAGTTAAAACAATATACTTTAATGCAACTCTGTGTTAAGATAGCAGTGCAAGGTTTCTTGGTGCCTGTCTCTAAACCTGAGATACAACAGCGGAAAAAAATTGATAGACGTTCCCCAGCAAGGAAAACCAGATTCAAAGAAGGAATATAATTTGTTGCATGAATCTTATTAACACAAAAGCAAAACAATCAGATTGATTATGCTGACTCCTAATGTTGTCTCTAAATTGCCTGGGAAAACCATCATATCATCATATTGCATGTCTCAATATTAATGTTAATACTGTTAGGCAAACAGAGCCAGCATATTTAAGTCTAGTAATTAATCACGTTTATCATCATCCTTCACATCACTATGCAAGAGCTCAATAGGAAATTAAAATAAAAACATTTTTTTTTTTAATCCAACAAATGATTTCTCAACTACTTTGAAGAGCAGCATCTTCCACTCATGTGGATGGTGCATTTATAATGATAATGCCAACAATACTAATAGCAAGAATAATAACAGTTAAATGCTCTGTTGGAAAAACAACTTTCCTCATCCACATTCTAGCATAACTCACCATGCTTAAGAATGCTTTTTCAGAATACAACTAGAAGTGGATTGTAAAACAGGACCATGTAAAGCAGTTAATGCAAGAAAATGTATATTCGGTAAGCAATGATATTTGAATATCGGTATGAGGAAAGATGAAATTTCACATACCCCACTCCAAAAAAGAGTAGTTCTTATACTCCAAATAATAGAGTTCATTTCCAATGATTTTGTCCCATAAGAACAAGGACTTCCACTTGTACAACAGACCTGCCCCATCTTCTCCCTTTGCCCCACTGCTTTTCCCAGGCTGAGATTAGAAAAAGCAACATTCCAAATATATATCCTCATGACTGCCAGATCCCTTTAAGCCTAGCCTCTACTTCAAAAGAAATAAAGTTAATAATCTGTGTAATTTGTTGGAATGGAAATGCATAAAATGAAAGGCTTTTAATATCTGATTGTTATTTCGTTTTAACTTTTAGAAAAAGTCTGCAGCTGCATCGCCTCCTTTGCATATGTATTAGCTACTCCTAGTTAGAATTCAGATTTTGATTTGTTCCCATCAGGGTGAGAAATAATGATTAGGAATAGTATATTCCCATGCAATAAAAAATGAATTATTTTGAGTATGAAAAATTGTATCCAGCTGCCAAACGGTTTATTGTTTTGTGAAGCATGGCACAACATGGACAGCAGCCATTCATTATATCGGAGTGTCAACATAAACAGGTAATAATAATATTTAAATAATGCAAAAAAACAACAACCCAGAATAGGGAATATTAGGATGATAACCTGTAGGGGCAATTTGTAGTAAATTCAAGGCACTGTCAACAATTCATTCTTAGCAGAACCATTTAGAGTGCAGATACGACACAGTGATGACAACATCTCTTCATGTGCCATAGAAACAAAAAGTCAAATTCATTTCAGAGATAACACTATTTAAGGGGCGGTAGAGGAAGACTGATTTTTTTGGGGGGGATACAATATTGATGGGTGGACAAGATATTTAAATATTCAATACGCTACATCCAATAGTGGCTTTAGGACAGTATAAGTGCTTTTTTCTGTGTAAGGCAAGGCACCCCATTTTCACCAATTCCTCCAACCAAATGCAACCATCTATGCCATGGCATAGCCCATGCTGTTCTAGTGGGTTCTCCAACCTTCAGGAGCAGCTTTTGGGGGAATAATAAAATCATAGAATTGGAAGGGACCCAAGGGTCGTCTAGTCGAACACCCTGCAATGCAGGAATCTTAGCTAAAGCATCCATGACAGGAAGAAGAGTTCGGAACCTCCCAAGATCATTCCACTGTCAAATAGCTCTTAATGTGGAAGTTTTTCCTGATGTTTAGTCAAAATCTCCTTTCTTGTATCTTGAAGCCATTGGTCTGAGTCCTACCATCCATAACAGGAGAAAACAAGCTTGTTCCCTCTTGTAATAGCCCTTGAGATATTTGAAGATGGCTATCATATCTCCCCTCAATCTCCTCTTTTCCAGGCTAAACATACCCTGCTCCTTCAACTGTTCCTCATAAGGCTTGGTTTCCAGACTCTTGATCATCTTGGTCGCCTTCCTCTGCATACGTTCCAGCTTGTCAACTTCCTTCTTAAATTGTGGCGTCCGGAATTGGACACAGTATTCCAGGTGTAGTTTGACCAAAGCAGAATAGAGTTGTATTATTACTTGATCTGGACACTATACTCCTGTTGATGTAGCCTAGAATAGCATAATTTTTTGTTGCTGGATCACTCTGCTGACTCACGTTAAGCTTGTAGTCCACCAAGACCCCTAGATTACTTTCACATATACTGATAGTAAGCCATGTGTCCCCCATCTTATATTTCTGCATCTGGAACCATTAATTAGTACTCTTTGGGTTTGGTCACTTAACCAGTTACTAATCCACCTGTTACTTAATCCTGCCCACATTTTAGCAGCTTCTCTGCAAGAATATTATGGGGAAATTTGTCAGAAGCCTTTATGAAATCATGATACACTACATCCACAGCACTTCCCTGACCCACCAAACTTGTAACTCTATCAAAAAAAAGAAAAGATCTTTCTGGGTCTCATGCTGGGTCTCAGTAACCACAGCACCCTTTCCTAAGTGCTCAGTGTTTAATTATCAGCTCTAGAAACTTTACTAGTACCAACATCAAACTGACTGTTTGGTATTTACCTGGGTATTTCCACCCCCTTTGGTATTTACCTGGTATTTCCACCCCCTTTTTGAGGATGAGGACAACATTTGCCTGCCTCCAGACCACAGAAACTTCCCCTGTTCAATAATTCTCAAGTATTATAGGCAAATGTTCTGAGATTGCACCCACAAGTTCCTTTGGTACCTTGGGTACAACTCATCTGGCCCTGGATATTTGAATTCATTTAAAGTAGTTAAGTGTTCCCTTTAACCACCTCTTTTCCTATCTTGGGCTGCAGCCCCTGCTTTTCATTATTTATTATGTTATCACTGTTTTCCTTTTAACTCCTACATATGAGGAGAGACCCTGGCTAATCAAAGTCCATGATTAGGAACTCAATTTATATATATATATATTTAATGGGAGAGATGTTCAGGAGATTTTAATCGCCTTCAGTCTTCAGGAAGCCACCTGGTTGGGAGCTGTGGTGGCAGGAAGCAAATCCTGATACTAATTTTGAGCTTACCTTTGAGGACTTTTGACTTAGAGTTTGCATTCTGAAATTCCCAAGGTGTAAGCCACCCACCACCAGAAGTGAGATCTGTCAGTTTGCAAGCAGCTTCAAAATAGTGGCTATATGAATGTGAACTCAGAGACACTGAGAGCTTCCGGCTGGAAGTCACTGGAGCCTATAGGAACTCTCTTTGTGTGTACACATACATAATTTGCTCCCTGCTTATCTTCTGCCTGTTTTTAAGAGTCTCTTGCTTCCAAAAGGCTCTGCTTGTATATTTGTAAATAGAGCAAATATCACAAAGACACCTTTATGTCTCCCAGTGTGCCCTCTCATCCAAAGGGCACTAAATCCTGTAATGCTGTTGCTGGCCCTTTTCAGTGCTTGGGGAAACAGGGAGCATGTCACGTTGTTTTAAAGAATGCACATATGGGGCTGAGTTCATCCTGCCTGGTGCCAGCTGGCCTCCTTCACTCCCAGGGGCGTTTCCTGGAAGACTGGCAAATATTGCTGTTGCTGTCAATCCTGCCTGGGAATCCCTGTGGTCCAAACAAAGTTTTGACTTTTGCATGAGGTTCATGCAACAGGAGAAACTCCACATAAGACACCCTGGTCACATTAATCTCTCCTCTGAAATTGCTTGACATTAAACCTGTTCTACTCTCCAGCTCAGAAGATGAGAGCCATACAGTATATACTTTCTTAGAGCTGAACCACTAGCTGCTTTCTCCTTCACGGGGCCTATGCTGGTGTCCAGCACTCCCAGGGCCATGTTTTTATGCACTGCCACTTCAGGCTAACTTAGCAAGCAGTACACGTTATGGGCATTTTATGGAAGCAGGCTGGATTATGTAAACGGTTTGCAAATAATTTATTGCAACATAATGAAATACACAGGAAGTTTGATCCGTCTTGCTGTGTTTTCTTAATTGGCCATTTTTACATAGCCAATATATTAGATTAAAATATCCTCATAATAAAAACGGCCACATCAGACAGGACCATCTTAAATTTTTGCATATGACACAACATTCAACTGATGATGGAAAAAAACAACCTGCCCAGCTCAGAACAGGCTATGTTTCTGAGCCTTTATTGAGAACTCACTAGAAAAGTTCTGGCATTTTCTATGGCTTTTCCCAATGTTACCAGTCTAGGATAGTTATAAGCCTTCTCTTCCAGTTTCTCTCCTTCCTCTTTTTTAAAATTTTCCAGGTAGGAAGTAGGGGAAACAGCAGCCAAGAGGGCTGATTAAAACAAAGGTTCTTGAGTTTATTTGATGAAGAATTATTGGCCATATTTATGATATCAGCAGTATTAAAGCAGACAGCAAGAACAGCACATTAAATGTTCTTGCACACTGCAAGAAAAGTTGAAGGGTGCCTTGATATATTAAGCCACAATAATGGGTGCACCAGCTTTATGCCCAAATAGCAAAAAGGGCTACTTCCTGTTTCAGTCCCTCTCCACACACCAGCCTATGCATTATTTATCCATTTTAAAATATTTAAATCCAACCTTATAAATGGGATATTTTTCAAAATGCACAACACACAGTGGCTTGACTTCAAAGAACTATATCATAATAGTTGCATAGATTTCTTGCAAGATTTCTTTTTTGCTAGAAGGTGTGGAAGATGGCATGCCAGAAATACAAAGGGTTAAACAGACACTCACATTTTGGAATAACATTTCATGTGTCATGGCATCTACATCTGGTTTCACATTCTCAGTAGTGTGCTAAAGTACAAAGAGTACCCTGGGACAGTTCATGTTCTAAGGAGAGCTAACATTAAAATTCCATGGGGAGAAGTGGGTCAATGAAGAACCTGAAGTTCCTTGGCCATTCTTTTAACAAATATCTGAACTGAATTAAGCACTTAAGATTTTCCAGCAGCAGTTACATAAAGGACTATGAATGAAATTGCAGACCTTAAATGTCACTGGACTTTAAGAAGTCTTTGAAATATTTCTTACCCTGCAAATTGTACATCAAGTTGTAAGGGAATGTAACACTTGGGGACAACTTTTATTGAGAAAGATGCCTTTTGCCTTCTGTACATTTTCCACTGTTTTTGCAAGGTTGCTTAATAATAAATGCCTGTCTCCAATTGTTGCTCAAGCTAGCTTGGTTTTCCTGCAAGACTCTTATTTACACCTGCTCTTGCTTTTCATGCTTGTCATCACTGGAAATAGTTTTCCTATTATAACACACACATGCTTCGATAGAGACGGAAGTATGTGGAAAGTGCATGGAGGGGCTGCAAAATCTAAAAGGAAATTGTGAGAATAGTTTCATCTCCACCAAAGCCTGTGATGGAAGCAACATCTTATATCAATGAGACTGTAACAAACCGTTAACAAGACTTGCATAGGGAGTTCTTGGTTTATTTCGGTGGCTTACCAAGGGAGTGAACAAGCAGCTTTTCTTAAATTTAAGAAAGACACACTTACCTTTATGAAGAAGCTGCATCAGCTCCTCTTTTCCCAGTGAGGAAATGCAAAAATATTATTCTGGTGGGAGAAGGGAGTAGCCATCGGGAAAACATTCCAAGGCAGCCTAACCTTATGAACTGCTGAGCTACTGGAACATGCTTCCATGCACTGGAACGTGACCCAGTGTTCGTGCAAGCTGTCTACAAGATGCTAAATTAAACCAGTCCATAGAATCAGGCTATTCAGTTGCAATCCTAAAGCCAGCACATACTCTAGTACATCCTGTATCCAGTGAACCCTGCCCCACTTCAATCCTGTCTGGAAACAAGGGCTTCCTTTTTTGTGAAGGGTGAAGAACATCCACTTGATTAGGCATAGCTAAAATGATGTCCTCTAGATGTTGTTGGACTACAGCTCTCACCATCCCTGGCCACTGGCCATGCTGGCTGGGGCTGATGGGAGTTGTAGTCCAATAGCATCCGGAGAGCATCCCATTGGCTACCCCTGCACTCAATGTTTAGAAATAATCTTTATAATTTCTGTGCTAGTAGGCACAATATACAGGGCCCTAAAACAGAAAGACGAAAGCGTTCTTAACTTTTACATGCCTTCAACTGAAACAATTCATAATAAATTGTAAATCCTAGTGCACTTGATTAGATTTGAATACGTATATTTGTAAATATTGTGTATTATGCACTGTTGAATTGCTAGTGAAACCATAACCTTATTGTTATAGCCACATTACAATCTTATTAGTAATTTAATTAACATTTCAGTATAAGGTACATTACAATGTTTATCTTGCTTATGAAATTGTATTTATATCAAGTGTCAGGGCATTTCCCCTTTCAAGACAATGGGAGATAACTTCTGAATATTCCGTTTTTACTATAAGAAAGGTTACATACAGTATGCCTCTTAATCACATTCAATGGTATTGTAAAACCAATTAGAAAAGAAGCCATAGCAAACATCAAGTATGAAAGTGAATTACAAATAAGGGAGTTCCAATCTTTCCATGCTGGAAATGTCAGTTTGTAAGAAAAACCTCAAACCAGTAAAGATTATCATCATCATGATCATCCTATATGTATCAGCTGAAGATTTCATCTTTCTTAAAGCAAGCCACTCAGAAAACAAGACACCTTGAAGGATTCAGATCTTTATACACACTGTAGACAATAAGGTGGAAATGTGATGGCAGAATAGACTACTTCAGTTCAAACTAGAGCTGCTGGACTTCAATTTTGAATGCTCCTTCACATTAAAACCAACCAACCAACCACACCCCTTTAAATAGAAAACTAGCTCAGCAGGAAGAGAACTAGCTCAGCAGGCAACTCTTAGCCAGTTGTGCTGGTTTTAAGTTTGTAATTCTTTAATGTTTTAATATTTAATGAAAAACAACAAGCCATTTGGGTTAAAATCTTTCCCAGTCTGAATCTGTACTGGGATTATTTTAAAGATGTTTTTATTGTTTTTACACTAGTTGTTTGCTACACTGAGCTCCTTCAGGAGGAAGGGCAGGTTATAAACTTAGTATCAAATAAATAAAAATGTGATTGAACACATAAAGCATTAAGTGTCAGAGCCCATTTTAGCACCTCAGTGCTCTACCACCTCATTCTAGTGCATGTCAAGACCAGGCCTCAGACATTGTGTACTCCAAGATTAGGGTTAGGAGAGAAATTTGATTTAGTTCTCATTTAAAGCTGAATCTATCAAGTTTACCCTTTCTGAGACAATATGAGAATGATGTTGGTTTCTGCTTCCTTCACTGTGCAGCGAAGTGCTTGTCACAAGACAATGTTTACATTCCACAGTCAGAGTACTGTTGGGTTTTCCCACGGGAATGGGAAGCTGGATGTGACGTACACTGGTTTCCTGTTTTTCACTGTTCTCTCGGTGTTCGTTGTTCCGAGGAGAAGGACGGTTGCTTCTCTGCTCCCGCAGAGGCAAGATGCATGTTTGTAATTTCTCCACTTTGAACTGAAAATAAAGCAAGTAAAGCATGTGGCACGTACTGCTCATCATTCCGTTGTGCACAGGACTCTGAAATTACAACATTTCTTGGTTCCGGGCCCAGAAAGACGTAAATCAAACTGAAGAATGGAGACTCCAGAGGCCGAGTCGGAATGCTGGCAGAGGTACAGAGAAACGGATCGCGTTATCTGCAGGGAATGCAGATATCCCAGGGCCAAGACAGAGCAGCGCAGCGGAAGCTCATTGCATGGAAAAGGCCAAAGCAAAGGCAAAGGTCCAGTGTCCAGGACAACGCAGCACAAGGCAATGGTCTCACGCTTCACTCCAAACGTCGCAAAGGTCCAGAAGATGTCTAGATCTTTCTTCGTTGTTGATTCAGCAGCTACCCACCACATGTGTAACGATAAGAGACTGTTCGTGTCTTTTACACCGCAGGAAGGTGCGATTCACCAGGCGGATGACCACACGATCCCCAGTCAAGGCTATGGAACTGTTGTTCTTCACAGTTTGGACTTATCGATACAGGATGTACTGTATGTTCCAGATGCCACACACAATCTCCTCAGTGTGATGCAGCTGAATGAACGGAACATTGACGTTTCCTTCAAGAACAAGAAATGCACCATCACAAAGAAAGACGATTATGTATTGCATGCTGAAAATGTTGATCGTTTGTTTGTTTTGTATTATGATGATGTAGTGCAGAATGAGACTTGTTGCATTGCAGGTTCTAACAAAAGTTTGCATGCAGGATGTATTCATGATTTTCACCGAAAATTTGGCCATTTGCATTTTGAGGCAGTATCTAAAATGCCTACCTTGGTTGAAGGTATGACTATTAAACCCTGCAGGTACCACATGAAGTGCAAAGCATGCGCAGCAAACAAGGTGAAAATGGCCGCGAAAGGTAAGGTGTCTAGTAGGCAAGCTACAGAACCATACCAGATTGTTCATGCTGATTTAGTTGGTCCACTATCGCCCTCTTTGGGTGGAAATAGGTTCTTCATGGTTCTCATTGATGCATTTTCCAGGTATATTTACGTGTACAATCTCAAGCAGAAATCAGAGGCTTTTCCAAGGTTCAAGGAATTCTGTGCTTGATTGGAAAATGTGCATGGTAAGAAGATAAAAACTCTTTTCACGGATCGCGGGGGAGAATTCACTTCTCAGCAGTTATTGGGCCGAATCTCTCTCATGTTTTGTTTACAGTTACAATCGCAGGTTATCTTCAGCGATTGGTTGTACCCCATATGAGAAGATGTTTGGCAAGAAACCATACATCAAACACATGAAAATTTTTGGTTCTGACATGTGGATTCATTCACCACAAAGCTCCAAGTTAGGCAAACGTGGATTGCATGGTATCTTTCTAGGTTATCAGAAAGGTTCTTACAGAATAATGATGACTGACTCTAAGACAATTAAGCTCACAAGAAGTGTTGAGTACAATGCCAAGTGGGGGGAGAACGTGGGAATTTTCCAATGTTATCCTGATGACAGTGATGAGACTGAGAATAAGCAACAGCAAAAGCAGCAGCAACAACCCACACCCACTGATGAAGGTTCTGATTCTGAGTCTGAAACTGAATCGGATAATTCAGAGAATTTCAAGAGTGCGAAAGCCTCTATGCGACCCTCTGAAAGCTCTGATCAGGAATTGGAAGAACCATTGTTCACAATAGGCCACTTTTCTCCTAAGAAGGAAGAGGAAAGTGTTGAAGACCAAAGGCTGATTCGCAGGTCACAAAGAGCCACAAAAGGCAGACCTCCAAAGAGATTTGCTGATGAATTTGCTAAGACAGCAATAGCAGCTGTTAAAAGCTCCAAGAAGGTATTTGAACCTTCAAGTTTCCAAGAAATCCAGGATTTGGATTCTAAGGAAGCTGAGCCATGGTTAAATGCTATGAAGGCTGAGCTTGATTCCTTAGAAAAGAACAAAACTTGGGAGCTAGTTCCAGTAGTTCCAGGAATGAAACTGCTTGGAAGCAAATGGATCTTCAAAGTGAAGACTGATCAAAATGGCAAGATAGTCAGACACAAAGCCAGATTGGTAGCCAGAGGTTTTGCACAGGTACCAGGTGAAGACTATCACGAGACCTACTCACCCACAGTGAGGTATGAGAGCATAAGACTTATGCTCAAGCTAGCTGCAGAGGAGAATCTACACATTAGTCACCACGATGTAAATACAGCATTTTTGTACGGATCTCTAGGTGAATCACTTTATATGCTTCCACCTGATGGCGTACAGGTAAAACAGGGATTTGTTTGTGCTCTGAAAAAGTCCCTTTATGGTCTCAAACAACGTGCACGGTGTTGGCACACAAAACTCACTGAAGCATTGTTTTCTCTAGGTTTTCAGCAAGGGAAAGCTGATCCATGTGTGTTTGTCAAAGAGGAGGGGCAAAAGAAGCTGTATTGTTTGTTTTATGTTGATGATATTTTATTCTTTTGGAAAGATGTCACAATGTACAATAACGCCCTAGCTCAACTGAAAGAGCACTTTGACATGAAAGATCTTGGTGAGGTAAACAACTACCTATCTCTGGAAATAGAAAGAGATCAAAGTGGTAACATTCTAGTACACCAGTCACGGAAAATTGCTGATGTGTTAAGCAAACTGAACCTGATGGATGCTAACCCTGTAGACACACCGATGACAACAGGTTATCAGGTAGAAGACACTGAAGAAGCATTTTCTGACACTACACTGTACAGAAGTGTGCTAGGCAAGCTAAACTTCATTGCCAGATGTTCAAGACCTGACATTGCTGTTAGCTGTAATTTGCTAAGCAGACAAGTTAACAATCCTACTGTTAAGGATTGGAAAGCTCTGAAATGCATAGCACGCTATTTGAAAGGCACTATGCATTACAGACTGAGATTTAACAATCAGAAGTCTGGTGGTCTTGAGATTTTTGCAGATGCAAGTTTTGGAAGTGACACTACAGACAGGAAAAGTACGTCTGGAGTTTGCTACATGTACAATCAGGGTCTATTTGATTGGTCGTGCAAGAAGCAAACAACAATTAGCTTAAGTACTTGTGAAGCTGAACTGAATGCACTGTCTTATTCACTTAAGGATTGTGAATGGTTGTTACAATTGTGCAAAGACATGAAAATTCCTGTCAAATGTCCAATCCAGGTTTACCAGGACAACAAAGCATGTTTAGCTTTGCTGAATTCGGAAGGTTGTAAGCAAAGCACGAAGCACTTGCAATTGAAGGTGCAACATGCTAGGGAATATATTCAGAAGGGACTCGTAACGGTTTCCTATATGCCAGGTAATGAAATTCCTGCTGATGTATTGTCCAAGATTGTATCAAGGGATCAACACTGTACCTATGTACAGAAGTTGGGTTTGTACTGATGTTGTACGAACACGCTGCCCAGTGATGTTCACAGAAAGGGGGAGGATGTTGGTTTCTGCTTCCTTCACTGTGCAGCGAAGTGCTTGTCACAAGACAATGTTTACATTCCACAGTCAGAGTACTGTTGGGTTTTCCCACGGGAATGGGAAGCTGGATGTGACGTACACTGGTTTCCTATTTTTCACTGTTCTCTCGGTGTTCTTCTTTCCGAGGAGAAGGACGGTTGCTTCTCTGCTCCCGCAGAGGCAAGATGCATGTTTGTAATTTCTCAACATTGAACTGAAAATAAAGCAAGTAAAGCATGTGGCACGTACTGCTCATCATTCCGTTGTGCACAGGACTCTGCAATTACAACAAATATAGCCATTCTTCAATATCCAAATATTGCAATTCATTTCTCCAACACAATAGTGTTTACAAAGATGCATATATTAGGGGTAGGTGTGCCTAAAATTATTATCAGTAAAAATTACATACCAAAATGTATTATATTAAGAAAAATTGCTTTAAAAATGTTTGTTAGGCAACTGTATACAAAATTGTGTATTAGAAAAAATTCATAGCATTTTTAAAAAATGCAAATTGCTGCAGAAATGTGGAGAATCAAATTTAAGATAGGAAGAACGAGAAACTGATGGAACCAAAATTGACTTCCATTCCCATGTAAGACACCTCTCTTCATCTAAGCTTCAACCTTGCCCAATAAAGAATATTTAGTACTATATCCCTACTTGGTTGATTAATGATGATACTGCCAAAGTTGTGATGTTCCTGTCTATTCAAAAGGAAATATCACAAATTTTTGCATGCAAAAAGACTTTTGTTGAGAAAGCAGTCTCAATATAATTTCAGCTGTGTGCCTTTGTTTGAGTGTATCCCTCTGCCTCCACTTCAGCATGTATAGTTCTCAATTCCATTGATTAAAACATTTCTGTTGCATTTTCTTGCTACCATAACTCAGTCTTGGGTTCTCCTTAAGCCGCTACACAAGAACAGTTGGTGGCATGCTCAATTATTGCTCATGATTCTACTTATATACCAGCCATTATTATTGGCTTCCCCAATGTCTCATCACTCTATTGTGCATTAATGCAATGCCATTAGAAGAGGAAGCACAGTGAAAGTGACTGAGCAATACTATAAAGTAGAGGGAACCAGAGGAAAAATAGCAAGGATGTAGTTAGGTTTGCCAATGAGGGCGGATGAAATATACATTGAGGGGGGTGTATTTTGTCCAAACACATTGTTCTAGGTGATGGAAGTTGAAGTGGAAAATGGCCCCTTTCAATCAAGTGCAATTTAGACACCAAAAAACTATATGTGTACAGCAGCTTCAACATGAATATAACTACAGATGGATATACATTAAATGCACCCAAACTGACAATGCTAGTTAGTGTGGAAAAAGGTTTGGGAACAAGTCATGCAGCTACTCATAGCCTGCAGGCTCCATTTTGAGTTGTTTTTAAAGACATGCCTTTGAACGGAGAGGGTTGCTGAGCACAATTAGCTGTAATGTCAGTAAAACAGGCAAGAACACCAATTACACATAATCAAGGATTTTGTTTCATTGGTTAGTAAATGACTTTATTGCTGAAAGACTGACATAACCAACTGAGTCTTCAGATTCCTGGTCATAATAGCCATATTTGAGTCCATGGTTGTTTTTAAAACACAAACCATGTTGTGCACCAATGCATAATGTAAATGCCTAGCAATGTATGTTGCTTGGCAACCAAGCAAATGGAATAGCAAAGAACAAACTGAGAACAAGTAAGCTTACCCTGTGGTGCCAATGCCCTAAGAAGCACAGCAATTCACCCATGATTATTATTAGTGTTTATTAGATTTATTTGGCCTTGTGGAGGTGGAAGGAGGGATCACAGGAGCCGCCTTAATGATATAAGTGGGTGAAGGAGTAACAGTTGTAGCCTAAACAACGAAGGAGGAAGGGAACTCCCCTAGTCAGGCCCAGCACTAGGCTAAAAAACAGAGCTATTTCCCCATGCCAAACTCATACAAGAGCTTGGTTTATTCCATATGCATCACAATGGGTTTTGATCCCCCTCCCAACATAGCTTTCAAAGCTTCCAGACACCACAGGGTGCCACAGGGTTCTGTCTTGGGCCCGGTCTTATTCAACATCTTTATCAACGACTTGGATGATGGACTCAAGGGCATCCTGATCAAATTTGCAGATGACACCAAACTGGGAGGGGTGGCTAACACCCCAGAGGACAGGATCACACTTCAAAACGACCTTGACAGATTAGAGAACTGGGCAAAAATAAACAAGATGAATTTTAACAGGGAGAAATGTAAAGTATTGCACTTGGGCAAAAAAAATGAGAGGCACAAATACAAGATGGGTGACACCTGGCTTGAGAGCAGTACATGTGAAAAGGATCTAGGAGTCTTGGTTGATCACAAACTTGACATGAGCCAACAGTGTGACGCGGCAGCTAAAAAAGCCAATGCAATTCTGGGCTGCATCAATAGGAGTATAGCATCTAGATCAAGGGAAGTAATAGTGCCACTGTATTCTGCTCTGGTCAGACCACACCTGGAGTACTGTGTCCAGTTCTGGGCACCACAATTCAAGAAGGACACTGACAAACTGGAACGTGTCCAGAGGAGGGCAACCAAAATGGTCAAAGGCCTGGAAACGATGCCTTATGAGGAACGGCTAAGGGAGCTGGGCATGTTTAGCCTGGAGAAGAGGAGGTTAAGGGGTGATATGATAGCCATGTTCAAATATATAAAAGGATGTCACATAGAGGAGGGAGAAAGGTTGTTTTCTGCTGCTCCGGAGAAGCGGACACGGAGCAATGGATCCAAACTACAAGAAAGAAGATTCCACCTAAACATTAGGAAGAACTTCCTGACAGTAAGAGCTGTTCGACAGTGGAATTTGCTGCCAAGGAGTGTGGTGGAGTCTCCTACTTTGGAGGTCTTTAAGCAGAGGCTTGACAACCATATGTCAGGAGTGCTCTGATGGTGTTTCCTGCTTGGCAGGGGGTTGGACTCGATGGCCCTTGTGGTCTCTTCCAACTCTATGATTCTATGATTCTATGATTCTATGATTCCCATTCTCTTATTGGGCCACTTACTTCCAAATGCATTCCTCCCCACCCATTCTCTTTTCGAGGTTGCCATTCCAGCCACAGTAGAATGAAGGGAGGCCAGTCCCCTTGCCCTGGTGTCTGGCATGGCAATTATGCTGACAGGTCAGGTATCCAGAAAGCTGTGCAAACTAGGTTTTCCTTGTGCCTAGCTCAGTATCATGCCTACTGTCATACTTCAAGGGGTGCCCTCAGGGGGATGGGGTCTCAGTTCTGGGAGGATGAAGCCTTTAACTGAAACACTCAGGAGAGAAGGGTTCCAGGTGCAGCACATTCTCAAAAAGCCAAGATCAACAAGGTCAGGAAACAGTTCAAGATCAGTATCAAAGGGAGTTCAGCAAGGGAACTAGAAGAACAGGCAAAGAGCCAGAATCCTATGTTGCTTCCAGCAACTGGAAGGTTCAAGAGGGAGGCTCTTGCTTCCTAACCACAACAGCTGGAGATAAAGGAGTATCATGGATTGCTTGCTCATGAGCAGACCTCTTGTTCACGAGAAGAATGAGATATTGTTCCTTCCTGAACCTGAAACTTTTGTTCCCATCGCTTTCAAGTGTTCTCTGGGAAGAAGGGTTGACTATTAAACCTCAACTCTGAGAACCGTAGCTCTGTGATGGGATAAGCTGTTTCCTAGCAATTCTCAGCACCTTTAACCAACTACAGTTCCCAGGATTCTTTGGGGAAAGCTATGATTGTTTAAAATGATATGCTAATGCTTTAAATGTATACTGCTGGTGGAGCCTGAGGAGTTTCAGGTGGTGAGGTGCCAGAGAGGAACATGTCACAAGGAACAGGCAAAGCAGAATATATGAGTTGTTGGAAGACCAATTAGCTTAGTCTTCTTTGTCTACTAGTTAGCCGGATAAAAACAGAAACAGATGGTGGCCAATTCTTTGTTTTTGTCATGCTAACTTAATTCTGGATGTTGGCCAAGGAAGCTTCACCAAGCCAGCATCAGTCTGTCTTTGCCACATGTTTGCCAAATACTCATAGCAATGATCTAAGAACCCAGCAACTTTCCTGAGAATAGAAGAATCATTGAGATTGGACTGCAAACACTCAGAAATGTCACACTGTGAATTCCATTTGTATGTTTAAAAGGACTGCAGTGTTAAAAAGCCTAGGAAGCCTAGTTGCTTGTTTCACCCAAACAACTTTTCTAAATGCACATATATTCTCAAATAAGATAGCTCCTGTTTTACTTTATAGCACAGTGTTGGCTCTATAGCTATCTTTGAATGCCAGAGCAAATGCTGAACGAAGGGACACAATAAATGATGGCATTCAAATGTCAGCTTTTTACCATTGATCCCACAAATTAGGTGCAGGCAAATCAGTGAATGTTCTAAATTAATAAATAAGTCATTTGAAAAGGTCAGTTTCCCCAAAGAGAATACATGCTTTCAGGTGACATTTGCTAAGGAAGGAAAAAACTATTTTTAAAAAATTAAGCATACCTAAAAACCATTAGTGAATTTATGTAAAAATTGTATGTTCTGTTTCAGCAATGCTGAATGGGAAGGGTTACCAGGTCAGGAGCATCCCAGTCCCTGAGATTTCAGGGCCCAAATCTGAAACCTATGAGTGGCCCTGGGGATGTCATTTGGGTAGGCCTTGCACATAGAGGTTAATTGGGAGAGGGGAGAGGAGGAGGAGAGCCCCCCCCCCACTCCAGGATGTCTGTGCTATAATTTGCAAGCAGCTCCCCCCAGGCTAAAACTTGCGAACTGCATGCACAGTCACATATATATTAAAAGCATTCTTGTCCACCTGGAGATTCAAGCCATCTGGCATAATACAGCTGAAACTGCAGAAAGAAGAGGTATCTCCAAGTCATTTGTGTTTCAGAAGGATTTATTCCCTGAATATGGAAAAGTAGATATCAGATGCATAACAAGTTATTTGTCCCAAATAAGCAAGATACAAGATCTGATTATAAACAATTTCCTGTGCTGGGATAAAACAAAGGTGTTTTGTAATTGAGAATTACATTCAAGAAGACTTTGCTCTCTGGTTGTGCTGGTCTTCTGTCTGCAAATAACAGATCAAAAAACAAACAGTAGTTGGGTGTCGTTTTTTTATTGTAGTTGATACTCTGTTGCCATTACTGATTGCTCACATTCCATAAAATATTTGTCTCCTATACTGTGAGAATTGAACTGAGCCATTATTAGCCTCACCATACACTTTCCCCTTTAATGAAGGAACTGTTCCTCTAGGGCTCATAATTCCAGAGAAAGAAAACTGGCCCTCAGCCTGCAAAGAGTTGGAACATACTACCAGTAATTATTATTGAGTGTGTTTCTGCATATAGCGGGCCATAATGTGTGTTTGCATACTGTAACCTAAATCAGGTAGATTCTTACTGCAATCATCATGACTGTGTTGTCAGTCTACAATACTTACAGAAGCTGTGGTTTCAGCGGTTTTCAGAATGAGATAGCAAAAAGATACATCTTAAGAAAGAAAATAATTTCCCCTCAAATATACGGCAGCTGTTAAGTGGTACTGCAACTAATTGCCTGAAATAATGACATACTATCTAGGAACAGTATGTGATAGCAAAATGGTTCCAATTAATGGAATGGACCTCAGGTCATTATGACAACAGGAAGTGATTTCCAAGAATTTCCAGAAGCCTATCCAAAAAGATGAAGATCCCTTTCTTCCAAATATGATTGGTTAATTGCTTTGTTTGAAGAGGATAAAGTCGAGCAGTCGTGCTCCTTCCCAGTGAAAAGGATGTAAACATTAGGCTAGCAGAACTTCATCTTCATACAATTATTTGAAGACAACAAGAGTCAAAAACATCCCAGAGCTTACCCCCTTCTCCACTTTGGCAAGTAGAGATATCTGAAACACTCAGCAGCCGCAAATGCTGGTGATATCATTGCAAACTATTTTAATAAAATAGTTTTACTGGTCTAGCAATATTAACTGTGTCCATGTCGGCTAATTAACACTTCCCTTCACCCCAAGCTTTCCACTAATAACATTACATGCTAACAACTGGGGCAAAAAAGAGTGCAATTGGATCTGACAATCCATTTAAATCTCTGCTGTAACTGGCATGATATCTGTGATGATAAAGTTGGGGGAAATTTGACAGTATGTTTTGTCATGTTGTAAGCCAAGAGCTGACAAAGTTCCAAATGTAGTCTCTTCTTTCTTCCAGCTCAGAGAAGAGCCAAGGTACGGAATCTGTCATAATAATAATCCATGTTTCCCCATTTGTGCTTAATGCACTTCAGCCTTAAGAGAGCCTTGCAGTTCACAGAAGTTTGTAATCTGATTTATGGTGATCCCAGACACTTGGCTAAATGCTTAGAGCAAAGTTGGGTGGCTGGTGGGGTGAAAAAGAATGATGAAAAAGATGAAAAAGAATTTAAAGGGCAACTTTAACAAGGATTCAGTTCTATTTTTAGGTATGAATATCACAGAAGGATGCACTTTCTGGCACCATCACCATGTTGAAATGACACTATCACCAGGCACAAGGTCTGTAATAAATTAAACAAAACTGCAATAACAATTTAGCCTTCAGATTTCCATTTAACTTCAGTTTTGCATCTACATTTTCCTTCAACTCAGCCACCCCTGCTTTTGTTTCCAATCTGTTATCCATACTTATGGATAACAGATTATTAATGTCATAATTTATCATTTCCAACAATGTGTCAAGCTGGAATTTTTACTCATGAATAAATTACCAATAGCACTAATATGGAAGGCTCACACCTCCGCCTTTATCTTCAGAATGTGGTGCAAATATTAATTATTTAATCCTTAAAAAGACTGAGTTAATTATGAAATGATTATATCCATTAGGGACCTCAGTACTGGAGTGTTCAGCAATTGGGCAAAATTTCTAGGCATTGCATTGTCAGTCCCTGTTGGAATGTCAGTGTGTATTTTGTACTATGGAAGCAAGTGGCACACTCCTCCCAAGTGATTGAATACATTGCCAATGTAATGATCAGAAGTGCAGGTGTGAAATGTATCTGGGGCTTCTGTTATGAATCGGTAAAAGATATAAAAGCACCCCAATTTGATTCCTGCTTTGGAATTTAGAGGTAAATCTTTAAAAAGTTTGGTGCTACAATGTATTTAAACTGAAATGGATAATAAAAAGAACAGTCAGCAAGAAGCTTCTTAACTGAATATTTAGTACAGTAATAGCCAAGCTACACAGTTTCTGAATTACAAGTGTCATTATGCAACATTAAGGAAAAGTCAGCAGTTAGTTGCTCACAAACTCAGGAATGATCTGTGGTTCATAAATAGAGCCACAACTTGGTATCCAAACAAGTTAGTTTCTATGGGTAAAAAACCAGACTAATATTGGTCTCCAGCTCTACAAATATCTCACCCCATCCCATTGCTTTCATTTTTCAGGGAACAAATGTATGTGAAGTTGGTGGATATCCAGTCTTAGCACATTCAGTGCTTTCCAGAGATTCCTAAATAGGGATGAGAAGCCAGGCTGTTCATGTAATGCTTCCCAAAACAATAGTCCCCTGGTTTAGTTCCCATTGCAAGTCACTCTAGGTTTCCCACAAATGTGATTTATGTGGTGGCAAAGATAATATGCAAAGGTATCATGGACATTGCGTAAGCTCAGACATTTTCTCTCACACTCCTAAAAAAAGAACAGAAACTGGTACTAGCAGGAAATAAGCGTCATTTCACACAGCTTGCTCTCACATAACATTTCGAGTATTAATTTTAAAAGGTGTGTACCTTAAAATATGCAAATGAAAAAAGTGTGAGCCTTTCCCCCCAACTTCAGGTACATGCATTATACAGCTCATGTGAATATCTTTCCAGGGATTTTTGCATATATGTTTAACCTAGATTTTCTATTTTTGGTTAGTGTTAAAATGTAGTACACCGTAATATTATGTTTATTAATGTTATAAGCCGCCTTAAATCCCAACTTGAGAGAAAGGAATGATATAAATATATTAAATGAATGAGAATAAATAAGGTGGTTTTGGATGTTGAGGACATTGTATGGTGAACTATAGGCATTTTTTAAAAGGCATTCTTTCACCATAGTTATATAAAACATTGCAGGACATTGCAATAGAATTAATAACAACCTAAACTATGTTACTGTTTGCTACAGCAACTAGGAAATTACATGCAAGTTTTAAAAGGAAAGCTTTAAATGATTTAAACGAATAGTATCTTGGTACACTGATGTACTGCAGACATGGATTTTAATGACAAATTTTTACAAATATTGTAAACATATATTAGGTTCATTCATTGACAGAATATTTGTATTATCAAACTGAGGTACAATTTTGCAAAGGCCTTTTGCTATGTGCAATACAATTTATTTATATTACTTTAATATACATTGGCAATGCATTAAAGTCAGATATATATGCACACATACTTTTTAACTCATCAATTAATATTTCTGATGAAGTATCCCATTACAAGCTGATAGCTGAGTACAACTGATTGCCCGCTTCTGAAGATTATGTTTAGAACGTGTCCTGAACAAATTGTTTGTTTATATAATGGAGCCTTAAGAACCTTGTCTATAGGACAGTAGCCATACGAGGGAGTAGGACCCTAATGATATCAGTGGGACACACATCTCCGTAAGCATTAATAGGATTGAGTTGTAAGATACTTTTTTGTCCTTTTGGAAACTGATATACTTTAGAGCAGCGTTGTTAAGTTCTGGGAATGCTTTGATAAAAACAACTGGCATTTGTCTTGCAGCATAAGGTAATTGTATCCTTGGAGAATATACACATATTTTCATTTGTATGTAGAAATAAAGTATTATTGTATTTTAAAGTCAAAATGAACTTCTAAATGCTTGACAACCATTACAAGAGCACTAGAGCTTTTCTAAAGAACAGTATTTCTATCTTGCTTTGACCACAGTTGCTTTAAATACTTCTTAAAAGCATCTTAGTATGAAAGGCTTGCCTTTTCCTTGTGTTACTTAGGTGGAGGTGCTTCTAACCAGAAATTCCAATAAGTTCAATGGGGCTTACGTCCAGGTACATGGGTATAAGGTTGCTGCCTTAGTCTATAAACTCATGTTGCCCTAACCTCACAGAGAATGCTGATAAACCAGACATATATATACACAGTGTGTATATATATATATATATATATATATATATATATATATATATATTTGCTTTCGTAGATTTTCACGGGTATAGGAATGTAGGTTTTGGTGTCTTCGGGTGTCTTCCCGTGTAAGAGTCGGGGTGTCTGTGCGACGTTTCGACGAGGTCTCACTCGTCATCTTCAGGCTGGTGCTTTCGGCTTCTTGTTACTGGAACAGAGCAGAGTCTGGTGTTTGAGTTCCTATAAATACTGTTGAGGGGTGTGGTGTATAGCCTCCAACGTTCTGGGCAGAGAGGAAGTTCCTAGATTAGTGTGCCTTTTCTTACACGGGAAGACACCCGAAGACACCAAAACCTACATATATATATATATATATATATATATATATATATATATATATATATATATATGCTTTCGTAGATTTTCACGGGTACAGGAATGCAGGTTTTGGTGTCTTCGGGTGTCTTCCCGTGTAAGAGTCGGGGTGTCTGTGCGACGTTTCGACGAGGTCTCACTCGTCATCTTCAGGCTGGTGCTTTCGGCTTCTTGTTACTGGAACAGAGCAGAGTCTGGTGTTTGAGTTCCTATAAATACTGTTGAGGGGTGTGGTGTATAGCCTCCAACGTTCTGGGCAGAGAGGAAGTTCCTAGATTAGTGTGCCTTTTCTTCTTTTGTTCCTTAATTACTTGAGGGATATCTTGGGTGATTTCATGAGTGATATTCTGAATATCACTGGGTGGGTCATTAAGTGTAGATTAGTTGCTAAAGCTTTCGTGTCTTGACCTCTTGAGCTTGTGAAGAGTTTTTCTGAGTGGGATCCAAATCCAAAATAAAAGCCTCTCCTATCAGTGAAGAAATCCAGCTAAGAATCATTCCTAGAGAAAAATCATCCAGATGCCCCAAACTCTACGGTCTCCCCAAGATACACAAAGAAGGAACACCACTCAGACCAATAGTCAGCTCCATAGGCTCACCTCTACAAAATCTCGCTAAATTTCTCGCTAAACAACTTCAGCCCTATGCAGAATCCATCGCTTCACACGTTACTAACTCCTTCCAGTTCATAGAAACAATAAAGAAACAATACCTACATCCCGATGACCTACTTGTGAGCTTCGATGTTGTATCTCTCTTCACTCAAGTGCCCATTAATGAAGCCTTGACAGCCATTCAAAACAAATACAACCCCCCCAAATACATCCTGGACCTGACCAACCACTGCCTAACCAACACGTACTTCATCCACAATGGACAAAGATACAAACAGATAGAAGGAGCACCTATGGGATCACCCCTCTCACCGGTCATCGCAAATTTGTACATGGAACACTTTGAAACCAATGCTTTAGACAAGTCAGAACACAAACCCAAACTTTGGCTCAGATATGTTGACGACACCTTTGTAATTTGGCCACACGGGAAAGAAAAACTAGATAGCTTCCTCACACATCTCAACAGCCTACACCCCAAAATACAATTCACTATGGAAATAGAAGACAACAACCAACTCCCCTTTCTTGACGTCCTAATCTACAAAAAACCTGATGGCTCCCTAGGACACACTATCTACCGGAAAAAAACACACACCAACCGCTACTTACATGCACAATCACACCACCACCCTGCACAAATAAACTCCGTAGCCAAGACTCTCATCTCCAGAACCAAACGCCTGGCTGACAAAGACCACTTGACAACTGAGTTACAGAATCTCTCAAATGTGTTAATCGCCAATGGATACCAGAAAAACAGGGTTACGAAGCTAATCCAAAAAGAAACACCCCCCAAAAACCAAGACACAGAAGAAAACAATGGCATGGCCCTCCTTCCTTATATCAAGGGCACTACAGACAAAATCAGCAAAATCCTCCATAAACACAATATCAAAACAGCCTTCTGCACCAACCAAAAAATAGCCAATATCCTCAGAAACCCAAAAGACAAAATCCAGCTGGAAAACCAAGGGGTCTATGAAATACCCTGCAAAGTCTGCCCAGCCACGTACATTGGACAAACAAACAGACGAATAAATGCACGTATCGCAGAACACAAGAATGCCGTCAAAAAAGAAGAAAAAACTTCCTCTCTTTTCCAACACATGAAAGAAACAGGACACGAAATTAATTTTGCAGATTCCAAACTGCTCTTTAACATGGAACATCACCACAAGAGAATAATCATGGAAGCCATCGAGATAGAGAAACACCCTCACAACATGAACAAGCGTGACGACACGTCCCGCCTGCCAGACATCTGGAAATTAGCCCTCCCCACAAAAACCGACACCAGAACCAGAGGCACACAGAACGCCGTCACCAATCAACCACACCAGACCCAAACCCAGACCCTCTCCACAGACATATTACAGACTCCATCCAGTTACCAAACTATAGTGGCACCTCCGGATGCTGCACCCCCCTGCAATCCCTACACAGATCTGGCTGGCACAAGGCACAAAACCATAGCTCGCCCCTATACACGAAGCCAAGCCAGAGCACAACTAAATGCAGCACAGCCATCTTCTCAGAAAAACTCTTCACAAGCTCAAGAGGTCAAGACACGAAAGCTTTAGCAACTAATCTACACTTAATGACCCACCCAGTGATATTCAGAATATCACTCATGAAATCACCCAAGATATCCCTCAAGTAATTAAGGAACAAAAGAAGAAAAGGCACACTAATCTAGGAACTTCCTCTCTGCCCAGAACGTTGGAGGCTATACACCACACCCCTCAACAGTATTTATAGGAACTCAAACACCAGACTCTGCTCTGTTCCAGTAACAAGAAGCCGAAAGCACCAGCCTGAAGATGACGAGTGAGACCTCGTCGAAACGTCGCACAGACACCCCGACTCTTACACGGGAAGACACCCGAAGACACCAAAACCTGCATATATATATATATATATATATATCTCCCAAGATGCATGATAAAAGGGATTCCATTTGCAAAGGCACATAATGGTTTCTAAGCCTTTAGTGAAGGCTAGGAAAAGTTTAAAATGGAAACTCTCTGAACGATGCAATAATTTATTATAAAATTTTCCATCTTAGGTTGTAAGAAAGCACTAAGTGCAGCATAGCTGTTCTCTGTGTTGTGGTCTCACACAATGACCCAACACCAGTGATCTCCAACTGGGAGCTTTGCGGGTCAGTAGGGTGGTCACATGTCCCATTTTACAGAAGACAGTCCTGTATTTCAGGGAATACACTATTCCAAGGACTGTCTGGTCCAAGATAAAGAACTATATGAAGGGAGAGCAGGGGCCTTTGCATGCTCATCAATATATTACTGTTATTTAGATTTAATACTCACCATTCACCTTAAGGGTTACCATAGGAGCACAATTAAAAACCAGCCACAAATACAGCTACAATCATCCATTAATTATTTTCTAGTAGATCATAAAAATACTTTTCAGTTGTAAATGGCTAGGGGTAATGAAGTGCCTCTCCAGCATATGACAGAAGCTGGCACAGAGAAAGCCTTCTCCTGGCCCACCACCCCTCAGGTCTCCTCTGCCAATCCTATTATCCAAGAAGGTCTATAGAAAAGGAGGCATTTGTGGTTTTAAGCATCAATGTGAGCAACTTGAATTGGGCTCAGAAATATACTGGCAGCTACCAAAGACCAGGTGTTCATCAACAACAACCCTGTACCAGGGAGTTGAGTAACTTAAATTCCTGAATTCTGAATATCCTGTACCACCAAGAGTCTTGGCTGGAAAGGGATCTTGAGTTCACTCTCACCACAACCTAGAATATCCTGGTTCTGGGAATCAGGGGATACCAGACAGTCAATCCACTCCGTTGCCAGCTCTAAATGTTTTTTCCCTTAGTCTAGGCAGCTCATCATCACTAAGGGATATATTTAATATGCTTAGAATGCTATGTTTGAATGCATACACAAGGTCCAGATCAGGGATTCTGACTATCTGTCTGCTTGTTTGCCCCAGGTGCTTGCCAGCCGTTAGCTTGGAAGGACTGGCAGATAAAAATGTTTGTGTAAAGCAGTTGAACACTTCACAGCAATGGCACACATTTTTCCATACGAGCAATACAGCAACCATTATCTTCTGCTCTTTGTATGGCATGCAAATCTAGCTGTTTACTGCATAAAGGGGCAACAAGAACAGGCTTGGAACATTTTCACTGACTGTGCCCAGCAGCTGTTGGGATCAGGCTGTGCCGAGAACCTCTTGAGATCCTGTTGATAAGAAGTAACTGTCCACTTTTCACTTTACACAATACATATTTGAAGGAAAATATATTCTTTTGGCCAAACTGAACCTTGTTTTATGACATTGTTAATTTACAAAAGGATTCCATTTTCCTGACAAAGCTGTTTCTCATAACACTGTAAGGAGATTTTGTTGCTGTGTTGTTGATGACCCAAACTGACATTTTAAAGAGATGTTTAAAAAGGTTTTTGAAGCTCTCCTATGACCTCTGTCTCCCCAGAAAAACATTGTAGGCAGGGCCAGCCTTACCATTAGGTAGAATGAGAAAGCTGCCTTGGGTGTTGAAGGACAGAGTTGTGTGTACTGCATAGTCTGCCATATGCCTGACACTTGGTACTTTACTACACACGAAGACAGAGGGTGTCCCATTACCAGGATTTAACTACCACTCCACTCAACTTCTACATATGGAACAACTATAATCAATAAAAGAACCGCAAATCACAATGCTTCTACTGGAAAGGCATAGTAACTTAGGAGAAACAAAACAACATAACAAGACCTTTGTATTAAACTGGCCACAACTACGTATATAGATGACAGTAGGCTTTAGCATAGGCATTGGGTATGTATCCTGAGTCATTCAGCCCTGTGATTTTGACATGCTTGCGGGGAGAGGCTCCCTCTCACCCACTCACTCCAGGTTAGACTAAGGATCCAACCCAGTGCCTTTTCCCCACCACATGAGCTGGCCTGTCAGTTGGCTACCAAACCGACTTACACTTGCAACCAATTCCATAGGCCCCAATATACATCTAGCAACCAAGACACATTGCCCGCTGCTTATAAATGCATGCCATCTGGTCAATACAAGTCCACTTTGTCAAAGGTGATGCCTGGGTGTGTTACAATCCTGCCACCTGATTGCAACACAGAGCAGCACAATCAAAGCCAAATCCTACATATATTGCTCACAATGCAGAATTGCATATTTTGACTTAAAAGCAAGCCATATCACTTTTATCTGGACTTATTACCAGGTAACTGTGGATAGGAATTGGAAATTGTTAGAAGCTGGCTCCAGCTGGGATCTGTCAGAGGTTTGACGCAACTGAACTTTATCTCCACGGAGCCTCACAGCTGTGTGGGATGTGCTCTTCCTTCTCCACACAAACACACACACACACACACACACACACACACACACACACAAAGACAGAGAGAAGTTGGGGAGAGATCAGGCACAGGAGCAGCATCTATTGAAAGGAAAGAGAAAATGAAGCATTGTCTTCATATGGAAGACATAGCAGGAACCAACAGGGAACACATTCTGAATTACAGCAGCCCATTGACAAACACCTTACAGCAGAGGCAGCAAATATTATCTATCAAATGTTGGACTACAATTCCCATTGACTCCAGCCATCATGACTCGTAGTCAAGGATTATGGGCATTGTAGTCCAACAATTTCTGGAGGGTACCACATTGGCTCCCCCTGTCTTTCATGAACAGGCATTGATGGAGGAGGGAAGGGTGAGTTGAGTGAGGAGAAGAGCCCCAGCCAGGGACTCACCTAAACCTTTCTGAAGGCAAGGCAAGGTTTTGGGAAGACTAATAAATTGGCTGGTGTTCTGAACCTTCCCCAGATGACAAGAAGGGTCCTACAGAAATTAACCATTTCACCTCTGCCAAACCTCAAATCTTGTGACAGGCCTCATGTGTACATGTGCTTTTAGCATAGTTATTGCTCCACATGGATTGTTAGGTGGGCAGGTTGCTGCCAACTCCTTTAATGGGTTGGAGACTGTTGAATAACATTTTGTTTTGATTTACTACCATCTCTATTTCCAAACTTCTGTCTTCCCTAGGAATGGCACCTGACTACTGCTATCTTGGCACACTGGTGAACACCTGGTGATATCCAAAGAAACCGATCTAGTAGCTAACAGCTTCTGTTCATATCTTCCTGCCCATCCATCTTTATTTCAATTCAATGCTATCTCAGAGAATTCCTCAGAAAATGAGATTTGAAATTGACCAATTACTGACCACTGAATTCTACTGAACACAAATTACTTTCTGGATAAGAAAAAGCTTTTTACTTCTGACTTCCTTTTAAGCAAGACAGGGAAAGCTTTATTTGCTTAATTTCTGGATATCTGGTTGTTGCGGGCAGCTGTCAGTAAGAGAAAAAGAAAAAGTAGCAATGCTGTTTCTGATTTTAAAACAATAATAGAAACTGGACTCCCTCTGAATTATTTAACTGACTGTCAACAACCTCTATGTCCACAGAAGTGTTCTTTGCTCTGCTGGTAGTTTTGTTGGCATCCAATGGATCACAAAATTCCATGAGAATTGGAGCTTTGGATCACAGCTTTTGTGCTATGGCATTTCTAAAATGTACCAGATATGTAATCTTTACAGCAGAATGTAGACACCAATGTAAGCTTTGTTGTTAGTGATGCTGTGGAAAAAATCATGCTGATGCATTATGATATTTACTAGATCTGATTGGCCATGCTCCACAGCAGTCATTTTGTAACTGGCCACACCCCATTATAGCTATTTTTTAATAGTGACCAGGTCACTTCCAAATGTGACCATGTGATCCAAAAGGTTGGGAACAACTAGCTGTTTGAATCCATTGAGTGTTATTTGTATCAGGAACAGATTAAACAGGTATTCCAGCATCCTCCTTGAAGCAAGGGTATCC
Source organism: Podarcis vaucheri (assembly GCF_965113315.1). Classification (NCBI taxonomy): domain Eukaryota; kingdom Metazoa; phylum Chordata; class Lepidosauria; order Squamata; family Lacertidae; genus Podarcis; species Podarcis vaucheri. The sequence continues at coordinate 61,476,550 of NC_138766.1, read as the reverse complement.
TTCTGGATAAACTAGAATTAATGCAAAATTCAGAGTGTTGCCAACTGATAAGAAAAACCAAGTTGGTCTGCACCTGTGCATTTTAATAGGAGTTTGAGTTGCATACTTTTCACTACATGAAAATAACATTATTACCTGCTAATGCTTGCTGTTAAAAACATAGAAGCAGGAACTAATAAATGTAAAAGTCTGAAACCCCTACTTAACACAGATGAAGCATGTGGTGCCCACAAACAAGAAACTTTGTGTTCATTTTGTGTTAAAGTGTTAGAGCAAAACTCACTGTCTGTGTGAGGATCACACTCTAAATTTCTTCCAGTAAACACTGCGTATGCTACATATTTACAAACAGTTCCACATGCTTAATAGCATTTCCTCATTTTCAGTTAAAATGTGTCAAATCATTACACATGCACTGTTGCCTAAGCTATGCTACTCTGCCCCCTACCCTGAAATGCTGAGTAAAAATAGAGCTGTTAAACCCAGGATGATAACTGACATGATATTTTTCCTCTAGGACTCAATAAACTGGTGTAACTGCTTCTCAGTACCTGGGAACATAACAAGGTTCAGATTAATTAAATCATCTACACATCCATGAAAGATACAATAGTGTCATCAAGAAAAGTGGGTTGCAAAGTATAAAAATATCAGCACTGGCGCAGTTGCTGGGGTCTTAGTGAAGGAGAAGATCAGCTTGGATATGCTCATGACTCCAGAAGCATCAGATGGACAAACCACCTTTATATTAATGGTTCTAGAACCTTGGTACTAGGCCATCTTATTCCTGTTATGGAGACGTCATAAAGGTAAAGGTAAAGGTACCCCTGCCCGAACGGGCCAGTCTTGACAGACTCTGGGGTTTGTGCGCCCATCTCACTCTAGAGGCTGGGAGCCAGCGCTGTCCGGAGACACTTCCGGGTCACGTGGCCAGCGTGACAAAGCTGCATCTGGCGAGCCAGCGCAGCACACGGAACGCCATTTACCTTCCCGCTGGTAAGCGGTACCTATTTATCTACTTGCACCCGGGGGTGCTTTCGAATTGCTAGGTTGGCAGGCGCTGGGACCGAGCAGCGGGAGCGCACCCCGCCGCGGGGATTCGAACCGCCGACCTTTCGATCGGCAAGCCCTAGGCGCTGAGGCTTTTACCCACAGCGCCACCCGGTCATGCCTTGTCCATTATTTCGCTACTCCCAGAGAGATAAGTGCATCCAGTAAATTACTATTTCTAGCTCTTTTAGAGAGACAACGGTGCTCTTCATAAGATGACTCCTACATAAGATGCACCATAATGACTCAACAGCCAGCAGGGAATCTCGTGCATACAGACCAGCTGCATAAAAAGCTGATTTGACTTCTTTGAAGTATTTCAATGCCACAGCTGGTTGGAAAGAGAAATGCAAGTCTTCAGCTGCCCCACTATCTTCCCTCACTTTCCCCAGAATGCCTCCGAACTCCACACTGGCACACATCCACATACATACATACACACATGTTCATTTGTGCCTTGAAAAAAATAAAAGCAGAATAAAACCCAATAAGTCTACTGCTCCACTTTCACACTGAAAAGAGAGATTTTATGAGACAAACATATTTCAGCTATGCACTAATCAATGATTCAAAAGTGCAAGGCGAGATGCCCAGGTCAATAGGCCAGCAAGCCTGATTCCAAGAGACAATATGAAAAACCACACAGCCCAAATCCAAGTATTTATTGAAGATCTAATTGTATGTCCAGTTAAGGGTGAGAATTGAACACAGATTCAGGGACAGATTATGGACAAGACTCCTTTAATTACAGACAAGACATATACTACAATTTATCATCCAAATCCTTTACAGGAGATGATTTTGAACCTGGACTGAATCCCAGAAAGCATTTTGAATGGCCTCAGCTTGTTCAGGGTCTATACTAATGTAAGCATTGGAATGGGCCAGCAGCCCAAGGGATCTGGATTAGTTCTCAGATTCAGGATTAAAGGTCAGCCCAAAGCAGAATAATGGACCAACAAGGAAGCGGATATGCAACAGGTTTTCCAGTACTATACTTATGACTGTCAGGTAACGATTGTCTAGTCCAGATATGACCCTCTAAATACAGTTGGACTCCTACTCTTATCAGTACTGGTCAGCATGGCTAACTGTTTAGGTGGACAATAGGAACTATACACCAACAATTTCCAGAGAACCACAGGTTCGCCACCTGTCCTGCTTCCTACATACCTAAAGTTGGATGAGTTCTACAGTAGAGCCAGCATGATTCATGTATGTTTTCCTGCAAGTGAATTCCTCAGAGTTCAATAGCAATTATTCACAAATAAGGAGTGCATGGGAGGTCAATCTAAAAACCCAGTCCTATATGTAATAAGTCCTTCTAAGTTCAAAGCAGCATAAAGCCAGCTAAGTGTGCAAATGACGGCAACCTAAGCCATAGAGGCAAAAACCTCACCATCCAAAATAGCTCTTTATGAGAAAGGATGGCCAATCTAGGCAGGTGGTCTTGGGTAAGCTACTACCGCTTATCTTCAGCTCAGTTGGATACTCATGATCAACCTCACAAAGCTGCTAAGAAGGTGAATGACATAAGCAGCACAAACCACTCTGTCCAATTAAAGCATTGCAAACAAAGGTACTTTGTTTTATTTGATTATTTGCAGTTACAGTGGTACCTCGGGTTAAGAACTTAATTCATTCTGGAGGTCCGTTCTTAACCTGAAACTGTTCTTATCCTGAGGTACCACTTTAGCTAACGGGGCCTCCCACTGCTGCTGTGCAATTTCTGTTCTTATCCTGAAGCAAAGTTCTTAACCCGAGCTACTATTTCTGGGTTAGTGGAGTCTGTAACCTGAAGCGCCTGTAACCTGAAGCGCCTGTAACCCAAGGTACCACTGCATAAGCCACTTCCCACAGCAGCAGCAGATAACAAAATCAACAGCAGGGATAGAGGGGTGAGGCATGGGGACTTCAGTGTGGTGCAGGCATAGTGGCAGAGCCAATCCAAGGCTGCTGTTCCCACACCATGCTGAGCTCCCTGTTCCTAACTCCACCCTCTCCCGGTAAGTGGCAGCCAGTAAATTAGGACACAAAGGTGCACAATGTGGGTGCCACGCACTGACCAAAAGTTACCAAAGCAGTGAAATAAAATAAAATAAAATAAAATGCTGAAGATTACAAACTCAGTAAACTAAAGAAAATAAAACAATTTCTTCAATTATACAAATGAATCTCATCTGTTACTTTAAAAATACAAGCATGCCATATGCCCTGTTGCCCCCTGATAACAGAGAGCAAATGACATTCACTCACTCTTGGGGAAAATGTTGGAAACAGAATGTTGCAAAGGGATTATGCTTTAGTTCCCCTGCCCCCTGATTTTAGAAGCAAATATTATTTGTTCGAATCCCCGCGGCGGGGTGCGCTCCCACTGCTCGGTCCCAGCGCCTGCCCACCTAGCAGTTCGAAAGCACCCTCGGGGGCAAGTAGATAAATAGGTACCGCTTACCAGCGGGAAGGTAAACGGCGTTCCGTGTGCGGCTCTGGCTCGCCAGAGCAGCGTTGTCATGCTGGCCACGTGACCCGGAAGTGTCTTCGGACAGCGCTGGCCCCCGGCCAATAGATGTGAGATGGGCGCACAAACCCCAGAGTCTGTCAAGACTGGCCCGTTCGGGCAGGGGTACCTTTACCTTTACCTATTATTTGAAAGAATGTTTTTCATCTGTACTGTAATTATGTTGGCATTTTGTGATGCAAATATTCCACTATGCACCCAGCTCTTTGTACTGAACAGTGTCAAAACACCCTCAGGGCTGTCTTCTAGTTATTTCTGACCAATTTACCTTGCCATATTTTGGCATTAGGTTCAGTATGCAGCTCTGTGAGATGAGAGATACAGATTTCTAAAAGGGCATAGAGATATTGGGAAATGAAGGAATTAATAATTTAACATTTTCGGTTACAATATGAGGCAATCTTAGGCAAGGAGCAAAGAAAATGCATCCACATTTATAAAAGGCAATAACCCTATTTGAACAATAATGGATACATGGTGGGAGGTAATGAAGTCATGAATGCCCAGTCAGGGATGGATGAATCCCTAATTTCTGCATTCTTAAATTCAGTTCTCCACATTCCTGCAGCAATTTGCGAGTATTATTATTTTCAAAATCCCCCATTGCTGTGTCCATGATCATGATAAGCTTTTTAAAAAGTCCTCATATGCACAATTGTATACAAGTTTGTTTAGTTATTTATTTGAACATTTGTGTGTTACCTTTCAACCTTCCAAAGCAACTAATCACACAATAAAGCCAAACAATTTGTAATCTATAAAACCTCAAGTAAAACAATAAAGCAGTTACCCCAGCAGAAGTTAGAACAACACAAACAGCCTAGACTTATCTACTCAGAGGTCCCATGGAGTTCAAAGGGGTGTGCTCCCAGGTAAATGTGGGTAAGATTGCCACCTGAAAGCTGGACCCTTTGAATTCAGTGGGACTTACTCCTAGGTAAGTGGATTTAGGATTGCAGCCTAAAATATTATAAATGGGGAGCTGAAAACAAGAGTGTAAACAAAGCAGCCATTAAAATGTTAAATATGCACAGGATTTCGTTGCATGGTTGGGCACTTCTCATTTTTCAGGGATTTTGATCACATAGAGAAAATCCAGCACAATGAGTTTATATGGCTAGGGATTCCATTGAGATATTCTTATGACTACATGGGTATTGAATCCATGTGAATCTTTTCTCTTCACACATTTCTATAATGTCTGAAAGGGGTTTGGACAGCAAGGATGAAGATTTACTCTGGCATTGGGTATAATGAGAAAATTGAAAGTATTAGGCACGCAACTATTTTGCCTTCAACACTGCTTGACAAAAGACTAACAATATATATCCAATATATGTCTTATATCCTTCACTGGCATGAAAACAGTGGAATCAAAATTACAACAACAATGAAAATTAGGAGAGGATTTGCTACAGAGGATGTAAGCATGCTTACATGGCTGGAATATTTGAAGTACATAACAGAGATATGCAGGCTGATTCTATGGCCCCAGGAAAGCTAGATGGCTGCTATGCCAGGTGTATCACCAGAGTAACCTAGTCAACAGTCTTGTGCATTCTCAGCAGCAGAGCCAACAGCACAACATCAGAAACACAAATGAATGCAACGTTGGTGTTAATGTTAAGATGGCTTTGTTCTGATTCGGTATGATACAACTCCTTAATAGTCTCAGTAAAGGGATGAAAAGATGTGACAGGAATTAAAACCTCTTACTGGAAAGCTTCTGCTTTTTACAAGTGCCATATACAACAAGTTTAGGCCGTTATGCACAAATAAGTCTATACTTGAGAGCAGAACTGGCCCAAGCCAGGGAAATGTGGCCTACCTTGTGGTGGATTTCATTAACGGTGGGAAACAGTCAAGTATTAGTAGAGTTAATTATTGTACATATTGTATGTTACTTATGTGCTTTTAATCCTATTGGTATGAAAGTGATTGTTTTCAGGCATCTTACATACATCTAGCAAATTTCAGATATATAATAGAAGGGTCCTCATTCTCATTCAGTTGCTACATTTAGTTCTTTTTTGAGCCCTCTTCCAAAACCCTCATGTGCCTTTCTCCCAAACCTTCATATTTTAAAAAAATATTAGGGTGACATTGGAGCTTCCAGTAATTGCGGTGAATTACAATAACTGTTGTTATGGTGAGCTGCAGAAGGATGGAGAGGACTCTTCAGCAAAGAGAGGTCACACCAAGGCCTTATTGAAGCTGGAATGTCCCTGAATGAACCTTGGTGTGTTTTCTCTCTCCCACAATGTAGCTGGTTATAAAAAATGTTTTTAGTGGTGACAGCGCCTTTTCATTGTAGCCTCCAGGTTGAGTAACTAGGAAATGCACTGACATTTGGACAGAGGCATCCTGGATGCCAACATAAACATCAGAAGAATCAGTACAGCCCCATGAACTATGTCAAACATCAGTAGCACAGATCTGCTCTGAAGTGATTCCAGGAACAGGCTGTTTTTGTGAATGGCAGGCCCAACTGTTAAAATTAAGTACAGATTATCTAATGCTGTTGTTATTGTATCTAAAGAGTATCCTGTCTTCCTGCTATTGCATTTACAGAATAAATGGGGATCTACCTAGATCATCTGTAATTCAGCACCTGCCAGTCATACATGCCTTATTATGTTAAGAATAATCACTGTCACATTCCTCTGATATTTTTAGTTTGTTTCGGCTACTGGGAGTCTTAAGCCAACACCCTCCAGGTATAAGGGGAACTACTAAAATTAAGCTTTCATGGGATTATTGTCTAAATTGCGGGTGAGGAACCTGTGGCTCTCTAGATGTTTATGGACTCCAACTCAGCAGCCACTATTGCTAGGGATAAATGCTCTGAATCATTCTCTACAATCTTTGCTTAAATATTGTTCTTCCTAACCAGTAGTGGGGTGGTAGTTCAATTTTTTGTGCCTGGCACAGGCTGAAAGGTAGGAAGCAAGATAGATAAAGGATAGAGCAATCCTTCAGTACTTTTGATGCTGGTATGGGGAGAGCAGTTGATGGAGCAGCCATCATGTCCATTGCCTGCCAGTTCACAGTGGTCAGGGCAGGAGGTGGGGGTTGCTGCTTCCCTCCCATTGATTTCAATGGAAGGGAAATAACTATGCCAGCATGAGAGCTTGCAAAGCATCAGGTCTATTTAGGTGGTATAAACTGCTTAATATAAAATATCTAAGTTGTGAACAAGAGTATATAGAAACAAATTAGGTTAAAATATACTGTAAAACAAAATTAGAAAGCAATAATATGATACATAATAAAACCTTTCATTGCAGAATTATTCATTTGGGGGCACACTGGAGGAATGAGGGGACTTTAGATTTGATGTATTGATGCCTACCTCTGGCACACTCTGCATTGGTAGCAAAACACCACCAGCCTGTGAACCATTCCACTGGTGTACTAGAAGGCAACTGTCAGCATACAGTGGTACCTCAGGTTAAGTACCTAATTCGTTCCGGAGGTCCGTTCTTAACCTGAAACTGTTCTTAACCTGAGGTACCACTTTAGCTAATGGGGCCTCCCGCTGCCACTGCGCTGCTGCCACTCAATTTCTGTTCTCATCCTGAAGCAAAGTTCTTAACCTGAAGCTCTATTTCTGGCTTAGTGGAGTGTGTAACCTGAAGCATATGTAACCTGAAGCGTATGTAAGCCGAGGTACCACTGTACATGACAACCCATCAATGGGCCTCCTTCTCCTTTAATGAAGCAGCACTTACACTGCTTCCTAATGCTCCTCAGCTGGCTTTCCAGTGGGATGGCTCCGGTGGGACTTGGCTCCCAAAGTAAGCAAATAAATAGCAGCAACTCAGCAGCAGCTGCGAGGGACAGGTGGTGCAGAGTATGAACCTGTAGGTTGTCACCATCACCAGACCAGAGTTTCCTCAATCTCACTGCCACCTCACCATACCCTAACCCCATCTTAGTGACTGATAGTGCTGCCATGCTCCCTCCTTATGCACTGATACTGTAGCAACTGGGTTCCCATTCCACTTCTTTCAGGTAATGCCTCACATACCTATTAAACCAGAGATGCAAAAGTGAGTGCATGTAAAACCTAACAGTTATTCTGACCATCCTGATATACATTATGACCAGTGATAAGCACCAGTAGTGACTGAAGATTAGATAGTGAATAAGACCAACTGAGCACATCCAGAACAAGGAATCTTAGCAGAACAAGGAATCTTAATTTATTGTAGTTTGTGAAATATTAGCATAGGAAGACTGATGTGTGTATTGTGGGTGGGTGGAATCAATAGAAAATTAAAAGCTTGGGCCAGCATTTTAGAATGATATGTGTAGATAATAATCATGGAAGGGTGTAAGAGCATGGGGTTGCAGGAAGGGATGCACACTATCCATACTATGAGAGGCATTAGATTTAGATTCCCGCACAAGATGTAGGTCACAATATTATGATGGAGGATTGGGTTAAATTATGGAAAACTGACTTAAAATTTACAGATTGTTCACTATTGAAGGAGAACTACATGAAGATGATGTACAGATGGTATACAACACCAGTGCAGCTAGGGAAAATGTACAAAACTAGCTCAAACATATGTTGGAAGTGTAAGGAAAAGGAGGGAACATTTTATCATATGTGGTGGGATTGTAAAGTAATTAAAAAAAATTGGGAAATGATATACAATGAACTGAAGAAAATGTTCCATTTAACATTTGTTAAAGAACCCGAGGCATTTGTGTGGGGATTGTAGGGAAAGACCTGCCAAAAAAGTTGAAAAACATCTTCATGTATGCGACAACTGCCGCGAGAGTTCTGGTAGCACAAGGATGGAAGACTGAAGAAATCCCAACTAAAGAATCATGGCAAGAAAAATTGGTGGATTATGCAGAACTGGCAAAATTGACATATAAGCTACGGGACAAGGATAACTGTGACTATAAGGATGAATGGGAACCTTTCACAAAGTATTTGAAGATGCAACAAAGTGAACTGGACTCCTTGGCAGGTTTTGAATAAACATCCACAATTTTTTACTGATAATAATTAGCTAAACAGTTGGAGGATCTATACAACTCTGTAACATGCAGAAAATAGCATTACTGGAGAAACCAAAGACTGGAACTGAGGGAAGTCGGGGGGTGGGGGGTAGGTTTTGTGGGGGGTGGGGGAGGAAAAATGGGGGGGGGGATAAGGATATGTTTTTGGAAAATATGTTTTGTTATAACTTTGAATAAAAAAAATAAAAAATAGATTTAGATTCCTATTTAGTTCCTTTATAAAGGAACTAAAAATGCTAATTTCCCTGGCATATCACAGAATGCCACTTTTAAAAGAAAAGATTATTCCTCCTATAACAAATATTAAGATAAAAAATTAAAATTAAACTAAAATTAGATGAAATAAAACGCATTTATGCAAATCTGAATAAAATTATGTAAAACCTTAAATAATAAAAGCATAAAACAAACCTATAATTCTGACTCTTCCTGTCAAGGCACAGCATTAGCTCTTAAGAATTTTCTCCACTCATAACTTACTGCAGATAGAAAATGTGCAGTTTACAGCTGCATATTTATCTAGCATACTTAGTGGATAAAACTGTAGACTAATGGTTAGATTTCTCCCTGAAATATGTTTCAGATATTGCTCTTTGAAGGCATTAGCAGCATGCAATTTAATAATCCCAGATGAGTTTGCCTCCTGGTGGAGTATTAAATTTTAGCGCCTTCTTGGTAGATAGTGGGAAAATGCATCCTAACCAGATTTTTAAAAATTCAACCTTGCTGGAAGAATCAGACTACACAAACTTACAAAGAAAAAGTGGTGAAGATTTTCAACAGTACACTATAAAGAACTTCAGCATGGTTTATTCTGAGCCCCATTTTAATCCCATTGAGGGCCTCATAACATTATTTTAAGCCTAGCAGAAGCTACATTGCACAGCATTTTTCAGTTCCTGAGTGCCAGCTGGATCTCATGGGACCCTTTTAACATAAAATCAGAAGAAACTATAGGACATACAAATACACTTTGGCAAGTTTTCAGGATAAGAGAGTTCTAGTTGTGGAGTAGCTACTGAGAATACCTTCTTTTTTGGTATATAAATCTGCACTCCAAATGATGTTGCTGGATTTTAGAATATGGCTTTTCAGACTTTTTTAATCTGACCACAAACAAAGCAATCAACAATGATACAAGGGTTATCATCAAGTTATAGGTGAATATCCCCATCATGATTTGGAATTGGGCCCGGTAAAATTATATATTTAAATTAGCTCTTTAAAAATTATAAATAGCTCGGTTAACTCTGAGTGCAATCTGTATATCATTGCACTCCTAAAGATACTACTTTGAATGCAGCAGAATCCAAACACCCTCCCAAGCCTCTCTAGTCATACCTACTTCTCCTCCTCACTTCCCTGGCCTGGCTATTGCAGTAGGGAGAGCCTGCATAATCCTCCATCCCTTGAACCTGCTGGAATACTGCAAGTGTAGACATGGTGCCAGGGTGGTGCTGTCGTCTAAACCACAGAGCCTAGGGCTTGCTGACCAGAAGGTTGGTGGTTCGAATCCCCGTGATGGGGTGAGCTCCCGTTACTCAGTCCCTGCTCCTGCCAACCTTGCAGTTCAAAAGCACCCCAAAAAGTGCAAGGAGATTAATAGGTACCGCTACAGCGGGAAGGTGAACAGCATTTCCATGCGCTGCTCTGGTTCACCAAAAGCAGCTTAGTCATGCTGGCCACATGATCTGGAAGCTGTACGCCGGCTCCCTCGGCCAGTAAAGTAAGATGAGTGCTGCAACCCTAGAGTCGTTCATGACTGGACCTAACAGTCAGGGGTCCCTTTACCTTTACCTTTAGACATGGTGCCAAAGGAAATGTCATTTCCCCAGAGCACCCAAGTCCTTTGTATGGAGATCATGCAACATAGATCTTAAATGTCCCAGGGCAAAATACATTTGCCAGGATCTCTGTTGCCTATGTTGCTGCTATGGCAATGATTGTGATGCCTAGGAGGGAGAAAGAAAGGCCTTCTGATAGACCTCCTTGTTTCTGCTGCCACCAGACAGGAAGGGGTGGGCAGAAGACATACAGTCAAGGAGGGAAATGGGTTTTTTTGCTCAGATTAAATCCAAGTTAGAGTTATAATGCTGCCAAGCCGCCAAGTGTTGCAACTACAAACCTTAAGTGCACCACTTAAAAGTACGTAATAACTTTTAAGGGTGGCAGAGTTGGGTTGTTATTTTTCATTCGCCACCATAAGTTTTAAAAGGGTACCAGTGTTTGTATAAAATATATAATACTTTCTTTGGTCTGTCTGTACTGAATGTTAAAACTAAATGTAAAAAACAACTGATTTTTATGTTGGACCTTTTCTTCCTGTTTATTTATTTACTGCAGGGGGTGGGGGCATCCTTTAAAGCACTTCAGCTCTTTTGGTTTACCGGAAGCATAGTTTGAGACCTCCTAATTTTTTGTTTAGACAAGGATTTGTTTAGGCAAGAACTCTACAGTTCTATGACTCCATCATTATTCTTCTTTTCTGGAAGACCCATGTTTATAAAGATATTTTGCTTCTTTACTTTTCCCCACCAATGACTTATAAAGGCTAAAAAATCTTTCAAAACCTCATACTGGAGGCTTTGACCCTTGCAAGATTGGCTGTAATCATCAGCTTTTTATTGGCGCCTTGAATAATTTGGTTTGGGGGAGATTTCTCATCTATTGATTCTTTCCCCCTGCATTGCAGATGAAAATCTAGAAGAGGATAGTCAGGACATATTGTATTGTTATAGCACTCAATTCACCATATATAATGGTATAATTCAGTGATTTTAGCCAGCAGCCTTTTAGCAGACTCAATATAACTGACTATACTTTGGATGATTTCATTTTTAACAGCACTTATCTCCCTTTTATCTGGAACAAATAAATGATGAGCAAATCAAATATTCTTCGGGCATTTCTGCATTTCTCTGCTGTATGAACAGCAATTTCTAGCATTGAGACCACATTCAAGATTTTTACAATAATATATTTCCCTAGTCACTGAGGAAAGGCTTCTCACGCAGACTGTTCATCTGCTGCAGACATTGTAATTTTTGGTCCTGAGTGTAAAAACTGACAATATGAGAAACTGACAAGACCTTAGTTAACATTCATTTCATCCCTCTTGTTCAATAATAACGTACGATAATCTTACGACCTAGAGTTAATTAGTTAACTAAAGGCAAGATACAAAATACAAAATCTCTTGTATTCTGGGCTATGGAACATGCTCCAATTCCATTAAGTAGTTGAAGGAACAAATATGTAGCCGCTTTCAGCTGCTTTATAGTGCTGCTATAATTATTTCTTCATAGAATGTAATTTTAGTGTATCTTCTTAGCTTCATCTAACCCATATCTGATTTCCCAAGCCACATTCCACATTTACATGACCATAAATTGTTTTAGAGATTGTGACTGGGAAGGGAGAAAAGTGGTTTACTTATGTGGGGCCCAGGCCATTAAAGGCTTAAAGGATGAAAGTTAGAACCCAGAATTATCCATCCAAGGCCACAGAAAGCCAATTCAGAAACGCTACTAGTGATAGAGGTAAATTCAGAATTGGGGGCAGGGGGTTTCCAAATGCTTCCCAGGTGTCATGCAAAGGAGAATCACTGCTGGTTAAGGACACAGAAATAAAGCCACTTCTGTTGTTAGCAAGTCTTCCCTATTGCCTCATCTCCCTTCTTAAAAGTAAGGATTTTTTTGAGGGGAGGGGTGGCAGGATCTGGCAGGGGAGGACTAGTGTTTTTCAAGCCTATAAACCCCTGAGTGATCCTGCCCACCTCCTGCCAAGTATTCGTTAGAAAACTTTTGAAAAAATAAATGGATGTATTTCAAGGCGGGGGGGGAGGGGAGGGGGAGCAGACGGTGAAGGGAATTTCCCAACAGTAGATGTTACTGCCATGATTCCTGTAGGGACATGTATTTTTCTTTCCCTTCTATACTTTAGTTTCTATTGGAAAGAATGTTTCATATATATTTCCAGCTTTGCAGCAAAGAAATACAGTATTATATATTAAATAGTATTAAATACAAACATATATTGAATTAGCACCAAAAACAGTACTGATTGGTTTACATTATTTTTGTTTTCTAGGGCAGAGTATTATGGCCAATATTTCTGATGCCTATTGCTTTTGTTATCTCTTTAAAAAACAAACAAACACCACTTTGTACTAAGAGATCAGCCCAATGACAATTGATCAGCATTACTGTAATTTGTTTTATGGCTCCCCATAGCTTAGAATTGCCTTCTGAGTTTAGATGTCAAATGTTATTTTGATCCTCTGTAAAGCTTTTGATAGTACAGATTTTATTTGAACTGCTTTGTTGCCATCAAGTGGTTTATAATAGCATTTCATCACAGGCAAGAAATCACTTTGAAACCAAATCCATTACCAGATATCTGCCAATCGTTTTTAATAAAAGGAAATGAAATCACATAGGGAGGCTTTATTTGGGAGTTTGATTTCATAAAGTGAGATGAGTATAATTAGTAGATGCGAGACAAAAGCATCACAGACCAGATGTTTGCAGACTGTTGGAATGGCTTGATGATACTGATTGGCTTTTTTGCATCCCCTCTGCAATCTTTTTTCTCTATGGATGGCAAAACATCACTTGTCCAGCTAGCTTGCTGGATTTCCTTGGATAACCAAAGCCCAGACAAATAGAAAGGCTACAGTGGGAGCATTTACAGTGCCTTTCAATAATGTAGAAGTACCAAGAAATTGAGATGTGCTTAAATATATATTAGGAAACAGTTATTACCATTTTATATATTTTGTAAGTTGTACTGTTTTTATTGCTGGCATTGCTGCTTGTGACCCATTCTGAATGTTACAAAGTTTTTGAAGTGAACGTGTGAATATGCATGCACTGGATGTACCCAATGAACTGTAGGGGCAGGAGTCACTATGGGAAGGCCTAAAAGTCGAGAGAGGAAGTTGGCTTCTTCTGGTGAAGGAACTGAATAATACTTCTGGGCTCTTATCACATTTTATAAAATACACTGAATTTATGTATTTGCCTGACTAGTTATGAAGGGGATTGAGAATGAATTCCTGTATGTTTTGTAAACCGCTTTGAGGTGTTGGTGTTGTTATTGTTATAATCAAATGGTATATAAATTTTAGGAAATAAATAAAATAAATTATTTGTTATGCTTGTATTGTGATTGCAGGGCTATGTCCTTTAAGTTGCCATTTATAAATTGCTATTTGCTGGTGCTGTTTGCAGACATGCAGGAATTTTTTTTTTGGACAATTCCTTAACAAAGCAGGATCTGTGTTTTTTATATTTATTCAGCAACATCCTCACCACCTGGGATAATTAATCAGAATCCTGATTCTGGCCTCACCTCTGGAGAAATGACATGGGTAATAAACCCCAGCATATGTTTTCTGTGTATATGTGCCCAATTTAGTAATGCTGTACATAGAGCACAAGCATGGGAACACCAAACAGTTGAAGCAGAAGAAGAAGACGACAGAGAGTGAATAAAGAGAAGAGTGGAAAGCAGCCCATTTCCAATCTTTTGGACCGCATGGGTAACTCAATGAACCTGCTGTACCTGGAACTGGGTGTGGAGAGTGCCGCTGAATAGGACACAGCTGTGGGCAACCTGAAGAAGTACCATCCACCTTAGGTAGGCCTGCCCATAAAAAGCAAAAGCAAGTTTAGAGTGAGATACTAGGGGCCACTGTTCCAGGAACTCTTCTAATTGTGAGAACTTTGTGCTTGAGCTGAGAGTTTCCATCTTTACCACAAATGGGGTTGGTTTGGCCATGGTTCCCTCTCACAATTAAACCATGATGCTTTGACTCAGAGAGAAATGGATGGAGTGAATGAATATTCCTCACTGAGCGGCCCCTGCCTATGTCCCCCCACCCCACCCCTCAGCAAGCCACTGGCATGCATCTTGGACATTACCAGCTAAACCCTGTAAAGCATCGTGACTGGCCTATGTTTGGATCATGGAATCAGAACCACAAAACTGCATAGCTGGATGTTTGCAGGTTTCTTTAATAGACATTTTGCTACATCCCGAGGAATGAAACATTGTGCACGAGAAGAAGTAGCTTAACTGTTGAAAAAGAACAGTTTGCGTATTCTGAAGTTTGTTTCAGAGGGAGTTTGCTTATTCTGAAGTGCCTATGCTTAAGGAATCAAAACATGTATTTGAAAACCTACAGGGGGAGTGACTTGTTCAGGAGGGGATTTGGAGAAAGGGAATGGCAGGCAGGGCAAAGGTCACCAACATCACTTTTCTCAGCTCTTACCTACCTTTTCCTGAATTTATATATATATATATATTGAGAAGGGGGCTGTGAGCTACAGTTAGATGCATTTGACTATAATGTGTACTTTTCTATTATCTTTATACACTTTTTTACTTTTAGCCTTTCATGCAGCTCATTATGTAGAAAAGCATAAACCTTAAGCTGAGCACATCTCCATCTTTTATTCATATGTTGCATTATATCAGTTTAGACAGGACAGAGTTTAAGCAGCATAAGTGAAAATGGGTACATTTCTGACTGGATGGAGTTCTGTTTGGGTCTGGTGTATCTACCATTCTCTAGCTACATGATGCTGGTTCCACCCACCCTTCCGTCAAATCTTGAATTTATCTTACAACATCCTCAGTGTTTTTCCCAGAAGTCTCCCCCTTAAATTAAACATTTCTGATTGATTCAGTTTTATAATGACTTGCATTGTTTCTGTAAAGTAACAGTGAAAAGGGAGCTGTGTAGAGAAAGGCAACCTGCAAATGCAGAATTTGCTGTTTAGAACACTTAAAGACAGCTTAGACAACTGCACAACAAAATCTCGGCTGATTTCAAAAAAGGTCATACTTTATTACTTCAGAAGAACGTTGCAATGGCAAGCCAAATGCAAGCCATGAAGGCAATGTAGCTTTGTGGAAGTTTGCCTATTTCTAACAACTGGGTATCAAACTGTAATTATTTATGTCAAACAGGAGTAATTAAGATTGCAATCTCCCGAGTAATAGCATTCATTAGTGCTAACACAAGCAAACCATCAATACAGTCCTTCGGGAAAATGGGAGCATTTAACATCAAATTCTCTATTACTAGTAGGAAAAGGAAAAGGAAAGGATTATTTTCTGTTTCAATCAATTTCTCAATCTTAAAAAAAAGTAGTTGCTCACTAAAAAGTTTGAAAGGCAGACATGTATACGGTAAACACTGGTGTTGAATTCCATTTCCACAAAACCCGCATCTTATTTCCATGTTAGGATAGTTTTATCATCCTGCATATATTCTTGGAGGCAGATGGTGATTTTTCTTGAGAGATAATCTGATGATCCCTGCTCTGGCTTTCCTCTTTTAAATACAGCTGATCATCTCATGAGTCAGCTGTTCCACAGTCTATTTAACCATCTGGATTTAAAACTTGGCTCAAATTATGAGCATGAAATGCGTATTTCCTTTTTATTTAATTTTATTGTGAGTCTAGCATTTGGGAACAGCATAAAAATATAATTTAGAGATAGCTTCAGTATTTGCAAGTTATATAACTTCAGATTATTGGTTAATTAGTTTGGCTTTTTAATTTGCAGCTAGTATTTACCAGACTTGCTTAAACGTCTGGTGTCAATGGCATATTACATATTCAAATTCTTGGTATTCTGCTATTAAGTATACAAATTCAATTTGATCCACATATTAATGTGAACTTAGCCAAAATAAGATCTGAACCAAAACTGTCGCTATCTTTCAAAATTCACCCTTCTCTAAATTTTGTGACACAGTTCTCTAGCCAAAATAGTAGGGCAAGGTGTAAATAAAACTCATATTTAGGGATATTGCTTTCAAAAAAGGTGTATATTATGTTATATTAGAAATGAAGTGGAACTAAAATTGACTAATTTGCCCAAACCCATTTGCTATGCCATCCTGCTATACTCCATGATCTGGGGGTGGCCAATGTGGGTATACTCCAGGTATAGATGGACCAATGGTCTGACTCAGTATAAGGAAGCTTCTTGTGTTCCTTGAAGAGATTTCATACCCACCTGTTAAAGTGGGCCTGAGAGGGTGGTGAGGAAAGACAGTGGCCAACCTGATGTGCAAGGAGTTCAGTCCTGCTTTCTGCAAGGTTTGAGTGCACCAATGAGTATAAAAGCCTTCCTAGGATTCAAGAAAGAAAGAAAGAAAGAAAGAAAGAAAGAAAGAAAGATCTGTCTAGTATTTTGCCAACCTAATGCCCTCCGGATGTTGGAGTACAACTTACAACAACAACAACAACAACAACAACATCCATTTAAATTATTAGCCCACAGCTCTGCTAACATAGGTATTTACAAACAAAGGCAGAGAGTATTATCACGAGTTTTACAAGCAAGCCAAATGTTCTTCCCACAACGGAGTAGTTGGGAAACAGTCATTAATAGCAAATTCTTATCTCAATCCCATCTGTACTTATGGATAATGAAGTATTCCATCACCAGCTAAGTATCCAATTGGCAGCAATGAATTTATATATATATATATATATATATATATATATATATATATATATATATATATGTGTGTGTGTGTGTGTGTGTGTGTGTGTTGGTTTTGGCATGGTGCTTTAATAGCAACATACTTCTGAACATTATTAGAGGTGCATGTGGGAAAATCTGAAAACAGCTTTTGGTGTATGCAAGCCATTAAAAATCAGTGTACACCATGGTTTAAGGTCAGCTGTAAAGAGAGTTCATATACTCATTAGACTATGGTCCCTGTGTTGCTACAACTCACCAGCCTGGCTTTTGCCTCTACTCTTAACAATTAATCTTCAGTAGCTTATTTTCTAAGCTAAGAATGTTAGAATATTATTCACCTGACACTTTGCTAAAAGATGCATAAAACTTGTGCTGCCACTGCTTTCTTGGCTTAGAAGGAGAACGTGGCAAAATAATGTTTGTGACTTGTTTATATAACCAAGCTCCAGAAGATGATAGCTCAGGCTGTTATCCCAAGGTGTTACCCTGATTTTTTATTTTATTTTTTAAACCCCTGTACAAATGGGGAGGGGAACATCCAGGGCTTTTCTTGAATAGTTCATCTGCATCCCTAGTATGTAGATAGTGAAAGTAAGGGAGAGGAATCCCTTTTCTTTACAATTCCTCAGCAGCAGGTCTAGGCAGCACTCAGAGGTCCGCCCTTATGCATCACCCAGGCCCTCTGCAGCATAGCAGTTTGGGGGGTTGCTTGGGGGGTTGCTCGGTGCAGAAAGCTAAACAGCCTCAATATTTGTAGGCACTGTACCTCTGGAGTACTAGTTGCTGAAAACAAACAAGGATGAGTTGCTACTGAGCTCACATTCCTCTAGGCAATGTACAATAAAAAGTTGAAACAATCCAATATAACAATACAACTAATCAATCAGGAAACACAATAAGCCAAGCAGCTAAATTCAATTCCAGAGGAACAACTACCACCAGTTAACAGAGAACAGGCCAATAAAAGACGTTAAAAACCAGTTTAAAAATTTACAAGCGTTTCAACACAATATGTCACCTGTGCTTGGAACGTTGCTACAATCTATGTTCTATTATCCAGGTTAACTTGGTCATTGGTGGAGATGGGTTTGCCTGCCTTGCTGGATCCGTGTTGATGAAGTTTTTACATTGTATACATCTTACATTGTATACATCTTACATCTTACATCTGAGATACAGTACCCTACTGTGGGATTTTTAAAATAAAGAGTAGGCAAAAATATCTCAAATAAATAAACAAACAAATAAACAAACAAATAAATAAATAAATAAATTAAATGTGTTCTAGTACACCACAGCTATAGTGTTTGTGGCTCACAAAATCTCAGAAATAATTGACAGTTCTTTGCCACAACTTATTTCAGTGTACTTTTTCAACTATACTACAGAAACACTGCCATCCAATGGTTGCTATATTAAGTTGTTGTTTGAGCATTTGTCAAAAGGCAGAAAAAGTAGTGGAGCATCTTCATTATTTTGAATGTTTAATTGATAAAAAATATGCAATTTAGATTTGGCTCAGAATTCAAATTTCTCCCATAGTCAGCTGTATGTGAAGTTGCCATTCTAACCTGGCCAGTTTTAGGAAGTAGAAATGTATAGGAAATAATCAAAATAATCCAAATCTTTGCATGAAATTCAATGGCAACAAATATATTTTATTGCTTACAGGCCAATGCTCTGACTTAATTGGTTATTTAAACAGTACTAATGACCACAACCCTGTTTTCAGCTCATTCTGATCTTGTACTGTTACACACTACCCCAATCTCAGAGCGAAGTGAGATTCCAGGGGTCCAGGTCTGTGTTTCCTTTGGAAACGAGGCATAGCAGAGACTGTGGTGTCTTTAGTATATACGGTTTATTTATACATATATACAACCTGAGTCTAGAAGGAGGAAATTCAGAGCATTCACATTCCAAGAGAATCTCTTGCTTCTCCCATAGGCACAGCAGTCTTGGCTCCAAAACAGCAAAATACCATGTTCTCTGTCCCTTTTACAGCCTGTCTGCCCACATGGTACTCTGATCCCAACCCCTTTCTCTGCAGCTTGCAAACTCCACATAGTGGGGTAGGAGAGATGAAAATAATGCTAATAAAGTTCACATCTGGCAACCAATGTGCCTTTGATTTCACATAGTACATGAGCAGAGGCGTCTAAAAAGCCTGGGACACAAATTTTCATGGCTGTGTGGTAGCTTTGGTGGCTCATTTAACAAAAGTAATGTTTAGCATTAACTCTGGAAATGTATACTTGATTATGACCAAACTAAGCCTCCTAGGAGGATTTTGCTCTAGGAGGTGCACATATCAGATGCACATAAAATGGTTGCTGCCTGTACTTCCTTTTGCTGATCCAGCCAGAATCCTAGACCAGTTATCTTCCTTGCTCCGTTCTAGGATTTCGAAACTACTTTTTCTCTATTCACTATCTTCATTCTACCCCCCCCCCAATGAATATCGTTTATCAGTCTTTTGTGGTAACAACCAAACTTTAAGTGCTCATTAACGTTGCTTGCTAAATCTGCTACTTCACAATTCTCTGCCAGTTTCCATTTGATTTTTCCCAAAAAAGTGAAGCAAAGGCTTCAACACTGGCGTAAAAGCTTTAAAATCTGAACACTGTAATGTTAAAAGCTAAAAGGAACTGATTGCCATCCTGCTGCCATCAGAGGAAAAAGTTTGAAAATGGCACTGTTCAGATTGTTCAGCCACAATTAGAAGGGCTCCCTTGACTCCCCCGACTCCCAAAGCAATTGAAAACTACATTAGGAAATGATTGTCTTTATTGGGAAATTAGCTACGGAACTCAGACTATATCATTACCCAGCAAGCTGCCTGATGGCCAAACCAAAGAGCAAAGTGCAGGGCAAGGGGTTACAATGTGGTATATTAGCATGAACTTTGCTTCAAACTTTGGTGGATTTCCTCTCTCTTCCAAATTGCTATACAGCAAGAGCGAGAAATGCTGCCTTATCTCTGGATATTTGATCTGGACAACTTGAGATAGATTTGATAGTTACCCATCTAGGTAAGTGCTTGAAGTCAGTCTTGCAATAACAATAAAAAGTCTGCAAGATTTATTAGAACACACTATGTTTTCATAGTCTGCCAGCCACATATTCCTACATTAGTTTTTTGTGGACATTGAAGGTCAATAAGAAGATGACGAAGGGAGGGAGGGAGGACAAACTCATCCCCAATTCCCAGAACTTTTCAGCCCAATTACCCGGAAGAAATGAGCATTCTTTGTCAGCTGGCAAACATGTAGAATTTGTTCTAAGATCACATGCAGTGCAGTCCTGTACACGCCTACTCAGAAATCAGTCCCTTTGAGTACAATGGGGTTTTGAATTCAGGTAAATGAGTACAGAAATGCAACCTCAACAAACCTACATATTGTACTTTCTAGGATCATCAGAGGTCCCTCATGTCCCATGTACTATTCTTAACATGTTTCAAGAACAGATGCAATTCTCCTCTTGCTGAATTTTTTTTACACTTACATATACACATCTTGATATAAAGCCATGCACAAGAAATTAGGGGGATGATATAGGATTATCAAAGTCAGATTCTATTATCAAGAGGTAGACAAGTTTAGCTTCATAACAAAATAAATTAGCAGATTCTACAAACAAGGTGTCTACATATGCATCCTTTGGTCCCTTGCACCCTTTTCTTTCTTTTTATTCAATAAAATTATTTATACAACAAGAAAAAAGGGGAAAAAACAGGGGGGGAAACACAAATACGAAATTACACACAAATTACAAAAATAACCATAGACACATAATTTTCTTAGCAAACAATAAAACATCTATTGGTCTTAACACTAAAGACCCAACCTCCCGTCTATTCCATATTTCAAATTCATATTACTTATTGCCAATACACACTTTTATCATAATTAAACTTATTCTCAATAAATCTAATTTCTTATATCTACCTTGCAACTATTACTGAAGTTCCTCGAACGCTGCAACAGAATTTAAACTACTATATTTATTTTTCAGATATTCTTTGAAAACCTCCCATTTTGAAACAAATTCCTGTTTTGATTTATTCTTTATTTTTTCTGATAAACCATCTAATTTGGCACACTCTGTCAGCTTTTGGATCCAATCTTGTATAGAGGGGATTTCATTACTCTTCCATTTTGCCCTTGCACCCTTTTCAAAGAACTATTTCTCTAATTTCTTTATCTAATTTTATTCTCTATTTTTTTCCCTTGGTTATATGTATTTTCTTTTTCTTTTGTATTTTCTTTTGTTGTAAATATGTATGTTTTCTAATTTGTACTTAATACATTTTTTTAAAAAAGAACTGTTTCGGCAACCCCCCCACAAAAATTAGAAATTAGTACATTTTATGTGACGCAAATACATCTGGAGTGAGGGCGAGGTGAAGAGAAAGGGTGCATAAAATCTCATGCCTTTGTGCCATGGAAGCTTCTCTTGTGTTTGATCTTGTGGCAACAGTGTGCGGCGCATTGCCATATGCATACATTCCATTGTCTGATAGGTAATTTTTGTGCTCCTGGACCTGTACACCTGGTGGGGGAGGTTTCATGAGCCCCTAGGCACGCCTCTGGGTGTCTACAGTGAAAAGCGCAGTCATGCCAACTCCTTGTTAAGAAATTAATTTATTACCATAAAATGAAGAGAGAAAGGAGAGGCAGTGACCTGAGTAGGGATGGGCAAATCTGTCGATTTAAACCCCCAGCCAACATTTTAAGATCCAGTTGAAAAGCCAGACACTGGAAATGTGAAAGCAGCCTTTCAAAATGTTTCCATTTCCTAGGTTTTCTTCTCTCACCCAGCTAATGCTTTTAACGCAGATGCCTAAAATAAGCATCTTATCCATTTCTGCAAACGAGATGAACTATGCTATGACACTTAGTGCATTTCCCCCTACCCTTTACCACAGTCCATTAGTACACCACACCTGGTGCTTGTATAAACATGTTCATCTTCATGTAAATTAAACAGAGATTTTTAAAACATTATATACAAGAGGTAATGTGTACACAGAATAGGAATCAGCCAAGATCTGTCAGTTAAGTACACATCTGAGTGCTAACTCCAACATACAAAGGCAAACAGAATCCAATATGGGGCTTGGTTCTTTTTCAGAATGGGAAGCTAGCCTCCTCAAACTAAGAAATATAGTTCTGTTTTACTGGGAGCATGACACACTTACTTCCTACTTAGGTATATAAAATGGTAGTAAATATGTCTTATCATGAATTTTGTGTATGCATTCCATGCACCACAAAGACAAAATAAACAACTAAGTCTCAGGAACTGTGTTTATGGATTATTATTTTTTAAAACAGTGCTTCGTTATCTAGAAAAAACTTAGTAAGAGCCATTTTATTAAATTATTTTACATACAAATTCAGCCAGCTGTGTGAGACTTTCACAGCCCATATGAAGAATATTTAACATGCTCACAGTATCCAGACCAGGACCTCAGTTGGAGTAACTTACCATTTTCTTTCTTTTCTTTTGCTATTTCCCTGAAGAGGAATCATAGAAATTTAGAGTAGGAAGGGACCACTAGCATCATCTAGGCCCAACCCTCTGCAATGCAGGAATCTTTTTGTCCTATGTGGGGCTTGAGCCCACAATGCTGAGAATAAGTATCTCATGCTCTACTGACTGACCTATCCCAGAATAACAAATAAGACAATATTGATCCTTGTGCTTAAATGGCATGCAGTAGTATCACCAGCATAATGCCTGCAGCTACCAGTACTTCATGTGGAGCCTCAGTATAAATCTTCTTAAAATTCCACAATGCATGGGAGACTTATTTCTTCTTCCTGCTGAGTTCCTGTTTGCACTGGCTTAGCCTCTTCTACACTGAGCATGTCCCCTTTACACTTGGAAACCCAGCCTTCCTTCTATTCTGAACAGGATTGGTGCAAAGAGTTCTCTCTGTGAGAGAACACGACAATGGCTGCTGTAGATGCCTTTTTTGCATGCATTGATGGGGTGGCTGATAGGGGTGGGCATGCCCACACCATTTTGTGGTAGTCTTATTTGTTTAGATGTAGCAACCATGTTGTGTTATGCCACAGCAGCGTTTTGTGACTAGCACCCACAGCACTTCCTCAAAATTCCAATCATGATCACTGGTCAAAAATGGTTGGTGAATCCTGGCCTATGATTTCCAAAATATACAGGGCTGGCAGCAGGTTTCAGGAGTGGATCCCTCAACTGTAGTTAGTCCCTCACTTTAAGGGATGGTGGAGATGGTCCAGTGGTGAATGGGAGCTCACATGGCTGGTCTCACTGGCATGGCCACCATTTGAATTTCACCAGAATGCAGTATCAGTGCTGATGGCCATGCTGGGCCCATGCCAGTGCAATCTCACTTACTTTGATTTATCCACAATGCAGTGCCCGTGAATTATGCAACAGCACTGCATTGTGGGGAAATTACGATGACAGTCCTGAGCCTGTGCTGAGCCACAAAAAAGTTAATGGGGGCCTACAGGCCCAGGGCCAGCTGTGGTAGTGGGTCCCTATCCACTGCCTCAGAAGGCCCCAGCCTTTTGCCTTCAGGCACTTTCCTGAAACTCTATAAGCTGTGTTGAGCTAAATGGAAGCATGCAAAATGCACTGTAGAAGAGGCACCTCTTCTCCTATCCCCTTTATCTCCTACTCAAGACTCCTGTCCCTCCTGCCCTCATTTTAATATCCACCAACTACCACACCTCCTCCTGTTTGTATACCTTTCACATATGTATATCCTACTTCTCCAATGAATGCCATACTGTGGCAGTTAAGATAGCAAATTGATTTTAACAGAAACTGTTGAGCATACTGAGCATCACAGCAATCCCACTAACTACCAGGGGAATCTTCTGTATAATTGCTATGCATAAGGTTGATTGGGTGTTACTTAATAGTGTTTTTATGAACAATGTAATGAAATTACACCTGAGAGATGTAACTGCTTCCAGTCACTAGAAATAGAAACTCTGATGGAGCTTATGGTTAGCAGTTTAACAGCAACAGATAATAGTGTATATTCAGTTTTCTGTATTTAGTTTCTCATTTAGGAACTGAGCTAAATGGCCTCATTCAATACAGCTTCATGATGATGAGCTTAGGTCCTAGGTATCTGAAAGACTGAATTCCCTCATACAAACCTGCCCATGCTTTGGGATCTTCAAGGACGGTCCTTCTCTTGGTCCCACCCAGTGCTTTTTTCAGCCGGAACTCACTGGAACTCAGTTCCAGCACATCTTTTTCTAGGAAAAAAAGCACTTGTCCCACCATCCTCACAGGCACACTTGGTGGGGACACAGGAGAGAAGTTAATTGGGTCCCTCCTTGCTGTCCTATCAGCAAGTGAAGACCTTCTTGTTCCAACAGGCTTCTATGAACTGACTGCTTTTAATTAAAAGGCTAGCGCCTTATTGTAATTATTGGTATGTTTTAAACAGATGTGATACATAGCTTTAATTCTATTTTGTATTTTAATGATGGATTTTTAAATTTTTTTAGTGGTTCTTGTTTTTATCCATAAACTGCCCTGAGTCCTGTCAGGAACAAAGGCAGAGTATAAATATATAATAAATCTGAAGCCATACAAAGTTAGATCCTTTGTATTGTTTTGCCTGCTTTCTTTATATCATCAACTGTAACCTCACTCCATGTGCCCATTTTTCTCCCTGGGTCCCAGAATTTTCCTTATAGTTTGGCTGGTTATATCTTCATATGTACATTTTATAGTTTGTGTCTTCTGATTAAACCATGAACATTAAGTCAAGAACAAACCTTGGTTGCAGCCCATAGTTTGTTTGGGCATAGCACTAAGCCAAACAATGGCTTAGCACCTGGCAATCGCAAAGGAGGGAGAGGAGAGAGGCAGCCACAAATTTCTCACTAAGCACCAGCATGCGTACTCATTCACTCCAAGCCATAGTGTGGCTTAATGTTAAGTATGAACCCATCTTCCTGTGAACGTAGAGAAAAAGGAACGATGGAAGTCCTATTAACTTGCTAAAAATTCAAATATTACGACTGGAAGTCGAGAGGCTCTAAAGAGGCAGGGAGGTAAAGTGGATAATAATGGTGTGAATGTATATCATTAAATGGAAAAGAAATAAAATTATATATATATATATATATATGCTTTCGTAGATTTTCACGGGTACAGGAATGCAGGTTTTGGTGTCTTCGGGTGTCTTCCCGTGTAAGAGTCGGGGTGTCTGTGCGACGTTTCGACGAGGTCTCACTCGTCATCTTCAGGCTGGTGCTTTCGGCTTCTTGTTACTGGAACAGAGCAGAGTCTGGTGTTTGAGTTCCTATAAATACTGTTGAGGGGTGTGGTGTATAGCCTCCAACGTTCTGGGCAGAGAGGAAGTTCCTAGATTAGTGTGCCTTTTCTTCTTTTGTTCCTTAATTACTTGAGGGATATCTTGGGTGATTTCATGAGTGATATTCTGAATATCACTGGGTGGGTCATTAAGTGTAGATTAGTTGCTAAAGCTTTCGTGTCTTGACCTCTTGAGCTTGTGAAGAGTTTTTCTGAGAAGATGGCTGTGCTGCATTTAGTTGTGCTCTGGCTTGGCTTCGTGTATAGGGGCGAGCTATGGTTTTGTGCCTTGTGCCAGCCAGATCTGTGTAGGGATTGCAGGGGGGTGCAGCATCCGGAGGTGCCACTATAGTTTGGCTACTGGATGGAGTCTGTAATATGTCTGTGGAGAGGGTCTGGGTTTGGGTCTGGTGTGGTTGATTGGTGACGGCGTTCTGTGTGCCTCTGGTTCTGGTGTCGGTTTTTGTGGGGAGGGCTAATTTCCAGATGTCTGGCAGGCGGGACGTGTCGTCACGCTTGTTCATGTTGTGAGGGTGTTTCTCTATCTCGATGGCTTCCATGATTATTCTCTTGTGGTGATGTTCCATGTTAAAGAGCAATTTGGAATCTGCAAAATTAATTTCGTGTCCTGTTTCTTTCATGTGTTGGAAAAGAGAGGAAGTTTTTTCTTCTTTTTTGACGGCATTCTTGTGTTCTGCGATACGTGCATTTATTCGTCTGTTTGTTTGTCCAATATATATATATATATGCAGGTTTTGGTGTCTTCGGGTGTCTTCCCGTGTAAGAGTCGGGGTGTCTGTGCGACGTTTCGACGAGGTCTCACTCGTCATCTTCAGGCTGGTGCTTTCGGCTTCTTGTTACTGGAACAGAGCAGAATCTGGTGTTTGAGTTCCTATAAATACTGTTGAGGGGTGTGGTGTATAGCCTCCAACGTTCTGGGCAGAGAGGAAGTTCCTAGATTAGTGTGCCTTTTCTTCTTTTGTTCCTTAATTACTTGAGGGATATCTTGAGTGATTTCATGAGTGATATTCTGAATACCACTGGGTGGGTCATTAAGTGTAGATTAGTTGCTAAAGCTTTCGTGTCTTGACCTCTTGAGCTTGTGAAGAGTTTTTCTGAGAAGATGGCTGTGCTGCATTTAGTTGTGCTCTGGCTTGGCTTCGTGTATAGGGGCGAGCTGTGGTTTTGTGCTTTGTGCCAGCCAATCCAAAAAGCTAATCCAAAAAGAAACACCCCCCAAAAACCAAGACACAGAAGAAAACAATGGCATGGCCCTCCTTCCTTATATCAAGGGCACTACAGACAAAATCAGCAAAATCCTCCATAAACACAATATCAAAACAGCCTTCTGCACCAACCAAAAAATAGCCAATATCCTCAGAAACCCAAAAGACAAAATCCAGCTGGAAAACCAAGGGGTCTATGAAATACCCTGCAAAGTCTGCCCAGCCACGTACATTGGACAAACAAACAGACGAATAAATGCACGTATCGCAGAACACAAGAATGCCGTCAAAAAAGAAGAAAAAACTTCCTCTCTTTTCCAACACATGAAAGAAACAGGACACGAAATTAATTTTGCAGATTCCAAATTGCTCTTTAACATGGAACATCACCACAAGAGAATAATCATGGAAGCCATCGAGATAGAGAAACACCCTCACAACATGAACAAGCGTGACGACACGTCCCGCCTGCCTGACATCTGGAAATTAGCCCTCCCCACAAAAACCGACACCAGAACCAGAGGCACACAGAACGCCGTCACCAATCAACCACACCAGACCCAAACCCAGACCCTCTCCACAGACATATTACAGACTCCATCCAGTAGCCAAACTATAGTGGCACCTCCGGATGCTGCACCCCCCTGCAATCCCTACACAGATCTGGCTGGCACAAGGCACAAAATTACAGCTCGCCCCTATACACGAAGCCAAGCCAGAGCACAACTAAATGCAGCACAGCCATCTTCTCAGAAAAACTCTTCACAAGCTCAAGAGGTCAAGACACGAAAGCTTTAGCAACTAATCTACACTTAATGACCCACCCAGTGGTATTCAGAATATCACTCATGAAATCACTCAAGATATCCCTCAAGTAATTAAGGAACAAAAGAAGAAAAGGCACACTAATCTAGGAACTTCCTCTCTGCCCAGAACGTTGGAGGCTATACACCACACCCCTCAACAGTATTTATAGGAACTCAAACACCAGATTCTGCTCTGTTCCAGTAACAAGAAGCCGAAAGCACCAGCCTGAAGATGACGAGTGAGACCTCGTCGAAACGTCGCCCAGACACCCCGACTCTTACACGGGAAGACACCCGAAGACACCAAAACCTGCATTCCTGTACCCGTGAAAATCTACGAAAGCATATATATATATATATATATATATATATATATATATATATATATGTATATATGTATGTATGTAAAATAAAATTCAAATATTACAAAAACAGGAAACAGTAATCACTCTAATTCTATGGCTTAATAAATTGAAGTAATGTTCAATCTGTCTAAATAGTTCTTTGTCTTCAAGTTCCATCAAGCAAACGTTTGAATTTTGTATCAGGTACATACTCGATTGCAGTCACAGCTATATTTATGGACAGATTTCAGTATGAAAAATTGCTCCCTTTATAATGGATTTATAATGGAAATGCAGACACTACTCTGCCCATTCCAAGGCAAACTGTGCTGCTAGAATATTTATTACATTCATTTTGTAGCTATGCAACTGCGAGCCTCAGTTTTAAATGAAAAAGAGAGTTCCTGGCCTGTGTGATACATGAGGTGCATCTGATTTTAAAACACAAGTTCTGAGTGCCCATTTTACTTAAAAGGATTGTTCTTGGACAATAATGTGAACTCTACACTATATCAAATGAAGAAATTAGTCCACAAATGAAAGCATTTATTTCTTTTGGTGTACGACCATTGTCAGTTATTCTGAGTTATGCACCTACCTTTGCCCCTTAACACTTGCTGGATCCAATGATTTGAGAGGTCTGGCACCCAGTTTAACACACCAAGCCTTGATTAAATTCCAACAGTTGCTAGATCCAAGGATTAGAAGTCTGGCACCCACAAACTCAGAAGCAATTATATTTTATGCTTCTAACCTGACCTGGAACTGGCAACAATGGAAGATGGGATAGAACTCTTTAAGATATAGCCACACCCACATTGCAGCTGCTAATGATAAAGTGCACATATATATTTGTGAGTGCTGAAGACAGGAGACACAAATTACCATGAAGAAAATCCAATATTCATATGAAATGATCATGCTTGATTATCCTATTTTTAGAAAGGTGTCAAGAAAGAAGTACTAAGCATTTATAGCTCAATCAGTGCAACAAACTACAATATCAGCTAATGTAGAGATTGAGACAATTAGAATACAAAGAACAAACTGAACAGCGTTAATATTTACATCAAATCTCTAAAAAGGCTTTTTTGTTGCCTAGTCCAACATTTTTAGTATCTATCACATTTATCAACCCGCTCCAATTCACTACATAGGCAGGTAAAAACAACAACTACATATGCAAATTCATATAGGTACAGTGTAATATCTCTCTGGTTTCTGTTTTATATTTTTCAGTGCTCAGATGCCCCTCATGTTTTCTCTGAAGCATTTCCTTTTGCAATCCTTGGGCACTCTCCACCTATGGCTTCTAAACAATACCTCTTCAATTACAGTTCATTCTGCCTTAAATGAAAATATGGAGCAGGTATGCACAAATAGTGACCTGTTCAGCCTGTGCTGGGACCTCTGATACCTCTGAATTACATACTGCCATCCCTGAAAATGGCCATATTTTCTTTATTGTTTTTCATCTTTTCTGTCATATGCTCTGAATAACTGATCCTCTATAACTAGATTGATTTTTTTTCTGGACAGAAGTCAATAGTTAAGTCATACAACTGAAATCGGGAAAGAGTCTCTGGATCCCAGAAAAGGTGCCTGCTAATTCTTTATTGGTAACAGATACTGGGCACTTGTGGTCAGTTTCTACAACAACACTGACTTTCCAAAAACAAATATGTTGAACTTTTTACAGCTATATATAAAAGTCAAAGATTTCTATCTGTCTACATTGACAGTTGGTATGAAGGCTCTAAAAACATATGCCAAGTCTTTATGTTGCTTTATATATTTGCAATAGCATTTTCCAATTTTGTTTTGATACATCATGGACAATTTTGCTTGTCTCTTAATAGCAAATAGTTTGGTATGTGAGCTGTGTTGGTTAATTCTTTCTTT
This sequence comes from Podarcis vaucheri, assembly GCF_965113315.1. Classification (NCBI taxonomy): domain Eukaryota; kingdom Metazoa; phylum Chordata; class Lepidosauria; order Squamata; family Lacertidae; genus Podarcis; species Podarcis vaucheri. The sequence continues at coordinate 61,446,822 of NC_138766.1, read as the reverse complement.
TTTCCTGTCCTTTCTGTGCATTCTGTTTAAAGTTCTGTAGCGGTTTTGGGGGGGGGGGTTATGGTACAATGTATTTATGTTTATGTTTTTAAATGTAAATTGTTTGGAGACCTTTGGATAGTAAGAGACTAACAAGTCTTATATTATAAAAAAGTAATAGCATCTAGGTCACCCTCTATTAGTTTTAGCCAGGTCATTGCAGCTGCCGACACTTTTGACTATTTTGCCTAACCTGACACATCATTCTTATATTAAGATTTATATCTTTTAAAAATTATTGCTTACCTATATGAGTATAAATATTAGATCCAGTTCAAAGAAAAATCCAGAAGGCTTCTGATACTACCCTTACATATATTTGTTTTCTTCTTTTCTCCTTTAGGAGAAGCTCAGAGAGATCATTTGGGCAAGACTTTTTAAAGAAATACTAGCTCCTTAAGAACATTTAGAAAACTTCTGAAATGTGTTCTTGCATGTTACATTTGGCACTATTGTATAAATAAATAAATAATAAATCATTTTCATAAAGAACTTGCAAGCAATTTGATAAAATATTTTATATCCATATAATACTTGTTAGGGACCCACACAAAATACAGATGTACATTCTTTAATCTCACACATTCTACTTAACACAAGCAACTTGAAGGCTTACTTAGCTACTGGGTTATGAGAACTTATCTGTAAGAAACATACAGTGATAAGCTAGTCATCTAGACCTTCCATTAAGCCTTTGTCACGTATCAAGGTTAATCAGAATATGCCAAAACAATAGGCCTGTTCAGGATAATCAGGACAATTATAATAATATTTTAGGCAGGAATTTCAGATTATCCATACTTACCAGACCAACTTTGGCCACAAATAATGAGAACGTCTTCTATGTAAGCAGTGCTCCCCTCCCCCCATAGGAGTACTCAAGGGTATGCATACCACCATCTTTTTTTCTAGAAGAAAAGCACTGGTTAAAAATGTGGCACTTAATACAACAACTTCATTGTGAGTGCCAGCACCTTTTTGTCTAGAAGAAAAGAACTGTGTGTAAATATTATTGCATAAATAAAGATTTTGCCAAGAGCAAAGTCATCAATGGCGGGGTTTAAAGATACTAAAATACTCTGTATATATTCACAAAGAAACTCAAAACACAAATGGGAAATATGCTGTATTTTGGGGGAAAAATGGAATAAGAGGGGCAAAATCGACTGATTTTTAAAAGTACTCCAGATTTCCCATTTGTGTTTTGAATGTCTTTGTAAACATATATAAAGTATTTTAGTTTCTTCAAACCACATAGGTGATTCTTTAAAGAACCAGAGGAATCATTTACTAAGTAAGAAACAGCCAGTTGTGTAGTTTGGGAAGTGACTAATCAAGTAGCCATAACAGCTGTTCTTTAAAGAGATTTTCTGTCACGCAAAATGTTCTCATAAAGCCAACATGTCAACAAAATGCTAAAAGGACACACACATTGATACTTTTGCTGGATATAAACTTAAAGTGCATTAGAGAATGAACTTAATGAAGGAAACATTCCCCCCCCCCATTTCAATGCAAAGCAAAGCAAACAGGGACAATTTACTTTCCGGGGGGGGGGGGGAGTATGTGCAACCTTTCCACTATGCCATAATGCATTAGATACTGATCAAATTCCTTTTCATGAGTTTTAAAAATTCACTTATCAGGACAGCAATTCTAACTATGCAGACTGTATTCCTGTACACTGCTGTTTAGACTATCCATTAAAAGCAATTAGTTCACTGAGAAGGTCAACACATGCCCTCCTGTGACCACCTAACCAAGTTGAAGCATTAGAAACTCTCTTGATATAACACTGCCAGTCTTGAAAATGGAATATTGAAACAAAATAAGGTCCTGGAGGACATTCTGAAAATGCACGCTCCTCCCACATTGTTCATTGGCCAGACATCACTTACATAAAGAACTTTCGCATCAACATCAAGCATAACACAGCTTTGAGCAGCACTCCCCTCCTGAATTATACCTAAGAAACAGCAGATGAAGAGTCAGATAGCTGTGTCTTGGGAGTTATTTGTGCAGAACTGAGACCTCTACCCCTGAAAACTTCTTTGAAAGGTAACGAAAATATTGCTTTTGCTAATCCAATAAGATGATCATGCATTGTATTTTGTATTTTTAAAAATGTGTTTCTTCAACATCAACAAATGAAGAAATCTCTTAGCATTTGATGCTATTCTTTTCTTTAGAAGACAGAGTCTACATCCCATTATGATCACATCATCAAGCTCTGGAAATATTTAAATGAATTCAGATCTCTTTGCTACAATTTTGCTGTTGCTTGTGTCTCTGTCCTCATTGTCTATCATCTCCCTTTTTGTTATCACTCCACGTGTGCCCATAATATCAGGCTACTTCATTCACTTCTTGCATTCTGCTCTTTGTGCCTTGTTCCATGATGCTGTTCATGCCAAGGAAAGGCCTTGCTACCTCTACATATTAAGCCAAAACCCTTTTCATTTACACCTCTGTAAATATACTTTTGTAAATACACTCTGTAAATACACCTTTATTTTGCAAAGTGACTTTTGGATCACCAATTCACTCAGCGCTCTTTGGTTATTACCGTAACTTTCTTCTATTCATTTGTTTTTCCCATCATATCCCTCTCCACCCCTTCATCCCATCTCTGACCAAACTTTTAACACTTTCTATTCCCATTCTTCTGGTCATGTTATAGAGACTGTAATCCTTTGGGGTTAGGAACTATATTGCTTGTTAATGCAGTATTGGAGTTCAGTTAATATTAAGTTTAAACCAATTAAGGGGCTTAAATTGTGAAAGTAATGCTAATCTACCTTCTCAAACTAAAGAAAGAATATTCTGCAACATTTATATTCTAATTCAGGTTGCTATTTTTGTATTACAGTTTTCTGTTAATACAGTGAGTGACTTTATTTTAGCATTGCCCAGACTGAAGGAAAAGTAGTATTTTCTACTTATAAAGTTCTTAGGTTACATAGAGGAGATTAAAATATTCCTATCTTATTAAACCAGTTATTTTTTAAGGTGCATTTTAATCTGCTGAACTACTAAGAAATGCCCTATACCTAGACCAAAACAATGCAAAAACTGACTGTGGGGAAAGGTGACTGTGTGAGAATGTTCTATCATATTTCTGGAGAAGAATCCCAATTTGCCCAATAGAATATAAAGAGGAGGGAGGGAGGGAGGCTTAAAGCCTTTGAGGAATCTCCTTCAGAAAATTATCATGCCCCATAGAGCACAGTGGGTGTTGTGAGTGAGCAGAGATACTGGACACCCAAGCTGGAAGTATACTAGCCACACCATTGGATAAAGGCAAGTAGCATGGCATAAGGCTGAGGTTCTATGCTTGACATTGCCACATTGTTTAACTCAGCCCAGGCTGCGGAGTTGAATTGGGTCATGGGGTATCAGTGATGGCCATCAATGGCTTTAATGCCATTTGAGTGGCTTTCACACAGAGAGAATCTAGGGCACACTGCTGCCATCACCCCTGCAATGGGATATCTCACGCCTGTGCCCCAACGTCCCATCCCCAGCTACCTTGCATTTATTAATCCTACTGAACGCCTTAGTGCCCTTTGATAATTGTGACACAACAAAGCTGTGGTAAACAGCAACAATAAACCATCCCTCCCAGGGAATCAACAATACAAATATCATAGGATTTTGAAACTGATTCTGCTAGTTCCAGCCATATGTAAATTTCCTTCCTAGCCCTATCAACCAGCAGCTAACACTGGGTTCACAGCAATCCTGAGATTACGTCAATGTATGATACAAGCTACAGCAAAAAGAGGTGCATAGGGATGGGCAGGCTGGGAAGGAACTGGCTGTATCATTGGGAGTAGGCACCCCTTGTAATCTTTCAGGTGGACCACATTCACCTTGGTGACCCTCTGTCCCTCCCAATCAGTTCTCTCCTGATTGGCTGGAAGCAGAGAGGCCAGCTGACATGATGGGCTGCAAGTGCAGTATTATCTCTGCCCATCATCCCCACCTCAGGCAAAAAGAGGACCTTCGTGTGAAAATCTATTTTGTCACAGAAGACAGTAAAAATAAATGGCAACATTCAAGTATCTAAGCATTACTGTATGCAAACTTCCACACTTATTATTCCCATTACGTAATACATTCTGAAATGAATTGTCTATCTGCCATTGCTTTAGCCTAAGTAAGCATATCTTGATTATAGCTGCATCCTTTTACTCACCAAGGTGTCCCATGGAACTCAGTGAATCTTACTTCTAAGTCGACATGAATAGGATCTGTCAGCTTCTTATGTTTGGCAGGATTGTGTTCTTACTGTGAATACAGTTCATTTATTAAACAATCATATTTTCATTGAAGGTTTGCTCTGTGGTTACCTTTAGTGAATCTTGCATATCTTAATGGGTCCATTGTTTTACCATTAGCAAGCTCATATTGGCAAGAATGTGTATAAAAGTGTTTTCAGTCCACTCTGGGGAAAACAATACTGCCTACTTTTTGCCTGCTTATTTGAATTGGTTACTTATGTGAATCATTATGGGGAAACAGGAAACTATGGTCAGTAATGTTACAATTCTATTTCATTCCCCTTAGGAACTAATTCTTCACTATCTTTTCCCCCACATTCTCAGAATTTCCCCTTAATATTATTTTATGCTTCCAAACTCACACTGCTTTAAAAATATGAAAATGCAATCAGCCTCAAAGAATGGACCAATACCATAAAATCCTGCTGTATTGTTTATTCTTTGGGGAACTTGGCTTCTCGTTAGATCAGTTAAACTAAAATATTAGCAATGCATAAAAGGTTGAAACCAAGATCTGTAACAGTAGTAGTCCTGTGCAGTTATTTCAACAGCATACAGTCTGTTCAATGCAAAACAAATTTGTTTGTAGACTGTACATGATTATTTTTAATTGTCCGATCTAATTTAAGTCTTGGGATAGGATAGGTAACAATAAACATAAAAATCTGTTTAAATTATAAATCCTATAACATCTCACTGAGGCTGCAATCCTACAGACATCTGGAAGTAAGCTACTTTGAACTCAATGGAGCTTAGTTTTGAGCACTGGAAATCTTTCAAGACATCCTTGTGAGTTGGAGGTGCCAGATTCCCCTAGTTCCTAATAGGTGTTAGGTTCAAGCCCCCTGAATCCAGCAGGAATTTAATGGCCAGAGTAGCCAGGCCAGCCTGATGATGGCCGCTAAGTATGAGTTGTTAACAATGGCAAGGTGATGAACCATTAAAGGTAAAGGTAAAGGTACCCCTGCCCGAACGGGCCAGTCTTGACAGACTCTGGGGTTTGTGCGCCCATCTCACATCTATAGGCCGGGGGCCAGCGCTGTCCGGAGACACTTCCGGGTCACGTGGCCAGCGTGACAAAGCTGCATCTGGCGAGCCAGCGCAGCACACGGAACGCCGTTTACCTTCCCGCTGGTAAGCGGTACCTATTTATCTACTTGCACCCGGGGGTGCTTTCGAACTGCTAGGTTGCAGGCGCTGGGACCGAGCAGCGGGAGCGCACCCCGCCGCGGGGATTCGAACCGCCGACCTTTCGATCGGCAAGCCCTAGGCGCTGAGGCTTTTACCCACAGCGCCACCTGCGTCCCCTAAATGAACCATTATTGTAACTTTTTTTTTTTTGATGAACCATTATTGTAACATTAAAAAAGCTGGGGCTCTGTGACAGACAGCTCTCCAGCTGTGAGTTATTTTGCAGGCCAAAGGCCAGAGTTTGAAGAAGAGTAGTTTCTTTTAGGATTGTGGTTGGCTAGGATGTGAGCTTGGGAGGAAAAGGTGGCGGTCTATGAAATGCAGCAAGCTGGAACAGAGCGACAGAGAGTGCCATGGCTAATTTCTGCTGAAATCTAAGACTGAGGCCACGGGAAAGCAAGAAGCCCTTGGAGGGTAGCGCTGCGAGTCCCTCCACCACAGGCTCAGGTTGTATATATGTGTAAATAAACCATATATCATAAAGCCACCAGAGTCTCCGCTGTGCCTCATTTCCAAAGAAAACACGAACCTTGGGTAACCTGGACCCTGGAATCTTACACCGCTCGGAGATTGGGGTGGCATGCATCAATATATTGGGAAACATGCTGGCATATATTATGCTACTAGTAAAATAGAGCTGAGTGTTGGCAGCATAGTGATGACACCAAACCTCGTAGACCCAGATGAACCATAGTTTTATGTAGTTGTCCTATATTTAATTTTGTTTGTTCTGTCTTGGGATGTTCTTTTTTGTTAGGTGATAAATTTCAGGGACCGAACTGTGGAGTTAATGAAGTGAAAATACCTTTTTAGATCTTTCTCGTAATCAGGGTGTCTTTGTACCATATTCCAGCTGAGTAATGTAGAAATGCATCCCTATTTATAGGAAGATATATACAAATGTCTCCTTTTCTCAGGGCATCTCAGGCCACCTGGGAAGAGACCAATGCTTGGTGATAGAGCACATGCTTTGCATGCAGAAGGTCTCAGGGGCTGTACAGAGTTCAGTAATTTTTCTTCTCTGTTTTTTATTTTGGAAGCCAAATACCTCAGGGCTGCATGGAAGAAGAGTGCATGAAGAAAGACGGCTTAACCCTTTCCTCTCTAGCCATTTTTTCAGCTTCTTTTTCACCCATGGAAGTCTCCTCTTGTGGGTAAAAAGGCACCTTATAGAGGGTGATTTTAACCCAAAAATAACATTTCCCTGCTTTCCCCAGGCCGAAAAATGCCAGAAGGATCAGAGAGCTCTGCTTAACATGTAACTTGAACATTACTTGTAAGATTATGTCTGTGAAACTTCCACAAACTGGGACAGGGACTGGATAGCTTTAGCCCCCTGTAATCAAAACCATGGACATTCCTTATGCCTTCCTCAGTGCAGTTAGCACATCATTACTCAGTGAGGCAGAGTTGGTCATAGCTGTTATCACTGACTATTGGCTGGGTATACACTCTGCAAATTTATACTGTGTATGTGGTCACCTTTACATGGGAAGAAGACTGAAGCAGCAGCAAAGTCTTGCATAACCTTTAAAGGTCAAAACATAGTTGTAGGAGAAGTTTGGGTTTAAAAAATGTTTGTGTGGTGTACATGCCTGTTTTTGATTGGGAGTAAAGAAGAAATGGTTCTTTAGCAGGGGTAGGCAACCTAAGGCCTGTGGCCCAATCGCCTTCTCAATCCGGCCCACAGATGGTCCGGGAATCAGCATGTTTTTACATGAGTAGAATGTGTCCTTTTATTTAAAATGCATCTCTGGGTTATTTGTGGGGCACAGGAATTTGTTCATTCTCCCCCCCCAAAAAAAATAGTCCGACCCACCACATGGTCTGAGGGACGGTGGACTGGCCCATGGCTGAAAAAGGTTGCTGACCCCTGCTCTTTAGCACTGTTTCCCAGATAAATAGCATGCTCTTGAATGTGCCATGAGCCCCTGCAGTGGAAATAAAAATACAAGCACATGTGTGGATATAATCAGTGCTATTTTTCTACAAAAAAAGGTGCAGGAACTCACCATGAACACCTCCCTTGTTCTCTTATAATGGCAATGGCACCCACCTGAGAGCTGCTGGAACTCAGTTCCAGCTGGGGAAAAAAGCCCTGGACATAATAAAGTCATAGAGGGCAGAATTCTGAAGGAACCATAGTTCTGTGTTCGTGGTGGTGTATTTACAGTGTCTGCTGCTGCTGGGCAGAAGAGATTTGTTTTCCCAGCTTCAATAATAAATTCTACATAATGTTATGTGCCAGCCCAATCTCTGAGTGGGAAGAGACTCCAGGGTTTCCAAGCATTTTCCAGTTTGACTTCCTTGGAATGATGGTCAACACAGTACAGACTTTTGTGTTTTTAGGATGTGAGGTTTCATTTACACATATACAGAGCCTGAGTGTAGGATGGAGGAGCTGAGAGCATTAACAAGATCTATGAGGGTTTTTTAAAAAAATCAAGCAGTGTGTATACACACACACACACAATATATATATATATATATATATATATAGAGAGAGAGAGAGAGAGCTTCTGTTATGTTTCCAAGGAAGCCCCAAAGCACAGAACTGAGCACTTTTCTCTGCCTCTTGACTCCAGCATCTCTCACACAACTTTCTCACTGCTGCTCTTCTACAGTACTTAGGATCCTATTGCAACCCAGCTCATTCTTTACTATCCCACTGCCCTCAAATCTTCTCTTTGCTAGGAAAACCATACCGTGTTATTTCCTTCAACCTTCCCTTATAAAATGGGCAAACATTAGGCAGTTTTTCTTTTTTTTAATTTCTTTTTACTAATGCTGTAGGTTAACATTATACTTTTTTTTGCTTAATTACAATGATAATATTCTTCTGGTGTTTCTAGAGTGCCGTACCAAATAATTCCCTTGCTAGTTTTATCTTTTTAAAAATTAAAGTTTACTTTTTAAAAAGCTGCTGGTGTTATTTATAATTATGTGGCTTTTACAGTTTACATTCTGGGTTGTTTTGGTCCCCGTGAGGGGTTTGTTAACCGCTCAGCCTTAGGCTGTATCTTCCTCAGGACATATAAATTTGGCACTTAAAAAGTAAATAGGTTTTTAATAGCTATTCAGTGCTTTATATAATAAATGGGTAACATACTAGGCTGCCGGTGTTTAGGTTCTTTTGGCCTTGCGAGCGCGCGGGTAGGGAGTCCAACCCGCAAATTTCTGGGTACCGGCCTAAATGGTCTTGCTCGTTCCTGAGGGGAAGCAGCAGCAGCAGCAGCACAAAAGCGTCTGTCTGAGTGGGGACGTCGCCACATCGACCCCACGGCTCTTCCTCACGCCTCTTCCTCGTGCAGCCGGCTCCTCCTGACGACGCCCCATTCGCGCCTCCTCTTTTGTGGGTGGGCGCACCTCGCCCGTCCCTCCTCCTCCTTCTCCTCCTCCTGCTCTCTCGGGCTGGGCTTTCCCCTGCACACATGGCTCCTTCTGGTGTCTCCCACAGGTCGCCGCGGGAGACGGACTGGCAGCGAGACCATGAAGCGCGCCTTCCTGAAGCTGTTCCAGTCCGGGCAGAGCAAGCAGGACACCTGCTACGAAGGGGTCGTGTGCGAAGCCGACGCCGCCTCGGTCGCCTCGCAGGATGTGTTCAAGGTAAAGCGCCTGGCGCCGCGCCAGTTCGGCAGGACTTAAAGTCCAGGTTAAAGGGGGTGTAAGATTGCAGCCTGAAGCAGCCGCGCATCGCGGGGCTACCGGGAGCAGGTATGGAGTGTCTTCAGATCTGCGATTTTGGGGAAATCCTGTTCTGGAGGGTCTGGGTCCTTGGTTTGAGCCTCTTTTCCTGCCAGGATTAACCATGGAGGAAGATCCGTCGAAAATTCAACAGGCCAAAGTTTTCCTTTTGGTGCACCTCCATACTGGCAGACGCTGTACCTATTGAATCTTTTCCTGGTAAACATGTTAAGTGCACAAAGTGATGATCCAAAGGCAGTTTCAATACCCTGGCCAAGAAGTCCAGGGTGCTGAAAACTCAGCTCTTAGGGAATGTACTTGTTTCTGGGATCTAAAACTTCTCTAAAACCTCCTTTGGGACAGAATGTTGGACTAAGTTACCGTTTACAATTCTGTGGTTCTTCTTAAAAAACAAACCTATTTATGTAGAATGGGGAAGAATAGATGAGAATGGAATGAATTTGTAGGATGTTTTGAGTTCAGTTTATGTAGTTTAAAAAGCACACGTTTTAAGGGTTACTTGTTGCTACTCTGTTTTGTGTTGCCTTTAACAGCAATATCACAACTAGCTCAAATTAATCTGGTAATTTCCTATGACTCACAGGCATCAGATATGCTGATATTGTAATTTTTTAAAATCTTTTCGTTGGCCTTCATCCAAAGGTTAATATAGGTTTTAGGATCTCACTGCATGTGGAAAAAAACAAAAAACAAAACACACAACAGGTCCCCCCCCCCCATATAGTCATCATATCCACACTCTGGTTCATATGCCATAATGTACTATTCCCGTGTAATGAATGCAAGTAGCATTGCTGAAGAGAAAATAGCCATATTCTTTGATGCTATCTCTTGTTTTAAAAATTATGTTGTAGAGTGGGTAAGCACCACACTATGATATTTTCAGAGCTAATACAGCTCAATCAATTGAGCCAAAACTAGAACCCTGCATTTGCTGTCCTGTAAGCCTGGAGGAAAAGTTGTCTCCTGAACAAAGATAAGTGGGATATATTCATAGACTTGTAGAGTTGGAAGGGGTCATCTAGTCCACCCCCTGCAATGAAGGAATCACAGCTAAAAAAATCCCTGATAGATGACCATCCAACCTCTGTTTAAAAACCTCCAGTGAAAAAGAGCCCAACATCCTCCAAGGTAGTCGGTTCTACTGTTCCAACAGTTCTTGCTGTCAGAAAGTTCTTCCTAATGTTTAGTCAGAATTTCCTTTCTTGTCATTTGAATTCATTGGGTTTGGGTCTTCCCCTCTGGAGCAGCAGAAAACAATCTTTCTGCATCTTCCATGTGACAGCCCTTTAGATATATTAGGCAAAACATATCCAAGTCCTTCAACCGTTCCTCATAAGTCTTGGTTTCCACAAATGTTATCATCTTGGGCTCCCCTCTTCTGCACTCTCCTTTATTAGATTAAAAGATGATTCATACTAATGTAATCCGATTTTGTTAACTTTTAGCTTCTGGCTCTACTAGATTAAAAGCAATTAGCATGCAGGTGCCAAGGTATCCCGAAAACAAACAGCCAACCAGTATACCAAGCCAGTATGTCTATAAAATGTGGCATTTCAGTACTACATTCTCTTTGAAAATAAATATTATTGCATTTTTAAAAAATAATAATCAAAAATTAGGTGATCTCAGATGGAAGTACCTGCAGACTACGAAGCTTCATTAAGAAGAATCGGGATGGTCTTAAGAAACTGGATGAGCTAAATGCCACTCCATTGCATCATGCTGCAGGAGGAGGTCAACTTGAGCTAATGCAAATGATTATAGATGGTTCTTCAACTGAAGGTGACAAAAATCATTATTATTACTTTAAAGCATGTATCTATTGATCAGCACATACAAAATTTCATGGGAGAAGTCTTGTGTTCTAGTCTCAGCATGTTGGGATGTGTATCTAGTCAGTCAACTAAACTCATATTCATTCCATAGTATCATGTTTTGACTTTATTAATAGCTTGAGCACAAGTGCAGGTGATCAGTTGTAGAAGGATTAATGCATAATGGAATCTGACTGATGCAAAATAAATTATATAGATGATGAGAAAAGGCTAGATCCCTTGCTAACAGATCAACAATGGGGAAAGTTGAAACAGTTCTGAATGCAGAGACTAGGGGGCAACATATCAGAACAGAACACCCCCAGCCTGAAATTTGTAGATTCCACAATCCACATAACTTGATAACCACACGGTATAGCAGCTACTTCATTAATTAATGAGACCACATTACCTTTGTGTGTGCCTCTTCACAACAAATCCCCACACTACCATATGTAGGTCTACTAAATGTTTTCACTGTCTCTTGCTGCGTTGCCTTGAGGGCATTTCTCTTTGCTTATGTACCCATGTGGCACTCAGGTGACAATAGTAGGTCTCCTGGTGACTGGTGAAAGGAGCGTGTGATGCAAAGGAGATGCGCTTATAGCTTATTGGAATGTTGCCCACCTCAAAAAGCAGTTGTAGTGGTGAGCACCAAGTAATATTTGTGTGCAATTCCATTCTCAGGGTTAGTCATCTGTGGACAAATTTCTGTGTCTTTCTCTGGTTTCATGAGTGCAAAGCAGCCTTCTTCCACTGTGGAACAATAGTCCTCATCCAAAGCTGCCATAACAGTCTTCTGTTCAGGGCACTCCAACTTCAGGGCAGCTGCAGCAATGCTTGCGCATGCAGACCTGAGTCTGTTTCCACAGGCTAAGAACTCATTACTTTACCACTTTGCTAGCAGATTGAGCTCCTCATTTACAGTGACATCACAAGGGCTCACACAGAATTTTGAATGCGCACCTCCATGGTCTGTAGTTTCAGGTTGCTGTGTGTGTGCGCGCGCATGTGCAAAGAACAACATGCATGCCTTGTGCCCCCTAAATCTGTTCTGGAGGGTTGAGGGAAGCACCAGAACAAATTTAGGAGGCACTGTGGTTTACACTGGAGAGGAGAGCAGAAAAGTTAAATTGCACAGCTAAAAGTTGTTGCACTAGTATAACTATTTAATTGGATACTGCCCTAGATCTGCATGTCCAAACTTATGTTTTTCTTGAGGAGCAGCTCCCTATAGCACATGATTAACCGCCTTTAAAACTGAGGGGCCTTTTAAAAGCAGTTAAATGTTTTCTGCAGTTCAGAGGAAAAAACTGAAAAGTAGAGATGGACATGCTCAAGTTCTTGGCCATATCTAAAGTAGCTCTTTAGATCCCCAGACCATTCTGCTTCACTTCTATTGAGATACTTTTATGCTGTAAATAGTGGTAACAAAAATGACATATGTATCCAGTCCTCCATAAAATACTAAATTCCGTTTGTGCCACCTCTGGAACTTCTCTGGGGAAGTTGGAAGTGCCTAGTAATTTTCTGGCCACCAAATAGCAAACAGAGACTGGCATCCAACTAGCCATACTCAGAGCAGACCCACTGAAATCAGTGGGCTTCATTTACTTGTTCATTTGTTTCTGTAGGTCTACTCTTGAGTGTGACTTAACTGTGGATATGTATGGTGCAGATAAAGTGGGTAGAGAGAAAATTTCTTCCTCTCTCACTGTACCAGAATGCAGGAGAATCCAATGAAGTTGAATGTTGGAAGACTCAGGACAGGTAAAAGGAAGTGTGTCTTCACACAGCACATAGTTAAACTATGAATTTCACCACCACAAGATAGTGATGGCCACCAAATTGGGACAGCTTTAAAAGAAGTTTATATAAATTCATGTCTACTAGCTGTTCTGCCTCCAAAGACAGTATGCCTCCAAATACCTGTTGATGGGGAACACAAACAGGTGAGTGTCCTATTTGTGAACTTCCCACAGTGTAGGATGCTGGACTACAATCACCTTTGGTCTGATCCAGCAAGACTTTTCTTACTTTCTGATCAACCAGGTAATCTTAGTGATTTTTTTATTTAAAAGTCTGCAGGTATATTATATTGCTATTACCGATCTACACCTAAAAACGTTCTAGTAGTTCTGTAAAATACCCGTGCCCATTGGAAAAACTGGGTCTGAGATGCATGATGACTTTACCATGCAGTCGAACACAGCCCACATGACCGCAACCGTTCAGCACATTTCAGTGTCATGTGACTTGGCAATTCCAGCAGCACCATCTTCCCAATTCTCCTTCCTCCTGTTTTCTCCCCTTCTCTGGTGACATAGTACAGCTTGTACCACCATAACTTTTAGGTGTCTAGGCTTTTAGGTACTGTGTCTGTTTTGAGAGGAAAGACATTTAGGAAATGACTTTGACAGGAACATAGCCCATGTAAAAGCACCTGTGTGTCAATTTTGCATTTGGAATTATACTCTTCTACTTACTGGATTTATTTTCAGATGGCTATATCCTATTGTAGAAAGCACATCTTTGTGTCATACCCTGGAAGCAGCAGATCAATAACAGGCTGGCCTCAAAAAAGCAGACAATTAGAATGCATTTACAAGTACAGATAAGTAGAAAAGGCATTAACTGCTCTTTTAAGAGTGTACCACACACTTTCATTTAGATTTTATGATTTAAATTTACAGTATGCAAATGATATGGGACAAAATCTGCTGAATAAAGGTTGGCACTTGCTAATTAATCTAACATCTGCATTTACAGTTACTATTTTTGTTAAAATGTTATGATTATTAATATCAGTCATTGTGTGCATCATACAAGTGTGATATAACATCTGCTCTGTTTTCTTACCCTTTGGCCTAGTGTTAAATGTGACTGACTGCTCTGGAAACACACCACTGCATTGGGCCACGAAAAAATCCCAGATTGGAAGTGTTAAATTACTTCTTAGCAAAGGAGCTAACCCAAACATTCTTAATTCCAGTATGATTGCTCCACTTCACTTGGCTGTGCAGTGCCTTCACAATGAATTAGTTAAGGTAAAGTTTAATTCCAAGTTCATACGCTTGCCAATGAAAAGCGAATAGTAAAGCGTCTCTATGTGAAATGGTTTTGTTTTATTAAATATGTATGAATGGCTTCCTCCATTAGCTCATGCAGTTTTATAGAGTGACTAGGGGAGACTGCCCGACTCTGAAAATATTTTGATATTAAAAAGGATAGTGCAGTTTGTGAGTTTGAACCCATCACACCAAAAATTGGGCAAAGTCATGTTTTGGTCCACCACCTTGATTCAAAACGGCACATATCATCTGAGCATCAATGAAGACCACCGCACCTGCTGCAGGAACCCTCATGCTGAGTTTGGCTATGATCTCTCAAGAGGCAGTCAAGCCTATGCCAACAAAGCCATACCAAAGTTGTGTTTGGGTCCGCCATCTTGATTCAAAATGGCTCTAGAAATGGCTCCCAGCATCCAAATGGTGACCAACCCCTTTTACACCACCCCAGGAACCATCATTCTGAGTACAGTGATGATGCCTTAAGAGGTGGGTGAACCTATGGAGGGCAGATGGGCAAACCGCTTTCCAAAATATATACAGACGTTCCCCATCCCTCCCACTTATGCAGTGGTTGTGTTTTGGGCCCATGCACACATAAGTGAAATTGTGTAGTGGGCAACACCCTTTAAATGCCCTTTAAATGCCTTCTCTGCCACTCTCTCTTCAATCCATACAAAAATACTGTATCCAAAAATCTCCACATTCATAATGGAAGATCTTTGGCTGGCAAGTCACTGGAGGGCATGCGGGAAAGAGGCTAATGCAGCTCTGGTACCCCACACAACAGCTTTTAGATTGGGAGGCTGAGCAGCCTCAACAAATCCCTGCTGTGCCTCTGGTCTCTTCAGGGCTTCCTGCACCCTTATTGACATCCTCTTCAGGCTCCAGAGAGGGTCTCCTCGTGAGCCACGAGGACTTTCCAGCTCTCTCCCTCCATTTCCGGGTTCGAATCTATTTATTTCCTTGTGCCGCTCCTTACAAATAGCGGAGGAGAGAAGGCAAGCAAAATGCGAGGGAGATAGTGAAAGATACAGGAAATTGAATGCAGATTTCCAAAGAACAGCAAGGAGAGACAAGAAGGCCTTCTTAAACGAGCAATGCAAAGAAATAGAGGAAAGCAACAGAATGGGAAGAACCAGAGATCTGTTCAAGAAAATCGGAAATATGAAAGGAACATTTCGTACAAAGATTACCATAATAAAGGACAAAAGTGGTAAAGATCTAACTGAAGCAGAAGACATCAAGAAGAGGTGGCAAGAATACACAGAGGAATTATACCAGAAATATATGGATGTCTCGTACACCCCAGGTAGTGTGGTTGCTGACCTTGAGCCAGACATCCTGGAGAGTGAAGTCAAATGGGCCTTAGAAAGCACTGCAAATAACAAGGCCAGTGGAAGTGATGGTATTCCAGCTGAACTGTTTAAAATTTTAAAAGATGATGCTGTTAAGGTGCTACACTCAATATGCCAGCAAGTTTGGAAAACTCAGCAGTGGCCAGAGGATTGGAGAAGATCAGTCTACATTCCAATCCCAAAGAAAGGCAGTGCCAAAGAATGCTCCAACTACCGCACAATTGCACTCATTTCACATGCTAGCAAGGTTATGCTTAAAATTCTACAAGGAAGGCTCAAGCAGTATGTGGACCGAGAACTCCCAGAAGTGCAAGCTGGATTTAGAAGAGGCAGAGGAACCAGAGACCAAATTGCAAACATGCGCTGGATTATGGAGAAAGCCAGAGAGTTCCAGAAAGACATCTACTTCTGCTTCATTGACTATGCAAAAGCCTTTGACTGTGTTGACCACAGCAAACTATGGCAAGTTCTTAAAGAAATGGGAGTGCCTGATCACCTCATCTGTCTCCTGCGAAATCTCTATGTGGGACAAGAAGCTACAGTTAGAACTGGATATGGAACAACTGATTGGTTCCAAATTGGGAAAGGAGTACGGCAAGGCTGTATATTGTCTCCCTGCTTATTTAACTTATATGCAGAACTCATCATGCGAAAGGCTGGGCTGGATGAATCCCAAGCCGGAATTAAGATTGCCGGAAGAAATATCAACAACCTCAGATATGCAGATGACACAACCTTGATGGCAGAAAGTGAAGAGGAATTAAAGAACCTTTTAATGATGGTGAAAGAGGAGAGCGCAAAATATGGTCTGAAGCTCAACATCAAAAAAACGAAGATCATGGCCACTGGGCCCATCACCTCCTGGCAAATAGATGGGGAAGAAATGGAGGCAGTGAGAGATTTTACTTTCTTGGGCTCCATGATCAGTGCAGATGGTGACAGCAGTCACGAAATTAAAAGACGCCTGCTCCTTGGGAGAAAGGCGATGGCAAACCTAGACAACATCTTAAAAAGCAGAGACATCACCTTGCCAACAAAGGTCCGTATAGTAAAAGCCATGGTTTTCCCAGCAGTGATGTATGGAAGTGAGAGCTGGACCATAAAGAAGGCTGATCGCCGAAGAATTGATGCTTTTGAATTATGGTGCTGGAGGAGACTCTTGAGAGTCCCATGGACTGCAAGAAGATCAAACCTCTCCATTCTGAAGGAAATCAGCCCTGAGTGCTCACTGGAAGGACAGATCGTGAAGCTGAGGCTCCAATACTTTGGCCACCTCATGAGAAGAGAGGACTCCCTGGAAAAGACCCTGATGTTGGGAAAGATGGAGGGCACAAGGAGAAGGGGACGACAGAGAATGAGATGGTTGGATGGTGTTCTTGAAGCTACTAGCATGAGTTTGATCAAACTGCGGGAGGCAGTGGAGGACAGAAGTGCCTGGCGTGCTCTGGTCCATGGGGTCACGAAGAGTCGGACACGACTAAACGACTAAACAACAACAACACATATACACAGTCATGCCCAAGTCAAAGTGGGGGTGGAGTAATTAATATTATGGGCTGAGTGAGGTGGAATCCGCGCAGATTAAAAATATTGTGAAAATGCTTTTTTAAAAAAAAGTTTTGAAAAATACATTGAATTTGGCATAGCTTACTGCCGCCATCTAGTGTCACATTTGTATTTTGCACTTTACAACACACTTAAAAAGTTTTATTTGCAGCTGTGTAACTGAATCCTGAGTTAATTCACACACACCCTTCCCTTTATGCTTGGCTGGTTGATTACTTCTGTGATGGTTGGCGGATTGCTTCACTTAGTGTTTATTTGTTTGTGTGTTATGGATTGTACATTTGTGGAAGATTTTCTGTTGTCTACTTGTTTTACTTTTATGTAATCAAATGTAGGTAAATATGCCCCAAGCTTTTATTGCTTCTCTGCTTGTTTTTCTTTGTTGTGGAAGTCTCAATAAACTCTTAAGAACCCCACACCCAAATAATAAGGTAGTCTTATGATCTGAACTGTAAATTAACATTTATGAAAAAAAATTGCTGATATATTAGTGATTTAAAATCTGGATTTTGGGGCATGCTATACTATCTCATGGGAGATAAATGCCTCACCTCACTGGCTGCAAGATGAATCAGAGAATCAGTAGCTCAGTAGATTTACGGACTTATTCTTCATATTTTAAGAGCAGCTTGATCTGCAGGCAGAAGCGGACTTTGGTCTTTCAAATTTCAGTGGTGCCGTGTGTCCAGCACCCCCCCCCCTCGCGTTCTGTTCTGCTCAATTCACTACGTCACAGTTGTGATGCCCTGTGGCACCCCTTAGGCTCAGCACACCCTAATCCACCTGTGGTACTGAAGTTTTTTGAAATATGGAGATAAACTTTTGAAAGCACACCACAGAGCCAGGGTGGGAAAAACTTTTTTTTTTTTGTCAAGGGCTACAATCCTTCCGAAGCAATCTGTCAAGGGCCACATGCATGGAAATGAAACCTGGGCTGGGTAGGCAGGAGTCAAAAGGCTGATTCTTTTCAACACTTCACAACCATCATTCATGCAGTTATTTGTAACCTCTAGGATCAAATGATACATGTGAGGCTCCAGGTGGCTTCAGAATGCAGTGGGAGGTCTTGTGAATGGCGTGGAGAAAACATATCTAGGCAAGTTTCCATCAGCTGTACGTTAGATGCGCACAGAATTAAAGGTCCAGGCCCGTCACTAGAACACATGTCAGATGGCCTGTGCCTGAGACAGTTGCTCTGGAGTTACCTATGGGGAAAGAGAGTGGGTCTGCCAATAATTACATGGATGTTCTGACAGAGGTGTGTTCTACTTATTACTCCTGAGATAAGCACAGCAATGATGTGACAGAAGAGCCAGACTTTTAAATTTAATTTTAATGTTTAGATTTTCGTCGAACACAGCGCTACAGATGTGAACCTGGAAGGAGAGAGTGGGAACACACCCATATTACTTGCATGTTATAAAGATAATACTGAAGCACTGAAACTTCTGGTATGTGCAGAAAATTATTTACTTTTTTGTTTGCCTTTCTCTGTGAATGTGGTTCTCTTGCCTTTTCATATTTTTATATACTGTAGCAAGTTATGTGTATAAGCATTGCACATGTTAATTGTTAGATGTGGCATCAAGGAGCTGGTCATAGGCATCTACTGTGGAACCTATCATAAAATTAGAAGCTCTTATTTTTTGAAAAGAAGGATCAAAAGTTTGGCCTAACAAATTTGTGTGATAAAACATTAGGTGAAGAGAACAGCAGGTGGACTTTTACTTCCTTGCTAGTCCCTGCTTGTTGTCAGCAAGCTTTCACCTGCAATTTTCATATGAATTCTGAGGTTTTATTAACTTGAAGTCCACCAGACTTTCTTATTCCCAAAAGTAAAGGCCTAGAAGGGCAAAAAATGTGAGAGTCACACTCTTTTAGAATCTGCTGCCATGGCCATCAGCCTATGGACTATGACTCTCCCTGCCCCTTTATCATTGAAGAGGCCTTTGGGGTAATCTTCCATCTCTTAATGAGAGAGGCGCTGATAGGCCCCACCTGTCAGCATCTATAGTCATTGCTAGTGTCCCAGCTACTGACCCATTGGCTTTAGCCTTTCACAGGTGCCAGTTCTGATCCAAATAAAGTTACATGTGTCTATCATCCTTTTGAAATCAATACGTAAGTGCTTAATATGTTCTAAGTATTCAATCTGTGAACTGTTTAAGAAACTGTCATCTTAATATTGGATAATTCTCTTGCAGATAAAAAATGGTGCTAAAATATGTAAAGCAAACAGTTTGGGATGTATGCCAGTCCATGCAGCTGCATTTTCTGGTGCAAAAACATGCATGGAGATTATCATAAAGAAGGGTAAATACATTTTACAATATTCCATCAATATTTATTTCATTCAAAGCATGACTCACCAAGCCCTGTTTCTTAAAACTATAACCTGAATTCAGATCACACATTTCTTACGTCATCGTTGAAATTATCAGTTATATGAAGATATCCTTGTAATATTCCTTTGTAAGGCAAATCAAGCGAGGATTTGATAAGATAGTATTTTATTAAATATTATTTGAACTGATTATTTAAATGTATATTCAGTATACTGAGGTAATATTTTGGGGATTAAGCCCTGATCTAAATCTCTTATTGGCCGATAGCCTCACAAAAACTTATGCATCTGCTTTTCTCCTTGTAAGCTTAACAAAATCTAATCAGAATAAAAAAATTCCTTCTTGTAGCACCTTAAAGACCAACTAAGTTAGTTCTTGGTATAAGCTTTCGTGTGCATGCACACTTCTTCAGATACACACATGCACACGAAAGCTTATACCAAGAACTAACTTAGTTGGTCTTTAAGGTGCTACAAGAAGGAATTTTTTTATTTGGACTATGGCAGACCAACACGGCTACCCATCTGTAACTAAAATCTAATCAGGTGCATGAATTAGGTTGCTATTTAATTGATTATACTTATTACTTTATAGTCATAATTAAATACAGTTGCATAAATCTGTCGCAACATCAGAAGATGCTTTGGCAAAATGAATATGCTGCAAAATGGGGAGGAAGTTTTTGTTTCTACCTCTTGTCATATATGATATCCTGTTATTTGTAACCATCTATTTTTTAATCATTAAGGTGAAGAATTAGGCTATTCCCCTAAAAATCACATCAATTTTACTAATAATGGAAAGTGTAGTCCTCTTCATCTGGCAGTTCAAAGTGGAGACTTGGAAATGATTAAAATGTGCATTGAATATGGAGCCCAAATTGATTTGAAGCAGGTAAGAGCTAACAAAACACACGTTTATTTAAATATACTGTGCAAGAAAGTTAAAGAATGGAAAGGCTCCCTCTGTTCACCATGTACTTTGAGTATGATGGAAGGAATCCTGCCAGGGCAGAGAGGGGGTGTTTTCTGCAAATTCCTTGCTCTCCCTGCAGTAGCCAGTGCCATACCGCACACTATTGTGGAGGGCCCCCAGCCCTCTGGAACAGTATGGGAGGTGGGACTGGGATTCCAGTGGGAGAAGAGAATTGGCAAAAATCGCCCCTGCTGTGTGCAGGAACATCCCCTGAGAGGAACTGTGTTCTGGGAGTGCTTTTCCCCAGTAGGAGCACAGTCTAGTTCCACCCAGATTTCTGACTGAAGATGTAGACAACATAGTGCACACAGCAAACTCATTACATTAGCTCATTATGTGGTATGAGGCTAGTTTTTGTTTCCATACTTCAAAATAATAACCTGCAGGGGCATTGCATCTCTTTTTGCTGCCTGAGGAGAAATGGGAGCGTGTTTGCCATGCCACTGTGGGCATGCTCACAAGGGCACAGCCTCTTGGTCCTCTGTCATCCGAGGCAGCAGCCCACCCCACATCAAGGATGGGCCAGCCCTGATCATTTGTATGTATGTATATATGGCTGTAGGGACACGGGTGGCACTGTGGGTTAAACCACAGAGCCTAGGGCTTGCCGATCAGAAGGTCGGCGGTTCGAATGCCCGCGACGGGGTGAGCTCCCGTTGCTTGGTCCCTGCTCCTGCCAACCTAGTAGTTCGAAAGCACCTCAAAGTGCAAGTAGATAAATAGGTGCCGCTCCAGCAGGAAGGTAAACGGTGTTTCCGTGCACTGCTCTGGTTTGCCAAAAGCGGCTTAGTCATGCTGGCCACATGACCCGGAAGCTGTACGCCAGCTCCCTCGGCCAGTAAAGCAATCCCAGAGTCGGCCACGACTGGACCTAATGGTCAGGGGTACCTTTGGCTGTAATAGGAAGTGCTTGTGCTATATATTGGCCTTTGGAAGACCAATGTGCAAAATGATAGTTGGAATTTGACCAAGACCCTTGTTCTAAATTTCAATGGGGAGTTTTGGACTATTATGGAAAACCTTTAAACATTTGCATAGGAATGGGAATAACTGTAAGGCTTTCTTGTGCTTTGTGTTCCCACTTTTAGAGTGACAAATGCACAGCTCTTCATTTTGCTGCCACCCAAGGAGCTACTGAAATTCTTAAACTGATGATGTCATCTTATGCAGGCGATGAACCTATTGTTGATGCATTAGATGGAAATAAGGAAACATTACTTCACAGGTGAGGCCTTTGCCTAATTCTACTTTATTTCCGAGTATATTTGAAGAGGTCATATTTAAAGTGGGGGGAACAGGTTGGAATGTGCTCCCTCATCTATCATCTCTACTGATTTGTCTAGTGGGCATATTTAAGATTCTGTACTATTACTGAGAGTTGCGTAGCTTACAGCAATAAACACCTTATGCATTTCAATCAATGAGCATGATCCAAAACATTTTGTATGCAGGATGTTTTCAGTTTTTGAAGGGAGATCTCCAATAAGGGGATTTCCTTGTCGCCGCCATGAACAAGAACAGGGAAATACCACAACAGGTGCACATGGGAAACCTCTAATAATGGCCAAGTCCGCAACAGACAGCTATTTCAGACTGTCAAAGAAAATCATAATGCTTTATACTTAATACCATTGTGTTTTTATTTTAACAACTTGGTTTGCTTTTCATTATTCCTATAGGGCTGCATTGTTTGATCACTATGACTTAGCAGAATATCTGATATCAATGGTAAATATTTAATTTTAATTGAGTTTATAATGGCAATAAAGGTCTGTGCTAACTTTACTATCAGGTTGCATAGTAACATGCATGAAATACATACTTAAAAAAATTAATTTCCTGTTTAGCAAGTACAAATGGATACGGAGGGTGGGGCAGCTATATGTGTAGAAGTAACTTCGATACTATATCATACATGATTGGAAATTACAGTGTCAGAATCGGTGGGATCCAGTGAAAGCAACTGCCTATAAATTGTTGTTGCTATCATCGTCATCATCACCATCAATACAGTGGTATTGTATGCGTTTTGAATTACAAACACGACAAACCTGGAAGTGAGTGTCCCAGTTTGCAACCTATTTTTTGGATTACCCATTTTTTGGGGGGGATTATTAAAAATAAATAAATTGGAGGCCCCATTGGCAAAAGCACTCCTTGGGTTACAATTTGTTTTGGTTTACAAACGGACCTCCGGAATGGATTATGTTTGAAAACCAAGGTACCACTGTTTTCCAGTCACCGTTTCAAACCACCTTTGCTTTCGCCTTTCCTTCCAAAAACTGCCTTTGGCGACATGAACTTTGCCGTGTTTTTGTTTCATCCTTGTCAAAATGGATGATATTACTGAAGTTTGAAAGTGTATCCTGATGTAGAGCTGTGTGTATTTCTGTGCATAACACAAAACAAAGTACAGAGTCAAACAGATACTATACTGTTACTCAGAGATATACAGACCTGCAAATATTTAACACCAAACTTAAATCAAATGTAACTAGAGCTAGGGTGTGATGGGATGAAAGGAAAGAGCTAATCATGAAATACAGACACAAACAAAAAGAATAAAAAAGAAAAGGGGTCCAAGGGAATTAGATTTTAGAAAAGGCTGGTCCAGATTAGAATAAGAAGGTCATATAAGCAAAACACAACCACCAGGTTCACAGATCTGTTAATTTTGCTGGTCCTAGAAGAGTCAATCTGCAAAAGAGTATTGGACAACAAGTTCTGGTTATTTTACTTGAATATTCATTCCAAAAGCACTGTGATTGGACAGCCCTAATAAATCGCTTCTTTGGTTGGAAGCTGCAGCTGTCAGTCACTGGAGACAGACCTGAATAACAGCTGTTTTTTGTAAATCCACAGGTGGAGAATCAGCCGTTGCTTATGTTTCTCTTTCCTAGCAGACCTTTGTGCAATCTGATACCTGCATATACCTAAAAAAATTCTCATCTGAATGTCTGCCACCTCCACCCACATTCTGCCTGAAGACTCTGATCAGATGCATACGTAGGGTGTTACAACCAGCCAAGTTTTTTATTTCCTCCCTCCCTCACTTGTTTACTATCTAGCTTGAATAAGAGTTCTGGAAGACTTGAATGTTTGTGTGCTATTTTGTGATGTTTTAGTTAAGTATTGGCTTAATATGCATTTTAGAAGCCCACTTGATTTAAGAGGAAAATAGGCTACAGCTTTTCAAAGCAAAAACGCATCTATAGTAGACTTCCAATTTAATTACCTACAACCATTCATACAGTTTAATGGAATTTTAATTGCAGGGAGCAAAGATCGATAGTGTTGATGTTGAAGGTCGAACTCCACTACTACTTGCTACTTATTGTGCATCATGGAAAATTGTGAATTTATTACTATCAAAAGGTACAAGATAAGAAAAAAAAATGCATTATGAGCAATGTTATTAAATGAGCACATGCCTATTAGAGGTCATCAGCTTTGAAATCTCTAATTTTCTTTATGTTTATTTAGGAGCAAATGTAGAATTAAAAGATCATCTTGGTCGTAATTTTTTGCATCTAACAGTACTACATCCTGGAGGATTAAAGCATCTGAATGAACAGTTTTTAAAGGTACAAGAAGCATCTACTTATGTATGTTAGATTCATGCACTAATTCACAGTGTTTGAGAAATATTACTCTCATTTTCTTCAGAATATGCTTATATTAATTATAATTTTATTGCATTAGCCGTGTGGCCATAGCATGATATACATTAAAATAACAACATAAAATGGGGATGGGGAGGTAAAGGTAGATATCGTCCTGGGCAAATATTTAAAGAGAAAACACATACCCACACCCACACACACACACACAAAAACTGCTGAGGCTGGAGGAGGACCGTTAAAGGGTCCTTCAGCTCCTCAGATTTGTCCTAACTCCATTGTCCTTGTACAATAAGGCTACTTGGAACTTCGTTCGATTGTGCGGCATATCGACTGCAGCTGTGGTGTTAAGGAAGAAGTTAGTGCCGCTTTCCTCTTCATCACACTAAGCAGGAAGTTAGCTGTCATCTCGGTAATCCAACAATCAGAATCCTGCAAAAAAAGGGACACTATCCAAGGCTGGATTGGGAGATGAAGCTTGTTCACGAGAGGGGTTAAAAACCGAGATCTTTCATCTGTCCAATTAGGACAGAAGAGCATTACATGTTCCATAGTCTCCAGGGCCGTGTCATTACAGGTGCATGTTCTATTTGCGATGGGAACTCTGGAATAACGACCCGACAGAACTGCTGTAGGAAAACAGTTGAGACGGGCACAGGTAAAGGCCCTTCGCTTAGCCTCCGAAGAAATTGTGAAGCAATATAGAGGGATCCCTTCAGGGGGTGGAATAGCTAGGGCTAGGCCTGAACACGGCCCTCTTGCATAGGAAGCTGTATTAGAGAAGTCAAGTTGCTGTAGTTTCTTTTTGATTGGAGGTAGGGCCGCCGGGCTGATATACTCTGAGTTAAGAACAGTTTTACAATTCAAATTGAGAAGAGAGCGGAGTTTGAGGTTAATTGTAGTTTTCCAAGGGGAGTTATGAATATCTCTTAGGATCAGATTGGAAAACCCACCTCTAATTCGAGCATCCGATGCTAATAGGTGGGAGCTATAGGAAATGGCTCGACTCCATGCTTGTTTTACAATTGAGGGCTGGGCGAACTCGAGTCGTAGGGCTGCACCTGAGACACATCTCGGGACGCCGGAAAGAGATCTCAGAAACATATGAAGAGGGCGATCCAAGTTAGCTGATATTGCAGTAGTCCATACTTCGCATCCATATAATAATTTAGGGACAACTTTGGCATTAAATATTTGAATTGCTGCTGGAAGGTGTTTGCCGCCCTTCTGGTGGTAAAATCGGGCAATGGCGTTAGAGGTCGTGGTTGCAGCGAGAAAGGCAGATTGTAGATGGGTGGTCCAGGAGAGATTATTAGTGAATATTAGGCCTAGGTATTTAAAGGCTTTTACCTTTTCTAAGTAGCCACCTGTGATCTTAAGCGGCTTCAGCTTGAGTTTGCGGGAGCAAGTGAAGTGGAGGACTTTCGATTTTTGATAATTAAAAATTGTTTACATTTGCATTTTGCTCTTAGTATACAACATAGCTGTTTAAATATTTCATTCTATGAAATATTGCATAGATCTGGTGCCACGAAACATTGCACAAATGCATTCACATTTTAGAAAGAGAAAGAAATACAGAGGATTAGAGGTAAAATAGAACTTTTTATTTTTTCTGTAATTGACACATTTATAATTGCATACCTTTCACCAACACCTCAGCTGGGGCGTTAAAATATTCAGCCTACATATACTAGGGAACATATTTAAGTTCAAAGTGGAAGTGCACTTTGTGGCTACATTCACACAGCAATTTATGGCATTTTCCTGATGGTTATTTCTGCATTTTATTTGAGCTTTTATAAAATGTAAAAGCTACTTCCAGAAATATAGTGAAACGTAGCACAAGTTTAGCACTCATTTTTATCTTATTTGCAAAGAGATCTTTTCTGGAACACAGAAATGAGTGCTAAACTTGTGCTGTATTCTGTTGTATTTTCAGAAGAAGCTTTACATTTTATAGAAGCTTTACATTTTATAGAAGCTTTACATTTTATAAAAGCTCAAATATAATGTGGAAATTAATAGTTAATGTTGGAAAATGGAATAAACTTCCATGTGAACGCAGTCCTTGTCAACAGTAGCAAAGAATATAAGGATACTTTATGGAAAGCTATTGTGTTTATGGAGTATCAACTGCCTTTACTTCTTATTGACCCAATTCATTGCCTTCTAAGATGTACACTGTCAGGGCTGTCTTAAGCATATGCGGTGTCGGGGTGCAAAGATCCGCCCGGTGCCCCCCCAGGTTGCCCAGTCCCAGGAACGTAGAAAGGCGGAGCCGGCCAGCCACCTCAGCGTCTCACCGGCTCGGTCGCCTTTGAACTCGCAGCGCAGAGCTGCCCACAGCGCTCCAACCGACAGAGGGGCTCTTCCCCGGACTCAGCTCTCAGGCCCCAGACTCTCAGCCTGGCGCCCTTGAGAGCCCGGCACCTGGGTGCCCTGTACACTGTGAATATTTCAGTCTAAAACCCTCCAAAATGTTCAATGTTCAATGAAAATGTGTTATAATACATTCTACTACATTTCCGGCTGCTAATCACATTCACTTAATTCTTTGAGGAGCCATATACCATCTGAACAGAATCTTGGATTGAGTCTCTTTCAAGTGAGAAAAACTTTTTTGGCTCATAGATTTTCTGCCATGCTGTCTCTTTAATAAAGGTTCCCAGATATCTCCCCCGAAGCATAACATTCTTTCATTAAAATAATAATAATTGCAATTTGATAGAAGCAAGTATTTCTTTTTTAATTCTGATTCTGTTGCCTGAGTTTTCTTATGTTTCTTTAGCAAAAATTCAGTAAGGACTTAAATGCAAAATGGGTTTTGCAAAAAGACAGATTCCATAAGGTGCTGTTAATGTGCTGTACTCTTTGTATGTAACAGATGAAGCATATTAAAGATCTCATAACGGATGAAGATAACGAAGGGTGCACTCCTCTACATTATGCATGCAGGCAGGGGGTTCCCCTTTCAGTGAACAGCCTCCTCGAACTGAACGTTTCCATCTGTTGTAAAAGCCGAGATAAGAAATCTCCTTTGCATTTTGCAGCTAGGTAAGCCTATGTCCTCCCTAATTGGCTGTTTCACATTCCTGATGTCATCATGAGTATATGCAACAAAAGTTTTGGGTTTTTTGTTTTTTTTAATGTAGCTATGGGCGTATCAACACCTGTCAACGACTCCTCCGTGATATGGTAGATACCAGGCTCTTGAACGAAGGAGATAAGAAAGGGATGACTCCCCTGCACTTGGCTTCTCAGAATGGTCATGAGAAGGTAGTGCAGTTTCTCTTGAAGAAAGGTGCCCTCTTCCTCTGGTAAGTTTTTTGTTTTCTCTCTCCCCCCCCCCTCAAGTTAACAATAGAAATGTAAAGTAACTTGCTTATATTAGATATCCATAGCCTTAGAATAATCTGAGTTATCAAGAAAAGAACCCTGTTCAAGAAAAGTGATATATTTTGTGTTTAATTCATTGACAAAGATGCAAAGATAATTGTGTGATCAATAACTGATCTCTGGGTAGCTAATGGAGGAATGCATAGGAATATAGAAAACTGTCCCCTATACCATTGATTCACTTAACTCAGTGTTGTTTGCACTGATTGACACCGGCTCTCCAGGGATTTTGACAGGGGTCATACAATAGAGATGAGATGAACTTTCACATATTTCCAGCCGCTGTTAAATGTAGCTTGGCATGCTATAATTGCCAGTCTATAATGCCGGTGCTGTCAGTTCTGGTCACCTTTTTGGTGGTGTGAATGAGGGACCTGTATTTGTCACCTCTGTCCTCACATTAATGGCCAGGTCTGTCAGAGTGCCACCTTGATTGATCAGGGCTGTATTCATGTTCATAATGTACCAGTTATTCTTCAATTTGAAATACACTATACAAAATATTAATATTGCAGTGGGAAATCACAGTGCCATGTATTTTTACACAAAGCACTTATATAGTAGTTAAGATTTTGCTTTTTCCAGTTCCATGTAACAGCCTGAACGTAGACCAAAAACAACAAAAAAAAATGTGGTCAGGGAATTATAGTAAAGCACAGTATGTAATAACATGGCAATACCTTGTTCTGATTTATTTCAATCTGTTTTTTGAAAGTGATTATAAAGGCTGGACAGCTTTGCACCATGCTGCATTTGGAGGGTATACTCGCACAATGCAGATAATTTTGAATACTAATGTGAAGTGCACAGATAAAGTGGATGAAGAAGGGGTAAGTCTTACGCAATCTTTAGCAATATATGATAAAAGTATTATGGAGTAGCCCCATGGTACTACTTGGCATATAAGTCTACAGAAGGGCAGCCATATTCCAGTTCCCCAAATCTTGGCTGACTAACCAGCACAGTATGCACATTATTTACTGATTAGGCAAAACATGTGGTGCGTTGGGAAAAGGTTAAGCAACCCTCACCCTGTGGGACGGGGGCATCGTAAATGGGAAATAAATATGTGACTGTTTCAGTTAGTTCATATTCTAATGGCATTCTATTTGACATGTTATCCTTGTGGAAAAGAACACGGCCCTCCATCTTGCTGCCAGAGAAGGCCATGCCAAAGCCGTTAGACTGCTTCTTGATGACAGTGCCAAAGTACTCTTGAACAAAAACGAGGCTTCTTTTCTTCACGAAGCCATACACAATGGGCGGAAAGATGTCGTAAACACTGTCATCTTACATAAAAGGTAAGAAGCACCTGATACCCAACAATATCTAGCATAGAGATCTATTATTTTTCACACTGTGTGTCTACCATACCATTTTAACAGTTTGATTTCTGTACCATTCACATTTGCTTTCCCCCATGAATTTGTACTGCTCTTTCTCTTAAACGTTATCCTTGGAAAAAGTAGCTGGTTAGAGAGGAATTTTGAATATCTTTCTCCACACTTCTCTCTGTGAGACAAGACAGGGAACATATTTTTTTTGTCTGTGAGGCCAATCCTGATCGGGGGGAGCTCCTCCTTTAATAATTTATCTGTTCCTATAGCAAATTCTAGGGGACGCGGGTAGCTCTGTGGTCTAAACCACAGAGCCTAGGGCTTGCCGATCAGAAGGTCAGCGGTTTGAATCCCCGCAACTGGGTGAGCTCCCATTGTTCACCCAGCGATTTCCCTGCTTTTGCCTGTTTAATTGCCTCTGCCACTTCCTGAGATGTTATTGATGTATTCAGATCTATTAATTTCTCCTCTTTGGTTTTTGGTAGGTTATTCTCTTTCAAATACTTACCTATTTCTATATTTCCCCCCTTTCCTTTCCTGTATAAATCCATGAAATATTTAACAAATGCTTTCCTAATTTCCTTCAAATTATCTATAACTTTTTAATTTAATTTGATTTGATTTATAATATTCTACGACAAAAATATTCTAAGTCCACTCAACTTGGTTCTTTTCAGATGGGAAGAGACTGTTGTAACATTTTCTCACCATTCAAGTACAAATAAATGTCCTCTAATAGAGATGGTTGAATATCTTCCTGAATGTTTGAAAGTAAGATTATATACTGAACAATTTAACTTGGGATTAAATAAACATAGGTTTGGATCACATGTAAAAGAATCTGTTTTATACCTTGTCTTAGAGCCTTGTGTGAGTAAAGTAAAACTAAACCTTTGGCCATCTGTAACGTATCAGTTGGAATCAGAATGTCTATAGTGATTAACTGAAATAATAATTAAATCCAAAATGCATGCAATGTGGGTAGCAGTCAGTGAATAAAGCCAGCATGAGAAGGTAATAAAAAGTCACAACAATACATGAAAACCACAGCATATTGCACATTTCTCAGCTGAATGTAATAAATGCATATCAATCAATAATGAAGAGTCTGCATAAGCCAGCAAACCTCCCAATTGTGTGAAGGGCTGTGCCTGAAAAGGGAGGTTTTGGAATAGTTTACTACATGATTCTTTTTCATAGAGCCTGAAACTTTAGCTTGGATGTGCATTTGAATTTGGGGTTTTTGAACTGGAAAGATTAATTGCACTTTTAATTTTTGTGAGCTATTTCAGTTCTTGTCCATATTGTAGCATCTGAGTGACTCATTGTGTCATTTGGAATTGCTGTCCTACACTTTTGAAGAAAAAAATTACCGTATTTTTCGCTCTATAACACGCACCCGACCATAACACACACGTAGTTTTTAGAGGAGGAAAATCCTTAGGCATGCCACCCGTAGGCATTCCCTCCATAACACGCACAGACATTTCCCCTTACTTTCTAGGAGGAAAAAAGTGAGTGTTATGGTGCAAAAAATACGGTATTTTTATCTGAGCTTGGAAAATCTGCTTTATGGTTGCATAACACTTTTATTATTAAATGTGTTCAAGTGTTGTCACAAAGCACTGAAATGCTTCTTTTTCTTCTCCTCTTGGTCTCTATAAGTTAGTTTTAGACAATTGCATCACTGAATCATCAGAAGACAAGGCATCCAAAGATTTCTGTGTAAGTTAAAAGCACCGTTAAAAAATTGGAGACATTTTAGAGTTGCTAAAGCATCATGATTCCTGGCTTTGTATTGTAATACGGGATTATCATCTTATGAATCTAGCTGTGTATTGTCTTGGCTTGTATTCTCTAATGCTCCTGGGCATCCTCATAGAGGCAGAGGGGTCTCCCATCAGAACTGTTAAAGCAGGGCCTTTTGAGAATAAGGTATAATTTTAATTTGTTGCATTGCACGGTGGATGTACCTCTTTCGCTATGGCAGTAATGCTGGGAGCAACTGCAAGCTCTTGAAAACAGAGTAGCTACTTTATGTTAGGATGTTGGACAGCGTCCCTTGCAACTAAAATAATATTAAAGAAAATAGATGTCTCATCGCTTACAATATTTCTTTTTTATTTCTTTTTCCATTTCAGGATTCATACTTCCTGAAAGTACAAAAGTGTGTATGTGTTTAGTTTTTATCGTGAGTTTATTTGTGTCTAGTAATGCACTGTTTTCATATGCTAAACAAAGATATAACCATATTGGCTCATATGAACTCAAATTTGAGTATATATTTTAGAGAATATTCAAATTTTAGTAGACAGTGCTTGCACCTTTTCATGGTTTGCTTCAAAGGCATATAGGAATATACTGTTCTTTGTTGTTGAAAGTTAAGCTGAGATGATCTTGCTTCATACTTGTATAGGTTGAATATAACTTCAGATATCTTCAGTGCCCACTGAAGCTTACCAAGAAATTAAAAGAAGATGATGATATTGTGTATGAGCCACTTATCACTCTTAACGTAAGCTATGCTAATGTGATTTCAAACCTACTACTTTATTTTGTTTTGTTTACTCTATATTATATTTATTTTAATACATTTATAAACTATTTTTTCCAATTTCTTAAGTGGCCGAGTTGTTGCCAGTCACCCAACCAACACCCACTTTTTATGACTCCCTCCAGCCTACTGCAACCCTCTGTGTTATATCCCAGACAATTCAAGAGGTTCCTGCAACCCTCAGGAGTAGCTTTTGGGGGGACATGGAGGACTTCAATGGGTGCATTAGCAAAAACTGGGTGTTCCACTTAGCACATGTGGAAGCGCTTTCCTCTAGAGCAAAGCCACTCTTGTTTCTATCTGAATTTGTTTAAAGCAACATTTTCTTAATTAATAACATTTCATTTAAGACATTCGGTTTGATATTTATCCTGACTGTCTGCATCAGGATAAACATAAACATGATTTGAATGATGTTTTAATTAACTCTTGGGAGAATGTGAAGCTTCCATCAGTATTTTCTCTTCCTGGAGTATAAACTGGTAATTTTCAACTCTTAAATATTTTTCACATTTTTAAAATAAAGATACCACACTGTAATGTTTAAAGATGTGTGTGTGTGTTTGTGTACACACACATATGTTTTCCCTGAACCTATGAAGCTGTTAAGAGATAGCTTTCAGTTACAATATTAGCTTGAAAATATTTAATTGCATAAATGGACAATCTGCATCTCCCCCCCACCCCAGGCCATGGTCCGTCATAATCGTGTTGAACTGCTCAGCCATCCTGTCTGTACAGAATATTTACTCATGAAATGGTAGGTATTTATATTACTAGGATCCTACTGTTCCACTAATTTTGTTCTTAGTAAGGTTCATTGGCAGAGAGCAATCTCCACTGAGATTTCCAGTGCATGGACATGGGATTTATAGGAGCTGTATAACCAGTATATCAGGCTTCCGGCAAACATCATGTACATGAATTGTATTTATGCATATTCCATTAATTTAAGGGAAAATGAAAGCTGCTTTCAAGCTGGCAGAGACGTCTAATCCTTGTTGTTGAGTTTTACCAGGGCGGGGGAAGAGGGGCGGAATCCTATTTATGCTTTCCCCCAGTGGCATAGAAAATATTGACCTTTGATAATACTACGAAAATACGCATGGTGACCATTTTAGGTGCGTCCAACTGATATGCAATCACTGATGTGTGGGTCCATTTGGATTATACACACTCAAAAAATGTGCGGGGGGGGGGAGGGAAAGGAACTCCTGTGCGAAGTGGTCACCGTCTATAATACCAAATTAAATTTTGCTTTACAGGATGGCCTATGGGTTTCGAGCACATCTCATGAATCTAGCTGTGTATTGTCTTGGCTTAATGCCTCTAACGCTCCTGATCATCCACATAGAACCAGAGGGGTCTTCCAACAGAACTGTTAAAGCAGGGCCTTTTGAGAATAAGGTATCATTTTAATTTGTTGCATTGGGACAGTGGCTGTATCTTTCACCATGGCAGTAATGCTGGGAGTGACTGCAAACTTTTGAAAACAGAGTAGCTACTCTGTGGGGATGGGGGGGTGAACAGCGCCCCTTGTGACTAAAATAATATTAAAGAAAACAGTTGTCTCACCATTTACAATATTTCTTTTTTCTATTTCAGAGTTCATACTTCACAAAAGTGTGCATGTGTTTAGTTTTTATCATGAGCTTATTTGGGATCTGCAAAGAAATAATACAACTCTTCCAACAGGTATGTATATATGGGATCCTCCTATTAGAGGGTCCTGGTTGCGTGCGGGCCCTGGGACTTCACCCATAGGGGTTAATTGGTGGGGGAAGTAGCTAAAGCCCAGGCCATAGCCCCTGGCTCACGTCAGGAGGCTGTTTTAGCCAATCCCCGGAGGGTGGCGTGATCCCAGGGGCTTTAAAAGGTGGCAGCATGACACAGCTAGGGGCACTGCCAAACACCTGCCCTCCCTCCCTAGAATTTGGTAGTTTCGTCTGGTCTTGCTTTGGTTTGGGTCGCCTGTTTTGGAACAGGGGCTGGGTAGGGATTTTTTCCGTTTGGCAAATTGACTCCAGCCACTTGGTTTTTGCCTACCCCTTAGCAATCGTCACAACTTGTAAGGTGGCGGTTAGGCATTGGCTCAGTTGGATTGTGGAGAGGGGAGCTGTGGCCATCACCTGCCCCTCCAGGGACTGGGTATTCTGTTAAAGGAAGCTGGGAGTCCTGGATCTTGTCCAAAGCCCGCTTGAGGGGCTAGGGCCATGCCAGGACCACAGGAACCCCGGGGTGAGCTTCGGTTGGTCCGCATCAACATTGCTCCCTCGTTTGGTTTACCCCATTGGACTGCCACCCAGAGACGTGGCATCAGTTATAGTCGGGAGTCAATGCCTAAGCCAATATCACTCATGTGATTGTAATTCAATAAAGTTGTTGCCAAAATTTGCCCAAAAACTTAAAACTGAAATATGTGTCTGAGTGAAGTTATTTTCGGGGGTGGGTCCGGGGCCTCGAGGTACAAATATATACACACGTGGCCTTCCTTTCACATTTCTTGAAGTGTTTTTTAATGTGCAGTTAAAACAAAGTTCTGCCTTTTATCCTACTTCACGACACAGAGAGAACATGAGGTGTCATCTGTTTTAATTCATTTTTGACAGTGTTAACACCTATTTTTGTCTTTTATACTCTAGAAACTTAAGTATCTCTTGGATTATTCGAATCTCCTCGACTGGACAATATATACTACAAACATCATTTTTGTATCATCTTTATTTATTCAACTTCCAGTTCGTTTGCAGTGGGAGTGTGGTGCAATTGCTATATTCTTGTCTTGGATGAATTTCTTGCTATATCTGCAAAGGTAAACTATAGTGCTCACTCTATGACAATGTAAATGGCTATAGTTGACTGTGAACCAGGGATGAGGGAGCTACCTTATCTCACATGGTATCAGTCAGCAAGGCCAATGAGTCAAGATGTTGGGAACTGACATTAGCTGGAGGGTCACAGGGACCCTTAACCCTGATGGAGAGGTAGAGTCACCTAGGTTAAAAAGTGCTATTGCTACTGAAGGAGAAAGTGACTCAACCACTATGGAAACTGTATATGGAGGCCTAGATCTTAATTACTAGATTGGGCCAATTATCAGTGACAGTTTGTCAGCTTCCTTCACAGAAGCATAATATGTTGATGCTATATATATAGCTGGTGTGTGTGTGTGTGTGTATGAATGAAGACTGTTAATTATGGTTTTTTTTCCATATATATCTTCCTAGATTTGAGAATTATGGAATATATGTTGTGATGTTTTGGGAAATTTTGAGGACTTTGATCCGGATCATCATTGTCTTCTTCTTCTTGATGTTAGCCTTTGGGCTCAGCTTCCATGTTCTTCTCGGTTCACAGGTTAGAAATGTCACCATTGTGTAATACTTGGTTTATTAGAAATAGAAATTACATTGATTTACAAAAAAAAATTTCCCGCAACAATGCATAATATTATGAAAACTCTTCTGTGTGTTTTGCACTGGACAGTCATAAATTCTGGGACTAATGGCCAGCAGGTTGATGCCTTTGTTATTTCAGGCACTTGAACAACAACAATTTATCCCCATCTGACTGGGTTGCCACTCTGGGGCAGCTCCCAAATAAATATTAAAAACACAATGAAACATAATAAGTGAGATGTACTGCTGGAAGGAACTTGTATTCCAAACACTGGAAATGATTTTTTGCACTCTTCTGTTAAAAGTGATTGTTGTTTAGTTGCTTTATGGATTTCCTCTCTTTTTTTTAAAAAAGTTTGATCTTAAAGCTATTTCACATGATGCCATATGTATTTTATGTCTCCTTTTTCTCCTTTTGAAAATTTCTTTGTAGGAAACATATGGCACTCCATATCTTTCTGTAATGCAAACATTTGCCATGATGCTAGGAGATATCAATTATCGTGAAGCTTTCCTTGAACCAATGCTTTCCGATCATCTGCCATATCCATTTCTGAGTTTTGCAATGCTTGTTATCTTCTCTCTCCTTATTCCAATCCTTCTTATGAACTTGCTGGTAAGAATTAAATGTGTTAAATATGGAAGCTGGTGTTATAGCCAAACTGCTTGCATATCTGTCTATCTCTCTAACTTGTATGTGAGAGACAGGGATAAATTTTCTTTCAGAAAATATTACAGATGGAGTAGATAGCAGCATTGACAATTTTTGTGTTTAGGCTTGATGTGGGCAGACAAATCCACAGTCTTGCATTTACTGCCTCAGAGGAGGCCGACTTGTACCAGGTCAGGCTAATTGTCACTGTCATCTTTTCAGCACCTGCTAGAAACACGTTTTTTTAGAAAAGTCTACAAAGATATTTAGAAAGTTGATGCTAGTTTTCATCTGTTTTTAGTTTATTGCTACTTTATTTATTTATTGTATTGTATTGGTCGCTTTATTTTTGCGAAAGGCAATTCAAAGCGAATCACACCCAAAGCACAAACAAACCCAAAACCCTGTATACATTAATTCTGATTAAAAGAAAGGCTTTACAAGAGAGAATTCAAAATTTAATATTATAACAATTCAATAAGAAATTGCTATCTAAAACATATAATCTCTTACCAGACTGGGAATTGATGGATGAAGAAGTGAAAGAAACAATGATCAAATGGGCCCAAGATGTCGGACATACTATTTATCTAGAGCAATGGGAGAAACTCTGACGAGAAGATATTCGATTTACCGCCTCATATACAATTAAATAAAATTTTATCAAGATGTTCCATAGGTGTTATTTAATACTAGTTAAGTTGGCAAAGATGTATAAATTGAAATCCAATCTCTGTTGGAAATGTGGCAAAGAAATAGGAACAACAATACATATGTGGTGGAGGTGTAAGGAAATTAAGAAATTCTGGACAGTAATACATGAAGAATTAAAGAAGATGTTGAAAATATCAATAAATAAAAAACCAAAGATATATCTTCTTCGATTGATAGGGAGCTAGAGTAGTGATTGTGGCCAAATGGAAATCACAAACTCTACCTTCAAGGGAGGAATGGATTTGTAAGTTAAATGAATACTTAGCTTTGGCAAAGTTAACAGCTGTTATAAGAAATCAATTGAATGAAAAATTAAAAAAGGAGTGGAAATGCTTCGATGAATATATGGGAAAATATTGCTCAAAAAAAGATATGCTAATATGCCTAGATTAAAAATGCAAAGTATTTAAATTAATGCAAGTTAGTAAGGAAGGACAATAAGACTGTATAGATGAATCAAGAAATATGTAGAATGCAAAGATAAATGTAATTTCAAAATGTAGAGGAAATCGAGGGGGGAGGGACAAAATAATATGATGTTTGATTGAGGATGTAAGTGATAAGTATGTGTGGGGATGGGGTTGACATGGTGAAGACTTTATTTATTTACTTCCACATTACATCATATTGCAAATAAAACAAAATGTTCTTCTAAAAAAAAAAAAGCAAAAAAACCCTGTATACATTACAACAAAGAGAGAGAGAAAATACATTGAAAACATCCCTCCCATTTCAACTTTTTGAAAGTCTTAAATTATTGTTGTTAATTCTTCTTACTGATTTGGTTTTATCTTTTCTGAAAACTGCTTTGAGCAGTTTTTCTGTTTTTACAATCATGCGGGGTAGAAATTTTATGAAATAAAATAAATAAAACTGTGAATGCCACCAGATAAAGCTGTGGTATTATGCGAAAATGCTTCCTAAATCTGGATGCGAGCAAATGCTTTGTTTCACTGCAACATAATTACATCCAGTGGTATACTGCATAGCTGTCAACATTTCCCTTTTTTTAAGGGAAATTGCCTTATTCCGAATAGGATTCTTTGCAAGAAAAGGGAAAAGTTGACAGCTATGATATACTGTAAGGTTACTTTTAATTTTGAAAACCTAATTCCTTATACATTTGGGAATAATTTATTTCCTTTCAGAAATAATGCTAATGTGGAACAGAATGGATATTCAGGAAAAGCATGGGAATCAAAATGGCCTTGTTAACTCTGCTTTGTGTTTTATAGATTGGCTTGGCTGTTGGTGACATTGCAGAGGTACAGAAATTTGCAGCACTGAAAAGAATAGCAATGCAGGTTTGTGACAGAGATTCTGGCTATTATATTCCTTGCAATGGGTGAAACTTTCCCTTGGGCTAGCATTGAATTAGAATTGAGAAATACCTTGGTTTATTCTGAGCTAATTCATGCTAAATGTGGTCATTTTGTTTAGGTCAGTCTTCACACAAATTTGGAGAAGAAACTGCCATACTGGTTTCTCAGCAGAGTTGACCAGGATTCAATCACTGTGTATCCCAATAGGCCAAGATATTGTGGATTTATGGTAAGACGGATGAATAATTCCTTCTAAATTGTATTCTGTGTCCTATGCATTCATCCAAACATATACATACAAGGGGAGGGGGTGAAAGTTGATTACTTAAATTAATGAATTTTAATGAATGATTACTTAAATTAATGAAAATAAAAAAATTCCTTCCAGTAGCACCTTAAAGACCAACTAAGTTAGTTCTTGGTATGAGCTTTCGTGTGCATGCACACTTCTTCAGATACACACTGCCAGATACACACTGAATCTATGATTTTTTGTTTTTGCAGAGTGTGTTTCAATATTGCTTTGGCTGTAATGATATAGCAGCAAATACGCAGAATGCTGACACATCTTTGGAACTAGAAGTATTGAAACAGAAGTACAGGTATTTTTTATTGGGTGTTTCTTCTTCTTTCTAAATGTTTGTACAAAGAAAAATAGAGTCTTGACAGACTCTAGGGTTGTGCGCTCATCTCACTCTATAGGCCGGGAGCCAGCGCTGTCCGCAGACACTTCCGGGTCACGTGGCCAGCGTGACAAGCTACATCTGGCGAGCCAGCGCAGCACACGGAACACCGTTTACCTTCCCGCTAGTAAGCGGTCCCTATTTATCTACTTGCACCCGGGGGTGCTTTCGAACTTCTAGGTTGGCAGGCGCTGGGACCGAGCGACGGGAGCGCACCCCACCGCAGGGATTCGAACCGCCGACCTTTCCATCGGCAAGTCCTAGGCGCTGAGGCTTTTACCCACAGCGCCACCCGCGTCCCATTGTTCATACTACTAAATAGTTAATCCATTTGCCTGCAGATATTTCCCTTTCTGTTTTTTCACTGTGGATTGATGCAGTTCTCTGGATCACAATTAAATTAAAATAGCCTAAAATATAGAAATAGCATAGCTTAAAGTAGTATAAGTACGCTTTAAGTATTTTTTTTTCTTTTCAACAGATGAATGAACTATATTGAAAGTTTTTTTGTATTTAATGTTATGAAGAGTTCTGCATCCTAAAATAAATAAATAAATGTCTTTTTGTGTTTTAGGCTTAAAGATATTGCAGCACTTATGGAGAAACAGCATGACCTCCTTAAACTGGTTGTTCAAAAAATGGAAATCATATCTGAGGCTGAGGATGAAGACACAAACGATCTATTCCAGCACAAATTTAGGAAGAAGCAGTTGGAGCATAAAAACAGTAAATGGGATACAGTATTAAAGGCAGTGAAATGCAAACCTCCCGAGATCTAGAGCTGCCCCCAGCAGCAGCTGAGGGAGGTGGCTTTCAGGCAGGAATCATTCACCACATGTGAGGCAAGGAAGAGAGGAGATGAAAGTTTGCCCTTTACCCAAACCATCCAGATGTAGCAGTGAGGGTACCCTGGGCAGCACTATGCAAGTGTATAGTTGCTGACTAGCAGACCCCGTAGTCTTCTCTGTTTTAATTATCCTAACTAGTCAGCAACTACTTGCCTGTAGGATGCTATCCCTACCTCACGTTTCTCTGTGATGGCTTTTGCTAAGAGTGTGCTTAGCACTATTCAAGCATACCTCCTTGCACTTAGTTGTCTAAAATACTCCCTTCCCTCCTGGCTGCCTTTTGATGGCTATGTTTGAAAACTGGCTATCCCTTCCTACTTATCAGAGGCTGCTGGTTTCTGCCAGAAAACCACTTCACTAGCTACTTCTGGCTGTAGCGAAAACACTGTTTGAACGTTGTTCTATTTTATGTCTATATATTTCTGCCTCAGCTATTGCTAAAGACAGGGCCTCTTCTTCTCCAGTTGCATGGTTATAATAATACTAATGGAGTTTGCATAATGTAAAGAGAGATGTTCTTGGCCAGAGAGTGTGTTAAATACCTCTTAACTCTTTATCTTATCACATGTAACGTGAACACAAACGAAGAGGATAAGCAATGACTTAATGTAGCAAATAGCTGGTTCATAGAATACTCAGTCAGCACAGGTCCCAGTTAAATCACTGGAGCATCTCAAAGTATACGTGTAAGAAGTATATGAATAGGAAGTACAGTTGACTTGCAACTTGTGCAATTGCAGCTTTACATATTTGGTAGCCTGCCGTAATCGCACAGATATAATACATGCAAGGCGGAGAGCTTAAAAAAATCTTTCCACACCAGGTTTTCTTGCAGTGGAGAGCTTTTAAGCTCTCAGATTTATTTACTGGCTCTGGGAAGCTCTTGTGTATGATCTGGGAAGGTCTCGCAAGATATTGTAAACTGCCTTGTGTATAAAGGTAAAGGGACCCCTGACCATTAGGTCCAGTCGTGACCAGAAAGGCAGCTTACAAATTAAAAGTGAAATGAAATCTCGCAAATGTCTCCAGAGTCAGTTAAGCAAGACAGAGAGTTTGTTACACACGTAACAGAGCACAGAACAAGGTAGTATAGTCCTTCAGTCTCCCTTCCTCAAAGCACTGTGATTAAAGAGCTCCAATCAGCCGTTCTCAACCTGTGGGGGTCCCCAGATGTTGTTGAACTACAATTCCCATCACCCCTAGCTAGCAAGGCCAGAGGTCAGGGATGATGGGAGTTGTAGTCCAACAACATCTGGGGACCCACAGGTTGAGAACCACTGAAATTTCCAGCCAGTCACAAAATAGATTTCTAACCTGCCTTCCTATGCTGGCATCATCTGTCTTTTCCAAGCAGGAGATGGAATGCTTCAATTTTTGCAGACACAACGTCTGCAGGTGGTTTTATTTTTAGAATATCAGAACCTCTTAATTTCCTTATATAGTTTCAGAAGTGGTTTAGAGAGATCCTGCTTCAGCTCAAACAAGCCCCAAATCTGTACAAAGCAGCCTCCTCAGTACATAGCTCAGAATTCATCCAGATCTAATGCCCATTCCTATGCATACACTTGGATTTATTGTATATTGATTTAAATTGTGTATGACCCAGTTGCTCCTTTTCACTCTCACTTCTGTCCATGGGATAGTCAAACCCTCTGCTTAGCTCTCAATCCATTGAACTTTAAGGGTGGAATCCTGTGAACACTTACGCATGAGTAAGCTCCACTGAAATGGGAGAGTGTGACAAAGTATGAGCTTCTGAAATAGTAAATGCTACTTTAAGAAGGCACATTTTTGTTCTCTGTCATTTCTGGCAGCCCTAGTCATTTCATATTCTATTCATTATAGCCTCATTCATTTTTCTGTACTAAGTTAATCACGGTGGATTCCTAGCTTGTCTCCCAAAGCATTTAGTGTTTTCCATTCCAAATGCTATGAAATATTCAGGTGTAGTAAGGCCACCAGCCCTGCCATGATTCGGACAGAATGGATAAATGCCCCTCCCCCCCATTTCACAAGCAATTAAAAAGGGTTGTTACCTTCAGCATGGAGGACTTTATTCTTCAGATTGGACAGTTTTCATGTACTTAGTGCACAATACCTTCTCCCTTCCCTACACACAGTTCTCTCAATGTTTCAGTTTGCTAAACAATGGGATGTTTCAGAACTGTGTCTTGTGATAAATGATTGAAAGCACAGTAATATTAATGAACGGGAGAAACTAATCAAAAGGATTTTCATTTGTTTGCCCCATCTGTTTCTATTTTTCATTCATTTCTCGTGATACTTGGAAACTAATGGGGCTCATTCATTTGTTTTTTAGGGTTTTTTTGGGGGGGGGAATTGCACCCCTAGTTAAAATGACTAAATGCATATTTACCTGTGGGACACAATAACATAGAAACAGAACACTGAAGTACAAAGGAATATGGAATTAAATTGGGGCATGTATTCGCTTGATTAACAATCTAATGCAGCTTGCTTAAATCTCACTTGTTTTATCTTAAGCACTGGCTCTGCTGTATCACAATTACATGATGTAACCTATTAAGCATGGGCTAAAATAATATGTCAGTCTGTGTTGCTATTAACCATTGTTGGAACTGTGTAGCATTCTTCCTTTTCCATAAAGATCTCAATAAAACTGTCTTTGCCTACGCCTAACAACTGTCATTCATTCATTCCCTTTTGTGATTACATATGTGATTTGTTATCGCATTTATAGATTGCATTATTTCTTCTCTATGTGGAAATGATTGCTAGATAGATATAGATGGATATCTTAAATAGCACAGCTCTGCTCTCTTTTAAAGGGGGAGGAAATTTCTGTTCGGCTTTCAGAAATTCACATGGAGGGTGGCTCTTTCGAAGTGACCGGAGGTCAAACTCTGCCTGCCTATGCAATGCTATGCCTGCCTATGCAATGCTATTCAAAGAAGGATTCTAGCCTAGTGGTCTTCCTGGTATGCTGCCTTTTCATGAACAGGAAGAGTTTGACAATGTGACATTCTCGCCTCTAAACATTTCATTTGCCCAATTCTACTAGATCTAAAGTAAGAACATAAGACGAGCCCTTTTGGATCAGGCCAATGACCCATCTATTCCAGCATCCTGTTCTCACAGTGGCCAACCAGATGCCTATGGAAAGCCAGCAAGCAGAAACTGAGGGCGAGAGCACCCCCCTGTGCTTGTGATGCTGCTCAGCTGCTATTCAGAGGATTACTAAATTCCTGCTCCTCCAGTGTGAACTCTTGCATTAAGTGAACTGGGCTAAGAAGCTGAAGGATCTTTATCACCTATGTGCTCTCCTGGCACTATGGTGTGGTGCCTTGCTAGCACGGGGACAACATCCCTAATGTTCCTTTGCAAAGCCTTTGCAATTCAAGGTATCCAAGTAGCTAGAGACAGGATGTGCTCATGCACCAGGTATCTACAGCTCTGTGGCGCTAGCACAGCTGCGTCTGGTGAAGTGAGTTTGTGAAAGTGGAAATGGTTATTTGCAGTGTTGACAGTCCATCATAACAACACTAGAGGGCAGTGAGTGCTAGTATTTTTTTTATGGGATTTTATCTGGCCGCTATAACATTTGTTTGGATGAAGAAAGGACCGAGTGCCTTAACCTTAGTAGTGGAATAAGCTACAATTTTACTAGCCGATATTCCAAGGCACAAAACTCAGTGACATTTGACACTTCTAGGGAAAGTGTGTAGGAGTGAGCCCTTTTACCATGTCCTAACTATTTGCTGGTACATATGTTTTCTTCTTTCTTTAAGCAAGTGATTTGGAACGGTTTGTTTTTGTTCTGCTTTTGTCTCACTCATGAAGCAGCTGTCATGGAGGCTGGGAACATGCATAACACTCTGTAGCCCTCGCCAACCCCAGATGCATATCTAAAGTTAACCTCAGAGCCACTGCTTGGATTTGGCTGTCAGAGAAGACCGTTTCGTTTGGTGGTGTTAGCAGCTTCCCAAAGCTCCAAGTGGTTCTGTTTTATTTACTGAGACCTAGACACAGAAGTTTCACAACTCACGAAGATGTACAGCAACTATTTTTACACAGTTCAAGGTAACCACACAGCTTGGAAACCCTCAGCACAACTGCAGGCCTCAGTGTTGTCTGGCTCCAGCACACTAGTGTTGCTGAGGGAACAAGGAAACACAAAATAATTTCATATTATTTGAATATCATTTTCAAAATCTACTTGTGCCTGCATTTTAAAGGTACTATAAATATTAATTTCCAAATATTACATGATACACATATATAATAAAACAGATTAGCATTCAACATGCCAATATTTCTTTAAAAACAGTGTGTTGTTCCCTGCAGAGCCTCCTGAGGGTTAAGACCAGCAGATGTCTTGGTAGTGAAGGAGAAGTGTCCTGGGATAGGGCATTCTCTGTGGCAGTCATGGAATTCCCTCCCCACAAAGATGTGTCTGGTTTCTTCAATATACAGTTTTTTGGCTCCTGAGATTGGGGCGGCTCCGCTATGAATCTTAAACTTCAGGGCCCCTAATCCCAGTGGGGTCCCTGAAGCAACTCTAGTCTATGTTGCTATAAAAAGTTTGCTTCATAAAGTGTCTCAGGCATGTATATAACATTTCCCTAATTTTCATTCTCTCCATAACTCGAAAACTAAAAGGCATAGGAATTTTTTTGTCCACACCAGTGACTTTGACATGTGAGATAATCCAGTACAGCAATTTTAATCAAAATCTGACATGTAGTAGTTAAAAAAAAAAGAAGTGGTGACCTGTCATGGAACGACCCCCATTGAAGAAGATAACCGTGCTTACCCAGACCTCATTGCTGGTTGTGAAGGGGTCCCCATGACTCTTCAAGCTTCAGGGGCCCCCAAATGTAGTTTTGCCACCGCCTGAGATGTGTGTTTTCAGGGCCTATTCCTGTAACTGTACACTGTTTTAACTGTTTTAAATACTGAATTTTAAACTGTTGTATCCCACCTTGCGACCTGCTGGTGAATCGTGGGTAATAAATGTAATAATAGTAAACGTTGCTATTATAATTATTATGGAACCGTAACATATGGCCAGTGCAACTCTTCCCACAGGCAAGCCATGCATAATAATACAAAAATGAGGTGAAGTCACTGCGCCAGTTGCATCACAGCATTCAGAAACACCTTAAAACTGTGTAGGGGCTGGACGAGACAGATCTGGGTTGTGTTCTCTACCTCGCTGCCTCCTGAGCACTCTACCCTGGGGCAGTTGCATAGGCAGATAAGAGCTCATCTCTGCAGATCTTGGGATTGGATTGTCCTCTGTCAGGGGTTCAGGGACAGAGGCACAGGTGAGGGGGGAGACGGAGAGCGATGGGGAAGAAACCCAGGACAGTGAGGAAGAGGATGACAATGACTTGAGGTCTTCCATGAGTCTCTCAAGTGAATCGGAGGATTCCCAGAAGGGGGCGCCCCTGGTCAAGCCAAGGGGGGTCACAGGGGGGACTTGCCAGGAGCAGGGAAGCAGCAGGGAAACCCCGAGTGGG
This sequence comes from Podarcis vaucheri, assembly GCF_965113315.1. Lineage (NCBI taxonomy): Eukaryota > Metazoa > Chordata > Lepidosauria > Squamata > Lacertidae > Podarcis > Podarcis vaucheri. The sequence goes on along the minus strand of NC_138766.1, from coordinate 61,402,444 downwards.
AGTGGGAGATTGGGGTCGGCTTCCCAGGAGGAACGGAGTGAGAAGGGTGGAGTTCCCAGTGTGACACACGGAGCAGAGCAGGAAGGAGACAGGGGAAGGAGATCGGGGCAGGACGTCCTGCCGGAAGGGGCGGAGAGTAGTACAGGGAGTAGTGTAAGTGTCAAGAGGAAGGTCAGGGGTAGCGAACGCGCACCAAGTTCAAATGTGGAGGCGCGCGGAAATGGAGAGAGCCCGGAGGAGGAGCCTGGCCCCAAAGCACGAAGGAGGGGGGAACAGGCATCTGAGGGATCCGCTTCAGGAGAGAGCAGGAGGGAAGGAACCCAGGGGGGCAGAAAGACCCTGCGGAAAAGGAAAGACAGGAAGAGGTGGACTAGCACAAGCCTCTTAAGTTGGTGCAGGGGCGGGACCGATTCAGAGGGGACTTCAAACGTCTAGGCTAAGAGACACGCTGCGCGCCTCGGTTGTGGAACCAATAATGAACTGCAATAAACATCCTTGTATATAAGAAGAGCCTGGCGTTGGTCTTTTGTGAGCTGAGACCTGAGGCAGCCCTGACACCCTCTAATGAATGGGTCGAAATAAGTTCCACTGAGGATTTTCTTTTGAGTCAAGTTAGATATGGCCAGGACAACTGTTTGACCTACTTTATGAGGCTCACAATTAGCCTTACTGAAGTCAAATTTTCAAGGTGCAAAATTACATTTTGAGCAAGCTTCCAATGCTAGGACAAATAACTGTAACACAACCCTTGGATAAACTGTTGTTTATTATGAGTGCTGGGGATTGTAGGTCTGTTAGGGAACTCCTAACAGCACCCTTAATGAACTACAGTTCCCATGATTATTTGGGAGAAGCCAAGAATGTCAAAGTGGTACAAGAGTGGTGTGGATGTGATCATACTCCCGTGACCTCTGACCCCTGGCAATGCTGGCTGGGGCTGATAGGATTTATTGTCCAAAACTTCTGGAAGGCATCAAGTTGCCACCCCTAGGCTATAGGCATACAGAGGATTATAAACTTTTTAAAGGATTAGAAATATATTTTACATGAAAACAATGTTGGAAACCAGCCATTTCTAGAATTGAACTACAGAGAAAATTAGAAATAGCGTTATGCAACATATTCTGAATAGAAATCCAACACTGTGTGAACCAATATGAATGCTATTATTCAAAATTCAGAAGAGCAAAATAAAATGTTTGCAGCATGCGATGAATTAGCAAATGCATATTTGTGACCTTGAAATGTCATACAAACTATTACAGAGCCCACAGAAGGGAAAGGAACCTACAATATTCTTACAATATTGGCGGGCTGGGTGGGTGGGGAATGCACCAATTAACAGAAGTGAAAACTAAACCCAACCTATATTCCCAAAGCAGACAGCTTAGAAAAACATTTGCATGACCCATGGTCATACAAAATAACCATAAAACAGCAGCCTCATGAATAAAGATAGCCAAGGAAAGAAGAAAAGGCTACAGGTCTCCCCCAAAAGGTGCATCAATATCTCCAGATGAAATCATGAGATTTGTTAAGATACACATGCTTGGGGCCAAGTCAGGAATGGAAAAGGACTGCCTGATTTGCAAAAGATTAGGAAGGCAAACATCTCTACCACAATATCACCTAATTCATTGAAATAATACAATACAGTGGTACCTCGGGTTACATATGCTTCAGGTTACAGACTCCCAGAAATATTACCTCGGGTTAAGAACTTTGCTTCAGGATGAGAACAGAAATCGTGCTCCAGTGGTGCGGCAGCAGCAGGAGGCCCCATTAGCTAAAGTGGTGCTTCAGGTTAAGAACAGTTTCAGGTTAAGAACAGACCTCCGGAACGAATTAAGTACTTAACCCGAGGTACCACTTTACAGAGATACATATTTCAATGGTTTTTGGTACAGGAGTGAAGCAAAAAATGAAGTGAAAGAAAGGGTTTGTATATGGATGGTCATTTACATCTATATACAAGGTGGATCCTGCAAACTCACCACCATATGCCTGTAACCACTTGGTAAGATGGTCATCCATAAACCGGTCATCCATATTGTCCTGTCAAGTTGTGATGCAAATTCTACCAGGCTAATCAGAATTCCAGGAAAGCAGGAGAGTGGGAAGATCTTTTATAATCAGTTGAAGGGAAATATAGATGACCTGCTAAGTGAGTGATTATATGCACTCTGTGAACAGGGTTGGTTCTATTATTAGGAAGAATGAGGTGGCAGCTTTAGGCAATCCCTCCCACTGCTCCTGAGCTCCAGCCATTTTCTTCCTCCTGAGTAGCTTCCTCAGAGGAGAAAATGTTCCTGCCCTGCAAGCCCTTGCTGAGTGGTTATCATCAGCATTTAGAGACGAATGCTCAGTGAAGTTGAGCTGAATACAGAATCCCAGCTGGAGGAGCATCCCTGCATACAACCACACTGAAACTCTGGGTTTAGTAAAATATGAAATCTAATGTTTATTATAGACAATGCATGTTGATAGGAAAGATTATAGTTCTATCTAGCTAAGGTGGAATGGCATTGAGCCATGCTTGCTCTTGCATTTCAGCAAGAGAGCTCCAAATATGTTTTCTTTCTCATGGAGAAGAAGTAGTTGGGGTAAGGACTGCAACTGTAAGATCCTGTCTGTGAGTCCTGGAAGACCTGCTTCTTGCTTGCAGGCCTCTTCCCACTTGGCTTGGGAGGGCAGAGCCCTGACTGACTCCAGCTACAGAAGCTGAGGCTGATTCTTGTAGCCCAGTCCAGCCTTGTGCAGGTCTACAATCTTGTCCCTGACATCCTTGGACAGCTCTTTGGTCTTGGTCATAGTGGCTACTTTGTGGAATCTGCTGGATTGATTGCTTCTGTCGACAGGTGTCTTTTGTACAGGTACTGTAATGAGCTGGGATTACTGGTAAAACCTCTCCCTTACAGCAGGTGCTTCTAATCTCAGCTCGTTACATACAGCGAAGATACCAGGAAGCCTGACATCTGGCCGGTTGATAGGGGGTCAAATACTTATTTCACTTATTATAATGCACACAAATCTCTGACTTTTGTCTTCTGGGTTTCTGGGGGTTTTCCTGCTGTTATTCTGTCTCTCACAGCTACAATAAACCTACCATTAAAATTATGGACTAGTCATTTCTTTGTCAGAGGGCAAATGGGCAAATTTAGCACGGGATCAAATACTTTCCCCCCTCACTATAGCAAGGGTCAGGTGCAGTGCTGAGGAACTAACAGCAAGGTGTTGAAGGACAGAGTGCCACATAAAACGCAATCTACCCAGCACCCCATGCTCTAGCCTGCTAGCCTCAGGTAGGGGTGGGCCTATCTGTCAATTGGGGTTCCTTGCAGTTCTTACAAGTCTTCACATCAGTTCTCCACATTTCATTTCAGTTTGAGATTTATTTATTTGTGAACGAAATGAAAATTCCATCAGCATTTTGGTATGAATCTATCCTAATAGGGGAGGTGTTTGTATGGAGCTTTGCCTAATGTACACATTTCTGCAAAGCAATTTCCCCTCATGCAACACATTTGCCATTTTATCTGTGCCTTTTTATGCACACTTCAGTCTAGTATATACATTTTTTCACACATTGCTTGACTGAAGAAAATTTGGAGGAGTGCAAATTTTGAAGGATGGCTCTTGTTTCCATCTGAATATAGTTCCAGAAAATCTGAACTAAGTAAGTTTGCTATTAAATGTGAACTGAGTCAAATTTCTCTGCCATCCCTACCCTCAGGTCCAATGGAGGACACTGTCCTAGCCTAGTGCCAAAGGAAGACTGAACTGCCAGTGTGGCCAGCTTCAGTGGAGTGGGGGTTCACCCCAGGCAGCAAAATGTATTGGGGGTTGCATTGCTGGGAATACGGCAAGTTATCCCATTCTGGGCCATTCTTTGACTTCAATCTCGCCCCCTCTGTAGCTGCAAGTAGCTGCAGAGGGGAACAAAAAATAGGTATGAGCACCCATCTTGTTTAGTTTTTTCCCTTCCATGGCTAATAGCAGCTGGGGAGGTTTGGTGAACTGGCATAGGTGAAATGATTCAGTCCCACTCCCCAATCCAAATTCAGCGCTCTCTCTCTCTCTCTCTCTCTCTCTCTCTCTCTCTCATTCTCTCTCTCCACATAATAAACAAAATACTCAGGGAACAAATGGCCCAGTGGTCAGCAACTAAGTTAGCCTGGGTTGGGAGACCTGATCACAGCTCTCCCATGTTACCTTGCCTAGTTTACCTTTTGGTTTCTCTTTGTACCAATATGCAAGACATGGGTGCCTGCTGCCTTCGGAGAACTTGCCCTTGGCCAGAAACTAGAAAAGGAGAATTTTGTTCCCATCCCTTATAGAAACTATGATTCATAGAAGCACGTACTTGTGAGTTTCATAGTCTTAAGTGCTTTCCTGTATCTGGGCCATAGATAATGAAGTCAGCCTTTGGAAAGGGAAGCGGGAAGCAAAGGCAGAGGGGATGATGAGGTGCAGGTGAATAATCTGTTGGTGCCTGAGCTGGAGACAAGCAACAAGGCTGGTTATTATTTTGATTTTCAGAAAAGAAGATGAGCAAAGATGTTGCTAATACCTCTCAGCAAAGTAAGAAAAGAGAGAGGCACATGCTGAGAGAGTTCAGAGTGGGGTCAATAAAACAAGAACACGAACCATGAGTCACAACTCCACTCTAGCTGAGCTGTAAAATCGACATCCAGCTATATGAATAAGCTCAACAAAACCTAATGAGTCCTGAGATGCTCATAAACCATGGGCCTTAAATTTTTTTGATGCTTACTGCAAATCAAATTTTCTTACAATCAATCATGCAAAGTCCAAAGTCCTAATTTTCACCAAGAGTCGAAAAACCTACAATTGGAGAATAGATGGGAAAGCCATAGACCAAGTTTTTAAATTTCAATACTTGGGAGTCCTTCTCCAACACAACATGGGCTGGAAGGTCCATCTTGCATATGTATTAAATAGAGCTAAAGCCCTTACATTTGGGCTACTGCGTTTTTTCTTTTCAGATGGGGCTTTCCATATTCCATCAGTGTTAAAAGTTTTCAAGGCAAAGGTGATTGCAACAATAGCATATGCAATCCCAATATGGGGGTCCTTTGTTAATCTAACCCAATTGGAGGTAATCCAAAACCAACTGCTAAGAAGGTTGCTAAAACTACCCAGGTGTGTAGGCAATACAGCTATACGACTTGAACTAAATGTGACATCTCTAGAAACCACACTATGGAAATGCATCCTCTGTTACTGGTTGGCATTATGGCATAAACTCCCAAATCTCCACCTGATACAGTGTCTCTGGAGAGATGACTTCCCTAGCCCTTGGGCAAAAATAATACATGGGAAACTTGTGTCCTTAGGACTATCCCCATCTGAACTACTAAAATTGGATTTAATTTCTGCCAAGAGAATTATAACTCACAGATTAGAGGAGATCGATTTACAATTTAATATTGCGACAGGTGGTGGCACCTGTTCGCCGATAAACCTTGGCTTAACACCACCAACAAAACTCCCATCTTATTTAACTACCTTATCTGTGGTGATGCACAGGTATGCCTTTATAAAGGCTAGATTCAATGTTTTCCCATCAAATGTGTTGGGTAACAGACTCTCCAACGGACAGATCTCACTCCTCTGTGACTGTAAAAGTGGATCTATAGAATCGTTATATCATATAATCTTCTGTTGTCCATTACATTTGGCTTCACGGTCTAAGTTTCTGGCCCCATATTTATTGAGAATTGCTGACAGACCTCAGGAAGCCCAAATAATATACTTATTAAACGACGAAGACTCAAGTAGATCCCTTGCAGTCGCTAGATACCTGATTAATGTCTTATTTCATAAAAGGAGAAATGGATCACTGTATGACTCTGACAGCTTAGCCAAACTTAAGAACCATCAATAAGTGCCAGAACTAAGACGCATATCCCCGAGGGATTTGAATTACGGTTGACATAGAGGGAGCTTATTGTATATAGTGTTTACTTAATTGAAGTAAAATTGGTTTTATATGGGTGTTTTAACTTGGAACTGTTTAAATTGTTTGTTTATGGATAAATCTTGATGTATTGTTTTAGATATGGGCCAATGGCCGTAATAAATCAAATCAATCAATCATGGAAGATCTCAAATGAAATCAATTTTTAAAATGTCACTATATGTGGACATTGGCTTTGGCTTTTCTGTTTTTTTCTAGCTATTGTGACCATTACAGTTGCCGCAATGAACATCAGTACTTAAAAAAAAAACTAAAAAAACAAACCCAGACTAATTCACTGTAGCTTGAATCTATATGGATGGATGGGCATACCTGATTTTAAGCACATTTACTTGGAAATAAGTCCCACTGTAAACTTATGCTCAGCAATCAATACCTGTTTGGTCATCTGAAGAAGTCCAGAATAGCTAAAAAAACCTGCAGATAATAACACAATAAAGTTAATTCAAGGGTGCTGTATTCTGGATGTTTATGTGTGTGTATGTGTATGCATACCTTTGTTCCACAATCAGGACCACTTTACCAGGTCAAAACTAAGGGAAATGTCATTATAGATCAGGTGTGGAGAACCTTTGGCCCTCCAGCTGTTGCTGAACTATAACTTCCACCAGCCCCAGCAAATATTGTTAACAACCAATGACAATGGGAGTTATAGTAGTTCTGCACACCTGCTCTATAGCAACATTTCCACCTCATAATAAAGGCCGCAACAGTTCAAGTTGTGAGGGAATAAAATGGCCTGAAGTGACTCACCCTGTGGTGATTGATGGTACTCATTTGTGCATATAAAGTTACTGCAAGTGTGTCAGCATTTGTAATGTTTCCTCTATACATTAAAGTATATGGTAGGTGATGATTTCATAAAATGTACTGCAATTAAATTATCAGGTAGCCCAAAGGCAAGTAGGATATTCACAATCGTTTAATGTAGCAGAGTAGTAAAAGGCAAGAAATGGACAACAGGTGGTAAAATGAATGGAGTGTGTGTGGTCCTTCATAAATCCTTTCTGAAAGTCTTCAGAGTCACAGATATTTGTGGCTGCCCTTATTTGGTCTAATGTTTCACGTTGGCACTTCTAAGAAACTGCCCAGCAAACTCTTTTAGCAGGGGACTCAAACCAGTAAGAAGTCCACTTTTCAGAGGTGGGGATGGGAGATAAAGTTGGTTCAACTGACACTTTAACAGAAACTTCCTTAATCTGTGCTCCCCAAAACAATACGGGGAACAAAACACAGCTATCCTTTGAAATGCGCACTTCTCCAAATTTTGTTATGCAGTTCTCCAACCCAAAACTGTGCACAAAAGTGTGTTTATCTTAGAGGAAAGGGGGGGTGCATACAGTATATTAGTGAAAATAACTCACAAAAATGCATTTTATTAGTAGACATTGCTTGCAAAAACATGTATATTAGGAAATATGTAACCTATTATGACAGCATCAGAATACATTTTCTAAGTAAGGATTAGTTAAATTTGCAATAATAGCATGTAGAAACTGTGCCAAATTAAGTGTGAGCAAGCTTTCGGAAGCACTCAAATCCAAAAGAGCCCCCCCCCAATATTTTTTCTTGGTTTCAGAATCTGAAGCTTAGAACTAAAAATGGATTTCAAACAATTGGAAACGGGTTCATAGCTAATGGATGTATAGGCTATAATCCAGAGCCTATACACATGAAAACACTGTTTACCTTCCGCTGGAGCGGTACCTATTTATCTACTTGCACTTTGACGTGCTTTCGAACTGCTAAGTTAGCAGGAGCAGGGACCGAGCAACGGGAGCTCACTCCATCGCGGGGATTCAAACCGCTGACCTTCTGATCGGCAAGTCCTAGGCTCTGTGGTTTAACCCACAGTGCCACCCGCGTCCCTGGCATAAGGCTACATACTTGCAGTGAATTACATCAGACACTTTAGAATTACTCCAGATAGATTGGAGTACTTACCCCTGTAATAACCTGCCCATATAGTAGGATTGGCAGAGAAGTTCTTTCATGGTCCCACCTATAAGTAAAGCACATCTGTGGTAGACCCAGAAGAGGGCCTTTTCTGTGGTGGTGCCAAGTCTGTGTAACTCTTTCCCTCCTGAGACTCAATCACTGTTGTAACTGGGTATCTTCCATTCTCAATTAAAAACAAATTTCATTCTCCCAGGCTTTTACTAGGGATTGATGTGCTATAAATTGAATACTGTTTGCTCCAGCATTGCTGTGGTGGATCTTATGCTGAGTTGTCTGCTGTGAATCTTTTGTTTTACTCTTTTTGGTGATATTTGCAGTATGGCTTATATATGCATTTTATTTATTTTTGTAACACACTCTGGGATAAGGAAAGTCATACAGGGTGGTATATAAGTTCTATGCATAAGCATACATACTGAAAGAGTAATAACATTTCCGGGACCTGCCATTTAAGTGGGGATGGTTCTGATTTCAGTGTCTCAATTCTGTAACCATACTGTACACAAATTCAAGGCTCTGCTTCATGCACAAAAGGTGCCAAGGTCAGTTATTATATGAACATCTACAATGAAAAGAATCTCAGGAAGACACAGTAGCAAAGTCCTCTGCCTGAGACCTTGGAGCACTGCTGCCAGCCTGAGTCAACAGTATTAGGCTAGATGGCCCAATGGCTCAAGGATAAAATGGCAGCCCATTTTTGTCGACCATTCTGATCACACAACATATTCCTCCATCTCAGGAAGCTGGTCAAGGGAATGTGACAAATGGCTCTGATGGAAAATCTTACCTTTAAAGTAAAGACTCAAAGAAATGGTCCGGATGCTGATAAATTTTATGCCATATGGTATAGATTTATTGAGCATATAACAAAGTCTGAGGGCATTATTCACACACAGACACCACTACTCATGGAACACTATGGGCTATATTTGACATCAATAGGGAACCTATTTGTCATTTATTTAAAATTTTATTGTCCCAGGCTTGTTTGTTTTGATTGTTATTAATACTGTTCTATATGTGTTCCTTTTAGGTACCTTAAACTTGATGGGGAAAACTTAACAACACTTAAAGTTAATTTTAGAAGAAGAAGAAGAAGAAGAAGAAGAAGAAGAAGAAGAAGAAGAAGAATGTGGAGCTCACCCACAAGCAAATTCCAGTTTGATGGATATCAGAGGCTTTCATATTTGAGGGTTTGCATTTTTGGTCTTGTTATCGTTTGGGATTTGTTTGAACCTGGTCCTTTGAAAATAAGTTAAGAAAAGTGCTTCCTGCTCTCTCCACTGCTCTCTTTAATTGTTCATTTGTTAAGACTATTCTGAATGATTCGTTGATAGGCGCTTCTTGGGACAGTTTGGGCAACTTTATTTCCTAAGAAGGAAGCCAGTCTGGGACTTTGAGCCTCTTACTTTTAACCTGCGACTTAAACTTTAGCCTTAAATGTAGGGAACCATGGAATTATCTGTGAAGCCTTTCATTAATTCCTTTGTGGTGTCCCTCCCACCCTTTCATCTGCCATCCCCTTTGCATCTTCATCAGCAGCACACTGAGTGATGCTTGTTAGCAGCTGCAAGTCTGCCAGCACCTTGAGCAATCTCAGATGTGCTTCATGGGTGCTTTGCTGCTGTGTCCAACTCGTTCGCCTTCCTCCTACAGCTCCACTCGTACACACAGGAGGCTGTCAACCCGAGTGAAGCAGGACATCCTCCCCCCACCACACTTACTCAGACAGATCTATTAAAAGGCTCATATAAATCATTGTTATGAGCCTACTGACTCATCCTGGATCACTGAAGAAGACTCTGATCTCCTAACGTTTTCTGGGTCTAGACAGCACCAAAGTGTTGATGAATCTTTATGGAACCCTTATCTTGTATTTTCAACAGCAAAACTCAAGCTATGTTTTAGCAAGGTTGTTTATGTATCTAATCAAAGTAGGCCAGGAAATGTGGAAGACAGCACAGGACTGCCTGAGAAACATAATATTTGTCAGAAAGCATTAGCTCAGTCTCTCTTTCTTTCAAGGGGTGATAGATGAACTGTGGCCTGAAGTTCTGTTTAAATTATGTGAAATAATGCACTAGTGGTTACATCCATCCTAAGCAAATCATTTTCACTCACTTGAGCTTTTCTGCAAAAAATAAAATAAAATCAAAAATCCTTCTAATACTTAAGGATGCATAAACATAGCTGTCAACTTTTCCCTTTTCTTGCGAGGAATCCTATTCGGAATAAGGGGATTTCCCTTTAAAAAAGGGAAACGTTGACAGCTATGTGCATAAAACAAAAAAGGGAGTCTTCACGTGACTCCCATGAGGACATTCCTGTCTCAATAAGTTGGGAGAAACCTACCTCTGCTAAAGTGTAAGCAGCAAGTCACACTCCGCTTTTATATAGCAAACCTAATGTGAAACCCCCATGTAATATGTGGGACCAGAACTGTTTTTGAACCATGTGCTAGAGACAAGATTTAAAAGAGGATTGGACAAAATTATGGAGGAGGAGTCAGGAGACTATCAATGGCTACTAGCCTTCATGATCAGAGGCAGCAATTCTTTTGGGTTCCAGTTGCTAAACACTACAGGAAGGGACAGTGTTCTTGCTCTTGGGTCCTATTTGAAGGTTTTCCGCAGGCATCCAGTTGGCCACCATGAGAACAGCTTGCTGAACTACATGAGCCATTGGCCTGATCCAGCTGGTTCTGCTTAAGTTTTGTTTCTATCCCACCGTTTTTGTTTCCCCCCCAATTCACTTACAAATTATCATTGCAGCTTCAAACATTTTCATAATAAGGTAAAGGCATGCATCTTACACAAATGGGGCTGTTGTTTACAAATTGGTTAGGTATGATCAAGGTCTAATGGAAATGGAAGGCAGTTGGGAAGTTCCTCATTTAGCTTTCCCATAAACCAGTTGAGAAGTTCCTCATTTAGCTTTACCATGTGTGTTCTTAAGACTTACGTGGGAAACCAGTTGAAATATTTTAAGCTTTGTTACTTTGTTCCAATGCATGTCTAATACATTATTATTACCAGTTTAATCACGTAACTAGTAACTTGATCTTCAATAAGTTGTATTTCTCCTGCTTACCAGGAGGTAGGGGTGAAGCAAGGCTGATGCAGGGAAACTATACTGATGAAGCCAATCTACATCACACCTTCATTCTATCTTCTACTGAGTAGAATACTGCCAAATTGTGATGGACATAATGGCTGGCCATTGGCACTGTGCAAATTCAACTTTTGTTGATAACCTTGGGAGCAGGTTTCTCTGGATCTCAATCCAGTGGGAAACATATTTCATTTGCTCAAACTATAGTACTCTTCCAAATAACTAAAATTATATACATATGTTCGCATATTTATTTGGAAGAATATTTTGTTTTATTGAATTAGTTGGGGTTATTTTTAAGTAAACATGTTTAGGATCTGGGAATTAAGCAACATATATTAATTAACACCAATACTGAGTTTCACTTCTTAAGGGAAATTTCATTGATTAGCTTCTCATGTACTTTCATACTTAAATATGATGGCAACAGCAGCTGGGATTTCTGTGAAGGAAGGGGAAAAATCCCATTAACATATCTCCTCCACTCCACCCCAATACGCTTTAATAATAAAGGAGAACCACTTCGGCTGATTATTTTTCTGTCGTATGAAATATGACTTCAAAGAAACCTCACTGGTTTCCTTTTCAAGGTCCTTCTGTAAAGAAAGTAAGTTTTGGATGGCATACAGCAGTGGAATGCTACCTTTTTGTAAGATTTATTGAGAGTCTTGAAGGGCTCAATGAGCTGGAGAAGGTAACTTTTTATGCTACCTCATTCAAGACCAATTTAATTCATGTTGGTTCTGAAACTGCAGCCACAATATTAGCTGTGAGTTCATAAATTGGTCCTTAGTGTAGCTGACCTGGGTGAACAGGGCAGACAGGAGTTAGCAAAAATAAAATTTGTCTGATTATTTGGTTTGCTGCTTTTTTTACCAGGTTATTGCATTTCGGATTTTAGTCTCACTTCTTTTCTTTTTGTTAATACAAGAAAATACTCCCTCTGTTAGCTTAAAACATGCCACTAGCAATAACAGCTGTCATATCTTTTCTGAGATTAACCAGACTATACTGGTGAATTCTATCAAACTCAAAACTACTTAAGCAAGTTATGACCAACAGGCTAAGGGGGTCAGCCTTAGACATACTTAGTGTAGACCCACTGGAAGCAATAGGACTTTAGTCTCATTGATTCCAATGGGTTTACACTAAGTACGATTAAAGATGGATCCATCCGACAGTTTTATTTGCCTCCACCATTTCTTATAAAAAAGAAAAGTCTTAGCTGAGTCCCAAGGTAGTGATCATACTTTTTGCTAGCCATGAAGCAGTCAGGAAGGACAGTTTCCCTGCAGTGAACACATGTAAAGCTGGTCTCCTCCTCTCCTGTAAATTATAAACTTTCTATCGTCAGTAGTAGCTATTCTTGGTCAGGAAAAGAAGCATGGAGAATGAGGCCATCATTGACTATTAGCCATGGTGGCAAGTATTCTAGCTTGTTTTGGAGATGGGTTATATCTGAATACCAGTCTGCTGTTTGGAAAGGTAGTTTGCAGGCCAGGCGAAAGAAGGGCAAGATCAAGCAACAGTGCAGAACTACACCTTAGTTTGAGAAATGACAGCAGGACAGATATGTTACACGTTTGACAAAGTGAAGGGAAGATGCACAGATGAAAGGCTCATCTCTCACTTCTTGAGAAAGAAGGTAATATTTCAAGCTATGCTTCTGTTTTCACAAGGCTAAAGTGTTAAAGTATATGCACAACAAAGGATGACCCAGCTTTCCTTCCACCTACGGATGCACAGGACTGGCGTCAAGGGTCGACATAGATGGGCATCTGCCAAAATCACTGCTATGATTCCCCTGGACATTCTTGCCATTGCAACCTGCTTGTTCTCCTGCCTCTTCCTCTGGCCCAGACACCAGTGGGAGTGAGAGGAAGAAACAGTAAGTGCCAGATATTCCTGTGTACGCTGGATATTTGGCCACTGTTTCTTCCACCAGCTGGATTTTCAGGTGTTGCTTGTAACATAGTGCAGTTAAACTCTGTATTGGTAAAACAATTCTCGCTAAAGTGCCCTTATTTTACCATATTGGTTTCTATAGTATTGCTGCTAAGTCTGTCAGCATTTATGTTTGTTTTTCCTTTCAAAATACGGTTTAATCTTTTTTCCCTTTGATTATATTACTAGCTTTAAAGAATTTTTCCAGGTCTAAAGCATTTCCCTTCTCACATTTATTGAATTCCATGAGCCAAAGGGAAATATTTTTCTTGTTTGCCCTCTTGAAATTCAGTCCAAATTAATTTGCCAGGGAACAAATTTGTGAACCTCTGGCCCTTCATCTGTTGCTTACTTCTAATCCCCACCTTCTTTGACCATTGGTCATACTGGCTGTGGCTCATGGGAGTTGGAGTCCAACAACAGCTGGAGGGCAGCAGGTGAGTTATGCTGATCTTAACAAGCTACAGTCATTCCATTGCACATTCAAGAACGGTGAAAGATCCTTGAACGATCCAAATGTTGGACCTGCCTAATATTTACAACACAAACATTCCAAAGAGTGTCAGCATCCATAATAACACTCAGCTTTCAGGCATCCCTTTCAACACTTGCAGGTACATCTAAGTCTCCAAAGAATTAATTAAAAGCAGGATTTGAAGCATCCCATTGCCTTTCAATGCAAAGATGCAAAGTATGTATTTCTTAAAGCATGTTGCCATCACTATTAGCTGAACCCATTAGAATCTGACTTTGGGTTCAGATATGGCATCATAATGGCCTGCTGGTTGATGACCTTTTTGGGGAGTGCAGCCTTGTTGATTTCCTTGACTTCTCAGTGGCTTCTCAGTGATACAATTGACCATGGTATCGCCAGAGAAGTGCATCTGACATCTTCATTACACAGCTTTCAACATGCCTCTTTACCCTGGATTTTGACACACCAACTGTATACAGTATCTGTGATTTTAAACTGTTTTTAACATTGTGTTTTAATTGTTGCACCCCCATGGGACCTTAAGATGAAGGGTGGGTAAATGTTAATAATATTCATCATCAGCAATGATAATCAAGCACCAAACTAATTGCTGCCTTCTTCTGACTCTACTGTAGAGACAGGGAGAATCTGACTGCTGATTACATGGGAGCCCAGCCTGTAAAAACAATTGACTTTGCTTCAGAATTCATGTCATTTGCACATTGCACATTGTGGCCATTTTTCTTTGGCGTGAAAGTAGTGGTTAACTTCTAACAATATTATTCTGAGAAAGTATCAGAGGAAGTTATTATGGCACTGACTCCCCAGCTACATTATTTTAAAGAGGGGTTAGCTTTCCCCCATGTATTCTTCCTTTATCTAAAGCAGATGCTCAGGTTGCTGCCTTGAACAGGTGGCTATGTGAGAGGCATTTAAACCTTTCTCTGCCCCCCTGCTAGTTTGCACCTTCTACATTGCTTACCAAACTGTTTTTAGCCTGGAATGAGGGAAGTAGTTTAAGAGTAAGAGGTACCATCTTCTGTTGGGTCTAATGTTAGGTCTTATCTTGCTTTTAGGTTCCAGAAGGTAGTGCTGGAGAATTGTTACTGATCTTGGCAAAACTCTCCTGCGGATTCTACTGGGGTTTATTTTTGTCCTCTCATTGTTTTAATCTACATTAAATTTCTGGGAGGTCATAAGAAAAGCCCTGCTGGGTTAGAGCAAAGGCCCATCTAGTCCACTGGCCTGTTCTTACAGAGGCCAACCAGATGCGTATGGGAAGCCCACAATCAAGAACTGAGTGCAGCAGTGCTCTCCACACTTGTGAGTCCAAGAAACTGGCATTCAGAGACATACTGCCCCGATAGTGGAAGCAATGCTATGTGTAATTGTCTAAACTGCTTTTAAAGTCATCCAAGTTAGTGGCCATTACATCATGGCAATAAATGGGTTGCTACCAATATGCTGATGTTATCCAACTCTGATGCACCTTTCCATCGACACAAGCGTGGTGGTTATATTAACCGTGAATGGCTGCCAGAGGTTCATAACGAGCTGAAGAAACTGAAACTTCTTATATAGATGAGAGGGATTTGCTTAGTTTAGGTGGTCCTAGTCCTGGACAAGTTGTGGAATTGCCCTTCTTGAATGAGGTCACAGTTCCCCTGAAATAATAATTCTTAGATTCAGATACTCTCCTGGATTTGCAAGTGAACCCGATGGCCAGGAATGTATTTTCCAAACCAGCCTTACCTACTTTCGAAATAAATTAGTGTAGACAGTCAAGGGTGCTATTAAGTAGCACCTGGAGGATTAACTACCAGACTTACCATTCACAGCTTTATTTGAGATAGCAGAAAAGATAATATGATTGAGATATTTACCTGTAACAAAGGTAGAATAACATAGGTCTGGCTGAAATTAACCCAAAGGAAAACCAAAGCATAGCTAGCTAGCCTTTGCTTGAGGACTAACTGAGCATGCCATGAGACAAAATAATAGTGAAGAGGGAAAAAATCAAATCAGAAATTAAATAACTGCATCAGCCTTTGCAGCCAGCAGAGTAAATAAGCAACTCTCATATATAAAATTGATGGCCCCAAAGTCTTCAGCTTAAATACTATTCTACAAACACTACATTTAGAATACTTCATAAACCACTAAGTACATAGCAAATGCAAGTATCAGCATAGGCCACCATTGCTTCCTGCACTCCTCAGGCAACATAAACTAGCAGCCTCATTTCCCTTGGTGCCTCATCCACCTTGGCATCCGCTTACCTTGCATTAAACTGAACCATGAATTACATGAATGAGCATATTTGTTCTGCTCTTTCTCAGATACCAGATGTTTGACCAATGGCCAGCCTCTCAAAAAGACATACTAGTTGACATTTCCTTTGTTAGATTTTTCCATCCTGGCTCTTATAATATCTTGGTGCTTTTCTGATCATAGCCATTGAGTTGATTCTACCTCAGTGCTGACAAAACCCGGGTTCCATCATAGATTCCACTCCTGCATACAACTCACCTCCCTTTTTAAACAGGGCCTGCCCAACCATTAGAGAGAGTGAAGCATCTGCCTCAGGTAGCAGATGCTGAGGATAGGAAGCTGCAGCATGGCAGTGGAAGACAGAGTTACGTGTGCCACACAGCCTGCCCTGCACCCCTAAGCTAGCCTATTGTCTTGTGGAAGATGTTGTCCTGTCATGTGTGGAACCAAGATTCAACTGCCCGTCCAGTTGCCATCTGTACATGTAACCTTCCTGTTTACCAGACCTTTTGGTGCCTTAACAATACTGTTTCTGGCAACCCTGAGATCATTGTGTGGAAGAAGGTTAAAAAATGTATCTGCTTTTAGATGATTTTAATTGTAATTGTTTTTAGAATACTTTAACTGTTTTTTAATGCTTTATTTTTGTTTTTAAATTGAGTATCCGTTTGCCACCCTAGGCTCCTTGGGGAGGGAGAGTGGGATAAAATTCAATATACAATAAATAAGGGAATAGTGTGCAGCCCTTTCACAATACAGTCTACAAAGATTCAGTTGAACAGGTTGTATTTCAATCAACATTTTGCAAAATAAGATAAGCTATCCTCTCATGGTTTATGATGTCAGCAAGTTCCCTTGATTGAAATACAGTTTGAAATCCACCTCTTTCTTCCTGGCTGCAGTATATTTTGGGGTTGATTTCCCCCCCCCCCTCAGTAGATTTTAAAGACAGCTGTGTGAATTAATGAACTGATGTGAGAATCAGGTTTGGCTGTGAGCCCCGTTTAAAAGTCATGTAGATGACCTCATAAAAACAGCCTAAGAATGCCTATTTTGCTTGTAAAACAAATCTATTCCCTAATAACACCAAATGCCCACATAATTCAATGCACATTTTTAACCCAAAATTATTGCTTCATAAGACAGGGTGAAAATTTCCCATGAAGAGAACATTTAGCCAGCACAGACTACTATAAACTTTAATTGATATTTCACAGTATGTACAAGTTGGCTCCCTGAGGAGGGTAGAATGTCCCTTTTTGCACCTGCGCTCTAACAGCAATCTTATAAGATTTCAACCATCAACATTTTCATTAATAGAATTCATACATAATTAATGCAATCTAAGTTTCACAAAGCTTTCTATATTTAGGTTACTCATCTTACACCATATTGACACAGAACCACTAGAACTTCAGAAACAGAGTCCAGCCATCTAATTAAATGGTTCTAGCCTGTAATATTGGCAGAGGAGTCAAGTGGGTGGTGAAGTCTGGCTATTTAAATACTATTGAAGTTAACTGGAGCTAAACATCTGAATTGTCTACATGGTTGCAAAAAGTATGAGTGATTTGAACTGTGATTATGTTTGGTTCATGATTAGTTTATACACGGGGGATGGAGCATCCTATAGGTATTTATTATTGCTGCCCTGATGTATTGTTAATGTAAATGACTGGTTTTACATTTGCATGTATTTTAGATAGTTGTTTTAAAGATTTAGGGTGCAAGTCAAACCCCTGATCCACAGCTTCGGGCGGGGGGAGGGGGGAGGGGTTGGATGTAGTGGAGGTCCCCCCAAACCCAGCCCAGAACAGCTCCCCTGACATCATTCCCCCATCACAGAACTCACCCTTCCACTTTGCTAAAGTTATAAGTTTAATCTACATTAAAGGTGTCTTTGAATGCATTGTAATTGAAATGCTGTAAAGAGAAAGTTACCTTAAACAACAGGTTTCACTCTGTGTCAGCGAATACTAGTATTTTTCCATTACAATTAGCTAAATTTATGGGATATATATCCAGCCTCAGATCGGCAACATGCTGAACACTAATTAATGCATGGAGGGCTTAAGACCATAGAGAAAGCTGTCCCGCCAGGCTTTGCTAGGTCACACCCCTTCACCTTGAGAAAAGGGGTTATCAAACCCTTTGTTCTTTTCTTTCCCCCACCATGAGGGGGTGGAAGGATGTCTGGGCTGGTCCCTCCAAGCTCAGACTGTGTGGCTTTAGCCAGGCATCTTTGTGTTTCTATGCAAACAACATAGAGACATTTGCCACGTTTTGAAACTTAAGTTGTACTGCCTGTCTTTTCCTGCTGCTGTATGGAAAAACACATGAACCTGACCTTTGGAAAGTTTATAAGTAAACCATTTTTTACTTACCAAATGTGTGGTCTCTTTCTATGCTAAGGAGAAGTGGGGAGCTTTGGAAACAATTTACAAGGGCATATATTAAAGGCCTAACAGCCTATATTTCCACACTATACTTTGCTGCATGTCTTGTTATTCTAAATCTCTGCTGGGGCTCTCTCACCAAAGAATACTTGCCCCAAACCTGGATCTAGGCATCCATGGAATTCTCCTTTTATTCTTTAACAACAACAAAACCAATTAAACTTTCCCAAAGAAACTGGAGAAACCAGTAGGAAAAAAGTTTATTATCTATCAGGGTTTTTTTACAGCAAATAGGTCAAACAAGCTAAAAAGTAAAAGAAATGTCAGGCAAAAAAAAAGAATCTATTTTTTTACATTATTATTTGCTAAAATTAAGCAAACCTGCTGAAACTCAGTGGCTGCTTTGTGCTGCTGCATTTTATAGCAGTTATCTGGTTGGAAGGCTAAAGAGGAACAGCTGCAAGATCACAAGACTCACATTTTTAAAACAATGAACTGGAGCCCTGTCGAAATGAATCCGCTTAGACGTGGATGGTAACAAGGATCACAGAGCTTTCAACCCGAGGATTAAGATGGACATTTTGCTCTACACAGGCAGCACCTATGGGACATCATTTGGTGCCCTCACTCTCACAGTTCCACAGGGGAATCTCCCTTTCACAGTGCTGCAGCATCATTTTACACTAATGTAAAACGCTTTGTGCTGATGTGGTTGTTGGCATTGCATTCTACATGCTCACATGTTGGCACAAAGTGACAAGCACTTCTGTTGACTTCTAGGGCCAATAAATATTTGGGATTGTGGTAACATCTTTCACATAGTGTGGCCCAGCCTTTGTACTGCGACAGCTAGACTGGATATAAACTTGCCCCCTGGTGATCTCAGCATTGTCTTGGGAGGATTCTGATTTTGAATATCCTCCAGATATTCAGATCCTCCAGATATTCTCTTAATGTTCAAATATTTGCTGTCTGAATTTAACACCCAACGATATTTTGATTTAAATATTTCATATCTGACAGCTGACATTTGACTACAGACCCTCTGAGTGTCCCTATTTTCCCTGATTTAGAAAAGCTATCCCTGTTTCTGATTTGATCCCGGAATGCCCCACTTTTCCTTAGGACATCCCTATTTTCATTGGAGAAATGTTGGAGGGTATGTGAATATATTTGATAGCCGGCATGGAATGGTATTCAGTCTTGGACAGTAATAATAGCTGATAGTTGGCAGAATCTCTCAGTGCTTTTCAATCCACTGAAAACTCTAGCTAAATAGGGGTAATTCACAAAATCACTGTCATGAAACACTGTCCACTTGTCTGCCAAGAAACTCCTGCACATGGTACGTTCTAAAGTTAACATACAGTTCCATCAGCCATCCTCATCTCCCCCTGGTGTGGCCTTGAATACACCAAACCTTTTTCTGGTGACTACTCATTGCAGAGGAAAACCATTCAGTAGCAGTGGGCAAGCTTCGTGTCTCCGCTCCTCCACATGCAGCTGCTGGGTGACCTTGGGCCAGTCACACTTCTCTGAAGTCTCTCAGCCTCACTCACCTCACAGAGTGTTTGTTGTGGGGGAGGGAGGGAAAGGAGAATGTTAGCCACTTTGAGACTCCTTCAGGTAGTGATAAAGCGGGATATCAAATCCAAATTCCTCCTCATTATTCTTATTAAATAAAATTTATACACCACTTGATTGTAAAAACACACCTCAAAGCAGTTTTCAAAAGATGAAAGCAGTAAAATCAAGGGGAAAACCCCACAATCATAGTTTGAAACATATAAAAGTTAAAATACTGAAACAGATTAAAATTATCTCAACTTTCTAAGCATCAGGGTATGAATGTTTATTATTACGGCCAAACAGCCAACATACAGGCAACACAGAAGGCTTGTCTAAACAAGGATGTTTTAGCAGGTGCCAAAAAGAGCACAGTGAAGTACAGTGCTTGCACTCAATAGGCAGGGAGCGCCAAAATGCAGGTGCTGCCACAGTAAATGATCAATTTCTTACAAATGCGGAAGAGGTATTATGTGGCACCTGTAGCGTGCCAAAGCTGCCGATTGAAGAGGTTGAGTGAGCATATGTGGGGTAAGGTGATCTCATAGGTAAATTGGTCCCAAGTTGTTAAGAGCTTTATATACTAATATAACTAACATTTTGAACATGGTCCAGCAATCAGCTGGTAAGCAGTGCAGATCTCTGAACAGAGGCGTCATATGCTGATTCCTGTCAGCAATCGTGTAGCAGCATTCTGGCCTTAGAGCTCATTGAGGAATCTCAGACTGACTTCTGAAAGCAACAGTTTGAAAAATCATTGGAATAGCATATATCATAATATGTGTTTTTTTTCAAAAATAATTGTATTTGCCAAATAACTTGCAATGTTTATCCAACTCTTACATTTTTGTTGCACCACTTTTACAGAGGAATTCAAAGATCTGACTTTGAAACTTTCCATAATACCTTATCCCATTGCTGATATGCAATAGTATTTATATATTTTAAAAAATCTTACAGCATATGATAAATATCTTGCAATGTATGTCTCAGGCTTATATTTTTGTTGCACCGTTTTTATGGAGATCTGATTGCAATGAGAATGGATCAGCTCTTTACACAATCCTATAATTCAAATGTTAATTCCGATCATGTGTGAAATGTATTTATCTATGGAGGAATCGATCGGTTCTGTCCATTTGAGCACGCCACATCTGGGATGGTAGCCTCTTTTTATAAGTAAGACACAGTAAATTCCATAATCCATGTGAAATAATTTTAACCCAAATGAGTCTTTT
The DNA here is from genome assembly GCF_965113315.1 of Podarcis vaucheri. NCBI lineage: Eukaryota > Metazoa > Chordata > Lepidosauria > Squamata > Lacertidae > Podarcis > Podarcis vaucheri. The sequence goes on along the minus strand of NC_138766.1, from coordinate 61,381,483 downwards.
GTATCCTTCTTTCATGGAGATTGCTTAAAACAAGGCACACATGTTTCATCAGTAACAGTACCCACAGTGAGAAAAGGAAGTTTTACATCATGTCTTAAATCAATCATTCTTGCATATTTGAAAAGAGCAAGATAAAGCAGCTCAAACCTAAGAAACGACAACTGTTTTCTTTCTCAGGAATGGGAATGCATATAGTCTCTGTGCAATAAATGCCCCCCCCCCTCCTTGCCACTACAGCAGTGTAACATGCTCTGTAAAATCCAGTTCCCTTCAAATCAGTGGTTCTGCAGCCTACTGTTTAAAAGGAGTAAAATCTTATTTGTATCGCTCCCTAATTGTTTTGTATGCTTTGCAATCATTTTGATTAATAAAGCAGGAACAGAAAGCTACCTTCCTGATTTTATAGCAAGGGAGTTTTGTTCTCTTTATACAGTTTAGGTTCCTCTAGGGATGACACGAAAAATAAGAGGGGAAGAGGAACATGGTCTGTATTTTATAATCAGAGCACTGAGTTTGCTGTGACCACCTTTTAAAGCAGCCCGAAGGCTCCACATGCAAGCTCTGAATATTCCAGAACAGAGATTTTCTATGTACTGCATGTGTTTCCACATTACTTCTACAAAGATGTAATGGCCAGTTGATTTGGGGCATTTGGCTATGTTTCTGTGCTAGTCTGAGGAAAAATTTGAACATACTGTCAGAGATCCAGGATGGTTCAGAAAACAGAATGTGTGTCAGCTGGACACGAGGATCTTGGGATTCAAGTTTCTGCTCAGCCATGAAGCAATCTGGGTGGCCTTTAACAAATCATTCGTTTCTCCCTTCCCTCATAATGTTGAGATGACTAATAAAGCATGCCATATACAGAAAAGTGACGGGAAAGAGGAAGTGATTTACTTCCTATAAGGTGAGGTGGGGCACCACAGCAATAGTACAAGGGGGGCATTGAGGCAGCAGAGGGGACTGTCACTTGAGGTATGGGCCTGGCAGGGAAAGGGGGTGACAGCTGGCTATTTGTTAAATAAAGGCAGGCCACTGCTAGACATAAGACTTAGGTGTTGTTTCCTTCAACTCAGTCACTAAGCTCTGCTTACCGGTATCAGTCCGTTCTAACGTCATTTGCTCTCCAGTTCTTAATGAGACAATGAACTATTCCTGCAGGAGATCATTTATATAAAGAAGAATAGACCATCCCTTGGCATGTTTTGAGTAGCTAGAATTTGTTCACAATTAACAACATTTGGCACACTCAGTAATAAAGTGGGATTGAAATGTTTGAAAAATAAGTGTTCTGTTTTTGGGTCTACTTTTGGTATGTAAGACATGAGTCATTGATCCTTGGATGGAGGAGGGGTGATGTAATGTAAAAATTAAGTTTTTAAATTACATTCCTCTTATTCTCTCTCTCTCACTTACAGACATACAGAAGCTGGTAGAAAGTAGCTTTGGAGTGGAATTCAATACAAACAAATCAGTTTGAAGTTAAACAAAATGGTGCCTTTGCTACATTAAGAACAGTTATACAATTGAAAATAAAACAGACAGGAGAATATTTTGATCTTTGGAGCTTGTGCTTTTGACACTGAGGGATATTTTTGAGCAGTCATCAGCAACCAGAATAATTTTCTTTTTAAACGCCTAAAATAAAATGGCACAGAAAGGTTCTCATCATTGTGTGGGTTTTTTATGACACTTAAGTGTGCACCTGCAGAAACAGCCAGTGTAGAAAACCAACTTCCCAAGCAAATGCTCTAGTTTTTCTTTTCTTTTTCCTCCCTCAAAGGCAAACATCTGTCCAAGATCAGTGATGGCATCGATGTATTGCAAACCTTATTTTTCTAAGGCACAGCACTTAATTTTCCCTTGGGTAAACAGACAGAATAATGGATGAATGCTGTGGGATCACATATCATCAAACTATCAGCAAGAGTTTAAGCTGCAAACTTTAATCTACATCAGAAGTGAGCGACCAGAAAGTTTAAGTTATGACAGATGATGGCTAATTGTTAGTGAGTCTGTAATGATAGACTTCATTCCAAGGTGGTGTTAACATCCTGGAAAAAGCTCTCCAGTAGACACTTTATAGCTGTTAAGAGAGACTTTACATTTCAAGTGATTTGCAGTCCAATCTTATCAGTCGCTACAGTGGCAATGTAATGTTTAGGATGCTCCGCAAAGACCATGATGTATGCACAATGGTACACCTTTAATAGCATGGGAACGTTGTTAGCCAAATCAGGATGTTTTGCACTCATGGAATCCTTGTGAGAGAAACTAGGATATAGGGCTAGCTACCTCAGGTAGGAATAGGGAATACATTTGATTTAGCACACATTTAAAGACAAAACTACTTAATTCACACTTTCCAAAACAATATGAGAACCAAACCACAACCAACTTTCGAAATGCAAACATCTCCAAATTTTGTGATGCAGTTCTCAACAACAACAAGGGTTATAAAGATGCATTGATGATGCCCAACTCTGTTTCTCCATTACATCTGAGTCAGATGAGGCTGTGCTAATCCTGGACCAGTGCCTGGCTGTGAGGGTGGACTGGGTGAGGATCAATAACTAGGCTTGAATCCTGGATAGAGGCCTTATGAATGGGTGGTTCCCATGTCGAGAGAGAAGCAAAGGAAAAGAGATAAGCATATTGCTAAAAACATTCAAATAAATGCTCCTTTGCATAGATCATTGGAAACGGTGCAGGGATGCAGACGATTGAGAGACTGCAGAAAAACTAAATGGTTCCTTTGGACCAGGCTTCAATGTAGATACTGAATATGTGCCTGAGCTAGGTACCCTTTTCCCTACCATTTTTTTCTGCCCACCATCCCATGTCGAAAGCACGATTAAAGCTAGAATAAAGAGAATAAGCCTTGCTGAGAAAGAATCAGCATGGCTTCTATAATGGGAAGGATGCTATCACAAACTTTGGGATTCTTTGCTAGTATTAATGAACATGTAGCTGGGCTTAATCAAACAGACACTACATACTTGGACTTCCAACAAACATTGGATGAAGTCCTTCATAAAAAGAGGATTATCTGGTTAAAGAGCAGGATCGAAGAGGGAAACCTGACAGTTTTCACGATGGAGAGAAGAAAGTGGTAAGGTTCCCACAGAATCTACATTGAGACCAATTCTTTATTGTTGAATTACCTAGAAGAGCCTTCTGGATAATGTTCGCCCATGGCTCCCACCATCCCTGATCACTGAACATTTTGTCGAGGACTAATGAGAATTGTAACCTGCATGTGGAAAGACATGAAGTTGGGTACAGCTGATTTAGAGTCAGGGTAAGCAATGAGCTAGCCACACTTGTGGATGATAGAGGATGATGAAACAGTGTGCTTGAAATGAGTTACAACAATGAGTGGAACATTTTTTTTGCTGTTGAAACAGGCAAAATGCTGAAATGCATCAGAAAGACTGTATTTCCCAATGAATCTCTCCATTTTGAACATTGCTTTGAGGCTTTGCTCTAGGAGTGGGGTCTCATTTACCCGAAACATGCAGAACTGGTGAGGTTTCATTATATGCTTATTTCCAAAAGTAAATATACACCCCAAAATTGTTGAGCTTTTCTTTACAAAGGGGCCAAAAGAGCCATCATATCTGGGGCATGCTCCAAATACAGATGAGTCACTCCCCCCTACCAACTCACTCACTTATGCCTTTATATCTATCTAATATCATGTTTTATCAATCTAACTTTAGCTATTCTAAAATAGACAGTGACATAATTCCACTAGCTTTTAGCACTGGATTTGATTTCTGCTTTGGTGGATTTTTGGGTCACACAGTTCAGAAACATTATAAGCATACAGCAAAGGAGGGAGAACAGTTGGGGGTCTTATATTTTCAAGGAATCTGCCAGATGACAATTAGAGAAATAACGTAATCTTTATAAAAACCTTTGCATTGCAACCCTTCCTGGCCTTCAGCTGTGTTCCAAGAGGGCTGGGGGTAATTAACAGAAACTGCAGCTTGTCCTGCCTGCCTCACTAATGCTTAAGAGGTTGAAAACTCGCTGTGCTACTTAACAGGTCTCCTCCTGCTGATATCAGTTGGACATTTATGCTTCTTCCATTTTAAAGAATGCAATGCTATTCCTTGGAGGTGCTGGAAGATTACAATATTATTGTTTGTTTCAGTGAATTGGTATGGATCTATTTAAGCTCACACGTCTCAGCTACAATTTGTTCCTTTGGGGTTCCAACCCTAAACAGACTTCTTAAACATAAATGTGGCTTTAGATATCCATTGACTACCACTATAGCCATAGTTTGCTCTGTGCATCTTAGGGAAATTCCTGCCCTCTCCCACCGCATACAAAAGAAACCAAGGGGTTACTTACAAAAATGTGCATAGGAATATTGCTTATCTGAGAATAAGTCAAGGAACATGAGCCCTTGTGAGCATTGCTAGAAATGTGTTGTGCACAATCAGTAGACATAGTAACTACTTTAGCAACTTCATTTTCCTGCCCCATGGAATGCAGCTGCCCCATCAGCTACTCCTGAATGAAAGGGTTAAGCATGCAGCAAGCTAGATATGCTGCAGCATGCTTATACATTGATCAGTAGCAATTGTCTCTTTATTAATTACATTACAGACACTTCATTGCCTTCTTGCAAGAATTCACATGTACTGCCCGGGTAGAGTGTGTCAGACTAAGAATGGGGAGACCGAGGTTCAAATTCTTGCTCACTTATATGGCAAACAATTATGCATCACCTGAAAAGAGGAAATGCATCCACAAAAAGAAGGCATATATTTAAATATATATATATATATATATATATATATATATATATATATATATATGCAGGTTTTGGTGTCTTCGGGTGTCTTCCCGTGTAAGAGTCGGGGTGTCTGTGCGACGTTTCGACGAGGTCTCACTCGTCATCTTTAGGCTGGTGCTTTCGGCTTCTTGTTACTGGAACAGAGCAGAGTCTGGTGTTTGAGTTCCTATAAATACTGTTGAGGGGTGTGGTGTATAGCCTCCAACGTTCTGGGCAGAGAGGAAGTTCCTAGATTAGTGTGCCTTTTCTTCTTTTGTTCCTTAATTACTTGAGGGATATCTTGGGTGATTTCATGAGTGATATTCTGAATATCACTGGGTGGGTCATTAAGTGTAGATTAGTTGCTAAAGCTTTCGTGTCTTGACCTCTTGAGCTTGTGAAGAGTTTTTCTGAGAAGATGGCTGTGCTGCATTTAGTTGTGCTCTGGCTTGGCTTCGTGTATAGGGGCGAGCTATGGTTTTGTGCCTTGTGCCAGCCAGATCTGTGTAGGGATTGCAGGGGGGTGCAGCATCCGGAGGTGCCACTATAGTTTGGCTACTGGATGGAGTCTGTAATATGTCTGTGGAGAGGGTCTGGGTTTGGGTCTGGTGTGGTTGATTGGTGACGGCGTTCTGTGTGCCTCTGGTTCTGGTGTCGGTTTTTGTGGGGAGGGCTAATTTCCAGATGTCTGGCAGGCGGGACGTGTCGTCACGCTTGTTCATGTTGTGAGGGTGTTTCTCTATCTCGATGGCTTCCATGATTATTCTCTTGTGGTGATGTTCCATGTTAAAGAGCAATTTGGAATCTGCAAAATTAATTTCGTGTCCTATTTCTTTCATGTGTTGGAAAAGAGAGGAAGTTTTTTCTTCTTTTTTGACGGCATTCTTGTGTTCTGCGATACGTGCATTTATTCGTCTGTTTGTTTGTCCAATGTACGTGGCTGGGCAGACTTTGCAGGGTATTTCATAGACCCCTTGGTTTTCCAGCTGGATTTTGTCTTTTGGGTTTCTGAGGATATTGGCTATTTTTTGGTTGGTACAGAAGGCTGTTTTGATATTGTGTTTATGGAGGATTTTGCTGATTTTGTCTGTAGTGCCCTTGATATAAGGAAGGAGGGCCATGCCATTGTTTTCTTCTGTGTCTTGGTTTTTGGGGGGTGTTTCTTTTTGGATTAGCTTCGTAACCCTGTTTTTCTGGTATCCATTGGCGATTAACACATTTGAGAGATTCTGTAACTCAGTTGTCAAGTGGTCTTTGTCAGCCAGGCGTTTGGTTCTGGAGATGAGAGTCTTGGCTACGGAGTTTATTTGTGCAGGGTGGTGGTGTGATTGTGCATGTAAGTAGCGGTTGGTGTGTGTTTTTTTCCGGTAGATAGTGTGTCCTAGGGAGCCATCAGGTTTTTTGTAGATTAGGACGTCAAGAAAGGGGAGTTGGTTGTTGTCTTCTATTTCCATAGTGAATTGTATTTTGGGGTGTAGGCTGTTGAGATGTGTGAGGAAGCTATCTAGTTTTTCTTTCCCGTGTGGCCAAATTACAAAGGTGTCGTCAACATATCTGAGCCAAAGTTTGGGTTTGTGTTCTGACTTGTCTAAAGCATTGGTTTCAAAGTGTTCCATGTACAAATTTGCGATGACCGGTGAGAGGGGTGATCCCATAGGTGCTCCTTCTATCTGTTTGTATCTTTGTCCATTGTGGATGAAGTACGTGTTGGTTAGGCAGTGGTTGGTCAGGTCCAGGATGTATTTGGGGGGGTTGTATTTGTTTTGAATGGCTGTTAAGGCTTCATTAATGGGCACTTGAGTGAAGAGAGATACAACATCGAAGCTCACAAGTAGGTCATCGGGATGTAGGTATTGTTTCTTTATTGTTTCTATGAACTGGAAGGAGTTAGTAACGTGTGAAGCGATGGATTCTGCATAGGGCTGAAGTTGCTTAGCGAGAAATTTAGCGAGATTTTGTAGAGGTGAGCCTATGGAGCTGACTATTGGTCTGAGTGGTGTTCCTTCTTTGTGTATCTTGGGGAGACCGTAGAGTTTGGGGCATCTGGATGATTTTTCTCTGGGGATGATTCTTAGCTGGATTTCTTCACTGATAGGAGAGGCTTTTATTTTGGATTTGGTGGTTTTTTCCAGATAGGTGGTGGGATCTGTTTTTATAGGTTGGTAGGTAGGGTCTTGGAGTAGATTTGATAGTTTTGCTTGGTAGTCCGATGTGTTCATCACAACAGTGGCGTTGCCTTTGTCTGCTGGGAGAATGATTATGTTGTTGTCTTTCCTCAGGTTGGTGAGTGCTTTCTGTTCTTCTTTGTGTAAATTGCTTCTGGGTGGTTTGCTGGAGCAGAGGATGTTGGTGACTTCAAGTCTGATTTTATCTATAAAAACAGATCCCACCACCTATCTGGAAAAAACCACCAAATCCAAAATAAAAGCCTCTCCTATCAGTGAAGAAATCCAGCTAAGAATCATCCCCAGAGAAAAATCATCCAGATGCCCCAAACTCTACGGTCTCCCCAAGATACACAAAGAAGGAACACCACTCAGACCAATAGTCAGCTCCATAGGCTCACCTCTACAAAATCTCGCTAAATTTCTCGCTAAGCAACTTCAGCCCTATGCAGAATCCATCGCTTCACACGTTACTAACTCCTTCCAGTTCATAGAAACAATAAAGAAACAATACCTACATCCCGATGACCTACTTGTGAGCTTCGATGTTGTATCTCTCTTCACTCAAGTGCCCATTAATGAAGCCTTGACAGCCATTCAAAACAAATACAACCCCCCCAAATACATCCTGGACCTGACCAACCACTGCCTAACCAACACGTACTTCATCCACAATGGACAAAGATACAAACAGATAGAAGGAGCACCTATGGGATCACCCCTCTCACCGGTCATCGCAAATTTGTACATGGAACACTTTGAAACCAATGCTTTAGACAAGTCAGAACACAAACCCAAACTTTGGCTCAGATATGTTGACGACACCTTTGTAATTTGGCCACACGGGAAAGAAAAACTAGATAGCTTCCTCACACATCTCAACAGCCTACACCCCAAAATACAATTCACTATGGAAATAGAAGACAACAACCAACTCCCCTTTCTTGACGTCCTAATCTACAAAAAACCTGATGGCTCCCTAGGACACACTATCTACCGGAAAAAAACACACACCAACCGCTACTTACATGCACAATCACACCACCACCCTGCACAAATAAACTCCGTAGCCAAGACTTTCATCTCCAGAACCAAACGCCTGGCTGACAAAGACCACTTGACAACTGAGTTACAGAATCTCTCAAATGTGTTAATCGCCAATGGATACCAGAAAAACAGGGTTACGAAGCTAATCCAAAAAGAAACACCCCCCAAAAACCAAGACACAGAAGAAAACAATGGCATGGCCCTCCTTCCTTATATCAAGGGCACTACAGACAAAATCAGCAAAATCCTCCATAAACACAATATCAAAACAGCCTTCTGCACCAACCAAAAAATAGCCAATATCCTCAGAAACCCAAAAGACAAAATCCAGCTGGAAAACCAAGGGGTCTATGAAATACCCTGCAAAGTCTGCCCAGTCACGTACATTGGACAAACAAACAGACGAATAAATGCACGTATCGCAGAACACAAGAATGCCGTCAAAAAAGAAGAAAAAACTTCCTCTCTTTTCCAACACATGAAAGAAACAGGACACGAAATTAATTTTGCAGATTCCAAATTGCTCTTTAACATGGAACATCACCACAAGAGAATAATCATGGAAGCCATCGAGATAGAGAAACACCCTCACAACATGAACAAGCGTGACGACACGTCCCGCCTGCCAGACATCTGGAAATTAGCCCTCCCCACAAAAACCGACACCAGAACCAGAGGCACACAGAACGCCGTCACCAATCAACCACACCAGACCCAAACCCAGACCCTCTCCACAGACATATTACAGACTCCATCCAGTAGCCAAACTATAGTTGCACCTCCGGATGCTGCACCCCCCTGCAATCCCTACACAGATCTGGCTGGCACAAGGCACAAAACCATAGCTCGCCCCTATACACGAAGCCAAGCCAGAGCACAACTAAATGCAGCACAGCCATCTTCTCAGAAAAACTCTTCACAAGCTCAAGAGGTCAAGACACGAAAGCTTTAGCAA